>NW_026606067.1:9845000-11157500 GCF_029834395.1 Sorex fumeus | reverse complement strand
GTTTCCTTTCAAGTGGCACTGACTTTATCACTACCCACCTTATTTCACACTACCACAGAAGAGCTCAGAAACTTATTTTTTTTTAAGTGCAGCTGTCAGTAATGATTAATACAACGGCGAGACATGGTGTATGAGAACGGATATAAGTGGTTTTACAAAGACTGTGTGGTTGTGTGGGACACGCATGCTGAACAGAGACTGCAGACACTTTGCCTCAAACTTCCTTTTGCAGGGTGAACATGTAAATAAGCCTTGCGTGGAAGTCTTCATTTCCGTAGTAAGGAGCCTGACTAACCAGAGATGCTCTGCATTACTCATTTCAGTGATGGTCTGCTTGTCTTGAGGCAACATAAAAACCATGTAAAAGAGATAGCAATAGAACTTAGGTTACCCAAATTAATTTAGGACAGGTTTTCCAACCATTGGCTATGGCGCTTCTCTATGATCCAATTTAAAATAAAGCCAAAAGGTGCTGGGTTTGAACAATCTCAGATCAAATTTTATAATGTAGTATAGTTGGCAGGGAAATGATTCAGCAATTTTTACTTACACTCCCAAATAATTCTAGATAAAATTTTATTTTGAATACCTACTGCTCAATATTACTGTGAATGTTGTGCTTATACAGAGATGATCCCCAAGGAATTTTCAGATCAGTTGTAATAGGAATCATTTAAAAAATGGGGAGAAATTAGCACAAAACAAGATAATCATGCATTTCATTGCTTAATGACAGACTGAACATCAGAGAGATGGGAATAACCTAGATAAAAGCACTATGAGTTAGTGCAACAAGGAAAGAGATTATAGCTAATGTGAGCTTTAAGAAAGGGTGACATTTAAATAAAATAGAAGAATAAGAGGTATGTAAATGAAAAGAGAGAGGAGCAATGGCAGAGATGTATAAAATCTTGAATAAAGGTGAGGAAACAGTAAATAGACTCAGGGCTTCAGCAGAGGCCCTTGGGGGAAGAGTAAGAATAGACTTGAATATGAAGGTTGACTTCAGACCAGGGAGAACAGGGATATGAGCTGAGTTCAGGCCTCCTACTATAGGTAATGGGAAGCTTTCAGACATTTTTCAATAGAATTATGTGATAAATATAGAGATATGATCCAAGGGAAAGAACAGATTTTTTAAAATTTATTTTTATTTTATTTTTTATTGAATCACTGTGAGATATAGTTACAAACTTTCACAATTAAGTTTCAGTCACACAATGAGCAAGCATCCATCCCTCCATCAGTGCTCATCTTCCACCATCAATGCTCCCAGTATCCCTCCCACAACCTCCACCCCCTTTTACACCCTGCCTCTGTGGCAGGCTCCTTGCTTCTTAGTCTCTCTCTCTCTCTCTCTCTCTCTCTCTCTCTCTCTCTGGGGCATTATGGTTTGCAATACAGATACTAAGAGGCCATTGTGTTTGGTCCTTAGTCTACTTTCAACATGCATTTCCCATCCCAAACAATTCCTCTAATTATTTATTTATGTAACCTTCTCCATCCTAACTGCCTTGGAAAAAATAGATTAGGACCAGATATGTTATATGTTAGAAAACCCTCCTTTTTTTTAAATTAATAAATTATTTTCTGTTCTTGTATTTTTTTGTGTGTGTATTTGGGAGGGAGTGAGGGGACACACCCAATGTCCAGTGGTGCTCAGATTTTACTCCTGGCTTTGCACTCAGGAATCACTTCTGGTGGGGCTCAGGGGACTTTATGGGGTGCCAGATATCTAATCTTGGTTGGCAGCATGCAAGGCAAGTGCCTGTACTAGCTCTCCAGTCTTTCAAATATTGAAAGAATATTGGTTCAATATTTTAGGTATTGTGAAAAAATGCCTTAAAACTGTATAATATATGTCACTTCATATTAAAAATTAACAGATTAGTCACTGCGATAGCGTAGCAGGTAGGACATTTGCTGACCCGAGTTCGATTCCTCTGCCCCACTAGAAAAGCCTGGCAAGCTACTGAGAGTATCTTGCCCACACGGCAAAGCTTGGCAAGCTACCCATGACATATTCGATATGCCAAATACAGTAACAAGTGTCACAATGGAGCTGTTACCGGGCCCGCTCAAGCAAAATTGATCAACAATGGGTGGACAGTGACAGTGACTGATATATTGTAACTTTTCTGGAATTTTCTGGGCTTGTTTTTATTTGTTTTGGAACCACACCGAACAATTCTCAGTGCTTACTCTTGGCTCTTCATTCAGGGATCACTCCTGACAAGGTCCAAGGGAGCCATGGGTCAGGGGTGCAAGACTTAGGAAGGACCTGTGAAAGACAGCTCCCTGTGTACTATCTCTCCAGCACACAGGTATTTTGTGATATTTTTGGCATGGGTATAATAAAATGAAGCTTTATCCTAGTAAATAGGTCCTATACTGTGGATTATTGTCAGAATTTCAGGAAATTAAACTACTTACACAAAAGGGGTTTCAGTTAATTGGTTTCAGAGTTGGTGATGTGGCCTTTTTTTTTTTTTTTGCATTTGCGTTTGCCACTTCCTCTGTACACGTTAGCAAAATACTAACCCAAGTTGTGTCAATGACAGTATGGATGAGTTTGTTAGACTTTTCGTTCTTGATCATCACCTCTTTGAGCCAGAGTAAGATCAATCTTCACACTGCCAATTATGAAAGAGGCATAGCTGGAGAATTATGTGATCTGACACTTACAAATTATTGTATAGCATTTTATCTCATCATAGAGAAAGATAGGCCAGGAGTCCAGCTGGCTAACCCATCTCTCCATTTAAATGTAAGATCAATCAAGTTTTCCCTCAATTATTTCTTGAGAAAGTCTGTTTGCAACTGTGAAATGGTTGCCACACAGTCAGGAGCCAGGTGGAGTCACACACCCTAGGTCATATTTCCACGACCACAGGCCTTAAGTGACCCAACAGTAAAGCTAAATTTCAGTGCCTGTGTTCGCTGATCTGGTTCAAAATCTAATAAGTTGACTGTGATATTACATCTTCATTACATCTTCATCTTCAGATTACATCACATTCGTGGTCTTCAGTGGCTGTTCCTAATTTTGCTCAAGGTCACTCCTGGCAGTGCTCACTGTGTGATGCCAAACCTACCACATGCATAGCTTACTCTCAGTACATCAAACTAGCTCTCTGGTCTTGGACTCAACATATTTTAAACATTGAGCCATCTCAAGAGAAGGGAAATTTATAAGTAACAAGGTAGCCTTATGGCACAGCCTTTTCATCCTCATTCACTGCCATGGTATAAGTGTTGTAGCACATGTCCTTGCTTCTTGCAGATTTGTATGAGCAACATATTGCCAACATATTTATATCTATAGTGGCGAGTATAATTTATATCTATAGTGAGTAAACCTGGGAGCAGATTATACTGAACTATAAATTAATAAAATATCAGTATTTCTGATGCTACATAATGTCCAGGAACCTACAAACCAAATGCAAAGAAATCACAAAAGGAAGACAAATGATTAGTACTCATGCATGAATAATTTCCCTGCGAATATAAAATTGAGGTAGGAAGAGATTAGGGCCAGAACACTTGATTCAGTATTATATGACCAACCTATATAATTGATTTCAAGGAGAGAACCAACTGTAGCCATCTATTACTCTTTCTCTGAAATTTTCAGAAGACACTCTCTAGACTTACTAAATTTTTCAGTGAAAAAATTCCAGAAGCAATGGAAGCCACTACTTAATGAAATAATGACTCCAGGCTTCCCCAAAGTACCTTAAATGCAAATTAATAGGAGTTCTGAAGGCAGTTATCTACAAATTTCAAGCTAAGCCTCATGTGTTCCAGGAAGCAGAAAACTCTCACCATGACTTACTTTCACAAGAGTTCTGTGCCATGTAATTCTAGTCTAGAAAGTCATGGAGACTCTTACAGGAAGACAGATCCTCAGCGTCCATGGAAAATACAGGGGATTTTTCAAAACAGTGCCCCCACATTTCACTTTCAAATGCATTTAAAAACTAAGCACAAGCCCAGACAAATAGACATACATACATGCACAAAAAATATACAGACAAATGTCAACTCAGAGTTTAGAGATTGCACATGACATCTGTAACATGTATACATCCCCCTATGTTTTCCTAATTTTTAAGTTTGATTAGAGTTTCATAAGACAATGATATTGGGAAATTAGAACATTCGCACAACTGCGGAAGATAAAATGATAGAAAATCGAGTTGCTAGTATTTTCTTCCATTTCTTTTTGTTCTTCTTGTTTTTGTTTTTGGACCTGGAAGTGCTAGGGGGCTTGTTCCAGTTGTGCACTTAGGGAATCATTCCCTACTAGTCCTGGGGTACCGTCTGGTGCCAGGGATCAAACCTGGGTCTCCCACATGCAGAGCATGAACCCAGCTCATTGAGCCATCAATCTGCCAATCCCCCCAGTTGCTGCCATTTGTTTCACCCATAGTCCACTGTAAAAAATATATGCACACACACGAAGGAATAATGTGGTGATGCGTGTGTTGTTGGGCTCTCCAGATGACTCTCTTGCCACCCGTGTTCGGTGATCTCTAGCCGCTGTGTATGGACCGGATGGGGATAGATCCTCCTTTGTGCTCTGCATCTGTATGTGTCGCTGTGCTCTCTTCTGTCTGTCTCTCTATTTCTGACTCTGTCTCTGTAGTCTCTCCTTTGGTCTCATCCAATCTCTCTCTCTCTGAAGTTCTTATATTTCTTTCTCTGGAGTGCTTCTGTCTCTCTCTCTCTCTCTCTCTCTCTCTCTCTCTCTCTCTCTCTCTCTCTCTCTCTCTGGATTCTGACTCTGCCCTCATTCTCTTTTACAATCTTCATTTATATAGCAATCACATAGGGTGGTGATACAAAGGTGGGTTGAACATCAACATAAAAAATTAACAAAGAGGGGTAAGACCACTCCTCCAGGAGATTAACTCAAGGACAAAATCTCATATAAGGAGATTACTCCAGATTACTAGGAGATCCGCTTAAGGGTGGATCCCATCCAGGGTGTGTCACTTTCTTCTTTCCTCAACTAGTAATCCACTTAAATAGTTGTAGTAATTCTACTACTTCTAATACTTCTAGCAATGTCATTCTGTATGAGCACAGTAATAGTTACGTCAAATTTAAGTTTGGTTCTTCCTGAAGACATCTCACTATATATTCCAGACCACAGACCTCAGGCTAGGTTAGTCTTCTTAATGCCAGCGGGTCCTTATCTCATCGTTACTTTTGGATCATAACAGCATTTGTCCATGATCATGCTCTCAACTTGAGTATTGTGGCACCTTGACCTGGCCCATTTCAATGCCAGGGTAGCTCATAGCTTGCCCCAGGTCCATTCAGTCCCTCGTCAGGACCCTGCTTTTGGGGTGCTAGGAACTAAGGGTACCTAAATCAAGAAAGCAGATGCCCAGGAGTAAATATTATTTGGATTCAATCAAATCTCAAGTTACAAAAGCATAATATTAACTGTCTTCCTGTGTCCATACAGAAAAGACATTGCTTTAAGGTAAACTAAGTTCCCTGCAGCAAGGCTGAAAGGGCAAACCCAATGTTATCCTACAGTCCACATGCTGAAATAGCCGTAATGAGAATGTTTCCTCTTAGCACAGGTCTGTGGGGTGGTCATTAACAGAGAGTGGCCATGAGCATGTGCATATATCAGAGGAAAATAACTTAGAAAATAGCACAGAGGAACCATGTCACATACCAACAAACCCATTATGGAACATGCTGTCTCATCCTAGGGGAAAATATACAAAGACAAGAATGGAAATAGAATGAAAGAAAAATGCTAGTGTTTTTGAAGAGTTGCAAAGCCAAAACAGCAATCAAGGAAGTCTTCCCTGATGAGTTCAATGAAATCTAGAGCCACCCTTATGAAGAGAGGAAGCAATGTGTGCAAAAGAACCAAGACTGATATGGTGAAGGAAAAAGTTGTGCCTGGAATAAAATCATCAAGAAAGTAAAGTTAGAGAAGATACAGAAGTTCCTACAGCTTAAGAACTTGCATGTTTTCCTAGCAATTTGACTTTACATTAAGTAACCTGGAAAGCCAATGGAAGATTTTGAGCAACTGAGATAATTATGAACTTGTTTTGTTTTGGGGTCACACAGGGCAATGTTCAGGGATTATTCCTGGTTCTTTACTCCAGGATCATCCCTGGCAGCTCAGGGGACCAAATGGGATGCCAAGGATCGAATCCACGTTAGTTGCATGCAAGAAAAGCACTCTACCCACTGGACTATTTTTCCAGCCCCAGAATTATGAACTTTTTGAAAAATAATCAGTTTGGCTATTATGATGAAAACTGACTAAAGGGGAGAGATGAAATGGACAACTGAAAAATTAGATAAAGTTTCTTACTATATTCAAAGAAAAAGATAATGATATCTTAGACCAGTATAATTGCAGCAGAAGTGATAATGACTCAGGTTCTTAATATTTGAAGACAATGTAACAGGAAATATTACAATATCCTAAAAGGCATCAAGATTGACTTGATAGACCGTGTTCGGAGCACTTTCCTTTGTGTCCATGAATATCAGAAGTAACTGTCAAGAGCAAGTTGAGAAGGATGGTAAAAAACAGGCATTCTAAGTATGAGAGATCAATTGGACATTCAAATTAAAATCAGACCCAGAAAGATAAATTTGGGGAGAAGTTTTCAGCATTTGCTTGGTAACAAAACTGTGAAAAGAAATGAGTTCACTCAGGACTTAAATGAGAACAGAAAACAGAGCTCCAGTCTGAGTGTGGGACCACTCCAAAATTAAGAACTCTGTACATGAGAACCCAACCATGTGAAAAGAAAGGAAATGGCCAACAAGTAAAAGAACAGCCAGGCTTGTGCTGAAAGACAAATGAACACACATTTCAAGGAAAAAAATAATAATCAAGTATATCAGATTTAACTCATAGTTTTAGTAAGAGGGATCTTAGCTTTAATGATAAAAGAGGTGGACAATGAAAATTTCTCTGAAATTATTAGAAGAAAAATTTTGGCTAAAGCAGGACAAAATGGGAATAGAGACACTGGAGAAAGCATGGAAGACTAGAGGTGAAGGGGGACAGTGAGAGAAATCAGGATAGAAGCAACTTATTTAAATGCTCTTTTAAAAGATCTCATTACCAAGGGAAAAATTCTAGAGAAGTACTACAGTAGCATCTTTCAACTAGGAGTGGATACTGGCTTGCATTTTGACATAGATAATAACAGCACGGTGACAAGAGAGAAAGGAGAATCCATATATATGTAAGAAGGCCAAAGATTGAACAGATGAGCACTGGGGGTTTGCAGTTTTTCTTCCCTAGTTGCCTTTACTTTCTCAGAAAAATGGAAAACAAGATCATTACCTGATGATAAATGTGCAAAGAATGAAACTCATTACATAATAAGAGGGACCATTAAAAAACTGTCCAGCAAGAGAATACTGAGACTTGTTGGTTTCTTGCCACCCCTTTACAGAAAACCATTTGTCCAAGCTCTAAAACAGGACAAGATGTGCTGATGTACAACATGTCCCTATCTGTAGAGAGGAGAGCTACGTATTCAGTGCTGCTCAAAAGGAAATGAAACTCACTAAAGATAAATTAGATCTGGGTGTTCACTTCTGCCTCCAGTTCCGTTCAGACTTGGCATTATCATCAATAGTTTCAGTTTCACAAATCAAGAGTTCTTTGTGTACTTGGTTGTTGGCAGTTAGAGGTGATGTGGGATGAGGAAAAGGGGACAATAGTTTATTTTTTGTTTTTAACGAGGAGTCCCATTTTACATGGTTTTTATAGTATGATTGCAAATTATGGAAACCTCTTTTAAACATTTCATATTTCAAAACTAACCAAACATTATTTGTTATGTAAAATTAAAGTTCTCATCTTTTAGTGGAATTTAAAGAACACTGACCTAATACTTTCTTTAAACTAAAATGAGCATAAGGACATAATGAAAAAACTTGTCAAAATGAGTCACATTCTATAATAACTGCATGTGACATTTTATTCCACATTATAGATTATACAGGTTAAATTTCAGACTTAATAGCAATCTCCAATGTGCATTCATTCATTCAACAAATCTTTATTAAGTACCTTCTATACAACTATGGTGGGAAAGTGGTAAAGTTCTTTCCCTTTGGATTCAAAGGGGAGAAATACAGATTTCAGTCAACACAATAAAATTTGAAAAATAAAAATGGAACAGGGTCATGAGAACAATGAGAAAAATTATAGCAAAGTAAGAAAAATATGTAAATATTGCAGTATAAGTACGGTGGTAAGAATAAATCTTAAGGAAAAACTAACAGAACAAAGACTTGAAGGAGTGCTGAAGATATGATCCCCCTCAGTCTCTGGGCTTCAGAACCAGGCAGCAAGAGAGGTAAGAACATAGACTCTTCAACTGGGTGTCTAGGGTGTTCACAGCCATCACAGGGGCAGCTGGAAAGTGGTAGACAGTTCTGGCACCACCATTTTTTGGGAGCAGGACAACATAAAAATGTAAGAATGTAGCTCCTTGTTCAAAATTACTAACAACTTTAAGACAACTACAGAAGAGTCTTGACTTATTGTGAGTCATCTTGTGAATTCAGGGTCCCGTGTTTGCACAGTTCATATACCCAGGAAGTCATCTTTGGTAGGTGAAGAGGCCAGACCAAACAGGAAAGAGCAGAGAGCATCCTTTGTAGGACTCTTCAAAAGCTGTAAGAACATTGATTTATACTCTGAGAGAAATGTTGTATCCATGAAGGGTTTTACATAAGGTATCTCATAAGATCCATGCTGAAATTATTATAGGGTCTCAAAGTGGAAGCAGGAGATCAGATAGGAGATGATTGCAATAATCCAGATGAGACATGGTGGTGTTGACTTAGGGAAAGAGTTGGTGTAGGTAGTGAGAAGGTCCAAACTCTGCTTCATCTTGATGATGAAGCTCACACAGTAAGTCATATGCCTTATGAGTCAGTTGCGCCCCCAAGACAAAACAAAAAGCAAAAAACTCAGAAGTAGAAGAGATTTTTATTTAATCTTTGTATGCCTTTAAATAAAACTATGGGGGGTTGGAGAGACAGTATATTGGGTAGGGCATTTGCCTTACATGCAGCTGACCTGGGATTCAATCCCCAGAACCCTATATGGTTCCCCAAGCCCTGCCAGGAGTAATTCTTGACTGCAGAGCCAGAAGTCACCCCTGAGCACTGTCAGATATGGCTCAAAAATACACCAAAAATAAATAAATAAATAAATAAAATTTAAAAATATGTCTTTCAATTTTAAATTGTCTGTGACATATTGTTAAATTTTTAAATTCTTTTCTTTATGGTTTGAAGGTCACAGCTGACAGTTCTCTGGAGATCCATATGCAGTGCTTGTGATCAAACCAGAATCAACTGCATAAAAGACAAGCACCTTATCCCTCTGTATCATCTCTGGTTCAATAAAAATGTTTTATTTACTTTAGACAAAGACTCTAAAGAACCAATTTTCACAGCAAATACTATTTTTAAAAATAGATGAACAAGCCACTTGCCTCATACAATATTTGGTGCAAGGTGACAAAAGTAAGTTCACAGTATCTGATTAGTTCTTACAATCCATCATGTTTCCTTTGATGATATTGAAATTTGATCCATATCAATAAAAAAGGTAAAGGTAAAGGCCCTCCCATTGATCGTCGATTTGCTCGAGCGGGCCCAGTAATGTCTCCATTGGAGACTTTGTTGTTACTGTGTCTGGCATATAGAATATGTCATGGGGAGCTTGCCAGGCTCTGCCGCACGGGCGAGATGCTCTCGGTAGCTTGCTGGGCTCTCCGAGAGGGGCGGAGTAATCGAACTCGGGTCGGCCATGTTGGCTGCGTGCAAGGCAAACGCCCTACTGCTGTGCTATCGCTCCAGCGCCCAAAATAAAGAGAGGTTAATTTGGGTGATATGATGTTTGGAACAACAGCACAGTGGGTAGGGCATTTGCCTTGCATGTGGCCAACCTGGCTGACCCAGGTTTGATTCCTCCACCCCTTTTGGATAGCCCGGCAAGATACTGAGAGTATCTTGCCCTCACGGCAAAGCCTGGCAAATTACCAATGATGTATTTGATATGCCAAACACAGTAACAAGTGTCACAATGGAGACATTACTGGGTCCACTCAAGCAAATCAATGAACAACAGGAAGACAGTGACAGTGACAGTGATGTTTGGAAATTTACTTTGCCCTAGAACTCTCACACTTTTTCAGGAGTATTTAAGACACAAGAATATGCTGTAGATGGAAGATCATTTTATTTAATCCCATTTTGTTTGAGTGAGGAACCAAAGAAAAGAAAAGGAGGGATTCCTCCTCTTATCCTGGGCAGAAAAATGATTAAATAGAGAAGCAGGTGAAAACTTTCTACTGTTCATGAAACTTGTCCAGATATTGAGACAAACAGGTTTCCCTGCATGTGGCAAAATAGAACTGCTTTATTCTTTTCAATGCCTTTCTAACTTGAGTTTATTTGGTGGCGCGAGCAGGCAAGACATTGCTCAGTGCTTACTCCTGACTCTGCACAGAGCCATCACTCCTGTCAGGTCTCAGGAGACCTTGCCCACTGTACTATCTCTACAGCCCTACCTTGACTTTCTTGGCAAACCAAAGGATTTGCAAGAAGTGTCTTCTCTTTAATTCACAAAGGGAAAAAGTAATCACCACTGCCTGAATAAGGGGAGAAACAAAGAAAAGAAATAAGAAAACCACAGAGCCCCAGCTGCACTGACTTCCTGTTCATTCCTTGTGACATTGGCCTGCAGTCTTTTGAATTCACATATTTGAATTCACAGAGTGGAAGCTAGCATTGGCAGATTCTGCCAAAATAAATAGCATTCACAAAGCTGTTTTACAAAAAGGTGCAAAAACAGTGCCATTTCTTATTAAAATGAACCTTCCCAGAGCTATAATAGGGGGAGCAAATGGATGAGGTGGTTTCTGATTTTAAATTTGAACCAAGGTGTAGAAATGTTTATTGAAATCTGAGAATGAATCATACAGCAAAGACTCAGAAGCTGTGAGGTGGGATAAGGGAGAGGGGGTCATGGTTCGAAGCAAGTGAGTTTAAACTTGGTTCAGAGTGAATGTCCTGAGCCAGGCTCCCAAACACACTGCCAAGGTGATAGTTACAGCATCTCTCTCTATGGAGCATTAGTGTTAGAACTGCGATCCTGACATCACGTGTTCTTTAGGCTAATGTAACTCACTTGACTAAGTTTATACATTTTTGCTTAAGACCTTGATGCTCCCTGGATTAGCCCTTATTTGAAGTAAGACGTTTTATCTTCAACTAGGATCTCAGTGCCTGCCGTCAAATACATTACGTTTCATATAAACACTCAGACCATTCTTCTAGGAGCTTAGATTTCAGACGTATGAAAATGATTTCAGGGCAGTGTATGATTATACCAGTGTATGCCATAGACTATTGCTCTGTCCATAATATTTGCACATTTCCATAGCAACATATAAAAGAGAACTTCCAGCAGTCTGCATTCCTTCAGCTATGAAATGTGGCCTGGAGAAATTACTAATCAAAGAATGTCATGACACGGCACCTGAAATGTTCCATTTATGGTAACTGCAGGAACCTTGTATAGAATTGTGTCCTAGGATTTTATATTCGGGGGTCACTACAATTTCTAGAAATGTCCCTTTTGCACTTAACATTTTTCTAACTCTATAAGCTTTCAAGAAATCCTCTTCTTCAATTCTGAAATAAACTGAGAAAGTTATCTGCTTTAGAATTTTTCTCTTTTTTCTCTCTAAAGATGAAAAATACATGATCATCTCTTTATCACCTAAAATGTTTTGGGTAAAAATGTTAGTGGAAGTGGGGAGAGTACAGGGCACTTGCTTTTTAAAACCTGTTTTTTGGTTTCACGTTTCTTAAAATTCAAAAGTAAATTTCTTATTTTATTTTGCTTTTGAACCAGACAACAGAAAAATAGTTATCTTACTATACAATCTTGTAGCAAGAAAATAGATTTATTATCTTACTATAAACTATCTTGTAGCAAGAAAATAGATTTATAGCAGTGTTGAGTGGAGATTCTCTTTGCTTGTTTTAGCAGATTGAAGAAATACACATGTTTTTTCTTCTCAGTTTCTCCAGTAGCAGCTGTGCTGGGTGATTCTGGCTCATGGCTCTCTCCCGAGAATGTGGGCAAACTATTTGCTGTAGCAACAGTCATCATTCTTTATAGCCTTGGCTCTGTCAGATAGTATTTAACAGATCCCCTCTCCTTTGTTTTTGAGTTTTAGATTCTCTGTGCCAATTGGACATTAGGGTATCATTAACATCCCTCTGGCTGAAGTTATCTGGAGTTAGTCTTTCTTCACCTAGTTTCTTTAGAAAGCAGAACCACTGGTTAAAATAATCCTTAGATTTCACTGATCAAGTATAATTTTCAAGACTCAGCAGTATTTTGCAGAGTGAGCAGGCAAGAGAGAGAAACAGAGAGAGATAGAGAGAGAGAGAGAGAGAGAGAGAGAGAGAGAGAGAGAGAGAGAGAGGAGAAAATTGTCTGCCATACAAGCAGAGGGAGGAGTAGGTGAGGGAAACTAGTGGTGGGACATTAAAAGGTAAAAAGGTAAAGGCCCTCCCGTTGATCGTCAATTTGCTCGAGCGGGCCCAGTAACGTCTCCATTGGAGACTTTGTTGTTACTGTGTCTGGCATATCGAATACTCTCGGTAGCTTGCCGGACTCTCCGAAGTGGTGGGACATTAGTGGTGGGACATTAGTGGTGGGAAATACACATTGGTGAAGGAACAAGTGTTGTAATATTATATGACTGAAACCCAACCATGAACAACTTCATGTTCATGTAACTGTGTATCTCACTGTGATTCAAAAAATAAAATAAAATAAAATCATAAAATAGAAAAGAAGAAACCAAATATGCATATTAATTAAATATGTAGCACAGCGGTAGGGCATTTGCCTTACAAGTGGTTAACATGGCCCACCTGAGTTCAATTCCTCCGCCCCTCTCGGAGAGCCTGGCAAGCTCCCTGTGACATATTCGATATGCCAAACACAGTAACAAATCTCGTGATGGAGACGTTACTGGACCCGCTCAAGCAAATCGATGAACAACGGGAGGACTGGGACCAGGGTGGATGCTTGATGGAAGAAGTATGTGTTCATTTCTTTAAAAACCAGGAGAGGGTAGGTATGGAAAGACACAGACACCTTTGTCACTCTGAATGCAAATGAGTTTCTGTTGATTAAAAAAATTGAAGTACTATACAGTCAAAGTTATTTTTTACTTCCAGTCACACGTGAGTTAGGGAAAACCAGGACATTACTGTAGGAACACCTGGCCTCTGTTCTACAGTCTTTGGATATCAAGTCAATGACTTGGAACCAGAGAGACAGCACAGGGGTTAAGACATATGACTCGCATGCAGGCAAAGCCAGTCCATTTCATGGTGCCACATTCCGCCAACTGCACTGCCTGAGCATCATTTGGTGCTGCCCTGAAGTTCTCCAAGCACATTCAGCTGGGAGCCCCCAAACACCACCAGGGTTACCCAATGACTCTGGCACTACAGGGACTAAGAAGCACTTCATCTGGGTCTGAGTATTGGATCTCCAGCCTGACTGGCTAACAATCAGCATGAGTGACCAACCCTGACACCCCCTGGAAAAATGACCCCCATAAAGAGTCAAGGCCTCGCCAGTGGCTCTGGGAAGCCACTTTCGAGTGTTTTTCATGTTGTAAGATAGGCACAGTGATAGCAGTGCCAGCTTCTTATCTGAACCCTTTACCAGCTATCGCACAACTTCAGACCTGCTATTGAACTCAACATCTCCACTGAGTACCTTTGAGGCAGTAACTTCCCACTCTGCCTGCTGATCTGAGATCAATCAGTCATGGAGGTGCAACCTCCAATCCTCTCTTTTGTCACTTCAGTAACTTCCTCATAACTCAAGCACATAACTTCCTCCACTGATACCCTTCTTGTTCCAAATCTGCCTACAGGTAATTTCTAAGAGGGGAGAGATACGGAGATTGCCCAGGGATGGAGATTAGAGAGGAGAGAGAGAAGAGAGACAAGATAGGGGATGAGAAGGAGAGACTGAGATAGATACAGAGATCGAGATAATACAGAGACCACTTTCTGTTTGGAAAAGCTCAGAGATGCTGAAAGAATGTATTGCTTTTCCCAACCAGCTGCCTCATTACTGGCCTCTGTCATTCCTCCTTAGAGCAGTTTATAGTGTTCAGAAACCCTGTCTGTGTCCCTTTGTGATAGGTTTGTATCTTCTCCAATTGACGAGAATCCTTTTCAACCATATGAAAGCTTGTCCTGGAAATGAATCATCCAGAAGCTTTGCCTCTGGATCCTAGTCAGAGGACAACAGCTCAGCTTCTATAGCTGACAACAAATAGACATGGTCTGTCTATGTTTATGCTCTACATTTTTCACAACTATGACTGAGTGTTCACCCCACACCCCAACCAATTGCTGTTCTTTGAAAAGGCCCAGATCCTTCCATCCAAATACATTTGGGGTGTTGGAGAGAGGTGGCCACACTCAGTGGCCAAGTGGCCAGCAGTCACTCCCAGGTGGCTCTTTATGCATGGTGACAAGGTACTGTCTGGGCAGAGCAATGCTAGGGTCACAAGGGTCAGTCTGCTCCTGTTCAAATATAAATGGAGTTATTGTCAGTCAGTTCTTATAAAATCTGTTTTAAAATGTCCTTTTTTATAATTTATTCCTTTCTTTATTTTTTATTTTATTAGTGAATTACCGTGAAGTACAGTTACAGGCTTACAAACTTTTGTGTTTGCGTTTCAGTTATACAACGATCTAGTACCCGTCCCTCCCCACCAGTGCCCATTTCTCACCAACAATGGTCCCAGTATCCCTCCCACCACCCCCAACCAATCCCCTCCACCCTTGTTGGGGCTGGAAAGATAGTACAGCAGGTATGGACTGTGCCTGCATGCAATGGACCCCATTCAATACCTAGCAAAATATATGGCTCCCCAAACCCACCAGGAGTGATCTCTGAGCACAGAGACAGGACTAAGCCTTGAACACGGCTAGGTGCTGCCCTAAAACCAAAATTAATGAATTCTTTTTATTCTATTTTTGTTAAATCTACTTGTTGTCCAATGAAATTGTAAGAATATAACTTAGTTTTCTATTTAAAATGTAGTGGGAGTTGGAAGATAGTATAGTGTTGAAGGGGCCTTTTTTACATATCCCCAACTGGAGTTCTATTCTTAGCACCACCTGGTCTCCTGAGTACTTCAGTGTGCAACCCTGGGGACCCCTGGCATTACTGGATGGCCCGGGGCCACCCCCAGCACTGATGAGAACAGTATCACATTTTCACATCCTCAAGTCTTTGCATTAAACCACTAGCCCAGATGACTAAGAATCAATGATGCAGCTCCCCGGGTCCTCCTGAGCACTCTTTGGGAAGCCCCAGCCCCAAATCACAATGGAATTATGAATGGTATTTGTATTAGAAATTTCCAATATACTTGTAGTATTTATCTGCACAACTGTGATGGGTTTCACCTATGAACTTTGAACTTCAAAACAAATTAACACCAACAGAGTCATATTTTTTTACATACTGCTAGCAAAAAAGAACTCATTAGTAGCTTAAAGGAAGATTTTCCTGAGGTAAAGACAGTCTTTAAGAGATCCATGGCCTTTCTCTGACCTTCGATTTGACAGAAAGATTTCAGAGGAGCTTGAATGCTTTAAAATGCATTCATGGCACAGAATCTGTTAAAAAAAAATCCTGCTATAATGTAAGGTATGCATTTTTGGAAATGAGTAATCAATCAAATATGCAGAGTCCCATTAATTAGGTTCAATTTTTTGAAGGGATGAAGGCAGCTTTTTAGGAGGGAGTTGCAGATACTTAGTATTTTCGAGATGAACTTGCTAGTATCTCTGACCTGGAACGCTGACCTTGCTGGCGGGCGTGGTCCTGCGCTCTGTACTAAGAATGTTTGAGGAATTCCCCTGTTGACTATGAATCTTCGGTACCGTCCCAGAGAGTTCTGTCCTCTGGACATCCCCTTTGAACTCTGTTTTCCCCCTCAAAAAGGTTCATACAAGGAACTCTGATTCATCAAATATTCTTTCCTAAAAAGAAACCACCTCCACAGACAGCTTGAAAGTAACCAGTAACAACTCACTGCCATTTTCCCCATTATTCCTAATCACTTCTAATATGGGACATTTTCAAGACATAAGCCTCCTGTGAGCTACAGCCTGAGAATCAGTTGGTCTCATTTAATCTCCACCTCATTCATTCCCAGTGAAGCGTGGGAATTTCTCCATTTCTAATCACATAAGAATTGTACGAAGACTAAGTGAGAGGGTGAGAGAATAAGGGGAACATAGGCCAAACCATTAAAGTCTTTAAGAAAAATTAATGCTTCTGACTACAATATTGTGATTATAATAGCAATAATTTATTTTTATCTTTTTATATGTAGTAGTACTGTTATTTATTCAGTCACTGATTAGCTGATTGAATTGGGCATGAACTACAGCTTAATTTTTTTCTTCATTATTTTATTTATTTATTATTTTTCCTTCTTATATTTATTTATTAATATCATAAAGACAAAAACGATTGCACTTTTAATGCACGTACACTGGCAACTGATGCATCCATCGAGGACCTATGGTACAAGCGTGAAAGATCAGGTATGACATCATTAGTCTGACCGAAACGAGAAGACATCAATCACATCACACCATTTTGAACATTGGAGAAGAACTGTTCCTTGGAACATGTGACAAAAGAGGCGTCAGTGGTGTCGTTATCCTTGTCAACACGAACTTAGCCATGAGCATTGATTCATTCGAATGCCTAACAACTCGAATAGGACAATTACACTTGAATAGATGTGGCTCACTGCCAGCAGTTTCTATCTTTGTTGTCTATACACCAACATCCAATTATGGTGAAGGAGAAATTGAGAAGTTCTACATGGATCTGGAGAAGTTCTATAAAGAAAATCACACCTTCTACAAGATCATTGTCGGTGATTTTAATGCCAAGATAGGACCAAGAAGATCAGCTGATGAACTCCATATCAGGACCCATGGCCTAGAATGGAACAAACAGGGTGACAGACTGTCTGAGTTCATCATGTCAACCAAGACCTTCCATGGTAACTCACAGTTGCAAAAGGCTGAATCTAAACGTTGGACATGGGAGTCTCCCAGTGGATGGTTCCACAATAAAATAGACCACATCATATTCAATCGGCGGTATTGCCTAACCGAGGTTGCTGTTGTCCCAAAATTCCAAATGGGATTGGACCACCATCTCCTTCATGCAAAATTCTACCTCACAGAATGGGGAAAAAAGAATGCAAAGTTTAAGAAGAGAACTCCCAAAACGACCACCAACTGGGAGCTCTTTGGCTCTGTTGTGGCAACATGGGAAGATGCCGTCATTGACAACATTGATGAGGAATACGATCGAATGATTCAGCACCTCCATGATTGTGCGAGGAATGCCAAGAGAGAGATAACCACAAAAAACCTCCTTTCTTCGAACACTCTTGAACTTATTCGCCAACGTGGCTTGACCCATGCCTCAGGCAACCACAAATGAATGTCTGAGCTGGCAAAACAATGCAGAGAAGCCATCAAGGATGACCTCAAAGACGGGAGAACAGCGGTGCTGGTAGATGCAGCAGAAGCCAGGAAAAGCATTCGTAATGCCCGCCTGTCCTTCACCAACTACAAGACCAAGATGACTGCCCTCCGACATCCTGATGGATCTATCACATCTTCCAGAAGGGAAATGGAGAAGATTATTCATGACTTCTATCCAGATCTCTTTAATGGCCACGTCCACTTGCCCACATACCACATTCCACATGATGGATATAGCATTCCCAATAGCATTCTCCCTTCCAAAATTCAACACACCATCACGTTGGTAAAGAAACAAAGAGCAACTGGCCCAGACAAGATCAGACATGAACACCTGAAGAACTTACCATCAGTACTCATCAATATACTGGCTCGGCTCTTCACACGCTACCTGTCTGTATTCAAGGTTCCATCCCAATGGAAAGCCAACAAGACTGTAGTACTATACAAAAATAGAGACATCCACGACATTGGTAACTATCGCCAATCTGCCTATTGTCTGTCATCTACAAACTGTTCATTCGAGTCATCCTGAATAGGATTAGCAGAACGCTAGATGAAGGATAACCACGTGAACAAGCCAGGTTCCGAAAAAGATTCAGTACCATAGACCATATCCCCAAGATTACTAAGCTCACTGAGGTTTCTCAGGAGTTCAAGATGCCACTCTTTCTAACGTTCATTGGTTTAAAGAAGGCCTTTGATTCTGTTGAGATGGAAGCGGTCATAGATGCCCTAGGCAATCGGGGCATACAATCTCAATACAACAGGATCCTCCATGACCTCTATTGTGGATTCACTACCAGGATCTCACCATTGTACAAAGAATTAATCATCAATGTCAAGAGAGGGGTTCGGCAGGGTGATACCATTTCACCAAAACTCTTCAGTGCCACCCTCGAGAACATCATGCAATGACTGGAATGGGAAGGAATGGGAGTGAAGATAGATGGTCGGCAACTACACCACCTCCGCTTTGCTGATGACATTGTTCTAATAACACCAAACATCAGCCAAGTGGCACAAATGCTGACCGACTTCAACCATGAGTGTGGAAAGGTTGGACTACAGCTGAATCTTACGAAGACAATGTTTATGAGAAACAGCCTCGTTCCTGACGCTCCATTCACCCTCAATGGAACAACCATCTCCGAATGCTACCGTTATATATACCTAGGTCGAGAAATCAACATGATGAATGACCTGGCACCTGAGTTATACAGGAGTAAGAGAGTGACTTGGAATACCTTCGTGAGCGTTAAAGAAATAACTAAGAGGACAAAGAACCTCCAGCTAGGAGCACATCTCTTCGATTCCACTGTTTTCCTGCATTAACATATGCCTCAGAGACCTGGCCCCTACAAAAACAGGATGAGAATGCTATTCGGGTTTCTCAAAGAGGAATCGAATGAGCTATGCTTGGAATATAACGCTTCACTCAAATGAGAGATACAATCCGGAGTTCTGATCTCCATCAACGCTCAAGAATCAGGGACGCTGTCTCATTTCCCAAGGCATTAAAAATCAGATGAGCTGGACATGTAATGAGGTTTACAGACAACCGCTGGACTAGAGCCATTACTGACTGGAATCCATGGGACGTCAAAAGATCACGTGGACGCCCACCTACAGGATGGTCAGACTTCTTAGTCAAGACCCTTAATGATCAGTTTGAGGCTCTGCATGTTCTTAGAATGAACAGATGCCATTGGGCTATACTAGTACACAACAGGAATGAATGGAGATGCTACTGGCACCTGCTCGAGTAAATCGATGAATAACTGGGGATCAAGTGATCAAGTGATATTTATTTATTGAATCACTGTGGGAAAAGTTACTAAGCTTTCAGGTTTAAGTCTCAGTCACACAATAATCAAACACCTCTCCCTTCACCAGTACTCATTTTTCACCACCAAGAACCCCAATATAACCCCCCTCCCAACCCTCCCAATACCTGTGAGGCAGATGATTTCCACTTAACTCTTCTCTACACTGATTACATTCATTATCTCGACAAAAGATGCACCATTATTGTTTAGAATCCCCTCCCCAACAATCCGAATTGCTGAAAAGGCATTGTGAAATACTTTATTTTCTATAGCTGGTTATGAGAATCATATAATCTCATGTGGCCACAATAGCAGCCTCCCGATTTTGGATTTCTGCAAAGAGCCAGATAATTACGATATTGGTTTCTGTTCGTCTGGTCTTATATCTGTGCTGGAGAGCCGCTCGTGGGGGGGCAACTCATGACCTCAGTAGGGCGCAAAGGATGAGTCAGTACTGCCCCCCTTCACATGAGACTGCAGTTGCTCCATCACCACCGGCTCATACCTGGCTTTGTTATTAGCTCTGAGGTGGCACCCACCTTGCTGCTGCAAGGGGGTGAGGGAGGGGAAGGCAGAAGGGAGCAACACCCTTTCCCTCCCAGGGAGGCATGGCGCCATAGTTTAACATATGGTCCATTCACTTTTCTGCCGCAAGCTGCCGGGCTCTGAACTAAGTCCTTCTGCCTCTGGAGCCATGGCCGTGCTGGAAAGCCACTCGTGGGGGGCAACTTGTGACCTTGGTAGGGCATGAAGGATGAGCCGGTACCGTCCCTCTTCCCATGAGACTGCAGTTGCCCTGTCACCGCCGGCTCATACCTGGCTTTCCAATAAGCTCTGGGGAGGCAGCTACCTTGCTGCTGGGTGGGAAAAAGGTGGTAGGGAGCAACACCCTTTCCTTCCCGGGGAGGCATGGCACCGTAGTTTAACACATGGTCCATTCATTTTTCTGTCGCAAGCTGCCGGGATCTGGATTAAGTCCTTTTGCCTCTGGAGCTATGGCTGTGCCAGAGAGCCACTCGTGGAGGGCAACTCGTGACCTCTGCAGGGCGTGAAGGACAAGCCAGTACTGCCCCCCTTTCCATGAGACTGCAGTTGCCTCGTCACCGACGGCTCATATCTGACTTTGAGGTGGCGGCCGCCTTATATGCGGTCCAGATGCATTTCTGCCAAAAGCCGCTGGGTTTTGAGATTTGTTTCTGAGTCTCTGGGATTATGGCCATTAATTAGCTTGATCAGGAGTCAGAGAGGCCATTTGTAGGTGGCGACTTGGGGTCTCACTTGTATGGGGAGGAAAGGACTGGTTCCACCCCCATCTGGTCAGGCCCTGCGTGTCTCGTTATTGCAGACCCAGACCTGACTGGGTCTGGGTGACCTTTGGAGGATAGTGGTCACCAGGCCACCAAGGGCAACAGGCCAAGGCACGAAACCTATTCCCACCTGGAGTGGCCCAGCACCAGTAACCTACTTCAGGAACAGGATGCATTTCTGCCAAAAGCCTCTGGGTTCCAAGATTTGTTTCTGAGTCTCTGGGATCATGGCCATTAAGCAGTTCGATCAGGAACCAGAGAGACCATACCTCCAATTATATAGCTGAGCCTGAGGTGGTTTGTGGGTGTGTCTCCCACATACCTAACTTTTGGCCGTTTACTTTCTTGGTAAACTTTACCCCAAGATTTTGGGGTCTGGCCAAAGGCACAGCAGCAATTTTGGGGTATCTGAAAGCCTGACGGTGCCATCAGGCTGCTGATGCACTTGCCTCACAGGTACAAATTGACCTGCTGGCAGCACCATACACCCTATAATAGTAATAATTTAGATTAATATGAAGATAATAATTTATGTTTTTTTCTAATAGAAGGATAGCCACAAGAGATATTTCTAATTGTTTCAGCTTTGTTAAATATGAATCGCTTCCTATCATTTTGGTGATATGGGGTGAACAGGGATGCTCTTGTAGGCCTTTCTTGGGTCACAAGAGCAACAACATGTGGGACTGATGGGGCTTGGGGGTTAATATGGTTCCAGGAATTGAACTCTGGGCTATGTGCATGTTAGACAAGTGTCCAACTACTTGAACCACATACAAGCCCTATAAAACCTTTCCATGACATAAATATATCAAATGCACTGCACTGCACTGCACTGCACTGTCCTCCCATTGTTCAACATTTTGCTTGAGCGGGCCTAGTAACGTGTCCATTGTGAGACTTGTTGTTACTGTGTTTGGCATATCAAATACATCACGAGTCGCTTGCCACACTTTGCCGTGCAGGCGAGATACTCTTGGTAGCTTGACAGGCTCTCCGAGAGTGGCAGAGGAATCGAACCCAGCTCGGCCAGCCGACCACTTGTAAGGCAAAGGCCCTATCACTGTGCTCTAACTCCAGCCTGAGAACTCAAGTGAATAGCAGAAAAATCCATTACTGGACAGTAGTGAAAGCAATAAAATGATTTCATTCAGAAGTATCACAAGAGGGTAATAGAAATCTGAGTGCAGAATTGGGCTCAATGCCAAAATCATCATCAACAATAAGAATTTATACTAAGGAGAAGGGTTAGGGACTTACTCAATGGAGAGTTGAGCCTCAGATAAGGGACCCAGTCTCCCAAGCTCACCCACCAATTTTCAGACCCTGCTGTATCCCCCTTTGTCACCTGTGCATCTGAGTGACTAGCTATAAATCGAGATTCTCACACCTACTTCTTGAGATTGATTAATTCACAAGAACCCTACAAAGAATTCAGGAAATCACTTACTCACTGGATCACTAATTTGTGTTTTTTTAAAAAAAGAGGTGATTGGAAGAAATGTGAGTACTGTGTATGTGGAGGGAAAGGTTCTCTGCACTCCCCCAGATCTCCATGGGTTCAAGTCTTCCACATGGATTCTGATGAAAACTTCATTACACAGGCCTTATTGTTATAGTTGTATTAAATAATTAACTATGGGCAAATGAACTCTGTCTCCAGTTCCTCTACCCGCACCCTCCTGCATCTGGAGATATCAGTGAAATGGGACTAGAAGTTCCAACTTCTAATCATGTGGTTGGTTCTCCAAGAACCCAGCCCCATCGTTAGGTGTTTCTCCAAAAATTCCCCTCATTATAGTAAAACACCTTTATCACTCTGAACATGGGAAATTCCAAGGGCTTTAGGAACCATGTGGGTTCCCATTTTCAACTGTAAAGAAAGACCAAATATATATGAGAAACTGTTCTGGTTGGCTTTATGGTTTTATGGCCAAATATATAATACAATATGGCATCATCCCTTTTGAAAGCATATTTTTAAGTTTACATTAAAATCATGACCTACTATTGTAGCAAAAACAAAAAGAAAAAGAGTTCACATAGGGGCAGATTGAGAAAGGACTCAAGTCTGAGAATTCCCTGAAGGGCCCAGTTACAAATAGCTGGGCAAGAAATTTAGAGGAACTTACCCTCCAATAAACATTTAAAATGATTAGAATATTCCAAGGTGTTTTCTGATAGATATATAAGAATATATATATAATAACAGATTTTCAGGATCCCTTTAATTAAGATTGCAGACATTAATTAATCTCTAAAATGCTGAGATCCATAATCTTTATATACAGCACTGCAGGGAGTCCAACAGCATTACATCCTCAGACCCTTGTACTGAACCCACAGCCCAGTTATTCAAAAAGGTCTTTTGTAAAGACTTTTCTCCAGGTTCAACAGAACTGGGAATGGCTGATCTCCCCCCAAGTCCCCCTGTTTCAGGCAACCTGGCAGTAACACCACAAGCCACCTCTGGCTGGCACCAGATAAATCGCTCTCAGAAGAGAGCATAAAACAACATGCCATAGCCATGCCAATGGACCCCATGACAGGGTGTTTCATTCAGGGCAACCTGGAGTGGTTCAGGTGAGTTCCCTGCCCCAACAGGCTAGTCCCAGCAGTCGAAAAATCTCCAGAACACAAATGCCACCATGTTCATAGTCACTCCTCACATACGCAGGTCAAATCTCTCCCATTTTGAATCTGTTCCTGGACAGTGCAGCCAGATTCATGGCCATGAGACATCTCATACATAACACCACTAGTATCCCAAGAGTAGCACACCACATTTGATGGGGTTTAAAGTAGAAGGCAACCAATCTTAGAGGAAATATGTTTTTACAGATATATATGCGTATAACTATATATATAAATATAAATTGCACAACTTTTAACAACATGTTAGCAGCCCTTATAGAAGGGCCTAAAGGTAATCTTCACACAATTTCCTTTAAGGAAACATTTTTTGAATAATTTTCTGCGGTTTATTTATAAAAAACAATACAAAATTTAAAAAAATACTTTTACAAAACAATAAATTACTTATAAAGACAACACAGATTTTTTATTTTTCTTAAATTTTTATTAGTGAAACACCATGAGGTACAGTTGTAGACTTACAAATTTTTGTGCTTGGATTTCAGTTATACAATGATAGAGTAACCATACCTCCACTAGTGCCCATTCTCCACCACCACCAGTCCCAGTATCCCTCCCATCCCCCATACCCCCATCCCACCCTACCTCCGTGGCAGGGAATTCCCTTTTGTTATCTCTCTCCTTTTGAGTGCCGTGGTTTGCAAAAGGGACATTGTGTGGCAATCTTGTTCGCTCTATAGCCTACTCTCATCACGCATTTCCCATCCTGAGAGGAAGCTCCCAACACCCATTATTTGGTGCTCCCTTCTGTATCTGAGCTGCCTTTTCCCCTAGCGTGTGCAGCTGTCCTCAAAGCCATGGAGTAATCCTCCTGGTACTTATCTTGGCTATTCTTGGGTGTTAGTCTCCTATTTTGTTACTTTATGTTCCCCAGATGAATGCAATATTTCTATATCTGTCCCTTTCTTTCTGACTCATTTCACTTAGCATGATACTTTCCATGTAGTACCACTTTTATATGAATTTCATAACTTCATCTTTTCTAATAGCTGCATAATACTCCATTGTGTAGATGTATCAAAGTTCCTTCAACCAGTCATCTGTTCTCGGGACCACTCTAATGTTCTTAAGTAAAGGAAGTAACTTCATTTTTAAAATTAACTGCTTTACTGGTTATTGCTAAAAAGGTTTGATTGCAAATTTAAAAAGTGAACACTTGCATGTTTATACAACAAAATAATTAAAGTCAAAGCTTTTCAAAGTCTTTTAGACAGTCTGGACTTGGTCAATCCCTTTTAATTCTGCTCCCTACACTGCACCATGGATGTCCTTTTTCTAGCAATTCACAGACAAAAGAAAGCCAGGAGAAAATACCAAGACCTGTCATACAATATCTAGACTAGAACCACTAACCATATAATTTTTGACCAAATCAAGCCACATGGACATATCCAAAGTCAAGAGGGAGAAAGTAAAAACTACAAAAATATAGCTGTTAAAAAATAAATGGTTGTTCTATCACTCTTATTGGGTGTTGTGGTTTGAGATGGGGGGGGTTGGCGGGTGGGAGGGATACTGGGATCCGTGGTGGTGGGAAATGGGCACTGGTGGAGAGGCGGGTATTTGATCATTGTATAATTGAAACCAAAGCACAAAAATTTGTAAGTCTACAACTGTACCTCATGATGTCTCACTAATAAAAATTAAAAAAAAATGGTTGTGGGGCTGGAGCAATAGCACAGCGGGTAGGGTGTTTGTCTTGAACGTGGCCAATTTGGGTTCGATTCCCAGCATCCCATATGGTCCCCAAAGCACCTCCACGAGTAATTACTGAGTGCAGAGCCAGGAGTAACCCCTGTGCATCACCGTGTGTGACCCCTCCCCCCAAAAATGGCTTTTCATAGTAAGCAGGGAAGAACTGGGGCATGAAAGCATCCAATATTAACTCCCATTCACATCTATAAATGTTGATTGCTCAAATCTATGTGAACAAACAGTAATTTTATAATGTGAAATTTTTTTTTCTTAATTTGCATTAAAATAAGAAAAAGTTTACTTAACCTTGTGCAAACTGCTTGCAGAGACTAACTTTGTTTATAAATAAATATAATTTTAATTATGAAAATGTTCATTATATAAATATCTTTAAAATTCCGTATATAGCCATGTTTTCACAAAACTCCGTGCAGTAAAAACATTGACTATGTTTCTTTTTGAAAGGTATGAGGGCTTCTCTACAGTGTATCTAAAATTATCTGAGCTTACAGTAAGTTTTACCTTTATATCCATGGTCAATATATACATGGTGATTCCTCTACATACTTCAAATTTTTCAAGCTCCCATGTTAAAAAATTTTAGTTGTCTTTATATTTTACTTGTATAAAATAATCAATTTAATACAACCATGTTTAATAATACAAATTTTATTATATATTTCATTTAAGATATCTCATTTACCATCATTTCAAAATAGAATGTAAAAGGTTATCAACACTATAAATTCTTTTTTTAATAAAAATTGTTTGAAATCTGAAGGGTATTTGGTACTTACTGCACAACTCAACTCAGTTTATCTTTTGATGATTGATCAAGAATGCTAGGAGACATGGGAGTTCTAATTATATGCATCATGATCAACAAGTGGTTCATAGTTTCTATTTTTTTCCAGGGATGGGACCTTCTAAACAATGGTCAGGAGGTCAAAGGACCCCACTTGTGATTCTCACCAACTGGGCTGGTAGTTCAATGCAAAGGTCCACAGATGCAACCTTGACCATACCTGTCAGTGCCAGGGTTGCCCAGGCCACCCCAGCAGTGCTGAAAGTCTTCAGGGCCACACCCAATGATGTCAGGGAACCTTGTAGTGCTAGGAATAGAACCCAGGTCAGGTATCCGCTAAGCATGTGCCCTGACTGCTATACTATCTCCCAACCCAGTATTATAAATATTTTCTATTGTTTTCAATCTGAAGGCCAACCAGGAAACATTTTTATCAGTGGAAACCTAGGGAGAACTATTTGAAACTCTATAGTTTAGTAAGTAGAATTGTAACAAGGTGACTTTCCTAAGTTTGCTCATTGCAAAATGATTACATGAGCTATAAACTTAAGAGAAGTGGGTAAAAGTAAATCTTGCAGTTTTCCATGACTCTATAATTGTTTAAAATAAAGATTTTACAAAGTACCTCTTAAGTGAACTTCAATTCCAGATTTCCCCTCAGTTCACCGTGTAAACCGCTTCAGTCTTTTTTTTTAATTTGCTAATGGAGAACAATTTTTATTTCATCCCAATGACATGTGAGCTCAGAGATCCACTCAGTTAACTGTCGTCTATATCTAAAGGTTGACTAAGCACTCTGTGTCTGTGAGCACTAGAGCCAAGATCAAAGAGGATGTCAGCAGCTTCCGGGAACTGAACATACTACATCTGTTATAAGTACTTCATCATTTCAATGTCAAATCTCTTCTCTGATAATAGTGACTGCATAAAAGAGCACTGTGTATTTAGCACGTAGTGCTTGCTCTAGTGGACAGAACAACTGCATTCAGCATTCCCTTCAATGATATATGTGGACCACGCACTAATCAAATGTCTCAGATTCAATAGAAGATGGCTATAATTTCACACCTTGTAGATACTTATCAGAAAAGCTCGAATTACAGGAAGCTCTTTCATTTTAGGTGTTTTTTTTAACCATAAAATTGTGTGTTTCCCCCACAGTATTCCTCAGAAGTCTGCAAACTTGCTTCCTTGTAACAAAACAAACAGGATAAAATACTATAGCCTTGCCATCTGTGCTAACCTATTTGTCCTTACTTAGAAATAGTGAGTGTCTGTTGATACAGCTGAAGACAGCTGTGAAGAACTGTCAGGTGGTTTATGAGGAAGTTGTGGCTTTGTTCTTGTCTTCTCTGGGCATAGCTGCCAGTGTCTGCCCTACTTTCAGATATGAGATTCTCCATCAATACCGAGGGTGCTTTTCTTGGGTACCTCTTCTCTGCCCACATGTAAGAGGGCCTCATCGTTATATCTGAATTAAAAATAATTTAAACTTGTTTTAATGATGAAGCCTCATGCCAATCCTCTTTGAAATCAAGCTTCCAAGATGCAAAAATCTTCAGAGTATACACTCTATAGAACTAACCAGGTTTGAGAGTGAAAACTCCATGCTAAAGCTCGTCACCTTTAACCTTCATGGGAACTGATTAAAATATGCATGGAATACATGTGCTCAATATAAAGCTAACTGGGAGATCCACAGAAGACTAGGCAGAGAAGAGAGTTGTAAAAGTTGATTCAGGTACAATATAACAGTTACCAAACAATTTCTATTTAGTTCATAAGCCAAAGCCCACCTTTTCTAAGTGGGTTTCTTAGGATTTGATTTTTTAAGGTTACAAAGCCCACCGCAAGGCCTGATATAGCACAGCAGGTAGGGCACTTGTGTTGCCCTCAACTGACCTGGGTTTTATCCCAGGCATGCCTTATGTTCACCAAAAGTGATTTCTGAGTGGAAAGTCAGGAATAAGCTTTGAGCCCTGTTGGGTGTGTTCCCAAAACAAAAATGAAAAAGTCCCCCATTTCTGAAGTTTCAAGGTTACAAAGTGGGTTTCTGCAATCTTAATTTTCAAGGTCAAGGTTTTGAAGTCTCATTTCCTCCCCAGCTGCTGAGGCAGTGCCAAGTACAGTTCTCATATTAGGGTGTCAGTGAAAGAGGAGAGCTCACACATGCAGGCTCACCCTTGCTTGATTCATGCTGCTGGTGATTAACTGTGACTGCCAGGTTTCATCTTGGCCTTTTCTGAGGTTATTGGAGTCATTTATTTAGTCAGAGACCCAATACCCTATATTGCCATCATCCTGGAAGAGATCTGAGTAGGACACTTCCTGCTGCTCAGATGTCAAGGGGGAAGTTCAAGAGTAAAACCAAGAAGGAGCATTGCCCCGTGAGGATGGCTCAGTGGAGGGCTCTGCGTTCTAGTTCCTGTGTGCAGCTTGAAAGAAGCTTGCTGGGAGATTTGATCAAAGTTTTTATGACGGAAAGACAAAATGGGCTCCAGAGTAACCCAACAACCCTCTCTCCAGGAGTTTCATCACAAACTCCAAACCAAGTCTTTGGCAAGAATGCAGGACATACAGCTAAATAGTAAACAAGAGTGCTTTGGACAGATTGTATCTTAGTTATATTTAGAGCATGGTCACTGTTAACATAGGTCATGCTCCAGGGTGTGCTATGAGATGAGAGATTCTAGAGACTCACTGTTGAGGTACTAGCATGAGTTCTATCATTCCTAGTCAAGATTACATCTCAGGTTGTTCCTTTAGCTGTAACCTCATGCATAATAAATAATGTATTTTTTTAAAGGAAAGCTCCATTGTGGAGGGTGACTGCTCCTTCTAGCCATCAAATTGTTGAAAATTCACCAATTAAATTCTTACACTATAAAACTAACACTTTTAAAAACAGGTACTCATTTGAAGTATCTAAGAGATAAGAGGCCCTAGATTTGTGAACTTGCTCTGCTGTGATAGTCAATAGACCAGGAGAGAATCAGGGGGAGAGAGAGAGAGAGAGAGAGAGAGAGAGAGAGAGAGAGAGAGAGAGAGATAGGCAGACAGAAAAACAGGCAGATAGAGACAGAGAGACAGAGAGAGGAAGAGAGACAAACAGAAAGACAGATGAAGACAGAGACAGAGACATACAAAAATGCAGAAGTTAGGGCATTTGCCTTACTTGCTGTCTACTCCATTCGATTCCCAGCACCAATGTCCCCTGAACTCCACCATGAGCACTACCAGGTGTGTCCCCACCAAAAAGAAAATATGAAAACAGTTGGCAGCTAATTATTGGCTAACAAACCAGAAAATCAAGACTAAGAATTCTAGCCCTAAAACTTGCCAATCATGTAAATTCAGGTTTGTTACTTAATCTCCAAAGCTGTAGTTACCTCATCTATAAGATAGAGATTAAATCCTCTCTCCCTTTTAGGGTTCTTTGAGGATGCATAAATACAGAAAATATAAGCAGATAATGAATTCTCAGTAAATGTATATCTTACAAGATTTGTGACATTAAGTAGGATTTTTAAAAAATCTGAATGTAGGTTTTTCCATTTAAAGTATCAGAATAACAATATCCATTTGGGTCAAAAAGATATCTCAACAAGCTTAGCATACATTTTGCATGCAGAATGCCTGGTTTTGATCCGTGGTACTGCTTGGCACCAAGCACACATCCCTGGTACTGAGCACCGCCAAAGTAGCCCTTGAGCACAGAGCCAGAAGTAGATCCTGAACCCTAAGTGTGACTGACCCAAAACAAAATTAAGTAAACAACATGTATCATAATCTATCACACAGCACTGTTATAAATAAATTGTTTCATGTCCTAAAAATCTTTGTGGATATTACCTTTTAAACCAGCATTTTCTTTTAGTAAATATCTTCTAATATTTTTAGGAAAAGTATAATGTACAAAGAGTAAAATACAAGTAAAGTGAACTATTATGACTTTGAATACAAGTAAAATGAAATATCATGACTTATTTGGATGCATTAGCCTACATGTCAGTGCCGAGAACATGTGATTGTATGAGCAAAGATGTTTGATAATTGGACTGAACATGGATATTCTCCCATCATTGTGTTTTAAATATATCATATGAAAAATCAACAACCCCTAATTCCTGGAAATGGCCAAATTGGTATGAACAGAGTCTAGAATCTATGGTCTACAGAGAGGGCATCCTGAAGAGCAAATGCATATCTCTTTCATCTGCTTTTGAACCTATTTCCTGTACTGACACAGGACTGATACAGGATGCTTATGAAGTGAGATTTAATTCTGCAGTCCGGATCTGTTGCAGCTAAACATTAAAAAGCCCTTAGACTTCATAGAACTAAAATGTTAATTTTTCTCATGGAAAATCCCCACATTTAGTAGTGTTCTCAAAAACAGCCTTGAAATCATATTGAAGTCAATTTTATAATTCTTTCCCAGAAAAGAATGCTACCATCAAATTGTCTTTTCAATATTTCATTTTGGTACAAATTGTTGTTCTACTACATGATCATCAAAAACTGACATTTAGAACAAAGGGGCATGACACTCTGTGTTCACCCACATCCAAAGTGTATATCTCATCTTAATTTTGCAGCAGTCTTCACTGGGGCTACCCCTGTCCTTCTTTAGGCATGAATATCACTCACTGTTCTTTAGCTTTCATCTTAATTCTATCTCTCTACTCTCTCTACGTTTTTCCTTCTTTCTCCTTTGATATTATTCTCTTTTTTTAAATCATATCCCTCATCAATAAAACTATTTTACAAAAAAATCCCTCTATATTAAGACTTTCAAAGTATTTCTCAAAATAGGTACCAAAATTTGAAACCCCCTAATAAAATGAGCTTTCTATCAATGAAGCATGCATCTTAAAAACCAACACCTAAAACTGTCATGTGGTAAAACATCATAATCAGAACTTATTTTTTATAATTAATTTATTTATTGAATCACTGTGGGAAAAGTTACAAAGCTTTCAGGTTTAGGTCTCAGTCATGCAAATATCAAACACCTTTCCCTTTACCATTACTTATTTTTTACCACGAAGAACCCCAATAAAACCCCACCCCACCCCTCCCAATGCCTGCGAGGCAGATGAATTCTAGTTAACACTCTATCTGCTTTGATTAGATTCATTGTTGCAATAAAAGATGCACCACTATTATTTAGAGTTTACCCCCTCCCCCCCAAATCAGACATGCTGAGAAAGCATTGTGAAGTGATTCTCTTTCTACAGCTGAGTTCAAGAATTAAATGTTGGTTTTGGATTTCTGCTATTTTGCTAATTAACCCTGGAAGTATTTCTACTGAGAGTCATATAATTAAGAGATTGGTTACTGTGCTCTGGAGTCGTGGCCGTGCTGGAGAGCCGCTCGTGGGGGGCAACTGGTGGCCTAGGTAGGGCGTGAAGGATGGACCAGAACGCCCCCCTTCCCATGAGGTTTTAGTCGCCCCCACACCCCGGGCTAAAACCTGCTCTCCACAAGGCACCCATGTGGCCGCCATCTTCTTTCCAGAGAGGAGAGGGCGAATGGGGCAACACCCTTTCCCCTCCGGGCAGACATGATGGCCTGGATTAACGCATAGTCTGTTCACTTTTCTGCTCCAAGCTGCTGGGTTCTGCATTAAGTCCTTGTGCTTCTGGGGCCGTGGCCGTACTGGAGAGCCACTCGTGGGGGGCAACTGGTAACCTCAGTAGGACGTGAAGGACGGACCAGAACGCCCCTCTTCCCATGAGGTTTTTGTCGCCCCCACACCCCCAGCTCACACCTGCTCTCCACAAGGCTCCCATGTGGCCGCCATCTTTCTTTCCAGAGGGAGGAGGGCGAATGGGGCAACACCCTTTCCCCTCCAGGCAGACATGATGGCCTGGATTAATGCATAGTATGTTCACTTTTCTGCTCCAAGCTGCTGGGTTCTGCATTAAGTCCTTGTGCTTCTGGGGCCATGGCCGTGCCGGAGAGCCGCTCATGGGGGGCAACCGGTGGCCCAACTGGTAGGGCGTGAAGGACTGACTGGAATGCCCCCCTTCCCATGAGGTTTTAGTCGCCCCCGCACCCCCGGCTCATACCTGTTCTCCACAAGGCTCTCTGAGAACAGCTTTCTGTGAGAACAGCTTTTAAAATAGCCGAAGCACCACCTTGACGAAGATAGTCAGAAATGATCACTCTGGATAAGAACTGTGTGCTAAATACAGGTAAAGGAACAAATATGATAACCTCTCAGTACCTGTATTGCAAACCATAATGCCCCAAAGTGGGGGAGAGAAGGAGAGAGAGAGAGAGAGAGAGAGAGAGAGAGAGAAGAAAAGTGTCTGCAATAGAGACAGGCTGGGAGGAGTGTGGTGGGAGAGAAACTGCCGATAATGGGTGGAGGGAAATGTACATTGGTGAAGGGATGGGTATTGGAACACTGCATGACCGAAAAGGACCAGATCACCTTTGTAATTTTGTATCTTGTGGTAATTCAATTAAAAAAAAGACAAAGCAATTGATGGATGTGATGGAGGGGGCAAAGAAAAAAACTAAAATACCCCACCCCCACTCCGCAAAAAACTCTTTAAGTCGCAGGACTCAAGTTGCCAAGAAGAACTTTGATTATGAGACATGGGCTCCACACATGTGGGATAAACCCCAAACCAGATTCAATTTTGGAAAAACAAAAAGGTATAAAGAAGCTGCAGTAGGGAGCTCTCTTATGCAAGTTGGAGGATAGTTCCACTTTGTGGCTCTAAGAGTCAGCAGGGTAAACTCAGAAAATTCTAGAAAGGGAAGTGGGGCCTGGAAAGACCAACAGCTTTTGTCACATGGTGCAGAGGTTTGGAGAAGTAGCTTAGGACAATGGACTAAGCAAAACCTCTGAAGTCAGATTTCAGTTAAACTATAAATTAGTACATAGGAAAGACCATCTCTCTGAAACTCAGTTTTGAGATTTATTAAATGTGCTTAATGATATTTGTCTCAGTGCAAGACAAAGGTCAGATCAAGTAATCTAAAATATCCAATGGATTAATATCTATTTATCCTTATTACTTTTACAAGAGACATAAATTACTTTTATACTGGATCTGAAGAAAAAATATCACGTGTTGTCTACAGTAACACTTCTCTTGAATCAGTGATGCATATAACCAACAAATATTGTACAAGGAGTTGTATCTATGCAAGCACAGCACAGACTCTCCAATATTCTATTCTAAATCACTTTACTTAGCTATTTTATCCATTTCCAAATTGCATTCCTAAGGACTCACTACCTGAATTCAGTCTTCATATGACAACACCAGGAAATCACAGGAAGAAATCATTCTCTTGAATTTGATTTTGATTTTCAGAAACCTGAACTGTGGCAAGATTGCTTTTGTTGGTCAAACTGTAGCTAATATGATATGCCCTGCAGTGATAAAAAGGGACACTGGTATCTGTCAGTTACATGTGTGAATTTCTAGATTTACCTGTACACCTATCACCACTAGTTGACACAGGAACTCTAACAAAGCAACCAGTACTTCCTTCACTATATTTAGAGGTGTGAATGATGGAAAATGTGGCCCAGAGGTTCAGACTAGTGGTAAAAGTCATGTTCCTAAAAACTCTCTCTGATTATAGTGATGCATTGGTTAACTTCAGACTTGTCATTTGACCAGCACGAGACTATTTGTTCATTTATGTTGCTTCTTTTATTTTAATTATTTTATTTTTTAATGAATCATCATGAGATACAGTTACAAAGCTTTCATGATTGAGTCATACAGTGATCTAACACCCATCCCTCTGCCAGTGTACATTTCCCACCGCTAATGTCCCTAGTATCCCTCCCACCACCCCACCACACCCACCCCCTGCCTCTAGGGATGGAAAGTGCAGGAACTTTCCTTCTTACTCTCTCTCTACTTTTGGGTATTATGGTTTGCAATATACATACTGAGAGGACATCATGTTTGGTCTTTGTCTATAAGTCAATGATAATTGGAGGGATCATTCGGGTTGGGAGATGTGTTTGAAAGTACATAACTTCTTTTAAACTTCAAATGTTATCATTCCAGAGGCAAAGAATAGTAATTCAATTTTTAAGACTGTGCCACACCAGGTCATTTGACAACTTGACAATCATACATTCATTATGTCATACTTATCAAAAAATGCAGCATTATGGTCAAAATGGCATGAATCAAGAATAAAGTGCAGGGGCTTGAAAAATAATATAGCGGGTAGGGTGCTTGTCTTGCATGCGGCCAACCCAGGTTTAATTCCCAGCATCCCATCTGGTCCCCGAGCACCAAAACGACTAATTCATGAGTGTAAAGCCAGGGGTAAAATAATCCCTGAGCACTGCCAGATGTGGCACAGCCAAAAACAATAAAGATGAAGTGTAGATATGAATGGATAATAGTCACTATCAATATCTAATATAGCAAAGATTTAAGGTTATGTGGTAGTTTTTACAATATAAAAATGACAAAAGAAGTCACTGAATTTTAGGGTTTTTACTAAAGGTAAAGGTAAAGGCCCTCCCATTGTTCGTCGATTTGCTTGAGCGGGCCCAGTAACGTCTCCATTGGAGACTTTGTTGTTACTGTGTTTGGCATATCGAATACGTCATGGGGAGCTTGCCAGGCTCTGCCGTGCGGGCGAGATACTCTCGGTAGCTTGCCGGGCTCTCTGAGAGGGGCGGAGGAATCGAACTCGGGTCGGCCATGTGGGCTGCGTGCAAGGCAAACGACCTACTGCTTTAACCAAATATTTCTAGGACTCTCAGAGGACACCAGGTGATCAAGCAGGGATCTCAGATATAAGCATCAGATGACATTATTCTGCTGACCATACAGTTTACTAGCCTATGAAATGTCCTGGCTTGTGTAGAGAGTAGTATACCACTCTGTTGTCTTGCTCCTTGAGTTGAGAAGTCAAAACTGGAAGTTCAGGGAGAACCAACTGATAGTCAGAGGGAAAATATCCAGAGGGAGAACTCCACAGAGAGAGGAAGGCAGAGTTTGAAGATAAAGCTGCTTCAGTATTTAAAGAGCATTTGTCTGTGATAAAATTACAAAGGGAAAAATCATTTCAAAGGCTAGAGGGGTCTAATACTGTGGGATTTCACAGGATCAGGATTAGTTTCAAACTCTAGGGTGAATATTAAATATGAACATTAAGAAGTTAGCCACAAAAGTTTTGCTCAGAAGAGGAGAAAACTGACCTGAGATGAAATACTGCTTAGATTCTACTTAGGAAAGACTCACCTGGAAAATAATCAAAGTTGTTGCAAGTAACTAGCCAGGCCTAAGTATCCTGAAAGCAACTCAAAACATCAAGTGATTACTTCTGACAATCAATTAAAATTTTGAGCGATGCCAAGAAACCTGGAAGAAACAAAACACTAATGAAGACGAAAATAAAGATGAAAATCAATAACCAGAAATGATGTAGACAATACCATTAACAGAAAAGAACAAGTTATTGTTTCTTCATTCTGTAAATGACTCTTGAACACTGAGCTGGAAATAGCCACTGACCATCATTCATTTGGGGGAAATTTTTTTTAAAGGAAGAAAAAGAAGAAAAAGACTGGAGGTATAGTTCTCTGAATATGTGATGGGGTGAGATTCTTTGTCTTCTACTGACAAACAATGAGCTGTGGAATCCCGGGTAAAGGTCATTATGTAAAGTAATATATTATGTTATAATTGTAGTAATAATGTAGTAAATGTACATAATTATTACTACATATTATGTACATAATTACTACATATTACATATTACTACATATAATGTACATAATTATTACTACATTTACTACATGATTTAAATGTTATTACTACATTTAAATCATGTAGTAAATGTAGTAATAATTATGTAAAGATAATATAAAATTATTCAAATAAAATGTGAGCTATTTCCTCATACCCATAAGCAAGAACAGATGTTTGTGGGTTGGGGAAGCTGTGAGGATGTGGAAAAAGGATTCCTTGCGCACTGTTAAAGGGATTGTAAGGAGCCAGAGCGATAGTCCCGTGGACAGAGTGCTTGCCTTTCTAGCAGTCGACTGAGGTTTGATCCCCGGCATCCCATATGGTTCCTGGAGCACAGCCAGGAGTAATTCCTGAGTGCAGAGTCAGGAGTAACACCTGAACATTGTCGGGTGTGACCCCAAAAGAAAAAATAAATTAAAGGGATTGTAAATTGGCAGCGCAACTATGGAAAGCAGTACAGAGACTGTTCCAAAAATTAAAAATATAAGTTTCAGGAGCTTGAGGGACCCTAATGAAACCACCAAAAGCCAAAAAATTTATATAATTCAAATCACGGGTATCTTGCTAGGCTCTGCCATGCGGGCGAGATGTTGAGTACAGCTTTAAATTGTACTAATATCCATTATTTCCATAGAGTTAGTTTTCTCAGGAATCAACTGGTACTAGATAGTGAGCAGTAAACTCTGAGTCTGGTCAGTACCAGGGATGTGACACTGCCAGCTCCATGCTAAATTTATTTCCCAACTTTATTTAACCCAGACCTGCCTAGCTTCATAGCTTTCTCACATATCTAACCTCCTGTTGCTCCTTACAAGTTTAACTAATCACCTCATGGCTTACCCACTCATTCTTTCATAGAAGAAGACAAATACACCTCAAACTTGCTCAAACAAAACCTGAAAATAGAAACCTCAGGCTAGAAGAATGGAACAAACTCCCACACAAAACAGTGGCATTTAATGTATTTTTGTACTGGTTTCTGCAATGTTAACATCTGACTATTCCTTGCAGAAGTTTGGTCAAAACACTAAAACCAAGGAAAAAAGTCAACAAGTTCTAAATAAGGACCAAGAAAGGTTAAAAAGAATTTACTACTTCACAACAACAACAAAAGAGAGAGAAGACAAAAATATTCATCAAACTGAAAGTTACAAATGTCTAGTAGATTACGAGCTTGTATCTCCTGTCTTTCATATCATCTAAGACACAAAATGAAAGATTAACGATTATGAAATTTTTCTACTTGGGGATTACCATCAAGTCCACTGTCCTAGTTTTCTTATTTTACAAATGCAATTGAAAACAAAACAAGACATAGAAGAAGAAAACAGAAATAAAATGAAGATGGAAGAGGCACTATACACACTTTAGAACCTGCTACCTTTAGAAGTATAGAAGTCCAATTTCTCAAGTTGAAAGCAGCAATGTTTGCCTAATTTATAGCTACAACTAATTCATAATTTACATACCAAGATTATAAGGCTTCATTTAGGCTTAGATGACCATTGGTTGAAAGGTTAATTTGTTCAGCTTTTCCTTTTTTAACTGATACCCAATGATACTTCCCAATGATACATCTTTCTGTTGACCTAATATAATAAAGGCTCAAATGGTCTTGCTGATGTTTGTAATTTAAAATATCCCATCTTAACAATAGGCAACCCCATAAGACTCTAACAGAAACTTGTTACTAGCTCTAATTAAAACAAAAATCATTTAGCTTCTTCTAGCCACATTATGGATTGGCTAGAAATGGGAGCGGAATAAGCTCTGCAGTTGGAAGTAAACAATAATTCTAGCAAGGAGTATCTGTGAAAAGCAGATGGTAAAACATTAGATTGGGCCTTCACAAAAATAGTCTGTGATATTTCCACATAATTACATCTGAACACACATTCATACATTTAACATATTGGTTTATAAAAATATACTGGTTATAAGAAATGTTCTATTACAAAAACAAAAGAAAAATCTATTACAAATAAATATTAGTTAAGAAACAAGCCATAAGACTGACCTATTGGATGCAAAGTTACAATGCCAGGAGAAGCCCTGAATTCGGAAGCAGCTGAGGTGCCAAACTTTGTTTTGGGAATGAGGTTAGACAAAGAAAAATATGAAAAATTGTCACCTGTAATAAATGTTGTACAGGGACCTCAGAGATTGTACATAGGATAAGGTACTTGTCTTGCATGTGTTTTTTTCCCAGCACCTCATATGGTTCCCCAAGCACTTCAGGAGTGATCCACAGAAGTGAGCAACAGAGTCGGAAGAAAATCCTGAGCACAGTCAGGTATGCTCCCTGAAATTAAATTAATAATGTCCTGTTAAACCAATCTGAATTGCTATAGATATAGTTTCCTTTCGTCTAAAATCTCAAAAGGAGCAAATATCCCCTTACACCACTGCTTATCTGAATGATCACATTTTACTTCTATTCAGAGGCAACTCTCAAGATGTCAGCTTATTTGATCAAATTCACAAAATAGGTCAAAGTTAATAGCTTGGTTTTTGACTCTATGGTTCTTTGAAAGACTTCATGACTTATACATCAGCAGAATGTTGTGGGTCGAAGCCATCATTTAATTAAAAAATAAGAGAGAAATGGAACACTAATTAGATCTATTTGAAAAGGACATCATAGGAGCCAGAGATAGTTTAGCAGGTAGGGTGTTTGCCTTACATGTGGCCAACCCAGATTCAATCCCTAGTACCCTATCCCTGAGTGTATTAGAGTCAGGAGTAAGCCCTGAGCACTTTAAGTGTGGCAATAAAAGAAAAAGAAAAAAAGGTGGGCACTGGGAGACACCTGAATCCACAATAATAGTAGAATCATTCTAACGTTTCTTAGTCAAGTCAGAGAGGTATGATTAGAAAGAAACATCCATTAGGTAGGCATCAATACTTGGTGAAAATTACTATGCAAAGATACAAAAGCACAATGTAAAGATACATAAGGCACTAGAAAAAGCACAATGAAGCTAATGATTAATGTAGTTGTAAGAACTAAGTAAGAAGGTTTTGGAAAGAATAAAGTAGATTCTCCAGGAAATCATATAATCAAAGCAGAGGGGTGGGGTGAGCAAAAGTCACCATTGTTAACACTTTAGTGTGTATTAAAAGCAAAGGCAAATCACTGGAATAGTGGAGCTAGAAATTTGAAAGCATAGCACACCCATTTATTGAAATTGTTACCTAATTATTAAAATATAGTTTTCTTTGCAAATTATCACTCCATACTGATCTCTGTGCATCTGTCTCATTATTGTAATAGTCTAGCTCTAAACAATGTCAATGTTTTTATATCATACTTTACTATATACTTAAACTTGAGAATAACACATGCTTGCTTGAGTACTTCATAAATTGCATTCTCAAAACACAGTCAAGTAAATTCTGAAATCACCAAACTCTCCCTGTTGAAGGACTATAACAAATGAAGTGGGGGTTTGCTCTTCAAGCCTGTGTACGTCTTTGAATATTATCTCACTTGCCTCTGTGATTCTTTGTTTGCTTTCTTCCATTCTGGAGAAGCCTGTGTTCTCTCTTGAAAACATTTATTCCCTTTTTCTCCTTTCAGATCTTTGCTTTTTTTCCCCCTCTCATGTCTTTCTAAGCAAGTTTTATTCAATAAAAACTATTTTGCTTCACTAAAAAAAAGAGAGTAAATAATGGAGTGATCAGTAAATGAAAATGAATCCATTATGGAGGAAGTGTTTCAGAAACTATTAATCCAAATAAACACTTAGCATTTTCAATAATTAGTTAAATGATGAGCGTACTATAAGCAACTTATTGGAAAGATTAGATCTAGGTTCTAGCTGTGTGCCCATTTTACTCATGAAATTCCTTATGTTCAAGTTTCTTATAATCTTCTAAATTATAGAAATGAAGTACTTACTGTTTCCTATAAGTAGAGCAGGGTAAGAAAAAGAAACTAGATTCTTATCTTGCTTGGTTTGCATTTACTGAGATCACTGAACTTTACCTAGTTGCAAATATCTTTTCTAATCAAAACATATCAGTTATTTTCATGGTTTAGAAAAAATATTCTCTGCTAACTTTAAATGTTTAATATTGCTACTCAAAAATGTTAGAAAGTAGGCACCAATGTCCCCATCTGGATATAGAGAACGACCTTGACGATTCACCTTTGTTAAAGCTTTTAAAATAAAATCTGTGAAAGTGAGCTGAAATACTGTTTATAGCTCCTTCTCTGAGCCTGGGTACAACAAGGGCTGGAAAACAACAATAATTAAGTCATGAGTCTTTGTCTTAATTCTACAACCCTTTGGTAGTTCTCCTAATTCAACAGTCTTTTTAGACGAGTTCCCTTTCAACTCTCAAAGCTTTCCATTCTTCTATGACCTTTAGAGATGTCAGAGGTCTTTTGGTTTCTCCAAAGGAGTTGACCTGCTTTGGGGGTATTCCAAGAGGTAGTGATCTTGAGTATAGAAATAGGCTTAGAAGAGTTGTGTGGTTGTGAGTTAATTTTATAGGAAGTGGAAAACAGCACTTTTCTCCACCACACTTCCAGAATTAATCATTCCCACCTCTCTTAGCAGCACTTTTTACATTGCCTATTTGCTTGTCTATCTGACTGCCCAACTTACTGTAGTTTGAAACCTTTGGGTCAGAAATTCATTCTTTTTCTGTTTGTGGTGCCCATTGCAATGCATTGTAAAATATAATGAAATTTTAATCAAACAGGATCAAAATTTCTGTTCATTCACACAAAGGGAGACATATGAATTGCTATATTGCTGGTTCATAAAATTAACCAAGTTTCAGGTGAACAGCTTTATATTTCAACTTCTTTCTGTTATATAACATAATCATCATCAAAACACTAGTTCTCATCCTGCACCTCACAACTTAAGATAGTCCTATGCTTATTTTACTGCCCCTTTCTGTAATTCTTCATGCTCACAAAACTTCAGCAATTTCAAAGATTTAAAAATGGATTAAAGCGACCAGAGAGATAATACAGGGATTAAAACTTTTGCCTTAGGAATGGTCAACCCTGATTCAATCTCTAGCACAATATACGGTTCCCCCAAACTCTGCCAAGAGTGATCCCTGAGCACTTTTTGATATAATCCAAACCCCCAAACAAAAAGGACTGAATCACGTGCTTTTCATGTAGAAGACCTGGGTTAGATTCCCAGTAATGCATCCAGGCACCATTAGGGAAAAATGCCCGAGTACCAAGATGTGAGGAAACCCTGACCACTACCATGTTTGATATAAAAAACAAAAAAAATTAAAAGTCATGTAGTGAAGTACTCCTACAGTTAAAGTGATTAGAACCAAAAGACAAAGTCAGAACACAAAGTATTAAAAATTTCCCCATCAAAATTGCTAGAGATACTCTTACATATTTTACTGAACCAATCCCCTAAACATTCTAATTATAAAATATAACATTGCATATTTTAGAGCAGAGAAATTATTCTGATTCTATAAAGATGAATACATGTGATTATGCATTTGTCAAAGCCTATATAATGTACAACACTCACAGTATGTGCAACACTAAGAATGAACAATCATATAAACTAATGGCATTACTTCTGCAAACTATTTTTCCTACAAAAGAGGGTTTAGGAAATTGCTACATTTTATATATTGAGCATATTTCAGGCTCTCAGAGGATCAACATTGACCAAGCTAAGAATCATATTTCATTTTAACCCATTCCTCAAATATTCAGGTTTAATAAGTTTTGCTGTAACATCCAACATTATGGAATGATAACCGTTGCAGAAATATAAAAAGTTAGTTACTACAATGGCAGAAATATATCTTAGAAATTGCCAACTGTTTTCATAATGATATGCATAGCCTTAAAAATAAATTTACAACAACTTTTGTTTACTATAATCTATCCATAGTTATCTAGAGGGTTGAGACACGTCTAGACAAACAAACATGAGCAATGCTCAAAATTCTAATAGAAAAGTAAGAGTGGGCCAAACCACAAGAAATACACAGATGCCTTATGTCATCAGGCTTGCACTCTATAAGTTTTATTTGGGTGACAGACAAAGAAGCCAGTTCACCTCACTAACTGTCATTCTTACTTCATTGTTACCTTGCCAGCATCAAGTGACGCTTGTTATGGACAACAAAATTTATGTTTATGACTGTGTAATAACTGAATTAGTAGAACTATAAATTTGACCTTTTTATCTTGAAGATAAAACCAAGATAGAAAAAGAAATACTTGCTTCCTATTTGTCAGCTTTACTTAATACTACCGCAAGCATCTCCATGTAACTATAGTTTTGTTTTTTTAGAAACAAAAAAACAAAGGAAGCACAAAACTTGACACTATGCATAAGCAATACTCTCTGTGTAAACTTATATCACACTAATTCTTCTAGCCTATCAATGATCAATCATTACTTACTTGGATTTTCTTAAACTTTAATCTTAAATAAAAGTATACTGTATTTCTCCAGAGATGCTGGACGCATTTGGTAGACTATCACCAAAAAACATGCATTCTTGGCTTATCCAAATATACTCTTATTTTATCCTGATAAAATAAACATTTGTTCATTTATGCTTCCATTTTAATCTTTATTTGCTTTCCTTTTTTTTTCTGTGACAGAAATCAAGACCAGCTCCTATATATAAAAGAAAGGAACATTGAACCACATCCTCAGCCCTGATTTTACTTTATTCTTAAGTAATAACATATAAAAAATCTTGAAGTTTGACATATTAATTCTGAACAAATAGTGAAATCTATGATCCCCTAAAATCATCTTGTCGTCTTGCATACATGACCCATTGATCACATAACACACATCTCAGAAAACACAAACATGCAATTTTTTTTATCATGGAAATAAGGAATGAGAGTCCTAGTGGGAGAAGCAATGATACACTCTCCTTCCCAGGAGATACTCAAATAATTTTTAATTATTTATTTTATACTGATCCTTGGGAAATAAAAACCTCTTAAAAATATTGTGATTACTATGCCAAAGAGAGTTGGAAATGACCACTCTGAACAAGAACTGAGTGCTGAAAGTAGGTAAAGAGACGAACAAGATAACCTTTCAGTACCTGTGTTGCAAACACAATGCCCAAGAAGGAGAGAGAGAGAGGGAGAGAGAGAGAGAGAAAGAGAGAGAGAGAGAGAGAGAGAGAAGATAAGTGCCTTTCATAGAGGCAGGCTGGGGGTAGAGGGTGGGAAGGAAACTGGGGACATTGGTGGTGGGAAATGTATACTGGTGAACGAGAGAGAAGATAAAACATTGTATGACCTGACTGAAACCCAATCATGAACAACTTTGTAACTGTGTATCTCATGGTGATTAAAAAAAAATAAGAAGAAAAAAATGTGATTAGATGAAATTTTCATAAAAAAAAAACTACCCAAGGGATTGAGGCGCTAGATCTCTAACACTGAATTTATATGTGATACAATAAATATATGAAATAAAACATTCTACTGAAGCATGCAATCTGAAAGAAACAGCATCCTTTGAAACCAAAGGCTTTAGCTATTAATGCTCTGGCGATGTAGTATCTGTGTGTGCCTATGTATGCTTAATGTTCTAGTCAAGTGACCTGGTCTCATTTGGTTAAGTTTCAACCACAAGACATCACTCTGTGCCATTTTTTTTCAAGATACACGTCACAGTACACCAAAAAGGGGGAACTTTCAGCGTCTGTGGTAACGTCACTTGATAAACACGCTGCCTGATCCAGCTTGTGAGTCTTCACTATATAAAGCACAGAGAAGTAGACGGGGAGATCATTGCCGGTGAGGACTGAGCAAGCAACCGCCATCTCCACGCCGTGAAAGTAGATAAAATAATGCCCAGGATGTTCTTCTCTGCCAATCCAAAGGAACTGAAAGGAACTGATCATTCTCTTCTAGAAGACAAAACACAAAAAAGGAGGCCAAAGACCTTGTAAGTTCTTACCAAATGTGCATTTTGCCTTACACTGGCTTTAATGGCAAGCAGATTGAAAATTTATGAAATTAAGAGCATTTGATTTAGATAGGACAGAGAGACTGCATGCTGTGACTTAAATGCGTAGCCTGTTGTTTTGTAAAATGAATCATGATAAGGCACTAAATTAGGTTGAAACTTTTCCAGACTTCTGCTCATAAAAATGGCACTTACTTAAAGATAACAAAATACTGGATTATTCCTTGGAGAAATCTATTTTATTATTTTCTCTTTTTTGGAAGTAAGATGTATCCTACTGTGTTAAGATGAATATTCACATGTTGGGTACTTTTTGTTCTGTTTGTAGTGGAATGGATATGAGAGCATATCTAAGGTCTCTGATCCCACATATGGAATCTGGACTGAAGCCTTCCAAGTCCAAGGACATGTACGTATACTTAGATTCTCAATGATCATCACAAAAGCCTGTGCATTAACTCTGTAATCCAACAAGAATTTATTTCCTGGGACCACAGAAATAGTAGAGGGGTTAAGGCACTTGCCTTGTATGCTGCAACTACAGTTCAGTTGCTGGCACCTCATGTGGTCCCCTGACCAGCAACAATCCCTGAACACAAAAAGCCCAGAACACTGCTAGGTGTGATCCAAACACCAAAAAGAAAAAAAAGTAATTTATTTCCTTTAACAACACAAATAGATTACTTTATATTAGTAACAAGTGTAAATTAAATATGAATGGACACATACTTGATTTTTATTATTATACTTGTGAAGTTTCTGTATCTAAATTTTTCAGATATTTTCAAACCTATATTAATTTTAATGGACATAGAAAAATTTATTAGACTGATAATCTTATTTTATAAGTTTATCCAAATTCTATAAGAACTTTGATTTCAAGTATGCATATACAAAATTTATTGTAGTAATTTATTAAATTTTTCCCTTTGTAGACTTTCTGCTGATGAAGTAGTACAATGGTCGCAATCTCTGGACAAGCTGCTTGCTAATCAAAGTAAGATTAAGTATCAACTGCTTGATGTTTCAAGAAATTGAATAATGTCACTAAAATATAGTGTTCCATGCTGAATAGTGTACAAAAAGTTTTATTCTAGATTATCTGTAATTACAGTACCTTCATCATCTATGCCTTATCTTGTAATATAACTTTGGCAGAGAACCCAGTTTTTTCACTGTCATTCAGATAAATCTGCCAAGACAGGTGCTTCTAAGATTTATTATAGGAACAAAATAAAAAATTAGTCTAGGATTCTGAGGTTTAAATTTTTTAGCTAACCATAGTTTTAAAGGCTAAATAAGAGTTAAACATGTGAACTGCCATTCCAAACACTCTTACATACTATTCTGGAGGTTATTGAGACACAGAGTAATATAAGTGCATTCTATATAGCATGCTATGTGTTCAAGCATAGAGATCATATATAGAATTTTGAAAGCATCCCGTAGGCATTTCTTATGAGAGAAAATAAGGAATGAAAGCAACCTGCTTCCCTCTGGTCATCAGCATTGCAGATTCACTGAGCAGTGTATGAACCACTTGATCTCTAGAACGAGAGGGTCCTCTTCTCTCAAGAAACACCCTAAAAAGTCTGGCTTGGATCAAGTAGCTTCTTGGGATCAATTAGCTTCTATCTGGTTCCTCAGAACATGAGGCTATAACTCTGAGGTGGACCATTGCCTTGCATATGTGAGGCTTTACGTTCAATCCATTGAGATATCAAGCTGGTTAGTCCTCTTGCTATTTTTTAACTTAGTTCATGACTCAAACAAATCATGAAAGATAAGCAGGTCCTATTTAAAACCTTCTGTAACACCAGCAAGTATGATCAGTATATCAAGCACGTGGGGAGTCATAGGACTCAAATTTTCTGACAGATCTGAAATGGACAGGCTAATTTTATGCTAATGACTAGCCTGGCTTTAATGCCCTTTGCCAAGGTTTGCTGCTTTAAGATAGTCTCCACTCTGGCTGACTTGGCAAATATAAGAAAAGAAATTGTACTGTAATCTGAAGAGTAAAATTTTAAATTTTAATTATTAGGGGGAAGTAAGGGACAATTCTGTAGTCTTCACTAAGCAGTTGTGACTAGGATGGATAAGCATGTTTGGTCCAGATGAACAGTAAATGAAGGACATCTAAGTCCTTCCCTCCTCCAAATAGCTGCTTCCACAGAGAAATCTACCTCCCCACAGAAATATATCAATAGTATTTTTATGAAAATTAATTTTAAGCTGTTTATTGGTGGCATAATTAGTTAAACAATCATTCCCACTAACTCTCTTTTTAGCTGGTCAAGATGTCTTTGGAAGTTTTCTTAAGTCTGAATTCAGTGAAGAGAATATTGAATTCTGGTTGGCTTGTGAAGACTATAAAAAAACAGAATCTGACCATTTGCATTGCAAAGCAGAAAAAATATATAAAGCATTTGTGCATTCAGATGCTACCAAACAAGTGAGTATTAAATACATCATCATCAGTTTGTTTCTAAAAAAACTCAGATACAAAAATAACATTCAGGACACTGAGAATCATGACTCAGTAATTTACTGCTATAAATTTAGAGTATTTCTATAGATTTCTGACAGGAATGTTTAGTGTTCTACATCAGTGAATATTTGAACACAGCAGGTTGAGAGGACTGATTTTGCCAAACTAGTTAACGTGATGGGAATGGAGTTAGGAACCTAAAACACCGGTCAGCATTCATGTCAGTGTGCTTATGACAGACTGGGGAAGCCCTTTCCTGCCAAGGACAATTTAGAGATTTATAACATCATTTGAGGGTCATATAATACAGGCAGATGGGCCACAGGCAAATGATGAGAAACACAAGTATTTGTGCTGTTGTATACTAGGGCCAGACCATATGATCTTCCGGTCCTTACATGGTCCACAGGCCAGATGTTAATTGTCCTTGCTTTATGAGCTAGCCCATCTGGGACCAAAATACAAATTAAGCATGATACATAAAATTACAGCAGTAAAAATATTTCATTAGTAATACTGCCGACCTTCAAGTTACATATTCTTGTTCCTAACAAAAAATGGCTGTCAAAATATTTCTCCTAAAAAATCTTAAGAATTCACTCATTTTTTTAATGCATGTAATATCTTATATAGATATTTAAGTTACTTGTTTCTGATTCTAAGGCCTCTCCCAACTCAATTCCCTTGAGTCAAGTTGGAGCAAAGACTTTTCAATAATTTTTTAACTTCCTTCACCCTAATACATGGCTGCTTTAGAAGCATTCAGACTGATATTTACACTGATTTAAATGAGGGATTCAAGTAGCTGCTTAAGATGTTTCAAGTAGCACAATAACATTATTAGTTACACAATAAATTGAAAGTGGGCATGATCTCATGACAATTTCTCTTTTAGATCAATATTGACTTCCGTACTCGAGAATCAACAGCCAAGAAGATTAAAGCACCAACCATCACCTGTTTTGATGAAGCCCAAAAAATCATATATACTCTTATGGAAAAGGACTCTTATCCCAGGTTCCTCAAATCAGATATTTACCTAAATCTTCTGAATGAATTTCAGGCAAATAGCCTAAAGTGACTTGTTTCTGGATGGGGGGAATCAAAGGTAATATCAAGTGCATTAGGAATGTGCCACTATGACTCCCTGGGCAAACCATAAGGCCTTTTTGGGTGACTGAGCAGCCCAGTCTAAGAGCAAATGTTCAGAATGGATTACCACGGACACCATCCAGCTACAGGATTGAAGAACCATAAATGCTAAAATCGAGAAACAGTGGAAGAAGAAACAGCAGAGATATAAATGTATTGTCCTAGGATGGAGGGGGCCTACCAACCAGAAAATCCCTCAGAACTAGAAGGTCAAGGAACACCATTTGCACAGAAACTGTGCATACAAATTTTGAAACAAATGAACATACTATAAGCTTGGGTGTTGGACGACATCCACACTGCACATATTTCTATAGACAGATTGTATTACGCTGCTGAAGTCTCTAATTTATTGAATGGCTATTTTAAAAGTAGGTTTTGAGATGACTACTTCTATTATTGACCCAAAGTGTTTTTATTTAGTATGGTTTATTGACTTGAAAGTGATGAAGAAGAGAATAATGAGTTTAAGCTGGAAAATGAGAATATATCTGTAAATTAATTTATTAGTGTAATAATAAATGTGAATTTTGTATAGAAATTTTGTATAGAATTTTGTATTAAAATGCATAGAAGCAATTAATCTTTATATTTCCTTGTTATTTCAAAAATCCAAGCATAGGTCTTCTATTTTATGTCTCTTCAATAACTAAAACTATGGTCAAAGGAACCAAAGGTAGATAAGTCACTTGCCTTGCACAGGGCTAACCAGGCTTCTATTCCCAGAAACACCATATATAGTTCCCTGAGCCCTGCCAAGAGTAATCCCTAAACATGGCTAGGTGTGGTCCCAAAACCAAAAGTGAAAATAAAAACACCATGAGCCAAGGATCAGGAAGATACCTCAATGGTTTGGAGCACATCCTTAGCATGTAGGTTTGAATCCCAGCACTGCATAATTCCCAGCATGGTAAAAAAATGACCCAGAGCCATGACTGGATATGGCCAAGCACCATTGGAGATGACTAAGAAAAAAATGAAAGTCCATCATCCAATTAATAATATATTTTATGTGTTGTGTTATCAGTTGGACAGAATTTATTATCTATTATAACTGTGTATAAAAATCAAACTGCATAATATGATCTCATATTTCAAACCAATGGAAAAATGAAAAGATAATTCAAGAAGTAATCCAACAACAGATATTTTATTGTGATTTAAAGTTTATAAAATTTAGGTGCATTTTCCCATTGTTAGTAGCAATTCTATGACAGGTGAGACTCAGGAAAAACTAAATCACTAGTTTCCAAGTTTTGCTATCAAAATTGCCTAATGTTAAAAAGCACTGTAGCACTACAGCACTGTCCTCACGTTGTTCATCGATTTCATTGGCACCAGTAACGTTTCCATTGTGAGACTTGTTGTTACTGTTTTTGGCATATCGAATATGCCACAGAGAGCTTGCCAAGCTCTGCTGTGTGGGCGGGATACTCTTGGTAGCTTGCCGGGCTCTCCGAGAGGGACAGAGGAATCGAACCTGGGTCAGCCGCATGCAAGGCAAAAGCCCTACCTGCTGTGCTATGGCTCAAGCAAAATGCTTATTTTAGGATCTTATCTTAGACTGACTCAAAATCTCCATGGGGTAGGGAATAGAAATTTATATTTTATTACTGGGGACAGGGGTGTTTTGACCACATCTGGTGGTACTCATGGCTCATGGCTTATTCCTGGTTCTGTGTTCATGGGTCACTTCTGTCTGCTCAGGGGTATAGATGCAGTGCTAGGAATCAAACAAGGTCCACATGCCAGAGCGATAGTCCGACATAATACAGTACAGCAGGGAGGGTATTTGCCTTGCACATGGCTAACCAGGTTCAATTCCTGACATCTCACATGGTCCCCTGAGCACTATCAGGAGTAATTCATGAATGCAGAGCTTAGAGTTACCTCTAAGCATCACTGGGTTTCGCCCCCACCCCCCTAAAAAAAATCAAACCAAAAAATCCAGGGGCCACATACTAGTTTTCAGGCCCCAAGAATGTATATATTAAAAGAAAACCCAAGGACTGATATGACAGAGAGCAGATAGCCTTGAACACAGAAGATCCAGGTTCAATTCCCAGCAACCCATGTAGGCCCCCAAGCATACCTTGCTCAGAGTCAGGAGCAAGGCTTGAGCATTGCTGGGTGTGGCCCCCAAATTTAAAAAATAATAAAAAATAAATGTATAAATAAAACTCAAGGCAGTTCTGAGGATTATTTGATAATCCAGACTTGACAACCTTGGGGTAAAGCATTCTTAACATTGCTAGAGATCACACATAAATCTAACAATTTGGTGCTTCTTCTATAATACAATACTGCCCCCTACTGACCAGAAGACATTTCCTAAATCACTGAATTTGGCAGCAGGGAACAAAACATAAGATACTCAAATATTGCACCTTCCTGTATAGGCTGATGGCTCTACCTTTCCATGCACCTGTATAATATGTATTACTGAATAATCAGCCATATACGTATCACATTGTAATACTATCCTCAGCACAAACACCCAGCAATGGTATGGGGTTTTGTAGAATGAAAATATTACTCAACTTTCCATAGAACAGCGTTAAAGTTTCCTGTGCCTTAAGATTTATTCCACGGTTTAGCAAGTGATATTATAAAAGAATCTTCAGAAGAGGGTTCAATTTCTCCATCTCCACCCCCACCACCCCCACCATTATCATCAGGCATTTCTCTCCATTACTGAAACCATTACCATGTTCTTTCTGTTCTGTTTTTACACTTTCTGTGTCTAGTGAGTGAATCATTTTTTCTATTATGCATGTCCTCATAAGTCTCTCTTGACTTGTCGCTTTCATGTGATTTGTCTCTCTCTTCTGTCTGTTCTCCTCAATCTATCCTCTATCAAAACATCACCTTCTGGAACACATTTGGCCACCAGCTCATTTCTCATGACACATAAAATGAAATTGAAGTTCCCCTTTCTAGAATTTAAACTCCTCCCAGTAAGATCTCTTTAGTATAATTCCTACTGCTCCCTCTACTTATCCTTCCTACCTTAATGTCAACCTAGATTTTTTTTTCTTGAATAAGTCACAGCTATATCTTCAGTTTTTCATCTCTATTATCCATACAAAATATTTTAAAATATTCTAAAGTCTTTTAAATATGCATCATAGTTTTCAATATCCAGCCAATTGCTTTCAAGATCCAGGTAAGAATAATTCTTCCAGACCAGTATGACAATAACATAGCTGGGAATGAACATGCTGGACAAGATCTGAGGGTTAAAAGCTGATAAAGGGATATTCTTGATAATTTTTCAGTATCAATACTGCAAACCACAATGCCCAAAAGGAGAGAGAGAGAAAGAAAGAAGGAGGAAGAGGAGGAAGAGAAGGAGGAGGAGGAGGAGGAAGAGGAAGAGGAAGAAGGAAAAGGAGAAAAAAAGGAGGAGAAGGAGAAGGAGAAGGAGAAGGAGAAGGAGAAGGAGAAGGAGAAGGAGAAGGAGAAGGAGAAGGAGAAGGAGAAGAGCTCCCATCACAGAGGCAGGCAGAGGGCAAGGGGGGTGATGGGAGGGAACTTGGATACACTGGTGCTGTGAAATATACATGGGTGAAGAGATGGGTGCTGGAATACAGTATTACAGAAATCTAATCATGAACAGCTTTCTAAGCCTGTATGGAAGTTTTTTTTTAACTTTCTGGTTGAATCTCTCACAATGATTCAATCAAAAAGTTAAAAAAAATTCTTCCATATAGGCTTTCTAACACTTACGCCACTGTGCAGCTGTTTAATAGCTATATAATAGCTGATGTAAGTGAAATGAAGTTCACAGAAATACAGAACATTCAGCTCCTAGTTTCTAGTACTGATGTCTTGTTATGTAATCCATGCACTCCAGGAGTTAGAAGTAAGCAATGGTCTAATACATACCTTGGCCATACACTGACACCTCTGCATTAAAAATAAAACTTCCATTTTTGCTGCAGAGATTAAAGATATTGTGAAATTCTTGAGGATATTAGTTATATTTTATTACTGTTTTTCAGTGTAACTGTTTTATATACTTTCTAGTACCGTGTAGTTCCTAAGCATCACACCGTATAGTTCTGGAACTCACAACAATGACCAGGGTACTATAGTACCATTACAATGAACTGAAGACCAAGCTGACTGCCAGCTAGATTGACTAAGACTATTCAGGAAGGACTCTCAGGCCTCCTAATGCACCACCAGTGAGGTCCCAAAATAATTTAATTAAAAACAATTCAAATTTCTTTTAAAAAATTATCAATAATTACAAGCTCTGGAATTCACAGATAAAAGTAAATTCTGGAGGCCAGCGTACTAGTACAGTCAGTAGGGTATTTGCTTTGGGTTTGATCCCTGGCACCCCACACAGTCCCCAAACTACCACCAGGAGAAATCACTAAATGCAGAGCCAGATCCCTAAATGCAATAATGCAATGCCCTAATCCCTGAGCACAGCTGGTATGACAAACATCTTCCCCCCTACCCCCAACACACACAAAGGTAAATCCTGGCATTATTGGGCTCTTATTAGTTGTAAGTGCTAGAATTCATACATAAAAGTAAAAGTAAATCTTAACATCAGTGGCCTCCACGTGGACTACGTCTGTCCTACTACTCACTAGTTTTTTGGCACATAATGATGTTTTTCATTTTGGCTACAGTTATTTTCCAGAGCCAATCCTCTCCCTCTGTATCTCTGTCTCTGTCTCTGTCTCTGTCTCTGTCTCTGTGTGTGTCTCTCTCTTTCTCCCTCTTCCTCACTTTCTCTTAATTTTATTTTATTTTATTTTATTTTGGGCACCCTGTTTCTTATACTGTTGATGGTCAGGTTTCATGTACAAACATTCCCACATCACACCCTCCACCAGAATGTTCGCTACCCCCCATCATTATCCCAGGGTGGCCCCCAGCCCCCAGCCCATTCCCCTTTCTCCCTTCCCCATGGTAAACTTCCTACTGAAGACCATTTCTTGGTTTATGTTGCCTTAGAGCATTTATTACATTCCAATTTTGTGTCTTTGTAGCCCACTTAAGGAGAGAGAAATTTCATTTTACTTTCATTCAGAGATAATGTCTATCTAGATCCTCACCTCTTAGACCTTTTCCTAGAATTCCAGAAAAATCAGATTTCCCTCTTCTCCCTAAAAGTGAGAAGCAAGTAGAGAACCTTCTCTAAATATTTCTCTACTGTCCATATTTGACTGGGTATTTTTTCCTCAATAATTCTTTTATTTGAATTTGGAATCTCCCGTTGAATTGTCTGGATCATGATTTCTGAGTTTTGTTCAGTGAACAAAGGGATGGAAACCTGATTCATGACTGGAAACGAGAGAACTGACATCCTTTGCTTAGGAGCATGGGATGCTTATACAGAAAATCCACAGGAAGGAATCCCCAGGATGGGAGAGTCACACAACCCACACTGGCATGAGTCTGAGTGACAAAGAAGAACCTCAGATTTGGGTGACATGTGCTCAAGATGTTAAGGATTTTTTGTCCTGATCTATATTTAAGTTTTCTTACATGTTGACACCAAAGTTTCCAATTTGGGCTAATTAGGCCACATTCTTGTATGAGCCACTGGTGGCATATGACTGCCACAACATGTTAAACAAGTGAAAAAAATTCTTTATTTCATCTCCAAAGAGATTTGTAGTTTGCAAACTACAACATCGAAAGGAGAGAGAGTGCAAAAGGGAATGCCCTGCCACAGAGGGGTAGAGTGGGGGTAGGGGGCAGGGTGGGGGTGTTGGGACTGATATTGGCATAATTGATGGTAGAGAATGGGCACTGGTGGAGGGATGGGTACTCGATCATTGTATGACTGAAACACAAGCATGAAAGTTTGTAAGTCTATTACTGTACCTCACGGTGATTAATTAATAAAAAATTATTATTTTTTTTTCCCCCTTTATTTTATTTTATTTTTTTTAAAGTTGTAGATTTACAATTTTTTGTGCTTTGGTTTCAATTATACAATGATCAGATACCCATCCCTCCACCAGTGCCCATTTTCCACCACCATGGATAATATCCCTCCCACCCCCATCCCCCCATCCCCCCTGTCTCTGTGGCAGGGCAATCCCCTGTGTTCTCTCTCTCCTTTTGGGTGTTGTGGTCTGCAAAAGAGGCATTGAGTGGCAAACATGTTCAGTCCATAGTCTACTTTCGACATGCATCTCCCCTCCTGGGAGGATCCTCCAAACATCCTTTATTTGGTGCTCCCTTCTCTATCTGAATAGCCCTTTCCTCTAGGATACCCGGCTGGCCTCTAAGTTATGGAGTAATCCTCCTGGTGCTGATCTCAGCTATTCTTGGGTATTAATCTCATACTTTGTTACTTTATATCCCCCAGATGAATGCAATCTTTCTATGTCTATCCCTCTCTTTCTGACTCATTTCGCTTAGCATGATACTTTCCATATTGTACCACTTGTATGTAAATTTCATGACTTCATCTTTTCTAAGAGCTACATAGTACTCCATTGTGTAGATGTACCAAAGTTTCTTTAACCAGTCATCTGTTCTTGGGCATTCAGGTTTCTTCCAGTTTCTGGCTATTGTAAAGAGGGCTGCAATGAACAAACAAGTGCAGATGTCACTTCGACTATACATTTTTGCCTCTCTGGGATATATTCCCAGGAGTGGTATTGCTGGGTCAAATGGGAGCTCAATTTCTAATTTTTTGAGAATCGTCCATACTGTTTTCCAGAAGGGCTGAACCAGTGGACATTCCCACCAACAGTGAAGGAGTGTCCCTTTCTCGCCACATCCACGCCAGCATCGGTTGCTTTTGTTCTTTTGAATTTGGGCCAGTCTCTGAGGTGTGAGATGGTATCTCATTGTGGTTTTGATCTGCATCTCCCTGATGATTAATGATGTAGAGCATTTTCTCATGTGCTTTTTTGCCATTCGGATTTCTTCTTTGAGAAAGTTTCTGTTCATTTCATTGCCCCATTTTTGGATGGGGTTGGATGTTTTCTTCTTGTGGAGTTTAACCAGTATTTTGTATATCCTGGATATCAACCCCTTGTCAGATGTGTATTCGGTGAATATCCTTTCCCATTCTGTAGACTGTCTTTGTATTTTGGTCACTGTTTCTTTGGAGGTGCAGAAGCTTCTTAGTTTAAGATAGTCCCATTTATCTATCTCTGTTTTCACTTGCTCGGCCAGTGGCGTGGCATCTTTGAAGATACCATTAGCTTCAATGTCATGGAGGGTTTTGCCAACTTTATCTTCAATGTACCTTATGGTTTCTGGTCTGATGTTGAGGTCTTTAATCCATTTTGATCTTACTTTTGTACATGGTGTTAGGCAGAGTTCTGAGCCTATTTTTTTGCATGTAGCCGTCCAGTGATGCCAACACAATTTATTAAAGAGGCTTTCCTTACTCCACTTCACATTACTTGCACCTTTATCAAAGATTAGATGAGCATATGATTGAGGAGAGATGTCAGTGTATTCAACCCTGTTCCATTGGTCTGCAGTTCTGCCTTTGTTCCAGTACCATGCTGTTTTAATTATTACTGCTTTGTAGTACAGTTTGAAGTTCGGGAGGTTGATTCCTCCCATTTTCTTTTTCCCAAGAATTGCTTTAGCTATTCGTGGGGGCTTATTGTTCCATATAAATTTCAAGAGTGTTTGCTCCATTTCTTTGAAGAATGTCATGGGTATCCTTATAGGGATTGCATTGAATTTATACAATGCTTTCGGTAGTATTGCCATTTTGACAATGTTAAGTCTCCCGACCCATGAGCAGGGGATATCTTTCCATTTCCTCATGTCCTCTTTTATTTCCTGAAGTAGCGTTTTGTAGTTTTCTTTGTACAGGTCCTTTACTTCCTTAGTTAAGCTGATTCCTAGGTACTTGATTTTCTGGGGCACAATTGTGAATGGGATTGTTTTTTTCATGTTGCTTTCTTCTCTCTCACTGTTTGCGTATAGGAAAGCCATGGACTTTTGGGTATTGATTTTATAACCTGCAACTTTACTATACGAGTCTATTGTTTCTAAGAGTTTTTTGGTGGAAGTTATTGGGTTCTCTAAGTAGAGTATCATATCATCTGCGAATAGTGAGAGCTTGATTTCTTCCTTTCCTACCTGAATGCCCTTAATATCTTTTTCCTGCCTAATCGCTATTGCAAGTACTTCCAGTACTATATTGAACAGCAGTGGAGAGAGTGGGCATCCCTGTCTCGTCCCTGATCTTAGAGGGAAGGCTCTCAGTTTTTCCCCATTGAGGATGATGCTTGCTGTAGGCTTGTGGTAGATGGCTTTAATTATGTTGAGGAAGGTCCCCTCTATACCCATTTTGGCTAGGGTTTTCATCATAAAGGGGTGCTGGATCTTATCAAATGCTTTCTCTGCATCTATTGATATGATCATATGCTTTTTATCTTTTCTTTTGTTGATATGGTGGATTATGTTGATTGATTTCCGAATGTTGAACCATCCTTGCATCCCTGGGATGAATCCTACTTGGTCATGGTGTATGATCTTTTTGATGAGTAGTTGGATTCTATTTGCTAGTAGTTTGTTGAGGATCTTTGCATCTGTGTTCATCAGGGATATCGGCCTGTAATTCTCTTTCTTTGTGGTATCTCTGTCTGCTTTTGGTATCAGTGTGATATTTGCTTCGTAGAAACTGTTTGGAAGTGTTTTTGATATTTCAATTTCGTGGAAAAGCTTAAAGAGTATTGGGAGTAAGTCCTCTTTAAAGATTTGGAAGAATTCACTAGTGAATCCATCCGGGCCAGGACTTTTGTGCTTGGGGAGACTTTTTATTACCATTTCAATTTCCTTGATGGTGATAGGTCTGTTCAGGTATTCCAGGTCTTCTTGGTTCAGCCTTGGGAGTCTGTAGGAGTCTAGGAATTTATCCATTTCCTCGAGGTTTTGATGTTCCTAAAAAATTATTTTAAAAAAGAGAGATGTAGTCACCCTGGAGGGAAAAAGAAAACAGGGTAACTATTCAGCACCAGCTCAGAGTTCCCACATCAGGTAGAGGTTATCTCTCTGGCCTGGTGATGTTTTGGAAAGAAGATGAGAGGATGGAGGCTATGGATGAGAACAGTATGTGAAGAGCTCATTACAGATGCAACTTGGACTAGAAAAATGCCAAAAACAACACGTAAAAGGGGAGATGGGGGCGAAGAAGCAGGAAGAGAATAAGGGGTGGAAAATTTTGCAACTGAAAATAAAAACCCATTAAGGGAAAACAAGTTGGCTATGCAAAATGTATCATCTGCTCACTCACTGTGACTGACTTTAGGGCTGCATACCACAGTGGAACAAATACTTGGAGTTCTAAATTGGCCTGTCACCAAGCAAAACTCAGGATTCCAAACAAATGGACTAGGAAGCTCTGGAAAGGTTTTTGATAATGTCGCATGTAGATTTCAGACAGGAAGTGTGAATTCAATGCATATCAAAACACAAAAGAACAAAAACAGAGAGGTCAACTCACTGGGACCCATTTTCCTGAGAGAACCTAGTAACTGCCTCTCCATTAATTCCTCCTAAGAGAGTTTTATAGTGTCCAAAGGTAAAGGTAAGGTAAAGGCCCTCCCGTTGATCGTCGATTTGCTCGAGCGGGTCCAGTAACGTCTCCATTGGAGACTTTGTTGTTACTGTGTCTGGCATATCGAATACTCTCGGTAGCTTGCCGGGCTCTCCGAGAGGGGCGGAGGAATCGAACTCGGGTCGGCCATGTTGGCCGCTTGTAAGGCGAACGCCCTACCCACTGTGCTATCGCTCAGTAACAACAAAGTCTCCAATGGAGACGTTACTGGGCCCGCTCGAGCAAATCGACGATCAACGGGAGGGCCTTTACCTTTAGTGTCTGGCCGATAGTGTCCAAAATTGTTCTAAAAACAGCAGGCCAGAGGGGGAGGAAATGTTGAAAAAGCAGCAGGTGCTTGACACGAGTCCAAAATCTGAGGGAGAGGAGTGAGCAATAAAAGGGTGATAAACTCTAAATGGACCAATTCCCTGAACATTCCCTTGAGCTCTGCAGACACGTGGGAAGAGAGTAACGCTGTAACCCTGATGCACTCTCCCTCTCCGAATAAGGATTAGATTGCAGATTGACTAACATACTGAACTAAAAAGCAGAACATTCTCCAGCTACAAATGAGAGGATGAGGAAAAGGAGCTTCAGCCAATTTACCACCACCACAAGCCAACACTGGCAGCTGACTAACACCTGATAGGTATGGGGGTCTCAAAGAAACTCCCAGAAATAATCTCCTTACTCAACTAGGTTTAAGTATTTCAGATTCAAAATAAGATTAAGCTAAAACACTATTGATTCAGCTAGGGCAGAGAACATGGCACTGGAAGAGAGAGAAAAGAGCCTGCCAATTGATCCCCAGAATTAGGATGAACATGCTACTTCCTTGCAGGTAACAGTGGACAGGGGAGCAATCCACTCTGACACCCTGGATGGACTGGCCCCTGAGTCTGGTGGGCAATGTGAAATGCTGCCATTTACTCTCAGGTTCCCTCCCCAAAGGAGGAAGCAGTCAGGGTTAGACGGAGCATCTCAGATCTGATTACTTTTCACAGGAGTCACTTCAGGAATGAAATTACTAAAGAGGTAGAAAGAGAGAGTCACTGATTCTCCCCGCGGAGGAAGGTACCTGTTTTCACAAATCATTGGAGTTTAGACTGCCAATGATTTCATTGCTTCCAGAGGAATTGCTCTCAGCTGAAAAGAGCTATTCACTCTAAATTCTGCTATTCCTTTGGGATAAGCTGGATACCATGGGTGGCTCTTGTGGGAAAAGAAGTAAAAATATGTTAAAAAGAGAACAGTTTGCATAGAATTTCTATGAAGAGTCCATCAACCCAACTCGGAGCTGCTGGCCTGTGACTGGGCCTAAGCAGAGATGAAGTGATGGCTTATTTTGAGCTGAAATCTAGCAGACCATTAAGCCACAAGATATGGTGGTCCAACAGTGACCTACTGCAATATCAAAAAGTTAAAAAGGTCACTTCAGAGCTAAACATGAGCAAGGTCTGTCTGGGAACACAAAACTTCCTTATGACTAATGATGAAAAAGAGAACACCAAATTTGTGTTGCCATAGTTCATAGGTAGCCACAAGTTGAAAATTAAATGCTACTGTAATAGACTCCTACTAAAAAGTGTACTTTTAAGAAACAGAAATTTTGGGAAGTCCTCTCAAAGGGCATAATTTGGGTATTGCATGTGATCATCTGTTTCATATGGGAAATAATGTAGAGTCAACATATGTATTGACTCATAGACAGTACTTAGTAGCTTTGGATAGTGGGATAGAGTCTAGATGAAAAGTGACTGGGAAGTGGAGAATAGGAAGGCCCAAAGAAGATGCACTTAGAGGCCATAGTACAGTGGGTACGGTGCTTGCCTTGCATGTAGCTGATCCAGGTTCTATCCCCAGCACCACATAGGATCCCCTGAGACCTTCCAGAAGAGATCCTTGAGTGCAGAGCCAGGAGTAATCCCTGTGCACTGCCTCCAAAAAAAATCACGTAAATGGACTTATCAAAGTAGTAAAAAATGTAAGTCTTTGTGTCATGTGGTAATACCAATAGAACTTGCTCGCCAAACCAAAGGCCAAAACAACCAAATAGACAGATTGGCTGTGCCAACTGATCTTTCTCTGTCACCCACCAACCAAGAAGTGTTCATGAACAGGAAAACCATGGAGGCATAGATGGATGTGCATGAACCCAACATAACTGACTCTCACTCACAAAAACTGGTCTAGCAATATTGTCCTTGCCTAAGTCCACCTAATAAGAAAAGGAGAACAGTGTTTAGTAAATGATTATTACCCTATTTTTAAAGAGGCCAGACAACTGCTTGATGCCAAGTTTATACAGTGAATTCCTTCCATCCTGAAAGGAGCAGTGATTCAGCTCAACTTAAATAAACATCTTGAGGGCTACATGTTTGCCTTTTCTGCCAATGAGGCCTTAGCCAACCCCCCTATATTATTTTTGACCCATCAGTACAGATCCCACATGATATAACATCAGATCAAGGGATCTACTTCATCTACAGAGGTGGCTGAGCATTTAGCTCATGGTCCAGGATCCAAGGGTCATCTCATATGTCATCAAACCCAGTTGTAATCACCTTAATCATAAAATAGAATGGTCTTATTAAGCTACAGCTGAGGAACCATCTTGAGATGTTACTATTTAAGAACAGTATGGCCATCCTCTAGAACAAATAACCCCTAATTGATAACTGCTATATGATACTGTGTTCTTCCCAGTGGTCTTATTTGTGAAAGGTGAATGTTTTCACTCGTGCATGAGTCTCGGCCCGAGCGTCCAGAAAGCATCCTGGAGCGTGGTGGTGGCTAGGTAGTAGAGGTAGTGGAGGTAAGTGGAGGTCTGCTGGTGAGGTATTTACCTGTTACTGGTAGGGTGGGTCTTCTGTGCATAATCCAATCCCTGGGTCCTTGGCCTTTGGTGGAAGCAGACAGGGCAGGGTAGGGTGGGGCTCCTGGTTTTAATGCCTTCATCACCTGTGGTGGGTGGGAGCAAGCAGAGGATCTCTGTCCCCAGGTCCCTTGAGCCTGGAGTCCAAGGTCTCAGAGTTCTGTTTATCTTGTTGTGTGAGGCTTCACTCATGTGTGAGTCTCAGCTCGAGCAATCTCCGGATCCTCCGTGAGCTGTATTACAGATTCACTACCAGGTTCTCACCATTCTACAAAGAAGTGACCATCGATGTCAAGAGAGGGGTTCGGCACGGTGATTCCATTTCACCAAAACTCTTCAGTGCCACCCTCAAGAATGTCATGCGGTGACTGGAATGGGAAGGAATGGGAGTGAAGATAGATGGTCGGCAATTACACCACCTCCACTTTGCCACGCCGTCAACGGTGTCGCCCGCGTAGCAACCTGCTAAGGTGACCTGGGCCTGGCCCAGGTCCCGCGGGAAAGGGAGGTTCGCGACCTTCGGGTCTATGCCTCCGGCGCCCCCTTTTTCTTATCCTGCTTTGTGTGCTTCTGTGGCACTTTGGTATGTGGCTCTTCTGCATCCCGGATGGAGTTTATAATGGTTGCCTGCCAATTTTACTTATAAGTTAGGTATTTAGAATTAATAGGTAGAAGCTTTGTAGTTATAGTTTGCTTTTAATCATTGTGAAATCTGTAGGAAACTAAGGAGATGTTAGGTTTGACAAAGGTCAGGAGTCATAAGTGAAACCAAACAATAACAGGAGCCAGAAAAACCGCCAAATATTGTGGCTGAAACAATTAGATCCTTAGCATACAGTACAGCCCTTAATTTCAAGCAAGGGTGCCTAACATAAAAGAAAACAATAAGCTACCATATGAGAGAATGAGGGACATTGTGAAACCTCTATCCCCCCATACAAAAACTGATTCAAGCACATACACCCTGGAGTTTATTAACAGAAAAACAAAGTGTTGCAAACCAATATATGGGAAGGTCCAAGACCCTTCCTGGATTGTGATGTGTGGTTAAGACCCTGTCAGATGAAAACATAAGTTGCTGAAGAAAAACAATGATAAAGAACTCTGTAAACAGGGGAACCATGGTTAGACATTAAATCCTGTGTAATCACTGTAAAGAATTCATAGGTAAATGTTTTGTCCTAATTTGAAGCAGGAAGTGTATTAAGAAAGTGTTTTTGTCCCTCGATATTTTTTGGAATATGTCACCAATAAGTGACCACGATATGATGTAATGTCCGATTGTATTCTGGCCCTTTGTTCTATGATTTTGCCTTGACTGTATAAAAAAGGAACTCTGTGCTCAGTAAAATCGCAGCAGCACTCAACCTCACTTGTGTTGGTGTCTGTCTGTCATCGCCGAATCTCCTGCTTTCCTGTAAACCTTCTCCCACGTCCCTCAGCCTGGTGGTTCCCGACCGAGCCAGTCTGCGGCACCACTTTGCTGATGACATCGTTCTATTAACACCAAACATAAGCCAAGGGCACAAATGCTGGCCGACTTCGACCGTGAGTGTGGAAAGGTCCGACTACAGCTGAATCTCACAAAGACAATGTTTATGAGAAACAGTCTCGTTCCTGATGTTCCATTCACTCTCAACGGAATGACCATCTCCAAATGTAACAGTTATGTGTACCTAGGTTGAGAAGTCAGCACGGCAAATAGCCTGGCACCTGAGTTGCACAGGAGGAAGAGAGCACTTGGAACGCCTTCAAGAGCATCAAAGAAAAGCTAAGAGGACGAAGATCCTCTGGCTCTGGGCACATCTCTTCGATTCCACTCTTCATTCTGCATTAACATATGCCTCAGAGGCCTGGGCCCTACAAAAACAGGATGAGAATGCTATTCAAGTTTCCCAAAGAGGAATTGAAAGAGCTATGCTTGGAATATCATGTTTCACTCAAATGAGAGAAAGAATCCGGAGTTTAGACCTCCATCGATGGTCAAGAATCAGGGACGCTGTCTCATTTGCAAAGGCGTCAAAAATCAGATGGGTTGGACACGTAATGAGATTTGGAGATGACAGCTGGACTAGAGCCGTTACCGACTGGATTCCACGGGACATCAAAAGACCACATGGCTGCCCACCTACCAGATGCTCAGACTTCTTCGTTAAGACCCTGAACAATTGGTTTGAGGCTCTTCATGTTCCTAGAACAAGCAGATGCCATTGGGCTACACTAGCATATGACAGGGATGACTGGAGATGTTACTGGTGCCCACTTGAGCAAATCGATGATTAACGGGAAGTCAACTGATCAAGTGATCAAGTGAATGTTTTCATCGAAGGGCAAAACAAGAGTCATACAATCATAAAATTACAGGAGCCTCTTGCTTACCCTGGACTCCTTATACTAAGAGAACAGCAAGCAAAAAAATAAGTCATCATCTGGAAGATACAACTGATACTGACATTAAGAAAAAGTAGGCTGCTGCTATAGACGAGAGGGTGGAAAATATTAGATTTCAGATGATCCAATTTGCCTTCTCCTGGCTGTGGGGGTTGGACATGGTGATGAAGGAGTCAGACCCCTGGACAGTCAGACTTTAAGTTACCTCACCCCACAAGCCATCCATACCAAAAGAAATGCTGACAAATGTGAAAGAAATCTAGAAATGGCAATAGGAGAGAAAGGCAAGGAAGAGGAGTAGGAAGTTAGTCCAAATTAGTCCTCTAGTCCAAATTCAGTGATATTTCATCCCACCAACTTCCTGGAATACATTTTCTCCTGAAACGCCATTCTAGCATCTGTAACAGATGATTGGGATTCAACAGACACATTCTATGAAATAATTAGATCTGGATGGTAGACACGAATGGGTAGACACTAATGAATTCAATAATGTAGAACCCCTCTTCAAAATTAAATGACTCTTTTTCCTCACTTTTTAGCGGTTTGGCTACTGACCACTGACTGATGATTTTTCTCTCCAGGAATTTCAGTCAACCTAAGGTAGCTACTTAACATCCACATTCCCTTTTGGGGCACACATTGCCTTGTCAGTGAACAGTCCAAAGTTCTGTCCCTTTTGTTTTAACCAGGTTAAATGTAAAGAGCTATTTTCTCTTATTCTAACTTCAAAATTCCTCCTAGGATTACCCAAAGCTCAGGATGTAATTCCATCAAGTGTGAAAAATGGAAGTTGCATCTGAGTACTAAATTAACACACCAGGTAAGATACTAACTTAAATGAAGTAAAACAAAACCATTTATTGTTTAAATTATTAATACTGTAATTAATTGTTGATAGTTGACAGAAAATATTTATTAGGGATATTCTAAAATAGGGTAATGGGTAATGAGTTACAAGCTATGACCATGTAGGAACATAACTGTGTTATCAATATGCTCAGAGTTTGATCTCAAAGAGGTCATGAACAAAAATAAGGATACATGGGGAAATTCAGCTGCAATAGACTTCCAAGACATATTTTATTGATTCTAGACATATAGTATATACTAGAAGGGACTAAAATTTTATTTTGTAGGCAATAAACCAGGGTTCCAAAGCCAAATAGTTTGTTCAACTCTAAAAAAATTGTTTTTTTACTTTAAATCCAACTGTCTTTACACTGTGTTATAAGTACTGCTTGTTTGGGATGATGGCACTTTCTGAGTCATCATCAGAAGGCCTTTTCATGCAGCTCTATTTTATACCATTCAACTGTTTTGAGAATTTGCCTTATTTTTTGATATTTTGTCGTTAAATATGTATAATATATAAATATATATTTAGAATAACAATTTGCTTATTTGCTGACTCATGCCATAGGTATTTATGCTACTCTGTTGTTGCTTTATGGAAAAAATAATGCTTAATAGTCTACAAATGAATCTAAAAGCAGAATTCCACTTTAAAAGACAAAGTCCTAACATCACTTGATCACTTGACATCCCATTACTCATTTATTTGCTCAGCACCAGTAACGTCTCCATTTGTCCCTGTCGTGAGCTAGTGTAGCCCAATGGCATCTGCTCGTTCTAGAAACACAAAGAGCCTCAAACCAATCATTCAGGGTCTTGATGAAGAAGTCTGACCATCTCGTAGGTGGGCGGCCACACAATCTTTTGACATCCCATGAAATCCAGTCGGTAACAGCTCTAATCCAGCGGTCATCTCCAGATCTCATTACGTGTCCAGCCCATCTGATTTTTGATGCCTTGGCAAAAGAGACAGCGTCCCTGATTTTTGACCATCGATGGAGGTCAGAACTCTGGACTCTTTCTCTCATTTGAGTAAAATGTGATACTCCAAGCATAGCTCTTTCAATTCCTCTTTGGGAGACCTGAATAGCATTCTCATCCTGTTTTCCTAGAGCCCAGGTCTCTAAGGCGTATGTTAATGCAGAAAGAAGAGTGGAATCAAAGAGATGTGCCCAGAGCCGGAGGTTCCTCATCCTCTTAGCTATTTCTTCGATGCTCTTGACGGCGTTTTTAGCCGCTCTCTTCCACCTGCGCAACTCAGGTGCCAGGTCATTCACCATATTGACTTCTCGATCTAGGTACACATAACTCTTGCACTCAGAGATGGTCGTACCATTGAGAATGAATGGACTGTCTGGAACAAGACTGTTTCTCATAAACATTGTCTTTGTGAAGTTCAGCTGGAGTCCAACCTTTCCACACTCATGGTCGAAATTGGCCAGCATTTGTTCCGCTTGGCTGATGTTTGGTGTTATTAGAACGATGTCATCAGCAAAGCGGAGGTGCTGTCATTATCGACTGTCTATCTTCGCTCCTATTCCTTCTCATTACAGTCCTCGCATAACGTTCTCGAGGGTGGCACTGAAGAGTTTCAGTGAAATGGTATCACCCTGCCAAACCCCTCTCTTGACGTCAATGATCACCTCCCTGTAGAATGGTGAGACCCTGGTAGTGAAAATGCAATTCAGCTCACGAAGGATCCTGATGTATTGAGTTTGAATGCCCTGTTTGTTCAGGGCTTTAATGACTGCTTAAGTCTCAACAGACTCAAAGGACTTATTTAAAATCAATGAACATTAGACAGAGCAGCATCTTGAACTCCCGAGAAACCTCAATGAACTTGATTATTGTGTGGCTATGGTCGACGGTGCTGAATCCTTTGCGGATCCCGGCTTGCTTGCATGGTTGTTCTTCATCTAGTGTTCTGCCAATCCTATTCAGGATGACTCGAGTGAACAACTTGTAGATGACAGACAATACACAGATTGGGCAATAGTTGCCAATATTGTGGATTCTCCCTTCTTGTATATTAATATAGTCCTGCTGGTTTTTCATTGGGAGGGAACCTTGCATTCAGACAGGTAGCGTGTGAAGAGCCGAACCAGTGTATTAATGAGTACTGACAGCAGGTTCTTCAGGTGTTCAAGTCTGACCTTGTCTGGTTCGAGTGCTGTTCATTTCTTTACTGACAAAATTGCATGTCGGGTTTTGGAAGGGAGAACGTTGGGAATGACATATCCATCTTTCGGAATTTTGTATGTGGGCAGTGGACGTGGCTATCAAAGAGATCTGTACAGACGTGATGGTTACTCTCCATTGCCCTTCTGGAAGATGTAATTGATACATCGGGACATTGAAGGGCAGTCATCTTGGTCTTGTAGTTGGCGAAGGACAGGCAGGCATTGAGAATGCTTTTCCCAGCTTCTCCCGCATCTTCTAGCACTGCTGCTCTTCTCTCTTTGAGGTCTTCCTTGATCACATGTCTGCACTGCTTTGTGAGCTCGGATGTTCAATTGCAGTTGCCTGAGGCATGTGTCAAGCCACGTTGGCGAATGAGCTCAAGTGTTTTCGAAAACAGACTTTTTTTGTGGCTATCTCTCTCGGCATTCCTCACACAATCATTGAGGTACTGAACCAGTCGATCGTATTCCTCCTCAATGTTGTCAACGATGGTATCTTCCCAATAATGCCAAAAGACTCCCAGTTGGTGGTCGTTCTGGGAGTTCTCTTCTTAAACTTTGCAGCCCTTTCTCCCTGCTCCACAAAGTAGCATTTTGCATGAAGGAGATAGTGGTTCGATCCCATTTGGAATTTTGGGACAACAGCGACATAGGTCAGGCAAAACCATGGACTGAATATAATGTGGTCAATTTTGTTGTGGAACTATCCACTGGGAAACTCCCATGTCTAACTTTTAGATTTGGCCTTCTAGAACTGTAAGTTATGGATGGTCTTGGTCAACATGATGAACTCAGACAGTCTCTCATCCTGTTCATTCATTTATAGGCCATGGGTCCCAATGTAGAGATCTTCGGCTGATCTTCTTGGTCCTATCTTGGCATTTAAATCACCAACAATTATCTTGTAGAAGGTGTGGTCTTCTTTATAGAACTTCTTCAGCTCCATGTAGAACTTCTCAATTTCTTCATCATAATTGGATGTTGGTGCATAGACAACAAAGATAGAAACTACTGGCAGTAAGCGTCATGTGATTGATGCCTTCTTGTCTTGGTCAGACCAATGATGTCATACTTGATCTTTTGTGCTTGTACCATCAGGTCCTCGATGGATGCATCTGATGCCAATGTACATGTATTGAAAGTACAGACAGTCATTTTTGTCTTTCTTCACTTTGGCAGCCTAGTTCGGCCTTGAGATTTTATCAGTCTCTCCTTCCACATCCTTCTCAATGCTGCCATATTGGTGGCTCCTTCAGGGTCAGGGGCATGAGACCCATTGTATTTCCTGGTTTTGTCATATGGAATATGCCATGGATAGCTTGCCAGGCTCTACTCTACAGGTGGGATACTCTCGGTAGCTTTTCAGGCTATCCAGAGGGATAGAGGCTTTTGGGGTGGCCTTTAATTGCCCTTGTAGGTGTTCCCACAGTTCAAACCATATTTGAACCCCAAAAGTCCTAACATACTTATAACAAAGAACCCTATGATGGCACGTGAATCATTAAATGAATTTGCAAGGGAAGAATAAAGAAAAGAAAAAGTGGGTCCCCGAGGAAAGGAAGGGAACCATGGGAGTGTTGCTTACGCTGCAGTTTGCCTAAGAAGAAATGTTAAGAGTCTGATTTGAGTTACCAGAAAAAGCCTCTGACCATCATAGGCAGGAACATGATGTCACTTCTAAATAATTAAAAGGCACTTACTTATTAATCAGACTACAAATCAGGACTCAAGAGTCTCAATGAAAACTATTCAAAGAATAGAAAAAGTATGTTAAAGCTATACAGGAACAAGATGGAGCACTGAGGCAGGATTGTGGAAATCACAAACAATGGGGATACATAAAGGGTTGTATAAATGCCATTTCTCATAGAGAAGACATTCTGAGATGTAAAGCTGTGGATACAGAGCACCAGGGGTATCAGTTTAATTTACTGATAAACTCTTTGGGGCAAAGTTTGCCAAATTCTTAAACTGCCTTATCCTAAAGCTGATGAAAATCTTCTGGTTCCAAAACAAACAGAGAGGTAAAGCTGACAGAACAGAAACTGAAGCAAGGCAATCAATGAAGGACAGAAATAGAGACCAAATAGGGATGAAACTCAATAGCCTCATGATAAATGGTCTGAACCACAATAATTAAATCAGTCCTGTGGTTCAAACAGAAAATGAAGGTAATTGCTCTCCTTTTCTCTGCTTCCTTCTAGCTTCCTTCTATCTCTGAATGCCTAGGACAATTGGATTTTTATAGAGAAAGAGAGAGAGAGAGAGTGTGTGTGTCTGTCTGTAGGAGAACATGAATGTGTGTGCTTAAATTGATTTGATTCTGACTTCAATTTATTAATCAACTCATTATTCACACTTAACTCCAGAAATGTCATTGAAACTGAATAAAAAGTTCAAAATTAAGTTGATTTGTTCTAAAAGAGCTCAATATATAGTCTAATATTATATAAGAATATGTTAAATATGTAACATAAACAAGGAAATTTTTCCTCCTATCAAAAAATAAGCCACAGGCTCCATTACAGACTTCCTAAGCTGCAACTTAGGAAGAGTTTCTGGAGTCCACTGAGTCAACTTACAGCCCCATTGCATCACAGTCTCAGACACAACCTTCCCATAACTGTGTGAAGTTCTGTGTACCAGGGAGCTAAGGGAGAGTTCCCAGATGGATTAGAGAATAATTAATGCCCCTTTCCAGTAAAAGATCCCATCACAGAGCAATAAATTGCAACTGAGAAGTGATTTCTCAGCTCCCACACAGCACTAAATTAAGGAACATTAAAAATTCACCTGCACACACCAATGGCAAAAACAAAAGCATGAAAAGAATCTCAATTATTTAGTTTAGAAATTTAGAGCTTTCTAAATTTCATGATGATTCAGAATTAAAACAACCATCGTAAGTATTTCCACTAAAATGAGTAAATCAATGGAAGAAAAACTTCAACAAGCACAGGAAGTATATGAAAGAGCAATATGGAAATCATTAAGCCAAAGTAGCTGGATATTGTCTTAAACACAACAGAGGGGCTAAGTACCAGAATGAGAGAAGTCAAAGACTGAATCTGTGAGCCAGAAGATAAGGTAGAGTAAACAAAGATAAGGAAAATAAAAATTTAAATGAAGATAACAAAATACTTATGGGGTCACATTAAGAGCAAAAGTGTTCATGTCATAGGAGTTCCAAAAGGAAAAGGAGAAAAATATGCATTCCAAAACAGAATTCATATTTGAACAAATAATAGTCAAGAATCTCTCCCAGCATGCTGAGGGTAGACTGTCGACCAAGCATGATTGCCACTCAATGCCTCTTTTGCTGACCATGGCACTCAAAAGGAGAGAGAGGGAAATGCCCTGCCACAGAGGCAGGGTGGGATCGGGGCTGGGGAGGGGGCGGGATGCTGGGATCCAAGGTGGTGGGAAATGCGCACTGGTGGAGGGATGGGTGTTTGATCATTGTATAATCGAAACCCAAGCACAAAAATGTGTAAGTCTACAACTGTACCTCATGGTGCCTCACTATTAAAAAATAAATAAATATTAAAAAAAAGAATCTCTCCCAAAGAGAGTAATGACACAGAGACCCAGACTAAAGAAACCCAAAGATTTCCAAACAAAATAAACCCAGATACACATCAAGGTACACTGTAATTATAATGGCAAAAATCAAAGACATATATATATACATATATAGAGAGAGATGTATAAAGATAGGAAAGATGTATATATATATATAGACATACGTATAGAGAGAGATAGATATATATAGATATATACAGAGTCATATGTAAGGGAGCCCTTTCAGTTTTGAGTCATATTGTGGTTCCCTTATAAGTGACTCACTGCTTTTTTTGTAAGAAGTTTCCATTCATAGCTGATTATACATATATTTTACCTTGAAAATACTTGTGAGAAATTTTGGCTATTAAAGTGACATACCAAACTTGATAGGGTAAAAATAAAAGCTATGCATAAAAGTAATTTGTAAACTGTAAATTTCTCTTAAGGAAAGAAAACATGCCCATTGCATGGAAAAGTTGGATATGCAATACAATCTACTCTCTTCCCACCCGTGGGCTTTCAGGTGTGGCCATTCTGAATGTAAGTTACATTCTAGCCACACTCCATCCAGAAGACAGTGGACCAGCCTCCACACTCTTCCACTTTCTGTTGGCTGAAACTAAACAAATCCCCATACAACTAGAAGTGTAATAGTGTGCATAAAGAAGTTGGAACTGGGTTTTTAGTCTAGATATCCTGTATTAATTGGAGAGGTGCCAGGATGTCTAACTCACATATTACTTTAGGGAAATTTTTCCCATAGCCTTCAGAGTCTCTTTGATATGCTCTTTGCATTAGCTTAGCATTGCAATAAATTTATTACTACTACTGTATTAAATTTCATATAGCAAATTTATATGATTATTATATTTTAGACAGGAGTATAAAATGAGGCCTCCATTGCCATGCCACCTCTGCGCCAGGCTGTTTTCACTTGGGGCACTCCAGAGTGGGGTGGGCGAAAGCCCTCCCCGCCCCAAGGGACCCAGTCCTGACAGCCAACCTCCACTACCCAAAGCTCCAGGTTGCTTTCTGGACACATTATAAGACACTTCCTACCCATTTTCCATAATTACCACAACATATCTCATGATTTTTTTTTCATTTCTGCAGGGGCCATAAGCAAAAGGTAAAAGGGCAAATTGTTCTTTGGGCTAAAATTGGAAACCAAAAGACCCTCTACCACTCACTTCCCTTTCTTATAAGCTCCTTGAAAGCCATACAGAAGGATGTTGTGGTGAATCTTCCTGTAAACAAAATTTAGGCTCTTCCTCTCACATTCTGCCCTGGGTTGCAGGGCCTTTTCCTATCACCTGTGGTTTCTGCTTCTCTGCAAGTCCACGGTTTGTGGTGGGGCAGCATGGTATTTCCACTGGCTGCTATTCAAAACATAAATCTCTTTGTCCAGGATTATGTTATTTCCTTTTATCAAATTTACCTTTCCATTTATCAGCATGAACCATGGCCAGCATTTGTAACATAAGTACAACAGGGAAAAAAATGCCAATCATGACAGTTCATATTCATTCAAGATAAATGCCTAACTGAACCATTTTTTGAATGAACTTCCAATAAATCTATGCTTTTCCGGGTCACGATCACGATCATCCTGTTGTTCGTTGATTGCCTCGAGCAGGCACCAGTAACGTCTCCTTCATCCTAGCCCTGAGATTTTAAAAAGTGCCATATTCAAGGCTCTTTCAGGATTAGGAGTATGAGACCCATCATTGTTACTGGTATTTGGCATATTGGGTACGCCACGGGGAGTTTGCCAGACTCTGCCATGTGGGCAGGTTACATTTGGTAGCCTGCCAGGTTGTCCAAAATAAGAATGAGATAATAAGATATTGCTGGGAGCTGGGTTTTATAGTCCCTGGGTCTTGGCTGTTGATGGGATTACATGGCGCCAGGGGGCCAGTTGGGGGTGTGACCCTGCCTACTGGAAGATCGAGAATCTGGGTGGAGGATGCTCAGCCCTGATCTGAGCAGGCTTGAAGATCGCAACCCGGGACCCGCATGCCTTTGTTCCTCTGCTGGTACCTTCATGCATGTGGAGAGTGGTCTCAGCATGGTTGTGTCTGGTTCTGGAGATCTTTAGCTGCCAGAGCTCTGCTCGGGGCAGGGAGGGAAACTCAACCCGTCCCCCCTCCAAGGGGCTCCAGCAAGGACAACCAAGCGTGGGGGCAGGAGACTCTGTGCTTTTGCTGGGACCATAAAAAAATGAAATTCACAACACTGACTACTTCTTATGATGTCCTGGAATCTGCATCTGGAGAATATTGCACCTTCAGGAAGCCTGACCATCCAGACAGAATATAGTTCAAACAACAATGGTCTGTTAAGTGTCTAATCCACTGAAATCATCACTTTAAGAAAACCAAGAAATGGAAAAGCAATAGAAGTGCTCTCTGCCTACATAAGTATTCTCTCATCCTCTGTGGCAGGAAAATTAAAGCTCTGCTATTCACTGGCTGATACCATACAATATTAGATCTAGCTGGAAATGAAGAGGTTTTTAGTTTTAATTTTCCTGTTTGTAGACTACAAAATCCCAGTTCAAAAACTAAAACAAAATGGGTTATTGTATATTGTTAATGACCTCAGTAATAAAGTCACAAAGTTAATAAAAACAAGAGTAGATAATATATTAGAGTCTTCCTCCAATATGATAGTTATAAACATGCCTCTATACAATCACCCCAACTAAGGATTGCACATATGGTTTGGTGACAAGCAAGGACATGCAACTTGGCAACAGCACAGATATAATTCTGTAATTTAATGCAGTGGCATAAATGGATTATATAGGGAATTCAGTAGAAAAATATATGACCTACAGGAGCCAGAAGAATAGTATAGAGGACAGAGCAACTGACCTGGGTTTTATCCCCATTACCCTATGGAAAGCTTCTCAAGGTGAAACAAATAGTGCTAACAGCAACATACGAATATTTGTTTAATAACAATTTATGAAATCTCTGTTATATGTTAAACTAGTCACTCTTCAGCACACAAGCAACAGTTAAGTTAATAATGTATCCTGACCTCACATAATGCTTCACTGGTTGCTATCCACTGATCTACATATATGTACTTCCCATAATCTTAGGCTCTATCAGGGGACCTTTAATGAGTTCTTATCCACAAAGCTGGACAACAACACAATTCTGTGAGATACTTCTCACAAAATTCCTGCAAGTAATTTTAGTATGGTAGAATGAATAGCATTGTCCTCCCGTTGTTCATCGATTTGTTCAAGTGGGCCCAGTAACGTCTCCATTGTGAGACTTGTAGAATGAATAAAATGAGGAAAATAACTCTTCCCTTTTACTTCTTCCTTACTTTTATTTAATTTTTCTATCATTCCCTGCCTTTCCCCCTACCCTTAACCAGCACCATTGATTATTAAGAGTTTTCCATTTTCGTGACTGAAATGTCTACCTCCAAGCACTTAATAGATATTTATTTTTCAAAATAACCCTTGTCACAATTACACGAGCCTCACCCATGAAGGAACCGGCAGAGGACCTGTGGGGGACCCATGGCTGAGATCTCCAAGCCTGCTCTGATCAGGACTGGGCCTCCTCCACCCAGATCCCCAGTTTTCCAGTAGCTTGGCAGTCACACCCACAAACTGCCCCTGGTGCTATGTAATTCAATGGCCAAGATCCAGAGACTATAAAATAAAGCTCCTGGAAGAAAGCAATGCAGTATTTCCTGGAGCGCACTGCAGCCACTTGACCTCTTATACTCTAGCCCCCTGTTATAACTAAAATAGCACACATTTGTTTAGTTTTAACATACTTTTTTGTATTCTTGTATATACAGGCTTAGATGACCCTGGAATGAAATACAACAGTCTTCACACTGTTCCCTCTTATTGTGGTGGGAAGATGCTCGCTGGTTGGGTGGGTGTTTGAATATTATCTGTAATGAAGTATTGTGAACTGAACTACTTTATGAAAATAAAATGTATAAAAATCACAAAAAAATTAAAAAAATAAAATTTGTACAATTTGAAAAAAATAAATAACCTGTTCCACCCAAATGCTGCCAGTTAAAAGTTTACAGCTGCTTTGTATGTAATTCTTCAATCCAAATATAGGACTGTCAAAACACTGACATGTATGTACAAAATTCATTTAAATTATTCTCATTGGATTTTGAAGGCAAATATGTTATTTATTGTTTCATCTCCATGCACATAATCATGTGTATTTACTTCTGTTAAGTATATAAACTTCTGGATGAAAACATCATTCAATCACTTCACTTGATGACTTGACATCCCGTTACTCATCAATTTGCTCTAGCGGGCGCCAGTAACGTCTCCATCCGTCCCTGTCACGTGCTAGTGTAGCCCAATGGCGTCTGCTCACTCCAGGAACACAAAGAGCCTCAAACCGATCATTCAGGATCTTGACAAAGAAGTCTAACCAGATGGGCATACATGTGATCTTTTAACATCCTGTGGAATCTGGTTGGTAATGCCTCTAGTCCAGCAGTCCTCTCCAAATTGCATTACGAGTGCAGTCCATCTGATTTTAAACACCTTGACAAATGAGACAGCATCCCTGATTCTCGATCTTCAATGGAGTTCGGAACTCCAGATTTTTTCTCTCACTTGAGTGAAGCATGATACTCCAAGCATAGCTCTTTTGATCCCTCTTTGGGAGACCTGAATAGCGTTCTCATCCTGTTTTCGTAGGGCCTAGCTCTCTTAGGTGTATGTTAATACAGGAAGAACAGTGGAATTGAAGAGATGTGCTCAGAGTCGGAGGTTCTTCATCCTCTTAGCTATTTCTTCAACACTCTTGAAGGCGTTCCAAGCTGCTCTCTTCCTCCTGCCTAACTCAGGTGCCAGATCATTCGTCATGTTGAGTTCTGGACCTAGGTACACATAAATGTTGCATTAGGAGATGTTTGTTCCATAGAGAGTAAATGGAATGTTAGGAACGAGTCTGTTTCTCATAAACATTGTCTTTGTGAGAATCAGCTGTAGTCCAACCTTTCCACACTCACGGTTGAAGTTGGCCAGCATTTGTGCCGATTGGCTAATGTTTGGTGTTATTAGAATGATGCTATGAGCAAAGAGAAGGTGGTGTAGTTGCCGACCATCTAACTTCACTCCCATTCCTTCCCATTATGGTCCTCACATGATGTTCTCGAGGGTGGCTCTAAAGAGTTTTGGTGAATTGGTATCACCCTGCCGAACCCCTCTCTTTATGTCGATGATCATTTCCTTGTAAAATGGTGAGATCCTGATAATGAATCCATAATACAGCTCAAATATGCCACAGATAGTTTGCCAGGCTCTGCCCTGCGGGCAGGATACTCTCAGTAGCTTGCCAGGCTCTCTGAGAGGAATAGAGGTTTTTAGGGCGACCTCAATCACCCATGCAAGTCTTCCCATGGTTCAAACCATATTTAAACCCCATCAAATATGGTGCAGTAATCTTGGAAGATGGGTATTAAGTGTCTTATGATATGTCCAAAAGCCAGAAGCCCCACCTTACCCTGCCCTGCCTGCTTCCACCAATCTCCTTGATCCAAAGATCACACCCAGAAGCCCCACCCTACCTGTACCAGATAAATACCTCATAAGCAGACCTCCACTACCTCCATTACCTCCACTACCCAGCTGTTGCCATGCTCCAGGCCATTTTCCAGACGGGTCACTCAGGCCTAGACTCACAAACAAGTGAAGCCCCACAGAACCAGGTAAGCGGAACTTTGTGACCTTGGACTCCAGGCTCAAAGGGACATAGAAACAGAAATCCTCTGCCTACTCCCACCAATCTCTGGCGACACAGGGTTTAAACCCAGAAGTCCCACCCTACCTTGTCCTGCCTGCTTCCACCAATCATTTAATGCGTTGGTAAATTTTATTAACACTAGTTACTATGACACTGTGCAGGGAATGTAAGCCTTAGGTAAAAAACATCTCCCTGAATAAATTAACTAGGGAAAAAGAAAATAAATTTCTTTTTTGTTTAGGGTATACTTTCCATAGAACAGGAAATACTTAACAGTTTACCTGAGTATTATATGCTTTTATGGATAAAAGTCTTATCTTAAGTTGCATTATTTAATCACTTGCAGTTTATATGTCGCCTTTTCATTAGGCAGTCTGTGAATTGACTATCTTATTATTCTTTCATAAAAATTAACTTGCATATGATAAGAAATAGTACTTTCTTAGGGTGGGTTAGAATCTGAAAGAATAAGTGTGGGAAAGATTATGAAAGGAGAAAGATGATCCATGGTTGAAAAGGGGAGAAAGTTACTATAACAGCCCTTCAAAAGAAATAATAGCTAAATTGTGCTATAAACAAGTAAAGGCCAGTTCAATTGAGAAGGCTGTTAAATAGAGAGCAGGATAACTGGGTATATGGGACATCTTTATCATCTCTTATTGATGTTTCACCTGTTAGAAGCTAAGTGCCTTTATCTCAACAGTTCTGGGTAAACAAATATAGAATTTTTGGTCCTTCTACTTCGCTAATAAATATTTTGTGAAAATGTCAACAGAAACTTTTTTGTTGATGTTGTTGCTGAATAGTAGAATGGAGCCTGAGCTCTTTGGTGTTGAGGTGTTAAAGAACAGTCTATAGTGAATTAGAGAAAAGAAACTTGGAAGCAATAAAAACCATGATGCAGAATCTCCCCATCTTCCCCTGATCCTCAACTCTCTCTCACCCCAAGAATTCACAGAAATGTTGCTATGGCTTTCAGATTATACAGGCTATAAAATTCAACTTTCATGGACACTTCTGCCTAGAACTCTGAAAAAAGCCTAAAAATGATTCATAAATTATTTTAGAGAAGTACCAATGGCTGCAGAGGAATTTTACTAATTAAACTTTGCAGAAAGTCTCAACTTTATATACTGAAGGTGCATTCATTCTCATATTAAAAAGCAACTGGAAAAATATGCCTTAAAAAGAAGTTTGGGCGTTGTTAACAGCAGTGTTTCTCTTTTATTTGGGGACAGGATATATCTGGCAGTGCTCAGGAGCTCAGGGATCACTCCTAGAGACATCCAAGGACAACATGGGGTGCCAAGGATTGAACCCGGAATGGCTTGCTACAAAGCAAAGGCCCTACCTGCTGTGCTATGTGCCTGGCCCTTACAGCAGTTTTTCTCTACATTTTTATATCCATTGCCCCCTTCCAACTTTGTTTCCTTCCCGTGGCATTATTGGTTGGCTCCCTGGTCTTAAGTCATTGACCTGTATATAAAATCTCCTCCTGGGTTCCTCCTGGAATCATGGTGACAATTGGGGGGCCTTATGGCCTCTAGTTGAGAAATACTGGTTTATAGGAAACTATTTAAATAGATGAGCTACAAAAGTTTGACTTCAACTTCATTTTCTAGAGGAAGATGTGTTTGTCTCAATGAGTGTGAAGTGGTAAGAAGAGGTGGAAATTAAATCTTAACAAAAATGGTGAATTTCTCATGAAGTGCAGATTTCCCAGAACTGTTTGCCATAATAGTCCTTGAAATCATAACTTTTCATTTATTTGTATTACACTTATTTGTTTTGAGATCGAAATTTTACCTTTGATCTCAAAACTCTGTACTCTATATTCTCTTCTCATACTGGAATTTAATTTGGTGGCTTAACATAACAATTTGTACAACGAGTTCTTTACACTTACCAAAAATAAAAGAAAAACTGGTTATTCTGTTATCTCAATATTTTTATATAATAAACAGTGATTGTGATTATTTTCATGTGTCAGCTTGGCTAGGTTTCAGGACAGTTGCTCAATCAAATAACCAGTCAAGGTGCTACTGTGAAACATATTTTGCAGATATAGTTAACAGCCACAATCATTTGCTCTAAGTAAAGGAGAGATCGTCCTTGATGATGTGATGATTCAATCAGTTGAGGGTCTTAAGAGAAAAATCAGGACCTGAGGGAATTGAAATTCTAACTCAAAACAGTTTGCATGAGCACTGCAGAAAGCTGTCAGTCTGTCAGTTGGTCCTACAGATTCAGACATGATGTTCCTACAATCGCAGGAGTCAGTCCCTTAATAAGTGTAAATATGCATGTGTATGCCCATGCATAATATCCATCCTAATGAGCCTGTTTCTGTAGCAAAATCATAGGAAACAATAAACAAATAGATGGCAAAGTATGTTGGCAATAGATTTTCTTAAAACTAATAGGAGTAGATATGAAAGAGATGATTGGCCTAGAAAAATAATACTGATTATATAATCGTCACATAATTATGAGTTTTGAAAAGAAAGAACTTGTGTTCAACCATTATGTAAAGATTTTTTTAATTGTGCCAGTATTATTTTAACAAAATAGAGGAGTGGAACCTATTATACAATGAAATAAAATAATTGCTATTTTTTAATATAAACACATTAATATATTCACACCTATGTTCATTGTGCAACTAATGCCATAACAGAACATGGAAACAACCCACATTTCCAACAACAAGTGATTGAATAAAGAAGCTATTATTAAGGAAGTTGTGCTTATGTACACAGTGGAATAATATGCACAGGAAGGGTGAAATCAGGCAGTTCACTATGACCTGGATGGAGCTGGAGGGTATCTTGTTAAGTAAAATAAATCAGAGAGGAAAGGACAAATACCAGATGATCTCACTCATCTTTGGTATATAGAGCAGCATGACAAGGAAATTGAAGAATGAATGTGGGCCTATATTATAGAAATGGACCTAGATTATAGACCTAGATGGAGCGATAGCACAGCGGGTAGGGCGTTTCCCTTGTACGCAGCCAACATGGCCGACCCGAGTTCGATTCCTCCGCCCCTCTCGGAGAGCCCGGCAAGCTACCGAGAGTGTTCGATATGCCAGACACAGTAACAACAGTCTCCAATGGAGACGTTACTGGGCCCGCTCAAGCAAATCGACGATCAACGGGAGGGCCTTTACCTTTACCTTATAGAAATGAAACCATCACGGAAAGAAGGGTTAGGGGGTGTGGGAAAAAACCCTATTGATGTAACATAGGAACACTGATCAGGAACTTGGACACTTTGATAATGTAGATGTAAGTGCATGTAAATATAAAAAATACAAGAGCTGGGGCCAGAGTGGTAGTACAGTGGGTAGGGAGTTTGCCATGCATCTGGCCGAACTGGTTTCAATCCCTGGCATCCCATATGGTCATCCAAGCATAACCAGGAATAATTCTTGAGAGCAGAGCCAGGAGTAACCCCTGAGCATCACTGGGTGTGACCCAAAAAGAAAAAAAAAAGAAAGAAAGAAAGAAAGAAAGAAAGAAAGAAAGAAAGAAAGAAAGAGACAAAATTTTATTGTAAACATGTGCCCCAAATTATCATAATTAAATAAAATTAATTGATCTGAAAGGAGGAGGAGAGGGAGCCTTGGGTCACTGCTGGAGGGACACTGACACTGGTGGTGGTTTTAAGACTGGAACATCGCGGGCCTGAATTTCTATTATTAGCTGCACTGTAACACATAGTGCCTACGAAGTTAAAAAAATAAAATTGTCTTGGCTTAAAAGTAAATTAAAAACTTATTTTTTAAAAAAATGTCAAGCAAAGGGAATTGTCACTACAGATTATTGTCCGCACTATACTTTTAAGGTGAGTGGAATAAAATCATTCTATAGGAAAGCATGCTACTGCATACAATGCTAAAACATGTCTAAGTACCCATCCTAAATTATAATCTCCTGGGAGGAAAGGGATATGCCCTGGAAATCCTAATATATAATAAGTATAAAATTAATGATAGCTGAGTAAAGTAATTAATAAATTGACATCCTAAGTGTGAGTAAAAGCACATATTAACTGGATATGTGCAGTGTAAAGTTACCAGGGAGTCTACTTGTGGTCCTTCCTTCATGTAAACACACCATAATTTCCCTGACTTTATCTGATGATGAGTACTGACGGCAGGTTCTTCAGGTGTTCAGGTCTGACCTTGTCTGGGCCGGGTGCTGTTCGTTTCTTTACCGACGAAATGGCGTGTTGGATTTCGGAAGGGAGAACGTTGGGAACGACATATCCATCCTGTGGAATTTGGTATGTCGACAAGTGGACATGGCTATCGAAGAGATTTCTCCCTGCATTAACATATGCCTCAGAGACCAGGGCCCTACACAAACAGGATGAGAACGCTATTCAGGTCTTCCAAAGAAGAATTGAAAGAGCTATGCTTGGAATATCACGTTTCACTCAAATGAGAGAAAGAATCTGGAGTTCTGACATCCATTGACGATCAAGAATCAGGGACGCTGTCTCATTTGCCAAGGTGTCAAAAATCAGATGGGCTGGTCACGTAATGAGATTTAAAGACGACCGCTGGACTAGAGCTGTTACCAACTGGATTCCACGGGATGTCAAAAGACCGCGTGGCCGCCCACCTACCAGATGGTCAGACTTCTTCATCAAGATCATGAATGATCGGTTTGAGGCTCTTCATGTTCCTAGAGCAAACAGACGCCATTGGGCTACACTAGCACGCGACAGGGACAAATGGAGACGTTACTGGCGCCCGCTCGAGCAACTCGACGATTAACGGGAAGTTAAGTGATTAAGTGATTATCTGATGAAGGTGCCCAGGGATATACTGAAGAAGCAAGGTTATCCTGATGAACTCTGAAAGTTGATAGTTTCCTTCCCTAAATATGTAGTTTGGCTTCTAAACTAATATATATGTCAACCACTGTAGAGACAAAAAAAGGAGAAAGGTCAGAATGGCAACCTCTATACTAAATGGTTCTTCCTCAGTCTTTGCCAACATCAGGCTCTGAGAAGATTCTCTTTTTTTGTGATTTCCAGAATATGCTCAGGAAACTAATTAATTATCCATGGGGAAAATCCCCACCATGTGATGGTAATACCATAAAAATAGGATAAAATTAAAAATATAAGTATATATTAAAATAGTCATAAATACAATTTACAAATATGAAGAATCAAAAATCACAGACTATTAAACTTGGAAGCAGGTGAAGGGACTATCTGGATACCATTTTACAAAACTTTAGAAAATCAAAATAACTTCTTTAAGGGCACTAAGTGGTATGCTAAGGATAAAATATTAGTTCAGAAATATGGTCTCTTTGTTTTCTATAATTTATCCCATGCTTTGTGATTGCTGTTTTTCAGAGGAATAAATGCCATTTCCCAAACAAATTCTAATACTGTTTCTCTCCAGCTAATAAAAAAGACAATGCTATGTCCTTACTAATAAAGTTGCTGTTCACTGTGCATTGATGGCAAAAGGGTATGTAACTGGGCAGACAGTCTATCGAGCCCAGGTGTGGTCATCAGGCTAAGTATTTGGTTTGTGCTTCCTTAAGTAATCCTCTCCCACGAACTTTTCTTTTCAACATTATCCATATGGATTAACTCAGACTCAGTGAAGATAGGAGACCTGTAAAAGTTCATATGACCCAGCTAAAGAAGGTATTAATTTGATTGCAGAGGTGTTGGAAATAGTTTCTTGACACACCAACTGCTAAGTTCTTCTGTTTGATTTTATTTCCCTGGGTTCAGGTTTACCTGCCCAGTTCATGACAAACTACTCTCTGTGGTTGGTCTGGTTATCTAGCTGGCTGACTGGTGAATAAAATCACAGAAATCAAAAGAAACAAACCAACAGCAAGCTTTTGTGAAAATGTAGAAAAAGAGTTATAGACCCTCCCATCCCCCCACAGTGGGCCTATTTTCCTGTGGGTGATGTAAAGGTATCTATGTTGAGTTCATCCCTCATATAAGCACACCAAACTTTCCCTCACTCTGACAAAGGTGCCCAGGGATACACTAAGGAAACAAAGTTATCTTGTGGATCTTTAAGTTATCCTGTGGATCTAAACAGAGTCAAACTTACTGAACAACTTTCAAATCACTAAAGATACAGAATTTCCAAACTAGCTTGAAAAAGCTATTGCCTTTACCATTTTTTTTGCTAATCTTATGTGATAAATTCAAACAGGAAATGGGTAGAGTATGCTGTGAGGGTCTTTTCTCCATCAAGATTACAGCAGAAGAAATAGTACAGAGCTTAGGGTGCTTGCCTTGTGTATATCAACCCAGGTTGGTTCTGTGTCTGCCAGGAGTGATCTCTGAGCATAGGGCCAGAAGTAAACCTGATCATAGCTGGGTGTGGCCAAAACTAAATAAAAACAAAACAAAAAAATTACATCAGAGTATGTCAATGTCTTCTACGATAGTGACTGTCATCAGTCTCTCTCTTACATATACATGGCACAACTGCAAAGATGAAATAATGCTTTTAAAGAACTGTTCAGTAAACAAAGAGAACTCCAATGAGAACAAATGTCTGTCAGTAGCACTGTCCTCCCATTGCTCATCAATTTGCTCTTGCAGGCACCAGTAATGTCTCCATTGTGAGACTTGTTGTTACTGTTTTTGACATATGAAATATGCCATGGGGAGCTTGCCAGGCTCTGCCATGTGGTCGGGATACTCTCAGTAGCTTGCCGGGCTCTCCAAGAGGGATGGAGGAATCGAACCCAGGTTGGCCACGTGCAAGGCAAATGCCCTACCCGCTGTGCTATTGCTCCAGTCCAGTGGGAACAATTAGACACTATGAGAAACTACTACATAACGAGTGAAATAACCCACAGCTACAGTCAGTGATGTTAGACAGACATATCTTTTACATAAGGCATGTGCTCTCATTTAGTGTTATTTAAGGAACAGCAGGACGTTTGCCTTGCACGCAGCCAACATGGCCGACCCGATTTCGATTCCTCCACCCCTCTCGGAGAGCTCAGCAAGCTACCGAGAGTATCTCGCCCGCACGTCAGAGCCTGGCAATCTACCCGTGATGTATTCGATATGCCAAACACAGTAACAACAAAGTCTCCAATGGAGACGTTACTGGGCCTGCTCAAGCAAATCAATGAACAATGGGAGGACAGTGACAGTGACAGTATATTAATGCCCATAAATTATATTTTGGACATGGGTGTGAAAATTCAAAAACATTTCATACCAATATTTGATATTGTAAATAGCAACTTGTACTATTTGAAAAGCAGGCTCTGAGGGACTTTTCAAGAAATAGTCTTCATGGACATTGTTATAAGGTCATAAAAATCCATTTAGAACTAAATAGGAATGATAGAACCTGCCAAGGACACTGACAGGTTCCAAATGCATAACTGGGAGGGGCTTTGCTATTTTAATAGTCTCTGCATTATGATTATTAAATTTTTATTTTCTTTAAAATTAACCCAGAATGAATTTACATGATTGATCTAGCAGTCTCCTAGGGTCCTATAATGTTTTCTGAAAACTTCACAAGTCACCCAAATGAAAAGAAAATGACTTCATGTAGTAAACACAAATACTTTTTTGATATAAAATTTTTCAACTGAAAAATTGTGAGATCTGTTATTTGAATAGAAAACTATCTGACATCCTTAGAACTCATGGAGTAATGAGATACTTTCTACTGCAAAGTGTGGACCAAGGATTAATCCTTTATTTCATTTATGTACAATGCTGATCACTGAGCACCGGGTTGTCCATAACTTCGACCAAATTTGGTCCTTCCACTATATGTCACTGAGGTCACACCTTCCCCTGGTGTTTATCCCTCTTTATTCTAAGTGTTACAGCCCCCAGTTTTCCCATACCGGGTCAGTTCCTTTCTTATGCCTCTTTCTGCATATTACCTAGCAATATAAACTTAAGAAATACCTCATGATTTCATTATTGTGGTTTATCCTTTGGTTTGTCTGACAGGTAAACTGAATCAATAGATTGATTTTTCCACTTTACAGGACTTACATGTTTAAAGACAGTTCATGGATATTCTTTTCTCCTGAACTGATGACCATATACCCTGTGACAACTCAGAACTGGACTGTTTCTAGAGTCTGCTCTTCTTCACATTCCCAAAATGTGACTCAGTTCAAATCAATTAAATAAAAAGAGTCACAGAAACAAAGAGCTTAGGACTCCACTAGCAACGAGGTTATTCTCTTTCTTGAGTCCAGTTCTCTGCCATTAATAGTCTGTGTTCTATACCTTTCTTATCTAACTCAGGGTGAGTATATTTAATTTGAATATATTTTCCTGTGAAAAGTTGAATGGTCCTTTCCCTGTACTATGAGGATAAATAGAATATTGAAATTTTGTTCTACTAACTTTTTCCATTTCAATATTTAATACTATTAAGAATACTACTTAGGGCCTGGAACAATGCCTTGTACACAATCGATCTGGGTTCAATTCTCAGCATTCAATATGGCCCCACAAACCCACTATGAGTAAGCCCTGAGCACAGAGCCAGGAATAAGCTCTGAGTATTGCTAGATGTTACACCAAACCCCAAAATAAATAAATACTACTTACTCTTTTGTGTGTAGGTGGGGCAAAGGGAACAATTAGGACCACATCTGGTGGTGCTCAAGACTGATTCCTGAATCTCTGCTCAAGGGACCATATGGAGTGCTGGGGATCAAACTCAGGTTGGCCACATGAGAAGCAAATTCTCAACCCACTGTACTATCTCTCTGGCCTTGTATATTTCTTATTTTTATATAGAAATTAAAAGTAAACAGTACCTAACTCTGCAGGGCTTAGATATGATCAGTCTTGCATGTGAGTCCCTAGTAAAGGCTCTCTACATAAATCAGCATTGTTCACTTCCTCTGCTTGAGCTTTTACTTCACATCCTTCGTTGCCCATTCCTATTTCAAAAAACTGAATATGAGGAATTCAAGAGATGTCATCAAACAGGCAAAAAGCTTAGAAAACTCTCAGACTGGATTAAATATTTTACCTAGAATAGTCAATTTGAAATTTTTCATCACTTGATCACTTGACATCCCGTTTCTCATATATTTGCTTGAGTGGGCACCAGTAACATCTCCATTCGTCCCTGTCATGTGCTAGTGTAGCCCAATGGCATCTGCACGCTCCAGGAACACAAAGAGCCTTAAACCATCAGGGTTCAGGGTTTTGACAAAGAAATCTGACCATCTTGTAGGTGGGCGGTCACACAATCTTTTGACGTTCTGTAGAATCTGTTTGGTAATGTCTCTAGTTCAGCAGTTGTCTCCAAATCACGTCTAGTGTCCAGCCCATCTGATTTTCGACACCTTGGCAAACGAGAAAGCATCCCTGAATCTCAATCGTTGATGGAGGTCGGAACTCCAGATTCTTTCTCTCACTTGAGTGCAGCATGATACTCGAAGCATAGCTCTTTTGATTCCTGTTTGGGAGACCCAAATAGCATTCTCATCCTGTTTTTGTAGGGCCCAGGTCTCTGAAGCATATGTTAATGCAGGAAGAACAGTGGAGACAAAGAGATGTGCCCAGAGCTGGAAGTTCTTCATCCTCTTAGCTATTTCTTCGACACTCTTGAAAGTGTTGCACGCCACTCTCTTTCTCCTGACCAGCTCAGGTGCCAGAACTCATCATGTTGAGTTCTCAACCTAGGTACACATAACTGCTGCATTTGGTGATGCTCGTTCCTTTGAGAGCGAATGGAATGTGAGGAACAAGTCCATTTCTCATGAACATTGTCATCGAAATTCAGCTGCAGTCCGACCTTTCCACACTCACCGTCTGTGGAACGTTAGTCTTTGTGTAACATTCATTGATTTAAAGAAGGCCTTTGATTCTGTTGAGACTAAAGCAGTCATCGAAGTCCTAGCCAAACAGGGCATTCAAACTCAATACATCAGGATTCTTTGTGAGCTGCATTACGGATTCACAATCAGGATCTCACCATTCTACAAGGAAGTGATCACCGACGTAGAGAGAGGGATTCAGCAGGGTAGGGTGATACCATTTCACTAAGACTCTTCAGTGCCACCCTCGAGAACGTCATGCGACAACTGGAATGGAAAGGAATGGGAGTGAAGATAGACGGTCGGCAACTACACCACCTCCACTTCGCTGATGACATCATTTTAATAACACCAAACATTAACCAATTGGCACAAATGCTGACCGAAAGGTCTGACTGCAGCTGAAATTTTTCATATCTAAGTTAAACATCTCTCTATAAGTTTACAATTCTTTTCCAGGTTTCTCCACCAGAACTCCAGATTTAAACAATACTTTCACTCACTGTCAACTTTCACTGTTCACTCCTCCTGCATTTTTACCCATAGTCATTGCCTTTATCTAATCTGTTGTTAATAACCGCCACCCCCATGTCATCCCACAACAGTCTTCTTTGTTCATAGGCAATAAGACCAAAACAGAATCAAAGATGATATTTAAAGTTCACCAATGAAGATCATAAATGTCCTAGGGTTGGGGTATGGTTAGCTTTGAATATTTTGACAATCAAGACAAAATGGAATACCTGATCAATATAGCCATCTAAAAAACAGTTGATCAGAAGCATAATTCTTTTTGGTCCAATAGCAGAGAGGTATTTTCAAGAGTACACATGGTAATAAATGCTGACTTCCTTGTTGAAAAAACAAAGATATTGAATTCCTGTCTGACCACTTCCCTCTTTACTTTTCCTTTCACCCAGGAGTTCTCTTGATTCTCTCCTATCACTGTCAACCCACTGCACTGAAACTTCTGTCTTCAGAACTTCTCTGAAAGTACTTGGAAAATGAAGTTAAAATACCTCATAACTTCACGCTTGCATTTACTACAAAATATTCTCATCTGATCCATCTCCTTTTTCAATATTCCTTTCCAAGTTATCTTGAATGCTATAGCTACAGTATAGGATCATTTGCCTAAAGAGCTTTATTGATGTGGACGTCCAGAGCCTGTTGAATACCAGCCACATTAGACCTTCAACTCTCCTTTCCCAGTCTAAAGTGATAATGTCCAACACATGCTCTCAAATTTTATTATGAATAATTGCATGTTTGATTTGAATTCTCCGTATCCCACCCATTTTTAATGACTCAATCTCACTAACTCACAGGCTGAGTCTTGTGTCTTAGCTTAGAACAATTCTACACTTGAAATGAGACCATATAAAAATCCTTCATTAATAATTTACTAGCAAAATGTTGAACTGGTCTTACTTCCTCTTACTACTTGCTCTTGCCTCCTACTACTTGCATGATCTCCTTTCACCTTTTCTTCTGATCACTAGTACTTTATAGTTTTATTATATCATTATTAATGCAATGTACTCCGCCACTAATCCTAAATTTCCATTAATGGATCTATACTCACTTTCTGACTTCTAATTATTCAATGCTGTTTCAACCTCTGTTGATATTCTCCTCTTTTATAATTGATTTGTATTTGTCTGGGGTTCTTGTTAATCAGTTATAACCACTATTCTTTCCCCTGACAGGCACAGATTCTGTTTCCACACATTGGCCTACCATATTCCCTCTCCATATGCATTTCTCTGATGACCTTGGATCCATATTTTTTAGCGTGCCTAGACTTGAGACCATCAAGTCTCAAGTATCCTAGCTCCCGGCATACTTCATTCTTCTGCATCCTAGAAACAACAGACTCTTTATAGTAGGACTCTCATTACTGATTATTCTACAGCCACACATTTTGGATTTTTTTCTTTTTTTCTTAATTTGTAATGAGGTATATTGAAAAATAAAACTTGACATGGTTAAGGTATACTGTGTGATATTTTGACATATGTGGAAATTATGAAATGAATATCGTAATCGAGAAAACGAACCTACTAATTATCTCACATAGTAACCTTTCTTGGACTATATGAGAATAATTACAATGTGAGAACAAGCATACAATACAGTATCATTAACAATAATCTGAGTTGTATATTAGCTCCAGAATTTACTCATTCTGCAGAGGTAAAACTTGAAAAATTTTGTTTGCTTTTTTGGGGGCCATACCTAGCTGTACCTAGGGTTTACTCCTGGCTCAGGAATGACTCCTAGCAGTGCGCAGGGGACCAAACGGGATGCAGATGATTGAACCCATGCCAGCCACATGCAAAGCAAGCACCCTACTCACTGCATAATCCCTTCAGCTCTGAAACCTGAGAAATTGAGTAGCTCCTCATTTCACCCCATCTTTTCTAGTAACCACCATTCTATTGTTTTTATCTCTGAATCTCATGGAATGTTTTTTTTCTTTTCCTCAGTTATTTGTGTGGGAGGAGACATGGGATCATACTAGCAATGCTAAGGAGCTACTCCCAGCTCAGTGCTCTGCGTGGTATGAAGTGTCAGGGATCAAATGCAGGTTTCTACATACAAATCATGCACTCCAGTCTCTGTGGACCCCCTATTCCTCATTTTTAGAATGTAGAATCTCTCTTCTGCAAAGCCAAATCTGTCCTTCAAAATAGATTTCAAATCCCACTTTGACAAGAATATTCTAGTTTTTCAATAGTGTATCAAGACTAAACATTGTGATAATTAAAATATGCACTATATAAAATAATAGGTCTGGAGCGATAGTACAGCAGGTAGGGCATTTGCCTTACACACAGCTGCCCCGGGTTCGATTTCTCTGCCCCTCTTGGAGAGCCCTACAAGCTACCGATAGTATCCTGCCTGCACAGCAAAGCCTGGCAAGCTACCCATGACGTATTCAATATGCCAATAACAGCAACAACAAGTCTCACAATGGAGACGTTACTGGTACTCACTTGAGCAAATGGATAAACAATGGGAGGACAGTGCCACAGTGCTGTCCCTTCAAGCTACATAATTGCTCATCACATTGCAGCTACATAAAACTATTGGCTTTGATCATAATTATATTTACATATTCTGAAGATTTAAATATAAGAATTTTTTACAAAACAAATAACAAAGTCCTGGGATATGCTTACAATGGTGATTTTGAAACTTCTGATTCCAAAATGATGGTTTGAATGACAAGAAGGAACATGGTCTCCACCAATAAATATCTATGTGATCTAGGACAAGTTAGCTAACCTCTCTAACCTCTTTCCCTCATTTATAGCATAGGAATAATAACAGAAACAATATAATAATTCTTTCTTCCTCAAGAGATTATGAAAATACTCACTGTCACTGTCCTCCTGTAGTTCATTGATTTGCTCGAGCAGGCCCAGTAACGTCTCCATTGTGAGACTTGTTGTTACTATGTGTGGCATATCAAATACATTATGGGGAGCTTGCCAGGCTTTGCCATGCAGATGGGATACTCTTGGTTGCTTGCAGGGCTCTCCAAGAGGGGCAGAGAAATTGAACCCAGGTCGGCTGCATGTAAGGCAAATGCCCTACCTCTGTGCTATTGCTCCAGCCCATGAAAATACATGAGAAAATATTAAAGTACCAGAGAGATCAGATAAGAGTTAAGGTTCATACCTTACATATGTCAGCTTGGTTTGACCCCCCAAGAATAACAGTCTCCTGAGCATAGCAGGATTCAGGCCTGGAGCCTCCTAAGCATTGCTCAAGTAATCAGGTAATCCTTGGCACCACAAAGCCCAAGGAACACCAGATCCTCATATTCCAGCATTAAATCAGTGACACAGATGGCCAAGAATCATTGAAGGAGGTGGGGTGAAAAACCTCCTGATCAGTACTTAGGAGACAGTCCCCCACAACATTAAAATATAACATTAAAGCACCAATTAAAGTCTTGCAAATAATAAAGCTTTATATAATATTTGATTGCTGTATGTACCAATATAACCATATGAAAACTAACTTTTAAGAGTGCCGTTATTCAATTTGAAATAGCTAACCTTGAACACTCTTATCAGCCTATCTTGATGCTTTGGTTACCAGTGAATGGCCAAGCTTGTTGCCGTAAATAAATGGGTACTAGGATACTTCTCTAAAGTGCACATGGCTCAAGATTTGCCCACTTCCACTTCCACTTTGTGGTGTCACATGTCTGACCACAGCAACTATTTTTAATCATGACCTATGCTTTTCAGTGACATACAGCCCCACCAAGACTCATCATCCTCAGGGAGACATGGGCCTGGATGACGCATTTAATTACAATATACTCTTATTTCCTACTCTTTTTTCTTTTCTACTTTGGTAACTTCGGAAACATTCCGCTTACCTCACAATATTAACACTGATGTACACCAAGAGCTCCAGTATATGTCATGAAAACAAACCAGCACTCTAACTTACTTTAGTAAAAAAGATTTGCAGAGCAGGAGAGAGAGTACAGAAGTTGAGGCACTTGCTTTGCAGCTGTAGATGCAAACCTGGTTCAAATCCCTAGTGCCACATAGAATTTGCTATACACCACTGGGTATGGCAAAAAAAATTCCAAAGAAGGTTTCTAAAATAAATTATTATTACCATTTTTGTGACTGATATTTTAAGCATATAAGGCAAAATATAGTCTCATCTTAGGTGGGTCTTCTAATGTAAACTTTCACTGACTGTTTTGGTGATTTGATATCATTTAGGCCTTGCCTTTCAAAACACTTCTAATTGCATGTTACATGTATATCTCATCAGAAAATCTTTATGAGTAATGAATCAAAATTACAAACAATTTAATGTCCAGTATAGTTCCATGTGAGTATGATTTGAATATTACAAGTGTCATGCAAATTCAAAAATATCAATACAATTGTAGCTCTATTATTTTCTAAATATCAAGACAAAACTTTTACATTAATGCTTTTATCTGATCATCTAGGAGAATGATACTCAATTAAAAAACAAAACATATCAGATCCCCAAAGTTACTGAGGCTCAATAATCTTTTCTACTAGAGTTTTTACAAGGTGTGAAAATACCTATTACTGAAATCTCACTGCTAAGATTTGTTAAATTTTCTGATAAAATGCCTGCCAAGGTAAAAAAATTTTTTTCACAAACTAAGGCATATAGATGTTTTTAAGCCCATGGACTATTACAAAGAAAACTGTTTCAACACAATTGTCTGGTAAATTGGGAAGAACCTATGACCCAAATAAAATCTGTACCATCAGAGTCAAATTCCCTTCCCATACGATGTCTTCTGCCTGGCAATTTGCCAATATATGTACTACCAGAATTCAGATACAGCAACCTGAACCCTGCAAGAAGTGAAGAGGGGGACTCTGTGTGTTTATGAAAAAAGACTTCAGGGAGAATGAGGAACAAGCACATGTGTCCAACCTACCATGTGGGATTGGTGATGGAAAAGCGATATAACCAAACCTGCAAGTGATTCTCGGGAATCCAGGCAAATAAATGTGCTGGATAAGCTGAAAGAAAGCAGCTATCTAGCAAAAGTTTTCCCATATCCATCAAGATGCAGGAGGTACCTGAGAGGAAGAAGAAAGAAAGGCTCCAGATGCTTAAAATGTGAGCTCTAAGGCTTCACATCCTGCATGGTACCTGCTAAAGAAATGAACTCAGAAGGCTTTGTAGGCAGGGATGAGGTGTACCTGGTCAAACAACGGAGTACCATGGAGAACTAGGCCAGCAGTATGACTCAACCATCGAAGGCCAGTGAGCACTGTGAAGGGAAACCTGGTGGGTGGAGAATGACAATCTAGAACCAGGAGGCCTCGTCTGTTAGAAAACAAGACATAGGTCCATAATGTAATTCTTTAGGCTAAGCTGCAGGTCTCCAAACTAAGATGATTAATTAGAGTTTGGGGTCTCTGAAAATGAAATTTTAATCCAGTCTCTGGAGACTTATCAGACCAGCACTCATAAATAGTCTGCAAGAAGACCCGTGCCATGGCTTAAAGGACAGTAGCATTGCAATAACCAGCTTGTGCATTGTCTAATGGAAGCTTCCTGGATTCTGCTTTTCTGACCTTCCTTTTTTGCACAATTTCCTTAGGATGTTATCAACTTCAAATTTATTTTTTATTTTTAATTTTTATTGAGATTCTGCAACTTGCAATACTGTTAGTGATGGTTTCTCAGAAATATAATTCCAACATCAAATTGCTTTTTGCTCAAATGAACCCATATGGCTGAATTCATCTTTTAACACTCATATCACATTTTATCTACTAATCCTGACACCACAGATCTAATGAAACACTAATAGCAGTCAGAAGTTTTGAAATTAGTCTAGAGGAAATGAAAAATTCTGTTTATTTTCATTTTTAAAATTTAAAAACATATCCACCACCACCCATTAGAACCCTCTGTTCTCGTTTCCGTCCACCATCCTCTACCACCAATGGGTAATCTTAGTTCTCTTGCTGATGACTACTGGTTTATTTTTAATTTGTTTTGTTCATTCATCTACTTCATTTCCTTATATGGTAATATAAGTGAATTTCTCTAATGTTTTTCTAATTTCTTTTGACTAAGTTTGCTTCTTATAATTCTCTCAACATACTTCCATTTTACTACAACTGTTTTTATCTTTGTATAGTGGAAAACTATTCCCCTTAAATATAGTACGTCTATATTAAATCACTTATCAATCAACACCTAAGTTTCTATATTTTTTAGCCTGCCATCATTTTCACTACACAGACCTTTTATTTTCTTTGTTAAAATTAATGCCAGGCATTTGTTCTTTCTGTGTGATTATGAATATATTTATTTCTTCTCACTTGTTTGACTATAAGAATGAAACAGATTTTTGCATAATGACTTTTTAGTCTGCCACTTTACTCAATTATGCTTTTAATGATATTTTTAGGATGTCTTTAGGGTTTTCTATATTTGAAAGATACCACCTGCATATAATAAAGGTGTCACTCTTTTTCTAATCCATATTTCTTTTATTCCTTGTTCCTATCTATTTACTCTATTAATTTAATTATTAACAAAGGAAACAACCTTGTCTTGACTCCTGATCTAATGAGCCAAACTTCCAGTTTTTAATCACTATGTATATTAGCAGGTGCATTTATTATTTTCTGCCAGGTTTTGCTTTATTTCATGACTTGTGAACCAACTGCCCCCTGGTGCCATGTAATCCCATCAACGGCCAAGACCCAGAGACTATAAAACCCAGCTCTCAGAAAAGAACAGTGCAGAGTCTCCTGCCTCTCACCAGGGCCCCTTGAAGGGTGGCGGATTGAGTTTCCCTCCTCACCCTGAGCAGAGCCCCGGCAACCGAAGACCTCCAGAACCAGCCACAACTATGCTGAGACCACTCTCCACACGCATGAAGATACCGGCAGAAGAACACAGGCATGCTAGTGCCGGGGCTGAGATCTCCAAGCCTGCTCGGATAGGAGCTGAGCATTATCCACCCAGATCCTCCATCTTCCAGTAGGCAGGGGTCACACCCACCAACTCCCCCCAACTCCCCCTGGCGTCGTGTAATCCCATCAATGGCCAAGACACAGAGACTATAAAACCCAGCTCCCAGAAGTGTGTGGCTGCATTTGCGGCCACGCAACATCTTATTATCTCATTATCTCATTCTCACTTTGGACAACCTGGCAGGCTACCGAATATAACCTGCCCACACGGCAGAGTCTGGAAAACTCCCCGTGGTGTACCCAATATGCCAAATACCAGTAGCAATGATGGGTCTCATTCTCCTAACCCTGAAAGAGCCTTGAATATGGCACTTTTGAAAATCTTAGGGCTAGGGCAAAGGAGATGTTACTGGTGCCTGCTCGAGGCAATCAATGAACAACAGGATGTGATCAAGACTTGTGATAGAGTTCTCTGCCTCTTCTTTTTCTTAGAAAGTATGTTCATTTCCATGACTTGGCTATGATTGGATGTCTGCTCAGATTGGATGCCCTGACACTATATTAAAGCTCCAGGTTGTTGATATAATCCTCAATTGCTTCCCAAGTTGCTGGAGTGTCTGGTGCATTCTTCACTGATGGCTCTGCACCACCATGTGGGTGACAGAGCTCCAGTGCTGATTCAAGGAGGGAGTAAGCAGGGTGTGAGGCTACGAGGTTGCTTCTCAGAATGCCAAGAGTTTTCCTCTCCTCAGAGGCGGGGACTAAGCACCCAAGCCGAGAGGCAGATCTGCGTGCACACTTTCTGCTAGTCAGTTCCTCCAACTTTCTTGGTCTCAGTTGTCGTTCAGTTCTGATCTGCAGAATCTGTTTCTTCAGGCATACAGGCATGGCGGAGCCATGTGGAAGTGTCAGGTTTGGACTGGCTACAGTCCCTGTAACAATCACAAGCAGAAGAGGAAAAGGTAGGTTTTCCATTCAGAAAGTTTTCCATTTCTTCAATATCTTGGTGAATGGAGTAAAATTTGTATTGACACAACTATTGTGTGTGTGTGTGTGTGTGTGTGTGTGTTGTGGTGGTGGGGAGAGTAATGGGCAGCCCACACATAGCTGAGCTCAGGGCTTACTCCTGTCAAGGCATGGATTACTGTGCCAGGGATCAAACCCAGGTCAGTTGCAAGAGAATTACCTCTAGTACCTCTATTACCTCTCCGGTTCTATTCATTCAACTACTATATACAAAGAGAATATATATCTAAGGAACATATACTCTGCATGCCAACAAATCTTTTGTCCTCATCCTGTTTCTTGGGAATTAAGGCTACTTAAACTCTAGATGCTGTTTCATTGCTGTACAGACAAAAATCTTCCACATACAGAGCATAGTCCACTAGCATTAAGGAAATTAACTGTAGCTGTGAATAGGCAATGAAGAAATGGAAAATCATGGAGCAGGGAATCCTAACCTTTGTAGGAGAGCCAGGGAAGTTTCCCTCAGCGAGCAGTATCCTAGCTGTTTCCTGCCCTCAAGGCTCCCAGAGCTTAATCCCTTTCCTCATGCCCATTCTTCAGGTGAGCAAAGGTTTGCTGGGTTTGCCTCTGGGGAAAGGCCCAGTCAACCCAGCACTGAATAAGCCAAAGAGCTTTATCTAGTCTTATCTGTAATGGTTTTATTTTCAGAAGGAAGAGAGTTTTGTATTTTGGCTTGTGCAATTAAAAATTCTATTTCCAGGTATGGTTTTAAGCATTTCATGCCTGAGATTTGTTAGCAAACAGCTGCCAATACTGGAATTTTCAGCTGTTAGACCCCAGAGGCCAATATACTCTGGAAAACATCTAAACTTCCAATAACAAAGGCATGATTATGTAAATTTTAGAAATAGAATATGGAATGATGGCTTATAACTTGAATATCTGAGAGTCAGAGCTTTTTGATGTGTGTCATGGGCTCCCCACAAATTCTCCTCGCGGGGGATACCCAGTGCATTTCTTTCTACAGACTTATGGGCTTCCTTTTTCCGACAAGAAGCTGAGCCATTTCTCTAGCTTCAGGGACTGTGACTTGTCTGTGCTGCTTTGAAGGCGGAAGAAAAGTTAGAGCATATAAACAAATATAAACAAAACACATGTCGAGGCAAGACTGGGATCCTGGACCTCAAATAGCAGAAATCTCCCCACTATGTCAAGCATACGCACGCATGCACACTCATCTACACACACACACACACACACACACACACACACACGCACACATCACACACACACACACACCTACCCCAGCTCCCAATCACTATTTCACTATTTTGTCTTGTTTCAGTCAGCAAAGAGGAACGAAGCCTCGTTGTATCACCAATTTTTTTTAATTTGGAAGTCAGAAACAGCAACCTTTTGGCATATATGGAATAAAAGTTATTGGGTGGCTTCCATAAATCTCTAGGAGGTCTAAATTGGAATAAGTCATCTCAAGTTCTGCTGCAAAACCAGACCGTGTATTAGCCAGTATTTCCACCTCACCCTGTGGTTTGGGCATCGCTGCACTGAAAGGAGGGCACTGCTAACCCTGGGAGCACCGCTTTCACTGCACAGACCCTGCTCAGGTGTCCCCTTTGACATGTGACTAACCTCTGAATCACGTTAAGGTGTATGCACATACACCAGGCTGATAGGTGCGTCAAGGGAGGGGTGAACACTTGTAAATGTTGCTAACACAGTAGGAGATTGACTTGACTCTACAAACCAGGGGATGAGTCACCTAGAAGCCAAGTCAAATGTCAGATGGCAAACAAGGATGACCATAGGCAGCATTGGGTATCCGCCGAGGGCAGTGTTTGTGGGGAACCCATTGTACACATGCAAGAGTTCTCACTCTCAGATTTTCACATTAAAAGCCGTCTTTGACGTCTTTTTTTTAAGTCAATGGTAGATGGACAAGACTCATTAACACCTTCATTTCAGCCAATAGTATTCTGGAGAGATAGTATAGGAGGTAAGACTGGATGCCGCCAACTCTGCTCATCCTGAAGCACTGCATATGATCCCCCAAGGACCACCAGAAGTCACTCCTGAGCACAGAGCTAGGAATAACACCTGAGTGCTGATGGGTTGGGCCAACACTCCCTTCACTTCTCTCTCTCTCTCTCTCTCTCTCTCTCTCTCTCTCTCTCTCTCTCTCTCTCTCTCCGCCCCCTCCCCCCACACCTTACCGAAGAAAGAATACATGACTGGAAGAAAATAAATCTTCATATATGTTATAATGTAGTACAGGAAATTGATGTCTAGAAACAAACAGGAAACCAGACCAGGAGCCTAATGTGCAGACATCAGAGTGACCCTCCTCTTCCCCCACATTTCCCGGGACTGCTCCTCCCCACCACACCTGAAACAGACCAAGGGAAAACAGACCTTAGGTCTCACCTTAGGTCTTTCTCTTGTGAGTATAAGCAGCATCACAACTGTAATATCAAGAGGTGAGGGATCTTGTCACTACTGAACTTCGCTCACTAAAATCTTCAGAATTACAACTGTTTCTTTTTCATGGATTATGAAAATGACCATATTAAGTCTATCCATAATTAATATCTTCCTCTATGACTTAGACATAGAATCCTGACAGTATCTCAATGCTTCAGCAAAAATTACTTTTCTATTGACTTTTCCTACAAGTTCATGATTTCTAATCATGATGGTTTATAGCGACATCTAGTGGCTAGTGGGAATATTTGGTCATGATTTGGCGTGATGGGATCAAATGCAATCAATTTTTCTTTCTCCCTCCATAAATACACCACAGATTTTTCCATTAATAGAGTCTGACATTTTCCGTTAATAGAGCACCACCAGAGTGCAGAGCCAAGAGTAACCCCTGAACATTGCTGGATGCTTAACCCCCCACCAAAATAATGAAGGCACACAGTGTAATCAATTAACTAATAAAAATAAATGGGGGAGAGGGCAGGGCGATAGTACAGTGGGTAGGGTCTTTGCCCACCGGGTTCGATTCCTCCAATCCCATATGGTACCCCAAGCACTGCCAGGAGTAATTCTTGAGTGCAGAGCCAGGACTAATTCCTGAGTGTCACTGGGTGTGACCTAAAAAGAAAAAAAACTAAAGGGATAGTATGCACAATATTCTGTGAGAGAAGTCATAAGTGTGTACTCATGATTGGGGAACAAGGGATGTCTAATTATATAAAGTAACCAAGAGCAAACTGTATAACTTGCTTCTGAGTCAATTTAATAAGTTAATACAAAATGCTTAAAATGCAATTGACTTGAGAGGCTTCCAGAGTGAATTCCACAAGTTGATATTCTTGTTGTGATCTTCCTCATCTTGACCCGAAAGCTGAACAGTTAGTTGCTTTAAACTTCAGATGTTTACTATACAGCACCCATGCACACCTTTGGAGATATTGCAGACCTGCCAGAAGTGATCTCTCAGTGCAGAGCCAGAAGTAAGTCCTGACCACAACCAGGTGTAGCCAAAAGCCAAATCAAAAGAAAATAGGAGAGGAAAATGTTCATTATAACATATTAATATTTACTAGAACATTTTTAATGTTTATATGTTTTGTTTTTTCCTAAGAATTTTCACTGCCTCGGTGGCATATAAAAATTCTCAAGTTATAGTTATTGTTGTTTGATGGGGGTGAAGATATTAAGCACAACTGGCAATGTTCAAACTTATTCCTGGCTCTCTGCTCAGGAATCACTCCAGTGAGGCTCAACGTACCATATGCGGTGACAAGAATAGAACCCAGGTCAGGCATGTGGAAAGCAAGTGTCTCCATCTATTGTTTATAGTAAAAGCTTTAACATTTTTTGACTAAACGTACATACTGAGTGTATACCATATGCTGTGTTTTAAATTTATGGGTCTTTTCCACATGACTAATCAATTATCCCAGTACTGTTTATTGAATGATTTGTGCTTTTCTGCAGGTTTCACTTATGTCACTAAATTTTTCCATATGTAGAACCATTCTGTCAGTACATTTTTCTATTTCCCTTTCTTTTTATAACTATTTCAAGTTACATTCCCACCAATGGTGTTTCCACCCTCCACAAACACTTGGTGTTTGCCATTCTTACAGGTGTGAGTCACAGCTTGTTGTCATTTGGTTTGCATTACCTTGCTAATAAGAGATGATAGAATTTTTAATGTACCTATTGACGGTCTGTATGTTTTTTAAATTTTTTTGTGAAGTGTCTGTTCATGTCTTCTCCTTATTTTTTTTAACTGATAGAACTATTTGGGAACTCCTGATGTATCTTAAATACTAGAGCTTTGTCAGATGTATGATACACAGAAAATGTCTCCCATTCTGTAGCATTTCTTTTGTTTCAATGACAATTGCTATCACTGTGTAGAAAAATTTTAGTTTGATGTAATCCGCTTTATTTTTATCTTCATTTCCCTTGACAAAATAAAATCCCAAATATTATCATGAAGGTCAATATCGTAGAGTGTTTTGTCTATGGTTTCTTCAATCTATTTTATGGTTTGGAATCTAATATTCAAGTCTTTAACATATTTTGAGTTCATTTTGTACACAGAATAAGATCCTGTTACTTTTTTTTTTTTGCATAATGCTATCCGGCTTTTTCATCAGCATTTATTGAAGAGTCATTTCCTTCTCCATTATATGTCCTTAGCCCCTTTGTCATACATTTACTGTCCATGTGTCCATCGTTTATTTTGAGGCTTTCTGTTTAATTTCATTTTGAGTATTTCAATTTCAAAACACTAATAGGTGTGGCAGCCTAAGTTTTAATTTTTTAATTTAATTTTCAGTCCATCTTTTTTTATTTTTACACATACCACATATGAGTAAAATCATACAGTGTTTGCCTTCTTTCTGTGACATTTTATTAAGTATAATATGTTCTAAATCTCCATATGATGTTGCTATTGGCAGACTTTCATCTACTTTATATCTGAGTTTTATTTCTTCATGCATATATAATCACATCTTTAATCAAATACCTGCTGATGAACACTTAGGTTGTTTTCATTTTCTGGAAATTGCAAGTTATGCTGCATGCAATAACCCTTCAAATTCATGTAATGTAATTTTTCAGATAAATAAAAGTGGTATAATTAAATCACACTGAATTCTAATTTCAATGTTTTAGGACATTCTATATTGCTTTCTATCATGATTGTAACAGTAATCTACAGTAACACCAATCGTGTATAAGGGTTTTACTCTCTCTGAATGCTCTCCAGTACTTACTGCTTCTTGCAACTGTTTTAAGTTGTTTTGTTTTGTCTTATGCCTATATCAGGTGGAACGCAGGGGCTACTCCTGGCAATGCTTAGAAGACCAGGTGACATCAAAGATCAAAATCTGGTCTCCTGTCTTCAAAGGACTCCCTCAGTTCCTTGAGCTACTTTTTTAGTACTTATAGTGCCTTTTGGATAAGTCATGTTCCCAGAGGTGAGGCAGTATCTCTCATTGCTGTTTAGACTTATATTTCCTTATAATAAGAGATTATGGAAATCTTTCATAAGCCTGCTGGCTCTCTGAAATCACCTTTGAAATAATGTCTATTTGTATTACACTGCTATTTCTTTCTCTCCCTGTGATTCCAAACAATGAAGCTATCAGCATCACTTTGGTGTACACGGACAGCACTGAGGCTTAAACTCATGGCCACATGGTTGGTGAGTAGGTATATTAGGCCATTGAACCTTCATCTAGGTCTTGCCTTCTGCCCATTTTTAATTCAATTGTTAATTTTTCTGATGATGGGGCGTATGAGTTCTTTATATGTTTTGTGCACATCATCCATCCTTGTCAAATGGATGATGTGCAAATAAATATCTTCTCCCATTCATTACAATGTCTTCTCCTTTCATGGTAGTTTATTTGTGGGAGTCTCATTTTATTTATTTTTGCTTTTGTTTTCCTTGCCATTAGAGTAATGATGGTTTCAAACACATATGTAAACCCGATAATGAGGAAATGTAACCAGTATTTTCTTCTGCTTTTTTTTAATGGTATCAGATTTTACATTAAAGTCTTTGACCCATTTTGAGTTAACTTTTGTACGTGGTGTTGGTGGTCTCGTTTCATTCTTTTGCATCTAGCTGTCTGGTTTTCCAAACATCATTCATTGAAGAGCTTCTCCTTTCTTCATGTGTGCTCTTTGCTCCTTTACCATAAACTAGTTGTCCCACAAGCTTTAATAGGTATCTTTAAAATCTTCGATGTACATTTTTTCAGTCCCACTTTTTATTTCTTGTGTGTTTTGTATTGGCTTTATTTTGTTTTAGTTTCTTTATGCAGGAAGAAATTTCACACATATTTTAAAAATTAAACTTTAATTTATTTTATTGAAGTGGATGGAGCAATAGCATAGCAGGTAAGGCATTTGCCTTGCATGCAGCTGACCCGGGTTGAATTCCTCCATTCCTCTCAGAGAGCCTGCCAAGCTACCGAGAGCATCCCGCCCGCACAGCAGAGCCTGGCAAGCTCCCCGTGGCATATTCAATATGCCAAAAGCAGTAACAAGTCTCACAATGAAGACTTTACTGGTGCCTGCTCAAGCAAATTGATGAACAACAGGAGGACAGTGCTACAGTGCTACAGTGGAGTAAAATCACTTGACCTGAATGCAACCCTCAACAGATTTTTAAGTTCAATATTATATTGTTGGGGCCAGATCAATAGTGAAGCAGGTATGGTACTTGTATTGAATGCAAAGCCAGGAGTAAGCACTGAACAATGCCTGATATGGCCCAAAAACAATTTAAAAATGATATTGTTTACAATAAGAACAATTTGATATAGTTGATCTCTAGAATTTATTCATGTTGCAGAAGTGAATAATCATATCCTCTGATTATCAATTCCCAATTCTCTCATTCTGGTGCCCAGGAAACTATTATTACCTCTCTACTTCTATGTTTGACCACTGTAGATATATTTTTTATTTTTAATTAATTAGTTTATTTGTTTTTTTATTAGTGAGACACCATGAGGTACACGGCAGAGCCTCACAAGCTATCCGTTGTGTATTCGATATGCCAAAACCAGAAATTACAATGGGTCTCATTCCCCTGACCCTGAAGGCTTCAGCAATATGGCAGCATTGAGAAGGATGAGAAAGGAGAGGTCTATAAAATCTCAAGGCCGAACTAGGCTGCCCCAACAAAGGAAGACAAAAATGATTGTCTGTACTTTCAATGCACGTACGCTAGCATCAGATGTATCCATCGAGGACCTGATGGTATAAGCATGAAAGATCAAGTACGACATCATTGGTCTGACCGAGACAAGAAGGCACCAATCTCATCATGCTGTTTTCGACACTGGAGAAGAATTTTTCCTCAGAACATGCGATAAAAGAGGTGTGGGAGGCGTCAGTGTCCTTGTCAACACAAACTTGGCCATGAGCATTGTTTCATTCGAATGCCTAACAACCTGAATAGGACAATTACACTTGAATAGATGTGGCTCACTGCTGGCAGTTTCTATCTTTGTTGTCTATGCACTAACATCTAATTATGATGAAGGAGAAATTGAGAAGTTCTACATGGAGCTGGAGAAGTTCTATAAAGAACTTCTACAAGATCATTGTGGGTGATTTTAATGCCAAGATAGGACTGAGAAGATCAGCAGAAGAACTTCACATCGGGACTCATGGCCTAGAATGGAACGAACAGGGTGAGAGACTTTCTGAGTTCATCATGTCGACCAAGACCATCCATGGTAACTCACAGTTCCAGAAGGCCAAATCTAAACGTTGGACATGGGAGTCTCCCGGTGAATGATTCCACAATAAAATAGACCACATCATATTTAATCGACGGTTTTGACTGACCAATGTCGCTGTTGTCCCAAAATTCCAAACGGGATTGGACCACCATCTCCTTCGTGCAAAATTCTACTTCACAGAGCGAGGAGAAAGGGCTGCAAAGTTTAAAAAGAGAAGTCCCAGAACGACCACCAACTGGGAGCTCTTTGGCACTATAGTGGCAACATGGCATGATGCCGTTGTTGACAACATTGATGAGGAATATAATCGACTGGTTCAGCACCTCCATGATTGTGCGAGGAATGCCAAGAGAGAGATAGCCACAAAAAAATGCTTGTCTTCGAAAATTCTTGAGCTTATTCACCAACATGGTTTGGCACATGCCTCAGGCAACCGCAAGCGTACATCTGAGCTCGCAAAGCAGTGCAGAGATGCGATCAAGGAAGACCGCAAAGAGAGAAGAGCAGAAGTGCTGGTAGATGCAGCAGAAGCCGGGAAAAGTATTCATAACGCCCACCTGTCCTTCGCCAACTACAAGACCAAGATGACTGCCCTCCAACATCCTGATGGATTTATCACATCTTCCAGAATGGCAATGGAGAAGATTATCCATGACTTCTACTCAAATCTCTTTGATAGCCATGCCCACTTTCCAACATACCAAATTCCACAGGATGGATATGTCGTTCCCAATGTTCTCCCTTCTGAAATCCAACACACCATTTCCTCAGTAAAGAATTGAATAGCATCCGGCCCAGACAAGGTCAGACCTGAACACCTGAAGAACCTGCCATCAGTACTCATCAATATGCTGGCTCAGCTCTTCGCATGCTAACTGTCTGAATGCAAGGTTCCATCCCAGTGGAAAACCAGCAGGACTGTACTACTGTACAAGAAGGGAGACATCCATGATATTGGCAACTATCGCCCGATCTGCCTATTGTCTGTCATGTACAAGTTGTTTACTCGAGTCATCCTAAATAGGATTGGCAGAACACTAGGTGAAGGACAACCATGTGAGCAAGCCAGGTTCCGCAAAGGATTCAGCACCATCGACCATATCCACACAATAACCAAGCTCATTGAAGTTTCTCAGGAGTTCAAGATGCCACTCTGTCTAAAGTTCATTGATTTAAAGAAGGCCTTTGATTCTGTTGAGATGGAAGCAGTCATTGAAGCCCTAGCCAATCAGGGCATTCAAGCTCAATACATCAAGATCCTCCGTGAGCTATATTACAGATTCACTACCAGGATCTCACGATTTTACAGAGAAGTAATCATTGATGTCAAGAGAGGGGTTCGGCAGGGTGATACCATTTCACCGAAACTCTTCAGTGCCACCCTCGAGAACATCATGCGATGAATGGAATGGGAAGGAATGGGAGTGAAGATAGATGGTCGGCAACTACCCCACCTCTGCTTTGCTGATGACATTGTTTTAATAACACCAAACATTAGCCAAGTGGCACAAATGCTGACCAACTTCGACCTTGAGTATGGAAAGGTCGGACTACAGCTGAATCTTACGAAGACAATGTTTATGAGAAGCAGCTTCGTTCCTGATGCCACATTTGCTCTCAATGGAATGACCATCTCCGAATGCAACAGCTATGTGTACCTAGGTCGAGAAGTCAACATGATAAATGGCTTGGCACCAGAGCTGCGCAGGAGGAAGAGAGCGGCTTGGAACGCCTTCAAGAGCGTCAAAGAAATAGCTAAGAGGACGAAGAACCTCCGGCTCCGGGCACATCTCTTTGATTCCACTGTTCTTCCTGCATTAACATATGCCTCAGAGACCTGGGCCCTATGCAAACAGGATGAAAATGCTATTCGGGTCTCCCAAAGAGGAATTGAAAGAGATATGCTTGGAATATCACATTTCACTCAAATGAGAAAGAATCCGGAGTTCCGACCTCTGTCGACGATCAAGAATTAGGGACGCTTTCTCGTTTGCCAAGGTGTCAAAAGTCAGATGGGCTGGTCACGTAATGAGATTTAAAGATGACCACTGCACTAGAGCTGTTACCGACTGGATTCCATGGGATGTCAAAAGACCGCGTGGCCGCCCACCTACTAGATGGTTAGACTTCTTCATCAAGATCATAAACGATAGGTTTGAGACTCTTCATGTTCCTAGAGTGAACAGATGCCATTGGGTTACACTAGCACGTGACAGGGACAAATGGAGATGTTACTGGCACCTGCTTGAGCAAATCGATGATTAACGGGAAGTCAAGTGATCAAGTGATCATGAGGTACAGTTGTAGACTTATAAACTTTCATGTTTGTGTGTCAGTTATACAATGATCAAGTACCTATCACTCCACCAGTGCCCATTCCCCACCACCAATGAACCTAGTTGCCCTACCATCCCCCAAAACCCAACCACCCCTAAAAATCCTCCAAGGCACAGGGACCATGCTAATCTTCTCTGTATCATTCCAATTTTAGTATTTGTGCTGCCGAAGCAAGTACTAGGTACTGCTTGAACTCCACGAGAAGAAAACACTCAATCTCATCAAAAAATGGGGTGAGGAAATGAACAGAAACTTTCGCAAAGAAGAAATCTGAATGGCTAAAAGGCACATGAGAAAATGCTCCACATCACTATTCATCAGGGAGATGCAGATCAAAACAACAATGAGATATCATTTCACACCACAGAGACTGGCCCACATCCACAAGAACAAAAGCAACCGGTGCTGGCACGGATGTGGCGAGAAAGGGATCCTCCTTCACTGCTGGTGGGAATGCCATCTGGTTCAGCCCTTTTGGAAAACAGTATGGACAATTTTCAAAAAATTAGAAATTGTGCTCCCATTTGACCCAGCAATACCACTCCTGGTAATATATCCCAAAGAGGCCAAAAAGTATAGTCAAAGTGACATTTGTACTTGTTTGTTCATTGCAGCACTCTTTACAATAGCCAGAATCTGGAAAAAACCTGAGTCCCTGAGAACAGATGACTGGTTAAATAAACTTTGGTACATTTACACAATGGAGTACTATGTAGCTTTTAGAAAAGACGTAGTCATGAAATTTACATACACGTGGTACTAAATGGAAAGTATCATGTTAAGCTAAATGAGGCAGAATGAGAGGAATAGACATAAAAAGTTTGCATTCATCTGGGGAACATAAAGTAACAAAATAGGAGACTAACACCCAAGAATGGCCAAGGTTAGTACCAGAAATTTTGCTCCATGGCTTGGAGGCCAGCCACACATGCTAGGGGGAAAGGGAGCTCAGATAGAGAAGGGAAGCAGCAAATAAAGTGTGTTGGGAGGATTCTCCCAGGATGGGAGAAGCATGCTGAAAGTAGACTAAAGACTAAACATGATTGCCACTCAATGCCTCTTTTGCAAACCACAATACCCAAAAGGAGAGAAAGAACAAAAGGGAATGCCCTGCCACAGAGGCAGGGTGGGATGGGGAGGATGGAGGGGTGGAAGCAATACTGGGATCTGTGGTGATGGGAAATAGGCACTGGTGGAGGGATGGGTAATTGATCACTGTATGATTGAAACCAAAGCATGAAAATTTCTAAGTCTACAATTGTACCTCATGGCGTCTCACTAATAAAATTTTTAAAAAATATATCATCAGAGAGTACTTTGAGAGTCTGTAAGCCATGAAACAAGAGAACTTAGAAGAAATGGATAAATTCCTGGATTCCTAAAATCTCCCAAGACTGAGCCAACAAGACTTGAAATACCTGAATAGACCCATTCATATCAAGGAAATTGAAACCGTAATCAAAATTATTTTCAAAAACAAAAGCCCAGGCCCAAATGGATTCACTAGCGAAATCTTCCAAACATTCAAAGAGCGCTGTTGCCAGTTATCCTCACGCTCTTCCAGGAAATTGAAAAAAACAGGAACTCTCCCAAACAGCTTCTATGAGGCACGTATCTCCCTAATACCAAAAGCAAACAAAGACACCACTAACAAAGAAAATTACAGGTCAATATCTCTAATGAACACGTATGCCAATATCTCAACAAAGTATTAATCAATAGAATCCAGCAGCTCATCAAAAAGATCATATACCATGACCAAGTGGGATTCATCCTGGGAATGCAAGGATGGTTTAACATTCGGAAATCAATCAACATAATCCATGATATTAACAAAAGTAAAGATAAAAACCATATGATAGTATTAATAGATGCAGAGAAAACATTTGACAAGATTCAACACCCATTTATGATGAAAACTCTCACCAAAATGTGCTTAAAAGGAACTTTCCTCAAGAGTGTCAAAGCCATTTATGACGAACCTACAGCAAGCATTATCCTCAATGGGGGAAAAGTAAAGGCTTTTCCTCTAAGATCAGGGACAAGACAAGGATGCCCACTCTAGCCCCTTCTGTTCAATATAGTACTGGAAATACTTGCAATAGCAGTTAGGCAAGACAAAGATATTAAGGGTATCCAGATAGGAAAGGAAGAAATCAACCTCTCACTATTCACAGATGATATAATGCTATATCTAGAGAATCCTAAAGCCTCTACCAAGAAACTCCTAGAAACAATAAACTTGTACAGTAAATTCGCAGGCTATAAAATCAATACCCCAAAACCCATAGCCTTCCTATATGGAAATAATGAGACAGAGGAAAGAGACATGAAAAAAGCAATCTTGTTCACAATTGTGCCATAGAAAATCAAGTATCTCAGAATCAGCCTAACTAAGGAGGTAAAGGACCTCTACTAAAAAAACTACAGAATGCTACTCCTCAAAATAAAAGAGGATATGAGGAAATGGAAACATATCCTCTGCTCATGGATAGGTGTGTAAAAAAAACAGGGAGCAAAGGGATGGTAGTGGCCTATCTCTCCTGTCGCCCGCGTTCGGTAATCTCCGGCTGTTTCCTCACTCCAGGGAGGTCGATGGTGATAGGCAGGCAAAGGGAGGAAATGAGGGCCAGGTTGGTTGGTCTTAGTAGCAGTTTATTACATGGAAGAAATTTATGTCATGGAGGGCCAAAGATCTCTCAAGCACCTGCTCTCCCGGTTCTCTCAGGCGTGTGTTCCCCATTCTCTCAGTTCTCTCAAACACGTGTTCTCCTTCTCTCAGGTGCGTGCCCCCATTCTTTCAGACCTGTCTCTTCGGTTCTCTTAGCACATGTACCTCCAGAGACCCCTAAAAATCTCCTTATATAGATCATGGTACCTATAAAGGGTGCAATACACTGATGTCATCAAAAGGAGTTACAGAAAGAACATTGAGGCAGCAAAACATACATTGTTTCTTTACATCTGCAGGCCAGTAAATTTGGCCTCTGGAAAGAAGATACAAAACCAAGACTGAAACCTTTCACAAGCACTTTCACAAGCAATAAGCACTTGTATTTGCATCCCAAAGACAAGTCTTCTAGAGCTTGGAATCTACATCCCAAAGACAAGTTGTTGTTTTGATCTGCATCTCCCTGATGATTAATGATGTGGAGCATTTTCTCATGTGCCTTTTAGCCATTCAAATTTCTTCTTTGAGAAAGTTTCTGTTCATTTCCTTGCCTCATTTTTTTTAAGTGGTTGGATGTTTTCTTCTTGTAGAGTTCAAACAGTATTCTGTATATCCTTGATATCAACACCTTGTCAGATGTGTATTAGGCGAATATCCTTTCCCATTCTGTAGACTGTCTTTGTATTTTGGTCACTGTTTCTTTGGAGGTGCATAAGCTTCTTAGTTTAAGATAGTCCCATTTGCCTATCTCTGTTTTCACTCGGTTGGCCAGTGGCGTGACATCTTTGAAGATACCATTAGCTTCAATATCATGGCAATGTCATGGAGGGTCTTGCCAACTTTTTCTTCAATGTACCTTATGGATTCCAGTCTGATGTTGATGTCTTTAATTCACTTTGATGTTACTTTTGTAAATAGCGTTAGGCAGAGATCTGAGCCCACTTTTTTGCATGTAGCCATCCAGTTTTGCCAGCACAATTTGATAAGGAGGCTTTCCTTGCTCCACTCCACTTTTCTTGCCCCTTTATCAAAGATTATATGATCGTACGCTTGGGGGGAGATGTCAGTATATTAAACCCTGATCCATTGGTCTACAGCTCTGCCTTTGTTCCAGTACCATGCTGTTTTAATTATTACTGCTTTGTAGTAGAGTTTGAAGTTAGGGAGGTTGATTCCTCCCATGTACTTTTTCCCAAGAATTGCTTTACCTATTCGTGGGGGCTTATTGTTCCATATAAATTTCAGGAGTGTTTGCTCCATTTCTTTGAAGAATGTCATAGGTATCATAATAGGGATCACACTGAATTTGTACAGTGCTTTGGGAAGTATTGCCATTTTGACAATGTTAATTCTCCCGATCCATGGACAGGGGATATTTTTCCATTTCCTGGTGTCCTCATTCATTTCCTGAAGTAGCGTTTTGTAGTTTTCTTTGTACAGGTCCTTTACTTCCTTAGTTAAGCTGATTCCTAGATACTTGATTTTCTGGGGCACAATTGTGAACGGGATTGGTTTCTTCATGTCAGTTTCTTCTCTTTCACTATTTGCATATAAGAAAGTCATGGTCTTTTGGGTATTGATTTCATACCCTGCAACTTTACAAGTCTATTGTTTCTAGGAGTTTCTTGGTAGAGGTTTTAGGGTCCTCTAAGTATAGTATCATATCATCTGTGAAAACTGAGAGCTTGATTTCTTTCCTTTCCTACCTGGATACACTTAATATCTTTTTATTGACTAATCACTATTGCAAATACTTCCAGTACTATATTGAACAGCAGTGGAGAGAGTGGACACCCTTGTCTCATCCCTGATTTTAGAGGGAAGGCTCTCAGTTTTTCCCCATTGAGGATGATGCTTGCTGTAGGCTTGTGGTAGATGGCTTTAACTATATTGATGAAAGTCCCCTCTATCCCCATTTTGGCGAGGATTCATCATAATCGGGTGCTGGATCTTGTCAAATGCTTTCTCTGCATCTATTGATATGATCATATGATTTTTATCTTTTCTTTTTTTGATATGATAGATTATGTTGGTTGATTTCCAAGTGTTAAACCATCCTTGCATCCCTGGGATGAATCCCACTTGGTCATGGTATATGATCTTTTTGATGAGTAGTTGAATTCTATTTGCTAGTATTTTGTTGAGAATCTTCATATCTGTGTTCATCAGGGATATTGGCTGTAGTTTTCTTTTCTTGTGATGTCTTTGTTTCGTTTTGGTATTAGAGAGATATGGGCTTCATGGAAACTTTGGGAGAGTTTCTGATTTTTCAATTTCCTGGGAAAGCTTGAGAAGTAATTGCAGTAGGTCCTACCTGCAATTGTTTGGAAATGTTTGGAAAAATTCACTAGTGAATCCATCTGAGCCTGGGCTTTTGTTTTTGGGAAGACTTTTGATTACAGTTTCAATTTCCTTGATGTGAATAGGCTATTCAGGTACTCTATATCTACTTGATTCAACTTTGCGAGATGATAGGAATCCAGGAATTTATCCATTTCTTCTAGGTTTTCTTGTTTCATGGCATACAGACTTTCAAAATAGTCTCTGATGATCATTTGGATTTCTTTGGTTTCTGTTGTGATATCCCCCTTCTCATTTCTGATTCGGTTTATTAGGGTTCTCTCTCTCTGTTTCTTTGTGAGTGTTGCTAGTGGTTTATCTATCTTGTTTATTTTCTCGAAGAACTAGCTCTTGGTTTCATTGATCTTTCAGATTCTTTCTTAGGTTTCCACGTCATTGATTTCTGCTCTAAGTTTTATGATCTCTTTCCTTCTGCCTAATTTAGGCTCTTTCTGTTGATCTTTTCTAAGGTCTTGAGTTGTGAGGTCAAGTTGTTTATGTGCATCCTTTCTACAGACCTAAGATATGCTTGCAGAGCTATAAATTTTCCCCTTAGTATGGCTTTCGCTGCATCCCATAGGTTCTGGTAGCTCGTGTCTTCATTTTCATTTGTTTCCAGGTATCTTTTGATTTCGTCCTTGACTTCATTCCTGTCCCACTCATTGCTCAGCATTGAGTTGTTTAGTTTGCAGGTGTTTGATTTGGTTCTCGTGTCTGTGTGTTATTCACTTCTATCCTCAGTACATCATGGTCTGAAAAGAGAGTTGATACTATTTCTATCTTCCTGATTCTGTTGAGGTATGTTTTGTGGCCTAGCACATGGTCTATTTTTGAAAATGTTCTGTGCGCACTGGAAAAGAATGTGTATTCTTTCTTTTGGGGGTGTAAAGCCCTCTATAGGTCTATATGCCCTTTCTCTTCTATTACTTCTTTCAAAGCAAATGATTCCTTGCTAAGTTTTGTTCTTGTTGATCTATCCACAGGTGATAAGGTGATGTTAAAATCTCCAACTACTATTGTGTTGCTAGCAATATCCTCCTTAAAATCTTTTAGCAGTTGTTTTTAAATATTTATCTGTTCCCTCATTAGGTGCGTGTACATTTAAGAGTGTGATTTCTTCCTGTTTTACGTATCTCTTGGTGAAGAGAAAATAGCCTTTGCTGTCCCTTCTAATCTTTTTCAACATGAAATTTATGTTGTCGGATACTAGTATGGCTACCCTGGCTTTTTTGAAGGAGCTGTTTGCTTGCAGGATTGTTTTACATCCTTCACTTTGAGTCTGTGTTTGCTCTGACTGTTGAGATGAGTTTCTTGTAGGCAGCAGAATGTTGGGTTCTGTCTCTGTATCCATTTTGCCACTCTGTGTCTCTTAAGTGGTGAATTTAGATTGCTGACATTGAGAGAGATTACTGTTATGGGGTTTTGTGTCATCTTTTTGTAAGGGACTGTTGTGGTTGTAGGGTTTGTCTTGTATTATAGTAGCCCCTTTAGCCCTTGTTCTAGGTTTGGTTTTGAGTCTATGAAGTGCCTGACCTGCTGTTTATCTATAAAATAGTGTACCGTTCCTTCGATTTTGAGTGAGAGTTTAGCCGGATAGAGTATTCTTGGTAAAGCATTCATTTCAGTGAGTTTTTTCACTGTATCTCACCACTTCCTTCGGGCTTGGAGGGTTTCCTCTGATAGATCTGCTGTGAATCTCAGGGTTACTCCTTTGTATGTGATTTCCTTCTTTGACCATGCTGCTTGCAGTATTGTGTGTCTATCGACAGTATCGATCATTCTAACTATGATAGGTCCTGGAGTGTTTTTGTTAGGGTCTCTTTTAGCTAGCACCCTTTGGGCTCCTTGAATCTGAATGGCTGAATTGTCGAGCTCTGGGAATTTTTCAGCGATGATTTGTTTAACAGTGGCTTTTTCATTGGGATTGTTTCCCTGAGATTCTCGTAGTCCAATGATTCTAATGTTGTTTATCTTGGAATCGTCTCCTAGGACTCTGAATCTCAAGCTATTTTGAGGTCCCTTGCCACTGTTTGTTGCCTTTTGGCTTGGTGCAGCTGATCTTCCAGCTCACTGATTCTTTCCTCAGCTGTGGTCATTCTATTTTTGAGGGCATACACTGAGTTTTTTATTTCATCTATGGAATCTTTCATTTGTGACATTTCTATGCCTAGCTTCCCAATTTCTGTTCTCATTTCTTCCTGTATTTTCTCATTGTTTTTTTTTCATGTCCTCTTTCAATTTACTGGATATATGTCTGTTTCATTGAGTTGATTTAACATATTCATGACTTCATATCTGAATTCTTTGTCAGAGAGGTCCCTTAGGTGAATACCACCTACTGACGCTTCTGGACTCTTTTCATCGTCCTCTCCCTGTGGTGGGGATTTGCGGTTTCTTCATGTTGGTGTGCAGGTGTGGGGTCTAGATTTCTTGGCATGACTAAACTACCTGCAGCCACATGAGCATTGGCCCACTGAATAATAATTTATTCCACTTCAAGAGAAGCCACGTCCACTTCTAAAGCGGCCACCACCCCCCCATGGGAACCTGGTGTGTGTGGGGGGATTAAAGACTGGGTGGGGGAGAAGACCAGTTCAACTTGGGGAACAAAAAGGAAGAGGCAGAGGCTCAGAGCTGCTTTGCTTCCCAAGGTCTGTGAGGACGCCTGGGGGGCTTGCAGGGAGAAATCCAAGTCCCGGATTCAAGAAGTGGCAGATAAGCTGACCTGGGTGGGGAGAAGACCAGCTCAACTTGGGGGACGAAAAGCTCTGATAATCTTTTGAATTTCATTGACTTCTGTTGTGATTTCTCCTTTTCTATATCTGATTCGGTTTATTAGGGTTTTCTCTCTTTCTTTGTGAGTCTTGTTAGTGGTTTATGTGTCTTGTTTATTTTGTCAACGAACCAGCTCTTGGTTTCATTGACCATTCGTATTGTTTTTGGGATTACATGCCGTTAATTTTTGCTCTAAATTATATTATTTCTTTCCTTTGGCCATGTTTGGGTTCCTTCTTTTGGTCTTTTTCTAAGATCTTGAACTATGAAGTCAAGATATCTATATAGCTCCTTTCTTCTTTTGTGGAATGCTTGCAAATATATAAATTTTCCTCTTAGCACAGCTTTAGCTGCATCCCATATGTTTCAGTAGCTAGTGTCTTCATTCTCATTTGTTTCCAGGTATCTTTTTATTTCTTCCTTGACTTTCCTCCTGATCCACTCTTTGTTCAACATTGAGTTGTTTAATTTACAGGTGTTTGATTTGGTTCTCTGCATCTGTGTGTGATTTGCTTATATCTTCAGCACATTATGGTCTGAAAAGATAGTTGATATAATTTCTATCTTCCTGATTCTATTGAGGTATGTTTTGTGATCCAGCACGTGGTGTATTTTAGAGACTGTTTCGTGTGCACTGGAAATGAATGTGTATTTTTTCTTTTTGTGGTGTAAAGCCCTGTATAGGTCTGTTTGCCCTCTCTTTTCTATTTCTTCCTTCAAAGCCAGTTTTTCCTTGCTGAGTTTTTTTCTTGTTGATCTATCCAGAGATGATAAGGTGATGTTGAATTCTCTGACTACTATTGTATTGCTGGCAATGTCCTACTTAAAATCTGTTAACAGTTTTTAAGTATTTAGCTGATCCCTCATTAGGTGCATACATTTAAGAGTGTGATTTCTTCCTGTTGTACATATCTCTTGATAAATAGAAAATGGCCTTCGCTGTCCCTTCTAATCTTTGTTGAATACGAGTATGGCCACTGCAGCTTTTTTTTGTAGGAGTACTGATATTTATTCAGCCACTGATTCGTTGATTGAATTGGGCATAAACTTCACCTTACTTTTTTGTCATAATTTTATTTATATTTTTCTACTTATATTTATTTATTGAATCACTGTGGGAAAATTACAAATTTTCAGGTTTAAGTCTCAGTCATACAATGATCAAACGCTTTTCCCTTCACAAGTACTCATTTTTCACAACCAAGAACCCCAATAAACTCCCCCAACCATGACTCCAATGGCTGTGAGGCAGATGATTTCTACTTAACTATTCTCTACATTTATAGCATTTGTTATTTCGACAAAAGATGCACCATTATTGTTTAAAATTTCTCCCCCCCCCCAACAATCAGAATTGTTGAAAAGGGATTGTGAAATACTTTGTTTTCTATAGCTGTTTATGAGAATAATATAATGATTTTGGATTTCTGCAAAGAGCCAGGAAATTACAAGATTGGTTTCTGTGCATCTGGTGTTATGGCTGTGCTGGAGAGCCACTGGTTGGGGGCAACTCGTGACCTTGGTAGGGCATGAAGGACGAGACGGTACCACCCCTCCTTCCCATGAGATTGCAGTTGCCCCATCACTGCTGGCTCATACCTGGCTTTCCTATAAGCTCTGAGGCAGAGGCCACCTTGCTGCCGGGGGGGGGGGGGGCGGGGGAAGGTGGAAGGGAGCAACACCCTTTTCCTCCCAGGGAGGCATGGTGCCATAGTTTAATGCATGGACCATTCACTTTTCTGCCACAAGCTGCCAGGCTCTGGACTAAGTCCTTTTGCCTCTGGTGCCATGGCAGTGCCAGAGAGCTGCTCAAGGGGGACAACTCGTGACCTTGGTAAGGCGTGAAGGGCGAGCCGGTATCATCCTTCTTCCCATGAGGCTGCAGTTGCCCCGTCACCACCGGCTCTTACCTGGCTTTCCAATAAGCTCTGAGGTGGTGGCCACCTTGCTGCCGGGGGGAAAAGGCAGAAGGAAGCAACACTCTTTCCCTCCCAGGGAGGCATGGCACTGTAGTTTAATGCAGGGTCCATTCACTTTTCTGCCGCAAGCTTCTGGGCTTGGGACTAAGTCCTTTTGCCTCTGGAACCATGGCCATGCTGGAGAGCCGCTCATTGGGGGCAACTCCTGACCTCGATAGGACATGAAGAACGAGCTGGTACCGCCCCCCTTCCCATGAGACTGCAGTTGCCCCGTCACCGCTGGCTCATACCTGACTTTCCAATAAGCTCTGAAGTGGTGGGTACCTTGCTGCCGGGGGGAGAAAGGCGGAAGGGAGCAACACCCTTTCCCTCCCGGGGAGGTATGGCGCCATAGTTTAATGCACGGTCTATTCACTTTTCTGCCACAAGCTGCCCGGTTCTGGATTAAGTCCTTTTGCATCTGGAGCCATGGCTGTGCTTGAGAGCCACTCGTGGGGGGGTGGGGGACTCATGACCTTGGTAGGGTGTGAAGGATAAGCCAGTACCACCTCCTTTCCCATGAGACTGCAGTTGCCCTGTCACCTCCTTTCCCATGAGACTGCAGTTGCCCTGTCACCGCTGGCTCATACCTGGCTTTTATTTTTTTCTGAGGCGGTCAGATTTATTTCTGCCAAAAGCCTTTGGGCTTCGAGATCTGTCCCTGAGTCTCTGAGATTATGGCCATCAATCAGCTTGATCAGGAGCCAGAGAGGCTGTTTGTAGGCGGTGATTCAGGGTCTCATTGGGATGGAGTAGAAAGGGCCAGTTCCACCCCCAACTGGTGAGGCACCTTGTGTCTCATCACTGCAGGCCCAAACCTGACTGCTCAGTGACTTCTGGAGGATGGCAGCCACCAGGCCGCCAGGGGAAACAGGCCAAGGTATGAAACCTATTCCCACCTGGAGTGGCCCAGTCCCAGTAACCTACTGCAGGAACAGGACGCCTTTCTGCCAAAAGCTTTTGGGTTTTGAGATTCATTTCTGAGTCTCTGGGATCATGGACATTAAGCAGTTCAATTAGGAACCAGAGAGGCCATCACTTAATCACTTAACTTCCCATTAGTCGTCGATTTGCTCGAGCGGGCGCCAGTAACGTCTCCATTTGTCCCTGTCGCGTGCTAGTGTAGCCCAATGGCATCTGTTCGCTCCAGGAACATGAAGGGCCTCAAACCGATCCTTCATGATCTTGACGAAGAAGTCTGACCATCTGGTAGGTGGGCGGCCACGCGGTCTTTTGACGTCCCGTGGAATCCAGTCGGTAACAGCTCTAGTCCAGCGGTCGTCTTTAAATCTCATTACGTGACCAGCCCATCTGATTTTCAACACCTTGGCAAATGAGACAGCGTCCCTGATTCTTGATTGTCGACGGATGTCAGAACTCCGGATTCTTTCTCTCATTTGAGTGAAACGTGATATTCCAAGTATAACTCTTTCTATTCTTCTTTGGGAGACCTGAATAGCGTTCTCATCTTGTTTGCGTAGGGCCCAGGTCTCTGAGGCATATGCTAATGCAGAAAGAACAGTGGAATCAAAGAGATGTGCCCGGAGCCAGAGGTTCTTGTTCCTCTTAGCTATTTCTTCGACGTTCTTGAAGGCGTTCCAAGCCGCTCTCTTCCTCCTGCGCAGCTCGGGTGCCAGGTCATTTGTCATGTTGATCTCTCGACCTAGGTACACATAGCTGTTGCATTCGGAGATGGTCATTCCATTGAGAGCGAATGGGGCGTCAGGAACAAGGCTGTTTCTCATAAACATTGTCATCGTAAGATTCAGCTGTAGTCCTACCTTTCCACACTCACGGTCAAAGTCGGCCAGCATTTGTGCTGCTTGGCTGATGTTTGGTGTTATTAAAACAATGTCATCAGCAAAGCGGAGGTGGTGTATTTGCCGAACATCTATCTTCACTCCCATTTCTTCCCATTCCAGTCGTCGCATGATGTTCTCAAGGGTGGCACTGAAGAGTTTCGGTGAAATGGTATCACCCTGCCGCACCCCTCTCTTGACATCAACGATCACTTCTTTGTAGAATGGTGAGATCCTGGTAGTGAATCCGCAATACAGCTCATGGAGGATCCTGATGTATTGGGCTTGAATGCCCTGATTGGCTAGGGCTTCAATGACCGCTTCCGTCTCAACAGAATCAAAGGCCTTCTTTAAATCAATGAATGTTAAACAGAGCGGCATCTTGAACTCCTGAGAAACCTCAATGAGCTTGGTTATTGTGTGGATATGGTCAATGGTGCTGAATCCTTTGCGGAACCCTGCTTGCTCGCATGGTTGTCCTTCATCTAGTGTTCTGCCAATCCTATTTAGGATGACTCGAGTGAACAACTTGTAGATGACAGACAACAAGCAGATCAGGGGATAGTTGCCAATGTCATGGATGTCTCCCTTCTTGAACAGTAGTACGGTCCTGCTGGTTTTCCATTGGGACGGAACCTTGCATTCAGATAGGTAGCGAGTGAAGAGCCGAGCCAGTGTATTGATGAGTACTGACGGCAGGTTCTTCAGGTGTTCAGGTCTGACCTTGTCTGGGCCGGGTGCTGTTTGTTTCTTTACCGACAAAATGGCGTGTCGGATTTCGGAAGGGAGAACTTTGGGAACGACATATCCTTCCTGTGGAATTTGGTAAGTCGGCAAGTGGGGATTCTAATCAGGAGCCCCACCCTACCCTGCCCTGTCTGCTTCCATCAACCACCCAGGGACCGAATTGTGCACAGGATACCCACCCTACCCAGATAAATACCCCACTGGCAGACTTCCACTCTCGACACTACTTCCACTACCCAGCCGTCGCCACACTCCAGGACGCTTTCCGGACCCGCGTGGCAGCTCCGGCCGAGACCCACGCACGACTGAAGACCCACAGAACAAGATAAGCGGAACTCTCTGAGACCTTGGACTCCAGGCTCGGCGGACCCAGGGACAGAGCTTCTCTGCTTGCTCCCACCACCACAATTGACAAAGGGATTCTAATCAGGAGCCCCACCCTACCCTGCCCTGTCTGCTTCCATCAACCACCCAGGGATCGAATTGTGCACAGGAGACCCCCCTACCCAGATTAATACCCCACTGGCAGACTTCCACTCTCGACACTACTTCCACTACCCAGCCGTCGCCACACTCCAGGACGCTTTCCGGACCCATGCGGCCACAAGCTGCCTCGCGACACATCATAAGACACTAAATACCCATCTACCGGAATTGTCGTACCATATTTGATAGGGTTCAAATATGGTAACACCTACAAGGGTGATTAGAGTTCGCCCCAAAAGCCTCTATCCCTCTCGGAAAGACTAGCAAGCTACCGAGAGTATTCCGCCCGCACAGAAGAGCCTGGCAAGCTATCCGCTGTGTATTCGATATGCCAAAACCAGTAACTACAAGTGGTCTCATTCACCTGACCCTGAAGGCTTCACCAACATGGCAGCACTGAGAAGGATGAGAAAGGAGAGGCCGACAAAATCTCAAGGCCGACCTAGGCTGCCACAACGAAGGAAGACAAAAATGATCGTCTGTACTTTCAATGCACGTACGCTAGCATCAGATGCATCCATCATCCATCGAGGACCTGATGGTACAAGCGCGAATGATCAAGTACGACATCATTGGTCTGACCGAGACAAGAAGGCACGAATCTCACCATGCCGTTTTCTACACTGGAGAAGAATTGTTCCTCGGAACATGCGATAAAAGAGGTGTTGGAGGCGTCAGTGTCCTTGTCAACACAAACTTGGCCAAGAGCATTGATTCAATCGAATGCCTAACAACCGGAATCGGAAGTTTACATTTGAATAGATGTGGCTCACTGCCTGCAGTTTCTATCTTCGTCATCTATGCACCAACATCTCATTATGATGAAAGAGAAATCGTGAAGTTCTACATGGAGCTAGAGAAGTTCTATAAAGAAGACCACACCTTCTACAAGATCATTGTGGGTGATTTTAATGCCAAGATAGGACCGAGAAGATCAGCTGAAGAACTTCACATCGGGACCCATGGCCTAGAATGGAACGAACAGGGTGAGAGACTGTCTGAGTTCATCATGTCGACCAAGACCATTCATGGTAACTCACAGTTCCAGAAGGCAGAATCTAAACGATGGACATGGGAGTCTCTGGGTGGACGATTCCACAACGAAATAGACCACATCATATTCAATCGACGGTTTTGCCTGACTGATGTCGCTGTTATCCCAAAATTTCGAATGGGATCGGACCACCATGTCCTTCGTGCAAAATTCTACTTCACAGAGCGGGGAGAAAGGGCTGCAAAGTTCAAAAAGAGAACTCCCAGAATGACCACCAACTGGGAACTCTTTGGTACTATTGCGGCAACATGGGAAGATGCCATTGTTGACAACATTGACAAGGAATATGATCGACTGGTTCAGCACCTCCATGAATGTGCAAGGAACGCCAAGAGAGAGATAGCCACAAAAAATTGCCTATCTTCGAAAACTCTTGAGCTAATTCGCCAGCGTGGTTTGGCACATGCCTCAGGCAACCGTAAGCGTACATCTGAGCTCGCAAAGCAGTGCAGAGATGGGATCAAGGAAGACCTCAAAGAGAGAAGAGCAGAAGTACTGGTAGATGTGGCAGAAGCCAGGAAAAGTATTCCTAACGCCCGCCTGTCCTTCGCCAACAATAAGACCAAGATGACTGCCCTCCGACGTCCTGATGGATCCATCACATCCTCCAGAATGGCAATGGAGAAGATTATCCATGACTTCTACTCAAATCTCTTCGATAGAGAGGCCATGTCTCCAATTATATAGCTGAGCCAGAGGTGGTTTGTGGGTGTGTCTCCCACATACCTAACTTTTGGCCGTTTATTTTCTTGGTAAGCTTTGCCCCAAGTTTTTGGGGTCTGGCCAAAGGCACAGCAGCAATTCTGGGGTATCTTAAAGTCTGACACTGCCATGAGGCTGCTGATGCACTCGCCTCACAGGTACAGATTGACATTCCAGTGGCACAATAGCCCCCCACTCCATGGCAGCTTTTTTGAGGGAGTTGTTTGCAGGATTGTTTTCCATCCTTTAACATTGAGTCTGTGTTTGCTCTAACTGTTCAGATGAGTTTCTTGTAGGTAACAGAATGTTGTTTTCCATTTCTGGATCCATTTTGCACTCTGTGTCTCTTGATTGGTGCATTCAGATCATTGACATTGAGAGAGATTATTGTCGTGAGGTTTTTGCCATCTTTCTGAAAGGGTTTGTTGTACTTATGGGTGTTTTCCTTCTTGAATTACAGTATCCCTTTTAGTCCTTCTTTTAGGTTTGATTTTGAGTCTATGAAGTTCCTTGAGTTGTTCTTTATCTATATAATGGTGTATTGTTCCATTGAGTTTGTGTGAGAGTTTAGCTAGATCAAGTATTCTTTGTGAGGTGTTCATTTCATTGAGTTTTTTCACTATTTTCCACCAGTAACTTCGGGCTTGGAGAGTTTTTTTCTGATAGGTCTGTTGTTAATATAAGGAGTGTTCCTTTGTATGTGATTTCCTTCTTTGACTTTGCTGCTTGCAGTATTGTGTCTCTATCCATGGCACCCATCATTCTGACTATAATATGCCTTGGAGTGTTTTTATTAGGGTCTCTTAGCTGGCACCCTTCTGACTCCTTGGATCTGAATGTCTTCATTCTTTAACTTTGGTAACTTTTCAGCCATGATTTCTTTCACTGTGGCTTCTTCATTGGGGTTGCCTCCCTGTCCTTCTGGGACTCCTATGATTCTAAAGTTGTTTCTCTTGGAGTCATCCCCTAGTTCTCTGATTAGAGCTATTTTGAGGTCTTTTCCCATTGTTTGTTGTTGCATATACGATTTCTGCTACTGATCTTCAAGCTCACTGATCCTGTCTTCAGCTGTAGTCATTCTACTACTGAGGGCACCCACTGAGTTTTTAATTTCATCTACAGAATCATTTGTTTGTGACACTTCTTTTTGTAGCTTTCTTATTTCTGCTCTCATTTCTTCCTGTATTTTCTCGACTATCTGTTCCATTATTTCTTTCATTTCTTCCTTTAATTTTCTGGATGTCTACTCCATTGATTCTTTGAGTAGTTCCTTGAACATCCTCAGCATTTCATCTTGGAATTCTTTACCGGAGAGATTATATTTGTGGGTAACCCCTGTTGAGGGTTTGGGACTCTTTTCTTCGTCCTCTCCTCATAGTGGGGATTTTCTCTGTTTCCACATGCTGTTGTGGTTGTCTAGCAGTAAAACCTTAAAGTTCACTAGCACTGTTACCTCTTACTGCAGGAAAGGATTCTGAATAAGGTCAGTTGAGGGTGGTCACCCTTCTTCCCTTCTAGAATCTATCCTTCCCCTCAGACAATAATCTGTGACTTATGATAGGCATCTAGTAAAGCGTTGGAGGAGGTGCTCTTTTATATTGGGCTTGTACAGCTTCTTGCATACTGGTCTTTTGTTTGAATTGTCGTATTGTGTTTGAGGCGACCAGGACTTTTCCCACAGAAGTCGATGATAAAGGTTGGGATGTGAGTCAAGAGGGTTGGGAGTAGACACGCTTCAGAGAAGGCCACGCCGACTTTTGAGGAGGTCACGCCCCCTACAGTGGGGGCCATGCCCCCAGCCGATCCTGATTCTAGTCCACCGACTTGGACCCAAGGGCCTGTGCAGAAAAAAGGCGGGGGTTGGGTGGGTGCGTGCGGTAGAACTCCGAAGAGTGCTCCAGAGAGCTGTCCGGGTGGCAGTCCAATGAGGAGCGCCAGCTGGATGGATGGGAAGATGCAGAAGGACATACCTGTGCAGAAAAAGGCAGGTGCTGGATCTATAGATAGCTTTTATATGTGATTTCATGCAGTACTTGTTCTTCTGTGATTTTTTTATTTCACTTAGCATAATAATCTCAATTCATTCTTCTTGTGGCATATTACATCAGTCCCTTTTTTGAAAGAAAAATAATATTATAGCAATTCCTCCGCCCCTCTCGGAGATCCCAGCAAGCTACTGAGAATATCTAGCCCGTACGGCAAAGCCTGGCAAGCTTTGAGTGAAGTATTCAATATGCCAAAAACACACTAACAATGAGTCTCACAATGGAGATGATTCTGGGCCCGCTCGAGCAAATTGATGAACAATGGGAAGACATGACAGGGCAGGTATTTACTTTTACGTTTATTATTCATTCATCCACTGGTGGGCATTCAGTTTCCATAGTTTATCTATTGACTTCAATGATGCAATGAATATGGAAACACATGTATCTCTTCAAAGATCCTTAATAAGATTTTTGGATCTTAAGATATTACTACTGTACCTTTGTATAGTACTAATACTGTAAAAAGTCCCTTTCCTTTTTTAGAACTTCCATATTATATTCATTTGATCTACTAGCAGTTTACAAGTCTTCCAATTTTCCTGTATCCTTTGTCCATACCTATATTTATTTCTTTATTTTTTTGTCTAAAGCAGACATCCCCAACAGGTGTGAGGTGATATCACGCTGTATTTTGATTTGCATTTCACTGATGATTAATGATGTTGAACATCCTTTCCTCTACCAGTTGGCTCTTTGTATACCTTTCTTGAAAATATATCTAGTTCAACTACTTCATCTTCATATATCCAATTTCACTTCTTTAGACTTTGGATTTAGTTTCTTGTTCATTAAAAATTATGAACTTTTTGGGAGGTTTTGGTTTTATTCTTTTTTATTTTATATTTCTGGGCCACTTCTGGTGATGGACAGGATTACTCCTTACTCTTTACTCAGGAGTTATTGCTGTCAGTGAAATAAAAGACCACATGGGATGCCAGGGATGAAGTCTGAGTTGGTGACGAACAATGTAAGCATTCTACCTGCTGTACTATTGCTCCAGTCCCTAAAAAGTATGACTGTGAAGCTCATATTCAGCATGGATTTAGCTGTAGAAAACTTCTATGACCTTTGTTAAGATGCCTCCTTCCAATCTGACTCCTGTAAGGATCCCCAAAGCTATCACTAACCCATGCCATTTTGACATCAATTTTGCATTTGAGGTTTGCATAAAATAAATAAGTTGGATTTAAATTCCACTCCCAGGGCTGAAGAGATAGCACAGCAGGTAGGGCATTTGCCTTGCACGCGGCCAACCCGGGTTCAATTCCCAGCATCCCATATGGTCCCCTGAGCACTGCCAGCAGTAAGTCCTGAGTGCAGAGCCAGGTGTAACTCCTGTGCATCACCGGTTGTGACCCAAAAAGCAATAAATAAATAAATAAATAAATAAATAAATTCCACTCCCATTATTACAAATTTTCACTTAATAAAGGACTTTTTTCCCCAACTGCCCAACAAAGCTTAACTTATTTAATTAAGTTCATTTAACTTAATTAAATAAGTTAACTTATTTAAATAAATTAACTTATTTAATTAAGTTCTTCAAATGCACAAGCTTTCTCAAACTGACAGTTCCTGTTTCTTTTTCTGAACTCCTATTCCATGCAGGGTAAATCCCAATCTTATGGGTTCATTCCCACCCATACAGTGTAAGTTTCAAAAAGAAGAAGTGGTGCATTGGACTCACGCGCTGGACACTAAGGACTCGAGTGTTCAGTGGCCAAGAGCCACCTCCCCAGGCCGGATGACAGGTGAAAGACCAGGAGAACTGAGACAGAAGAACCGGGCCCCAGGCTGGTCAGTTGTCGATTTATTTCTCTCTCCTCCCTGGTGTGCGTGGTCTGATTACTCCCTTTGTGGCACAATCGCAGTCATAGTTTTGGTCATAGTCCCAGTCATCATAGTTCCTTTATCCTAGTATCCTCGTCTTCAACATCTTGTCCTCAGCATCCAGTCTTCAGCATCTAGTCCTGACTTTCTCGTTCCCAACATCTCATCCCAGCATCTCGTCTTCATCTTCCTCTCAGCATCTCATTCTCAGCATCTCCTTCCCAAAGTCCAGTCCCAGAGTCTTGTCCTGGAATAGTTCTGTTCCCATCTCCTTCCCTAATGTGTAGTCTTCTTTCTGTCTTCTCTTACCCCTTACAGCATAGTTATATAGAAATCAGGAAGGGTGGGGATACAAAGGTGGGGTTGAACATTATCATAACAATAAAAAAAGGTAAAACCACTTCTTCAGGAGATTAAGTCAAGGACAAAAATCTCATCTCCGGATTCAGCACTCCAGATTACTAGCAGATCCACCCCAGGGCAGGATTCCATTCAGTGTGTATTGCTTTCTCCTTCCTCAGCTAGTAATCCATTTAAACAGTCATAATCAATTTACTTCTTATAATATTTCTAGCAATGTCATTTGTATGAACATAGGAAGGGATATATTAATTTTAAAGTTTGGTTCTTCCTGGGGATATCTCTCTATATATTTCAGACTGCAGTCCTCAGGTCAGGCTAGTCTTTCCTAACCCCAGCAGGGTCATTATTCAGTTACTATTTTAGGATCATGACAGAGTTTGTCCATGACCGTGCTCTTAACTTATAGTTAAGCATTATGGCATGTGGCCTGGCCCATTTCGATTCCAGGGTAGCACACAGCTTGTCCTGGGTCCATCCCGTCCCTTGTTAGGCCCCTGCTCTTGGAATGCTAGGAACTGAGGGCAACTGAGGCTTAATTCAAGTGAATATGGATGCCCAGAAGTAAATATTATTTGGGAGTCCCATCTTACAAAGTGTAGCATCAATTGTCTTCCTGTGTCTATACAAAAAGGATACTGCTAAATAAACCATACAAATGACATAAAAGAAAGAGAGAAGCAATATAGGATTATTAGTACCTGATGGAATTGGGTGTGCCTCAGCTGCACTGTTGTGGAAGTGGCTCAATAAACCTTGAGCTCCCTCTGGGAGCAGCAAGGATAACCCAGTATTATCTAACACCACTGTGATTATTTTAGTTTAGGAAAGTGGAATTCCATTTTCTTACTAGATCAGCCATAAACATTAAAAGGATGTTGAATTATGTTAGCTAGCAAACTATTTGTTTGGTAATAGAAAGATTTTCAGTTTCCTAGGTTCAACAAAAATACTGGAAATAAAGATATTTTCTGATTCAATTAAAATCAAAAATATAATTTACAGAAACACTGTATATATTAAAACAAGTATAAATATGAAAAAAATGGGTTTCACATAATAACTGAAATTACTCTTCTCAAATAATAAGCATAGTTATTAACCTTTTAAAGGTGCATAGTGGAGAAAGAAATATATAGTGAGTTGGTATCATTTTGGAAAAATGATAATAATAAACTAATAATTCATTAAGGTCTTGGGATATGTTGGTTATTACTAATTGACAATTTTAACAAATTTCAATTTTCTTTAGGAGACCAGCATGTAAAGTAATTTCTTTTAAATCATGCAGCCAATTTAAAGATTAAGAGGATATGAGTCTACCTCTTTGTAAGATGAAAATTGGTCATCTATTCATGTTAGGAATGTATGACTGTTCCTATCCTTGTTACTAGGAGTTTTTATTAAACCTAGAGACAGAGACCACAGAATCTTTACTTGTCCTCAAATCTAGATTAGTAGATCATTAATAGATCATAATTCATAGCATTAATGCTTAATTTAGATTGTTTATCTGTGGATTCTATAACTCAGACTTACCCAAGTAATAGTTACCTTTCTCTTTTTTCACTATGTGCACCTCATAAATTTAGATATCCAAAACTTACTTTTCACGTATAAGCCTAAGATGTCAAAAATAGAGACTAAAATCATAAAAATGGGTAGAGTCAAGATTGCTTGACTAATTTATCAACTTATACTTAACTTATATTTAAGTTAAACCATATCTTCATACCATACATGGTTTTGCTAAGTAGTAAAATATTCTTTCTAAATACTTTGTGAAATAACTTAAATTTAAAACTTTGGAAATGATTAGCATTGACATTAGTGGCTGTCTTTAAATTTTTTCTTTATTGTAAAAATTAAGAGGTAAACTAAATTTAAGAGCTAAGATTTTGAAATCATTACTCATCTAGCAATTTTTAATGTCAGTAGACAAATTAAACTGTAGAAAAGCTGCCTTTTTCTAAGATGAACATGTCTATTAGATTTATTATTATATAAACCAGTGAAACTTAGATTTTCTATGAAATTAAACCAGAGAGGCTCACAATGTAACTAAGACCATCTCCCAGAAGAACTGGGTCATCTTGCTCTTTTGCGATGCACTGAGCTGGCTTCTATCAGCCTGGAGTTCTCATAGCCCAGGTTTGACCTGGGGCAGAAAGGCAGAGCTTCTACTCAGTAATTGACTTTAGTCTCCTGGGAACATTTGATTCTTGTGGCCACTTGACTGTTCCTTTTCTTGTTACTAGGAATTGAACCTGGAAATGGAGGTCACAAAATGTCTACTTGTCCTCAAATCTAGATTTGATGTCCTGACTTTTGCATCTAAACCCCAAAAACCAATTATCTCTATTTTGTTGGTATTGACTCTGTCCTCTGTGTGTTGTACTGCATTCTTCCCTGAAACTAAGGAAGATGCAGAACTCTCTGCTCAGGGTCTTCAGAAAGAGGAAATGGTAAAAGAACGGTTAAATGTTTTAAAATTTTATTCCAAAGAAAGGCTATTTGCTGCTTTATCATTAGAAACATATTTTAGAAGCCATCCAAAATTGGTTCTAAACATGAATATAAAATAGCATCTTGAAGGGCCTGAGAGATAGTCCAGGAAGGAAGTAAGGCACTTGCCTTGCTAATTAATCAGTTAAGATAAATTTTACTGGAGTCTTGGTGGAAAGAGAGAAAAAGTTTGGACACAGACACAAACACAAACTCACATTCACTAAGCACCATATGAGGATGAAAGCAGAAAGTGGGATGGTGCTATTAGCTTCCAAGGGATAACAGAGATTATTGCCAAACCCCCAGTTCTGCAGAGGTATGAAACAGGTTCTTGCTCACTGCCCTAAGAAGCAGCTCACTAACATGTTGAACTTGCATTTCCAGCCTCCAGAAATATGAGACAGTAAGCGCTGTTTGTTTAAACACTCCCCCGTCCCCACCCCCAAAAGTTTGTGGTGTGTTGGATAGAAGTTCTAGAAAATAAATTCATAGATAAAATATTTCTGTCTAGAAGCATGCTCAATAAATCTAAAACTAGGAACTGACAAGCTAGTACAACAAGTAGGGTGCTTGATTTACACATGGCTGTCCCAAATTCTGATCCTGGCACCAATATGCTCCCCCAAGCCTTACCAGGAGTAATACCTGAGCACAGTGCCAGAAGTAAATCCTGAGTCATGACCAGGTGTGGCCCCAAAACAAAACAAACAAACAAAAGTCTAAAACTATATAGACTTTCTCTCTTTAGAAAATCCACGTTCCTTGAAACACCACTGGGCAGAGAAGGTCCCCAAGCAAAGCTCGGGAGAACACTGGCCTTGTTCTACATGGACCACAATCTTGTACAGTATGATCTAGTACTGCATCTGTTAATTCTCAAGGCTTTCTGCACTGAATGACCAGGATGGATTAACAGGCCTCTCTTACGTGTCCTTCCACCCAGAGAAATATCTGTGCCACATCTTAACATTTAAAGTGAAGGTCAAAAGAAGTGTTAAAAGTAGGTAAAGGTATATACATGATAATCATTCAGTATCAATATTGTAAACCCCAATGCCCAAAAGGAGAGCTAGAGAGAGAGAGAGTGAGAGAGATAGAGAAGAAAATGCCTGCCATAGAGACAGTGTGTGTGTGTGTGTGTGTGTGTGTGTGTGTGTAGAGGGGGAATCTGGGGACATTGGTGGTGGGAAAAATACACTAGTTAAGGGACAGGTGTTCGAACATTATATGACTGAAACCCAATCGTGAACAATTTTGTAACTGTATCTCATTGTAGTTAGTTCAATTTGAAAAAAAAAAAGAAAAAAAATTTTTTATGTTTTATTTTTATTTATTTTTTATATTTTTATTAGTGAGACACCATGAGGTAAAGTTGTAGATTTAGAAATTTTATGCTTGGGTTTCAATTATACAATGATCAAATACCTGTCCCTCCACCAGTGCCCATTTCCCACCACTATGGATCCCAGTATCCCTCCCACTCCCCATCCTCTCCATCCCACCCTGCCTCTGTGACAGGGCATTCCCCTTTGTTCTCTCTCTCCTTTTGGGTGTTTTGGTTTGCAAAAGAGGCATTGAATGGCAATCATGTTTGATCTATAGTCTACTTTCAGCAGGCTTCTCCTATCCTGGGAGGATCCTTCCAACACCCTTTATTTGGTGCTCCCTTCTCTATCTGAGCTGCCTTTTCCCCCTAGCATGTGTGGCTGGCCTCCAAGCCATGGAGCAAAATTCCTGGTACTAATCTAGGCCATTCTTGGGTATTAGTCTCCTATTTTGTTACTTTATGTTCCCCAGATGAATGCAATCTTTCTACATCTATCCCTCAAAAAAAGAAAGAAATTTAAAAAAAAAGAAAGTGAAGATCAACTGCAACTCAAGATTGATTTAAAATCATTCATTTAAATTACTTTCCTCATTTTTAAAAAAAAAACCTGAAGAACCAAAATAATTATCACATTATTAAATCATTTTCATTTAAATGAATTTGACATTTGTAATGAAATATGAGTTCAATTCTGGAGGTTTCGTTTATTCATCTCCCTTCAACTATAGTTTTTTTTCCCTTCAACTATAGTTCTCACCATTTTAAAATCCTATGTCTGCAGACTCTTGCTTTTCTGATTTATTTCAGGATGATGGATATTTGCTTTCACTGTCTCTAGCAGTCAACTCTTTTTCAAACAGGAAACATGCCTTTCTCTTTTGTAAAAATACGTACTCCCCACTGTCACTAACTCACAAAATCACTCAAGTGTGTTCTTAATGTATTACAAAATGTACAAAAACACAAAACTCTATAAAGAGAGGAAGGAGAGCAGCCATTGCGGGGCACTGGAGAGAGCGCAGCCGTTGGGCATGTGGGACCATTAGAAAATTCCAGCTTTGTCCTACAACGACATTACAGTGATGCTGCAGAGTAGAACTTATTTACTGAAAATTGAGGGCTAGCTTCAAAATGGGTTCACAGAGGCAGGGTGTGACGGGGGAGATGGGGGGTGGGAGGGATTCTGGGACCCGCGGTGGTGGAGGATGGGCACTGGTGGGGGGATGGGTACTTGATCATTGTATAACTGAAACCCAAGCACAAAAATTTGTAAGTCTATAACTGTACCTCATGGTGTTTCACTAATAAAAAAATAAAAATAAAATAAAATAAAATGGGTTCATTTGAAGATATGCAAATTATTTCTCAATTAAGCTATTAAAAAGAACTAGGTCACTTATAATAAAAATATATCTAACAATGCACATTGTTGTTTGAACAATCACGGTGCTGTAGAAATGGGAGACAAACAGAAGAGCTTAGAATTGTAAAATAAATGAATCTGCGGCTTGGAGAGGAGTAAAAATGGCAGAGCAAGAAGCCCTGTGAATTGCATAAGTTCATAAATTCAACAAAACAGAAAGAGCAAAAATGTTCCATGAGTGGTCCTGCTGAGAGAGTGTGAAAGAGATACCTGGAAGAGTCTGCTGCCATGCACACACAGTTATTGAGACTGGAGCGATGGTACAGCAGGTAGGGCCACTTGTCTTACATGCATTCAACCCTTTGGGTTAGATCTCAGGCATACTATATTGAGTCCCTGAGTCCTGACAGCACCGAGGCCTGAACACAGAGCCAGAAGGAAACCCTGAGCATCACTGGGTATCACTCAAAAACAAAACGAAACAAAAAATAATACAAACAATTAATATCTTTAATACCTACTCTATTTTTCCTTTAGAGTGCAGAATGATCTCTGGTTTTTGGGTCACGGAAACATTCCTAGTATCTGATTATGTTACTTTTTTTTAACACACATAAGGAAAATCTAGTTGATCCTACGAAAGACCTGGCTGTCTAATATTTAGACAGCATTCACTACATTTTACATTCAAGATACTAACATTTGATAAAGGATTATTTACCATGACAGATTTTAAAAGGGAAATGAAACTAATTTTAACTAGAATGTTCTATGCCAGAGTCAGATGTGCACTGCAACAGGGAAAAACAAACTTCTCTTAAAATGGTTTTAATTATTCTGTCTCTGACGTGATTTCAATAATCCAACCCAAATGCTGCTTCATTTATCTTTGCCAATTCCATGGAGTCATAGGACAATATGCTCCATTGTTTAGGAAGAACCTTTTCCTTTTTGAGACTTCTTGGATTCCATACCCAGGGTGTTCTCACTCTCTGTGAAAACTGAGTCAGGGAACAGGATCTACAGTTAACTGAATTTCCTCCATGTCTCTAAAATCCCCTTCTGAGGTGTCTGTGGGTTCTCTGATACTGGCCCAGAGCAATAAATTCATTAATAAATATCTGCCCTTTTGCTCTTTTCTGGAACAAACTATTTATTTATTTATTTTGACTTTTTGGATCACACCTGGCTCTGCACTCAGGGATCACTCCTGGTGGTGCTCAGGAACCATGTGGGATGCTGGGAATCAAATACAGTCGGCTGCATGCAAGGCAAATGCCCACCCCACTGTACTATGGCTCCAGCCCAGAACAAACTTTTAAGAGGTTGATCAATACAAACTAGAACACCTGGTTTCTCTGGTGTGGGCAATGGCACTACACACAGAAAACAATAACATTGCTTATATTGGTTAAACACAGCAGAGTCTGGCAAGCTACCTGTGGCATATTCTATATGCCAAAAACAGTAACAATAACGGTTCTCATTCCTCTGACTCTGAAAGAGCCTCCAATATAGCACCGTTGGGAAAGATGAGTAAGGAGAGGTTGCTAAAATCTCAGGGCTGGGACGAATGGAGACGTTACTGGCACCCACTTGAGCAAATTAATGAAAAACAGGATGACAGTGATACAGTGATATTGGTTAAAAACAATTAATAAATTCTATTTTCAAAGTGCCTGGCCTGCTGGTAACTAATATGTAAAGTCTTTACTACTCGACTAGAAAGAAACTAAGTCCCACATTACTTTTTAAATATCATCCTGCATAATGTTTGTCAATTGCTTTCTCTAGCTCGGTCATATACTACTCCCACAGTGTCTTGTCTATCCTTAAAAGCAAAACCATGTCTTCATCAGTTTCCAATGTCTAACACGATACTGTTCAATTCTGACTATTTCTCAAGAAGCATTACAATGTTCTTCTTCCTATATTTTATCACCAACCAGATATGATTACTTACTCTTGCACTGTAACACTTTTGTTATATTTATGATGCATCTTTTTTGGTACAGTGACTTGATACACTTCTTCATTCCCATAATGCTGCAAATATGTGAAAAGAAGAGGGATCTTGTACTGCCTTGTGTTCCCCATCCTGCTGCCAACCACCACTCTTACCTAGTATATCTGAACTCTAAAGTGTTCAACAATTTTAATAGTTATGCTACCCTCACTTATAGTCATAACATCTACAGACATCAATTGAAATGGCAAAAACAGCAAACAAAGATGCATTGTCCAGTTTACTAGTTGAAGGGGAAAAACATTTGTGTTTAATGACAAGAACTGAAAAATTTGAAGGTGATGCATCTCTACCAATGGTTCTTTGCAAAGTATCCACAAATATTTCCTTCTCTTAAGCTTTTCAAAAATCTATCAGTACCTTTTGGAAGGACTTTTGTATCATTCTACTTGTGCTATAGAAAACAATCTTGTATCACAGATAAGTCCTACAGTTTAAAGCTACACAGACCCAGTTCCAAATTAGGGAGATTGGCAGGATGATCCAAACATGCTGCAAAGCTTTCTGAATTTTAGAAGCATTTGAAGATGAAAATGACAACTTCAGGGGCTGGAGCGATAGCACAGCGGGTAAGGCATTTGCCTTGCATGCAACCAACATGGCCAACACAGGTTCGATTCTCAGCATCCCATATGGTCCCCCGAGCACCGCCAGGAGCAATTCCTGAATGCATGAGCCAGTGCATGAACCTGAGCATTGCTGGGTGTGACCCCCAAAAAAATGACAACTTCATATGGTTATTGTGAAACTTACATGAGAAATTGTGCTTATGGCACTCCACAAGGCCATAAAGCACTAAAAGTATTGAATTCAATTAAATGTAAAATAATTTGTTCAGTGTCTCATAGAACCATGCATAAATCTGTCTTTAAAAATTCAATAAAAAACAAGACTGGGAAAGTAATGCATTGCTTAGAAATCCTCCCTCCTCTCCTCACCACCCTCCCCCTGAAAAAAAGTAATAAAGAAAAGAAATCAGACTGATGAAAGCCATTTTCTCACAAAACTTAGAGACTAGTGAGGGAGACAAACAACTGAGTCTAAGAGAGCAAATGCAGTATCTTGATGACAAGTCTGATAATATAAAAATAAGTTTAACATGCCTTTAGGACACAAATAAGAGGCCTCACAGAATCAGAACAGATTTTCATGTTCCAAATCTTTTCCAAATCTCAGTGAAAACCAAGTGCTTGCAAAGTCTGGCCATTGTTAACAATAAAATCCATTTGACGGTTCAGGGCTGGAGGCATAATGTAAGGGATCAGGTACCATTCTACCATATTAAGAATCATTCTGATACCCCACCTTCATCCCCTAGGGCAGGTCACAGTCTCACAGAAAGAGCAATCCATTCTCTGTACCAACTGCCAGCTCTTTAGTTATACAGAAGAGCCTCAAGATAATAACTTAATCAATGTGCATGCATTGTATTTACATATTTTCCTCTGTGGGGGTAATGACTTCAAACTCAATGTGAAGAGGCAGGAACTGATTAGTAATTTCTGCAAAGCATATGCCCTTGTTATGCTGCTAAAGCCTGCCTTCTTTTCGAAAATAGCACGCTAATTTTAAATGGCAAAATAACCAAAGACATGCAGGGTGATGAACGGAAAAGTTTCAAAGTTCGCAAGGCCAATTCTTCTTCTAAGTGACCCCTAGGGAGTGATGAGAAACTGGCACCCAACTTGTGAAACAGGAACTCAAGTGACTATTTTACACTTCACTGTACTTACAGCAACCTCAGCCCAACCAAGGACGCAATGGGTGAAAAACAACACGCGTTAGGTAAATGAAGCCCAGGACCTTCACTGCTTTTAACACAAAGGACACCAATAACCATAGGGGCTTGGATTCCTTTCTAGGAGCCTTGTCCTCTGTCTTTGGTGCAGAAGGAACCATGTCTACAACTCCTTCCCCACCCTGATTCCTACTTCACTCCTTATTCAGTTCTGACTTTCTCTGCACCCAGCACAGGGTGAATAAATATGAATGCTCTGACTTGGATCCTAAAATCTGAATGTCCTGGGCCAGAACAACCTAGAAAAGCCGCCATTTCTTTCAGATGTCCTTTGCTATCTAGTTAACTCTATTTAAACTGGTTTCAAAAATCATCTTTTCTTTTAATCAAAAAACTTTGCTTGGCTCTGTCTTCCAGAATGTTAACAAATACATGAGTCACGGTTACATTTCCAGAAAGGGAACCCTTCAGAGATATTAACCACTGCCATTTCTCTCACCTGGATTCCTCAGAAAAGAAACTGTCTTTTCCAAGAGGCAATGCCAGGGCAGCAAGGGAAGTTTAAGTCGTCCACGTCGTCAGCTAAAAGAAACAAATGAAATGACATTCAGCAATGCATATAGCAATCGACTAAGTACTGTAAAATAAATATCCGAGGGTGCTGATCATGGCTCCTTCCAACCTTCCTATACCTTTTCCTGTTCTACTCATTGGTCCCTAGTCTCATGCCCCACTCCCATTAATGTGATTATTACACGTGGCCCTGTTGGAATATCCTGGGGGCACACAGGGAGTCATAAGGTCTCAGGCTGAGAAATTCTACTCTGGATCTTGCTCAGTGGTGAAGGGTAGAATGAAGATATTTTAATAAATGCACTGGAGTCTGCTCAGAAAGGAACTGCTTCTGGAAGACTAGTGAAGTCTGCAAGTATGTCTTGATTAAGAGCCATGTAATATTAGTCCCACTTTTCTATTCTGATGGATGGAAATAAGATTTCTGTCTTAAGCTTACAGAAAGGTCTGGGTGAAGTTCCTGTTCCATTCTGTCCATTCTATAACCTATGTAAATGGTATTTATTGGCAACACTCTGATGAATAAACACTCTATAATAATCTCAGGATTTCTATAAACACAGAAGCCGATAGAATTGAGAAAAACGACCTGACTGCCTAGAAGACATAGCACTGTAGCACTGTAGCACTGTCCTCCTGTTGTTCATCGATTTGCTCGAGAAAAATCTTGAGCCAGAAACTAACAGATCTGGTCCCTGAACATGGCTGGACACAGTGAACTGTGAACACTAGGCCATGAAACTGGCCTAAATTGTTTTCTTCCCCTGAGAGTTTCAGAATGTTGTTTTGATGAATTCTCTGGGATACAGGACCTTGGTACACTGAGTCTTGTCTCTGGTCTGACTCCACATCTACCTTTATAAATCCTAAATAAAGAATATACTAGAGTGGGCTGGAGTACAGAGGGTAAGGGGCTTTCATTATATGCGGTCACTCTAGGTTCAATCCCCATGACCCCCTGATTAGGCCGTCAGGTCTTTCACAGCGGGTAGGGCGTCTGCCTTGCACGCAGCCAACATGGCCGACCCGAGTTCGATTCCTCCGCCCCTCTCGGAGAGCCTGGCAAGCTACCGAGAGTATTCGATATGCCAGACACAGTAACAACAAAGTCTCCAATGGAGACGTTACTGTGTTTATCAAAATCCCAAAATTATTAAAATGCTTTTGTTCATCAAAGTAATGCCAATAACTACCTCATTCCCGATCACCTTAGAGAGGCTGATGGAAGAGCCTCCATACCCTATACCCCTGCCCAAAAAATATACTCGAACGCTAAGGGAGTCCAGTTACTAATGCATGCGTGGACCTCCCTAGAGACATGCTAATGAAAACACCTGCCCTCCTAAACGTTCTCAGACCATGGGAAGCTCTGTGAGCTCCCAGTTCATTTATTTTTGTTGAAAGGAAGCTGCTAAGTGATAGAGACTATCTCTCAGAGGCTCAGAGCACTTGACAGATACTATCACCTCAAACTGTCATGGGAGGGAAGCGAGGCTGAGAAATCCTCCTCCCGATAAGTAATGTGAGATGTGAAGTCAGGTGCCTTGCTCTTGATCACAGGCAGTCTTCTGGATGCTGCTTCTCAGGCCTCTCAGGAGATCACTCATAACCACTGGAGTCAAGTGTGTATGACAGAACCCAGCAGGGTGTGGCCTCACCATCACCTCCCCTCTCCTCCCACACACCTTTCAAAACTGCCTTTCAGGGACCCAAGCACACCGCAATCTTTTCCCTGACATCTCCCCTCCCCTCTCAGCCACTCAGCGGCTAAAGGCCCTCCTGATGTTTTCTCCAAATATGCTGTCACGAGGATTATTTAAATGCCTGCCCTGCAAACCCCATCAAGAGAACAGAATTTTCCACCACCCCAACTGAAATTTACACACGATTTGCCTCCTGCCGTCCACTCCTGATCTTCGATGGCCCCTCCCAGCAAGCACCAGTTAAGGAACTGTTGGGGTGCAGTGCTAAATGAAAACGAGAGGCTCCTTCATCAGCTTCTCTATATGTTAGAATTTTTATGACAATGAACAGATCCTAAGGAAACCAGGTACCAGGTACCAGCCCGCAGTGGCACAGCACAGGTGCACAGAGCTTGTCCAGTCTCCTATCCTTTTATGTTAACTTCTGAATGTGTTAAGAACACAAAGGGCATTGTTTACATTAAGCCTAAAATACCGCCTCTCTCTGCAGCAACCTCTAGTGACCTTTATGCAAGTACAGTGGCTGGGTTTATCCTATGCACCACTGAGATCTGCCCTTCTCCTGCTGCAACACATTATCGATGGGCTCACTGATTCTCTCAGGAAACTGTCTTGCATTACCTGAAGGCTTTCTCATGCTCATTTCCTCTTGCAAGTAAAGTTGTCAAAGTCCTGGCAGCATGTACACTAACTAATCTAAGGAGAAATATACACTAAGAGGCCCAGGAGAAATGCTGTGTGGATGCAGCTGCATTCTGGGTCCTTCAAGGAACCATACTTGCATCCCACTTAGGAGCAGCACTTGACCTGAGAAAGTCTCAGGAATCTGCTTCTTCGCTCCAGGCTGACATGCAAAAACTGTTCAAGCTTGCATGATCTAGAACCAAGAAAATATCTGGAGGCTGGAGAGTGTACAGTAAGTGAGCTAAGAGCCTCTGCCAATTAGTTGAGGCCACAGACTGAATCAATAAACTGCAGCCTAAAAATAAAGTCCTTCTGGAACTCTGCTTGACTTAAAACAGACTTAAGTGGAATATTCCTTAATTACCACCGTTTAGTAATACTTTTTTTGTTTGTTTGTTTGACTCTCTTTTTTCAAGCATGTTTAATTCTCCAGTGTAGAATTCTCTAGGCATTGTGCTCCAGCTATTGAAATCTGTTTCCAATCTACTGAGAGCATAGTTCATCCTCCAAAACAATACTGGCCCTTGGCAGAAAGTAAAAATAAAATAACAAGAAATATAGTATTAACTGCATTTTTTATCATTATCAACTATAACTACAGCATTTTGAGCTGCTAGGGTTGTTTGGAAAAACTGGCGTGTTTTCCCATTTGTCCACAAAGGTAAAGGTAAAGGTAAAGGCCCTCCCGTTGATCGTCGATTTGCTCTAGCGGGCCCAGTAACGTCTCCATTGGAGACTTTGTTGTTACTGTGTCTGGCATATCCAGTACTCTCGGTAGCTTGCCGGGCTCTCCGAGAGGGGCGGAGGAATCGAACTCGGGTCGGCCATGTTGGCCGCTTGTAAGGCGAACGCCCTACCCGCTGTGCTAAGTTCAACATATTTTGTGTTCTGTTATTTTTTTGACAAACTGGGCATCAATTAAATTTCAGAAATATATCTGCCAAGAGCCATTCCCCAGCACAATGCCACGAGTGGTTCCTCAGTACTGTCATGCGTGGCCCCCAAAACAAAACAAGATAGAAATAAACTTCAGAAGTTTAAATAAGATAACTTGACTAAAGGAATTTTTATAGAATTTTTGTGTAAAATAATCACTCTTGAAATGAATAATTAGCCCTTACTCTGTATTTTTGTGTGAGATGTTTTATTATATGGTGACATGTAGTATATATGGGGTTTCTCTTAAAAAATGAAGCCCAAACTGTAGCCTTTGGGACAGATAAATTAGATTTACATTCCATGTATTCAACTCAATAGAAACCATGTTACTCACAGTCAAGTGGAAAGGCCAAGCTCTGGATTGAAAATTAACTCATTACAATGATGAGAACCCACAGGAATGGAGCAGGAAGTTTGTTACTATAGCATCTGTGTCACATGTTTTTCTGGTATAGTAAGAAAGCGGGTAAATGCATGAACCTGAAATTAGTGCATTAGTTGAAAGGAGAAAGTGAGTTATGTATAACTCTCTTTGCAACAAGAACACAAGAGGAAAAAATATGAGTGATCTTAAAATTTAAAAAATGCATAAAGCCTATGGATCATGAAAGGTGAGTTTTAGCCTTGACTAGGTCATAGAAATCTGTGTGATCTGGGGCAGTGTAGAGATCAGCTTCTTTGCCAAGAAAATGAAAGCTCTGAAATAGATGGTATTCAAGGTTCCTTTGAGCTGTATACTTCTGTGTTATGATTTCTACTTTAAAGTAAGTCTGGAGAAGCAATCTCCAATAACAATCCTTCAGTTTTCTACAGAGACCACCAACATTTAAAGATAGAAATACCAACACTTGACTGTCAATTATTTCTTTCACAAAGCTGGTCAACAAAGCTATTAGGTAAACATCCAGTTGATATAAACATCACATTTGTATTTATCTGCTTAGAAGAATAATAAAATGGAGTAGACATCCAATAGGGCTGGAGCGACAGCACAGCGTGTAGGGCATTTGCCTTGCAAGCAGCTGACCTGGGTTCAATTCCTCTGTCCCTCTTGGAGAGCCTGGCAAGCTACTAAGAGTATCCCACCCGCACGGCAGAGCCTGGCAAGCTCCCCGTGGCATATTTGATATGCCAAAAACAATAACAAGTGTCACAATGGAGACATTACCAGTGCCTGCTTGAGCAAATCAATGAACAACCGGAGGACAGTGCTACAGTGCTACAGACATCCAATAACCTAGAGATGGAGGCCAAAATTCCCCCCCATATAATTATATTTTTTTAATTTTGCAGTAATATTGAGTGAATTCAATGTTCTCTTTAAAATTATTTTCTAGGGCAGCTGAAAATAATTTTGCAGAAAGTGAATCACTGTGACTGATGTTCTGAAGTGTTTCCTATCCAAATTAAAGTCATTTGGCAGCTGTCTCTATTCTACTTTCAACCTTGCCCTTTCTTTGACTTTGTCTATGAAAGTCCCTCAGACTATCTTTGATGTAAACCCCGACAGTCAGAATGACTTACCTGAATCTAGGCCTTACAGGACTGCACTCTACTAAAGCAATTACTCCTCATCTTTCTTTGAATAAAATTTGGAAGAAGGGGAGGGTGATTTACATTTCTTTTGTTTAAAGTTGTTTAGGGATGTGTTTTCTATCCTGAAAATAAAATTTTCTCTGATAGACTGCTTTTAGAGTTATTAAAACAACTCCCAAATATCCAGAATTGCAGGAGAGAAAAACATTTCTCCATGATAGAAAGCCAGGCACCTGGCTGTCCTCGCTGGGGCCCCTTGGAGGGGAGTGGGTTGAGTTTTCCTCCCTGCCCCAATCAGGGCTCAGGCAGCCGAAGACCTCCAGAACCAGCCACCACCATGCTGAGACCACTCTCCGCACACATGAAGGTACCGGCAGGGGAACAAAGGCACGCGGGTCCTGGGGCTGACATCTCCAAGCCTACTCGGATCGGGGCCGAGCATCCTCCACCCAGATCCTCCAAATTCCAGTAGGTGGGGCTCACACCCACCAACTGGCCCCCTGGCGCTGTGTAATCCCATCAACAGCCAAGACTCAGAGACTATAAAATCCAGCTCCCGGAAGCGCGCCGCTGCTTTCGCGGCCGCGCGATATCTTATCATCTCATTCCTACTTTGGACAAACTGGCAAGCTACCGAATGTAGCCTGCCCACATGGCAGAGTCTGGCAAACTCCCTGTGGCGTACACAATATGTCAAATACCAGTAACAATGAAGGGTCTTATTCTCCTAACTCTGAAAGAGCCTTGAATATGGCACTTTTTTAAAAAAAATCCCAGGGCTAGGATGAAGGAGACGTTACTGGGGCCTGCTTGAGGCAATCGATGAATAACAGGATGGTCGTGATCATGATCGTGATGATAGAAAGCATATCCAAATAGATTCAAAAGCATTTAGGATTACAATTTTTTATTGATTTAGGTCTTCTAAAAATTGAAGTCACTTTATCAAATCTTATTTACAGTCATAATAAGGTATTTTTAGTTGTTATTTTTAGATCCTAAATGATCTAAAAATACTGCCCACCCCTCCCCCAATTTCTTATTTGAGAGTATCGTAAGGCCTCAATTGTTCAAATTTGCATGCTCTATAAAAACACATATTTGAATACATTATGCTCATAAAACATGAACATCTCTAAATAAAACTCCTAAGCAACCACACTAATTGAAGGTAATAAAAAGATATGATAGAGACATAGGACATTAAGACATATATTAAGGAAAGTCTTCAACGCAGGAAAACTGTTTATGATCTGATCCTCTCCAAATTCTACTTCCCAATATTTTACGTAAGTGAAAATTGATTTAATAAAAAGTGCACATTAAGGGTAAGTTTTATATGAGTCTTGTTATAACAGCATTATTTTCAATGACAGCTCAAATATTCATTGAGCACCTATTACACCAATTTCAGTTTTATGCCAGTAAAGTGCTACTGAAAGTGTATCAGAAAATCAGGAGTTCCTAACCAAGAAGGGAGAATGCATTCAAGCTAACCCTATATTTTCTATCTTCAAATTGACTACATAGCAGGCGACTGAACGACATATTTATTCTAAAGTTTTTCTTTCCTTTGTATCATTAACCATGCATTTTTCTCCCAGAGTGTGTAGTTCACCATCATGCTTCCTTGGATGGGTGCACTGGAGCAATTCCTCACCATTCATGCTGGCCTGGGACAGATTTGTTTAAAGACTGTTTACATATTTCACAATCATGGTCTGCAAAAGAATCACCGAGACCTCTATGACTTAAAAATAAAATAGAAAATTGAATGCAGCCATGTTAGTTCTGCTCTAAAGTAGCATAAAATTCAGACATTTTTGGTCAAGTGATAGCTCTTTGGGTAGGTATTTTGCCTTGCATGCAGCCAACCAGGGTTCAATCCCTGGCATCCCATATGGTCCACCCATGCACCAGTAGGAGTAAATCCTGAGTGCAGAGCCAGGATCAATCCCTGAGCATTGCCAGGTGTGGTCCCTCCACACACAACCCACAAGAAGTAAAAAAAAAATCAAACACTTTGCAGAAAGTGACAAGTTCATAAAGAATAAGGATAGAGAATTATTTGAACAATGAAAATTCAGGCCTCAGCTTCATAACCCCAGGCCAGTGAGACCCATTTGTTCCAGGGATCTTTCACTTAAATCAGCATAAATATGGTACTTTTTATCTGTGATATTAAGGAAACACTAATTTCAGTTTCCATATTTTATTTCCTTTGGTCTTTTTTAAAATATGAATGTTTATTGGGACTGGAGAGATAGTATAGTGGGTAAGGAACTTGCCTTATATGCAGCTGACCAGGGTTCAATTCCCAGCACCATATTTGGTCTCCCAAGTACACTAGGAGTGATTGCTGAGCACAAAGCCAGGAATAACCCTTCAAAACAACTGGATGTGGCCCTAAAATAAAAATAATTGAGTAATTATTATTTATATAAAAGTAAATACAGATTATGGAAGATAGTAAATGGCCTTAAAGCTTCTCCTTCATGTCAGATATTTAGAAATATTGTAGGAAAAAACCCAAAATACCTTAATTTATTTCATAGGGATCACTCTTAATGATGCTGGGTGGGGGGAAGGGCAGGACCATCTTCTGGTCAAGCTGGGTGCTTATGACTGCCCAACCTGGTGGTGATGGGGAGGGGTGTATCAAAACCAGGACACTGCATCTGCTAAGCATGAGCTCTATCACTTAATACGTATCCCTACCACCCAAAGTATCCCCACTGAATTGCATAGTTGAAATTGCAAGAGTAATGGGCAATGCCAAGTAATAACAGAGGGTGTCCTAAATCACAGCAGCAAACTGGCAAGTAAGATAGAATTGGGCTCAACATTTGCTTCCTTTCCTAGTGGGCAGGCTTTTGGGAATTCTTTGCAAGCCAGAAAGAGATCACGGGCTCAACTGCAGAAAAGGATGGAATCATGCATCCACAAAGTGTTATTTCATCAAGGAAAGTTTAGACAGGAAAATAAGAAACAGTTGCCTATAAAATATCAATGAGAAAGGCCAGAGAGACAGTTTAACGAACTGAGATGGGAAGACAGTTTGGTTGAATCTGAGGAGGCCCAGATTCAATCCCTAGCACCTTATGGTCTCCCAAGCTGCGATTGACCCCCAAGCACAGAGCCAGGAGTAGGCCCAAAGGACCACCATGTGTGGCCCCAAAGAACCTAAAAACAAACCAACAAAAACTATGAAAAGAAAAATATTTTGAATTCAAGCAGGTGTATTCTCGATTGGATTTATACTCTGAATTCAGGACCCTGCCCCAGTAAAAATAAATAAATAAATAAATAATAAAGCAATCCTTGAATGGAAATGCCCGAGTGACTGGCAGATCATATGCAAATCTTCAAAGGGCTGTGCTCTCAGACCTGTTCTCATGGGGTTCCACAGACACAGCTGGACTACACCAAAAAAGCTAAGAGACACGTCTCAGTCCCAGTTCAGCAATGCTAGCATCTCTTCATTTTTTCCCAAGAAAAAAATATTAAAAAACAAATTTCTCTCCTAGTTATATGCCTAAAACCCAAAGCACTGCAGGGGAAATAATGAGATTCAGACCAATCTCCTGGAATCTAGTTCTTGAGAACAGAAGAATGAATCCATGAGAAGTGCAGGAGAAAAATCAAAGCCAAGCACTGTTCCTTTTGAGTCACAAACAGGACATTAGGAAACTGAGAGCAAGCCTGCTTTCCTGGAAAGGCCACGGGAAGGAATTCAGCACAGTCCTCAAGAGGGAACCAAGAGTGATCAAGAGTGAGTGACCAAACTCCAGAGACTGGCAGAATTAGCAGTGCTAATCAAGGCAGCTATAGAGTAAGTCACTGAATATGCTGACAAAATTGGGAGCTACTTTTCATTGCTAAATGGAGATGTGTTTTATGCCAGAAAATATGTCAGGACTCTTCAAGCTGTTTCAAATGTCTGCTGTCTTTATGTTTCACATGAGGCAATAAATAAATAAATTAATTAAAGTTTTTCTAGCTGACAGCAAGCCAGACCCCAAAAGTCCAGGAGATGAGTCAAATATCTTGGTTGCAGAAATGTTTGGCCTCACTCTTAGAAATGTGGACTGTGTAGAGACAGAGAGAGGGTTCTCTGCAAAGGTGCAGTACTGGAAGGAAATTCAGACCAAAAAAAGGTCATATCACTTGTACCACTAAGTGGTTAAGGAATTCTTCTGAAGAAACTAGTAGTTCAGTTTCTTTCAGCAAGCTGCAATGTACAAATGGCACAAATCTCAAGCATATTTTTAGTAAAAACTTGAAAATAAAAACCTCAATAAAATACCTTTGAGGAATGTCGAACTTAAACAATTGCTTTAAAAGGAAAACAAGGACTTTAAAGGTCTAAAACTAAAAAAAAAAGTCAAAATGTGTCATGTTCATATCATAGGTTGTTTTTGATGGGTTATTCCAATCTATCATTTTTGTTTCATCTGAGATTACTGAGCAAGAACAATCATTTTTGTACAGTGTTTATTCTGTGCCAGAGTGTTTCATAATTTATCTTCACACTTAATTTTCAACGTCAAGTTTTAGTTAAAACAATATAAAGCATGGTCTATACTAGTTTCTTCAACATCAAATTGCAAACTTCAAAATAGCTGCTTGATAGAATGATATCACAAAAAATAAATAGTCTCCTGCAGGAAGGTAGAAAGTAAAACTATAAAGCTTGCTCTCCTATCTAAATGGAAAACTCTTCAGACCAGCTAAATGTTAAAACTAATTTATGTTTAATTTGTTGAGTTGCCTTTAAAACTGGCATTCTCAGAGTGCATTACCTTCAGAATCTCCCTGTCGCTCCTTGATCCCAAGGCAGGAGGAAGAGAAAACACTCTCAAACCCATGAGCAATGTCTTGAGAGACTCCCAAAGGTTCTGAGGTCCACAGAGAAGTGAACACCTAGAAACCAAAAAAAGTGGGTGTTATCAGCAAACCATCTGGATTCTTCTAACTAATCCAAAACTTCATATGGTATGATGCCTTCTTCTCAATTACTAACTTTCTTATGTCTTTCTGCATTTCCTAGTTCCAAATTGTTCCTCTATCTTGAAATATTAGATTTTTCTGAGTTTGAAACTCAACATAATAAAATACATGTGAAAATATCCTCTACCTCCTTCGGCTTCTGAAAACTTTAATAACCTTCCATCAACCATATTCTGATATTTTTTTAACTTTAGTTCTAGCATTTCTTAACCCACTTCCTTACTCTGTTAAATACACACACACACACACACACACACACAGAATTGAACTGAACACAAGACAAGGCATTAGCATTCTCACCATACTCTGCATTCATTAGTTCTAATCTGGAGCACTGAATCAGTTCAAATTTTAAAAAGTTCCCTAACAAACAACAATGATAGAGAAATTGCCCTTAGGACAAGCTGAAGGAACTAGAAAGGTTTCACTTTAGAAAAGTTAAACAAAAGAAAATAAACCTGTTTAGGTCCTCCAATTAAAATAAATCTTTAATAATTTGATTATTATAAACATTGATGGGAACAGTTCTCAGTAGTTTGGTGGCAAGTATTTGCAGTAGAAACTTACTTACTGGTCTTCAGTTATATTTTTAACTACTACTTCTAATCATCCCCTCACTTCAGATGGGATGATAATGTTAGATAAAACCTCTTTATCAGCAATGCACTGGAACCCTAACCATGCTACTTTCCATATTCAACAAAACCCCTCTTTGCATAGATAAGTGTGCAAAAACAGAACATTCACACAGAGGCCAGAGTCCCATTGAAGATAACAAGAGAGACAGCAAATTTATTTTATACCAGGAAAAAAATAAAATGTTGAATATCTTGTGGAATTTTTGAACCTTATTTCAAAAGAATCATACAAAGAGGAAATGAAATTTAGTATGGTGGACCACGCTACAAGATATATTTGTAAGTATAAGAGTCTACTCATTTGTTGAGCAATGCAGTAAAGTTGATTTGGGAAAAATGATCAGCAGAAAAATTAGAAGGGTTGGAAAATTTCTTTTAAGGAAAATTTTATTAAGTAGATTTGGTGTTGTTGTTGTTGGCGAGGGGGGCTTATTGTTCTGCTTGTTTTTCTGTTTGGCTGGTTAGCTATTTGTTTATTTTTGGGGGGAAAAGGGGATACCTGGGGGAAGACCACACTAGGAAATGCTTGATAAATAGATTAACTAGGAAATACAAAATGTCTTCTTGGTCAATACAGGAGGAAACTAGCAATCCACATATAATTGAAACTTCTAAATAAGCCATGAAAGAAGTTTTAAGTTTAGAGTATGGTCTTTATTTCATGTGTTTTGTATGTATACGTTAAAAATATCAAAACTGTTTCAAATATAATGTATTAGCAAATAATTAGTTCAATAATTGAATCCGCCATATGGACTCTAAGTATGAATTGTTGCAAATTTGTTTTGAATATACAGAATTTCTTCATTCCTTAATTTTATGCCTAGTTACTTGGTTTTTCAAGAGAACACAGAGTTCTGGGTGATAAGGCAAAACCTTACTAAAATGAAATGGCTGAAAGTTTTCTCAAAATTTTATGTGATATTCTAAGTCATTAAATAAATTTCCTTGAGTGGATATAAATTTCTTTAAGTGTGGATAATAAACAGAAATAATTTACTAATTTCCTACCAAGATAGCAAAATACATTAAAGCATACGAATAAACTCAGCTTAAGATAATTCACTTATTTTCATAGTATTTTGATTACAAACTTCATAAAATGTCAGAGAAAATGTCAATCTGGAATAATATGAATCCAATTAAATTCATAGCTAATGAACACAAAATGGAAATATATTTTTGACTAGAATTCAATTGGGAATGAGTTGTGTTCTTTCTTAGGATAAAACAACGGAGGCAAAAATCACTATGGAGTCTTAAATTGTGTTCTAAATATAATAACTTCTGGCCCTGCTAAGAGGTTATTGAAAAATAAAAAAGACAAAGGAATTTACAGCAAGATAAAATATTCAAAAAAAGAAATGGAAAATAGAAATTTTAAAATGTAGGAATTTTACATTATTTTCATGTAAAAGAGTTAAAATTCTAGATATGAAGTTACTACACCAAAAATAGGGATAACCATAATTCAGCATTTATGAAGTGGAAAAATCATTTACTTAAAATTTATGGAAACCTTTTCAAATATGCATTTGAGATGAGGCACACAATAATTTGTTTTGTTTATTTTATTTTTAAGTCAAGGAATTTTTCCATAGATCATACCACCAACAGTCCTCAAAAAGTTGTGATTATAGCTTTGAAGCTTGTTCAGTTTCTCCATTTAGATTCATTCTATGTAATAAAAGTTTAGATTCCTTGGAGACCTCCCAAGCAGTGCTCAGGGAGCCACTCCTGGTTATACTTGGCCAATCTTCCTGGTGGTTCAATTCGAGGGTCTGATGATGCAGTGCCACTAAGCTGTTAGGTGCCAGAGACAACCAAAGACAATTTAGCAACGCTTGGGGGCTTCTAGGGCTACACCTGGTATTGCTTAGTGGTGCCTAGTAATGCCCAGAATAGAACTGGAGCAAGACACTCTAACTCTTTATTAGCTCTCTGACCCTGAAGATGTTCTTCATTGGACTTAAAAATAATTTTAATATGTCAATGAGACATTCCAATTTTAACCATGAAGAATTATACTTTACTAGTTTAGAATCTGGAGGCTGAAGAGAAAGTATAAGGATTAAGGCACATGTCTTGCATGCAGCCAATTCTGATTTGTTCTCCAGCATCACATGGTCCCCAATGTATTATTATCAGGAGCAACTCTGCAGGTTTCCGTCAAGTCCAGGTAAGGTCCTCCTAGAGATCCCTGGGCATTGCCAGCATGGCAAGGTGAGTTCCATTGCTGCAGAGATGGGATACGTCCTTGGTTCACTGCAGTGAACCACAGGCCCAAGAATAGCTGGGAGTACTTTCCCAAATCCCATGAGCATTGCTTGAGAAGTTAAAAAACAAATACATAATTGGAGGACCAGGAGATAGTACAGCAGGCAAGACATTTGCCTTGCACTTGGCTCACCTGGGTTCAATGCCTGACATCCCATGCAGTTCCCCTAACCCACCAGAAGTGAACCTGGTGTGCAGAGCCAGGAGTAAGCTCTGAACACATCCAGGTATGGGAAAATAATAATAATAATAATAATAATAATAATAATAATAATAGAATTTGGGGCCAAGGCAACTAGTCTGTATTAGAGTGTTTGCCATTCACATGGGCAGCCCTCATTGCTATTCCTTGAAGTACCAAAACAATAGTTTAGAATTTATTTTGTGGGACCAATAAAAAGAGATTAAGACACTTTTTTTAAAAAGGTGAGAGAGAGAGAGAGAGAGAGAGAGAGAGAGAGAGAGAGAGAGAGAGAGACTTGCCTTCATGCAGCTGACCTTGGTTTGATCCCTAGAACTACATATGGCTCCTTAAGCACAACCAGGAGTGATCCCTGAGCACAAAATTAGAATTAAGTTCTGAGAACCATCATTGGCGGCCCCAATACACCCCACCCAAATTTACTTTGGGAATTAACAAAAATAGACTAAAACATTATCAATTATAAACCTCTAAAGTGTTTCATTCTGTAAAGTTTAGTGTTATTAATCTGTAAGCGCAAATGTACTTCTCAATAACTATTGCTAAATGCAGGACTGCAGATACATACCACAAGTTAATTGAGAAATCCTCTGCTTTTAGTCAACAAATTAAATGCTCTTTGTTTTGTCAGATGAAATTTAATAAGCTAACGTCTATTCTCATCTTAAAAGTATGAGAATTTAAGTGTCCATCTTTTATCTGTTTTCTGTCTTCCAAAACTGGAGCACTGGAGCACTGGAGCACTGTCCTCCCGTTGTTTATCAAATTACTTAAGCGGGCACCAGTGACATCTCCATTGTGAGACTTGTTGTTACTGTGTTTGGCATATCGAATACATCATGGGTAGCTTGCCAGGCTTTGCTGTGCAGGCAAGATACTCTCGGTAGCTTTCCTGGCTCTCCGAGAGGGGCAGAGGAATCGAACCTGGCTGGTCTGGGCCACCCACGCGCAAGGCAAACACACCCTACCACTGTGTTAGCGCGCGGTCTTCCAAAACAATTTTTGAAATATTTTATTGTTACCTTTCTCCTTACTTAATCTCCTTTTTTGTGCGTTGGACTGAAGCGATAGCACAGTGGGTAGGGCGATTGCCTTGTATGTGGCCAACCCGGGTTCTATTCCTCTGTCCCTCTTGGAGAACCCGGCAAGCTACCGAGAGTATCCCGCCCACCCGGCAGAGCCTGGCAAGCTCTTAATGGTGGATTCAATGTGCCAAAAACAGTAACAACTTGTCTCACAATGGAGACATTACTGGTGTCTGCTCGAGCAATACGATGAACAACGGGAGGACAGTGCTACAAAGCTTTGTTTGTGTTTAATCCTTACGTACTCTTGCTATAGCATGTAAGGCATAATTTTATAGTTGTGTTCCCTGGAAGAGGTAACAATTCCTAAGGGCAAATATAAATGCTTACCAGAAGCTGGATTAAATATTTCTGTATTTATTTTTGAATTTCAATGCAAAAATCATGATGAACCTTGGGAAACGTTCTATAATATTCTAGCAAAGTCACAGTGCACAGTGATAGTTAATTCAAGAGCAATCAAAAGAGGGAAGTGCAGACATGTGCATGGACAGTCAATTCCACAAAATCTTAGAAAATAGGGAGGAAAGCCCAGTCTACGGAGTTCCTTGTCGGGTAGTGATAGAGAGGAGAGCTCTGCTCAACCAAGTTCAGTTTCTTTTATTCTTATTTGGGTGGAGCATACTTCAGGACTTACTCTGTGCTCAGAAAACCAGAGAATATTATACAATAGGATAATGTATGATCTGTCTATATTATAATTGCAAAAAAGCTGACGTAATTCTGTCTTTATTTTCATTAACTACTGATGATTATACTATATTTCTTGTTATTTCATAACAACACATTTGTGAATGTTTGACTCAGAATACCAACGTATAGACAACAACTTATTTATGATTATCAAGTAACATTTAGACAAAACACTTCAGGAAATTTGTACCTAATTCAAATGTAGTTAATTCAAATGTAAGTTACTTTGTACACTTATACATATTTTATATATTATTTAGTCATTTATATTTTTTCCTTTTCGAATTCACCCAACTACTCTGCCACTTAAGCCAGAGAGCCACCTTCTGTCCAAACAGAAACAGTACTAGAATTTAAAAGGATATCCCTCCCACTATATGGTGGAAGCCCTTCTTAGAGGGGGTGCACGGGTTGGCAAGAGGGATGTGTGTGAAGCTCTGCTGCATCACTTCTCCACACAAGGTATCTCTGTGAAGGGAACAACTTGCATAACTGGAGGGAAGGCGGCAGTCTGGTTAAGCTCTCTGTTTGTTCTTTTCAGTATTTGAGCTTCTATCTGGAAGAACAAATCCTTTCTGGAAGCCCCATTCCCTCTATCAAACACACATGCCCAAGTCCCTGTCGAGAGTCAGCTCATTCTAAAACTAGGAGACCTGTTACTAACATATGTGAGCATCAAAAATAAACAGACACAGTAAAGGTAAAGGTAAAGGCCCTCCCGTTGATCGTCGATTTGCTCGAGCGGGCGCAGTAACGTCTCCATTGGAGACTTTTGTTGTTACTGTGTCTGGCATATCGAATACTCTCGGTAGCTTGCCAGGCTCTCCCAGAGGGGCGGAGGAATCGAGAACTCGAGTCAGCCATGTTGGCCGCTTGTAAGGCAAACGCCCTACCCGCTGTGCTATCGCTCCAACAGACACAGTAAGGAACAAAAATGAAGGGAAGGAAAGTTTTGCAGGGAGAAAGGCTGCATGTTGAAGAATGGATAAGATTAATTAGGAAGACATATGAAGTCCGAGTTGAAATTCTGTAAGAGGAAGGAATGCAATGAGATAGACTGTGCTTCTTGCATGTACGAGAGTTTAGGAAATAGTTCCTGAGTGACAAAGGTCAAGAAGGAAGATTAGATTAACTGGAAGAGAGTTTTTGCATACATGAATTTTCCCCATCTTCACAGTTCCATTTTAGAGAAAAGGAAACTAAGTATTTGAAAGTTAAATTATGATGCCAACTCTAATAAGAGCCTGAATTCAAACAAGTGTCTGACTTCCGAATAGACCATTATGTTAACATATTGTCACCTGTCAGGAGCTGTGGAAAACCCCTAAACTCTAATGCATCTGGAAATTACCAGCACCATGTCTCAGATTGAAGAAGTTGTTGCATTCTAAGACTGTTCTGTTTTTCTCAAATCACTTCACTAAATAATGTTTGGAAACAGAAGTGGACTGAGTTACAAGAATCATCAGTGTGCATGAAGCATAGCTTCAGTAGATCCAATGAAAATAGAAATAGAGAATAAAAATTATATTATGAACCATAGGAAAAAGTTATGATTCTGTAGGGAACACTAAAGACTATCTAACCCAAAAGAGAAGTCAGATGAAGGAAGGAAATTCTTTGCCATCCTCCTACCAAATGATAAGCAGAGAGCCGTTGCATAATCTGCATCTAGAGGTCATCACAGAGATGAGGTATATGGAAACTTTTGTTTCCATAACACTACTATGTAAAAACCTGAACAAATCATTACTACTTACAACAGGGAGTCCAATATATAGGACATTCAAGAACCTAACTGCGCACACAAACATTCCTATGGTACACTCTCCTTTGTACTTAAACTAGCTTGAAGGTACTTGCCCTAATTTTGATCTATTCATAGGCTTATATAACTACTTTGTTCCTTGTTCTACTCACATAAGCGGCCTATACACAAAATTAGGTCCAGTAAACCCCAATGCCTGTATGTACTTATTCCAAAGCTTCAAGTATACCTAGATCTACACAGCACCTTCCCCAGACTTTCCAAGAAAATAGTCACTACTTTCTCTTTCTTCTTTTCTAATGTCTGAATTCCTGAATTCCATATCCTTCTTAACTCTTAAGAACCTGAATTTGAAACTCTATTTATTTTACCTTTTCTATATCTTCCTCCTCCTTGTATGTCCACCAAGCGTCAACCTTCAGGCATGTCACTTTTCTGTAGACTTTGAGAATGCTGCCCCAGGACACATGCCAAGACTAATCAAATAGAATAGTCCTCCCTCTGTGTTTATCATACTATTCTATTGGAGGGGAGGAGAGAGGGAGACCTGTAAAGATAGTCCATAGTCTTACATTTATCTAGGAGTCTCAGTTATATTTTCCCTCTAATTTTCATCCTCCCTGCTCCTCTAAAATCATAATCATCATTTTAGGGCATAGAGGAGGGGGAGTCATACCCAGAATTTCTCAGGGTCTATTCCTTATTTTGCTCAGGAGTAACCTCCAGCAGTGTTTTGGAGACCCTGTCTCATGCTGGGGATCAAATGGAGATGGAACAGGGTTAGCCTCATGCAAGGCAAGCAAACATCTACCTTCTTGAACTATTTCCCCAACTCCCTCTACTGAAATTATTCTTACTGAAGTGACTGATGACCTTTTTATTGACAAATACAAAGCACATTTTCTCCATCTAAAGTTCTTTTCATCCTTCCTCAACTTTGAACACTAAGTTGGCCCATCTTTCCCTTCAGGGGACTCCTTCCTTGGTATCTGGGATCGCATGCTTTTCCAATTTTCCTCAGGAAGTCTCTTTACTTCCAATCTCTCTCGCTCTCTCTGAACATTTATTTATTTATTTATTTATTTATTTATTTTCTAATGTAGGAGTATTGCTATTTAGTCAGCCTCTGATTAGGCTGACTGAATTGGTTATGAACTCCACCTTACTTTTCTTTCATTTTTTATAATTATATTTATTCAATCACTGAGAGAGCAGTTACAAAGCTTTTGGGTTTAAGTCTTGGTCATATGATGAAACACCAGTGCCCATTTTCCATCACCAAAAACCTCAATATACGCCCATCTCACACCCTCCCCCTACCTGTGGGGCAGATGATATCCACATTACTCTCTCTCTACTTTGATAATATTCAAAATTTTGACACCTGATCCACCATTATTATTTGGGATTTTACCCCAACACTCAGATATGCCAAAAAGGCAACAGGAGACCATTTGTTTTCTATTGCTCATTATGAATAACATATGATGTTGTGTGGCTGCAGCAGTGACCACACAATTTTGGAATTCCGAAATTTTAACAAATAAACCTGCAGGGGTTTCTGCCAAAACATGTCCATAGTCACTCCCACCTGGGGTGGCCCGGTGACAGTCACCTACTGCAGGGAATGGACGCAATTCTGGCAAAAGCCGTTGGGTTTAAGATTTGTTTCTGAGTCTCTGGGATCGTGGCCGTTTAGCAGCTTGATCAGGAACCAGAGAGGAAGTTCATGGGTGGCAACTCAGGGTCTTGTTGGGATGGGGAGGAAAGGGCCAGCTCCACCCCCATCCCTTGAGGTCCAGCATGTGTCATCACTGTGGGCCCAAACCTGACTGTCCAGTGGCCTCTGGAGGATGGTGGCAACTGGGCCGCCAGGGGGAACAGGTCAAGGCACAAATCCTAGTCCCACCTAGAGTCGCCCGGTGCTAGTAACCTACTCCAGCGACCAGCGACAAATCTTGAAACCAAATGCAAAATCCATTAGGTTTTGAGATTTGTTTCTGAGTCTCTGGGATCATGGCCATTAAGCAGTTCGATCAGGAACCAGAGAGCCATGCCTCCAATTATATAGCTGAGCTGGAGGTGGTTTGTGGGTGTGTCTCCCACATACCTAAGTTTTGGCCATTTACTTTCTTTTTTTTTTAATTTTAATTTTTTATTTTTTATTTATTTATTTTTTTTAATTTTTATTAGTGAAACACCATGAGGTACAGGTGTAGACTTACAAACTTTTGTGCTTGGGTTTCAGTTATACGATTGAGTACCCACCACTCCACTAGTGCCCATTCCCCACCTCCAATTCTCCTAGCATCCCTTCCACCTCCCCCACCCCCCATGCCACCACACCCCTGTCTCAGGGCATTCTCTTTTGTTCTCTCTCTTCTTTTGGGTGCTGTGATTTGCAAAAGAGGGATTGAGTGGCAATCATGTTCGGCCTATAGTTTACTTTCAGCATGCATCTCTCATCTTGGGAGGATCCTCCCAACACCCTTTTTATTTGGTGCTCCCCTCTCTGTTTGAGCTGCTTCTCCCCCAGCATGTGCTGGTGGCCTCCAAGCCACGGAGTAAACCTCCTGGTACTTATCTCGGCTATTCTTGGGTGTTAGTCTCCCATTTTGTTACTTTATATTCACCAGATGAATGCAATCTTTCTATGTCTGTCCCTCTCTTTCTGACTCATTTCACTTAGCATGATACTTTCCATGTAGTACCACTTGTATGTAAATTTCATGACTTCATCTTTTCTAACAGCTGCATAGTAGTCCATTGTGTAGATGTACCAAAGTTTCTTTAACCAGTCATCTGTTCTCTGGCACTTGGGTTTTTTCCAGATTTTGGCTATTGTGAATAGTGCAGCAATGAACAAACAAGTGCAGATGTCATTTTGACTGTACTTTTTTGCCTCTCTGGGATATATTCCCAGGAGTGGTATAGCTGAGTCAAATGGGAGCTCAATTTATAATTGTTTGAGAATTGTCCATACTGTTTTCCAAAAGGGCTGAACCAGCAGGCATTCCCACCAGCACTGAAGGATGGTCCCTTTCTCACTACATTCGGGCCAACACTGGTTGCTTTTGTTCTTTTGGATGTGGGCCAGTCTCTGTGGTGTGAGATGACATCTCATTGCTGTTTTGATCTGCATCTCCCTGATGATTAATGATGTGGAGCATTTTCTCATGTGCCTTTTAGCCATTTGGATTTCTTCTTTGGGAAAGGTTCTGTTCAGTTCATCACCCCATTTTTAGATGGGGTTAGAGGTTTTCTACTTGTAGAGCTCAACCAGTGCTTTGTATATCCTTGATCTCAACTCTTTATCAGATGGGTATTGGGTAAATATCCTTTTGCATTCTATAGATTGTCTTTGTATTCTGGTTACTGTATCTTTTGAGGTGCAGAAGCTTCTTAATTTAAGATGCTCCCATTTGTTTATCTCTATTTCCACTTGGTTGGTCAGTGGAGTGTTGTCTTTGAAGATACCGTTAGCCTCAATATCGTGTAGGGTTTTGCGGCCATTTACTTTATTGGTAAACTTTGCCCCAAGTTTTGGGGGTCTGGCCAAAGGCACAGCAGCAATTTTGGGGTATCTGGAAGTCTGAAGGTGCCATCAGGCTGCTGATGCACTCTTCTCACTGGTACAGATTGACCTGCTGGTGGCACCATACCCCGTGTTTTATTGTTTTTGAAAGTGGCTGTTCAGAAACACGATCTGAACTCCTATGTTCATTGCAGAACTATTCACTATAGCCAGAATCTGGAAACAACCTGAGTGCCCAAGAACAGATGAATGGATAATGACACTTTGGCACATCTACACAATAGAATACTATGCAGCTGCCAGGAAAAATGAAGGCACGAAATTTGCCTATAAATGGATGGACATGGAGAGTATCATGCTGAATGAAATGAGTCAGAAGGAAAGGGACAGATACAGAATGACTGTATTCATTTGTGGTATATAAAGCTATATAGTAGATATCCATGACTAGGGAAAACAGGGATTAGGATTGGTCAATGGCTGGAACTAACCCCAGGTGTGTGTGTGGCTGAGGGTAGGTAAAACAGGTAAGAGACCAGTAGGACAATAACAGCTGGGAAAGATCACACCGGACAAGATCTGAGGGTTAAAAGTAGGTAAAGGAATGTTATTGATAGCCTTTCAGTATCAATATTATAAACCACAATGCCCAAAAGGAGTGAGAGAAACAGAGAGAGGAGAAAGAGAGAGGGGGGGTAGGAAAGCACCTGCCATAGAGGCAGGCAGGGGGTGGGGGTGGGGGTTGATGGGAGGAAACCTGGTGATACTGGAGCTGGGAAATGTACACTGGTGGAGGGATAGGTGTTGAAATATTATATGACTGAAATCCAAACATTAATAACTTTGTAAGGGTCTATTTCACAGTTTAAAAAAAAGTTAAATAATAAATAAAAATTTTTTTAAATGTTAAAAAAAAAGAAAAAGAAAACGGCCAATAGCTCATTCAACTCTCGGCATTTTCTGAGCTCCTGCACTGCTGATCTCTGAATTCATGCAATGACTGCATTCCTCTCACTTCCTCTGCTAGTTCCTGACCATGACCTCCTGACCTGTGACCAGCTGCCCCTCCTCCTCAACTCTGCATATTCCTCACAGCCCTGAAGTTACTGCACAGCCTTCTCTAAACCCTTAAATCCACTTGGGTTCTCCCACAGCCTGAATTCACAGCTGTCTCTGAATCAAAGATTCATCTCTTAAGTTTTGACTGCTGGCTAATGAGGACAGAGGAATGATAGAATATGGCACATACTGAAGGTTCAAGAGATGCTTATAATGAAATTAATAGAAGTTTTTTTTTAAAAAAAGCTGCTGGGGGGGGGGTCTGGAGCAATAGCACAGCGGGTAGGGCTTTTGCCTTGTATGCCGCCAACCCGGGTTCGATTCCCAGCATCCGATATGGTCCCCTGAGCACTGCCAGGGGTAATTCCTGAGTGCAGAGCCAGAGTAACGCCTGTGCATCGCCAGGTGCGACCCAAGAAGCAAAAACAAAAAAAAGCTGCTGGGACCCCAGCTATAGTACAGATGGAGGGCACAGGCCTTGCACGTGACTGACTCAGGTGGGATTTCCACCACCGAGTCCCTCCAGGAGTGATCCCCGAGTACAGAGCCAGAAGAAAGCACTGAGCACTGCTGGGGTTGGTCCCCAAATAGAAACCCCAAAAGCAAAAAGAAAATATTTTACCCTTCAAGAAGTTTATTTTTATCTTGTTATTTATACTGTTTTTCACTAATCACAAAGGGGCAAACACTCTCGTTCAACTCAATATTTTTCTAAAAATAAGAAATACTCAAATGTGAAGCAAAAAATTGGAGAATTTGTTGTTGATTGACCCTAAATAGACAGATCCTGCTTAGAAAGCTGTATTTTTTTAAACATCATTATGCGATGTAACCAACTGGGTTCTAAGGATACTAACATCATTAATTCAGAGAGCTGATATTCCTGTAAAATATTTATAGGATGAGTCATTTCTTCTCTCTCTTTTTCACTGCCACCAATGATGACACTTCAATCACTTCAAAACTCCATCCTAATTTTTTCCTGGTTTATAACTTAATGGATTTTTATTTTTTTGTTTTGTTTTTTATTTAACCTTCATATATTTATTGAAACAAATTGCAAAATTTAATTAATTTCCCACGTCAAACGAAGTCTCTTGCAGTCTACTTGTAAACATTGATTAAATGCACTCTCTGGGAGAGGAAGATGACTGGCACAGCATTGGGGAGGAACAGGAAGAGCACTTAATGCATTTTTAGAAACTCCCTTTAACATGTTTCTGTGACTAAATTATACTAAGTATCTGTTGTATTTCTTTAGAAAGATGAGCAGGAGGAATTGTTGGATTTGCAAGAGGTGCAGAGATGAATCAAACCAGCCCCCTTCAAAGTAAGTAACATTTCCATTTTTGTGGAATTGTTTGCATGATATTTATTGTATATATTTAAGTGTTAGCTAATATAGTTTGCTCCAAAAGTGAACTCTTTATTCACACATGATACAGATCTGGATTACAGAGGAGTAATTCCACCAAAATACTATTCATGTGCTACATAAATAAATATGTGATGCTCTTTCTCACTATGCATGGTTGACACCTGAGAATTCAGCCAGTAAACTGTTTTTAGAATCAAAGATACATAAATACTTAGATCTGAAAAAGTTTATATTATTTATGCTAAAATGAGATTCTTTTATCCAGACAATTTTCATGTTTCAAACCTTTCATTTACAAAGCACCATATTCCATTCCTAACATGTGATAACCAAATGCTTCTCAAGTCCCCTAGTGTCTTCCACAGCTTGCCACACCAACAGATAGACATCTAAATGAAAATAGCCACCATGAAAAAAAAGCAGGGGCTGGAGCGATAGCACAGCTGGTAGGGTGTTTGCCTTCCACCCAGCTGACCCAGGTTCGATTCCCAGCATCCCATATGGTCCCCTGAGCATCGCCAGGAGTAATTCCTGAGTGTAGAACCAGGAGTGACCCCTGTGCATTGCCAGGTATGACCCATAAAAGCAAAAAAAAAAAAAAGCAGGCAATGCCTACAGAGTGTAACAAGCCATTTTAATTAGATTTTCCCAGGTCCAAAGGACCTCAACCTAGTCCAGGTGGCTCTTGCCCATCTCCCCAATACAAATAGAGTCACAGCATTATGATCTTTGTCCATATATCTCATAACCCTAAAGAACAAAGGACTTTTTGCCAACAATTGCCACCACAAATTTGTAGTATAATCAAAGACACTTAAGACTATATCCTCACTCACATTACCTAGTTGATTCTGGCTATAAAATGAGAATGGATGGAATGTACAAGCATGCAGGATACACTGGCCATTTCACTGATCCAAGAACTTATTTTACGTCACTGTTTTTTAAAGTTCCAATAAGAGAAAGGAGCGCTGGGTCAGAGCCCACTTCAGATAAACGCTCTGTGAAACTAAACTGGACATCAGTTAAGCCTCCATCCTAATGGACACAGTCCATCTAAAATTGGTAAAAGCTTTGTGAATGTGTAGAAAACAGAAGATGTTTGTCTGATTTGAGGGCTCTCAATGTGTTTCCACATTGCAGCGTGTTTTCTAACCTCTTTCACTAACCTTTCTTCATTATATGAAGTACCTGCTAATGCAATGGCTGTTCCTTCCTTTAATTAGTGGTCTAACTATAACAGGACTCTCAGTGGACAGTGCCCACTTGTGTCTATTTCTGTCTTTTATTATATGTCAATATCAGAACATGAAAATAAACAATTTAGGGATTGGAGGGATAGTATGCTGGATAAGGTGCTTGCTTTTCATTTGGTGCCATATGATACCGGAGCCCCTCCAGGAGTGATCCCTGAATGTTAAAACTGTCACTGTCACTGCCCTTCCGTTGCTCATCGATTTGTTCGAGTGGGCCCAGTAATATTTGTGAGACTTGTTACTGTGTTTGGCAAATTGAATACGTCATGGGGAGCTTGCCAGTCTTTGCCGTGCAGGGGGGATACACCTTGTAGCTTGCCGGGCTCTCTGAGAGGGATGGAGGAATCAAACTCGGATCGGCGATGTCGGCCGTGTGCAAGGCAAACACCCTACTGGCTGTGCTAGGAGCGATAGCACAGCGGTAGGTCGTTTGCCTTGTACACAGCCAACATGGCCTACTCGAGTTTGATTCCTCCGCCCCTCTCGGAGAGCCCAGCAAACTACCGAGAGTATCTTGCCCACACGGCAGAGCTTGGCAAGCTACCCGTGAAGTACTCGATATGCCAAACACAGTAACAACAAGTCTCATGATGGAGATGTTACTGGGCCCGCTTGAGCAAATCGATGAACAACGGGAGGGCCGTCGCCGTGACCATCATAAACTTCATGACAATAAACAGAGTGCATATTTTATTTTGTTGTGTGTTTATTTGTTTTTGTGCTACATCAGCCGTGCTCAAATATTACTTCTGGCTCCCAGCTCATGGGTCACTACTGTTGTGCTCAGGGCACCATATGGGGTGCCAGAGATCAAAACCAGGTCAGTCGTGTGCAAGGCAAAGGCCCTATCCACTGTCTCTTCAGGCCCACATTGTAGATTATAAAAAGAAAAATGATAAAATGAGTTCTTTGTCTATTTCTGGGCCATAGTAGTGGTTAGAGGCTGCATCCGGCTCTGTGTCTGTTTAGTGCTCCTGCTAGCAGTGCTTGGAGTCCACATACAGTGCCAGGGTTGGCAGCATGTAAGGCAAACACCTTTACCCCAGTGCTATCTCTCTGGCCCTGAAGTAAGAACTTAGTCACCATATCACCCCACAGAGTCCACTAAAAGGAAAAGATACAAATGCCTTTCCATACTGCCTATACCAAGTGAAATTAACAGTACAGTTTAGTCACCACAAATAAATAGAAATCAAAATCCCAAAAGGTTTTCTTTTAAGCCTAGAATCTTGAGGGCCACTGGCCTCTGTGTATACTCATCTGTATTCAGCTGTGAATATAGCCAAAGAGTCTCCTGAGCTGCTCGAGCACTGCTAGGAAGACCTGTCCCTCCAAAAAGGAAAAAGTAAAGGAAGAAGGAAATAGTTTGAGGGCTATGAGAGGTCCTGAGGTGCAACTTTGCACTGTTTCCCTTATCCCAGCACTAGAGACCCCAGAGCATCACAGCATAGCAGATAGGACATTTGTCTTCCCCGCTGCTGACATGGGTTCAACCCCCAGCACCCCATAAAGTCCCCTGAGCTTTGACAGGAGTGATCCCTGAGTTCAGAGCCAGGAAAAAGCCCCAAGCACCACCTGGTGTGGCCCCAAAAGCAAATAAATAAATAAATAAATAAATAAATAAATAAAATCATTACAGGCTTTGTTGCCCACATCAAACCTGTCCAAGCATTAGTGGAGTGGCCTTAGCACCCCCGAAACCACCACTGAGTGTGGTCTCCATAAAACAACTGAAAATGGAATAAAATGTTAGACAGCATCGGGAAGATGGACTTCCATCCAAAAACCATCCCCAAGAGCCTAATTCTATTTCTACACTATTGTCCAGAGGTTATATTTCTATTTTAGCTCAGCAAAATGTTGAGAATATTTTAAAGTGACCAGAGCCTTTTTTCTTTCTTTTCAAAGTCTGACATTGGAGGAAGTCTTGCAGTGGGCCCAATCTCTTGATAAGCTGATGACAACAAAATGTGAGTATCCTGAGTATGCCTGTAGGCTTTGAACAAGGAGCCAGTTTCATTCTTGAAAGGGAAAAGGGGGCAGTGGAGGGGATGAAAGGGAGCCACTCTTCCCCCAGCCCTCTAAAAGGCAACTGCCACAGTTAAAAAAAGAAAACCTGAAAATAGCTGGTTGCATCAACCACCATTATTTTCTTTGGTGTTAATTAAAACAAGGTTAGTCACTCTGAATATTTATTCTTCACAAGTGGATGTGTAAAATCCCTGGGAAAATATGCTGAAATAGTAACACATACTGAAATACACTGCCTTCTAAAGTTAGAATTTTTGGAAAATGAACGATTTGCCATTCTCAGGGCCTTACTTCTCAGTAAGAATAAGTGTGAGTCTGGTAGCTCTAAAAATCTCTTCAAAGTTTGCTTCTAAAGTTGTCAGGGGAACTTCATATAACTCTATGTTGAGGAACAACATCCAGATGATATAAAAGAAGGGTGAAAGCAATGGAAGATGTAGGAGGGAGTAAGTATCTTCATGTGTGTGGGCATCTGTGTTTGGGGTAGGAAATTGAGAAGCACAGACAATGATGAATGCAAGTAGTCATGTACAGGGGGAAAATTGCTCTGGGTACTTAAAGAAAATTGTCCTGCTTGCTGAAGTTGTACTTGGTATTTTTTAATGGCAATTGTTCCTATCGATGTTCTTAAATTTTTTGCCTCCAGTCCTCTTTTTATTTGAGAAATCATTCTAATCTCTTCATAAATGTTAAATCTGTTTACATCTATTGACTTTGGATGGGAATTTTGTTGTGCTACTTGACGTTTCATTTAGTAAAAATGCTGCAGAATGGTCCAGATATTTCCTGTGACTCCGCATTGGGCATCTGTGATTCTTTAGGGCTCTCCATGGCCCAAGCGGAACAAACATCTTTCTCCAGATCCCTCTTGCTATGGAGACAGAGACCACCACAAGCACCATCACCGCCACTCTCACCAGCACCTTGCACACAGAAATGGCAGGAGGTATGGACTCTTGGTGACCTCGACTGAAACACAGTCAGCTCTCCAGTTAGCTTAGAATCACCAGTGGGACCTTTGGGGCTCCTGAACACTGCTTGGGAGACATCACAAAATAAAATAAAATAAAAAACAAACAAACAAATATTGTCCTCCCATTGTTCATCAAGTTGCTTGAGCTGGCCCAGTAATGTCTCCATTTTGAAACTTGTTGTTACTGTGTTTGGCATATTGAATACGTCACGGAGAGCTTGCCAGGCTTTGCTGTGCGGGCAAGATACCCTTGGAAGCTTGCTAGGCTCTTCGAGAGGGGCAGAGTAATCAAACCCGGCACAGCCAGGCTGGCTGTGTGCAAGGCAAACGCCCTACCGCTGTGCTATCACTCCACCTCAAAATAAAATAAAATAAATAAAATATAGATTCAAGTCCCTTTTAGGACATTTTAATGAAGGAAAGAGATCAAATTATACGTTCATCAATTCTATGTGTAACTTAAGCTTCATCCAATCCATGTTTGACAACATTGCCAGATCACTCTGCCTCTTGACATTGCATTTTATTCACCTCTAATAAAGGGAATCATATCACCTGTATTTCTAGTGTTACTGTGCAAGTTACTATAAAACTCCATGAAGGACACAGGTAGATACTGAGTTAACTGGTATTGCTATTGGTAATCAAGTGCCTGTCTCTACCTGTAACTTCATTTTCTCTGCTACCTACACCAAATTCAAAATCTTTTAGTATTCAGGGTGCTTTATGCTCAAATCCAACATACTCTTGAAAATGTGGTTCAGGGGCTGGAGCAATAGTACAGCGGGTAAAGCATTTGCCTTGCACACGGCCAACCCGGGTTCGATTCCAAGCATTTCATATGGTCCCCTGAGCACTGCCAGGAGTAATTCCTGAGTGCAAAGCCAGGAGTAACCCCTGTGCCTCACCGGATGTGACCCAAAAAGCAAAAAAAAAAAAAAAATCCCAGCTCTGCCCCTTCACACCACAATTCCTTCCACCCACATGACTTTTTTCATTTTCTGCTTATTAGATTCTGTGGCTCCAGGCCTTGGAGTAGTCCCGTCTCCTATAGCTAGTCTGTCCATCCTTGAAACTAGATTTCCACTTCCACCTTTCCCATGAAGACTCTTGGAATATCTCCCCCTTTTGTCTATTGTGTTTTCATCACTACTTATTCTGCTATTGCATGGACTGAGTTCTTTTCCAAAGCTACTTTCTCAGAAGAAGGTAAAATTCCCTAAAAGCACATATTTTACCTTATTCATATTCACCCCCTACACTAAGCACTACAGAGAAAAGATCAAACACCAAGTCACATTATGTGAAAGGCTCCGTGGCAGTCCAGAAGGCCTCATAAACAAAGTAAATAAATTAATTTATTAGTAATGATTTCAAGAGGGTGCTTAGCTGGAACTAGCAATTTAGATATCTGGTCTCCTGAGAAAATGCAAAGTTTATACAGAAGATGATGACAGGAAGACAGTGTACTGCTCTTAATATGTTAAAAACCAACAAGAATAAGGCAGAATCTTATGAGAAATTGAATCACTCTGAAATTCAAGCAAAATGTCAACAATCTCATATTAAAAAAGAGACACAATGATAAATCATGGTACATTCTATCCAATTAGAATTATTAAACTAAGAAGGCAAGCATTAAATGTGCCAGAGAATAAAGTGTTCCTACGTTACCAAAGAAAAATGAAATTCTTCCTAAAATTTGTAGGTGGCTTGTCCCACCTAAATAAATAGTTTCCAAGAACATGTAGATCCAAAACCCACATGAGAAGGAAATGTATCAAGCTCTGTCTCTACAAATGAGCAGAACTGATTTAGGAGATCTTTGCAGGGGAGTCATAATTATCACAATATATTTAAATTCAATGTGCTTGTGGGCAAAGGGAATTCAAGAAAACCACCAATTGAAGAATACTTATGGACCAGAGAGATAGTATAGGGGGTAATAGAGTTGTCTTGAATGCAGCTGACCCAGTTCAATCCCTGGTACTACAATAGGTTCCAGGAGCACTGTCAGGTATGATCCCTGAGCTAGAAGTAATCCCTGAATATTGCTGGATACAGCCCCAAATTAAAAACAAAACCAAAAAGTATTATTGTCCTGCCCAAAGTAAGATAATAGAAATTTAGAATGTCAGTAGTACCCAAGTTTTACTCTATATATAAATTATTGATATATTATGGACAAAATGAAAGATTTTAAAGTGTGTACTACCTTTGCTCAGTATATAGCCTATAGATGTTAAGCCCTTCTTAAGTACTAGATTACCATGAAAAAAAATAATATACCACTGACCCCTGGGAAGCATTAAATTACACAAAAAAATAAGGGAAAATTTCAAAAAAAAGGTAATCCCTAAAAGAGTCTAGGGAAACCTCCCATTTATAGCACATTGGGGTAAAATTCAAAATATTGATTCAAATAACACCCTGAATGGAACTCCAAAAGCAAGGAAAACATGTATCCCTTAAAAAAATGGCTTTGAGGTTGAGCAATATTCCAGTAGGTACAGTGTTTGCCTTGTACACAACTGACTGGAGTCCAGTCCCTGGAACACCATATGATCCCTCAAGCCTACTAAGAATGATCCCTGAGCTCAGAGCTGGGAATAAGCACATCCAGGTATGGATCAAAAACAAACAGAAAACCAAAAATCAGTGGCTTTTAACAAAGTTTTATGATAGTCTGTACATAGAGTTGACTGCCAATATTTTTTATACTTCTAAAAGAAAGATGGTTTTATAAAGCTAGGCCTATCCTTTCAAAAGTTGATCCACTGGACAAGCAGAAATAAGCTCTAAACATGGAAAGATAAACACTATTTAACATAAAATTACTTGGAGAATACCAAAGAGATAGTACAAGAGTTAAGGCAATTCCTTTGCATTCTGCTGGCCCTGGTCATGTCCCCAATACCACACATTTTCCAAGTTTTATACCTGAGCACAAAGTCAGGTATAGTCCTTGAAAACTGCTGGAAGTGGCAAAAAGGCATCCCTCAACCCAGTTATTTGTGAGGGTCTTATGGAAGAACAGCATTTAGAATAAATTACATTGTAACTATAGAACAACGTTTATAATGTGTCAAATATAAAAACTGAGAAGTAGAGGGTCATATGGCTTTTCCCAGAGAACTGCTAAGGATAGAAAAGGGCATTGTATAATGGCTGATATGATTTCTGAACAGAGAGGCAGTCATTGAGTTCAAATTGTACACAATTCAGGGAAATAGATTCTATGGGGGCCTGCGAGAGAATATGTATAATAGTTCCTTGGGACACTTAGAATAAGGAGATATCCAACCCAATAGAGCCTCAGCAGCTAAAAACCAGAATTCAATAGCCGCCATGTTTAAGGCTGGCTTCCACAGGATCAGACAAACCTCATCCATCCATGAGGGAATCTCCTGAAAATCCAGGTATGCTGGACTTGTGACTGAAATCTCCAGGTTCACATGGAGTCAGAAACAGAAAACTTCCCTGCTGCCTCCCTGAGCTCCCAGTAGCCTGGCAGTCACGCCCACAAACTGCCTCTGGCACCATATAAGCTCATTAACGGTCATGATCCAGAAACTCAGAAATCTCTTGGAAGAGAGTAACATGCCGAACTTGCCGCAGAGATGCCTCTGGACACTAAAGTCACTTCCAGTTAAAAAACATTAAATTAAAAAAAATAGAAAACAGAGAGATAAAACCAGTACTCCAGATCAGCACATGGTGACTGTCAATCAGAATAGCAGTGCGCCCAGTACAGACGTCATTAGTATGTTGGTGCTAAAAGGAACAAAACTGAGGAGGGAGGGCAGGAAGAGTCTCAGCAAAGATGAATTTTGGGCTGGCTTATGAATGATTCAGATTGTTGAAAAATAATCAGGTAGAACAAGGTATGTTTTAGAGATCAGAAATTGCTTCCAAAAAGAAAAAAGAAAAGAAACTGCTTCAAAAGATGCACAAAGAGATCAATGAGGAAATGTAGTACACAAGACTCCTGTGGCTTTACAGTGACAGCTGCTTTCATTTTTAAAATCTTCACAACCAATAAAACACAAAGTCAATCATTCCACAGATTTGGAGAGTCCACCAAGTTGTTTACCTCCACATTTCAAAGAAAGAATTAAATATATTCAAAAGAACTCAGAAGAAGGCTTTTAGTGAATAAAATAGTAGGGTTTTTTAGTGAATTAGGAAAGTTGAATTAGTAATATTTTGATAAAAGTATTTGAAGATTGGTGAACATTTTTAAAATAAATTTGGTTCAAATTATTTCACAAATATTCAAAATACCACTGAATTATGAGCATCACTAAGATAAGAAATGAAAATTCCAAGGAGTATTTCTAATGGCTACGCCTGGTTAAAATCTAAATTTCAGATGATGAAATCTAGTAGACTAGAAAAGAGAATGTTTGTTGAATCAATATTTAAATTTTGTTCCAAAGCATTTTTGAATGGACTGCAAACTTTGCTCCCTTTCTAAATGTTCAGCCTCAACAGCACACAGCCTGGGACATGCCAACTAAACAGTGTTAAGACCATCATTCAACATAAAGACAAGCAGACAACCCTCCACTGGCCCGTGAAAGCTCACACCCATCCCAGCATAAAGTCTGTTTTCCCCCATACACGTCGTGAGCCCAGCACGGGCTGCTCTCAGCTCTTCTCATCTGGGCGAGACTCTGCTATTCACTGTGAACTGGCAGCTTCCTGGAGGCTCTTTATACTACACTCTGCTGCCCACAGCTGTTGCCATGGTTCCCTTCTCCAGCCCTTGTATTCCTGCCCTGCTCTGCCCTTAGCTCTTTGTTTTGTCTCTAACTTCTCATCTGCCTCTTCACCTGTCAGATGGGTGGGGACTGGGGGTGGGGATAGCTATGAAATCTGATCATTTACTGACATCCTTTGTTGGCACATTCCAATGAGTACATTTGGAGTTCTTTGTTGTTTGTTTGTTTGTTTTTTTTTTTGCCTCCCCTTCAAAAAATTCCGAACTGTGTTAACAGGACAGGCAAAATCTTGGGGAAGGGTGGAGGGAAGGGCATGGGGAGGCTTGTTCTTCTGCTACCTAAATGTTAAATAGTTAAAACCTACATCCTCTTCATTTAATTTTTGTATAAACTTTTTTTAAAGTAGGAGTACTGCTATTTATTCAAGCATTGATTAAGCTGATTGAATTGGGCATGAACTCTGCATTACATTTTTTTCATTGAATCACCATGAGATATAGTTACAAAGCTATCATGTTCAAGATTCAGCTGTACAATGATAGAACACCCATCCCTCCACCAGTGCACACTCTCCACTACCAGTGTCCTCAATACATCACCCCCTCCACCCATCCCAGTCCTCACCCTGCCTCCATGGCAGGCAATTTCCCCAATACTATACTCTCTCTCTACTTTTGGGCATTTTGTTTTCCTCAAATTTTCTCACCGCCATTCAAGTCTGCCTGCCAGGGACAGATGCTAGATCATTTACTGTCCATTGCTCATTTTGAATATCATGGGTGCCGCAGTCACATGCTTCTGGAATCCTAGATTGTAAATGGTTGGGTTCCAGAGACATTTCTGTAGGGCACTAATTCATTTTGGGATTCAACTGGCATCTCTGGACCTAGGTTGTTAGTGCATTAAGATGGCGCCCAGATGTAATCTTTTATACAAGGGCTTAATAGCTCCAGGGTGAGATATAACAATCTTCTCACTTTCTTCTAAGGAAACCTTTTATGATCATGTTTAGTGAATAATTCATAACAAACAATACAAATTAAATTATTTAGAGCCCGTTATTGGGACAGGCTTGGGTGGTGGTTAGGAAAATTGGAAATAATGGTGGTGGGAAGGTGTCATAGTGGTGGGATTGGTATTGGAATACAGAATTAATATAACATCGTGAAGAACTTATAAAAATAGCACTGTAGCACTGTCCTCCAGTTGTTCATCGATTTGCTCGAGCAGGTCCAATAACATCTCCATTGTGAGACTTGTTGTTACTGTGTTTGGCATATCAAATATGTCATGGGTAGCTTGCCAGGCTTTGCCTTGTGGGCAAGATACTCTCGATAGTTTGCCAGGCTCTCCAAGGGGCAGAGGAATCAAACCTGGCTTGGCTGGGCAGTCATGTGCAAGGGAATCACCCTATCGCTGTGCTATATAAAAATAAAATTAAAAAAAATATGGCACCTGGAAGCACACTGTGGGGGTGACAGCCAGACTGATGGCCAGGTGGGGAGCTCGACACCTCTGCCACCATGCAGCATGGAGATTTAGTCCTGGAACCTGCATACCTGGGCCTTGTTTGTGGAAGCTCTTGGTGGAGGGCATTCCATCTGGACTAGGCAGGGAGACTGCACCTGCTCCATCTGGGGTGCCCCAGCTTTTTTGTTGTTGTTCTTTACATTAAACAATTTAAAAATATTAAGGCATGTAATTTACATAATCATTCCTAATTGAGTTTCAGGTGTGCAACGTCCGGCACCAATCCCATCACCAGTGTTCACTTCCCTCCACCAATGCTCCCAGGTTCCCTCCTACCCCACCAACAGTCCCCTTGACAGGATCATTTTTGAAGTTTGGAAGTTGTAGTGTGGGTCTCTTGCTTTCAGTGTCATTGGATCTGTAGTTTACATACCTAGATATGCTGCATCTCTACAACACAGATGTGCTCAAACCTACATCTTTTAAAAATCTCCCAGTTCACTGTAAAATGTAGATGCACAAAGGATTCTAAGCCTGGCCTAACAAATAACTGAACAAATCACCCTCACTATAGAGCAGGCGAATCAATGCACTGCAGGCCAAATTCCCAAAGATCAGCAGGTGAGTGGGAAAGCAATAGGAGGAAGCCAATAAATAGAGTATATTGTGACAGTGTTGTGGAACTATGATCAAAATAACTGTGCAGAAGGTGCTAATTATCAAATAACAGGAAAATCAAATCTGGGAATGGGGTTCAGAGAAATTTCTCTTTCAACTGAGACAAATAACCAGAATCTCAGATCCTGGTATAAAGTCTGCCATGCAGGATTGTATGTATAACGGCACCGTAATTGGCACATTGCTCAGCCAGGAATAGCAAAGCTCAAACACTGTGCCCAGGAGTACCTAGGAACAGGTCTGGGCAGGGAAAGAGTCCTGTATCCCAGCGGCTCTTCAGTCCCTGCCAAGAAGTCTGGCCTTTACCATGAGGGTAATGAGCAAAGGGTGAGAGAATTCAAAGGACTGTGGCCAGTTTTTGCTTTTGAGAATTTTCTCTAGTAAAACTCCTTGAAAAGATTGAAGGTGGAATCTGATAAACTAACACTTTTCCAGATTAGATGGCTCAAAAACTATTTTGCTCAAATTACAAACAACAATATGTACAAGAGCAGATGATGCAATTAATAGCACAGAGAGCATCTTCATATAAAGAAATCTGGAAATTCTAGAACATACTAACAACAAGAAGGAAAAAGTTTTGAAATTTACAGGAAGAAAAGAAATGGTCAGTAAAATGAAAAAAATGTTTTAGCATGAATAGTTTTGAAGTACAGAGGAACGAATTACAAGTATAGGTTCTGAATATGAACTGGAAAAGTTAGAGTGAATATTGCTCAGTAGTATTGGGAATGAATAATAAGGAAATCATTTGTGAAGCAACCTCTAAAAGTCTTACATAATCTACCTCAGAATTCTAAGCAGATTTCTTAAATAAAGTTAATTCTAAGAAAATAACTGAAAATATGAAGGTTTTTTTTTTTTAGTTTTGAGGACATACACAAAAGTACTCAGGGCATACTCCTAATTCTATGCTCAGGTATTACTGCTGGTGGCCTCCATCATATGGGATACCAGGGATCAAACCTGGATTGGCCACATGGAAGCCAAGCACCTACCCATTTTACTATCTTTCCAACCCTGGTATGAAGGCTTATAAACAAAAATTTTAATTGTAGAATAATTTATAACAAAAAGGAGAAAGGATCTGAATATTTGTTAATAACATGGTATCTGAAAACACTTCAGATTAGCCCTGTGATAGAATTATGTGACCCTTAAAATATTATAAACTAAGGTTTACTGCCTACAATTAGGTATAAAAATGAGATGCAAAATTAACCCTCCATGACATAGTAGCTAATGGTATCTTCAAAAATGTCACACCGCTGGCCAAGGAAGTAAAAACAGAGATAGACAACAGGGACTATCTTAAACTAAGAGGCTTCTGCACCTCAAAAGAAACACTGACCAAAATACAAAGACAGGCTACAGAATGGGAAGGGATATTCGGCAAATACATATCCGATAAAGGGTTGATATCAAGGATATACAAAGTACTGGTTGAACTCCACAAAAAGAAAACATCCAACCCCATCAAAAAGGGGAGATGAAATGAATAGACACTTTCACAAAGAAGAAATCCGAATGGCTAAAAGGCACATGAGAAAATGCTCCTCATCATTAATCATCAGGGAGATGCAGATCAAAACCACAATGAGATATCATTTCACACCACGGAGAGTGGCCCATATCCACAAGAACAAAAGCAACCAGTGTTGGCGCGAATGTGGCGAGAAAGGAACACTCCTTCACTGCTGGTGGGAATGCCGACTGGTTCAGCCCTTTTGGAAAACAGTATGGGTGATTCTCAAAAAATTAGAAATTGAGCTCCCATTTGACCCAGCAATACCACTCCTGGGAATATATCCCAGAGAGGCAAAAATGTATAATCTAAGTGACATCTGCAATTGTTTGTTCATTGCAGCACTCTTTACAATAGCCAGAATTTGGAAAAAACCTGAGTGCCTGAGAACAGATGACTGGTTAAAGAAACTTTGGTACATTTACACAATGGAGTCCTAGGTAGCTGTTAGAGAAGATGAAGTCATGAAATTTACAGACAAGTGGTACTACATGGAAAATATCATGTTAAGCTAAATGACTCAGAAAGAAAGAGATAGGCATAGAAATATTGCATTCATCTGGGGAACATAAAGTGACAAAATAGGAGACTAACACCTAAGAATGGCCGATATTAGTACCAGGAATTTTACTCCATGGCTTGGAGGCCAACCACACATGCTAGGGGGAAAGGGATCTCAGATAGAGAAGGGAATACCAAATAAAGGGTGTTGGGAGGATCCTCCCAGGATTGGAGAAGCATGCAGACAGTAGACTATAGACCAAACATGATTGTCACCCATTGCCTCTTTTGCAAACCACAACACCCAATAAGATAGAGAGAACAAAATGAAATGCCCTGACACAGAGGCAGGGTGGGATGGAGGGGATGCGAGGTGGGAGGGATACTGGGATCCGTGGTGGTGGGAAATGGGCACTGGTGGAGGGATGGGTATTTGATCATTGTATAATTGAAACCCAATCACAAAAATCTGTAAGTCTACAACTGTACCTCATGATGTCTCACTAATAAAATTTTTTTAAAAATGAGATGCAAAATTACATTCACAATGTACCTTCAGTAAGGAAATAGAATATCTGTGCAGATAAATAAATATATGGAGGTGAATATAAACAACTGAAAGAACAAAAATATATATCAAGTTGTTAGCCAGGGTTATTTTGCTTTACTTAAAATTTTCTGCAGTTATAAACCCATGGTGTTTTAAATACTCTTAAACTAACACAACCAAGTTAGAAGAAAAGAAAACCAGAAATGATGAATAGTCGAGTAGCAAAACTAGAAAATTTTAACAGAATACAAGACTTACTCCGAAACTTCACACAGAAGCCAGTCAAATTATGTTATCCATTACCCCAGTGATGCAGAAATATATTTAAAGTTGCTCTAGACACTTTGCTGATGAAAGTCTATGACAGAGTTCACCCTGAGGATTGAGGCTACGGAGTGAGACAGGTCTCCTTGTGGAAAGAAGTGCCAGTGTTCTGACTCAGTGAGAGGAATCACGCTTCTCTCTGCACCAAGATGCCAGCATGTGTCATCCTGTTTGTCACAGAAATACCTATTTCGGTGACTCATTTAAATAAAAAGACACATCAGAGAGGCCCAAAGGCTCTACACTTACTCTTCAAGGAAAAGGCATCCACAAGAGAAGACACAAACCTAAGCTCCTCATCTTATGCACTCTATGAGTAATTCTGCGGTTTATCCTGACTAATTCTGCTCAAGCAGATTCATGGGCTCTTGAGGACAAGGCTTGGGAACGAGAAGCATTAAAAACTTCTTTATTACTTACATTTGTTACAGGGCTTGGCTTAGAATAGCCTTTTATACCTTTTAATTCCCTTGGTTGACTACATGAATCCAGAGAAACTGTAAAGTAAACCATTCAGTTCTGACTTAACAAACTGCTTAGATTCTTGGAGCACTTCTGAGAGAAATGTGTTTTCAGCTGTAAAAGGTAAAGGTAAAGGCCATCCCGTTGATCGTCGATTTGCTCGAGCGGGCCCAGTAACGTCTCCATTGGAGACTTTGTTGTTACTGTGTTTGGCATATCGAATACTCTTGGTAGCTTGCCGGGCTCTCCGAGAGGGGCGGAGGAATTGAACTCGGGTCGGCCATGTTGGCCGCTTGTAAGGCGAACGCCCTACCCGCTGTGCTATCGCTCCTCTAGACTAAATTAGCCTGATATTGACAGGATTCTGTAAAGTATAGAAACCACAAGTATCCACTCATCTCCATCCCAGAAGCCTCTCAGGTGTTCAGGGCATGTTTGAATAGGCCAGATCAGCATCCAGGAGATGTGATTAGTAAGAAACAACATTGGAGTCCCAATAGTGAACAAGAAAGATTCATTTCTTGTTCGTGCTGTGAAAACTAGGATAGCCTTTTTCCACATCCCTCATTCTGGCCTTGAGACTGAAAGAGCAGCTCTTTCCCAAACTACATTATTCTCACAGAGACAAGACAATGAACAAAGCAGCAGAGGATCCTGAAACATTCCACCTGGGCTTGTACACAGTGTCTTATGCATAATTCATTGCCTAAATCAATCCAGTGGGCAAAAGGAGGCTACACCATAACCCTCCTGCAAGAAGAGCAGGAGATGGCTGAGAACAATACAAAAACTACCTTATCAACTTTCTAAAGTTGATGACTAGCTAATAGCAGTTTTACATATGACAGTTGAATATCTGATGGCCCTGTCCCCTTTAGCAGTGTGTGAATGAAATAGGCATTTAGTAGAAACCAGTCTGAGAAATTGACAATGGGAAGCTTCTGATCAACATGCTCCTCATGGAATATTTCAATATATTAATGGTATTGAGGTACTCAAATCCATCACAACTCTATAAAAACTGCAGTTATGTGTGGCCTAATTGGTTAAGGGCTGGTTATACCAAGAATTGTTGGGTCATCTGGCATTCCCAACTTGAGAAGTTCAGACAAGTCAGAAACAGAGATAGGTAGGTTCTAGGATGAGACCTTATAAAGATTATACTATATGGGCAAGCTAAAAAAATACACACAATCAGAATGTTGTCATATGGAATCTGATATTGGTTTCCAAATCATATCCTATTCTCCTACTATATGCATCCAATTCTAAAACTTTCGGTGACTAGGGCTCATTATTTCAGGATCTGTGAATGGTTTTACTGGTATATCATTTTTTAATCAGATTTTTTTTTAGTTTTGGGTCTTAACTTTCTATTCTTTTTTTTCCTTAAATTTTTATTAGTGAAACACCATAAGGTACAGTTGTAGACTTACAAACTTTTGTGCTTGGGTTTCGGTTATACAATGATTGAATACCCATCCCTCCACCAGTGCCCATTCTCCACAACCACCAGTCCCAGTATCCCTCCCACCCAGCATCCCCCCATCCCACCCTACCACTGTGGCAGGGTATTCCCTTTTGTTCTCTCTCTCCTTTTGAGTGCTGTGGTTTGCAAAAGAGACATTGAGTGGCAATCTTGTTTGGTCTATAGTCTTCTCTCATCACACATTTCCCATCCTGAGAAGAACCTCCCACACACTTTATTTGGTGCTCCCTTCTCTATCTGAACTGCTTTTTCCCCTAGCATGTGCGGCTGTCCTCAAAGCCATGGAGTAATCGTCCTGGTACTTATCTCGGCCACTCTTGGGTGTTAGTCTGCTATTTTGTTACTTTGTGTTCCCCAGATGAATGCAGTCTTTCTATGTCTGTCCCTTTCTATCTGACTCAATTCGCTTAGCATGATACTTTCCATGTAGTACCACTTGTATATGAATTTCATGACTTCATCTTTTCTAACAGCTGCATAGTACTCCATTGTGTAGATGTACCAAAGTTTCTTTAACCAGTCATCTGTTCTCAGGCACTCAGGTTTTTTCCAGATTCTAGCTATTGTAAAGAGTCCTGCTATGAACAAACAAGTGCAGATGTCAATTCGATTATGCTTTTTGGCCTCTCTGGGATATATTCCCAGGAGTGGTATTGCTGGGTCAAATGGGAGCTCAATTTCTAATTTTTTGAGAGTTGTCCATACTGTTTTCCAAAAGGGTTGAACCAGTTGGCATTCCCACCAGCAGTGAAGGAGAGTCCCTTTTACGCCACATTTGCACCAACACAGGTTGCTTTTGTTCTTTTGAATGTGGGTCAATCTCTGTGGTGTGAAATGATATCTCATTGTTGTTTTGCATCTGCATCTCCTTGATGAATAATGATGTAGAGCATTTTCTCATGTGCTTTTTAGCCATTCGGATTTCTTCTTTGAGAAAGTCTCTGTTCATTTTGTTGCCCCACTTTTTGATGGGGTTGGATGTTTTCTTCTTGTGGCATTCAACCAGTACTTTGTATATCCTTGATATCAACCCCTTGTCGGATGTGTATTTGGAGAATATCCTTTCCCATTCTCTAGACTGCCTTTGTATTTTGGTCAGTGTTTCTATTGAGGTGCAGAAGCTTCTTAGTTTAAGATAGTCCCATGTTTCTATCTCTGTTTTCACTTGCTTGGCCAGTGGCGTGACATCTTTGAAGACACCATTAGCTTCTATGTCATGGAGGGTTTTGCCAACTTTGTCTTCAATGTACCTTATGGATTCCAGTCTGATGTTGAGGTCTTTAATCTATTTTGATCTTAATGGGAGGAATTAACCTCCCAAACCACAAACTCTACTATAAAGCAGTAATAATTAAAACAGCATGGTACTGGAACAAAGGCAGAGCTGTAGACCTATGGAACAGGGTTGAATATACTGATATCTCCCCTCAAACAAATGATCATCTAATCTTTGATAAAGGGGCAAGAAAAACGAAGTGGAGTAAGGAAAGCCTTTTTTAACAAATGGTGCTGGCAAAACTGGACGACTACATGCAAAAACTGGGCTTAGATCTCCACCCTAGCTTTTATGAGGGAGCTATTTGCTTGCAGGATTGTTTTCCATCCTTTGACTTTGAGTCTGTGTTTGCTCTGACTGTTAAGATGAGTTTGTTGTAGGCAGCAGAATGTTGAGTTCTGTTTCTGAATCCATTTTGCTACTCTGTGTCTCTTAATTGGTGAATTTGGACCATTGACATTGAGAGATATTATTGTTATGGTGTTTTGTGTCATATTTCTGTAAGGATCTGTTGTGCTTGTAGGGTTTGTCTTATCTTATAGTAGCCCCTTTAGCCCTTATTTTAGGTTTGGTTTTGAGTCTATGAAGTTCCTGAGCTGCTGTTTATCTAGAAAATAGTGTAACGTTCCTTCAAATTTGAGTGAGAGTTTAGTCGAATAGAGTATTCTTGGTGAAGCATTCAATTCTCTGAGTTTTTTTCACTATATCCCACCATTGCTTTCGGGATTGGAGGGTTTCCTCTGATAGAACTGCTGTGAATCTAAAGGGTGTTCCTTTGTATGTGATTTCCTTCTTTGACCCTGCTGCTTACAGTATTGTGTCTCTATTGGTGGCATCCATCATTCTACGTATGATAGGTCTTGGAGTGTTTTTTTTAGGGCCTCTTTTAGCTGGCACCCTTCAGGCTCCTTGAATCTGAATGGCTGCATTGTCGAATTCTGGGAATTTTTCAGCAACGATTTGTTTTACCATGGCTTTTTCATTGGGATTGTTTCCTTGAGCTTCTGGGACTACTATGATTCTAATGTTGTTCCTCTTTGAATCATCTCCTAGGACTCTGATTCGCTCTTGAGCTATTTTGAGGTCTCTTGCCTTTGTTTGTTGTTGCCTGTTGGCTTGATGCAGCTGATCTTCCAGCTCACTGATTCTATCTTCAGCTGTGGTCATTCTACTTTTGAGGGCACAGACTGGGTTTTTTATTTCATCTATGGAATCTTTGATTCATGACATTTCTGTGCATACCTTTCCAATTTCTGCTCTCATTTCTTTTTGCATTTTCCAGTTGTGCGATCCATTGTTTCTTTCATGTCCTCTTTCAATTTATTGAATAATTGTCTGACTGTTTCATTGAGTTGATTGAACATCCTCATGACTTCATATCTGAATTCTTTGTCAGAGAAGTCCCTTAGGTGAATAGCACCTACTGAGGCTTCTGGACTCTTTACATTGTCCTTTCAATGTGGTGGTGATTTGCGTTGATTCTTCATGTTGGTGTGTAAGAATAGGAACTGTGATGTCATACTAGATGCTTTGGTATAGTAAACTACCTGCGGTTGCATGAGCAGCAGTGTGCCTGAAATTAAGCCTTGTCCACTTCTACCTAAGTCACGCCCCTTCTGAAGAGGCCACGCACCCATGGGAACCAGTTGTGTGTGAGGGGTGAATGCTAGGTTGGGGGGAAGACCGGAGCAGCTTTGTGGGCGGGTGAGGAGGAAGGGTCTCAGGTCTCCTTTTGCTGCAGTGTCTGAGAGGACGCCTGGGCCTTTGCCCGGCGAAAGCTAAGTCCCGCATTTGAATGCTGGCAGACAGACTGACCTGGATGGGGAGGAGACCAGCGGAGCAGTGTTAGGGGCGGGCGAGGAGAAAGGGGCTAGGGTTCCCTTTTGTTCCAGGGTCCGAGTGGATGCGTGGGCCTTTGCAGGGAAAAAGCCAAGTCCCGGATCTGAATGCTGGTGGATGGACTGACCTGGATGGGTAGGAGACCAGCGAAGAAGCGTTGGGGGCAGGCGAGGAGGAAAGGGCTCAGGTCCGCTTTTATTCCAGGGTCCGAGAGGACGCCTGGGCCTTTACAGGGAGAAAGCCAAGTTCCGGATTCGAGTGCTGGCAGGCGGACTGATCTGGTTGGGGATGAGACAGGCATAGCAGCGTTGGGGGCAGGCCTTAACTTTCTACTCTGAATATATTACTAAGTGAAAACTCTTCCAAGAACCAAGCAAAGACACTACTTTAAGAAAATAAAATTAAACTCTGTTTCTCTGAATACCCATTGTAGATTATTGGTTTCCAGCTTTACTTTTTAATCCAGAATAAATTCTTTTCTTTAAGGGGGTGAGAGGACCATCCAGTGATTTTAGGCCAACCAGACAGGAGGTTCAGTGCCGGAATGTGAGGCTATTTGCTTTCGTTCTCTTTGTTTCTTTGACTTCCCTCGTCATTCAGCTATTTCTCTTAGAGGAGTAATTGCTACATACCTCTTCTCTAACCTCTTCCTTCTGAGTCTACCACAAGGTTACTATTCTCTAACCCCAGACTTCCAAGAGTAGCACACCATGGAAGCACACTTCCGTGCTTATAAATTATATAAGCCACACTAGAAAGTAGCTTAATGTGAAAATTGCTTCTACTTTAAAATATAAGTTAAAATATATTCCCCCATTGGGTCAGATTATGTAACCATAACATTTCTCATGCTACACTTTTAAATATGCAGTACTTTAGCTCATCATTTTGTTGTTGTTGTTTTGGGTTTTTTTTTTTTTTTTGCCTTTTTGGTTATACCAGGAGATGTTCAGGGAATAATCCTGGCTCTGCACTCAGGAATTACTCTTGCCAATGCTCTGGGGACCCTATGGGACCCTGGGATCAAACCCGGATTGGCAGCGTGCAAGAGTCATGCCCTCCCCACTGTACTATTGCTCTGGCACCTCCAGCTCATCATTTTTACTTGAGAATGAACTGTTCACAAATGCTCATTCCAGATGTTGCTCATCTCTACCCAATGATACTGATACTTTTTTTTGTAAAGCTGTTCACAATAATTTATTACATTCAATATTCCAATAAATGGAATTCAATATTCCAATCACTGTCATTATCCTCCCGATGTTCATCACTTTCCTCGAGTGGGCCCAGTAACGTCTCCATTGGAGACTTTGTTGTTACTGTGTTTGGCATATCGAATACATTACGGATAGCTTTTCACGATCTGCTGTGCGGGCGAGAGACTCTCGGTAGCTTGCCAGGCTCTCCGAGAGGGGCAGAGGAATTGAACTCAGGTCAGCCATGTTGGCTGTGTGCAAGGCAAACACCCTACCGCTGTGCTATGGCTCCAGTCCCAATATTCCAATACCAATTCCAATTCCAATACCACCATTACACCTTCTCACCACCATTATTTCAAATGTTCCCACCACCACCCAAGCCTTCCCCTAAATCGCATCCCAAATAATTTATTTTGTATTGCTTGTTTTGAATGATCCACTAAAAGTGATTCAAAAAAGTTTCCTTAGGGGAAAGTGTGTGAAAATTGTTGTATCTCACCCTGAAGCCATTTAACCCTTGTAAAAGAGATTACTAACATATTGTGACAAGTTGAGCATTGTGTGCTAGTGTTTTTTTTTTTTTCACGATCACGACCATCCTGTTGTTCGTCTGTTGCCTTGAGCAGGCCCCAGTAACGTCTCCTTCCTCCTAGCCCTGAGATTTTTTAAAATGTGCCATATTCAAGGCTCTTTTAGAGTTAGGAGAATGAGACCCATCATTGTTACTGGTATTTGGCATATTGGGTAAGCTATGGGGAGTTTGCCAGACTCTGCCGTGTGGGCAGGTTACATTCGGTAGCCTGCCAGTTTGTCCAAAGTAGGAATGAGATAATAAGATGTTGCTTCCGGGAGTTGGGTTTTATAGTCTCTGGGTCTTGGCCGTTGATGGGATTACACAGCGCCAGGGGGCCAGTTGGTGGGTGTGACCCCTACCTACTGGAATATGGAGGATCTGGGTGGAGGATGCTTAGCCCCGATCCAAGCAGGCTTGGAGATCTCAGCCCCGGGACCCGCATGCCTTTGTTCCTCTGCTGGTACCCTCATGCACGTGGAGAGTGGTCTCAGCATGGTGGGTTTTTTTTTAAATCCAGATAGCACAGCGGGTAGGGCGTTTGCCTTGCACGCGGCCAACATGGCCGACCCGAGTTCGATTCCTCCGCCCCTCTCGGAGAGCCCGGCAAGCTACCGAGAGTATTGGATATGCCAGACACAGTAACAATAAAGTCTCCAATGGAGACGTTACTGGGCCTGCTCGAGCAAATCGATGATCAACGGGAGGGCCTTTACCTTTACCTTTTACCTTTACCTTCTACTTTACACCCCATCAAATGTGGTGTGCTACTCTTGGTACATCAGTAAGGTAGTATATGAGATGTCACTTCAGGAATTCTAAAATTTTAAATAGGGTGATACAACTGGAGTTAAATTTTCAACTAGATGGTGACTTTGGGTCTAGAGGCATATCTGCAGCTTGTTGTTCTCTTCTGAGACTTAATTGTGAGTCTCTGGATCAATGACCATTAATGAGCTTATATAGTACCAGGGCAGTTCATGGACATCACTGCCAGGCTCCCAGAAGAACAGGGAGATGGGGGGAGGTCATCCATTTCTAACAGCGTAATAACCTGGAGATTTCAGTCACATAACCTGCATACCCGGATTTTTCAGCAGATACATTCTCATGGATGAGGTTCCAGTGATACTTTTGAACCATGTTCTGTCCAATGTTATGACTCTCCAATTCTGTGTTTTCCCTGGATGACATATATTACCTGCATACTCCCAGGGTTTTTTACCTGACTCCAATTACCCCTTCAGAAGGAATATATCCCTATTTTGAGTCTTTCTATTAAATTCACTATACCTTCATTATTTTATTCATTTTAGCATCAAGGCTGACAGAGCCAACAGGTGCCAAGGAGTCATGGAACCTGGATTTCTATTACTAGAAAACTCAAATCTAAAATCTTATGTGAAGATTCAGAAAATATGATTTTACTCACTTCTGCCATTCCATCTGATTAGCATTATTTATTGTGCCAGTGAATAATACTAACCCGTATACTCTTAGTCATATTTTTATGCTCATAGTGTGTAAGTAGCCACATTTTCAATGTTCCTACAAACACATTTGTATTACAAGCTACATTGTTGATTTAATCATTTAGCATGTTAATTTCTAAGTTATGATGAGAACTTTCTGGGTCCTCAAAAGTTTAATATCATCCCAGAGTGTACATCTTTAAATTTGAGAATACTTGATCCTCCTAAGGATGGTCCTCTTTCTTGATTACTATATTAAGAGTTTTATTATTGGGAGCATTCACCTTACTCTAGTCTTCAAATACAAGTACCTTCAATACAGATTCTCAATCAGGAAAGCTCCCCCACTTATTTGGTCTTATCTACCTACTCCAGAAAGGCAACTAAAGGCCAGAACTATAGATAACCAATCTTTGTCACTGTGTTGTCTGATGGTGCACTGCCCATATCCATTGTTCTATTCTACATTTTTGAGATAACTATCAACACTCTATTTGAATTCCATTTCGTTGCCTGGTGTTCATTTTGAAATATAAACCATGAACTTGAGATTACATTTTTCATCAAGTTTTCTAGTTCTGATTAGATATTGAGAAATATGCAGTTTGTTCAACCTGATACGTTTATTACTTCAACCTGGGTTGGAGGTTTCTTCTCAAATTTGATCTGCATATTTAGATTTTTTATCTTGGGGACAGAGAGATGACTCAAAGGGCTGGAGCATATTCTTTGCATGCAAGAATCCCAGTTTTGATGCCTAATATCACAGAGTTTCCCCAGTTTCCAGTTGCACCACTGGAAGGAACACCTGAGTACCCATGGGAGTGGTCCAAAACCAAACAAATGAAAGATTATAAACCTTGTCCTTTACCTCCAATTTTACTTGAAGTCTTTGATTCTCTTCATGATTATTTCATGACCTGAGTTTTGTGTTCTACTTTGACTAAAGTCATGTTTCTAACTCCTAGTAACCTATCTTGTCCTAGACCCATCCATACTGAGGATTGAAAATAAATGAAGGGACAACCTTAACAGTGACAAGCACTGTCAAAACATACTTTACATGTATTGATCCAGGTATTATATGAATGTGTGTAAGCATGTGTGTTAGCATGAGACAGCTGCTAATATTTAGCTGCTACATAATTTGGGGAGCTGCAATTAGGACTTCAGCTCTAAACTACTAGATTTGTTTTTTATGATTTGGGGTCCACGAAAATTAACTGATTTCTCCCCTTCCTTTAGATGGTCCCATCATTTATGCAGCATACTTAAAGATGGAGCACAGTGATGAGAATATTAAATTCTGGATGGCATGTGAAAACTATAAGAAAATTGACTCTCGGTGGAGCCGAATTTCAAGGGCAAAGAAGCTTTATAAGATTTATATCCAGCCGCAGTCCCCCAGAGAGGTAACCACATGTGACAACGACAGCAAATGGGAATCACTTCAGTCTTCCCCGAGCCAATCCCACTATCTGTGAAAAAAACCTGAGTTCCAGGCCTTTTCCATCTACCAGCTCTTAAAATGCTCTTAAATTTAACTATGTTCAACTTATTTTACAGATCTTTTTAAAATTATGAATTAACTGATTTGAATCGTGTCCCACTACATTAATATGTTAAAGTTAGGATTCAAACTATGACTGGCAAATTCTAAAGCCTCTCTTGATTAAGTGCTGGGCACAGTCTGCCCCACCATGCCAGCAAGCATTCAGGCCACTGCGACTTCCCATCACTCACGGTCACTTACTGAAAATAACCTCGAGGGAAACAGACCCGATGGGAATCCTCATGATGTACAGACAGTAAAGAAGGAAAATTCATGTTAAGCACATAGGCTAGAGGCCAGAGACACAATACCCATCACCCGGGTCAGTCCCATATCCCGAAACAGTCCTCAAAAGTCCAATCTGAAAAATTCTTGATTTGTTGAAATAACCACTCTGCCCTCTATTTCTCCACTTCTCTTTGCTTTCGTCCCATTTATATATAGTCAATTAAATCAGCATTCATGACCATTAAGGAGGCTAAAGTTTTAAATAGCACCAATTTTCCTTTTTCTTAAGAGACCTGGAGTTGATTTGAACTTCCTTCTTTGTAGAAGTTACTAAAAACCACTTTTATCCTCCTTAGCAGGCAATGGTTTCTGACATGTCCCTGATCTTGGACTGTGAGTTTGAGTGTTAATGTCTGTGTCTGTGTCTATGCATGTGTATGTGTATGTGTTAATCAGGGCCATGGAAGAGAATATTTACTTTAAAGAGGGCAAAGAATTAGGCCTGGAGAGCAAGCAGTTAGGATGCTTGTTTTGCATGTGACTGCTCTGGTTCAATCACGAACACTCTCTATGGTACCCTGAACCCCACCAAGAGTGATCTTTGAGAAAAATCATGTGTGCCTCCCCAAAGTCAAAAAACAAAGAATTTATTTCATATATCTTTCTAGATCCTGTAAAACACTACCCTATCTCACTGGGAGGGGCTCAATTAAACATTGCCATTCTGTATTTCTATCTTCAGCTACATCTACTTATAGTCTGCACATATTTTCATTTTTCAGATTAACATTGACAGCTCAACAAGAGAAAATATCACCAAGAATCTTCAAGAAGCCACTCAAATGTGTTTTGAAGAGGCTCAAAAAATAGTGTATATGCATATGGAGAGGGATTCCTACCCCAGGTTTCTAAAGTCAGAAATGTACCAGAAACTTCTGAAGACTATTCAGTCCAACAACAATTCCTGACTACCACTTAAAAGTTTAAATCCATGAAGGACTATTTAAAGTACTGCTTTGGTCTTTTAATTTAAAAGCACACAAAAACACCATCAGAAATAAGACTAGGAATGAGATTATTTTAAAAAAATCAAACAACAAATTTATGTTTAGTTCCAAAGTAAAACTGTCCTTAAAAGACCTGGACTCTAGAATTCTTAAAACATGAATAACATCAATTGTGACACACCTATTTAGCTCATTTATAAGGGAGAGGAAGGTTTTTATAACACCAATAATATAAGCTCTGGTCTATAGTTCGCAACTAAAAGATGTTTTCTTATTAATTAAATCATACTCTAATAATGCACAGATTAGTTCTTTTGAAATCATAGCTATACATATTGTGTCTTGCATGTCTATATTTTATATACAGAGTGCTGAAGTTTATATTAATTAGTAGACAAATTTTGGATTTAAAAAACAATTGTATTATATCATAATCAATATAAAAAGCTAGGTTATTGATAAGTTCTCTTTAGAAATTTCTAATTATGTTTATAATTGAAATTGTTTATCAGCTATATCTTCATATACAAAATTCCTCATGATCCTAAGCTATTAAAAACATAAATTCTTCATAACTTGTTTGTTCCATAACTGTAAGGGTAGAAATTTTGGTTTCTATAAATTTAGGATTTATTCCTCACACTGTGAATTAATCACAATCCTAATAATCAATAAACCCAAATATATACACTAATATGTATTCTCAAAGACACAATAAAATTATTTTTCTATTAAAATACTATAGCTTTACTGTCTTAATAGTTTCTTAAAATTTGTCCAAAAAATCCAGAAATAAATAATGTGTATTCCTGCTTTGTTTGTGAGTAACCTATAATTTCAATGTTTAAAAAAAATAGCTAAAATTCGGAGTGCGGTACCACCAGCAGGTCAAGCTGTACCTACTGGGTGAGTGCATCAGCAGCCTGATGGTGCCTTCAGGCTTTTTGATTCCCCAAAATTGCCATTATGCCTCTGACTGGACCCCAATAACTCAAGACCAAGTTTCCCAAGTGGCCAAAAGTTAGGTATGTGGGAACCATGCCCACAAATCACCTTTGGCTCAACTATACAAGCTCATTTATTGGTTTTGCTTCAAAGACCCGTAAATAAATATCAAAAGAGATCAAAAGCTGTAGTTAATCTCAGACTCACGCAAGGTTGAACAGACCAGGGTAAATTGGAAGAGGCAGGTTGGCCTGATGCCCAGCCAAGCCCCCCTAGCCTCTTGCTTTCACAATAAAATCACTGCCATGGCCTGGGCCAGATTCCACATCCTCAGGATGAACCTCACCAAGATAGAATCTACTGAAAATGAGGGTATGCGGGGTTTGTAACTGAAATTTCGAGACTTTCTTGGGGTCGGGATGGGTTACCTCTCTCTCATCTCCCTGCACTTCCAGAAGTCTTGGCAGTCACATCCCAACCTAAAACTGCCACTCAGTTTAAAAGCTACTCAAGCCTAACCTTCCCAATGAAAGTACTGAATGCCATGAACAAACACAATGACCTATGAGTACCTGTATTGCAAACCATAATGCACAAAACAAATAGAGAGAGAGGAGAGAGAGAAAGAGAGAGAGAGAGAGAGAGAGAGAGAGAGAGAGAGAGAGAGAGAGAAGTGACTGCCATAGAGGTAGACTGGGGGTGGATTGTCAAAGAATGGTGGGGGGGTGAAATTGGGGAACATTGGTGGTGGGAAATGTAGACTGGTGAAGAAATGGGTGTTGGATGATTGTATGACTGAAATCCAATCGTGAACAGCTTTGAAATGGTCTATATCACAGATATTCAAAAGCTTTTTTAAAAAAAGAAAGAAAAGCCATGAAAGTAACTAAAAATAAAATAGCTTAAATAATTAAGCATTTTTCAACTACTATCTGTAAGAAATTTTGCTTAGTGTTTTTTACTGTTAAATATGTTTCAGGCAGCAGAGACTATGGTAATGAGATGTTTGTCCAGCATGTGTCCAACGCTAATTAAAATCTCAAACACTTGCATGTGGTACCAGAGTATTGCCAGGGAGGTCTGAAAGAGTTTAGCCCCTAAGTATAGCTAGTTGGGATACAACCTACCCCTAACCCCCAAAAAAGAGAAAAAATTTCAGATCACATATTTGACTTAAATAGAATTAACATTTTTAAAAGTCTATAGACCTGTGCTGTATGACATGAAAATGCATATAAACTAGAATGCTTCTCTTATGGTTGTGCATTTTCAGAATACCAATAAACATGTGAAGCTTATTTTTTGGAAAGAGAATTTGTTGTCAAGATAATACTTTGATTAAAAAGTTTAGAGATGATTAATGCATACTCTAGTTTAGGAGCAGGAAACCTTTTATGTTCCAAGGATAATCTGGACATTTATAGCATGATTCACAGGCCATACAAAAAAATCAACTTAAAAATTAGTCTGCAATTTGTTCAAATGTTTAATTACTATGTTGCAGTTGCCAGACTGCTTGAAAAATCATTTACGGCCAGACTAAATGATTTCACAAGCCACAGATGAACAGTAAACTTGGACATTTCCCCACCCCTACAGTTTGTTGTATAAGTTGTTATCAAAGAGTACAATTTTAGAAGATGCACAAAACTTTCTCTTAAAAATATTAATATCATGGACAAGAGAGATAGTACAGGATTTAAGAAGTTGTCTTATATGTAGATGACCCAGGTTCAATCCCAGGTATAGCATGTTGTCCCCCAAGCACTTTTACAAGTGATACCTGAGTACAGAGTCAGGAGTAAGCCCCGAATAAAACTGGATATAACCTAAACACCCTTTCCCCCAAATACCAGTATTGGGGTCAGAAGGTAGTACAGCAGTTCTGGTGCAGAGGCACCCCTACGCACTGCTGGATACTCCCCCAACCAAAGAAAGCTGTATACACGTGAGGGATTACAAATTCATTTAAAAATGAAATTGTACCCTTTGTGACAAAATGTATGGAACTTGAAATGATAATGTGAAATAAGAAAGGAAAATAAGAAATCAAAAGACAGTCATGCCATGGTTCCACTCATATAAAATAACACATGGGCAAGAAAACACTAATTCAACTCAGTGGCTAACCATTATGGTGGTTACAAAGTGAAAATGAACAGGTGGAGAAAGGAGCAAAGGGGCTTTTTCAAGGTGGGATAGAACTTCAGTGGTAGGATCATATTACACATATTAAATGCAAAACAGTTCAGAATGAAATTCCTCTATCCAACTGAACTGCCTTCTACTTCCACTATTACATTCTTCTCTCTTCTCTTGCCTGATAATGGTTATTTTTGGAGGAATCACTCTTAAATTCCTGGCCCTTTCACAAGGAAAAAAATGATAACATTAATCACAGGACATTTGAAAATGCATCATGTATGGGATTCACTCTGTCGAAAAAGTCCTCCCTCTATTGTGAATATGAGGAAACAGGCCCACTACATCAGAGAGGCTAGTGGAGAGGCACTAATCCATTTGTCTTCTATCTCAATCCCAAGCTTTTGTCTCTTGGCATTATATGGCAACTTCTATATGCAACATGAGGTAAAGGTGCAGTGAGAACAGAGCAGAGGAAATTTATTAGCAGATAAAATTAATATTTAAATAAAACTAAAACTCCCAGATTTACCCCTTATTGCAGGATCAATCCCTTCTTAAGAGAAAAATAAATGATAAAGATTGCTAACTGTTTTTACTTAATTTATTAGTTATATTGGTTTTATCAGGGACTTACTTGGCTAATTTAGTATAACTTAAATTGTGTGCTCCCCAAGTTACTCCGAAACTGTCCAAACCATGTGTATCTGGCCATGTGTGTGTGACCTTTACAAACTGTCCAGAAATAAATTCAATATTTCTGTGAGAGAAATATATGTTTTTTTCTGTTCTGTTTGGAGTGCTGGGGCCACACACAGGGTCGCTCAGGAGACCATGTGTGGGCCTGGAGATCTAACTGGGTCAGCCACACAGAAGGCAAGTATTTTGACCCCTATACTAAAGAGAGGATTCAAAACACGTGGAAACACTTCTTCTCTAATTTATTTTGGTTTAGGATCATCATTGCTACTGTGGTTAGGGGTCTCTTAAGAAGTGGTTCAGGAAGTCCAGGGACTCCCAACACAATTTTTGGCCAATGAGGCTGTTTGTTCAAAGCAAGTGACTGAGGATGTAATGCTTCTCACATACTGCAGCTCACAGGAACTGAACCCTTGTATTCAGGGATCAAACCTGGCAGTATATGGGACCCACATGCAGTGCCAGGCTTCATTGAACTAGGTTTTCCACTACAGCTAGGCAAGTGTCTTAACCTTTGTTCTAACTCTCCAGCCCTTCTACTAGTTTTTCTTTATCCTATTTACTGGGTTTTATGATGCATGTTTCTGTTTCATGAACAGTATGTCTATAGACAAAAGGATGAAAATACCCTTTGGTATTTAGTGTTTTATAACCCTAGGGATATTTTAATCAACTAATATTTTGTTAAAACACCATAAAACTTATATTTAAAAGTGACTGTAAGAATTTATCTATTAATACATTTTAAATGACTTGCTTTACCTTTAGATTAATAATTGTTAAGTATTGTTAGCATTTCAATAATATAGGCTGTATTTTCTATTTTCAAATATAGATTTTCAAACTCTGGGAGATGCAAGACAAGTCTCCATTGTCTCTAAATAAAAATAAAATAGTCATCTCCAAAAGAAGATAGTGACACAGATTTGTATAATTTAGAGCCAAGCATTTTGGCAGAGATGAACACTTTCCTATTTATAATTCATCAGTCACACCACAGTTGCACCAACTGCAAGCACTTTTTACCAATTTTAAAATAACTACACAGAAAAGAAATACATAAAGCTTTCTTCACAATCATAATAGGGTGTGATTTGAAGAAAATCATAAGATTTTACAACCCAAAAATATCTTTCCCATATTGAAGGCCTGAAATCCCCCCTCAGAGGCCAAGAATGATGAAAATGTCAGCCACATTTAAATTCTAAATGAAGAGTGAAATACGAATGCTGACATTTTACCTGCTGCCTAGCATAAAGGAAACTTGGTGAAAGAGAATGTAGCCATATGGAGTGGCAGAGAAAAAAATGGGATGAGAGGGCATAGATTTTAGAATAATTAGGGTTTGCTAGAAACCAAGAAGGATGCGGGAAGTTGGGGGACAACGGGAATCATGTTGATTATAGAAATATTCCAATGCTATTTTTAAAAATCACCAAAAAAATAGATCATGGTTGGGGTCTCAGCTTAAAATCAGGTATTCTTTAGTTAAACTGATTCCAAGTTACTTTATTTTCTGAGGCACAATTGTGAATGAGACTTTTTTTTAAATATCTCTTTCTTCTCTTTCATTATTTGTATAAAAGAAAACCATGGGCTTTTGGGTATTGGTTTTATAATTTGCCACTCTACTATACAATAGATTGTTTCTAGAAGGTTTCTTTTTCTTTTTTTTGGATAGCATTTAGAATTTTCTAAGTATAACAATCTGCAAATAGTGGAAGTTTGACCTATAAAAAGGAAACTACAAAACACTACTTCAAGAAATAAAAGAGGAGACAAGGAAATGGAGACAGATTCCATGCTCAGGGATAGGGAGGAATGACATTGTCAAATGGCTTAATTTCAAAAGCATTATACAGATTCAATGCAATCCCTATAAGGATACCCATGACATTTTCCAAAGAAATAGATCAAAGACTCCTGAAATTCATATGGAACAACGAACCCCCATGAACAGCTAAAACAATCCTTAGGAAAAAGAAGATGAAAGACATCACCTTTCCAAACATCAAACTGTATTACAAAGTGGTAGTAGTTAAAACTGCATCAAGACAGATCCACAGGTCAATAGACTACAGTTGGATATCCTTGAAACTGAACCTCAAGTATGAGATCACTTAGTCTTTGAAGAAATATGAAGTGGAGTGAGAAAAGTTTCTTCAACAAGTGGTGCTGGCAAGGCTGGGTAGCTACATAACATAAAAGTGAACTCAGGCCTCTCTCTAAAGCCAGGCACAAAAGTCAGATCAAAGTGGATTAAAGTCCTCAAAATCATACCTGAATTCATAAGGCATATGGAGAAAAACATAGGCAGACCCTTCCATGACATTCACACTAAAGGCATCTTCAAAGATGAGACAACATTCACCAAACAAGTGGAATCAAACATAAATAAATGGGAGTACATTAAAGTAAGAAGATTCTGCACCTCAAAAGAAACAATGACCTAGTTTTGAGCATCTGCCCTGCCCTCTTCACTCCTGACCGCGGCGCCCATTTCATCTTAAATCCAGGTCAGCACAGCTGCCGGCTCGGGACACTGGGTCCTCCATCTTTCCCTGCAGGACCCCAGGTGTCCCCCGAGATGCCTGAAGAGAAGCAGTTTTGAGCGTCTGCCCTGCCCTCTTCACTCCTGACCACGGCGCCCATCTCATCCCAAACCCAGGGTTCTGTAGAGGCGTGGCCTGCTCAAAAGTGGGCGTGGCCTCAAAAGTGGGCGTGGCTTAATTTCCGGTGGGCCAACGCCTACGTGGCCACAGATTGTTTTCCCATACTAAGGAACCTAGTCCCCAAGGAATCTAGTTCCCAACCTACTCAGCAATATGAAGAAACAAAGAAAATCCCCAACATAAGGGGAGAACAATGAAAACAATCTAGAACATTCCGTCAATACAGCTCACCTAAGGGACCTCTCTGACATAGAATTCAGATACGAAGTCATCAAGATGTTCAATCAACTCAATGAAACAGTCAGACAGACAGCCAGTAACACCACAGAAAAAATCGACAAATTATGAGAAGAAATGAGAGCAGAAATGTCATGATTAAAAGATTCCATAGATGAAATGAGAAACTCAGTTTCTTCTCTTAAAAATAGAATGACCACAGCTGAAGAGAGAATCAGTGAGCTGGAAGATCAGCTGCAACAAGCCAACACGCAACAACAAACAGTGGCAAGGGACCTCAAAATGGTTCTACAGAGAATCAGAGTCCTAGCAGATGATTCCAAGAGGAACAATATTAGAATCATGGGACTACCTGAACCTCAGGGAAACAATCCCAACGAAACAAAGCACCGTCAAACAAATCATTGCTGAAAACTTCCCAGAGCTGCACAATGCAGCCATTCAGGTTCAAGGAGCCCGAAGGGTCCCAGCTAAAAGAGACCCCAACAAAAACACTCCAAGACATATCATAGTTAAAATGATCGATACTGCCGATAGAGACACAATACTGCAAGCAGCAAGAGTAAAGAAGGAAATCACATACAAAGGAGCATCCCTTAGATTCACAGCAGACCGATCGGAGGAAACCCTGCAAGCCCAAAGGCAGTGGCGAGATATAGTCAAAAAACTCACAGAAATGAATTCTTCACCAAGAATACTCTATCCGGCTAAACTCTCCCTCAAAATCGAAGGAACGGTACACTATTTTATAGATAAACAGCAGCTCAGGAACTTCATAGACTCAAAACCAAACCTAAAGCAAGGCCTAAAGGGGCTACTATAAGAAAAGACACACCCTACAACCACAACACACCCGCACAGAAAGATGACACAAAACCCCATAACCATTCTCTCTCTCAATGTCAACGGTCTAAATTTACCAGTTGAGAGACACAGAGTGGCAAAATGGATACAGAGACAGAACCCAACATTCTGCAGCCTACAAGAAACTCACCTCAACAGCCAGAGCAAACACAGACTCAAAGTCAAAGGATGGAAAACAATCCTGCAAGCACACAACTCCCTCAAAAGAGCTGGGGTGGCCATACTAGTATCCGACAACATTAATTTCACCTTGAAAAAGATTAGAAGGGACAGTGAAGGCTATTTTCTCTTCATCAAGGGATACGTACAACAGGAAGAAATCACACTCTTAAATGTATACGCACCTAATGAGGGAACAGCTAAATATTTAAAACAACTGCCAACAGATTTTAAGGAGGACATCACTACCAACACAATAGTACTTGGAGACTTCAACATCGCCTTATCACCTCTGGATAGATCAACAAGAACAAAACCCAGCAAGGAATTATTGGCTTTGAAAGAAGTAATAGAAGAGAAAGGGCTTATGGACTTATACAGGGCTTTACACCCCAAAAAGAAAGAATACACATTCTTCTCCAGCGCGCACGGAACATTTTCCAAAATAGACCATGTGCTAGGACACAAAACATACCTCAACAGAATCAAGAAGATAGAAATAGTATCAGCCATCTTTTCAGACCATGATGCACTGAGGATAGAAATGAATCACACAAAGACACGGAGAACCAAATCAAACACCTGGAAATTAAACAACTCGATGCTGAACAATGAGTGAGTCAGGAACGAAGTCAAGGATGAAATCAAAAGATACCTGGAAACAAATGAGAATGAAGACACAAACTACCAGAACTTATGGGATGCAGCGAAAGCTGTATTAAGGGGAAAATTTATAGCTCTGCAAGCATATCTTAAGTCGATAGAAACGATACACATAAACAATTTGACCTCACAGCTCAAGACCTTAGAAAAGGATCAACAGAAAGAGCCTAAATCAGGCAGAAGGAAAGAGATCATAAAACTTAGAGCAGAAATCAACGACATGGAAAACAAAGAAACAATCCGAAAGATCAATGAAACCAAGAGCTGGTTCTTCGAGAAAATAAATAAGATAGATAAACCACTAGCAACACTCACAAAGAAACAGAGAGAGAGAACCCTAATAAATCGAATCAGAAATAAGAATGGGGATATCACAACAGAAACTAAAGAAATTCAAGAGATCATCAGAGACTACTTTGAAAGTCTGTATGCCACGAAACACGAGAACCTGGAAGAAATGGATAAATTCCTGGATTCCTACCATCTCCCAAAGCTGAATCAAGAAGATATAGAGTACCTGAATAGACCTATTCACATCAAGGAAATTGAAACTGTAATCAAAAGTCTTCCCAAAAACAAAAGCCCAGGCCCAGATGGATTTACTAGCGAATTTTTCCAAACATTTAAAGAGGACCTATTGCCAATTCTTCTAAAGCTTTTCCAGGAAATTGAAAAAACAGAAACTCTCCCAAACAGCTTCTATGAAGCCCATATCTCTCTAATACCAAAAGGAAACAAAGACACCGCAAGAGAAGAAAACTACAGGCCAATATTCCTGATGAACACGGATGCGAAGATTCTCAACAAAATACTAGCCAATAGAATACAACAACTCATCAAAAAGATCATACATCATGACCAAGTGGGATTCATCCCAGGGATGCAAGGATGGTTCAACATTCGGAAATCAATCAACATAATCCATCATATCAACAAAAGAAAAGATAAAAATCATATGATCATATCAATAGACCCAGAGAAAGCTTTTGACAAGATCCAGCACCCATTCATGATGAAAACCCTTGCCAAAATGGGGATAGAGGGGACTTTCCTCAATATAGTTAAAGCCATCTACCATAAACCTAGAGCAAACATCATCCTCAATGGGGAAAAACTGAGACCCTTCCCCCTAAGGTTAGGGACGAGACAAGGATGCCCACTCTCTCCACTACTGTTCAATATAGTACTGGAAGTACTTGCAATAGCGATTAGGCAAGAGAAAGATATTAAGGGCATCCAGATAGGGAAAGAAGAAATTAAGCTCTCACTATTCGCAGATGACATGATACTATACTTAGAGAACACTAAAACCTCTACCAAGAATCTCCTAGAAACAATAGGCTTGTATAGTAAAGTGGCAGGCTATAAAATCAATACCCAAAAATCCATGGCATTCCTATACGCAAATAGTGAAAGAGAATAAAGTGACATCAAGAAAACAATCCCATTCACAATTGTGCCCCAGAAAATCAAGTATCTGGGAACCAGCTTAACTAAGGAAGTAAAGGACCTGTACAAAGAAAACTACATAACGCTACTTCAGGAAATAAAAGGGGACACGAGGAAATGGAAAAATATCCCCTGTTCATGGATGGGGAGAATCAACATCATCAAAATGGCAATACTTCCCAAAGCACTGTACAAATTCAATGCAATCCCTATAAGGATACCCATGACATTCTTCAAAGAAATGGAGCAAACACTCCTGAAATTTATATGGAACAATAAGCCCCCACGAATAGCTAAAGCAATTCTTGGGAAAAAGAAAATGGGAGGAATCAACCTCCCTAACTTCAAACTCTACTACAAGGCAGTAATAATTAAAACAGCATGGTACTGGAACAAAAGCAGAGCTGCAGACCAATGGAACAGAGTTGAATATACTGACATTTCCTCCCAAACATATAATCATCTAATCTTTGATAAGGGGGCAAGAAAAGTGAAATGGAGCAGGGAAAGCCTCTTCAATAAACTGTGCTGGCAAAATTGGACGGCTACATGCAAAAAAAGTGGCCTCAGATCTCTGCCTAACACCATGCACAAAAGTAAGATCAAAATGGATTTATGACCTCAACATCAGACCAGAATCCATAATGTTTATTGAAGACAAAGTCGGCAAAACTCTCCATGATATTGAAGTTAATGGTATCTTCAAAGATGTCACGCCACTGGCCGAGCAAGTGAAAACAGAGATAGACAAATGGGACTATCTTAAACTAAGAAGCTTCTGCACCTCAAAATAAACAGTGACCAAAATACAAAGACAGCCTACAGAATGGGAAAGGATATTCACCAAGTACACATCCGACAAGGGGTTGATATCAAGGATATACAAGGTACTGGTTAAACTCCACAAGAAAAAATCACCGAACCCCATCAAAAAATGGGGTGAGGAAATGAACAGAAACTTTCGCAAAAAAGAAATTCGAATGGCAAAAAGGCACATGAGAAAATGCTCTACGTGACTAATCATCAGAGAGATGCAGATCAAAACCACAATGAGATATCATTTCACACCACAGAGACTGGCCCACATCCATAAGAACAATAGCAACCAATGCTGGCGCGGATGTGCCAAGAAAGGGACCCTCCTTCACTGCTGGTGGGAATGCCGGCTGGTCCAACCCTTTTGGAAAACAGTATGGACGACTCTAAAAAAATTAGAATTTGATCTGCCATTTGACCCAGCTATAGCACTCCTGGGAATATATCCCAGAGAGGCAAAAAGGTATAGTCCAAGTGACATCTGCAATTGTTTGTTCATTGCAGCACTCTTTACAATAGCCAGAATCTGGAAAAACCTAAGTGCCCAAGAGCAGATGACTGGTTAAAGAAACTTTGGTACATTTATACAATGGAGTACTATGTAGCTGTTAGAAAAGATGAAGTTATGAAATTTACATACACTTGTATGTATGTAAATTTGATATCAAGGATATACAAGGTACTGTTAGAAGAAGAAATTCGAATGGCAAAAAGGCACATGAGAAAATGCTCTACATGACTACTATGGTACTACATGGAAAGTATCATGTTAAGCGAAATGAGTCAGAAAGAGCGGGATAGACACAGAAAGACTGCATTCATCTGGGGAACATAAAGCAACAAAAAGGGAGACTAACACCCAGGAATGGCTGAGATTAGTACCAGGAATTTTGCTCCATGAATGGAAGGCCAGTCACACGTTCTAGTTGAATAGAAGCTCAGATAGAGAAGAGAGCACCAAATGAAGGGTGTTGTGAGGACCGTCCCAGGGTGGGAGAAGCACGTTAAAAGTAGTCTATAGACCAAACATGATTGCCACTCAATGCCTCTCTTGCAAAACACAGTACCCAAAAGAAGAGAGAGAGAACAAGGGGGAATACCCTGCCACAGAGGCAGGACGGGACGGGGGGATGGGGGGTGGGGGGGATGCTGGGACCCGTGGTGATGGATGACGGGCACTGGTGGAGAGATGGGCACTTGATCATTGTATAACTGAAACCCAAGCACAAAATTTGTAAGCCTATAACTGTACCTCATGGTGTTTCACTAAAAAAAAAAAGAAAAAAAAAGAAACAATGACCAAGATACAAAGACAGCCCACAGAATGAGAAAAATTATTTACCCAGTACCCTTCTGACACGGAATTAATATCAAAGATATATAAGGCACTTGAGCTTTACAAGAAAAATAACATGCAACTCCATCAAAAATTAGGAAAAAGAAATGAACAGAAACTTTCTCAAAGGAGAAATATAAATGGCCAAAAGGCACATGGAAAAAATGTTCTAATTGCTAATTATCAGGGAGATGCAACTCAAAACAACCATGAGATATCAACTCACACTACAGAGACTGGCACACATCAAAAAGAAGAACAACCCTTTCTGGTGCAAATGTGAGGAAAAAAGGACTCTCATTCATGCTGGTATGAATGCCAACTGGTCCAACTTTTTGGAAAACAATATGAGAATTCCTCAAAAAACTAGAAGTTGAACTTTGATATTACTCAGCAACACCACTTCTATATATATATATATATATATATATATATATATATATATATGCAGTAGCACAGCAGGTAGTGCATTTGCCTTGTATGCTGCCAACACAGCCAACCCCAGTTCAATTTCTCCACCCCTCTTGAAGAGCCTGGCAAGCTCCTGAAAGTATTTTGCCCCTAGGGCAAAGCCTGGCAAGCTACCCATGATTGTATTCGATATGCCAAATACATTAACCAGTCTCACAATGTTACTGGGTCCACTCCAGCAAATCGATGAACAGGAGGACAGTGACAGTGAAAGTGATATATATATGTATGTATGTATGTATGTATATATATATATCTGTACATATATGTGAGTGTATATATATATATATGTATATGTATATTTGGCACCCAAGGGCCAAAAGAACACAGAAGAAATGTCATCTGCACTTCTTTTTATTGTAGCAGAATTCACAATAGCCAAAATCTAGAAACAATCCATGTGGCCAAAAATAGAAGACTGGATAATGAAACTTTGATACATCTATACAATGGAATACCATGCAGCTAGGAAAAATGAAGTCATAAAATTTGTTTATAAATGGATGAACATGAATATTATTATACTTAGTGAAATAAGTTAAAGAGATAGGGATATACATAGAATGATTGCACTCATTTGTGGGATATTAAAAAGCACTGGCGCACTGTCCTCCCATTGTTCATTGATTTGCTCCAGCAGGCACCAATAATTTCTCCATTGTGAGACTTATTGGCATATCGAATACACCACGGTGATCTTGACAGTCTCTGCCTTGCGGGTGGGATACTCTTGATAGTTTTCTGGGCTCTCCAAGAGGGATGGAGGAATGGAACCTGGGTTGGCCATGTGCAAGGCAAATGCCCTACCTGCTGTGCTATCACTCCAGTCCAAAAAAATGTGAGGGTGATCTGGCTGCGACATCTGTCACCCCACTGATCACCAGAGTAGATTCAGTTGATCTAGCTGGCTAGGCGGGTGTCCCCTCCTTCCCTCACTGCTACATGTGCGTCCCTCCTGAAGCTGCGCACTCAGTTGAAGAGGACAGCCTTCCCCGAATAGAGGTAGACCGGTCTTAGGTAGTTGCACTCCCCTGCTAGAATCTCCAAACAAGCTCTCTCAAAAAACATAGAATGAGACTAATACCCAAAAACATTAGAAACAAGGGTCAGAAGAACAGGTCCATATCTAGATGCCAGAAGTCATGGTGTTGGGCAGGGAGGTCAGATAGGATAGGGAAGTGACCACCACGATAATGATAGTTGGAAATGGTCACTCTGGAAAAAAACTGAGCACTGGAAGTAGGTAAAGGGACAAACATGATAACCTTTCAGAACCTCTAATGCACAGCAGAGTGTGGTCAGGTTCCTCCCTCCCTCCAGACACCTGAATCAAGGGAGAAAAATCCAAGGTTTTAGTCTACTAAAAAACTTTCAATGCCTCTGAGCTGGAACCAAGATGTTTCCAACTCTGACCCCTTCACCATGTTGATCACAGCTTCTCACTAACAAGTTAAATGGAAAGTAACCATGAATGATCTACTACACAAAACATAGCAATTTATAGCAAATTAGAGTTATTTATAGAAAACTACATAATAATTTATATAAAAGTATAAGAACTTGTGCCAGGTAGTATAGCAAAAAGGGCATTTGTCTTGTATGCAACCAACCTGCATTTGAACCCCAGCATCACATATGATCTCCTAAGCAGATCCATAAGTGGTCCTAAGCACAGAACCTTAATGGACCCTGAGCACAGTCATATGTGATCCACCACCTCTACACCACTGTAGCACTGCAGCACTGTCCTCGCATTGTTCATCGATTTGCTCAAGCGGGTCCAGTAACATCTCCATTGTGAGACTTGTTGTTACTGTGTTTGACATATCGAATATGTCACGGGTAGCTTGCCAGGCTTTGCTGTGTGGGTGAGATACTCTCGGTAGCTTACTGGGTCTCCAAGAGGGGCGGAGGAATCGAACCTGGGTCGGCCAGACCAGCTGCGTGCAAGTCAAATGCCCTTCTGCTGTGCTATTGCTCCAGCCTCCCCCCCCCCCCCCCACACACACAAGGCTGGGGTATCCTTCCAATCCCATGCAGCCTTCCAGGCTGTCACCATTGTCACAAAGGAAAATAGGAGCAGAAAAAAATCCAGGGACAAGTTCTTAGCACCAACTGGTTGCATCTTCCATGAGATCCTGGAGGAACAAGTGGACAAACGTTGTTGAAGCAGCAAAGCTAAAGAAAGAATGTGCTGAAAGAATCTAGTATGAACATATAAGGATTTTGGAGAAAATAAAGTAGAAAATCATGACATCAGGCCAAAGAGATAGTTTCACAGGATTTTGCAAAGTCGCCCCCAGTTTGAACCACAGTGTCATATACTGTAAGCACCAAAGATCACTCAGGGAAAAGCCCCGGAATGACACTGGATGTGGCCCGAAGTCTCATGAGAGTATTTCATTTCTCTTTAACAAGCTGCATTTTTCTCACCTCAAGTTGCAGTTTCACATACAGCTACATTTGCCTCTTTGTGAAGATACCGTCCAACATGCAGCAGCTGGTGGCCTATCCCTGCAATGCAGCTCAAAGTTAGAAACTGAGCAGAACTTTGGTCCTACGCCCAAGTTTAAACAGTTAGTTTTGAAAAAGGATTCAATAAGTGGCATTTCCAAATTTTATTTATAGGAAAAATGATTAACCTTCAAAATTGATATAAGATCCATTATAGTTCATGAATAATTTTGACATATGCTATTTAATTTATACTTCAAAACAATCCTGCTAATAAGAGATGGATGAATTGGGTGAGAGGGGTTTACTTGGATGGTGAAGGACAGAACTATATAGTCAAGGATGAACCTCTAATGCAGTCTAGACACATATTTACTTTCAATGTTAGACACATGAAGCTTATAGAAAGCAAAAATGGAATGCCACTTCAATGCCAAAAAAAAAAAAGACAATTCTCATAGAGATGACTTTCCATTTCTGACAGAAGAAGAGATTAAGGTGCCAAAGCATGAGGCATTTGGTGCCACATGGGCCAATGGCTAAGTGATGATATGCAAGCACTGAGCAGAGCTTGGGCAGCAATTGGAAAATGCTCCAGGAACTGAGTTGAAATCAGTCTCCAGTCGATCACTGTGATCCCAAAACCGCAGGTGTTAGTTTACAACTTTAGAAAGAAATGGCTTATAAGAGTCAAAGTGAACTATTAAAAACAGCAGTTAAGATAGAAGTAAAAAAACAAAATTCAACACAGGAATAACACTTAAGAGAGCAGCCTCGGGTGTCAAACAAAGGCTGGGAGGGAAGAAAGAAAAATGAGAAAGAGGCCTGGAGAAGAGAGAGCTGAAAGAGGAAATAATATAAACACCCCTCAGTGGAGAGCTCCTAGTCTTAATAAGGAAAGGAAATGTTCAATACTACAAGGAATATGCCAGATCTCTAAACATAATCCCTTTGAAGCTGATACTTTAAAAGGAGCGGACTAAGGAAAGAGGTGGGAAATCCAGAGGATAACTGGACTCCTTGACAAGACTGTGGCTCATCTTGAACTTCTAATATTGCACTTAGCATATTATTATTAGATGCTGGGATGTGTTTCTCCAGCAGCACTTGTAGCTAAATTCTTCTTCATGAGGCTTGCAGAGGAAAGAAAAGATGGTTTGGGGCAAACAGTGCCTGATTTTAGGAGGTAGAAACATCACATGGCACCTCATTTGCTTGGTGATTCACACACGTGACTTCTCAAAGTGACAAAATCTAAGAGTGGCGGGTGTATGCTCACTAAGTTTTATACCCCCATGTGGCAGTTTGTTTTTACAGTTGCCACCGCTGAATATTATTATTAGCTTTAAAGATTTGGTGTCATCCATGCTTATTCTTTGAAAATAGATTATTAGCTTTAAAGCATAGTGTCATCCATGCTTATTCTTTGAGAATAGAGAAGGGAATCTGAGGATCTGTTTTCAAGGAAAAAAACTCAAATGCTGTGAGGTGTCAGGCACAAAGATGTCATTTTGCATTTCTTAACTCATTGAAGTCTCACAATAAAAGTGCAAGAAAGTTATTATTAGCAACACTTTAACCTGGAAACTAAAAACACTTCCAAGCACAGTCAAGGGCCCCATAATTCAACCCAGATCAAAGCTAAGAATGTGCCCACTATGAATTCATAAATCATATGAAACTTTGCTTATCAAAAACCAAATTTCAAGTGTCTTCATCATATACTTGAAATCAACCTCAGACATGACTCATGATAAGTCTCTCAAGAAAGCTACTCTACTCATTCAAATGGCATGAGCAGATGGTTGTAGTCATCAACCTGAATATTTGCAAGGGGATCCATTTTTTCTAGGTTTTGACAGGTGCACGTGAATAACACATAAAGAGAAGGAAATCACAAAGTGTGACTTTGGGGACACAGTGGAAGAAATTTCAGGTGATCATGTTAAGAAAAATATGGAAGTAAAGGGCAATATTGTTGCACTCTCATGTGGGATATGGATAATTGAAACACAAGTAAATCCAACAAAAGTTGGACTCTAGACTTGACAAAAACTATGATGATTATTAGAGAGAACTGGGATGGAGTGGAATGGCTAGGGAGGTTTGATGGCACTAGGATTTGGGGGTTTTCTACACTGATGTTGATACACAGAGGTGTCAAGCTGTGTACCTTAAATTCTATAATGTTATAAAGACTATATCACTAAAAATGATCCAAAAAGTATAATAGAGTGAGAAAGATAGTACAAATATTAAATCACTTGCTTTGAATATGGCCAATCCCATTTTGATCTCCAGCACTTGATATGATCCCCTGAGCACTGCAAAGAAAGAACCCTGAGCCCAGAGCCAAGAGTATGCCCTGGGCTTACATTTGTTACAAAACCAAAATTAATGAATAAGTAAATTTAAAGATAAAACCATAAAGATATTTAAAGTATATCTTTACACTGTGTTCAGCAACTTCCTATTTACACAAGGGCAATAAAATTGATCAGATAAACTGAATCTTCTGAAATGAGTAACAGCTTACATTGTAGCATTTCAGAAATGCTCAAGGTCTTTCTTGTTTGCTTGACTAGTCATAAGCGGTCTCTTAATCAAGGGATCATTAATCAGCCACCTCTTAAGCCTTCATCTCTTACCTGACCTCTAGACCAGAAATGCAAAATGCCACTAAATTTCAGAGTCACCATTTATGGACTCCCCTATGTCACTTGTGTTCAAATATGTAGTACATTACCATTTCTCATCCTCAGTAACTCTAAAAGGTGGGTAATCTGAATCCCATTTCTCAGATGAAGAACCAATTTCCTGAAGTCACAAGCCCAACAAGTGATAGAGTTTGGCAGCAATCCAAGTCCAGGTCTTTCTCATTCCAAAACTAATTCTTGATCCTCCCGTCTTCCGTGCCTCTCAGCTTCCACACCAACTTATACTAGTGATTCCAGAAATCTTCATCTTGTAGTGTCTAGAATAGAAGGCATCACTTGTACTATATTTCATCTTGGCTTTCTTGTCATTCAAAATGCACAGGGGTAACTCCTGACTCATGCACTCAGGAATTACGCCTGGCAATGTTCGGAGAACCATATGGGGTGCTGAAAATCAAACCCGGGTCAGCAGCATGCAAAGCAAATGCCCTACCCTCTGTGCTATTGCTCCAGCCCCACTGCCATTATTTCTGTCTCTTCAAAGTTCATACTCTTGCTCAGGATTCTAATGATTCTTACCTGATCTAATCATTCTACTCTAATCTAAGCTGATGGATTTATCTTATATTTCTCTCTCCTTGTTTCTCTGTGTGTCTCTCCTTCTCTTTCTCTTCTCTTTTACACACACAATATCAGAAACTCATTACAATTTTTTAGACCTATGTGCCTCCTTTTTTTTGTTTATTGTATTTTTCCTACTTATTTGCCTGGAGAAGATTATTCACGACTTCTACTCAGATCTCTTTAATAGCCACGTCCACTTGCCCACATACCACATACCACATGATGGATATGTCATTCCCAATGTTCTCCCTTCTGAAATCCAACATGCCATCTCCTCGGTAAAGAAACAAAGAGCACCTGGCCCAGACAAGATCAGACCTGAACACCTGAAGAACTTACCATCAGTACTCATCAATACATTGGCTCGGCTCTTCACACGCTACCTGACTGAATGCAAGTTTCCATCCCAATGGAAAACCAGCAGGACTGTAGTACTATACAAGAAGGGAGACATCCACGACATTGGCAACTATCGCCCAATCTGCCTATTGTCTGTTGTCTACAAACTGTTCACTCGAGTCATCCTGAATAGGATTAGCAGAACACTAGATGAAGGACAACCATGTGAACAAGCCGGATTCCGAAAAGGATTCAGTACCATCGACCATATCCACATGATTACTAAGCTCATTGAGGTTTCTCGGGAGTTCAAGATGCCACTCTGTCTAACGTTCATTGACTTAAAGAAGGCCTTTGATTCTGTTGAGACGGAAGCGGTCATGGAAGCCCTAGCCAATCAGGGCGTACAAACTCAATACATCAGGATCCTTCGTGAGCTCTATTGTGGATTCACTACCAAGATCTCACCATTCTACAAAGAAGTAATCATCCATATCATGAGAGGGGTTTGGCAGGGTGATACCATTTCAACAAAACTCTTCAGTGCCACCCTCGAGAACATCATGCGGTGACTGGAATGGGAAAGCATGGGAGTGAAGATAGATGGCTGGCAACTACACCACCTCCGCTTTGCTGATGACATCGTTCTAATAACACCAAACATCAGCCAAGCGGCACAAATGCTGAACGACTTTGACCGTGAATGTGGAAAGGTCGGACTACAGCTAAATCTTACAAAGACAATGTTTATGAGAAACAGCCTTGTTCCTGACGCTCCATTCGCTCTCAACGGAACCACCATCTCCGAATGCAACAGTTATATATACCTAGGTCGAGAAATCAACATGATGAATGACCTGGCACCTGAGTTGCGCAGGAGGAAGAGAGCGGCTTGGAATGCCTTCAAGAACATTGAAGAAATAACTAAAAGGACAAAGAACCTCCAGCTACGAGCACATCTCTTTGATTCCACTGCTCTTCCTGCATTAACATATGCCTCAGAGACCTGGACCCTACAAAACAGAGTGAGAACGCTATTCGGGTCTCTCAAAGAGGAATCGAAAGAGCTATGCTTGGAATATCACGATTCACTCAAATGAGAGATAGAATCCGGAGTTCTGATCTTCGTCAATGCTCAAGAATCAGGGACGCTGTCTCATTTGCCAAGACATCAAAAATCAGATGGGCTGGACACGTAATGAGGTTTACACACAACCGCTGGACTAGAGCCATTACTGATTGGATTCCACGGGACATCAAAAGATCACATGGATGCCCACCTACAATCAGACTTCTTCGTCAAGACCCTGAATGATCGGTTTGAGGCTCTGCATGTCCCTAGAAGGAACTGGATACCATTGGGCTACACTAGCACCAACCGGGATGAATGGAGACGTTACTGGCACCCGCTCAAGTAAATCGATGAATAACGGGGATTAAGTGATTAAGTGATTAAGTGATTTGCCTGGTGTATCCCTAACTACAAAGCTAGTTAAGGGGTAATCATTTGTCAATCCTTTAAAAAAGGAATAGTTAGTAATTATGTGCTTCCTCCCAAAGAACTTCTAATTATTAAAATATATCCATCTAATTTTATAAATTCAAAATACAGAAATGTATTTCTTGCATTACAGAACATAAATAATTTATCTAATATGGTATTTCCCAAGTTTCACTGGGAAAAATGAGTAAGGAGAGGCTACTAAAATCTTAGGTCTGGGACAAATGGAGACGTTATTGGCACCCACTCGAGTAAATTGATGAACAATGGAATGACAGTGATACAGTGATACAGTGAATATGGTATTTTTAAATTTCAGATGCTCTGCCTTCCATTACTAGGCAGCATGTATAGCAGAAAAACATGAGACACTCGCCAGAACTTTTTACTTAGATTTCCATGATTGGCCCCTGTTTTGTCACAGTAGCTCAAGTAAGCACCAAAAACAAGAGCAGAAAGCAAATGATCAGTCTGCCAGTGCTTTCCAAATTGGGCAATGGTCCCAACCCCACCTCTGCTGGAACTATCCAAAAGGTGGCAGTGACCTCAGGTGTAATTGATGGGTGCTTTCTGTATGTTTCCTTGATGAAAGCAGGTTTCCAGGAGTGGTTGTAAAAAGTAATTTATTTTTCTGAAAAGAGGGCAGAAGGCAAAATAAGTTTGAGAATCTAAATAAAATCTGAAACTTTCCATAATGGACAATTATCTCAAAAACCTTTTACTTGCAAACACATTTTTCTCTGCCTTTGAATGACTGCTTGAAATCCACGTATAACATTAGGCCATTAGAAAAATAAAGAGATCTCTAATAAGTAATACATAAAATCACTCTTTACTAAAATTTTCTAAACATCTTATCTTGAGTGTGGAAACATTACTGTGTTTACTTCCTGTGAATTATGTTCACTTATTTATTTTTCTAGCTTTTATCTGCTATTTTGCCATTCAAACTTGAGAAAACAATCATAGAAAAAATACTGTACCTGGGGAGAAATGACTGTTTTCCACTTTGGTCCTCCCTAGAGGTATTAAGATGCCCAGGGACCATTTCCGATGATACTCAGTCAACTAAACTTGCATTTCAGTGCTAGGGCCCAAGGATATGAAGCTACTAGGGCCCTTCAGTGCTAAGAGGTGTCCAGGGCCACACCGGATGATCCTTGGAACGTCATGTGGTGTTGACGATCAAAGCCCAGTCTTGCATGCACCCTAATGCCTACACTAAATTCCCAGCACTATCGTAAACACTGTTTCTCTAAACACAATTGCCTTTGCCTCTTTCTAATTCATTTTCCTGCCCACTGCCATCATTGGCAGAGTTCACCTGCTGAAATTTTTCCTAATTTCCTCTTTGCTTTTATTTGTCCTCCAATCACCAATTCAAAGGTCCTCTTGCTTTTCCAAATTTCTCCATGATCACCCTCAGCTGAAACAACATGTCTCTCTCCCACCTCTGAGTGCCCACTGCAAACATGATCAATGCACCAAGATATTTTATGCTACTTTGTTTTGTTTTTCTCTTTCTAGAATTACTTGAAGTACATTCATATATTTTAAATATATTTACATATTTTAAAGTATCTTTATCCTGAAACTAGTTTTAAAAAAATTTGGAGTGGAGTAGAAAATATGTTTTTCAATTTTTTTGTTTTTGTTTTTGTTTTTTATCAACCAACAACTCTGTTAGAGATTTGCAAAGAGTAAGTGCTAAATGTGCACAATAAGGTAGTTCATCTCAGGTAGATGATAATAGCAGTTATGTTAATAAAATTCATCATTTACTTTGCTCCAGATGCAGAGCCATCTGAGATTGGGTGTGAGAGGTTTGGGCCACACCCAGCAGTGCTCAGGTGCTACTGAGCATGTGTCAGGGATTAGTAGCATGAAGGACAAGGGTCTGAACCCCTGTACTATCTCTCCAGCCAGAGAATTCTCTTTTTTTAATGCTCACAACAAGCTTACAAATTTAGTTCCGTTGTCACTGTTACTGGACAACAAATAAAACTAATACTCTAGAAGTGATTTTTGTATTTTTGTTTTGTTTTGTTTGTTGTGCCACAACCAGCTGTGTTCAAGGCTTCCTCCTGGCTCTGGGCTCAGAGATCTCTACACTCAGTCTCAGGGAACCAGATTCGGTGCTGCAGATGGTACCTGGTTTGGCCACATACAACACAACCACCCTAACCACTGTACTCTCTTTCTGCCCAGAGGTGTTAGGGAATTTATTCTATGACTCCTATCTAGGAGAAGGAAGAAAGAAAGAACAGAATTTAATTTTCTTCTCTGTACAATATGATATATTTTTGTTGGGCCCTCTCCAGCTATATTCTAGAACCTGACCCAGGGGCCACCCCCAGAAATGTAGTCCTGATGGCAAGAGCTCAGTCCAGTGACTTTTTTGTTCTGATCTGGACATCCCAGAAGCTATCAGCACCACACCCTTTGGAGTCCTTGAATCAGGTGCAACTGAACCTAGGGATTCATACCCTGTTAAGCGCTCTGCCCATTCCTTACATCTGTAGGACTCAACATTTTGGGGAGACAATTGTATGATGTTTCTTGGTGTTATTTTAGCAAGCATAGTCTTTAAACTTCAGCATAACATACAGGTTGCCCCAGAGTAATGAGGAAATAATTCTGGAACAGGCTATACGAAGTGAGACATGGGTGATGTTAGAGTTCTTTCAAGGCTTTAGGGATAAGCCTGAAGAACAATTTGGCAGTTAAAAAGGATAATGTGAAGCCAGGGATGTGGCTGAAAGAGCTGGAGCACATGGTTGGCATGCTGGGGCTCCAAGTTTGATCGCTAGCCCCACAGTGTTTTCAACACACACACACACACACACACACATAGAGAGAGAGACAAACATACACAAACACACGCACACACACACACACACACACACACACACACACACACATGCGTCGCCAAGAAATTCTGGGTGTTTCCCACAAACAAAAACAAAAGTATAATGTGGCAGGGAGATAGCTTAGGGGTCAGGGATATTTGCATTGTATCTCCAGGCCCTCATGTCCCCCACCACAATCAGCACCATCAGGTTGGCCCGAATAGTCCCCAAGCACCACTGGAGTCGAGTTGTGCTGCATCATGGTTGGAGCATAGTACTGTTCAGGCCAAATTAGCAGAGCTGGCTCTCACAAGACATGACCGTCAGGCCCTGCAACACTATTTGGTAGCTTCTGCAAACATTTTTTTTAAGTACAACATGAAATAAAACAATTACTCTCATTAAGTTGCTGTGAAAGAAGATTGTTTACTTAAAAAACAATAAAATTCTTAATAGATTCTGGAATTAGTGAAACCATCCCCGTGAGAAGTATAACTAATGAAAATAAAGGCAGATTAAAAGTACATAGAGTACTGTCTGTCCTTGGCGATTGCTTCTGGAAGAAAAAGAATTCTTACAAATAATGACAGTACAATATGTCTGAAGAACTGCAAACAGGATGGCTAATTAGACATTTCAAAGCAATTATGTCCCCCACAAAATAAATTCTTGGATTTTTCTCCAAAATTTACTTCTCCCCCAGCCTTCCTCATCTCAGGAACGTTTATTGCCTTATAGGGATTTTGTGATTTTCCTTGTTAGAACTCATCTGCCTAAAAGTTCTGATTCTGCCTTCTCTGTTTGAGTACCTTTTCCAATATCCAGTTGGAATTCCACTGGATTGTTTTCACAAAGTCTTCCACACCACTCTAAGTTAGACTTTACTCACCTCTGAGTTTCAGTGCTCTGAGATCACAACATCCATTATTGGTTGGTTCTATTATCCATAGAAACTGAAATCTTAACCTGAGAAATCTCCCTGGCTCTGTTCTGTCAAATCTCACATACAATATATCAGCCAATCTGATCTGCTCCTCCTTTGAAATAGACCCTAAATCCGCCATGACTGACTATTGTTGCTTCTTTATCTACTCTAGCCAATCCTTGTATCATGCCTGGATAATTAGGATAATTGCATTCAACTCCTGGTAGATCTTATAGCTTCTACCCCTCCACTTCTGATTTCTTCAACCAACACAAATGCACACATACACACCAACCAGAGTGTTTATTTGAAAATGTCACATTATATCTCTCTTCATAATTTCTAAGTTATCTAAACTATACTCAGAAAAATATCCACAATCCTTGCCATAGGCTTTAGGGGCTCCACACCTATCAAGTTTTATCTTCCTCCATTCTCCTCTAACAACGTCCTTCACCTTCTCCTAGCTCTGAACACTGGGTCTTCTCTCTCTTCTTCTAATTCATCATGTTCTTTTCCCTCTACCCCTGGGTATAACGAGTCACACCTACATCCTTGTGCCTGAAATATTCTTAGTTCATGTTACATATGAAATGGCTTAAGGGTCATTATCTGATCACCCTGTAGAAAGTAAAACTATCATTGTAGGGGAGAAAAATAATTTCCCTCTAGCTTTCTGGGTTCTTGGTTCAGATGCCTCCTGTAATAAAGGACAGATTCACATTTGTAAAGCAAATTTCATTTTATATGTCTGGAGACTTCCAGATATAAACTCAAGCAAGTAGATAGGTTTGGAAAGTGAAGGGGAAAGGACCCTCCCAAGCATTGTCCAGGGGGTTCAGGAATCACTCCAGCAACTTGACAATGTTTGGGTGAGAGGTGCTGAGAGACAATCTGGCAGTGCGCTTGAGAATTGATAAAGTATACATTCATTTGAAATATATTATGTTGACAATTATGAGTAGGCAAATATTTGAAATGTTTATAGTTTCTAAAAGTTTCAAGGCACCCCTGTGAAAATAACATAGATTTTGTTAGGCAGATTAAAATTTGATCCTTATCCTAGCACTTTTTAAATAAAAAAAATTCTTTGAATTCTATGATATCTTTAATTCTGTCTTCTTACTACCCGAAAAGAAAGGCAATATAAGGGATGCAGTAAAGTAGGGCAGAAGATAAACAGAGAGATTAAGCAATAGCTTTAGTAGAACTACAGAGATGGTACAGGAATAATGTATTTGCTTTGTATGCAGCTAATACCCGTTTGATTCCTGGCAATACCTACTACCCCTGAGTGCCACCAAGAATGATCACTGAGGGGCTGGAGCGATAGGACAGCGGGTAGAGCTTTGCCTTGCATGCAGCTGACCCGGGTTCAATTCCAAGCATCCCATATGGTCCCCTGAGCACTTCCAGGAGTAACTCCTGAGTGCATGAGCCAGAAGTAACCCCTGTGCATTGCTGGGTGTGACCCAAAAAGAAAAAAAAAGAGTGATCACTGAGCATAGAATCAGGAGTGAACCCTGAGGACAACTGGATGTGGCTCAAACTCCCCTCCCCCAAGTAACTTTAGTAAAATTTTACAACCACACAAAAATATGCACATATTTTTACAGTGGCTTAATTGGCAATTGCCAAAACTTGAAAGAAACCAACATGCCCTTTAGTAGGTGACAGATGAAGTCTGTATCATCCAAGAAGTAGAATATTATTCATTCAAGTCATGAAGGAATCATAAATGCATGTTACTAAGTATAAGAAGTCTATGAGAAAGAGATATACTGGAAGATCCCTACTATATGACATTCTAGAAAATGAAGACTATGGCAATAGGTCAAATACAGAGATACAGTATAGCTAAGTTCCGTTCTTTGTGGAGCTGCATATGGCCCACTGAGTACCTGTGGAGGCATCCCTGAGCGCAGATACAGAAGTCTGGAGCACTACCAGGTAATACCCTGAAACTTAAAAAAAATTGTAGAGATGATTCCTAAGAGTTATGATCCAAAGAATGAAGTGATGAACACAAGGGACTTTAAGAGCAATAAAAATACTCTGTGTGATATTATAATGATGGTTAAGTATTATCTTATATTTGCTAAAAACCACAGAATGTACAACACCAAGATACTAATATAATTCATGGACTTTGGTGATTAGAATGTTAGGCTCATTGAATTTAACTAAAATACCAATCTGTTGATCTGTTGAGGGATTTGATAATGAAGCAAACTATGTAGGAGTGAGAGCAGGAATTATATGAGAAGTCTATGTCCTTCCCTTCATTTTTCTAAACCTGAAAATTTTTCTTTAACAATTAGAAAGTCTTTTAAGAAGGAGAAATCTTTATAAAGAAAATTAACAAATGAAAATTACTTCATAGAGTTGCCATGAAGATTATTCTCAGTAAAATAAAGTACCTAATAAATTTGTCTTCTTATTACATGTCTTCAAAATTTTTCATAGACCCACTTTTTTCCCTAATGTTCTTATTGTATTTTCTACAAAGGGAAAATACAGCTGCCCAGAGAGTGTGATTGTTCATTATTATTATCTGAGAGGTAATTGCTAGTCTGCAAATTGAATGATAAATAATTGTAGTCCTATTCATTTGCTTTGTTTGAAAATAATCTACATCTGGAGTTGTGTAGAAAGACAAAACTAACCTTATAAAGCCTGAGGTAATTATGGTCTTCATCTCATTACCAACTGTTTTCTCTGCCATGTTTCGACACAATATCAAGATGTTTGGAGAACCAATTTTTAGGATAATTTTATTTCAGTAAATATGTTCGACAGTATCAATTTTAGTACCTAATATTTTCTGGAAACTGATTATTTAGAAAGAAGTACATATTATGTCAATAATTCAGATCATCTTTTATTTTTAGAATAATACCATTTTTAGAATAGAAATAAAATGTCATATACTATTTTAGGAATCTTTGAGCATCATCTGGTTAAACTCAAATTAAATGCAAATAGCACACAGAGACCCATTATCAAATCCTGTTGCTGGCAAAGAAGATGCAGAATATAATGAAGCATGGTAATTACTTCCTTAGCAACTAAGATTGATTCATTTTGGCTAGTACATCTTTATAATATGATAGGGTACAATAAATATTGAAATTTGTAAATTTTGCCCAGGTATGGAACTATGGTCTCCAATGACTTGTTTCATTTGTAACTTTCTCCCCAACCTGCCAAATGATTGCTGACTTCATATTAATCTCTTTATTAAGTGAATTTCCATATGAATTCTATGGTAGCAAACATCATATCAAATGTCAGGGCAAGTGAGTTTCCTGGGTTTTCAGAGTCCCTTTGCCTTAAAAAAAATTACCTCTCTTGAGGTCAGGAATGATAGTATAGAAGATAGGGTGTTTGCTTTGAACACAGCTGACTCAGGTCTGATGACCAACCTCCCATGTGGCTCCCCAAGAACTACCCGGGAATAATTCCTGTGCACAGAATGAGGAGTAACTCCTGAGCATTGCTAGGTGTGCCCCCCAATTTACCTCTCTTTTGTACTCTCTCTCTATCTCTCTCTCTATTTCTGACATAATATATAGAACTAAACCTCCAAAGAAAATCCCAGTTAGCACTTATATACTGCTCTCTTTCCACCAAAGAATATTTTTTAAAAATAAATATTTAGGGGTCAGATCAATAGTACAGTTAGTATAGCATTTGCATTGCACACAACTGACAGCATCTTATATGGTCCCCTGACTCCTGCCAGGAGTAATTCCTGAGGACAGAGCCAGGATTAAGCCCTGAGTACTTCCACTTGTATGTGAATATATATATGAATATATATTATATCACATACTATATACGTATATCACATAATTTTATACTAAAAATTAATTATATATAATTTTTTGTAACATAGTTTTCAGTAAAAATGCCTTTTGTCAGTTCATGAGAATCTGCAAAAGAGCCAATGTGATATTCAAAACCTTTAAGCTGAGTTAGGAAAAATGAAATCATAAAATTTGCTTATAAATGGATGGACCTGGGAAAAAACAGGCTGAGTGAAATGAGTCAGAAGGAGAGGTACAGCTATAGAATGACTGCATCCATTTGTGGGATATAAAAATAGTATGGCTGCCCTGAGTTCGATTCCTCCGCCACTCTCGGAGAGCCCGACAAGCTACTGAGAGTATCTCGCCCGCACAGCAAAGCCTGGCAAGCTTCCCATGATGTATTCGATATGCCAAACACAGTAACAAGTCTCACAATGTTACTGGGCCCGCTCGAGCAAATCGATGAACAACGGGGTGACCGTGCCCCGTAACCTGTGAAAAATAGCATGAGACTAATATCCAAGGTCAGGGAAAACAGGGACCAGGATGACTTGGTCAATTGTTGGAAGCTACCACAAGTGTGTGTGGGGGTTGGGGGGGGGTGGTATACAATGCAGTTAGGATAGAGAAGGAACCACCTTCATATGCTGAAGGTGTAAGTATGAGATCTATCATTTTAATTTAAAAATACTCATAATGCCTCCTAAGTATTTTCCAATCACTATGTTATTTATACCACATTTATGATCTCATAGTATGTATATAGAACTTCACAAGGTGATACTTTTACTTCCATTGTGTAGTTGTAGGAATTAAAACTTATGGGTATATATGAATTCCAGTCATACAGTGGAAATGTTGGGGTTCAATTCAGAACTGTCTCCCTCCCAGCTGCAGTGCAGCTTACAATACAGCAAGAAAGGGGCAGTTTTTCTGATGATAAACTTTACAAAATATCGTCTGCATTACCAAGCAAGACTTACTCTCTTTGTCTGTGTATGTGGCATTCTGAGCTCCATGTGAAGTGAGTACTCTCTGGGCCAAGAGAGTTTAATAGTTCCCTAAAAAGCACTGATACTTTTTTCTTTTTTTATTTTATTTTATTGGATCACGATGAGATACAGTTACAAAGCTTTTATGTTTGATATTCAGCCATACAATTGTCGAACAGCCCATCCTCCACCAGTGCACATTTTCCACCACCGTTGTCCCCATTATCCCCCCGTCCCATCCCAATCCTCACCCTGCCTCCATGCAGACAATTCCCCAGTACTCTCTCTCAACTTTGGGGCATTATATTAATTTTCCCACCACCATTCAAGTCTGCCTTCCAAGAGCAGATGCTAGATAATTTATTTTCCATTGCTCATTTTGAATATCATGAGAGTTTGCATGGTTGCTTTGTGGCCATGCACTTCTGGGATCCTGGATTATAATGATTGGGTTCCAGAGACAACTCTGTAGGGCACCAATCCATTTTGGGATTCAATTGGGCATCTCTGGGCTAGGGCTGTTGGTGCACCAAGATGGTGCCCAGCGGAAGATTGTGGGCGTGAGAGCTAGGCCAATGAGCAGACAGAGAGCTGGTGTGGGACCAACCAGTGCCTCTGCCACCATGTGGCATGGAGATTTATTCCTGGTACCGCTATCTGTGCCTTGCTTGTGGAAGCTCTTGGACACCAGGATTCCATTTGGAGTAGATGGGGAGACTGCACCTGCTCCATCTGGGGTGCCCCAGAAATTGGCTCGGTATGGGGCCCAGAGAGATCTCCAGTGCTGTGGTGCCGTCCGAGACTGGTTGCTATGTCTCTGGACCAGGTCTGTTTGTGCTGATACTATTTTCTATGCACTGTGGCACTGTTCTCCCATTGTTCATGATTTGCTCAAGTGGGCCCAGTAACATTGTGAGACTTATTGTAACTGTGTTTGGCATAGCGAATACATCATGGGTAGCTTGCCAGACTTTGCTGTCAGGTGAGATATTCTCAGTAGCTTGAAGAGAAAGATAAAACTTCCAGATGAAAATGAATACTAAATTCAAAATGGATCACTCAGCACAGCTGAAACCTATATAATGCAATAAACCACTGTTACTTCAATGAAAAAAAAATTAACAAAGCAAGTCTACTTCCTTTCGTAACTGAAAAATAAAACATCATGCATTGGGCAAACATTCCAACAATGCTGAAGCTAATATTCACCATCACAGTGCTCAGGAATTACTCTAATTCTATCTAGGTAGAAGGGGTCTGTTTTAATCAATGTATCAATTGCATTTATTTATTTCTTTTATACATAACTATATACATTATTAACTATATAGCTATTTGGTAAATATCCTTTTAATTAAATAATGCAAAATAATTCCAGTCCTATGAAATAGATTGTTACATATAATTTCTTTTTATCTTAAGCGGAACATTTCTTAACCCAAGGATGTAAAGGATCCTTAAAAATGCTTTACCTGAACATCCATCTGAGGTTGCTGCATTACTCCAATGACGCCCCAGCCGAGGCTCTGCCTCGGCATTTCTCCAAATGCTGGTGCCCAAAGGGGTCTAACAGAAAGGTGGAAACACTCTTCTTGAGTGTGCCCCCCTGTTCCCCACTTTCCTGAGCTAGCAGCAACGTAAAACGGCAACCAGGAGTCCTTTTTGGGGAAGTCACACCACAAGCCAGGAAGAAGACGAACATTTCAGTTGATTGAGAAAGCCAAACGGCAAGAAGCAGAGTCTGGGGAACAGAAGGAAGATTCATCTCTTGTCCCCCCACTGCGTGGTTTGCAGAACCACATCAGTGAAGATGTGGAAGCAAGATTAGCTCGACATGGAAAAATTGTGGAACCAGAAGTGGGGGAAAAGTGACTCAGAGGTGGAAGAAGATGCTGGGCGTGAAGGACGGGAAGACAGCGGTGCAGAAGAGGAGGAGATCATTGATGAGGAGGAAATCCACAGGTGCCGTGGCATGATGAGTCAGCGAGCACAGGACAGAAATACCGAAGAGATAGACGTCACGGAGGTGGAAGAGGAGGGACGTTCTGGGGAGGGTCAGACTCCGAGACTGAGTCTGAAAGGTACACAGAAGCGAAACCCAGCCTCAAGCCAGTCTTCATCTGGAAGCACGGTGAGGCTGAAGCACTGGGACAGAGGGACCTGGAGCAGGAACTGGAGCAGGAGGCAAAGCATGGCTGGAGAGAGGCCTGGGTGTGCACTCAGCACTGCTGAGGGGAAGAGCAAGAAAGAGATGAGCAAGCGGTACCCGGTTGCCCTGGATGCACTTAACACTGATGATGAGAATGACGAAGAGGAATAGGACGCATGGTAAGGTTGGGAGCTAAAGAGAATCAAGAGAGACAGAAGATGGAGAAGTGCGTGAGAAGGCAGAAACCGAGTGCACGGGAATCTGAGCAAGAGAGAAGGACAAGCAGAACTGCGGGCAAATGGGAAAGTCTTTACCAAAAATGCGAAAGGAAAATACAGAAAATACAGAAGGAGTCGTCATTGCGACTCCTTCTTTATGGATGGGATGAAGAAATTTCCAAGAGAGACTTCAGCGTGCCTACTCTGAAAGTACGTTTTCAACAAAACCATTATTCATATGGGTCTTGTCACTGTCCTGTGGGAATGGCTGCCATCCTTGTGGACATTGGGTGATGCAATCTTTGAAGGTGCTCTGTGAGGCTTGAATTCACCCTGAGAAATTCACAGAAGGCACTGTCCAGATAGGGTTAGAAGAAGCTCTTTAAAAACTATGTTTGAGAATCCCGTGTCTTCCTGCTCTGGCTTTCAGAATTCACTTGGACTATTCCAAGTTTCTTTCCCCAGCCCCTGAGTTCACACGAGAGATGTGAACTTAGATGATGCATTTTACAGGAAACTCTAAACACATGAAACCTGTTTGAATTTTTTATTTGAGTCCGTTTTTCTACATGGACATATTCTTTGATTCATTGGTGGGCTGGAGCGATAGCACAGCGGTAGGGCGTTCGCCTTACAAGCGGCCAACATGGCCGACCCGAGTTCGATTCCTCCGCACCTCTCGGAGAGCCCGGCAAGCTACCGAGAGTATTCGATATGCCAAACACAGTAACAACAAAGTCTCCAATGGAGACGTTATTGGGCCCGCTCGAGCAAATTGACGATCAACAGGAGGGCCATTGGTGTGAGCCAAGAAATAAAAGAATCACATAAAAACAATTACTGGGTAGGGGCCAGAGAGATAGAGCAGCGTCTTGGGCATTTACCTTGCACACCATTTTTCCAGCTTCAATCTCTCCTACCCCATGTGGTTCCCTGAAGGTGGTTGTTCCCTGAGCACAGAGGCAGGAGCAAGCCTTGAGAACCCAAGACCCAGGGGCCCTCTCAACAAGTGCCCCAGGAAAGTGGCTGAGAAGACCCTCATGCCTCTTCTTGGTGGCTCAGATCACTCAGAAATCTCTAGTTCGTGGGACGGAGACCACTCTGGGAAGCAGGGAGCATGGGGTATGCTGGGGTGTCTCAGCAGGCCTGGCTTGAAGGGACTACTCAGAAAGTCAGGTTATACCATTTCCTTCCCAGGCCCCTCTTTGCTCCTTTGTATCTGGTCTGTGCTGGGGAGGAAGGGACAGTCCTGCCCGCACACATGAAGTGTAGTGCTGAATGCAAGGTCACAGGTACCAACGGAGGCTCGGTGCTGCCATCTCCCAGTGCTTTAGAACAGAACCTTTCTACACAGTTCTGGGAGGCTCCACCCACCACATAGGGGTGGGACTGAGGTTTAGGGAAGAGGGCTGGCCCGGAGAAAACCCTGTGGGCAGCAGATGAAGATTGTTGCTGGTACGCAGGGGCCCTCCATAATGGACTGTTGGGAAGTAACAAAAATATTTCTTAGCCTGGAGACCACATTTCTTTGACAAATATGTCCTGAACTCTTTGGAGAGGAGAAACCGAGGCACCACCTAGAGAATGGTGGGATACTCTCAGTAGCTTGCTGGGCTCTCTGAGAAGGGCAGAGGAATTGAACCCAGGTTGGCCACGTGCAAGGCAAACACCCTACCCACTGCGCTATCGCTCCAGCTCATATACATATAAAAATATAAGTATATATATACACACATATATATACATATACATATATACATATAAAAGCACACAAGGTTCAACCTCTAACAACATGTTAGTGATCTCTTATAGAAGGGCTTCCTGGCCTCTGGGTGAAATACAACAATTTTCACACTCTTTCCTCTAAGGATACTTTTTTGTAGCATCTTCAGCATTTTTTCATAACAAACAATACAAGATACATTATTTTGGTTCTGCTTTGTGGCAGGGATTGGTGTTCCAAATGGAAACATGTGAAATATGGTGGTGGGAAGGTGTAATGGTGGTGGGACTGGGGTTTGAATATTAAATGTAATAAAATATTGTGAACTACTTTATAAAATAAAAAATTATAAAAAAAGTAAACTCAAGCAGTGAATGTAAATAATGACCTAACTAAACACATGAAATATGAACTATGAGTGGTTATGATGTGTATGTATAGTTTGAAATAACTATCATTGTTTTGAGAAAAGAAAATATTCTTTAAAAATTTCTTTGGAAATAAACATTCCAACTCTTAGCCGAAAGAATCATCATTTAATAAATTGCTTTAACCAGAAAAGTAATTTTTATTTGCACTAACTTAGTGTCTCAGATGCATTAAGAATATGGCGATGCAGATCAAAACCACAATGAGATACCATCTCACACCTCAGAGACTGGCCCACATTCAAAAGAACAAAAGCAACCGATGCTGGCGTGGATGTGGTGAGAAAGGGACACTCCTTCACTGTTGGTGGGAATGTCCACTGGTTCAGCCCTTCTGGAAAACAGTATGGACGATTCTCAAAAAATTAGAAATTGAGCTCCCATTTGACTCAGCAATACCACTCCTGGGAATATATCCCAGAGAGGCAAAAATGTATAGTCGAAGTGACATCTGCACTTGTTTGTTCATTGCAGCACTCTTTACAATAGCCAGAAACTGGAAGAAACCTGAATGCCCAAGAATAGATGACTGGTTAAAGAAACTTTGGTACATCTACACAATGGAGTACTATGTAGCTCTTAGAAAAGATGAAGTCATGAAATTTACATACAAGTGGTACAATATGGAAAGTATCATGCTAAGCGAAATGAGTCAGAAAGAGAGGGATAGACATAGAAAGATTGCATTCATCTGGGGGATATAAAGTAACAAAATATGAGATTAATACCCAAGAATAGCTGAGATCAGCACCAGGAGGATTACTCCATAACTTAGAGGCCAGCCAGGTATCCTAGAGGAAAGGGCAGTTCAGATAGAGAAGGGAGCACCAAATAAAGTATGTTTGTAGGATCCTCCCAGGAGGGGAGATGCATGTCGAAAGTAGACTATGGACTGAACATGTTTGCCACTCAATGCCTCTTTTGCAGACCACAACACCCAAAAGGAAAGAGAGAACACAGGGGATTGCCCTGCCACAGAGACAGGGGGGATGGGGGGATGGGGGTGGGAGGGATATTATCCATGGTGGTGGAAAATGGGCACTGGTGGAGGGATGGGTATCTGATCATTGTATAATTGAAACCAAAGCACAAAAAATTGTAAATCTACAACTTTAATAAAAATAAAATAAAATAAAGGGAAAAAAAAGAATATGGCAATTGCTTTCTAAATTACTATTATAATCGAGAGGTTGAACGACCATTAGATTAGTTGGTAGCCTGTTTTAAAATAAAATCGGTTTTACTTTTATTTTCTCTATAATAATTTGTTGGCTCATGCTTACATAAAGTCAACAGAATGCCAAACAAGGTAGAATTGTAACTCATTAACATTCATTCTGTGACCTGAACATGGTGTTAATGAAATTTAGCTTCTGATTCGAGCTTCACATGAGTGGGCATGATTCATTATTTTCAAAGACTACAGACACTAAGTGCTTAGACCCAGTGAGTTTGTCATGTAAGTTCTGCATTATAATTCAACAACACTAATTTGGGAAGTTAGGTTTAGTTTCACTTACAATATGTTACACAAGACTTTGCTCTCTGTAGATATATGAGAGTTGCACACAGTATTTCCATGGCATTATACCAAAACATAGGCTGTGCTATGAAGCAATGGATTTGTATGCATTTACATTTGACAAGAAACCAGAGTTACATATATATTCAGAGTTATGTGTATATATGCTTCAAAGGTTTGTAATAGTAAAAGCATAATTTTTTTTCAAATAAAATGTAACTTGGAAGATTTCTTGGTAATATATTCTCAAAAAGAACTAAATTTGATCTTGTCAATAAAAAGATACCAAATACTGAATTTTAGTAATAGAATTAAATGATATTGAACTTCAAGTCAATGATTAATGATTAAAGTTATAAAGGGGATATTATTTATGCTGCTTCATACTGTATTATAAAGTTTACCAGTGCCTGGGGATGTAGTTCGGGGATAGACAACTTGCTTTGTATATGTGAGGCCCTGTTCAATTCTGGCAGTGCCATAAAGTAAAGTAGAAAAGTCTACTAGAATCATACATATTGCTGAAATATGACTGTGTAGTCTAAAATGTCAAGCTAATCACACCTTGTTCACTCATGTACACACACATTCTTTGATCTTAGAAATAAAATAAATGCTTTATTTTAAAATTAAGCAAATACATACAATTGATAACAAGTGCTTGGACCTAAGGTAGAAGGTAAAGAATGAAGAATTGTGGCTAAAAGATTGTAAATCTCTAATCCAGTTTTCATTCTCACGACATGATATCATAATTCTCCCTCTGGGTAGTGCCAACCTCACTAATCAGAGTTACTTTTTCTTTTATTCTGAAGAAAGTGTTATACATTGTGTAGTCTTATGTTTTAATTGTGTGCATTTTTCTAATTAGTGTTCTGGGTAGCAGTTTTACTCTTCCACCTCCTCCTTTTCTTCCTTCTCCACCTCCTCCTCCCTGTCCTCAGCACATCCCCAGTGTTTCTTGCTTGATTTACGCAAATTTCCTCTCCTATTGAGGTATCTTATTTTGAATGGATTAGGTACCACCTTAATGTTTTCATTTTAATTTAACCATCTTTTTAAAATCCATGTCTCCAAATAACTATCACATTCTAAGCAGCTTCAACATTTGAATTTTGGGGAGACATAGTTCAGCCCATCATATGGTAAATATGTTTCTTACATCTTACTGGGTTATTTTAAAGAAGCGCTTTCAATATATATTTACTGTGTGACACATAGAGTGGTGTGTGTGTGTGTGTGTGTGTGTATGTGTGTATGAGACAGAGACAGAGTGGGTGAGAGAAAGAGAGCTAGAGAGAGAAAAGGAGGGTGAGAGAGAGAGACAGGAAGAGTTAGTTCCAGGCCTTTCGTGGAAATGAAAACATAAAGAATACTTCATTTAAGCCCTACAAACCTTGTTTATGTCTTTTTGTGGTGCCAAGTCAGCTTGCTATAGTTGATTGTTTAGATTGTACATTTTTGAGGGGAGACATTGCCTGACTCATTTTATGTTTCCTGGTAGGTACAGAGAAGACCCTCAATAAATGTTTATTGGATTTAATTAAACCTGATCTAATTTAATGTGGTATATAATAGGTAACATGACAGAGATGTAAGCAAGTCTAATGAAGAACAGATGAGGAAGATAATCTTTTTGATTCGGGGAACTGAGGAGAGTTTAGAGTTCAAGGACACAACACTAGCTAGGATTTCAGGACATAAATAAGGCAAGGAAAAAACAAAGTCAACACTGAGATATAAAGGAAGTGGCATTAAGCAATAAAAAGTGTATAAATGGAATAAGGATTAGTTCACAGAGGAGACCAGGGGGAAAGCAACAGACTGGGAGAGAGACAGAACTAGAAAACTTTTCTGGGCCCACACAGAGAAAGCTCCATAATATCCATACCAGATAACTGAATCTTATTCTTTGGGTCTAGGGAGCAAGTACAAGTTTTGGGAGCAGTCAAGTGATCTGATGCTAGTGTTGGCAAGGAACTGTCAACCATGAAGAAAAAGTGTTAGGGATAAGACTTAAGCTCATGGCAGCCGGAAAAGGAAAAAGCCCAGTGAAGTGAGGTTGGGCAGCATAAGGACTGAATCAGAAAAGTGATAATGGAAAGATGGAAGAAGTGAATATGAGAAACATTACAGAAATGGCAGCAATTATTGGATGAAGCTAGTTAAATGAGCAGGCAAACATCACATGAGTAGACTGAAACAAATCAGGGTGAAAGATCTGACAATCTGACAATCTTACAATCAGACCTGACAATCTGACATCTCAAGTTTGAGTTACTGGAGTTATGATGAATCCTTAAGAGGAAATGTAGGGGAAGTGGAGAATTTGAAGACAATGTTAGGCCTTTGATCTACTTCTGGACTTGATCATACTGGCCCATCTGAAAACTGGATGTTTCTTTTTGGACCACACCCAACAATGTTCAGGGTTTACTCATGGCTCTTTAGTCAGGAATCACTCCAAGTGGTGATCAGGGGGCTATATGGGGTGATGGAGGAATCAAATCTGAGTCAGACCCGTGCAAGTCAAGTGCCTTACCTGGTTTATTATCTCTCTGGCCCTCCAAAACTATACACTTCCTTGGGGGAAAAAGGATACACACACAAGAGAGTTAGGGATTAGAAGTTGACTGTGAAAAAATGGATAATTGGGGGCAAAATTACTTAGAAAGTTAGGAGAAAATTGCTGAGTTTTAATAATACTTAAAATAGTTGTTAGGCAATTGATCAAACTGTGTGTTATGCAGAGAGGTGTGTCCATGCATATGAGTATGTATAAATGTACTTGAGGAAATTCATGCAGTAAAGGTTAAAAATCAGCCAACAGTGTGTAACTTCAAAATATTAATGTCATTTACTTATCCCATGGTTTAAGGAGTTGACAGTAGAAATATTGATCCATTTTCAAAATAAACAAAGTAGTCACTCATTCTACAGTTCTTTTGCAACTATCTAGTTAGTATTGAGAAATATCTGGATTCAAGGAGCTTCAGAAATCTGTATAATTTTAAATTCACTATTTATGATTAATAAAATTAAAATTTTATTATAATTAAATTTATTATAATTAAAAATTATAATAATTTAAAATTTATAATAATAAAAATTATAATAAATTTAATTACAATTAAAATTAAATTATATTTGATATGCCAAATCCAGTAAAAAAAATGGATCTCATTCTCCTGACCCTGAATACAGCAGAGTTGAGAAGGATGTGGAAGTAGAGACTGATAAAATCTCAAGGACAAACTAGGCTGCCAAACGAAGAAAAACAAAAATGACTGTCTGTACTTTCAATGCACGTATGCTGGCATCTGATGCATCGAGGACCTGATAGTACAAGCATGAACGATCAAGTATGACATCATTGGTCTGACTGGGATGAGAAGGCATCAAATACATCACGCTATTTTCGACACTGGAGAAGAACTGTTCCTTGGAACTTGCAACAAAAGAGGCGTCGGTGGTGTCGGTATCCTTGTCAATACGAACTTAGCCATGAGCATTGATTCATTTGAATGCCTAACAACCCGAATAGGACAATTACATTTGAATAGATGTGGTTCACTGCCAGAAGTTTCTATCTTTGTTGTCTATGCACCAATATCCAATTATGGTGAAGAAGAAATTGAGAAGTTCTACATGGAGCTGGAGACAACACCTTCTACAAGATCATTGTAGGTTATTTTAATGCCAAGATAGGACCAAGAAGATCAGCCGAAGAACTCCACATTGGGACCCATGGCCTAGAATGGAAGGAACAGGGTAACAGACTGTTTAAGTTCATCATATCAACCAAGACCATCCATGGTAACTCACAGTTCCAGCAACAGCAAGCGAACGTCGAGCTCACAAAACAGTGCAGAGAAGCAATCAAGGATGACCTCAAAGAGAGAAGAGCGGCAGTGCTGGTAGATGCAGCAGAAGCTAGGAAAGGTATTCGTAATGCCCACCTGTCCCTCACCAACTACAAGACCAAGATGACTGCCCTCCGACATCCTGCTGGATCTATCACATCTTTCAGAAGGGCAATGGAGAAGATTATTCATGATTTCTACTCAGATCTCTTTAATAGCCATGTCTACTTGCCCACATACCAAATTTCGCAGGATGGATATGCCGTTCCCAACGTTCTCCCTTCCGAAATCCACCACGCCATCTCGTCTGTAAAGAAATAAAGAGCACCTGGCCCAGACAAGGTCAGACCTGAGCACCTGAAGAACCTACCACAGGTACTCATCAATACACTGTCTCGGCTCTTCACACACTACCTGTCTGAATGCAAGAATCCATACCAATGGAAAACCAGCAGGACTGTACTACTATACAAGAGAGACAGCCACGACATTGGCAACTATCGCCCAATCTGCCTATTGTCTGTCATCTACAAGCTATTCACTTGAGTCATCCTGATTAGGATTGGCAGAACACTAGATGAAGGACAACCATGCAAGTAAGCTGGGTTCTGAAAAGCATTCAGCACCATCAACCATGTCCACACAATAACCAAGCACATTGAGGTTTCTCAGGAGTTCAAGATGCCTCTCTGTCTAACACTCATTGATTTAAAGAAGGCCTTTGATTCTGTTTAGATGGAAGCAGTCATCAAGCCCTAGCCAAACAGGGCGTTCAAACTCATTAGGATCATTCATTAGGATCCTCCGTGAGCTGTATTACAGATTCACTACCAGGATCTCACCATTCTACAAAGAAGTGATCATCCATGTCAAGAGAGGGGTTCACAAAAGCAGACAGAGATACCAAAAAGAAAGAGAATTACAGACTGATATCCCTGATGAACACAGATGCAAAGATCCTCAACAAACTACTAGCAAATAGAATCCAACTACTCGTCAAAAAGATCATACACCATGACCAAGTAGGATTCATCCCAGGGATGCAAGGATGGTTCAACATTCGGAAATCAATCAACATAATCCATCATATCAACAAAAGAAAAGATAAAAAGCATATGATTATATCAATAGATGCAGAGAAAGCATTTGACAAGATCCAGCACCCCTTTATGATGAAAACCCTAGCCAAAATGGGTATAGAGGGGACCTTCCTCAACATAATTAAAGCCATCTACCACAAGCCTACAGCAAGCATCATCCTCAATGGGGAAAAACTGAGAGCCTTCCCCCTAAGGTCAGGGACGAGACAAGGATGCCCACTCTCTCCACTGCTGTTCAATATAGTACTGGAAGTACTTGCAATAGCGATTAGGCAAGAAAAAGATATTAAGGGCATTCAGGTAGGAAAGGAAGAAATCAAGCTCTCACTATTCGCAGATGATATGATACTATACTTAGAGAACCCAATAACCTCCACCAAAAAACTCCTAGAAACAATAGACTCGTATAGTAAAGTTGCAGGCTATAAAATCAATACTCAAAAGTCCATGGCATTCCTATATGCAAACAGTGAGAGAGAAGAAAGCAACATGAAAAAAACAATCCCGTTCACAATTGTGCCCCAGAAAATCAAGTACTTAGGAATCAGCTTAACTAAGGAAGTAAAGGACCTGTACAAAGAAAACTACAAAATGCTACTTCAGGAAATAAAAGAGGACATGAAGAAATGGAAAGATATCCCCTGCTTATGGGTCGGGAGATTTAACATTGTCAAAATGGCAACTACCGAAAGCATTGTATAAATTCAATGCAATCCCTATAAGGATACCCACTACATTCTTCAAAGAAATGGAGCAAACACTCCTGAAATTTATATGGAACAATAAGCCCCCACGAATAGCTAAAGCAATTCTTGGGGAAAAGAAAATGGGAGGAATCAACCTCCCTAACTTCAAACTCTACTACAAAGCAGTAATAATTAAAACAGCATGGTACTGGAACAAAGGCAGAACTGCAGACCAATGGAACAGGGTTGAATACACTGACATCTCCCCCCAATCATATGATCATCTAATCTTTGATAAAGGTGCAAGTAATGTGAAGTGGAGTAAGGAAAGCCTCTTTAACAAATTGTGCTGGCATCACTGGATGGCTACATGCAAAAAAATGGGCTCAAAACTCTGCCTAACACCGTGTACAAAAGTAAGATCAAAATGGATTAAAGACCTCAACATCAGACCAGAAACCACAAGGTACATTGAAGACAAAGTTGGCAAAACCCTCCATGACATTGAAGCTAATGGCATCTTCAAAGATGCCACGCCACTGGCCGAGCAAGTGAAAACAGAGATAGATAAATGGGACTATCTTAAACTAAGAAGCTTCTGCACCTCCAAAGAAACAGTGACCAAAATACAAAGACAATCTACAGAATGGGAAAGGATATTCGCTGAATACACATCTGACAAGGGGTTGATATCCAGGATATACAAAATACTGGTTAAACTCCACAAGAAGAAAACATCCAACCCCATCCAAAAATGGGGCAATGAAATGAACAGAAACCTTCTCAAAGAAGAAATCCAAATGGCAAAAAAGCACATGAGAAAATGCTCTACATCATTAATCATCAGGGAGATGCAGATCAAAACCACAATGAGATACCATCTCACACCTCAGAGACTGGCCCACATTCAAAAGAACAAAAGCAACCGATGCTGGCGCGGATGTGGCGAGAAAGGGACACTCCTTCACTGTTGGTGGGAATGCCGACTAGTTCAGCCCTTTTGGAAAACAGTATGGACATTCCTCAAAAAATTAGAAATTGAGCTCCCATTTGACCCAGCAATACCACTCCTGGGAATATACCCCAGAGAGGCAAAAATGTGTAGTCGAAGTGACATCTGCACTTGTTTGTTCATTGCAGCACTCTTTACAATAGCCAGAAACTGGAAGAAACCTGAGTGCCCAAGAACAGATGACTGGTTAAAGAAACTTTGGTACATCTACACAATGGAGTACTATGTAGCTCTTAGAAAAGATGAAGTCATGAAATTTACATACAAGTGGTACAACATGGAAAGTATCATGCTAAGCGAAATGAGTCAGAAAGAGAGGGATAGACATAGAAAGATTGCATTCATCTGGGGGATATAAAGTAACAAAATATGAGATTAATACCCAAGAATAGCTGAGATTAGCACCAGGAGGATTACTCCATAGCTTAGTGGCCAGTCGGGCATTCTAGAGGAAAGGGCAGCTCAGATAGAGAAGGGAACACCAAATAAAGGGTGTTTGGAGGACCCTCCAAGGAGGGGAGATGCATGTCGAAGGTGGACTATAGACTGAACATGTTTGCCACTCAATGCCTCTTTTGCAGACCACAACACCCAAAAGGAGAGAGAGAACACAGGGGATTGCCCTGCCACAGAGGCAGGGGGGGATGGGGGGATGCGGGTGGGGGGGAAATTATCCATGGTGGTGAAAAATGGGCACTGGTGGAGGGATGGGTATCTGATCATTGTATAATCAAACCCAAGCACAAAAAATTTTAAATCTACAACTGTACCTCATGGTGTTTCACTATTAAAAAAAAAAAGAGAGGGGTTCAGCAGGTTGATACTATTTCACCGAAACTCTTCAGTGCCACCCTCGAGAAAGTCATGCGACAACTGAAATGGGAAGAACTAGGAGTGAAGATAGATGGTTGGCAATTACACCACCTCCACTTTGCTGATGACATCGTTCTAATAACACCAAACATCAGCCAAGCGTCACAAATGCTGACTGACTTCCACCATGAGTGTGGAAATGTCGGATTACAACTGAATCTCAAAAAGACAATGTTCATGAGAAACAGTCTTGTTCCTGACGTTCCATTTACTCTCAACAGAACAACCATCTCCGAATGCAACAGTTATATATACCTAGGTCAAGAAGTCAACATGATAAATGACCTGGCACCTGAGCTATGCAGGAGGAAGAGAGCAGCTTGGAACGCCTTCAAGAGCATCCAAGATATAACTAAGAGGACAAAGAACCTCCAGCTCCGAGCATATGTCTTCAATTCCACTGTTCTTCCTGCATAAACATATGCCTCAGAGACCTGGACCCTATGAAAACAGGACGAGAATGCTACTCAGGTCTCTCAAAGAGGAATCAAAAGAGCTATGCTTGGAGTATCAGGCTTCATTCAAATGAGAAATAGAATCCGGAGTTCCGACCTCCGTCAACGCTGTCTCATTTGCCAAGGCATCGAAAATCAGATGGGCTGGACATGTAATGAGATTTAGAGATGACCGCTGGACTAGAGCCATTACCAACCGGATTCCACGAGACGTCTAAAGATTGTGTGGACACCCACCTACGAGATGGTCAGACTTCTTCAAGACCCTGAATGATTGGATTGAGGCTCTTCATGTTCCTATAACAAGCAGATGCCATTGGGCTACGCTAGCATGCAACAGGGATGAATGGAGACGTTACTGGTGCCCGCTCTAGCAAATCCATGAGTAACGGGGAATCAAGTGATCAAGTGATCAAAATTAAAATGCAGGTAGAACACGCCACAAAGATACCACTAAACTCTGCCGTGGTTGTCTAATCTGAGGTGACGTGGAGGGGCTGGATGAGTCCCACCAGCAGCCCTCAAAGAGCCTCAGCAGTCAAAACCCTCCAAAACTCAATTGTTGCCGTGCTCACAGACAATCTCCACAGGCTCCGATGAGCCTCATCCATTAGGTAATCTGCTGTAAAACTTATGTATGCGGGATTTGTGACTGAAAGCTCCAGGCTGGCTTGGAGTCAGGAATGGGTAACCTTCCCCCATCTTCCTGTGCTTCTGGTAGCCTGGCATTCATGCCCACGAACTGCCTCTGATGCCATTTAAGCTCATTAACAGCCATGATCCAGAGACTCATAAAAACCTCAGAAGAGGAGGAAAGCAATGCTCTGCAGAGATGCCTCTGGACCCCCCAAATCACCATCCAGTTAAAATTTAATTCTAGCAATATCACACTATTTAAAATCTTAGAATTACTGGAAAGCATGGCTGCATTTGTGGCTATGCAATATCTCATACATCTCAATGGCTTAATGGCTCCAGGGTGATACAACAATCCACACACTTTCTTTTAAGGAAAGTTTTTTGGATCATCTTTAGCTGATTTTCCCTAGCAAGCAATACAAAATAGATTATTATATTCTGCTTTGGGGACAGGTTTGGGGGATCAGGATGGAATTATTAAAAATGTGATGGTGTAAAGGTGTAATGGTGGTGGGATTGGTGTTGGAATACTGAATGTAATCAATTATTGTGAACAACTTTATAAAAATAAAATTAAAAATGAAATGCAGGTATAAAAATTTTTAGTTTATTGATACTCTCATATTGAAGTTATTATTGATAAAATATGTCAGGAGATGATATATTTATAGATGCAAAACTTACATAGAAATTGCCTCTGTATAGGGCCTCATGGTATGGGGGTGGAGCTGGCCCTTTCCTCTCCATCCCAATGAGACCCTGAGTTGCCTCCCTGAGTTGCCTTTCTGGCTCCTGATCAAGCTGCTTAATGGCCATGATCCCAGAGACTCAGGAACAAATCTTCGAATCCAGCAGGTTTTGGCAGAAATCCCTCCAGATTTAATTGTTAAAATTTTGGAATTCCAAAATCGCATGGCCACTACTGCAGCCATGTGACACCATATGTTATTCATAACCAGCAATAGAAAACAAATAGTCTAATATTGCCTTTTCAGCAGATCTGAGTATTGGAGTAAAAACCCAAATAATAATGGTGGGTCTGGTGTCGAACTATTGAATGCAAAGTAGGGAAAGAGTAATGTGGAAGTCATCTGCCCCACAGGTAGGGGGAGGGTGTGGGATAGGGGCATACTGGGATTTTGAGGGGTTGGAGAATGGGCATTGCTGAAGGTATGGGTATTTCATTGTATGACTGAGACTTAAACCTGAAAGCTTTGTAACTGCTCTCACGGTGATTTGATAAATAAAATTATAAAAAATGAAAAAAAAGTAAGGTGGAGTTCATGCCCAATTCAATCAGTTAATCAGTGGCTGAATAAATAGCTGTACTCCTACATTAAAAAAATGCCTCTATAAATGTTTTTGACAAGAAACTTATATTTTTCCTTTACCTGTTGAGGACTATTGCTATAAAACTGGAACTCTTCAAATATGAAGGCAGCATCTATTTTACTGAGACATATAGTTATGAGGAATTGGTGTTATCAAATAGCATATTCAGGTATTCTAATCCTGTTGATACTGTTTTACTGGCTTATGAAGTATTGTGGAAATAATAATCTTTCAAATAACACAGAATAATCTATATACAATGTAGCAGTTATATTTCCTATTATACACTTTCTGGGGGAAGTAATTCTGGTTTTATAACATTGTGTATGTACAGCTTTATACTTTGACTATAAGTGAGTAGTTTTAACTGTACCATTATAAATTACCTACTTTCTTCTCTACTTATTTATTCTTTGTTTATGGATTTCTTTTGGGGCCACATACGATGGCATTCAGGATTTACTGCTGGCTCTGCACTCAAGAATCACTCCTGGCATGTTTAGGGGATCATGTCAGATGCTGGGGATTGGACCCAGGTCAGCCACATGCAAGGCAAGTTCCCTACCTGCTGTAATATGTCTTGGGCTCTGTTTGTCCTCATTTTTGATAGGGCTTATCTGCCTTAGAAAATCCAAAAAATCTAGTCGAAGGCATGAGGCATGATTTTAATTCCTAAGAATCCCTTTATTCTCTGGGTTATTGTTTCACCTTAAAAGCACCCCAGATATTGTTGAATGACTACAAATATCAGATACGTTTGTACATGGGAAAGGTGCTGAAATTTTTATAGGTGAACGCTGAATATTAGAATTTATACTGATACTTAATTTTAATTCAATTACATTTAATTTAATTAACAATGAATTCAACTAGTTTATTGTTCATTTAAGCTTAAGTGAGAATGTAGAATGTATTTTTTCTTTTTCAGTAGAACAGTGTCTATTTTGTAAGGTAGTGATCACAGTTTACTTTGTCTATTTTGTTCTTATGAGGTCCACACCCAGCAGTGCTGGGGATTAAACTGAAGGCCTCACACATTTCAGGCATGTACTCTACCCTTCCTTGATCAATAGCCCAGAAGTTTCTGTTCTCTCTCCTTTCTTGTCTATTAGTCTTTGGTGACCCATTTTAGTATCTGAATCAATTTTTTGAGATTCATCAATTTATGTAAAGGGTAATATTTGGAACTTGGGAAATATTTATAAAAGGATACAGTGAGTGCAAAAGCACACTATAAAATTTCACAAACAATGTATACACATTTGAAAATATAACAATTGAATGATTCGTGTTGGAAAGTTCCAATGACTTCAGGTGTTTGTATAGAGATGATTTGTTCTTCCAAATAAGGTGGAGTTTCTTCATCTATATTTAGCGCATCTCTTCTTGGCAAAGGTTTCAAAAGACTGTCACTCACCCTATTTTTAAAATAGGAAATTAGTACTTCATGTTCTAAAGTGCCTTCCAGGACAGAAATCTCACCAGGTAGAAAAAATCTCTGCCAACAGTAGATGTAGTATTAATTTTCAGCCAACTATGTGGATTTGGGCTCAGATATGTCCATGTGTCTACTGAAAGTTATGCTATGATAGATCCCTGATACCTGACTTCTATCATACTGCTTTATAAATATTTACAGGGAAAAGCTAGACTAAATAACCCAAAGGGTAATTTTCACTGCAAAATAAATTTCTCCTAAAAAACTTAAAAACAGTGTTTATCTAGGATTAAAATAATTTATAGAAAATTTCTTCAAAAATGACTTCATAGGGTGGATTGATTCAGTGACCTTTCCTTGTTTCAAAAGCCAGGGAGTTCAGTTGGTTTTATAATTTGTGTTGAAAAACCTTTGAATTTTAGTTCAAGTAAGCCAGTTAGTTTCATAAAATTACAGGACTAATTTATCAGTATGACTGTGACTATTTTCTGTAGGAGCCAAGTACAAAGATTAGCAAAAATTCTTTCTTCTCTTTCAACTAGTTTATTGAAAAGAGGTGTATTTCATCAATGTACATAATGACGTGTGATTACCCCTCTCCACCTTTACAAGTTTATATCTTCACTTGTTGTTTTTGGACAATATTTGACACAGGGGATTAAACCAGGGTTGACTGCCTGAAGACAAGCACATTAGCTCTTGTACTATCTCTCCAGAGTCAGTTGAAGCAATTTTTTTCCGATGTTTTAAAACATAGAAGCATTCATTCATAATTCAGAAAATACTCAGTGAGGAAGAGGAAAAGAGATTAACTATAAACAAGCTTGGGACATGGCTCCACCTTACACCATGTCCCTAAAGTTATGCGGTCAGACAATCTCTACGGCAGGACCCCGGAGGGCCATTGGGCGGCTGTTCTGGACTGCACTCAGGAGCATCTTTGCCCTCCTGTCCGCTGCCTGGGGTTGTGGGAGGGAGGGGGGAACACAATGCATCAGTGCAGAGGAATAGACTGCCCCATCAGGTCATGGCCATAGATCTCGTCCACGGCCACCCGCACCTGCTCATAGGTCTTGTACTCCGCCAGGCCGTACCTCTTCAGATGTGTCCCTGGTGGTTATCCAGATAGCCCTGAGCACTGGCAGCATTGAATACCTGTCCTCAGGAATTAACTGTCTGGCTCAGTTGACCAAGTCTATATTGCTGGTAGTGGTCCCTGGGCCTCATAGGCACTGCTGGGAAAGCCCTCAAAATATATACAAATAGAAATTATTTTTTAATTGAAATAAAAATTGCAAACAGTTTGCCAGGGGTATGGCTCCATGATAGACTGCATGCTTTGTATGCATTATCTGAGTTTGATCCCAGACACCCTTCCCTGTAAAAATACAAACAAGTTAGCATGCTTGTGTTCACTTACTTGAAGGGGAAAAAATTTTTTTTGATGGAAGAGGAAACTTCTAAATTCAAGTTTATATTTCATGTGATGCCGTTTCTTAAATAGTAATGAAACAAATGGTATTGGTTTTTATATCTATCACTCACTGAGAACAATACAAACATATTCTGACAAGTATCCACTTTGGGTTTTATCCTTATTTTCTTTGCTGAGGTTAAATATACTAAATATCCTTATTGCTTTCACAAAAAACTGCATGTGCTCATTGTAAGTAAACAGTTTTAAAATGTAGTTGAAAGCACAATACCTTTAATTCTCTAACATGCTAGTGATCCCACTTGGAATATTTATTGACCAGTAAAGACACAGATGACATTATTCTGATATTATTACACACACAAAATATTATCATAGTCATAATTCCACAAATTATGGTCAGCCAAGAGAAAATGAACCTGAGCTAGCTGAGTGTAAGGCGAAAGACTTAAATGTTGTACCAGGCATTGTTTTTTCACCAACGGCATTATACCTGCCTCTGTGACCTCTCTTTTCCCTCTGCTATGTTTTCCTACATACCATCTTCTGAAAAACAGCAGATTTTAGATTAAGAAGCACAGTTCTAAGTATAAAATAAAATGAAAGGACAATATGAATACTTTTGTCCACCCAAAAGTCTTTCTTAATCATTTCTTCATTTGTTTACAATAGTCACTTAGTTTACAGATATGTTAAAGGATAAGAACATCAATGAAACTCTTCTAAGAATTCATTATTTTACCACTATAACATAGAAAACACATTTTCAAACTATACTGATTTGGTTTATAAATTCAGCTATTAACTGTCTTTATAAAAATAAAGTGGACACTTTACAAATGTCTGTTTATTGAGAGTCTATATTTGTCTTTCACTTGTTTCAGTAATAAGAATCAAGGAACCCTGAGATAGTGAGAATACAAAAAAGGAAGTTAAATCTGTTTTCACTGTATCACTGTCATCCTGTTGTTCATTTGAAAGCAGGCCCCAGTAACTTCTCTTTCGTCCTAGCCCTGAGTTTTTAAAAAGTGCCACATTCGAGGCTCTATCAGGGTCAGGAGAATGAGATCCATCATTGTTACTGGTTTTTGGCATATTGAATATGCCACGGGGAGTTTGCCAGACTCTGCTGTGTGGACAGGATACTTTTGGTAGCCTGCCAGGTTCTCCAGAGTAAGAACTAGATAATAAGATGTCGCATGGCTGCAAATGCTTTTATTAATTACTAGATGGTTTTATTCAATATTTGTTACAATTTCCAAATCAAATATTTAAAAGATGCTTAATATTATTGTGTATTCTGGTTTTTTTTATAAGATCTCTAGTTTCTATTACTCAGCTCCAAGACCATAATAAAGATAAACACTAATCATTATTTTAACTTCCTGGAAAATTCTAGCAAATATTTGAATGCAATGAAACAAAATATTGATACTTTCAATAGGGAAAGTAATGTAACAATACAAATTATTAACTCAAAATCTCATAAATCCCAAGTCAATAATGAGAAAAAAATTTCAAATGATATGTACATAGTCCTATGTGGCTAATGATTGAACATATTACTGGTTCAATATCTGCTTTCCCTTCTCAGTTTCTATTGCTCCTGTAAGGAAACAGACAAGAAGCTAGATGCAGTCTTCCTCCTCCAATCATCAATCCAAAATTCACTTGCCCCACCTCCGGTTGTCTGCCTCAGATTGTTTTTGTCTACCACTTAGGGTAAAATCAATTACTATGTCTTCACCTATCTAAATGATCCACTGATTTTTTTTGCTGCCGTACACATGACTCAAGATGATGTTTAGTTTATTTCAATTCTTTTCCTCCTCCTCATGTCAGAAAGTACAAGGTAAGTGAATGGAAAATCCTAACAGTAGGAGAATGTTTACCAAACTCCCTGGCATTGAATGTAAATCACAATGGCATCAGAGTGCTCTGGATGCAAAAACAGATTCACTTTTGGTTCTTTCCTTTAAAGGAAAATAAAATAGCAGGGACATTTACATAGATGGCTCAAGTAATTCATGTCTGTTCAGGATAAAAGACCTATCAGAGAACTTTTTGACAATGCTCCCCGGGCCCAGTAAGGCAGAATTATTAAAGCACAGTCTTGTCAGACACTGTAAGCGCCAAGGACAGAGAGAACCAGACAAAATAGCATGTGGAAACATCATGGGCTGTTCCTGGCTTTCTTCCCACACGACGGCAGATGCAAGAAATTTGGGTCTCACCAAAGCCTGATATCAAACATTTTATGTATTTAATTCATGCCAGCTAATTTCTTTAAACCAATCTTGATCTGGGACTTCACACTAGACTGTTTTCACTTGGGGCGCCCCAGAGGGAGGCGGGTGAGAGCCCTCCCTGCCCCAAGGGACCCAGCACCGCAGCCGATTTCCACTACCCAACCACCACCACGCTCCAGGCCACTTTTGAGTAAATCGACGAACAACAACGGGATGACAGTGACACAGTAAATCTTGATCTAATGTTTAAAAGGTGTGGGGAAAGATTAATAAAGCTATCCTTTGAGTTTCAATTCTGAGATATAAGAATCTAATCATCTTTTCAAGGCAAGGCTATCCCCACTTCTGCCCAAGACTTGCTTATCCTTGAGGTTTAAGGATGCCTCGGTGGCATCCTGTCAGCTTCATCGCACAGTTCAGTCACACACTGACAGCTGTTCCTTGGACTCTGACAATGAACAAAGTGTATTCATTCAAGCTGGCATTAACTAATACCCCGGTTCTGGGAAAAAGCCATAACCAGAGCAAGTTTCCAGGGCAGGTAATTTGTCTGGAGAGCCACTAGACAATGAATTTCAGGTGAATTTCATTAAGCCAGAACCAGCCTCAGCCCATCAAAAACCATCAAGGGATGATCCCTGATGACCCCTCCATGGCAACGCCCTAGCAACAGACTCCAATAGCTCTGTCATTCCTCTTCTGTCTCCTCTCTATCTCCCTCTTTCTCTCTCTCTCTCTCTCACTCTCCTTCTCTTTCTCCCCTCTCTCTCCCTCCTTCCCTCTTTCTCTCCTTCCTCTCCCTCCCTTTATCTTTCCCTCCCTCTCTCCCTTTCTTCCTCCCTCTCTCCCTCCTTTTTTCTGTCCCTCTCTCTCTCTCTCTGTGTCCCCCCACCTCTTCTGTCCCCTTACATTTCCCAAATAAAAACCTTTTTGCTTCATGTTTGTCTTTTCTTTCCTGGGGAGTAATGAGAAATAGGATGGCTACATTCCTGCTGAGTGCCTGCCTGTTTTCCTGAATCCTGGACCAGTGGACTTGGGGTTGTGAGGGATCAAGCAGGAGGATGATAGCAGTACAGCCAACTCCTTGTCCTGCCTGCACAGAGCCCAGAATGGTCGTTCCTCATTCTCCCTTGCCCCCCTCCCCCCAAAATACCATGACTCACTCCCTCACTCCTGAGCAATGAGCCAGGAGGATGCTCTGAGCACTACTCCTCGACCCCTCCACACCTCCCACCCCAAACTTAAGAACCAGGGCAGTGCCATGTCACAGGCCAGGACTGGGTCTGCCTGGGCATGAAGCCAGCTTAAGATCACCTGGGTCAACCCTGGGCCGACCGTCACCAGCCCCGAGACCTCGGAGACATTATTTCAAGTCTCCAGGCCTGTTTCTTCTGAACCTGCCGGATTGATGGGGTACTGAAGGGGTGTTCCGAAGAGTCCATGAAATTGTACAGGGGAGCATATTGGAAATGGCTGGTTTCACCCTTCAGCACATTGCACCATCTACCACTCGTAACTTTAAAGAAATGGAAAAAAAACGGAAGCCATCACCCCAGATGATAAAAGTCAGTGGTTCCTTTCTAGTTACTCAACTCAGGGTGATTAAAACAATGCCTTGGTGTCATGGCCTCCTGGACCCTTGAGTGGCCTCAAGCGCTTGTCTCCACAGTCTGTCCCTGCCACTTGGGGCACTTTTTTTCTCTGATGGGACCTTACAGCAACTCCAAAATTACCCCTTGTACCCTTGCCAAGCCTTCGGAGTAGCTTCCATTCACCTCAGAGCTAGGAGGCTAACCTGAGTCAGAGAAGCTGCTGACCCTTCACTTTTACAAAATCAACAGCTGTTCCAGCTGCTTTTTTTTTATTTTCTTTTTGGTTTGGGGGGAGCCTCAAACACATTCAGGGCTCACTCCTGGGAGGCTTGGGGACATTATATGATGCCGAGACCCAAATCTAGTCTGCTGTGTGCAAGGCAAATGCCCTCCCTGCTGTCCTATTGCTCCTGCCCACAAGCTGCTTTCGCTCATTAGATAATCCAGAAGCGTTTTGCTTTTTTGACAAAGCCTGAAAGCCAAAAGACAGGGGCTTGTTTTGTAGCAGCGTTTCCTGCCTGGGATCTGCTGTGTATGGGCCCAGTTCATCCAGGTGTTTATACCTTCGTTTACTCCTGAGCGTTTCCTTAGGTCTCTTGATACTTGTGACTTGCTGCTAGGCTGTGTTTTGGGTCTGGGAATGTTGAAGAAATGTACCCAACAAGGAGAGCATGTGCCTCTTTGCATGATACCATTTGTTAAATGATCATAGTCAACTGATGTAAAGAAATAGAGGTACTAACCACTGTCCTTGTTCTAAGGAAAGAAATGCAGCCCTCAGCCAGTTTGAGTGCCCCTTCAAAACTCCCTGGGAGGAGCCTCTCCAGCTCTCCCATGCGCGACACCTACTCGTCTCATCAAGCAGCTGTGCCTCTCCACTATCTACCATCAGACCGTTGTCATTTATTTGCAAAAACGAGATGTTACTTGTCTCAAGATTCTTAATTGGTTCAACACATCTAGTCTTTGAAAGACTGAAGTGAAAACACTTATTCAAGGATTTGCTAACGTATCACTCAGGAACATCTCTTCTGAAACTTTTTAGCTTTATTTTTTTTAATAGCAGTCCAATCACAGCCGAGGCCCAGCCAAGGCCTTGCTGAGAGCACTCTCCACACACTTGGATGAGCCTCACGCATAAAAGAACTGACAGAGGAACCCAGGTGTGTGGGACCCGGGGCTGAGATCTCCAAGCCTGTACAGTTTGGGACTGGACCTGCCAGTAACTAGACAGTTACACCCACCAACTGCCGTGTAACTCCAACAACGGCCAGGATCCAGAGATCATCACACTCAGTTCCTGGGAGAGAACAAGACAGAGTCTCCTACCCTATGCCTGACTGTCTCCACCAGGGCCCAACAGCTGAAGACCACCGAGGCCCAGCCAAGGCCTTGCTGAGAGCACTCTCCACACACTTGGATGAGCCTCACGCATAAAAGAACTGACAGAGGAACCCAGGTGTGTGGGACCCGGGGCTGAGATCTCCAAGTCTGTACAGTTTTGGACTGGACCTGCCAGTAACTAGACAGTTACACCCACCAACTGCCGTGTAACTCCAACAACGGCCAGGATCCAGAGATCATCACACTCAGCTCCTGGGAGAGAACAAGACAGAGTCTCCTACCCTATGCCTGACTGTCTCCACCAGGGCCCAACAGCTGAAGACCACCGAGGCCCAGCCAAGGCCTTGCTGAGAGCACTCTCCACACACTTGGATGAGCCTCACGCATAAAAGAACTGACAGAGGAACCCAGGTGTGTGGGACCCGGGGCTGAGATCTCCAAGTCTGTACAGTTTGGGACTGGACCTGCCAGTAACTAGACAGTTACACCCACCAACTGCCGTGTAACTCCAACAACGGCCAGGATCCAGAGATCATCACACTCAGCTCCTGGAAGCGCGCGGCCGCATTTGCGGCCGCGCGACATCTTATCGTCTCATTCCTAATTCGGTCAAACTGGCAGGCTACCAAATGTAACATGCCCACACGGCAGAGTCTGGCAAACTCTCCGTGGTATACCCAATATGCCAAATACCAGTAACAATGATGGGTCTCATTCTCCTAACCCTGAAAAAGCCTTGAATATGGCACTTTAAAAAAAAAAAATCTCAGGGCTAGGACGAAGAAGACGTTACTGGCACCTGCTCGAGGCAATCGACGAACAACAGGGTGGTCGTGATCGTGATCGTGATCCAATCACAGCCTTAGGAAACTGCTACAAAGAAAGTAAACCGTGGTACCAAGAAAGCTCATTTGACAATCAGAATGTGACAACTGCTTCCATCTGTCTCAAGTTCAAGTAGCAAAGTCAAGACATGAGCCTCTATGTCAAATCCAGTTAAAACTAAACTGTAATGACTCCTTTTCCACCCTGTTTTTTTCCTTTTTTTCGTTATTTTTTTTAGATTATTGGTTGATCCCAAGGCTTGTAATAAATTTTACAATTTCTTATTGGCTTCATACTAGCAAAAATTATCCTTTGTCACCAAGTTTGGAAAGGGATAGAGAGATAGGAAAGGCAGCTTATGCATGAAATTTTTTTCTTTTGCTTTTTGGGCCACACCAAATGGTGCTCAGGATTTACTCCTGGCTCTGTACTCAGGGATCACTCCTGATAGTGTTCAGGGGATCATTTGTGATGCCAGGGATCAAACCTGGGTCTGCTACATGTAAAACAAGCATCCTACCTGCTGTACTATGGCTCCAGCCTGGATAAAATTTTTAAATTGACATAACATTAGTTTTAGGTGTACAATATAGTGATCATATATATAAAAAGGCCCTCCCATTGTTCGTCGATTTGCTCGAGCGGGCCCAGTAACGTCTCCATTGGAGACTTTGTTGTTACTGTGTTTGGCATATCGAATACATCACGGGGAGCTTGCCAGGCTCTGCCGTGCGGGCGAGATACTCTCAGTAGCTTGCCGGGCTCTCGGAGAGGGGCGGAGGAATCGAACTCGGGTCGGCCATGTTGGCTGCGTGCAAGGCAAATGCCCTACCGCTGTGCTATCACGTATGTTTGAATGGAACAATGCACTTTCTGTGTCAGCTACTTCACCATCTCAGCCTCCATTAAAAATGTTAAAAACTTTGGGCAAGAGAAATAGTGTTGAGGGTAGGGCACCTGCTTCGCGTGAGACAGACTCGGGTTTGTTCCCAGCACCCCATATAGTCACCTAAGTCATGCCAGGAGTGATCTCTGAGTATGGCCTGATGTGGCCCAAAAAAACTAAACAAAACAAAAAGTATAAGTACGAATTTCAAAAGAAAGGAAACACTCTGGCCTTTTCTCAAGAAAACCCCTTGACTTTTACATAAATTTATAGTTGCACATAGATTCTTAAGGGAAAGATTCTCCTAGGTAAGAACTAAACTCTGCCATTGAAAAGTTGTCAAAGAAGGCATATTCTCCCACTTGGAGAGTCACCTGCATCTCAACCAGAGATGTGTTCACTCAGTTTTTGGACTTATGAAGAAGTCCATGTTCTCTCTTAATTACATAACACTCTCTTTTTCTCTTCCCCATGTTTCTCTAAGTAACTTTCTTGCAATAAACCTATTTACTTCACTTTAAAAATAAAAAAGTTATCAACAAAGTGTAGAAAACTACTCCCAAAATCCTGATCATATATGTTGACACAGCTAAAATGTCCCTTTTGGGCCCAACCAATAGCACAGTAGGTAGGGTATTTGCCTTGCACAAGATCAATTTTGGTTCAATCTCTAGCATACTATGTGGTCCCCCTAGCCTGCCAGGAGTGATTACTGAGCATTTCCAGGTATGGCCCAACACCTTCACTCCCCCACAAAGGGTTTTATATATATATATATATATATATATATATATATATATATATACACAAATATATACTCATGGGGAATATGTGTATAAAGATATATATGTCTTTCACATGATAAATAAGTGTTCAGTTAAAGATATCTATCATATTACATAATCACACATAATAAAGTTTCTTCTGTGCCACTTAGCTACATATGGGAATAGCCACATAGAATAACCCACAGAATTTATTTCCATTTCTTAGACATCTACTTATACTTTAGAAAATTAGAACTGAGGTCACTACAAAACAAGCTTTTATAGTAGTTGAAAATTTTTTCCCATTTCTAAATTTTCCATTTGCAAGAAAATGCCCATGATGTACTGATAAACAAGATAAAATGATTATATGTATTTTCATTATAAAATCAAGGCTCATTCCTTAAACCTGTATATACCTTTATCAGTCCAGTCATAAATAAAGCAGAAAATCACACAAGGCTATGAATGCTGAATCAGTGTGAATCCTAACTCTTTTTCATTGTCCAAAGGAATCAAGTATGGAACGGGGACTCGGTGCAGTCACCTGGGTTTTATAACCTGCCTTATCTCCACCTTGAAATGCAGGAAATCAGTGAGAAGGGCACATATTCACAGACTTATTTGCCAAATATATACCAATAATAACAGACTATGTTGGGACCAAAGGCTTCTCTAAGAACTGTGTATGTGTGTGAGTGAGTGTACATCACACTATCTTCACAACAGCTAAGGATGCAACTACTATTATCCTTAGTTTACAGATGGGAACCTTGAAGTCCAAAGTCACACAGAAAGAAAAGAACAGAGCTGGCACTCAAAATTGGGCCAAGAGAACTCTGGTGCCAAACTTTCAACCATTGGCATTCTATTCCTGGAGTTGACATATATCCAAGAATACCAGTTGGAGGGTCCATCTCTATTTAGTCCCCTGAAGTGAACCAGAGGAAACTCTGAGAATAATGGTGATACTCTTGTCCTCTATTTTGTTGGGTGATACTGACACCTTAGTATTTTAAAGGTGGAATGTCTGTAGCCTACAGTGGCAGCTCTCATGTGTCACTTTACGAAGTTCTTTTGAGCTGGCCATTTAGTAAGATGTGAATTTAGTAAATTTAGATGATGTAGTCATGAGAATGGAAACCCCATGATAAGATTAATACCATTAAAAGAACAAACAAAAAAGGGTTCTCTCTCTCTGTCTCTGTTTCTCTGTCTCTCTCTGTCTCTGTCTCTCTGTGTCTCTCTCTGTATGTCTGTCTATCTCTCTCTCTGTCTCTCTCTCTTCCTGCCTCTCCTATGAGGACACTGTGCAATATGTCTGCAACAAAAGTTGTCATAGAAACCAACCATGCTGCAACCCCCTGATCCTGGTCATCCAGCCTCAAGCTATAAGAACAATTTCTGTTCTTTAAACCATCCAGTTTCTGATACTTTGCCACGGTAGCCTAAAATAATATAGGCTCAAGCAGCGTTTTGCAATTCATTGGTAGAAACACCCACTCCTAATGGAGAAAGAAAATAGAAAATGCCAGGTATTTGTCACTGAGATGGATCATTTGCATCATAAGTATGATGCCGCAGATATTTCATATTGAACATGACACCTTCCCATATAATCCTCAAATAATCCTACATGAAGCTGAAAAGTAGAGAGGTCACTGCATCTCTCTGGTGCACAAGGTGGTAACTGTTGGCACAACAATTTTGCTTTGGCTCTGACCCCAACTACCCCAATTTCATCCTGTGTCTTGCAGAAGGTGGCAGGGAAAGATCAATCAGGGTTTTTCTCAGAAACTTCCACAACAGCTGAAATGCAGCAGGGGTAGAAACCAAATAAGTATGGCCTAATTCAAGAATTTCAGAAAGAACAAAAAGGTACCTCTTTTTTAGTTCCTGCCAATAAGAAAGATGGGGTGTGTGTGTGGGGTGGGGGGGAGAGAGACTTCTTATATGTAAAGTGATTCTCCCTTTTATCCATGGTGAATAAAAAGATAGCATCTGCCAAAGAGGAACATGGAGACTACCTCAATCTCAAAAACTTCTCAAAGGGGCTTTTATCAGGGATAATTACGTGCTTATGTTATTCAATCACGTTACTTTGCAGATCCATGTGAAAACTGGGTATAATTGGATGCTTCAAATTTAGTAACAATAGATTCTTTTATGATTTTGGAATTGAAATTCAAAATAGTCTAGTTTCCCTACTCAGAGAAAACTACTCTCTCAAAGGAACTCACTGAGCTTTTAAAAAGTTTGGCAATGCCTATCAAGTTGTTACAGGATGGCTGGAATTTTTGTTTGAAGCCTCTGCTCGTTTGTGCATTTTTGTTTCTCAGAAATGGCCAGTACTGAAGGAAAATTGTCCCACAAATTAGTAAAGGCATTCTTTTTCAACTATCTGGCAGGCTGGTAAATGGATAATTTTCCCCTTTTTTCCCAGTTCAGTTATTTCAACACAATCTACAGGCAGATGTCTTCTGTTTCTGAAAAAATGATGATAGGAAGCAATTTCTGTCTATCCACAAAGGTATAAATAATGGAGAAACTTGGCTTCATTTAGACCGTGAAGCAACAAACTATGTGTCCTGAAAGCTAAGATACACTATTTCATTTTCTTTTTTCCCATGAATATTTTCTGTCTCCCAAAACTATTCTAAATACTAAGGGAAATAATACATTCAGGGACAGGCAGAAGATAAATGTTGGCTCTATGTGTTTTGTTATGAGAATAATAAGGTTTATCTACAGAAATATAAATCATTCATATGTATGACCAGAATTGAATAGTACAAATATGCCTTAAGAAAATTTTCATCTGATTAGCACTTAATGATATGTGTAGCCGTTGTTGCTCTGATTGCTAATTTAGTAAAATTCAATTTTAAGTGTAAAGTTTTATTCTTATGTGGCAAATGATCTACACTCCTGATCTTTCCAAATGATCTTATGAGAGAGTACAACAAAAGAACAAAAGATACAGCTGAGATAAGTAGACAATTAGGCAGAGGACTAAAAAATAATATGCACGCTTTTTTTTTTTGCTTTTGCTATTTGGGTCACACCCGGCGATGCACAGGGTTACTCCAGGCTCTGCACTCAGAAATTTCTCCTGGCTGTGCTGGGTCTGCTGCATGCAAGGCCCTACCCGCTGTGCTTATCACTCCAGCCCCTATGCACACACACTTTGACTACAAAATAATGTCAATCACGAGAACCAAATCAAACACCTGGAAACTAAACAACTCAATGTTTAGTAATGAATGGATTAGGAAGGAAGTCAAGGACAAAATCAAAAGATACCTGGAAACAAATGAGAATGAAGACACGAGCTACCAGAACTTATGGGATGCAGCGAAAGCCGTATTAAGGGGGAAATTTATAGCTCTGGAAGCATACCTCAAGATGGAAAAAGGATGCATATAAACAACTTGACGTCACAGCTCAAGACCCTAGGAAAGGATCAACAGAAGGAGCCCAAAATAGGCAGAAGGAAAGAGTTCATAAAACATAGAACAGAAATCAACGAAATGGAAACCAAAGAAACAATCCAAAAGATCAATGAAACTAAGAGTTGGTTCTTCGAGAAAACAAATAAGATAGATAAACCACTAGCAACACTCACAAAGAAACAGAGAGAGAAAACCCTAATAAACCGAATAAGAAATGAGAATGAGGATATCACAACAGAAACCAAGAAATCCAAAAGATCATCAGAGGCTACTTTGAAAGTCTGTATGCCACGAAACAAAAGAACTTACAAGAAATGGATAAGTTCCTGGATTCCTATAATCTCCCGAAGCTGAACCAAGAAGATATAGAGTACCTGAATAGACCTATTCACATCAAGAAAATTGAAACTGTAATCAAAATTCTTCCCAAAAACAAAAGCCCAGGTCCAGATAGATTCACAATCGAATTTTTTCCAAACATTTAAAGAGGACCTATTGCCAGTTCTTCTCAAGCTTTTCCAGGAAATTGAAAAAACAGAAACTCTCCCAAACAGTTTCTATGAAGCCTATATATCCCTAATACCAAAAGGAAACAAAGACACCACAAAAAAAGAAAACTCCAGACCTATACCCCTGATGAACACGGATGCGAAGATTCTCAACAAAATACTAGCAAATAGAATTCAACAACTCATCAAAAAGATCATACACCATGACCAAGTGGGATTCATCCCGGGGATGCAAGGGTGGTTTAATATTCGGAAATCAATCAACATAATACATCATATCAACAAAAGAAAAGATAAAAATCATATGATCATATCAATAGATGCAGAGAAAGCATTTGACAAGATCCAGCACCCATTTATGATGAAAACCCTTGCCAAATTGGGGATAGAGGGGACTTTCCTCAATATAGTTAAAGCCATCTACCACAAACCTACAGCAAACATCATCCTCAATGGGGAAAAACTGAGACCCTTCCCCCTAAGGTCAGGGACGAGACAAGGATGCCCACTCTCTCCACTACTGTTCAATATAGTACTGGAAGTACTTGCAATAGCGATTAGGCAAGAAAAAGATATTAAGGGCATCCAGATAGGGAAAGAAGAAATTAAGCTCTCACTATTCGCAGATGACATGATACTATACTTAGAGAACCCTAAAACCTCTACCAAGAAACTCCTAGAAACAATAGGCTTGTATAGTAAAGTGGCAGGCTATAAAATCAATACCCAAAAATCCATGGCATTCCTATACGCAAATAGTGAAAGAGAAGCAAGTGACATCAAGAAAACAATCCCATTCACAATTGTGCCCCAGAAAATCAAGTATCTAGGAATCAGCTTAACTAAGGAAGTAAAGGACCTGTACAAGGAAAACTACAAAACGCTACTTCAGGAAATAAAAGAGGACACGAGGAAATGGAAAAATATCCCCTGTTCATGGATGGGGAGAATCAACATCATCAAAATGGCAATACTTCCCAAAGCACTATACAAATTCAATGCAATCCCTATAAGGATACCCATGACATTCTTCAAAGAAATGGAGCAAACACTCCTGAAATTTATATGGAACAATAAGCCCCCACGAATAGCTAAAGCAATTCTTGGGAAAAAGAAAATGGGAGGAATCAACCTCCCTAACTTCAAACTCTACTACAAGGCAGTAATAATTAAAACAGCATGGTACTGGAACAAAAGCAGAGCTGCAGACCAATGGAACAGAGTTGAATATACTGACATTTCCTCCCAAACATATAATCATCTAATTTTTGATAAGGGGGCAAGAAAAGTGAAATGGAGCAGGGAAAGCCTCTTCAACAAACTGTGCTGGCAAAATTGGACGGCTACATGCAAAAAAGTGGGCTCAGATCTCTGCCTAACACCATGCACAAAAGTAAGATCAAAATGGATTTATGACCTCAACATCAGACCAGAATCCATAATGTTTATTGAAGACAAAGTCGGCAAAACTCTCCATGATATTGAAGCTAATGGTATCTTCAAAGATGTCACGCCACTGGCTGAGCAAGTGAAAACAGAGATAGACAAATGGGACTATCTTAAACTAAGAAGCTTCTGCACCTCCAAAGAAACAGTGACCAAAATACAAAGACAGCCTACAGAATGGGAAAGGATATTCACCAAGTACACATCCAACAAGGGGTTGATATCAAGGATATACAAGGTACTGGTTAAACTCCACAAGAAGAAATCACCCAACCCCATCAAAAAATGGGGTGAGGAAATGAACAGAAACTTTCGCAAAGAAGAAATTCGAATGGCAAAAAGGCACATGAGAAAATGCTCTACATCACTAATCATCAGAGAGATGCAGATCAAAACCACAATGAGATATCATTTCACACCACAGAGACTGGCCCACATCCACAAGAACAAAAGCAACCGGTGCTGGCGCGGATGTGGCGAGAAAGGGACCCTCCTTCACTGCTGGTGGGAATGTCGGCTGGTCCAACCCTTTTGGAAAACAGTATGGACGACTCTCAAAAAATTAGAATTTGATCTGCCATTTGACCCAGCTATAGCACTCCTGGGAATATATCCCAGAGAGGCAAAAAGGTATAGTCAAAGTGACATCTGCAATTGTTTGTTCATTGCAGCACTCTTTACAATAGCCAGAATCTGGAAAAAACCTGAGTGCCCAAGAACAGATGACTGGTTAAAGAAACTTTGGTACATTTACACAATGGAGTACTATGTAGCTGTTAGAAAAGATGAAGTTATGAAATTTACATACAAGTGGTACTACATGGAAAGTATCATGTTAAGCGAAATGAGTCAGAAAGAGCGGGATAGACACAGAAAGATTGCATTCATCTGGGGAACATAAAGCAACAAAAAGTGAGAGTGACACACAGGAATGGCTGAGATTAGTACCAGGAATTTTGCCCCATGAATGGAAGGCCAGCCACAGGCTCTAGGTGAAAAGGAAGCTCAGATAGAGAAGAGATTACCAAATGAAGGGTGTTGTGAGGGCCCTCCCAGGGTGGGAGAAGCATGCTAAAAGTAGTCGATAGACCAAACATGATTGCCACTCAAAGCCTCTCTTGCAAAACACAGTACCCAAAAGAAGAGAGAGAGAACAAGGGGGAATACCCTGCCACAGAGGCAGGATGGGACGGGGGGGGGGGGATGAGGGGGGGGGATGCTGGGACCCATGGGGATGGATGACGGGCACTGGTGGAGGTATGGGGACTTGATCATTGTATAACTGAAACCCAAGCACAAAATTTGTAAGCCTATAACTGTACCTCATGGTTTTTCACTAATAAAAAAAAAAAATAAAAAAATAAAAATAAAAAGAGAAAACATAATTCTATTTCAGGGACTCCTCAACTTTTGCTCAGAAAATTTCCCATGCTTTTCAAAACCAATTATACTTCCTTCATTATGTATGTTTTCACTCATTTATTTGTAAATATTTTCTAGTGCTTGTGCATGACAGTACTAGAGATACAATGATGAACTATGAATCTATGTATATTGACCTCATATAACTTTCTCACTCATGGGAAAATAGCGTCGTAAACAAGAAAACCAAAATAAAGGCTGCAACAAATTACAAAAAAAAAAAAAAAAAAAAAAAAAAAAAATGGCAATACTCCCTAAAGTACTGTACAAAGTCAGTGCTATCCCTATTAGGATACCCATGACATTCTTCAAAGAACTGGAGCAAACACTCCTGAAATTTATATGGAACAATAAGCCTCCAGGTATAGCTAAAGCAATTCTTGGGAAAAGAAAATGGGAGGAATCAACCTCCCTAACTTCAAACTCTACTACAAAGCAGTAATAATTAAAACAGCATGGTACTGGAACAAAAGCAGAACAGCAGACCAATGGAACAGAGTTGAATATATTGACATCTCCTCCCAAACATGTGATCACCTAATCTTTTATAAAGGAGCAAGAAATGTGAAGTGGAGTAAGGAAAACCTTTTAAACAAATGGTGCTGGCAAAATTGGATGACTACATGCAAAAAAATGGGCTCAGATCTCTGCCTAACACCATGTACAAAAGTAAGATCAAAATGGATTAAAAACCTCAACATCAGACCGGAATCCATAAAGTGCATTGAAGACAAAATCGGCAAAACCATCCATGACATTGAAGCTAATGGTGTCTTCAAAGATATCACGATACTGGCTAAGCAAGTAAAAACAGAGGTAGACAAAAAAGGACTATCTTAAACTAAGAAGCGTCTGCACTTCAAAAGAAACAGTGACCAAAATACAAAGACAGTCCACAGAATGGGAAAGGATATTCGCGAAATACACATCCAACAAGGGGTTGATATCAAGGATATACAAAGTACTGCTTGAACTCCACAAGAAGAAAACATCCAACCCTATCAGAAAATGGGGCGACAAAATGAACAGAAACTTCATCAAAGATGAAATTCGAATGGCTAAAAGACACATGAGAAAATTCTCTACATCATTAATCATCAGGGAGATGCAGATCAAAACAACAATGAGATATCATTTCACACCACAGAGATTGGCCCACATCCACAAGAACAAAAGCAACCGGTGCTGGCACAGATGTTGCGAGAAAGGGACCCTCCTTCACTGCTGGTGGGAATGCCGACTTGTTCAGCCCTTCTGGAAAACAGTATGGACGATTCTCAGAAAACTAGAAATTGAGCTCCCATTTGACCCAGCAATTTCACTCCTAGGAATATGCCCCGGAGAGGCAAAAAAGTATAGTCGAAGCAACATCTGCAGTTGTCTGTTCATTTCAGCACTGTTTACAATAGCTAGAATCTGGAAAAAAACAGAGTGCCCAAGAACAGAGGACTGGTTAAAGAAGCTTTGGTACATCTACACAATGGAATACTATGTAGCTGTCAGAAAGAATGAAGTCATGAAATTTACATACAAGTGGTACTACATGGAAAGTCTCATGCTAAGTGAAATGAGTCAGAAAGAGAGGGATAAACATAGAAAGATTGCATTCATCTGGGGAACATAGAGTAACAAAATAGGAGACTAACACCCAAGAATAGCCGAGATAAGTACCAGGAGGATTACTCCATGGCTTTGAGGACAGCCGCACATGATAGGGGAAAGGGCAGCTCAGATAGAGAAGGGAGCACCAAATAAAGGGTGTTGGGAGGTTCCTCTCAGGATGGGAAACGCGTGATAAAAGTAGACTATAGTCCGAACAAGATTGTCATTCAACGTCTCTTTTGAAAACCACAGCACTCAAAAGGAGAGAGATAACAAAAGGGAATGCCCTGCCACAGTGGTAGGGTGGGATGGGGGAAGGGGGGTGGAAGGGATACTGGGACTGGTGGTGGTGGAGAATGGGTACTGGTGGAGGGATAGGTATTCGATCATTGTATAACTGAAACCCAAGCACAAAAATTTGTAAGTCTACAACTGTGCCTCATGGTGTTCGCTAATAAAAATTTAAGGAAAAAAATAAAAAATAATGTCACCGTGGCTACTGAAATTTAAATTTGGTTCCACACACTTCCCAATAAGTCCCAGTACATGACTGTGAGATGGACAGAGAGATGATACACAAGCACACTGTGAGTGAGTGAAGTGAGTAGATGTCATTACATTGTCACAGCAAAGAAAGAAACAAGTCAACACTTGAAAGAAAATGATGTTTTCTTAGCACTGATTTCAAACCAAGAGTTTCTGGTGAAGGAAAGGGAACTAGTGAGCAAACTCTTAGAGCCCCTGTGAATAAACTTCAAACATAAACCAGAAAGTTTCTATAGAAACAGACCATGATGACAACTTGAACAGTCCCAGGGATCCCACCAAGATAAGAGAGTCACATGTCACACGGAAGAAGGGCTGAGGAGTGCTTTCTCAGGTTTTTAGATGAATCGAAGGTGGTGGAGTCAGCCAGGTTTCATGGGGCAGGGGTACAATCCCACTGTGGCCAAAACAGGGCAGGCAGACTCCCTGCAGAGAGCTTATGCCAGAAGAAACAGGATACCAAAGGCATATCCCCATCAAGGAAACTCATCCAGGGCTGTGCACCAACAGAGAGGTTCTATCACAAATATTCTCCGTGATCAAGGCTGCAACAAATTGAGCTTTCAAGTTCAGCACACTAGACTCTAGGAGGAATGAAGAAAGCCACGACAAAGCAATGCTTGCAGCAACATTGAAAAAGTCAAGTAATATCCCCCCACTGACCCCAAACTATTTCAAATCACACCCTTGACGAAATAGAAGCTTTGCAAGAACAGTAAGAACTAAATATGTTAAAAGCACAGCCCGGTTCTCTCTTAGGTGATATGATTAGCAGTGACTTGAGAACAGAAGGCAAAAGCACTAAGGCAACATTTCCAAAGGACTAAACTGCATCTGTTACTAGCTCAAGGCACAGGAAAGAAATCTTGGGTGCTCAAAACCAAGTATGAGCGTGAAAAAAGGAGAGTAACAGGCTGACCCAGGTTTGGTTCCTAGCACCACATGGTCCCCAAATCATCCCACAGAGCAGCCCTGGAAGGCCACAGACACCATCAGGAAAGATCCAGGAGGCCCCCAGCACCACTGGGGTGGCCCAGATATCCCGAACATTGCAGGGTCCAAGCCACATGACATCCATCGGCCTTTGCTTTGAACCACCAGCCGAGGACCACCAGGGGGTGCCAGGCCTCCTGAGCATTTCTCAACACTAAAAAGCAGGAGCCTGGAGAAACAAGTTCAAGGTTAAGGCATTTTTTTTTTGCATGTGGCCAACATGGGTTCAGTGTATGGTACCACAATGGTGCCCAGAGCCCTGTCAGGAGCAACCCTCCAAAGCACAGAGCTAGGAGCAGCCCCTGAGAACTGACCGGTGTGAAAACAAAAGCAAAATAAAGTGAAATGAAAACCAGGATGCAGGGATAACTCAGTGACAGAAAATCTGCCCTGAGACTTGAGGCTTCCCTTCTCCACCATCCAATGTGCCAAGTACAGCCCGGTGGCACTGCCATCTGGCCTCCCTGGCACCCACCAAAGAGTGTGTGTGGCCCCAGTCATCAGACTGACGACTAAAAGGAAGAAATGGGGGAAATAAAATACACAAATAATAAAAAATTAGTCTTCTCAATAAATACCCAGGATCATGGCCATTTGTTAGTTCTTAAGGCATGACCAGTGGTTTGGGGGGCTACTCTGAGCCTTGTACTAGGGGATCAATCCCAGTCATGCTCAACCAACTGTGTGCTGACATGGCTTGAACTCTGGCCCCTCCAGCAGGCAAATCATATGCTTCATCCTATTATTTCTCATCTTTTTTCTGGCTGTGGCCCCTTTCCAGCCCAGTTTGCTCTCTATGGCCCTCCTGTCCTATAGGCTAGCACCCCCATCTCCTGCCATAGTCCTCCAGTTATGTGATTTCCAGCTGTAGGCCCCTTGGAATATCCTGGGGACCCACAATAGACCATATAGCCCCAGGATGAGAAACTTCTAGGCCACTGAGCTATCTCCTCTGCCCATCCCTCATTCACACCCACCACCACGACCACACACCCCATTTCTTGATGATCACTTCTAGAGAAACTTCTAGGCCATGACATCTTCAATGATAGAACTGAAAGCAGATCTCTCTGGAATCCAAATACCTAATGTTCAAAGAAAAGAATACTTCTAAACATATCTTTTATGATGGCAATCCTTTTAAACAATAGCCTTATAAAATGTAAGAATAATTTGAATAGGAAACATCACATGATATTGATGGAATTCAACAGGGAACAATGGCAAGGCCCCAACGTGCAGAACAAAGCATTCACATTTTACTAAAAAGCAGCAACTCTCCAGTGGCATGTGACCTGTTAAAACTCTCAAGTGTGGAAATTTGGGGTAGGAAGTGGTGTCTGTGTGGTGTGTGTGTGTGTGTGTGTGTGTGTGGTGTGTGTGTGTGTTTGTGTGTGTGTGTTGTGGAACATCAGGACAGGAGGTATTTGGATGGGTGAGCTTAGTGAATGATGGTAAAACTAAAAACAGCTCACATCAAACTCTCCGTCAGTCTCCTCTATGCTGCTTTTCCTCCTCATTCTTTTTTTTTATTATTATTATTTTTAATAGTGAGACATCATGAGGTACAGTTGCAGACTTACACATTTTTGTGCTTGGGTTTCAATTATACAATGATCAAACACCCATCCCTCCACCAGTGCACATTTCCCACCACCACGGATCCCAGCATCCCCTCCCCCCCCCCCAGCCCCCATCCCACCCTGCCTCTGTGGCAGGGCATTTCCCTCACTCTCCTTTTGAGTGCTGTGGTTTGCAAAAGAGGCATTGAGTGGCAATCATGTTTGGTCGATAGTCTACTTTCAGCATGCTTCTCCCATCCTGGGCGGATCCTCCCAACACCCTTTATTTGGTGTTCCCTTCTCTTTATGAGCTCCCTTTTCCCCTAACATGTGTGGTTGTCCTCCGGGTCATTGAGTAAAATTCCTGGTACTAATCTCTGCCATTCTTGGGTGTTAGTCTCCTATTTTGTTACTTTATGTTCCCCAGATGAATGCAATCTTTCTGTGTCTATCCATTTCTTTCTGAGTCATTTCGCTTAACATAATACTTCCCATGTAGTACCAATTGTACGTAAATTTCATGACTTCGTCTTTTCTAACAGCTACATAGTACCCCATTGTGTAAATGTACCAAAGTTTCTTTAACCAGTCATCTGTTCTCGGGCACTCAGGTTTTTTCCAGATTCTGGCTATTGTAAAGAGTGCTGCAATAAACAGACAATTGCAGATGTCACTTCGGCTATACTTTTTTGCCTCTCTGGGATATATTCCCAGGAGTGGTATTGCTGGGTCAAATGGGAGCTCAATTTCCAGTTTTTTGAGAATCATCCATACTGTTTTCCAAAAGGGCTGAACCAGTCGGCATTCCCACCAACAGTGAAGGAGTGTTCCTTTCTCCCCACATCCGTACCAGCACCGGTTGCTTTTGTTCTTTTTAATGTGGGCCAGTCTCTGTGGTGTGAAGTCATAACTCATTGTGGTTTTGATCTGCATCTCCCTGATGATTAATGATGTGGAACATTTTCTCATGTGTCTTTTAGCCATTCGGATTTCTTCTTTGTCAAAGTTTCTATTCATTTCATCTCCCCATTTTTTGATGGGGTTGAATGTTTTCTTTTTGTGGAGTTGAACCAGTATTTTGTATATCCTTGAAATTAACCCCTTATCAGATGTGTAGTTGGCGAATATCCTTTCCCATTCTCTAGACTGTCTTTGTATTTTGGTCACTGTTTCTTTTGAGGTGCAGAAACTTCTTAGTTTAAGATAGTCCCATTTGTCTATCTCTGTTTTCACTTGCTTGGCCAGCAGTGTGACATCTTTGAAGACACTATTAGCTTCTATGTCATGAAGGGTTTTGCCAACATTTTCCTCAATGTATCTTATAGATTCCGGTCTGATGTTGAGGTCTTTAATACACTTAGATCTTCTCATTCTTTTTGCAAAGTGATTTCTTCTCACTAAACCGCACCAGGAAATGTGCACTTGTATTTTCTACCCCCATCATCTCACATTCTAGAAACTCAGTCTGCTTTACATTTTTGTTGGGGGGGGAGGGGGATCAAGTTGGGGGGATAGCACATCAAGTGGTGTTTAGGGATTACTCCTGGCTCTGAGCTTAGGGATCATTCCTGGTTGAACTTGGAGAACATTATAAAAAGACAGTCTACAGAATGGGAAAGGATATTCGCCAACTACACATCTGATAAGGGGTTAATTTCAAGGATATACAAAGTACTGGTTGAACTCCACAAAAAGAAAACATTCAACCCCATCAAAAAATGGGGAGATGAATCACTTCTTAATCACTTAATCACTTAATCCCCGTTATTCATCGATTTACTCGAGCGGGTGCCAGTAACGTCTCCATTCATCCCGGTTGCGTGCTAGTGTAGCCCAATGGTATCAGTTCCTTCTAGGGACATGCAGAGCCTCAAACCGATCATTCAGGGTCTTGACGAAGAAGTCTGACCATCTTGTAGGTGGGCGTCCACGTGATCTTTTGATGTCCCGTGGAATCCAATCAGTAATGGCTCTAGTCCAGCGGTTGTCTGTAAACCTCATTACGTGTCCAGCCCATCTGATTTTTGATGTCTTGGCAAATGAGACAGCGTCCCTGATTCTTGAGCGTTGACGAAGATCAGAACTCCGGATTCTATCTCTCATTTGAGTGAATCGTGATATTCCAAGCATAGTTCTTTCGATTCCTCTTTGAGAGACCCGAATAGCGTTCTCATCCTGTTTTCGTAGGGTCCAGGTCTCTGAGGCAAATGTTATGCAGGAAGAGCAGTGGAATCAAAGAGATGTGCTCGTAGCTGGAGGTTCTTTGTCCTTTAGTTATTTCTTCAACGTTCTTGAAGGCATTCCAAGCCGCTCTCTTCCTCCTGCGCAACTCAGGTGCCAGGTCATTCATCATGTTGATTTCTCGACCTAGGTATATATAACTGTTGCATTCGGAGATGGTGGTTCCGTTGAGAGCGAATGGAGCGTCAGGAACAAGGCTGTTTCTCATAAACATTGTCTTCGTAAGATTCAGCTGTAGTCCGACCTTTCCACATTCACGGTCAAAGTCGTTCAGCATTTGTCTCACTATTTAAAAAATTTTTAATAAAAATTGGAGCAATAGCACAGCACAGCAATAGCACAGCGGGTAGGGCATATGCCTTGCACGCAGCCAACATGGCCAACATGGCCAACCCGAGTTCGATTCCTCCGCCCCTCTCAGAGAGCCCGGGAAGCTACCGAGAGTATTGGATATGCCAGACACAGTAACAACAAAGTCTCCAATGGAGACGTTACTGGGCCTGCTCGAGCAAATCGATGAAAAACGGGAGGGCCTTTACTTTACTTTTAATAAAAAAAAAAAACTGGGGTGGCCATACTGGTAACCGACAACATAGATTTCAGGTTGAAAAAAATTTTAGAAGGGACAGTGAAGGCCATTATCTATTTATCAAGGGATATGTACAACAGAAAGAAATCACACTCTTAAATATAGGTAAAGGTAAACGTAAAGGCCCTCCCGTTGATCGTCGATTTGCTCGAGCGGGCCCAGTAATGTCTCCATTGGAGACTTTGTTGTTACTGTGTTTAGCATATTGAATACTCTCGGTAGCATGCCGGGCTCTCCGACAGGGGCAGAGGAATCGAACTCGGGTCGGCCATGTTGGCCATGTTGGCTGCGTGCAAGGCATATGCCCTACCCGCTGTGCTGCTTGTAAGGCGAACGCCCTACTGCTGTGCTATCGCTCTATATGTACCTAATGAAGGAAACAGCTAAATATTTTTTTTAAAAACTGCTAACAGATTTTTAAGGAGGACATTGCTAGCAACACAATAGTAGCCAGAGACTTCAACATCACCTTATCACCTCTGGGTTGATCAACAAGAAAAAATCTCAGCAAGGAAACATTGACTTTGAAGGAATAAACAGCAGAAAGAGAGCTTATATATCTATAGAGGACGTTACACCCCAAAAAGAAAGAATACACACTCTTCTGCAGTGCACACAGAACATTCTCTAAAAAAAGGCCATGTGCTAGACCATAAAATACACTTCAATAGAATCAGGAAGATAGAAGTAGTATCAACAATCTTTACAGACCATGATGCACTAAAGATAGAAGCGAATCACACAGAGACACGGAGAACAAAATCAAATACCTGAAAATTAAACAACTCAATGCTTAGCAATGAATGGATTAGGAAGGAAGTCAAGGACAAAATCAAAAGATACCTGGAAGCAAATGAGAATGAATACACAAGCTGCCAGAACCCATTGGATACGATGTTAAGGGGAAAATTGGAAAATTTATAGCTCTGCAAGCATTTCTCAGGAAGGAAGAAAAGGCCTACATAAACCACTTAACCTCACAGCTCAAGATCTTAGAAAAAGACCAACAAAAGGAACCCAAGACAGGCAGAAAGAAAGAAATCATAAGACTTAGAGCAGAAATTAACTATATGGAAACCCAAAACACAATCCAAATGATCAATGAAACCAAGTGCTGGTTCTTTGGGAAAATAAATAAGATAGATAAACCACTAGCAAGATGCACAAAGAAAGAGAGAGAGAGAGAGAGAGAGAGAGAGAGAGAGAGAGAGAGAAACTTAATAAACCAAATAAGAAATGAGAAGGGGGATATCACAACAGAAACCAAAGAAATTCAAAAGATCATTAGAGACTACTTTCAAAGTCTGTATGCCACGAAACAGGAGAACCTAGAAAAAAAGGATAAATTCTTGGATTCCTATAGTTTCCCAAGGCTGAATCAAGACGATCTAGAACACCTGAATATTCCTATTAACATCAAGGAAATTGAAACTGTAATCAAAAGTCTTCCCAAAAACAAAAGCCCAGGTCCAGATGGAGTCACAAGAGAATTTTTCCAAACATTTAAAGGGACCTATTGCCAGTTCTTCTCAAGCTTTTCCAGGAAATTGAAGAAACAGAAAACCTCCCAAACAGTTTCTATGAATCCCATATCTCTCTAATACCAAAAGGAAACAAAGACACCACAAGAAAAGAAAACTACAGGCTGATATCCCTATGAACACGGATGCGAAGATTCTCAACAAAATACTAGCAAACAGAATTCAACAACTCATCAAAAAGATCATACACCATGACCAAGTGGGATTCATCCCGGGGATGCAAGGATGGTTTAACATTCGGAAATCAATCAACATAATACATCATATCAACAAAAGAAAAGATAAAAAAAACCGTATGATCACATCAATCGATACAGAGAAAGCATTTGACAAGATCCAGCACCCCTTTATGATGAAAACCCTTGCCAATTGGGGATGGAGGGGACTTTCCTCAATATAGTTAAAGCCATCTACCACAAGCCTACAGCAAGCATCATCTTCAATAGGGAAAAGCTAAGAGCCTTCCCCTTAAGATCAGGGACCAGACAAGGATGCCCACTCTCTCCACTACTGTTCAATATAGTACTGGAAGGACTTGCAATGGCGATTAGGAGAGAAAAAAGATATTAAGGACATCCAGTTAGGAAAGGATGAAATCAAGCTCCCACTATTCACAGATGATACGATAATATACTTAGAGAACCCTAAAACCTCTACCAAGAAACTCCTAGAAACAATAGACTTGTATAGTAAATTGGCAAGCTATAAAATCAATACCCAAAAGTCCATGGCTTTCCTATCCGCAAATAGTGAGAGAGTAGAAAGTGACATGAAAAAAAAAACAATCCCATTCACAGTTGTGCCCCAGAAAACCAAGTACCTAGGAATCAGCTTAACTGATTCCTTTACATTAAGAAAGAAAAGGACCTGTACAAAGAAAACTACAGAAAATTACAAATAAAAAAACTACAAAGAAAACTACAGGAAATAAAAGAGGTTACAAGGAAATGGAAAGATATCCCCTGCTCATGGATGAGGAGAATCAACATTGTCAAAATGGCAATACTTCCCAAAGCATTGTACAAATTCAATACAATCTGTATAACAATACCCATGACATTCTTCAAAGAAATGGAGCAAACACTCATGAAATTCATATGGAACAATACTCCCCCACGAATAGCTAAAGCAATTCTTGGGAAAAAGAAAATGGGAGGAATCAACCTCCCTGATTTCAAACTCTACTACAAAGCAGTAATAACTAAAACAGCATGGTAATGGAACAAAGGCAGAGCTTCAGACTAATGGAACACGGTTGAATATACTGACATCTCCCCCCAAACATATGATCATCTAATCTTTGATAAGGGAGCAAGAAATCTGAAGTGGAGTCAGGAAAGCCTCTTTAACAGATTGTGCTGGCAAAACTGGACAGCTACATGAAAAAAAAATGGGCTTATATCTCTATTTAACACCATGTACAAAATTAAGAACGAAATGGATTAAATACCTCAACATCAGACTGGAATCCATAAGGTCCATTGAAGACAAGGTTGGCAAAACCCTCCACAACATTGAAGCTAACAGTATCTTCAAAGATGTCATGCCACTGGCTAATCAAGGGCTCTACGAAAATAGGATGAGAACACTATTCGGGTCTCCCAAAGAGGAATCAAAAGAGCTATGCTTGGATTATCATGAGATGTTACTGGTACCCACTTGAGCAAATCGATGAGTAACAGGATGTCAAGTGACCAAGTGATTAAGTGATTATTTACTTTTAAACATTTAACCAAAAAAAGGAAGAAAATGTTGGATATAACCATAGTATCTCTATATACAGGAAAGAATCTATGAAAACAGAGGTGTTTGAAGTTCTAAAACATTGCTATCAGCTGGGGTCGAAGCAATAGTACAGCAGGTAGACCAATTACCTTGTATGTGACTGACCTGGTTCCAATCCCCAGCATCAACATATAGGTTCGCTGAGCCCTGCTAGAAATGATTCCTGAGCACAGAGTCAGGAAGCACTGATCATCATCAGGTGTAGTCCAAAAACCTGAGGGGAAAAATAGTCTTGGAATTTTAGTATTAGCTAGTGTAAAATCATCTCTTTCCATAGTTCGCCTCTAGAAAGAAATGAAGGGCCCTTTCAAAATGACATCAACCTTAATTGTTCAGTATTTTTATACTTTTATCTTAATTATATCGTATACCTTAATATAGAATATAAAATATGTATGTACCTGTAACAACGAATTTTACATGGCAAAGCCTGGAAAGCTACCTGTGATGTATTCAATATGCCAAACACAGTAACAAGTTTCACAATGGAAATGTTACTGGGCCTGCTCGAGCAAAATTGATGAACAATGGGAGGACAGCGACAGTGACAAAAAGATAAAATTTCTGATTGTCTCAATCTCTTATCCTCTTTGAATTTTCTCCACCTTCACAAAAGTCTCTTAAAATGAAACCTTCTGAGGTCAAAAAGATAGTTCAATAAGCTGAGGGCATGCTTTGTATGTGGAAGGTCTGGGGACCAAACTTACTCTATATTTATCCTTATTTTGATTTGTTGAGTTTTTTTATTTCAAATATTCTATGATGCCAACAATGTCCCAATACCAAAACAGACATATATCACATGCAGAAAAAAGAAAAGCTACAGACCAATAACACTCTGAACATATAATGCAAATCCATTAACAAAGTCGTAGTGAATCAAATTCAGCAATAGATTAAAAAATCACATAAAATCTTTTCGATTGCATTCTCATTTTGCAGTAATGATTTGTTGAGATTTAGAATTTTCGTTGAGTTTCTTGAACTGGGTTATATCCCTAAACTGCACATTCTTTACTTTACATTTTTTTAATTATTTTTTCTCAATTTTAACAACATATTCATAATGGCCATTTGGAAGACTTTATCCAGGAAATTCAACAGAATGTCCACTTTCTCCACTATTATTCAATATACTTTTAAAAATCTTCACTATTGACAGCATTAATTTCGCATTGAAAAAGATTAGAAGGGACAGCGAAGGCTATTTTCTCTTCATCAAGGGATACATACAACAGGAAAAAATCACACTCTTAAATGTATACAAATCTAATGAGGGAACAGCTAAATATTTAAAACAACTGCTAACAGATTTTAAGGAGGACATTGCTAGTAACACAATAGTAGCTGGAGATTTCAACATCGCCATATCACCCCTGGATATATCAACAAGAACAAAATTCAGCAAGGAAACATTGGCTGTGAAAGAAGAAATAGAAGAGAAAGGGCTTATAGACCTATACAGGGCTTTACACCCCAAAAAGAAAGAATACACATTCTTCTCCAGTGTGCACGGATCATTTTCCAAAATAGACCATGTGCTAGGACAGAAAACATACCTAAATAGAATCAGAAAGATAGAAATAGTATCAACAATCTTTTCAGACAATGATGCACTGAGAATAGAAGTGAATCACACACAGACATGGAGAACCAAATCAAACACCTGGAAATTAAACAACTCAATGCTTAATAACGAATGGATCAGGAAGAAAGTCAAGGACGAAATCAAAAGATACTTGGAAACAAATGAGAATGAAGACATGAGATACCAGAACTTATGAGATTCAGCGAAAGCCGTTTTAAGGGGAAAATTTATAGCTCTGCAAGCGTATCTCAGGACAGAAGAAAGGATGTACATAAACAACTTAACGTCACAGCTCAAGATCTTAGAAAAGGAACAACAGAAATAGCCCAAATTGGGCAGAAGGAAAGAGATCATAAAACTTAGAGCAGAAATCAACAACATGGAAAACAAAAAAAAAAATCTGAAAGATCAATAAAACCAAGAGCTGGTTCTTTGAGAAAATAAACAAGATAGATAAACCACTAGCAATACTCACAAAGAAACAGAGATAACCCTAATAAATCAAATCTGAAATAAGAATGGGGATATCACAACAGAAACCAAAGAAATTCAAAAGATCATCAGAGACTACTTTCAAAGTCTGTATGCCACGAAACAAGAGAACCTAGAAGAAATGGATAAATTCCTGGATTCCTATCATCTCCCAAAGCTGAATCAAGAAGATATAGAGTACCTGAATAGACCTATTCACATCAAGGAAAATGAAACTGTAATCAAAATTCTTCCCCACCCCCAAAAAAAAAATCCCAGGTCCAGATGGATTCACTAGAGAATTTTTCCAAACATTTAAAGAGGACCTATTGCCAGTCCTTCTCAAGCTTAGGCAGGAAATTGAAAAAACAGAAACTCTCCCAAACAGTTTCTATGAAGCCCATATCTCTCTAATACCAAAAGGAAACAAAGACACCACAAGAAAAAAAAACTACAGGCCAATATCCCTGACAAACACAGATGCGAAGATTCTGAACAAAATAATAGCAAATAGAATTCAACAACTCATCAAAAAGATCATACATCATGACCAAGTGGGATTCATCCCGGGGATACAAGGGTGGTTTAACATTCGGAAATCAATCAACATAATCCATCATATCAATAAAAGAAAAGATAAAAATCATATGATCATATCAATAGACGCAGAGAAAGCTTTTGACAAGATCCAGCACCCATTTATGATGAGAACCCTCGCCAAAATGGGGATTGAGGGGAATTTCCTCAATATAGTTAAAGCCATCTACCACAAGCCTTACAGCAAACATCATCCTCAATGGGGAAAAACTGAGAGCCTTCCCCCTAAGATCAGGGACAAGACAAGGATGCCCACACTCTCCACTACTGTTCAATATAGTACTGGAAGGACTTGCAATAGCGATTAGGCAAGAAAAAATATATTAAGGGCATCCAGGTAGGGAAGGAAGAAATCAAGCTCTCACTATTAGCAGATGATATGATACTATAATTAGAGAACCCTAAAACCTCTACCAAGAAACTCCTAGAAATAATAGACTTGTATAGTAAAGTGGCAGGCTATAAAATCAATACCCAAAAATCCATGGCTTTCTATCCGCAAATAGTGAGAGAGAAGAAAGTGACATGAAGAAAACAATCCCATTCACAACTGTGCCCTAGAAAATCAAGTACCTGGGAATCAGCTTAACTAAGAAAGTAGAGGACCTGTACAAAGAAAACTACAGAACGCTACTTCAGGAAATAAAAGAGAACACGAGGAAATGGAAAAATATCCCCTGCTCATGGATGGGCAGAATCAACATTATCAAAATGGCAATACATCCCAAAGCACTGTACAAATTCAATGCAATCCCTATAACGATACCCATGACATTCTTCAAAGAAAGGGAGCAAACACTCCTGAAATTTATATGGAACAATAAGCCCCCATGAATAGCTAAAGCAATTATTGGGAGAAAGAAAATGGGAGGAATCAACCTGCCTAATTTCAAGCTCTACTACAAAGCAGGAATAATTAAAACAGCATGGTACTGGAACAAAGGCAGAGGTGCAGACCAATGGAACACAGTTGAATATACTGACATCTCCTCTCAAGCATATGATCATCTAATCTTCGATAAGGGGGCAAGAAATGTGAAATGGAGGAGGAAAATCCTCTTTAACAAATTGTGCTGGCAAAACTGTACGGCTACATGCAAATGTGGTCTCAGATCTCTTCCTAACGCAATGCATAAGAGTAAGATCAAAATGGATTTATGACCTCAACATCATACCGGAATCCATAAAGTTCATTGAAGACAAAGTTGGCAAAACCCTCCATGATATTGAAGCTAATGGTATCTTCAAAGATGTCACGCCACTGGTCAAGCAAGTGAAAACAGAGATAGACAAATGGGACTATCTTAAACTAAGTAGATCCTGCACCTCCAAAGAAACAGTGACCAAAATACAAAGACAGTCTACAGAATGGGAAAGGATATTCGCCCAAATACACATCCGACAAGGGGTTGATACCAAGGATATACAAGGTACTGGTTGAACTCCACAAGAAGAAAGCATCCAACCCCATCAAAAAATGGGGCGAGGAAATGAACAGAAACTTTAACAAAGAAGAAATCCGAATGGCAAAAAGGTACCTGAGGGGCTGGAGCGATAGCACAGTGGGTAGGGCGTTTGCCTTGCATGCAGCCAACCCTGGTTCTATTCCCAGCATCCCGTATGGTCCCCCGAGCACCACCAGGAGTAATTCCTGAGTGCATGAGTCAGGAGTAACCCCTGAGCATCGCCGGGTGTGACCCAAAAAGCAAAAAAAAAAAAAGGTACGTGAGAAAATGCTCTACATCACTAATCATCAGAGAGCTGCAGATCAAAACAACAATGAGATATCATTTCACACCACAAAGACTGGCCCACATCCACAAGAACAAAAGCAACTGGTGCTGGCACAGATGTGGTGAGAAAGGGACCTTCCTTCACTGCTGGTGGGAATGCCGACTGGTCCAACCCTTTTGGAAAACAGTATGGACGATTCTCAAAAAATTAGAATTTGATCTCCCATCTGACCCAGAAATACCACTCCTGGGAATATATCCCAGAGATGCAAAAAAGTATAGTCGAAGTGACATCTGCACTTGTTTGTTCATTGCAGCACTCTTTACAATAGCCAGAAACTGGAAGAAACCTGAATGCCCAAGAACAGATGACTGGTTAAAGAAACTTTGGTACATCTACACAATGGAGTACTATGTAGCTGTTAGAAAAGATGAAGTCATGAAATTTACATACAAGTGGTACAATATGGAAAGTATCATGCTAAGAGAAATGAGTTAGAAAGAGCGGGATAGACACAGAAAGATTGCATTCATCTGGGGAACATAAAGCAACAAAATGGGAGACTAACACCCAGCAGTGGCTGTAATTAGTACCAGGAATTTTGCTCCATGACTTGGAGGCCAGCCATACGTGCTAGGGGAAAAGGAAGCTTAGATAGAGAAGAGAGCACCAAATAAAGGGTGTTGTGAGGATCCTCCCAGGGTGGGAGAAGCATGCTGAAAGTAGACTATAAACCAAACATGATTGCCAATCAAGGCCTCTCTTGTAAAACACAGGACCCAAAAGAAGACAGAACAAGGGAGAATATCCTGCCACAGAGGCAGGGTGGGCTGGAGGAGATGGGGGGTGCGAGGGATGCTGAGACCCGTGGTGGTGGAGGATGGGCGCTGGCGGAGGGATGCGTACTTGATCATTGTATAACTGAAACCCAAGCACAAAAATTTGTAAGTCTATAACTGTACCTCACGGTGTTTCACTAATAAAAAAATAAAAAATAAAAAAATAAATCTTCACTATAGCAATTAGGCAACAAAAAGAAACAAAAGTCATCTAAAAAAAAACACAAACTACCATTATTCTTAGGGAACAGGATACTAGCAAGAAATAGAAGACCCCTGAGGCTCTAAAAAACTCTTAGAAACAATAATCCAATACAGTACAGAGCAGGAAAGGACAAATACCAGATAATTTTGCTCATCTTTGGAATACCAAGGAACAAAACAAGGGAATGGACAGTGTCAAGTGATGACAAACCCCTGACCTTTGAGTCACTTAATCACTTAACTTCCCGTTAGTCGTCGATTTGCTCGAGCGGGTGCCAGTAACGTCTCCATTTGTCCCTGTCGCGTGCTAGTGTAGCCCAATGGCATCTGTTCGCTCTGGGAACATGAAGAGCCTCAAATCGATCGTTCATGATCTTGACGAAGAAGTCTGACCATCTGGTAGGTGGGCGGCCACGTGGTCTTTTGACATCCTGTGGAATCCAGTCAGTAACAGCTCTAGTCCAGCGGTCGTCTTTAAATCTCATTACGTGACCAGCCCATCTGATTTTTGACACTTTGGCAAATGAGACAGCGTCCCTGATTCTTGATCGTCAACGGATGTCAGAACTCCGGATTCTTTCTCTCATTTGAATGACACGTGATATTCCAAGAATAGAGAAATTGAGAATTTCTACATGGAGCTGGGGAAGTTCTATAAAGAAGATCACATCTTCTACAAGATCATTGTGGGTGATTTTAATGCCAAGATAGGACCGAGAAGATCAGCTGAAGAACTTCACATCGGGACCCATGGCCTAGAATGGAACGAACAGGGTGACAGACTGAGTTCATCATAGTGTCAACCAAGACCATCCATGGTAACTCACAGTTCCAGAAGGCCAAATCTAAACGTTGGACATGGGAGTCTCCCGGTGGACGATTCCACAACGAAATAGACCACATCATATTCAATCGACGGTTTTGCCTGACCGATGTCGCTGTTGTCCCAAAATTTCGAACGGGATCGGACCACCGTCTCCTTTGTGCAAAATTCTACTTCACAGAGCGGGGAGAAAGGGCTGCAAAGTTCAAAAAGAGAACTCCCAGAACGACCACCAACTGGGAACTCTTTGGCACTATTGCGGTAACATGGGAAGATGCCATTGTTGACAACATTGACAAGAAATACAATCGACGGGTTCAGCACCTCCATGAATGTGTGAGGAATGCCAAGAGAGAGATAGCCACAAAAAAAGCCTGTCTTCGAAAACTCTTGAGCTAATTTGCCAGCGTGGTTTGGCGCATGCCTCAGGCAACCGCAAGCTAACGCCTGAGCTCGCAAAGCAGTGCATAGATGCGATCAAGGAAGACCTCAAAGAGAGAAGAGCAGAAGTACTGGTAGATGCGGCAGAAGCTGGGAAAAGTATTCGTAACGCCCGCCTGTCCTTCGCCAACTACAAGACCAAGATGACTGCCCTCCGATGTCCTGATGGATCCATCACATCCTCCAGAACGGCAATGGAGAAGATTATCCATGACTTCTACTCAAATCTCTTCGATAGCCATGTCCACTTGCCGACATGCCAAATTCCACAGGATGGATATGTCGTTCCCAAAGTTCTCCCTTCCGAAATCCGACACGCCCATTTCATCGGTAAAGAAACAAACAGCACCCGGCCCAGACAAGGTCAGACCCGAACACCTGAAGAACCTGCCATCAGTACTCATCAATACACTGGCTCGGCTCTTCACTCGCTACCTGTCTGAATGCAAGGTTCCATTCCAATGGAAAACCAGCAGGACCGTACTACTGTTCAAGAAGGGAGACATCCATGACATAGGCAACTATCGCCTGATCTGCCTATTGTCTGTCATCTACAAGTTGTTCACTCGAGTCATCCTAAATAGGATTGGCAGAACACTAGATGAAGGACAACCATGCGAGCAAGCCTGGTTCCGCAAAGGATTCAGCACCATCGACCATATCCACACGATAACCAAGCTCATTGAGGTTTCTCGGGAGTTCAAGATGCCGCTCTGTTTAAGGTTCATTGATTTAAAGAAGGCCTTTGATTCTGTTGAGATGGAAGCAGTCGCTGAAGCCCTAGCCAATCAGGGCAACCAAACCCAATACATCAAGATCCTCTGTGAGCTGTATTGCGGATTCACTACCAGGATCTCACCATTCTACAAAGACAAGAGAGGGGTTCGGCAGGGTGATACCATTTCACCGAAACTCTTCAGTGCCACCCTCGAGAACATCATGCGACGACTGGAATGGGAAGGAATGGGAGTGAAGATAGATGGTCGGCAATTACACCACCTCCGCTTTGCTGATGACATTGTTTTAATAACACCAAACATCAGTCAAGTGGCACAAATGCTGGCCTACTTTGACCGTGAATGTGGAAAGGTAGGACTACAGCTGAATCTTACGAAGACAATGTTTATGAGAAACAGCCTCGTTCCTGACGCCCCATTCGCTCTCAATGGAACAACCGTCTGCAAAAGCAACAGCTATGTGTACCTAGGTCGAGAAGTGAACATGACAAATGACCTGGCACCCGAGCTGCGCAGGAGGAAGATAGTGGCTTGAAACGCCTTCAAGAACGGGAGGGAGGGAAGGAAGGAAGGAAGAAAGGAAGGAAGGAAGGAAGGAAGGAAGGAAGGAAGGAAGGAAGGAAGGAGAGAGAGAGAAAGAAGGAAGGAAGGGAGGGAGGGAGAGAGGGAGGAAGGAAGAAAGGAAGGAAGGAAGGAAGGAAGGAAGGAAGGAAGGAAGGAAGGAAGGAAGGAAGGAGAAAAAGAAAGTGTGAAGGAGGAAAAGAGGGAGGGAAGGAAGGAGAAAAAAAAACTCCTTGGCCAATTTGAAGGTAGTTTCAATTGGCTTAAACTTTCCCAAAGAATGAGTCACAATTTCCTGTCTTTTTTAATGTCTTGTAAATCGTTGGTTAAAAATTAGTATTTCAGCTCATGTCATAACTATTCATGGCTCTCTCTGAAAATTACTTTCATCTTTTAGAACTTTATTTTACCAACCAGTTAACTTTGTCTAAATTCAAACTGTATGTTGTTTTCCCTTATAGAATATAGACAATAACTTTGTAAAGCTGTTTTTCCCTGATTCCTCTAAATCTCTTTATCCTGCAAAAATTCTGCTTACTGAAATATGTAGATTTTTTTTTCTGCCAAAAGCCAAAGAATTGGGAAGAGATGAATTGGGCTCAATCTCCCTCTGATTTCTCACTTTTAGGGATTCTCCCTATTTTCCAACAGCACTCCTCTCTTTGGATTCTGTACCATGATAGTTTCGACTGTCTGCCACCTGTGCCCTCCAGAGTGGGGAAGTACACTCGTTATGCAAATCCATCAATCTGGATTTAGAGAATAACCTTTCAAAGTATATTTCCTTCTTGGGTGTGATGACTTTTTAATTGGCTTCCCTATCTGTACACATGCAGTTCATCAGTCAGCCACAGATTGGGACAGTATTTACTCAGAATTTGTCTTCCTGCTGAAGGCCCCATATTGCCAGACTTTTCCTTGAATTTCTAGCAGATTTTTCAGTTCCACTCTGATACTGGCCACGTTAGTGAGAGGGGGACAATTCTCTTAGACCATTAGGGAATGGTCACTCACAATTCTTTTTTAGTTTGTTTTTGCATTTTGGGGGGTCACATCCAGTGATGCTCAGGGGCTTACTCCTGGCTCTGCAATCAAGAATCACTCCTGGCGGTGCTTGGGGGATCATATGAGATTCTAAGGATTCAACCCAGGTGGGCCTCATGCAAGGTAAATGCCCTCCCCACTGCACTATCGCTCTGACCCATGCTCACTTTTTTTTTCAATTGAATCACCGTGAGATACAGTTACAAAACTTTCATGTTTGAGTTTCAGTCCTGCAATGATCAAACACCCATCCCTTCACCAGAGTATATTTTCCATCACCAATGTCCCCAGTATCCCTCCCCACCCTTCCACACTCCCACCCCTCCCCCTGCCTCTATGGCAATTTCCCTCTTTCTCTCTCTCTCTCTCTCTCTCTCTCTCTCTCTCTCTCTCTCTCTCTCTCTCTCTCTCTCTCTACTTAACGGTATGAAAGTAGATAAAGGACCAAACTTGATGACCTCTCACTATCTGTATTTCAAATAAACAATTTTTAAACAGACCGATTGCAGGTTTTTGTGACCTTTTCAGCCACAAGTCTCTGCTAACTTCTTAAAACTGCTAATTCTTCTAAGTGGTTAACCTGGATTTGATTCCTGGTACCGCATGTCATCCCCCAAGCACTGCTGGGAGTGATCTCTCAGAATAGAATCAGAAATAAGCCCTGAGCACAGGTGTGGCCAACACCCCCCTCCCCACCATCTCCAAACATATACATATATAAAGATATTGACACATTGATATTAATAGGCCAGAGCAATAGCATAGCGAGTAGGGAGCTTGCCTTGCACTTCGGCCAACCTGGGTTTGATTCCTCCGCCCCTCTCAGAGAGCCTGGCAAGCTACTGAGAGTATTCCGCCCACATGGCAAAGCCTGGCAAGCTACCTGTGACGTATTTGATATGCCAAAAACAATAACAAGTCTCACAATGGAGACGTTATTTGTGCCTGCTAAAGCAAATCGATGAACAGCAGGAGGATAATGCAGTGCTGCAGTGATATTAATATCAACTGACAGATTTTTAAAATACTTTATGATTCATTCATTCAAGTAAACACCTTTTAAAACACTGGCTAAATAAAGATGTGTTTTTTTTAATTGTTAAAAGGGTTAAACTCATTCAAACTTTTAATTTTAAATCCAACTGTTATACTTCTATAAAAATTGAAAACATTCCCCTTTATTAAATATCCAGAAGTATGCATTATTTAAATGATACTTTTGCATAAAGACCTTCCAAACACAAAAGCAACCATAATCATCACTGTCACTAGAGTATTTTTTTTTTTTTGCTTTTTGGGTCATACTCGGCAATGCACAGGGGTTACTCCTGGCTCTGCACTCAGGAATTACCCCTGATGATGCTCAGGGAAACATATGGGATGCTGGGAATCGAACCCAGGTTGGCCACGTGCAAGGCAAACGCCCTACCCACTGTGCTATTTCTCCAGCCCCTACAGTATTCTTAATTTCGAAAATGTTTTTAATCCCTGGTTGTGTGCTTAAGTTCTACTATCAATTCACTTACTGTCTTTACTAGTGAAGATAAAACTGAAGTAATAGTTATTTAATTAACCATAGTAATATATAACATCTGAGAAGGCCAATTATAGGTAAGAATTATCCATGAAATCAATGTTTGGAAGAGGTAGTAGCTCATTCAAATCAAGAACTGGAGAAATCAGAGAGATCACACATCTGGCAAGGTGCTTTCCTCCCACACAGCCAATGTATGCTCCATCCCGGGTATTACATAGTCCTCCAAACCCTTGCTAGGAATGATCCCTGAGTGTAGAGCCAGAAGTAAGCCTGGAGCAAAGCTGGTTGTGGCCCCAAAACTAAAAATATAAATTAGTAAAAATAAGAAAGAATTAGGGAGTAATAAGGACCTAAAAGCAATTGCTAGTCTCTCATCTCCCAGAGTAAATGTCCCTGATAAGTTTTGAAACACCCTGGGGTGAGTTACTTTTAGGTGACTATTGTCTAGGACACTTAGCAACCATTTCACATGCTGATGTGTGGATTCCCCCAAATTACCATCACTCTTTGCTTTATTCTACCTACTCCCAGGAGGCAAACTGTGATCAGATAAACTATTTCTTTCTATATTTACCAACCACTTTTGATTTCCAGTAAGGAAATGGTTGTGGGATATAGAAAGGAAATATGAAGAATTATTACACACCAAAATAGTTCTAGTCAAGATTCTTGTCTCAGTAAATTCCAGTGCAAATTCAAAGCAGAAATCTTATGAATAAGTAATGTTAATCATCCTTTACCATAAGAATATCCAAGTCAAAGTTTATTTACTCCGACTAAATGGCTCTAACTTTTCACTGTGTGCTCTGACACTTAAATAGCTACATAGTAGATGAATTCTAGACCTTAATTGGGATGAAATTACTTTGACTAGTCACATTTTATTTCTTATCACGTATCATATATTTCATTCTTGAAAAAGTAAAAAAAAAATCTAGTACGACAAGTGTTTTTCCCTGTCATTAAAACTTCCTTTTTCTGATAAAAACAAAATCTCACATTAGGATCAGAGATAATAAAACAGACTGAGTTAGCCTTTTTGAATAGAGAATGGAGAACTTTAAAATCTTAAACATAAGTCTATCAGAAGTTATCCACAAATTCTATTGCTAAATATCTCTCCAAAGCTCATAAGAAGATAATATGAAAAGATATTAGCACACTTATGTTCATTGCAATGCTATTTACTCAAGACACTGTATGGAAATAGGCCAAGTGCCAACTACAGACAGATAAGGAACATTTGGCATATATGCACAATGGAATACCACTCAGTCGTAAAGAAAAATGAAATGGTCTTTTTCTAGAACATGAATGGAACTGTTGTCATGATAATTGAAATTAGGAAGAAAGGTAATTGCCTATCAACTCCCTCATATGGAGGCATAAAGAAGCAAAGAATGAGAACAGAAAATTCATCAGAAGCAAGCCAGTGGATTTAGATCACAGAGCTGTGATTACCAGAGAGATGGCTGAGAGTCAAGGAACGTCAATGAATTGAGGTTGTGAAATATTGGAATTTTGGTGGTGGCTCTGATATGGTAACATATACTTTGAATATGTCCAAATTTACACCCTCTAAAACATATTTGAAGTGTGTTCTAATGTTAATTCAATTAATTTTTAAAAAGGGCTTCTATCAGGTGCTAAAATTGGGTAAGCATAGGAACTAGATGAAGTTCTGCATTTAACCACAACTGGAGAATATGAACAAAGCCTCCATCGAGGCTCTTAGGCTGTAGCGTTTTCTCAACTCTGTGACTTTATCAGTAACTCATAGGCATCCCTGTGGTTCACGACTTGCTTTTGAAATAATTAACAATGGTATATCTGGCTTAGAAGTTGTTTAGCAAGAGTCTCTGGCATTTGAGTAGAGTTGGTAAATTGTCTGTGGATTAATGGTACATCCCTAAACAATGTACTACTATGCAGAGTCATTAAGAGTCTTTAACTGGAGCTTAAATTAAGAAATTAAGCACGTTTGTATGTGCCTTGCCATGGTAGCACTATAGAACTGTCCTCCTGTTGTTCATGGATTTGCTCTAGTGGGCACCAGTAACGTCTCCATTGTGAGACTTGTTACTGTTTTTGGCATATCGAATATATCATGGGGGAGCTTGTCAGGCTCTGTCATGCGGGCAGGATACTTTGGGGAGCTTGCAGGCTCTCCGAGAGGGACGGAGGAATCAACCCAGTTGGCCATATGCAAGGCAAATGCCCTATCTGCTGTGCTATCACTCCAGCCCTTACTTGAACTGTATGATAAAATTAATTTCAAATAGAAAGTAGCAAACAACTGAAGAGCTTTTGTCTAAAAATAAACGACATTGAAACTGGAACTGTCAAGCTTTAAAAACTTACATTGCAAAAGGTTCTAGGCTTTATTCTGATTCTGGAATAATTTTTTATTGCTCCAGTTTTCCTACCATTTGAGAACTGTGTCATTAGGCTCTGGTAAATATATTTGGAAAATAGAAAAGTGTTTTAGGTTATATTAGAAAATGTATCAAGCCAGACATACTTAGAAATAGATAAGATTAGGCCAGGAAATTTACATTACTTACAGTTAGAGCAAGAAAGTGAAGGAACAGAATGAACAAATCCCGATATTTTCTGTTAGAGGAAGATTTAGACAAGAAAAAAAGCAGAATTCTAGATAACCTGCTTTGTGAACACTTTCTTAATACAGTTTTGAAAATTTTTTAGTCAAACAGGCTCCATTTTGTTGTCTACCAGCAGTGTTAAAACTTACAGATGAAGATCTAGAGCAACAGTACAGTAAGAAGGGAATTTGCTTTGCATGCAGCTGACCTTGGTTGAATCTCTGGTACTACATACGGTCTCCTGAGCCAGCCAGGAATGAACCCTGAGCCCAGAGCCATGGTAGCCTTTACAAATGTTTCCATTCCTCCCTAATCTCCCTTCCCTCCTAAATATAACTAATATATTAATTCCATTTGAAATTATTTTTTGGCAAGAAGACATTCTCCATGCCCCCCCTGCCTGCCCTCACCCCCCTTTCAACCAATCCCACGGTGAATCAATTTAGAAATCAGAGCTGTGAGGGAAGATTATTTTATGTGAGAAGGCAATACCATGTGCCTTTGGTTACACCTTTTTGTTAGTCATTACCCTGGAACACAAGAGGTCACACTGGTCTCTGGGGAAGTAAGATAAATCACGTATGATAAAATGTTAAACTGATATATTATTAATAGCATAAATATAGACAAATTAGCTTTCAAATAAATGCAATTTTCTCCTATGGCAATGATAAATGGTATCACTGTATCACTGTCTTCCTGCTGTTCATCGATTGCCTCAAGCAGGCCCCAGTAAAGTCTTCTTCGTCCTAGCCCTGAGATTTTAAAAAGTGCCACATTCGAGGCTCTTTCAGGGTCAGGAGAATGAGACTCATAATTATTACTGGTTTTTGGCAGATTGAATACACCACAGGGAGTTTGCCAGACTCTGCCATGTGGGCAGGATACTTTTGGTAGCCTGCCAGGTTCTCCAGAGATAAACTGTAGTAGGTTTTAAGGAGATGTGATAAAGAGAGTTTGAGGGTCTTCCCTAGAGGTGGGCACCAAACCTAGTCTCATCACAGACACGCGCCCCACTGCCAGTCCCTTCAGCCAAGATGTGTAGCGATGGTCTGAGGTCTTACGCATTCATTTAATTTGTTTCTTTTTTTTCTGTTAAAGGAAACCTAAGACCATTATTTTATTTTTATAAAAAAAACCATGAACCTGCCTGTAATTTTATTTTTAAGGCATCTTCAATATTCATTTTTACTTTCTCATCACTTTCAGGTTTGCCCATGTACCCAACTGTAACCAGTCAAGTCTTGACCCTAGAAACTGAGAAATCCATTCTAATTATTGGAAATTATCTGGGGATTACTTCTCCTTTAATGGTGATTTCTCATCCACCATAGAAATGGTCCCTTTTATAAAGAAACAATTGCTGACCCATGTCAATGTAAATATACTTTTTCTTAAGCATATTTCCATTCAAGTTTTTCATGCGGCTACATTAATAAAGTGTCTCAAGGCTGAGAGCATCTCAAAGATTCTGTTGTTTTAAAAATTCAGTAATATTTCTGGGTCAGGAATATAGCTCAGTGGCAGAGTCCATGCCTTGCATATGCATGACCCAGAGCTTAATCATTGACACTGCAAAAAAAATTTAGCAATATTTTTAGGGCATCCATACACATTCATATCTCACATGACTGAGATATTTTAGTAATAAATTGATTGCTACAGAGAAAACTGAAGCTTAAAAAAGTAAGTAAATAATATATAAGCCCTCAATAACACTACATAGTTACATGTTTTCCTTTCTTCAACAAGCAAGTATTTATTGCTAATCAACCAAATGCATGCTATTATACAGATACCAAAGGATAGTATTAAGGTTTTGGAAAGAAAATACAAAATTCTGAAAAAATTTATAGTCTGAAAAGGGGCTGATTGAAATGGATGAAATTAGTTCTTCCCCCCTCCTCATGGTTTTTATTTCCCTTTGGTTTTGGAGTCATACCCAGCTGTGCTCAGGGCTTACTCTGGCTCTACATTCCAGGATCACTCCTAACAGATTCAGGGGAGCATATGTAGTGTTGAGGATAGAATCCTAGTCCGCTACATGCAGGGCAAGCACCCTACCTGCTGTACTATCTCTCCTGCCTGAAAGGTTAATTCTTAATGTAAAGTAGTATTATTTAGCACAATAATCATTTGAATCTAGCTTTTACCAATTCACGAAGTGGTATTCATTTAAATTATTTTAGATATCTCTCACCTTTCCCATGTGGTCTGAAAATGAAGTAAGAAACTACTCCTAGTATAATGCTTGACACTGAGAAAGTACTAAGGAGATATTGTTTAGTGATATCAGGTGTTAATGAATAATACAGACAAGATCACAAGAACTGGAGGTGAAGAAAAGTGACAAAGTAGCAGAGCATATACTGAGAGAATTACAATTGAGCTATAAAAAAAGCAAACCTGATGGAGTGTGCTCCAGGCCATCAGAATGAAACCACAGAGAACAGTCAGATTGTATATTTACTAAACCAGCCGCACTAGAGTAGAGTGTGAACTGATATGTACTCAGATAACATCAGACAGCAGAGGCCAAATTATGAGAAACTTCAAATAAGAGGAAGAAAAGTCTAATCATTCGTGAAGTTTTTGATTCCCTGAGGGTCCTCTTTACTATTTTCTGTAGGGATTCTACCAATTTACATTCCCAGCAGTAGAGGGTCTCTCTTCAGCCACATCCTCACTAACATTTGGTGTTTTGTTTTTGTTTTGTTTTGTTTCGTGGAAAATGCCAAGATTTTGTTTATATAGACCAATAACAATTCCACTTTCGGGTATCCAAAGTACATAAAAACTCTCGGCACCTCTGTTCTTCACACCACAATTCACAATAGCCAAGAACTGAAGACAACCTGAGTAAGTGCTCAGGAACATGCGGATGCATGGATAAAGCAGGAAGCCAGGAAGAGACCTCAGCGTGATGGAGTGCACCCTGCCTCTACAAGACCCAGGGTTCGATCCCAGCCATCACACTCCCACCCCTCTCCCAACCCAGAGCTGCTGGTATTGCCCCCACCACAAGTAAATAGTTTTTGAAAAGGGAATTAGTGTCAACTCCACTCTTCCCACATTGATTGTAGCATTGCTTGTCACAGGTAACACTAGAAAGCCAGGCTGAGAGCTGCCACTTTGCCTTATCTCCCAGAGCACCGTGACTGCACTACTTGCTGCTCTGTGTCCTGAGCGAAGGTTCATGGAACTGAAGGTTACAAGAACAGAAGTCCTTCCAATACAAATCTATCAACTACTGCTCAGCTGTGACAAAAATAAAAAGAATCTTGGCATTTTCCACGAAATGGATGGGCCCTGAGGAGATTATGAAATAAATCAGAAAGAGACAGACAAATAATGTCTGTTCTCACTCACAGGTGGAATATAAGGAAACAAAGCAAAAGAACAAACGTCATTAAAACACTTGAATTCTGACAAAAGAATAGGAGTGGCCAGTGCTAAGTGGGATGGAGATGAAAAGAATGGGGAGAAATGAGAGAGTGGTAGATGGGGTGATAGAAACTAGACACTTAGTTATTGGGCATTGCGAGGCTAATGCATTTGTCAGGGCATGACACTGAGGTCCTAAAATGTATCCAATGCTAAGTCAATGCTATCTCAAATTTTAAAAGAAATTATAAAAAATAGATAGGAAAAGCCAAATTCTCTGCCTTTTCAGAAGTAGAATACTTAGAGAAAATATTTGTCAGAAATATTTGTGCAAATATATGATAACCATGAATCTTCAACAATAATAAGATAGCATAAGAAGGGGCTTGCTTTGAACGAGTACAAAACTATGGTTTGAACCCAGAACCACATAGGTTTCTCAATAACACTTAGGGGGTCACTCGAGCACAGAGACAGAAATATGCTCAGAGCACCAGAAGGTGCTATTGTATCATATCTATATCTTATCTTAGTCATATCATATGACTAAGGTAACCCTAAAGTAATCCTAGAACTATATATATAGATAAATAGATAGAAACATTATATAAATATAACATATAATACATTTTATATATATTATTTATATATATTTATATACTATATAGATGTATATATATATATGGGCGTAGCCTGTCTGAGGCTAAAAGATCTCCCTACAAAGATCTCAAACACCATGTGAAGGGTAATCACAATGACTTTGATTCCAAGCACCTCCATCCCAAGACTTAGTGGTCTGTATGGGAAGGATCTCTCTTCCTATTAAGTTTGATTCCAGAAGCATTTAATCAGCAGTGAAGGGCTCAGCAAGCTAATGCCAGGTGGCACTTCTCAGCCTCACAGCCTAGCAAAGCTATAAGCTGTTGCAATGAATCCTACAGTTAAACGTGGGAAAAGGGTGGAGTTGTAATTATGACAAAGGGCTCGCTCATCTCTGGAAACTGAGTTTAGCTCCTCTCTATATTGATAGTCAAAAATTCAGCAACTCCCAGATTTGTTGCTAACATGCAACAAAGGTCAAGTATCACTTGATGGTATGTTTGACTGACCAGGTCAAACATACCATCCCTCATCTCCTGAGCACAAAGCACATAATGGTCCCAAAAGTTTTCCCCCTCTTGAACTTCAGTCTGTAGAAGAGGCTTCACAGAAAAACTCACCCTGGCCTTTCTGATATTCCAAGAATAGCCCTAAGTTTAAAATATTTGAAACCACTGTAAAAGATTACCAGATTAGAATGTTCATGAGTATGATTACATTTTATGTATTAATTCATTTTGGGGGGGAGATCTTTCAAGTGGTGTGAGCCACCCAGGTCAGAAAGGATCTCATACTACTAGGGTCCCACAGTGTCTGGGTTTGCTCAGATCATCTCAGGGGCCTCCAGGACTGCCCCCCACAATGTTTGAGGGACGGTGTGCTATGGCCGACCCTTTCAAGTTCTGTTGCTTAACTTCTGTGCTATCTGTCTAGCTCCAGCATTTTATACTCCATGATAAGCCTCAGCTTACTCCTTAATACCTAATGGTTATTGAGCAAATAACTGAACAGTTGAAAATAGAAGAAAACAGTGGACTTCTTGAAAGGCAGTGAATGAGGACAGGCTGGTGAGGAAGGGGGCAGAAGGAAAATTGGGGACTTTGGTGGAGAGAAGTGGACACTGGGTAAAGGGATTGGTGCTAGAACATTGTACACCTGAAACCCAAACATGAATATCTTTATGACTTTGTAATCCGTGATTCATATATATATATACATACATATATCATTTTTGCTGTAGTAAAATATTTTTAGGCTATGCACAATATTTAAGTATCACTATATCACTGTCATCCCATTGTTCATTGATTTACTCAGATGGGCACCAATAACGTCTCCATTCATCCCAGGCCTGAAATTTTAGCAGCCTCTCCTTACTAGTCTTTCCCAACGCTGCCATATTAGAGGCTCTTTCAGGGTCAGGGGAATGAGACCCATTATTGTTACTGTTTTTGGCATATCGAATATGCCACAGGTAGCTTGCCAGGCTCTGCCATGCGGGCGAGATACTCTTGGAAGCTTGCCGGGCTCTCATATATATATATATATATATATATATATATACACACACATATATATAATATTCTATATATATACACACAATATTCAAGAAATAAAACAAATGTTTCCCTTTAAGATATAACCATCAAATTGTACTTGAACAAAACTCTGGAATCACCTGAAAACTCGCTACTGCTTGCCAGTACCTGAGACTGGATTGTGCATTATTCTTATTTATTCTTTCAGGAAATCATCTCTTCCAGACACCAGCTACAGGTGCTTAGCTCATTCTTTCCTCCAATCCCTGATACAGCTTTGTTTGAATTTCATATTGTCCTTGTCCTACTACAAATTCATCTTCAGGTTACAGGATGTTCTTTCTACCCCAGGGCATTCATAATACTCAGGTTTCTCTCACCAGCATATTTGTTTGAAAGTTGCTCATTTGCAGAAACTTCAGGAAGCTTTTCCTAGGCATTTCTTAACGAGAACAACTGGACACCAACTGTGAAAATTAGGAACTGAATAATGTTCAGTGATTTAAATTATATTGAAATAATAAAGGAAATTTACTTCTTAGCAGCAAACACATACTCTCTTCAGCAAACTACGGAGTTACAAAATCCTTTCACATAGAAGTCTCTTAAACATTTTTCATTTGTTAGAGAGAATGCAAAAGTCATTTCAAAAGTTAAATCAATTAAAAAGAAAACAAAAATTAATATTTTTCACAGTTTATATGACCCAAGTTTACTTAAAATATTAACAGACTATAAATTATTGTTGAGGTCTGGGACAGATGGGAAAGGAAAGAAAATTAAGCTCTATTAGAGAATATTTCATTGTGATTAAAGTTTACATCAGTCTTACTTGCTTTCACTTTGATTCTAGCAATTCCATTAAATTAAATTTTGTCAATTCTGAGAAAATATGTAAGCATATAGGCATATGTTCCAGGCTTAGTCATATGTTCCAAAATCATGATAATATTCTAAGATTCATACACTTATTTCGAAGAACAAAAATTCTAGGAATTCAAAGAATCACTATTTGTCCTTTCTTAAAGAATGGGTACTTGGCAATTCAATAATTTTTTTGTTTGACTCAAGAAATACATCTGAAAAAACTTGAAGATAATTGTTTTTCAAACCCTTTGACTAATCTCTAAAACTATGGCTTTGTTTCCACTAAAAAACTCTGAAATTCTCCAAAATCTTTTTTCTACTGGAGAACATTCAAACAGTGGAAGAAGAGTTCCTCTCAGCTTATATTGGCATCTAGCCAATTACATGCATTCAGTTTTAGTCTAAACACTTGTATATTCTTGAGCAAATTAGTATTATCTCTTTTTCTTTCTTTTGAAAGAAAACAGCTTTCTGTGACATTGAAAGTTTCAACTTAAGAACAAATCATGCCCATCCAATTTGTTCCCTCCAAGTCTTTCAACAAATTAAATTTAGGATTTTAACAGAAATTCTTCCAGATACATATACAATAACCAATACACATATGAAAAATGTTCAATATTACTAAATACTAGGGGAAATGCAAAAATAAATCGAAATAAAAATTTACTGCACACCTGTCAAGATAGTATCTAAAAGACAAGAAATAACAAGTTGGAGAGAATATGGAGAAAATGGAATCCTCATTCATATACTGTTGGTGGGAATGCATACTGATGTACTAATATAAAATAATGCATGCAAATGTTTCAAAAGTTAAGATTATAACTATCATAAAATCCACATGGCCAACCCGAGTTTGATTTCTCAGCAACACAATAGCAACTGAGGAAAAGATTAATTAGCTTCAAGTAAGATGCAAGAAACCTCTAGGGAAAAACAAAACAAAACAGAAGATGAATATAAATCTGAAAAGAAATGAACAGAACACCAGAGAATTATGGGGTGAGATTAGAGGTACAGTGTTAGAATCACTGGAGTCCTAAAGAACAGGAAAACAAATTCAATGAAAAAAACATTAGTTAAAGAAATCAGAGATAAGAATTTCCTAGTGTTGAGGAGTGCAGGTACCCAGATCTAAGAGGGCTAAAGGGTTCTAGAGAAAATAGACCCAAAGAGAAAAACTCCAAGACACATTATAATCTATAGAATGACAAAAGTCAAAAATATAGACAGAACATTAAAAGCAGCAAGATCAAAAATGGAATTTATATCGAAGGAAAGCTCTTACGATTCATAACAGATCTGCCAAAAAGCCTATGAGCCAGAAGAGAATGGTGGTATATCATTTTTTTAAAGACCTCAGTGAAATGGACATCTCACCAATAATACTCTAACCAGCTAGATTATCATTCAGATTTGAAGGAACAATATAGTTTAATCAACAGACAACAGCTTAAAGAATTCACAGTCTTAAAATGAGTTCAGCAAGAAGTATTAAAGGAGTTTCTTTCAATGGCAAGGCAAACTTCTCCGCACTCTGTCATTCACTCATGGTTCTTATAGTTGCCCTCTATTAGATTAAAAAATTAATTTTTTTAATTTTTAGGATTAATTCCTAATTTGATAAGCAATTTTATAATTTTACAATAATAATTTAATATTTTATCACTTATATTGAATACTTGTGTCTATTCAGATGATTTTCTATCTATGGAAATTTTTATTGTGTTCCATTACATAGTAATGCAGATACTTAAACTTCTCTATATTTTCTAACATAAAACTAATGCTTTTAAGGATAAAACACACTTTTATGCTTTTATAGGCCTATTTGTAATTTTCCTTAAAATGTTCTTAGTTCTCTCCTTAGTCTTACTTGAAAGAGTTATCTATTTCATGAAAATTTTAAAATGTATCAGCATAAAATTATTCAAATTTACATTCATAAAAAAGAAAGTTACATGGGTTTTGAAAAATTGTATTAACTTATTGATTTATAATTTAATTTTGTGGAGTTTCAGTAGTTTATAGGTGGACATATAGATGAACTTGAATGGTCTATACATGTGTAGGTGTCATGACCTCCACAATATATTTTAAAAGACTCTGTAATATGTGGGATATAAAGAAACACAGGAAGGGAACAACAAATGGCTGAAGTCTTCGGAACTAGTGATTCTGTCCAGAGAACTGAGTTTTCATGGAGGGGAGAGGCGGTGTGGCTAGGAGGAGCCACTGATGGAGGGAAGTAGGAACTCTGGTGATGAATGTGGTGTTGGAATGATCACTGTCACTGTCACTGCATCCCGTTGTTCATCAATTTGCTCGAGTGGGTCCAATAACATTGTGGGACTTGTTATTGACGGCCGCATGCAAGGCAAATGCCCTATCCCCTGTGCTATCACTCCAGCCCATTGGAATGACGTATGTATAAAAATAAAATCAAGAGTATTGTAAACCCCTGTACCTGAATCAAAATTGTTATTTAAAAAAATTATTAGGAACTGGGGGAATAGTACAGCAGGTATGGTGTTTGCCTTGAACATGGCTGATGCTGGCACTGTGTGTGTTTCCTGAGAACCACTAGGGGTGATGCCTGAGAGCAGAACCAGGAATAAGCCCTGGACACTGCCTGGTGGACCCCTCCTCAATAGAAACTTTCAGATTTAAGAACATAGTGGTAGTCACCAATGATGAGTAAAATGGGTACAAGGGGCCAGCTGTCTAGTGGAGGATAGAAATGAGATTTTGGGGGATGCTGATCATGTTATGGTGTATTAATGTATCACTGTATCACTGTCATCCCGTTGTTCATTGATTTGCTCCAGTGGGAGCCAGTAACGTCTCCATTCATCCCAGCCCTGAGATTTTAGCAGCCTTTCCTTACTGTCCTTCCCAACGGTGCATTGTGGTATATAGAAATGACAAATTACTGTGCTGTACACTCATTTAATATAACAGAGTAATAAAACATTCACTTATCACTTAATCACTTAATCCCCGTTATTCATCGATTTACTCGAGCACGTGCCAGTAATGTCTCCATTCATCCCGGTTGCGTGCTAGAGTAGCCCAATGGTTCTAGGAACATGCAGAGCCTCAAACCAATCATTCAGGGTCTTGACAAAGAAGTCTGACCATCTTGTAGGTGGGCGTCCACGTGATCTTTTGATGTCCCGTGGAATCCAATCAGTAATGGCTCTAGTCCAGCGGTTGTCTGTAAACCTCATTACGTGTCCAGCCCATCTGATTTTTGATGTCTTGGCAAATGAGACAGCGTCCCTGATTCTTGAGCGTTGACGAAGATCAGAACTCCGGATTCTATCTCTCATTTGAGTGAATCGTGATATTCCAAGCATAGCTCTTTCGATTCCTCTTTGAGAGACCCGAATAGCGTTCTCATCCTGCTTTCGTAGGGTCCAGGTCTCTGAGGCAAATGTTAATGCAGGAAGAACAGTGGAATCAAAGAGATATGCTCGTAGCTGGAGGTTCTTTGTCCTTTAGTTATTTCTTCAACGTTCTTGAAGGCATTCCAAGCCGCTCTCTTCCTCCTGCGCAACTCAGGTGCCAGGTCATTCATCATGTTGATTTCTCGACCTAGGTATATATAACTGTTGCATTCAGAGATGGTCATTCCATTGAGAGCGAATGGGGCGTCAGAAACAAGGCTGTTTCTCATAAACATTGTCTTCGTAAGATTCAGCTGTAGTCCGACCTTTCCACATTCATGGTCAAAGTCGTTTAGCATTTGTGCAGCTTGGCTGATGTTTGGTGTTATTAGAACGATGTCATCAGCAAAGCAGAGGTGGTGTAGTTGCCGACCATCTATCTTCACTCCCATGCTTTCCCATTCCAGTCATCGCATAATGTTCTCGAGGGTGGCACTGAAGAGTTTTGTTGAAATGGTATCACCCTGCCGAACCCCTCTCTTGATATGGATGATTACTTCTTTGTAGAATGGTGAGATCTTGGTAGTGAATCCGCAATAGAGCTCATGAAGGATCCTGATGTATTGAGTTTGTACGCCCTGATTGTCTAGGGCTTCCATGACCGCTTCCATCTCAACAGAATCAAAGGCCTTCTTTAAACCAATGAATGTTAGACAGAGCAGCATCTTGAACTCCCGAGAAACCTCAATGAGCTTAGTAATCGTGTGGATATGGTCTATGGTACTGAATCCTTTTCGGAATCCGGCTTGTTCACGTGGTTGTCCTTAATCTAGTGTTCTGCTAATCCTATTCAGGATGACTCGAGTGAACAGTTTGTAGACGACAGACAATAGGCAGATTGGGCGATAGTTGCCAATGTCATGGATGTTTCCCTTCTTGTATAGTAGTACAGTCCTGCTGGTTTTCCATTGGGATGGAACCTTGCATTCAGACAGGTAGCATATGAAGAGTCGAGCCAGAGTATTGATGAGTACTGATGGTAAGTTCTTCAGGTGTTCAGGTCTGATCTTGTCTGGGCCAGGTGCTCTTTGTTTCTTTACCGACGAGATGGCATGTTGGATTTCGGAAGGGAGAACATTGGGAACGACATATCCATCATGTGGTATGTGGTATGTGGGCAAGTGGCGTGGCTATTAAAGAGATCTGAGTAGAAGTCATAAATAATCTTCTCCATTGCCCTTCTGGAAGATGTGATAGATCCATCATGATGTTGGAGGGCAGTCATCTTGGTTTTGTAGTTGGTGAAGGACAGGCGGGCATTACAAATGCTTTTCCCAGCTTCTGCCTCATCTACCAGTACTGCTGCTCTCCTGTTTTTGAGGTCATCCTTGATGACTTCTCTGCACTGTTTTGCCAGTTCGGATGTTTGCTTGTGGTTGCCTGAGGCGTGTGCCAAGCCACGTTGGTGAATAAGTTCAAGAGTGTTCGAAGAAAGGCGGTTTTTTGTGGTTATCTCTCTCTTGGCATTCCTCGCACAATCATGGAGGTGCTGAATCATTCAATCATATTCCTCATCAATGTTGTCAATGAAGGCATCTTCCCATGTTGCCGCAACAGAGCCAAAGAGCTCCCAGTTGGTGGTCGTTCTGGGAGTCCTCTTCTTAAACCTTGCATTCTTTTCTCCTTGTTCTGTGAGGTAGAATTTTGCACGAAGAAGACGGTGGTCTGATCCCGTTTGGAATTTTGGGACAACAGCAACATCAGTTAGGCAAAACCGCCAATTGAATATGATGTGGTCTATTTTATTGTGGAACCGTCCATCGGGAGAATCCCATGTCCAACGTTTAGATTCAGCCTTTTGGAACTGTGAGTTACCATGGAAGGTTTTGGTTGACATGATGAACTCAGACAGTCTGTCACCCTGTTCGTTCCATTCTAGGCCATGGGTCCCGATGTGGAGTTCATCAACTGATCATCTTGGTCCTATCTTGGCATTAAAATCACCGACAATGATCTTGTAGAAGGTGTGGTCTTCTTTACAGAATTTCTCCAGCTCCATGTAGAACTTCTCAGTTTCTCTTTCACCATAACTGGATGTTGGTGCATAGACAACAAATATAGAAACTGCCAGTAGTGAGCCACATCTATTCAAGTGTAATCGTCCGATTCGGGTTGTTAGGCATTCGAATGAATAAATGCTCGTGGCTAAGTTTGTGTTGACAAGGACACCGACACCACCGACGCCTCTTTTATCACATGTTCCAAGGAACAGTTCTTCTCCAGTGTCGAAAACGGCATGATGTGATTGATGTCTTCTCATTTCGGTCAGACCAATGATGTCGTACTTGATCTTTCGCGCTTGTACCATAAGGTCTTCAATGGATGCAGCAGATGCCAGCGTACGAGCATTAAAAGTACAGACAATCATTTTTGTTTTTCTTCGTTTTGGCAGGCTATTTCTGCCTTGGTATTTTATCAGCCTTTCCTTCCATATCCTTCTCAACTCTGCCATATTCAGGGTTAAGGGAATGAGATCCATTCATTATTGGAATTGTCATATCAATTTGGTCTATTTGGCATAGACCACGGATAGCTTGCCAGGCTCTGCCGTGCGGGTGGGATATTTAAAGGTACCCTGAAAACTTAGAGAAAAGTAAATAAATAGTCGCGCAGCCGCAAATGCGGCCACGTGCTACCATGAGCTTGTTGTGATAATCTCTGGATCCTGCCCGTTGTTGGGGTTACATGGCAGTTGGAGGGTGTAACTGTCTAGTTACTGACAGGTCCAGTCCCAAACCGTGCAGGCTTGGAGATCTCAGCCCCGGGTCCCACACACCTGGGTTCCTCTGCCAGTTCTGTTATGCCTGAGGCTTATCCAAATGTGTGGAGAGTGGCCTCAGTATGGCCTTGGCTGGGGCCTGGAGGTCTTCAGCTGTTGGGCCCTGGCGAGTATAGTCAGGCACAGGGTAGGAGACTCTGCCTTGTGCTCTCCCGGGAGCTTGTTGTGATAATCTCTGGATCAAACATTACCAAAATAAAAAATAATGAGTTAAAAATGTACCATTTTAAGGCTGGAGTGATAGCACAGCAGGTAGGGCATTTGCCTTGCACGTGGCCCACCTGGGTTCGATTTCCAGCACCCCATATGGTCTGCGAAGCACTGTCAGAAGTAATTCCTGAACGCATAGCCAGGAGTAACCCCTGAGCATCGCTGGGTGTGACCCCAAAAAGCAAAATATTGCACATATATTCAACAAAATTAGCATGATTTGTAGGCACATAAACATGTTATTTTTATGAAGCAATGGCAAGAGTATATATGTAAATAATAGTCTACATACACATACATGTACTCATAAACATTGCTATAGAATAAATGGAATCTTTTAAAAAATCTTTTTTTAAAAAAATATTTTGACTAAAAAACAATCTTGATCTGAAAAAAAGAGCTCAGTGATTAACTTTAACAAGATTTCATCCATCCTTTGGCCATTTTTTTATTTTTGCTTTTTGGGTCACACCCGGTGATGCACAGGGGTTCCTCCTGGCTCTGCACTCAGGAATTACTCCTGGCGGTGCTCAGGGGACCATATGGGATGCTGGGAATCGAACCTGGGTCGGCCGCGTGCAAAGCAAATGCCCTACCCACTGTGCTATCTCTCCAACCCCTCTTTTGGCCATTTTACACTATCATTCCATTTCTACTTTTTCTAAATACACTGTAAACTATTTAAGGTCTAAGGGAATAAGAACACAAAAATTATTTAAATAATCACTTTCTCCATTTGTGCTTTAATACTGCTTGCAAAGTTTACTGCACACGTTCTGTTAATATATTAATGCAAAGGATCCTATTCACCAAAATTATTGTCTATAGACTTCAATAAATCATTAAGAACATTTTTCTTTTCATTCAGATGCCCTATGGTGGGGAGCAAGGGAAGAAGCTCGTTTTTTATTCATTGTTTTCAAAGTAATGGAATTTATAAAATTTTTCTCTCTTGATCTTTTTATTTTTTTTTTTTGCTTTTTGGGTCACACCCGGCGATGCTCAGGGGTTACTCCTGGCTCATGCACTCAGGAATTGCTCCTGGCGGTGCTCAGGGGACCATAAGGGATGCTGGGAATTGAACCTGTGTCGGCCATGTTGGCTGCGTGCAAGGCAAACGCCCTACCCGCTGTGCTATTGCTCCAGCCCCTCTCTCTTGATCTTGATATATACAATATCCAAAAGTTACAAGGCTACTGCTTTAAGATTTGAACTTGTTAGCCTGTTAATTGTGTCTCATTTAGATTATGTTCAAAGCCTAGAGTAGCTAGGTATTTGCAAAATAAACCTGGTCTGTTTTCACATATATGAAATAGTGATAATGGTGTTCCTCATACCTCCTGGTTAGGATAATGTATGTAAACATATGGAGCTGTTTTCTGCACAATAGAAATTATGCTAATGCCAAGTACCAGTGGATTTGCTTTGATCATTTCCAGTTCCAGGGAAGTCTCTTACAGGGTCTAGTTTCCTCTCTGCCTTCTTTCTCTCAATCATATCAATCCACTCTAATTCTCGGCCAGGGATGTGACCTGGCACCTGTAGTATCCTGAAGGTGTGGAGGACCTCTGATGGCAAGAATAACGGACAAGGAGGGCACTACAAACAAGTTTGTTCACCTCTGCAGGAAACAGACCTTAATTTGCTGAGGCCACCTTTAATTACAGTAAGGTCCAGCTTGGCAGAGAAAGGCCCTTTTACTCCAAGTTTTGTGTCCTAAATGGCTCTCTGGGTCTTTCTCCTTGTAATTGCATTTCCTTATTTGAAAGAGAAAAAGAATGAAACCCAAGGCTGGAAGACTACCCTGCCATCCAAGCTTCTCACCTTTGTTTGGAATCAGAAATGTCTGTGCAAGTGACTTCCAGCTGAATGCCAAAGATTACATACTAGACCTTTATTACTATTTTTTTAGCTATCCTTTTATTTTCTTTTTTTAACTGTTAGGGGTTTTTGTTTATTTGTTTTTATTAAACCACGTGAGATGCATAGTTACAAAGTTGTTCATGCTTGGGTTTCAATCATACAATGTTCCAACACCTGTCCCTTCACCAGCATACATTTCCTACCACCAATGTCCCCAGTTTCCTGCTTCCACACCTTCAACCCTAGTCTGCCTCTACAGTAAGTGCTTTCACCTCTCTCTCTCTCCTCTCTCTCTCTCTCTCTCTCTCTCTCTCTCTTTCCTTTTGGGTATTATGGTTTGCAACGCAGTTACTGAACTGTTATCATGTATATCCCTTTACCTACTTTCAGCACTCATTCTTGTCCAGAGTGATTATTTCCAACTATCATTGTCATATGCACATTAAATCTAAAAGCGGAGATTTACAGTCACATTTTTGATGACTCATTTTTTGGTAATATAGACTTTGGGGAGAGCATACGTTATTAGTAGATGAAATATGCTATTTCATCTAGTAATTAAATATGTGTTTATGTAATATTTAACCTACAAATTAAATTTTGTTTTCACTGGTATATATTACGTATATCTGATGACTGATACTAAAGGCCATTATTTACTTATTTATTTATTTTTGCTTTTTGGGTTACACCCAGCAATGCTCAGGGCTGACTCCTGGCTTGCACTCAGGAATCACTCCTGGTGATGCTCAGGGGACCATATGGTATGCTGGGAATCGAACTCGGATAAGCCGCATGCAAGGCAAATGCCCTACTCAGTGTACCATTGCTCCAGCCCTAAAGACCACTTTTTAAAAAAGTTTCTAGTTCCCTTTGAAAACTTTAATGAAACTTTACATATAGTTAGTTGAACAAGATTTAAGAATTATGCAGTAATCTCTTCATAGAGAGCAAATGCTTTTAACTAATCCTGATAGTAAAATACTTTATGCTTATGGATTTTTTCCTTTGCCTCTGATAAACACGTCTTTACTGCAGCAAGACTTTACTAAACAACTTCTACCTGGAACCCTTTAACAATATTTTCCATATGGTTTTCCGAATCACAGCCTTGATTTTATAAGTCAGACATTTACAGAATGCTGTCAGACAATATTATTATTTTCAGCAAATTTCATTTCAAGACCTATTCTTCAAGTTAAAATTAGAGAGCCGCACGCCCCCCAGCGCCATATTTACAGCATTCAGCCGAAGAGAAGATCAACATGGAGGGCGGGATCCACAGATCCCAAAGGAAAAAAAAAAAACAGGTTCCAAAAAGAGCCGAGATCATCGGGAAGCCCAAGATGGGGTAGGTACCGCATCCCGCCTCCCCCAGATGGAACCCCGGTGACCAGAAGCCTCTGCAACCACAGCTCGAGTATGCGGGAACTTGGACTTTTCCTCAAATCTGCCGGAACTACAACTCCCAGGTAACCTCAGATTCCGGAAGTTACGCCCACAGCCTGCCCCCCAGCGCCATATTTACAGCATTCAGCCGAAGAGAAGATCAACATGGAGGGTGGGATCCACAGATCCCAAAGGAAAAAAAAAAAACAGGTTCCAAAAAGAGCCGAGATCATCGGGAAGCCCCAGATGGGGTAGGTACCGCATCCCGCCTCCCCCAGATGGAACCCCGGTGACCAGAAGCCTCTACAACCACAGCTCGAGTATGCGGGAACTAGGACTTTTCCTCAAAACAGCGCGGCCACTCAAGTGGCCGCGCGACATCTCTCTATATACAAAGTGATACATGGGAAGTAAACCACCCAACGTTTCTCTCTGAAAATCATAGTTAAGTTTGGAGCACGGCCACAGCCCCAGAAACACAAGGACTTAATGCATAACCCAGCAGCTTGGAGCAGAAAAGTGAACGGGCTATGCGTTAATCCAGGCCATCATGACTGTCCGGAGGGGAAAGGGTGTTGCCCCATTCGCCCTCTCCTCTCTGGAAAGAAAGATGGCGGCCACATGGGAGCCTTGTGGACAGCAGGTATGAGCCGGGGGTGTGGGGGCGACTAAAACCTCATGGGAAAGGGGGCATTCCGGTCCGTCCTTCACGCCCTAATGAGGTCACCAGTTGCCCCCCACGAGCAGCTCTCCAGCACGGCCACGGCCCCAGAAGCACAAGGACTTAATGCAGAACCCAGCAGCTTGGAGCAGAAAAGTGAAAGGACTATGCGTTAATCCAGGCCATCATGTCTGCCCGGAGGGGAAAGGGTGTTGGTCCCTTCCACCCTCCTCCCTCTGGAAAGAAAGATGGCGGCCACATGGGAGCCTTGTGGACAGCAGGTATGAGCCGGGGGTGTGGGGGCAACTAAAACCTCATGGGAAGGGGGGCGTTCCGGTCCGTCCTTCACCCCTACCGAGGTCACCAGTTGCCCCCCACGAGCGGCTCTCCAGCACGGCCACGGCCCCAGAAACACAAGGACTTAATGCAGAACCTGGAAGCTTGGAGCAGAAAAGTGAACGGACCATGCGTTAATCCAGGCCATCAGGTCTGTCCGGAGGGGAAAGGGTGTTGCCCCAGTCGCCTTCTCCTCTCTGGAAAGAAAGATGGCAGCCACATGGGAGCCTTGTGGACAGCAGGTATGAGCCGGGGGACTGGGGGCGACTAAAACCTCATGGGAAGGGGGGCGTTTCGGTTCGCCCTTCACGCCCTACCGAGGCCACCAGTTGCCCCCCACTAGCGGCTCTCCAGCACGGCCACGACTCCAGAGCACAGAAACCAATTTCTTAACTATCTGACTTTCAGTAGAAATACTTCCAGGGTCAATAAGTAAAATAGCAGAAATCCAAAACCAACATATAATTCTTGAACCCAGCTGTAGAAAGCAAATCACTTCACAATGCTTTGTCACTTAATCACTTAATCACTTAACTTCCCGTTAGTCGTCGATTTGCTCGAGCGGGCGCCAGTAACGTCTCCATTTGTCCCTGTCACGTGCTAGTGTAGCCCAATGGCATCTGTTCGCTCCGGGAACATGAAGGGCCTCAAACCGATCGTTCATGATCTTCAGGAAGAAGTCTGACCATCTGGTAGGTGGGCGGCCACGCGGTCTCTTGACATCCCGTGGAATCCAATCAGTAACAGCTCTAGTCCAACGGTCGTCTTTAAATCTCATTACATGACCAGCCCATCTGATTTTCGACACCTTGGCAAATGAGACAGCGTCCCTGATCCTTGATCGTCGACGGATGTCAGAACTCCAGATTCTTTCTCTCATTTGAGTGAAACGTGATATTCCAAGCATAGCTCTTTCTATTCTTCTTTGGGAGACCTGAATGGCGTTCTCATCTTGTTTGTGTAGGGCCCAGGTCTCTGAGGCATATGTTAATGCAGGAAGAACAGTGGAATCAAAGAGATGTGCCCGGAGCCGGAGGTTCTTCGTCCTCTTAGCTATTTCTTCGACGTTCTTGAAGGCGTTCCAAGCCGCTCTCTTCCTCCTGCGCAGCTCGGGTGCCAGGTCATTTGTCATGTTGACCTCTCGACCTAGGTAGACATAGCTGTTGCATTCGGAGATGGTCGTTCCATTGAGAGCGAATGGGGCGTCAGGAACAAGGCTGTTTCTCATAAACATTGTCTTCGTAAGATTCAGCTGTAGTCCTACCTTTCCACACTCACGGTCAAAGTCGGCCAGCATTTGTGCCGCTTGGCTGATGTTTGGTGTTATTAAAACAATATCATCAGCAAAGCGGAGGTGGTGTAATTGCCGACCATCTATCTTCACTCCCATTCCTTCCCATTCCAGTCGTCGCATGATGTTCTCGAGGGTGGCACTGAAGAGTTTCGGTGAAATGGTATCACCCTGCCGCACCCCTCTCTTGACATCAACGATCACTTCTTTGTAGAATGGTGAGATCCTGGTAGTGAATCCGCAATACAGCTCACGGAGGATCCTGATGTATTGGGCTTGAATGCCCTGATTGGCTAGGGCTTCAATGACCGCTTCCGTCTCAACAGAATCAAAGGCCTTCTTTAAATCAATGAACGTTAAGCAGAGCGGCATCTTGAACTCCCGAGAAACCTCAATGAGCTTGGTTATTGTGTGGATATGGTCGATGGTGCTGAATCCTTTGCGGAACCAGGCTTGCTCGCATGGTTGTCCTTCATCTAATATTCTGCCAATCCTATTCAGGATGACTCGAGTGAACAACTTGTAGATGACAGACAATAGGCAGATCGGGCGATAGTTGCCAATGTCATGGATGTCTCCCTTCTTGAACAGTAGTACGGTCCTGCTGGTTTTCCATTGGGACGGAACCTTGCATTCAGACAGGTAGCGAGTGAAGAGCCGAGCCAGTGTATTGATGAGTACTGACGGCAGGTTCTTCAGGTGTTCATGTCTGACCTTGTCTGGGCCGGGTGCTGTTTGTTTCTTTACCGACGAAATGGCGTGTCGGATTTCGGAGGGGAGAACGTTGGGAACAACATACCCATCCTGTGGAATTTGGTATGTTGGCAAGTGGACATGGCTATCGAAGAGATTTGAGTAGAAGTCATGGATAATCTTCTCCATTGCCGTTCTGGAGGATGTGATGGATCCATCAGGACGTCGGAGGGCAGTCATCTTGGTCTTATAGTTGGCGAAGGACAGGCGGGCCTTACGAATACTTTTCCCGGCTTCTGCCGCATCTACCAGTACTTCTGCTCTTCTCTCTTTGAGGTCTTCCTTGATCGCGTCTCTGCACTGCTTTGCAAGCTCGGACGTTAGCTTGCGGTTGCCTGAGGCATGCGCCAAACCACGCTGGCGAATTAGCTCAAGAGTTTTCGAAGATAGGCGACTTTTTGTGGCTATCTCTCTCTTGGCGTTCCTCGCACATTCATGGAGGTGCTGAACCAGTCGATCGTATTCCTCGTCAATGTTGTCAACAATGGCATCTTCCCATGTTGCCGCAATAGTACCAAAGAGTTCCCAGTTGGTGGTCATTCTGGGAGTTCTCTTTTTGAACTTTGCAGCCCTTTCTCCCCGCTCTGTGAAGTAGAATTTTGCACAAAGGAGATGGTGGTCCGATCCCGTTCGAAATTTTGGGACAACAGCGACATCAGTCAGGCAAAACCGTCGATTGAATATGATGTGGTCTATTTCGTTGTGGAATCGTCCACCGGGAGACTCCCATGTCCATCGTTTAGATTCTGCCTTCTGGAATTGTGAGTTACCATGGATGGTCTTGGTCGACATGATGAACTCTGAGAGTCTCTCACCCTATTCGTTCCATTCTAGGCCATGGGTCCCGATGTGAAGTTCTTCAGCTGATCTTCTCGGTCCTATCTTGGCATTAAAATCACCCACAATGATCTTGTAGAAGGTGTGGTTTTCTTTATAGAACTTCTCTAGCTCCATGTAGAACTTCTCGATTTCTCTTTCATCATAATGAGATGTTGGTGCGTAGACAACGAAGATAGAAACTGCAGGCAGTGAGCCACATCTATTCAAATGTAAACGTCCGATTCGGGTTGTTAGGCATTCGAATGAATCAATGCTCTTGGCCAAGTTTGTGTTGACAAGGACACCGACGCCTCCAACACCTCTTTTATCGCATGTTCCGAGGAACAATTCTTCTCCAGTGTCGAAAACAGCATGGTGAGATTCGTGCCTTCTTGTCTCGGTCAGACCAATGATGTCATACTTGATCATTCTTGCTTGTACCATCAGGTCCTCGATGGATGCATCTGATGCTAGCGTACGTGCATTGAAAGTACAGACGATCATTTTTGTCTTCCTTCGTTGTGGCAGCCTAGGTCGGCCTTGAGATTTTGTCGGCCTCTCCTTTCTCATCCTTCTCAGTGCTGCCATGTCGGTGAAGCCTTCAGGGTCAGGTGAATGAGACCAGTTGTAGTTACTGGTTTTGGCATATCGAATACACAGCGGATAGCTTGCCAGGCTCTTCCGTGCGGGCGGAATACTCTCGGTAGCTTGCCAGTCTTTCCGAGAGGGATAGAGGCTTTTGGGGTGACCTCTAATCACCCTTGTAGGTGTTACCATACTTGAACCCTATCAAATATGGTACGACAATTCTAGAAGATGGGTATTTAGTGTCTTATGATGTGTCGCCAAGCGGCCGCGCGGGTCCGGAAAGCGTCCTGGAGTGTGGCGATGGCTGGGTAGTGGAAGTCGTGTCGAGAGTGGAAGTCTGCCAGTGGGGTATTTATCTGGGTAGGGTGGGTCTCCTGTGCACAATTCGATCCCTGGGTGGTTGATGGAAGCAGACAGGGCAGGGTAGGGTGGGGCTCCTGATTAGAATCCCTTTGTCACCTGTGGTGGTGGGAGCAAGCAGAGAAGCTCTGTCCCTGGGTCCGCCGAGCCTGGAGTCCAAGTTCTCAGAGAGTTCCGCTTATCTTGTTCTGTGGGTCTTCAGTTGTGCGTGGGTCTCAGCCGGTGCTGCCGCGCGGGTCCGGAAAGCGTCCTGGAGTGTGGCGACGGCTGGGTAGTGGAAGTCGTGTCAGCATGTCTGATTTGGGGGGGGGGGGTAAACTCTAAATAATAGTGGTGAATCTTTTATTGAAACAATGAATCTAATCAAAGCAGATAGAGTGTTAACTAGAATTCATCTGCCCCACAGGGACTGGGAGGGGTGGGGGGTGGGGTTTTATTGGGGTTCTTCATGGTAAAAAATAAGTTTTGGTAAAGGGAAATGTGCTTGATATTTGCATGACTGAGACCTAAACCTGAAAGCTTTGTAACCTTTCCCATGGTGATTCAATAAATAAATAAATAAATAAAATTCAGAAGCAAAAAAATAAAAATAAAAAAAATAAATAAATAAAATTAGAGAGCCAAAAATTTTGAAATGAAAATACTAGTCTAGTTAAAGGGGTAATTTTAAGATCAACTAATTTCCTAGCATACTGTACATTCAGAATATCACCACAAGCCATTTAAGTTGTATTCATCTTTCCTCAGCGATTGATACTACAAATAGGACATGGTGTGACTTACCAATTCTTACAAAAGCACTAATGGAATATATTATCAGAGAGGTTACGTAAACTTCTTCAAAGTCGCATAGCCATTCATTTTCATTCTGGCAGTACAGCGACTGAGTGCATGCTTAAGTCCATCATACACAGCACACATAAACCATCCAGCACTTACTCACAGCTAATCCAGGTAGATTCTTAACAGATAAATCAAAGAAACAAAAGCATCCCTGTTTTGGCCTCCATTTTTCCCATCAGTATTTTTTATTATTTTCTGGGTGGCCTTCAACTGTCAGACATTGTTTCAGCAGCAGCGCAAAGAAAGAAATAAAGAACTACAAGTTCCCTGTCTGTCTTCAAGGAGCTTATCTCTACTGGCAGCAGGAAGATATAGAGAACAAAGCTGTTTAACTAAATAAACTCATACTGATAAAGGCAATGGAGAAAGATGGACCATGAGATAGACAGGCTCTTCAGAAGGAAGATACACATGAGTCAAGAAAAACTTCTCTCAGGAGACCATAGGAGGAGTTGATTTTCATTGTTCTTTAATGTCTTAAACAATTAGGGAAAAATGCTACCATACAAAGCACTGAGAGATTTGTACTGAGACAGTAAATAACAAAGGACAAAGATCTTGAAGCAGGAAAGCATTTAACTGGTGCAAATTACTGAAAGGGAAGGAAGGCCAAGGGGATCAGTGAAAGATGCTAAAGTTAGACAGAAAAGCAAGCTCACACAAGTCCCCGTGGGCAAAGCACATATTTTATTTTAAGCACAATGGAAACTGCTGGAGGGTTTTACAGGATGACACATACCACTCTGGCTTATTTGGGGATCACAACAGAGACACAAGGGGGAGGAGGAGCTCCGTTAAAAGTCTATTGTTATCATCGAAATGAGATGTGAAAGTGGTTTAAATAAAAATAGTATAAATGGAGGAGGGAAAGAATAAACCGTTTTTGAGAAATATTTCGGGTGTGTATTGACAAGCCTTTTGACTGAAAGCAAGCGGATGGATAGGGTGAGATTTGCTGAAAGTCAGAAAGGAGAAGGATGGGCAAAGATGTGGGCAGTCTCCGAGAGAAGGTTGAGCAGATTCAAGAATTCTGTATTGTTAGATGGGAGTGAATCTGGGATCAGTGGTGGAAGGATGGGGGACATGGTGTGATGGGGTTGCAGGTAGGAACATTGTAAACCTGAAAACCTTCTGTAAGCAACTATGTAAGTCACCATCTCTAAATTTAAAAATAATGATAATAAAGGAAATCTGTGTTGGGGCAGAAGAGATAGTAAGAGGTTATGGCCCTTGTTTTGGGTGCAGCTGACCCCAATTCTCTCTCCAGCATTGGATATAATCTCCTAAACCCTGCCAGGACTGATCCCAGAGCAGAGTCTGGAATAAGCCTTGAGCAAGGCCAGGAGGGGCCCAACCCCCCACCAAATAAAGAATTTGGTGTTGCATTGCAGAAATACCTGCTGATAAGACTTGTCCGTGTCTGGTATTTAGAAACCTGGATTTTGATAGAGTTTTCATTTTCCCCCACAATCCTGAAAGGTGGTTCACTGTGTGTGTGTCTACATTCTTTGCACATGGTAGCTAATGTTGAATGCCTGTTTCCCTTAGGAGAACCTGCAGCATTGAAACTCACGAAACAGAAAGCACCTACCTAACAAGCCTAAGTGCAAACTCTGGGCAGTGAGGCTAAGAAATTTCCAAGCCAGACAAAAGCAGTTGTAGGTTCCCATAGTACTTTGATAGACGAATCAAATTCCTGCCCTGACTCTGGACCAAAGCCCTTGAAGTCACTTCTGGCTGATTTCTGTTGAATTACCATGGGTCTCTTTTCATTTCCTGCTTTTGTCATTTCTTTACACAATCATGGGCTACTATAACATATTCTTCCACTAGCACAGTTTTGTCATAGCTCTGATTCTGTGCTGAATCTTAACAAAACACCAAACCTGCATTTTCAGCCACCCAACACAATGTATATGAATATTTTATTTTAAATTCTAATTAAACTGCATGTTTGATCATCAAAAATTGTTTTGGATTTTCTAAACTTGGAATATTTAAGGAACGTGAATCAGAGATTGTTTGCACAAATTTTTTAAACTTTGATTTCTAGTGCAATGTTGAAGACCCAAAGATCTGGTTGGAAGATCATATATAAACATATATATGTGTATATATATAAGATCATATATATAACATCTTATATATAATCCACTTATAAAACAGATAATGTACTTGAAATTTGTAGATATTTAGTCTCAATAGAACATCACTATTTTAAAAAACAATGGCTTCATTATGAGATTCTTTAGATGATCTGCAAAGCTGAGATATTTATATTTATAAAAAAAAAACTTACCTCTTCCTAATCGCTACCTGATGGGTCTTTAGAACTGCTAAGCCATGAACTAGACTTCCGTAGTAATATATACTGTCCTGCTCTCATATTTACATGACATTTTTATAATGCTCCGCTGTGCCCAAACTTCTAACAGCTCCTGCCCAGACTCAGTCTTGGCTGATGGCATTATTTTTTGCTTTAGAACATCCCAGCTGTGCCTGTACCCAGTGACTTCCCATCCTCAATTTCCCACCTAGAAATGCCAGTTCTCCTGCAGAGACCCCTCTTCCTGGGCTGTCAAGTCTTTAGGAGCATTTCGCCTCTGTCTCTCCTCTCGCTCCAGCCTTTCCTTCCAACCAGATCTTTGGGTCTTCAACATTTACACACCAACACTTACTTTCTGTTGCTCCCCACAAATAGTTTGATCCCCATTTTTTTGTGCCAGCTATCAGAAAATTGCTTTGCTCTTCACTTGTAGCAAATTTCTCAAAAATTGATCTCTCCTGTCGCTATCTTCAATTGCTTTCCTTTCAACCCTCATTGTTCTCTAGTCCACTCCAGATTTTGTTCCTATTGCTCCTCCAAAGTGGCTCTACTTCTGATTGCTGGCCACAAGTAGCTGAATTGCCTTGTCTTGCTGGGTTCTAGTGTTACTTTTCTTAATGGTAGCCTATGGTGGAGTGCTTTCTCTCTCCTCCTTGAAATGTTTTCTTTCCTTTGGTTTCCGGGACACTGTCTCTCTCAATGAAGTAGGAAGCTACTTTATGGCCACACTTTCTCTGATTGCTTTACAAACGCCTCTTCACTCTGAATGCTGAATTTCAGAATACTTTGTCAGCACTCACTCCTTAGCAATGGCTTTGAGTCTATCCACCTGTTGTCAATGCCCAACTATTGGCCTGCCTCCTAGAACTTGTACTGGACTTTCATATCCAATGTCCTACTCTACATCTTCACCTAGGCATGTCTAAAACGCACCTCATATCTAATATGGCAAACAGTGAGCACCACCTCTGAATTTTTATGCCCTCCCTGCAAAATTCTTCTATTTGTGGTGACTCCTCGTTCCAGTTGTTTAAGCTGAAATATGGGATTGTTTTTGGTGGGGGAAGATGGGACGGAGAGGATGAGAAGAGGGGTTTGGTTTAGGGACTACACCTGGTTGTGCTTGGGGGTTACTCCTGGATCTGTGCTCAGAGATCACACCTGGTGGTGTTCGGAAACCGAATATAGTGCTGGAAATGGACCTGGGGTCAGCCTAAATACCTAAAACCCTGATCAGTTTCTCCAACCCTGATGTTTTTTAGGGGTGAGGGCAGGAACTTGGTAACTCTCAATAGTGTTCAGAACCTACTCCTGGCTCTGTGCTTAGTGGTCACTACCAGTAGTCCTCAGGAGGACCTATATAGTGCCAGGGATTAAACCAGCTCAGTTGGGTGCAAGGCAAATACCTTAACCCCAGTACTATTGCACAGGTCCCTGGGATTGTTGCTGCTGCTGATTTGTTGCTCCCATTCAATATTCAGCCACTATAATCTTCATCTGCATGTTGACTGTGTAATCACAAAGCGACTAGGGAAAACCTGTGGCTCTCTCTTGCCACCTGCTTTCAGTGGTCTCGGGCCACTTCCCCACCCCACCGCCCCGAACGGCCAATGTCATGGACGGACAAGGACAAAACCAGGGCTAGGCTGGTTGATGATTATTTACCATCTATTCCATTCTTCCCACATGCCTGTTCCTATCTCTCTAAGCCCCTCATTGTAGTCTCACACTGCCCCTCATTTTTGTCTCCTCCTGTCTCTCCTGCTCACCTCTCCATGTTCCCCTTCGCTGCCTTGGTCTCTCCCTAGTGCCTCATTAACTTCCCTGCATTGGGGGTAGCACAATCAACATATGAAAGCTCTTCCTGATTGCTGATCAGACTCAAGGGCAAAATGCCACTTAAGAATTTTTCTCCTCCCATTTGACCCAGCAATAGCACTCCTGGGAATATATCCCAGAGAGGCAAAAAAGTATAGTCCAAGTGACATCTGCAATTGTTTATTCATTGCAGCACTCTTTACAATAGCCAGAATCTGGAAAAAAACCCGAGTGCCCGAGAACAGATGACTGGTTAAAGAAACTTTGGAACATTTACACAATGGAGTACTATGTAGCTGTTAGAAAAGATGAAGTTATACAATTTACATACAAGTGGTACTACATGGAAAGTATCATGTTAAGCGAAATGAGTCGGAAAGAGCGGGATAGACACAGAAAGATTGCATTCATCTGGGGAACATAAAGCAACAAAATGGGAGAATAAAACCCAAGAATGGCTGAGATTAGTACCAGGAATTTTGCTCCATGACTTGGAGGCCAGCCACACGTGCTAGGGGAAAAGGAAGCACAGATAGAGAAGAGAGCACCAAATAAAGGGTTTTGTGAGGATCCTCCCAGGGTGGGAGAAGCATGCTGAAAGTAGACTATAGACCAAACATGATTGCCATTCAATGCCTCTCTTGCAAAACACAGTACCCAAAAGAAGAGAGAGAGAACAAGGGGGAATGACCTGCCACAGAGACAGGGTGGGACGGGGGGATAGGAGGTGGGAGGGATGCTGGGACCCATGGTGGTGGAGGATGGGCACTGGTGGAGGGATGCGTACTTGATCATTGTATAACTGAAACCGAAGCACAAAAATTTATAAGTCTATAACTGTACCTCATGGTGTTTCACTAATAAAAAAATAAAAAATAAAAAAAATTTAAAAAAAGAATTTTTCTCCTTTTCTTAGTCCAATAACTTAATTGACATCTTAATTAACATCTTAATTCTACTTCTTAATATTAGTTATTTTTATGGACACAGTAAGAGATATATTAAGCTTGTAGGGTGGCTCTCCTTGGGGACATCTCACTATAGATCTCAGACTACAGTGCTCAGGCCAGATTCATCTTTCCTAACCCTAGCAGGGTCCTAATTTAGTTACTTTTTGAATAATGACAGAATTTGTCCATGACCATGCTCTTAAGTTAAGTATATGGTACTCCGGCCAGGCCCATTTCGATGCCAGGGTAGCTCACAGCTTGCCCTATGTCCATCCAGTCCCTCATCAGGACCTGCTTTTGGGGTGTTAGGAAGTAAGGGCAACTGAGGCTTAAGTTGAGAGAACAGATGCCCAGGAGTGAATATCATTCAGAATCAATGAATTCCCAAGTTACAAAAGCATAGCATTAACTGTCTTCCTGTGTCTATACAAAAAGGACATTATTCTAAATTAACTATGCAAAGGACTTGAGGAGAAGAGAAAAGCAACATTTACAAGTTAACAGAGTCTGATTAGTAGATAAAGGTAATTGACTGGTTGGGGAAATCACACCTCATCACTGTGATGGCAGTAACCCAATAAACCTAAGCTCCCTGTGGCAAGGCAGAAAGGACAAACCAATGTTATCCTACAGTTGACAACCTGAGACAGAGAAGCTAAGTGATTTGCCCAACATTCCTTCACTAGCAATCAGCTGCTGAGATTCAAATTCAGTCTTCTCTAGCTCTTAAGTCTGTGCCACTGGTAGACAACTTCCCTTTGCTCTAGCTCTGAGACTAACAGAAAAATGTGTCCATTATAGCACAGCGGTAGGGCATTTGCACGCAGTCAATATGGCCGACCCTAGTTCAATTCCTCTGCCCCTCTCGGAGAGCCTGGCAAGCTACCTGTGACATATTTGATATGCCAAACACAGTAATAACAAAGTCTCCAATGGAGATGTTACTGGGCCCACTCGAGCAAATCGATGAACAATGGGAGGACCGTGACCGTGACCATAGTGTACATAAGACACTAGGATTAAAAAAAAAAAAAAAGAATATATGTGGTAATTTAAACTAGTCCAAACTTCTTTAAGGTGACTGAGTTGTAACTCTGTAGTTCACAGTTGATAAAAGAAACCTGTCTTACAGTTTTGTGATCACAAGCAACGAGATAAGAATTTATCAAAGATTTAGTCAAGACATTTCCCCTCTGCCTTGAGATCAAAAGAGGCATGAAGTCTTCTTATTACATTGCCTAGAATTTCGGTGAACAAATTGTCCAGAGCTCTTACAAGAAATGACACTCAAAGCTGACTTCTGTTTTTCCTTGCTTCTTCCCATCATTCTTTTTCTTGTGGTTTTCCAAGTCTGGCAGTATTCAGCAGATTTATGAAGGTGCAGGAGGAAACAAGTGAACCCATTCCATTCTTCCATCCCTCTCAATTCTCAGACACAAGCATTATCAGACCTTGTCCAAGACGTTATCTGTCTAAATTGTTTTGGTTCTTTGCCCCCAATGTTTTTATTACACATACATGATGTAAGAACTGACCGTTTTCAGAAAAGGACTTGGAGAAGCCACTTAGTTCACCAAGAAAATGTTGTTTACAATCATTCTCATGGGTCATTTCCTTTAAAGGCAAATACATGCAGAGCATTAGTGACCTCTCTCAAGTTTTGCAGCATTTTGGTTTTCAATCCCAATATTTAACATTAGGTTTTGGGAATAGTGTCCAACATCTTCTGAGGATGAGATATTAGGTGAAACATTAAAAGTCCATCTTTATGACTTAGAATTCTTCTTATATGATGTATTGTAGATACTGGCAATACTTTGTTATGATTTTTGAATGATCTAATAATTTCTTCATTTTTCACTAAATGAAAGAGTTGTCTCTATTTCTTCCTTACCATTTTTAAAAATTTCTTTATTTATACATGAGTACAATACTCTGTTAAACCAACTGTAGAAACTAGTAGTTATTCCTCAATTTCTAATGTATGGAAGGAGTTAAATTCAAGAATTCCCCAAAGTCACTACTATAGGAAAAATCAATCATACTCCAAAGAGATAGCAGTACAGGAGTTAAGGTGTTTGTCTTGCATGCACCCTCACCAAGTTCCAGCCCCATAATCTAATTCATTAAATAGTACCTGTTTATTTGGTGGTTGTTGCTTGAGTTTTGATGCAATTAAAGCACAGGAAAAGCTCTTGCCAGAAATTTGGATTAAGAAGGTGAATTGGCCAAAAAATTCAGAGTACATCAAGCACTGGTTGCATGGTCAAGCATTACTGTTCTGTGACTATCCAACCATAGGTTCAAACAATTGTGTTCATTCTCCCCCAGGGGCACATTTGATATTGTAGTGCTGTTTTTTATTTTAAGTCTAACTCCACCATCCTCACTGCATCCTCACTGACCCTTTTCCTGGAAGCAAATTTGATTTCTAATTTGATTTTATCTGCTCTCACTATGAAGCTTGGAACCCCACTGTGGTTCCAATGAACCATTCCAGAATCACTGACTGTGTTAGAGATTCTGCTATATGCTAAAAGCCATAGAGCTGGAGGAACTCCTTTGCCTTGACCAACATTTTTATGCATTTTTCCTTCCTTTTAGAGAGGAAACAGGCCCTACCAGTCACCTCACAATGTCCTTTTCTATTTTTCCTTATATCACTTCTAAAAGCAATCCTTAAGAACTCCATACTTTTTTTTTACTTTTTTTTTGCTCATTGTGTTTTAAATTGGATGTGATAAGAATAATGTATTTGTTTGTCAGTCCAGAAAAACTGTGCATTACTATTTGTATTGGAATTATGATATTTTTTTAGAATGGACTGGGGAGTGATACAGAAAAGGTGAGAAAAATCAGATTTAAATCATCAAGGGAGAATTTTCAGACCCATTTATGCCCACACCCCTTTCCCCTGTGGACAGCCTGACAGCCTTAGAACCCAGCTGGGTATGGAGCAGTAGTAAGTCTGCTTTGTCCCATACTTCCTGCCATTCAGAACTACTACAAAGAAAAAAAAATGTACTGCTTTTCCAGGTGATGGGTTAGAGACTCCTTAGAGAACAAATACAATTATTCTGCAGAACAGCCTCCATGTTCCAGACAAAGACCAAAGCCAATGTTTCCTAAGCACTTTCTTTAAAGTGTTTGTTATCTCAGAGAACAATGTGTTCCAACTTTGTCACCTGACTCATATTCCACGTAACAGAATACCTCATGATAACAAGCACTCCTGACGGGATTGTCCTGAATGCTCCTGCTGATGGCTTCATTAGCATTTGTGCAAATGTAGAATTTCACCCAAATATCTAAAGAGAATTAAGTTTCTGTCTCCACAAAACAGTCTTTTCTTCACAAAATTTTACTTTTTCATTTGAGATAAATTAATTCAGGCATGTGGAAGTTGCACCATTTTCAGAATATTTTTAACATTTTATTTGATTCAACATAGACTCTGACTTCCAAGCTTTACAATCCATTGATTCAACTTCAAATCTGTCTTAAGTTTTACTTCTCTATCTCTACCCAAATCCTTTACCTTTCACATAAGAGCACCATTTTCAGATTGCCTATTCATCAAGAGATACTGTAAAATGAAATGCTTTCCAATCCAGTTGTCATTGCCTTACACCAAACCTATCTTTGTTTCTGCATGATCTTGCATAAAAGTGCAGAAATTAATATCTGTGGTACAATTAGTATATGCCAACTATTATCTGGGTGAGTTTAACTTTAGAACAGAGATAGTATGATCCCAGATGAATTAGCCTATTTACTGTATTCATTAAATAAGAAGCCTATTGGACAGCAGTGACTCTAATATAAGACAATACAATCTAAGTATGCAAATATTTCATACTTCTGAAGTGAAAATAGTAAGGATGACCCATCACAAATGGCCATGTGCATTGAAGCTAGAGTCAAATCATTTACTGTCATTGCTTCCATTATTTCTCTGTATGAGTCCTTTCTCTCCCTCTTTAACTCATGTTAAGAGAGAGTTCTAACTACTTCCAGTTTGGTACTCGGATTTGTACTGAAAAATACTCAAAAGCACTTAGACATTTTTATATCTCAGTTTAACTTTCAGCACTTGAAATGTCCAAGTTAGTAAAAAACAAACAGAATCAAACCTCTTGTTTTCCCCCAACCCATTTAGTACATGTGACTTACTATATCGCATCATACTTTGGCTTCTTACAAGACTTAATAGCTATTTTAAGTTTTTAGCATATGCTTAGATTTCTTAATTATAGCAAGCATATTTTCACCAGAAATATCTTAAGAACTATAAAGTCCTTAAGAATAACTATTCTGAAATAGAGTAATCGCCGCCCCCCTCCCCCCCCCCACAACAGGTACCGCTGGCACGCACTCCCCACCCCAACTCAACTCGGGACCCAGAAACCCAGCCCCCACCACCGGGCCCCTGGGCAGAGGAACTCCAGCAGCTCCAGCCACTTCTGCAGGGAGTGCTGGTAAGCGCCGCCCTCCCCCAACAGGTCTGTGGACTATCATCTGGACTGGCTGGGGGATGGGGGTGGACATTACTGTAGGGGCATGGTCTCCATTGCAAGTAGGGGTGGCCTCCCCAAAAGGGGGCGTGGCCTTCTCCAGGGCGGGCAGCCAATAACTCAGCTGCAGTTATATTTCCCACTCCCAGCACTCTGGAACCTCACCCCAGCCCTTGACATCTAATTCTGAGGGAAAAAATTCTAGCCACCTACACTACAATGCAATAATAATCCACTGGCTTACTCCAATTCTAACAAAAGACCAATATGCAATAGAAGCTGTATAAACCCAACCCTAAAAGAACACCTCCTACAAACCTTCACTAGATGCCCGTCATAAGCCAGAGAAAAAATGCCAGAAAAGATGCTCAGACCCTAGAAAGAGAGAAGGGTGTCCACCATCGACCGGCCTTATCCAGAATCCTTTCCCACAATAAGAGTGAACAGTGCTAGTGAATTCCAGGGTTTTACCACTAGATAAATAAAACAACATGAAGAAACAACACAAATCTCCAATACAAGGTGAAGACAAAGAAAAGATTCCCGAACCCTCAACCGGGGTCACCTACAAATATGCTCTCTCTGATAAAGAACTCCGGGATGAAATGCAGAGGATGTTCAAGGATCTACTCAAAGAATCAATGGAAGAGATATCCAGAAAACTAAAAGAAAAAAATGAAAGAAACAATAGAAAGGTTAGTCGAGAAAATACAGGAAGAAATGAGAGCAGAAACAAAAAAACTACAAAAAGAAGTGTCACAGATAAAGGACTTGGTAGATGGAATTAAAAACTCAGTAAGTGCCCTTAGCAATAGGATAAGTGCAGCTGAAGAGAGGATCACTGAGCTTGAAGATGAGCAACAGAAATCCCATAGGGAAAAACAAGCAATGGCAAAAGATCTCAAAATGGCTCTTAAGAGAATCAGAGACCTAGAGGATGACGCCAAGAGGAACAACATTAGAATCATTGGAGTACCAGAAGGGCAGGGAGGCAACTCCAATGAAAAAGCCACAGTCAAAGAAATCATTGCTGAAAAGTTTCCAGAGTTAAAGAATGCAGACATACAGATCCAAGGAGCCGGAAGGGTGCCAGCTAAAAGAGACCCTAATAAAAACACTCCAAGGCATATCATAGTCAGAATGATGGATGCTGTGAACAGAGACACAATACTACAAGCAGCAAGGTCAATGAAGGAAATCACGTTCAAAGGAGCACCCCTTAGATTTACAGCAGGAAATCCTCCAAGCCCGAAGGCAATGGTGGGATATAGTGAAAAAACTCAATGAAATGAATGCCTTACCAAGAGTACTTTATCCAGATAAACTCTCACTCAAACTCAATGAAACTATACACAATTTTGTAGATAAACAACAGCTGAAGAACTTCATAGACTCAAAACCAAAAGTTAAAGAAGGGTTAAAGGGACTCATGTAGGATAAGAAGAAAAACACTTAGAAACACAACCAACCCCTACAGAAACATGGAAAAAAATCCCATGACAGTAATCTCTCTTAATGTCAACAGCCTAAATGCACCAATCAAGAGACACAGAGTGGCAAAATGGATCCAGAAACAGAAACCAACATTGTCCTGTCTACAAGAAAATCATCTGAACAATCAGAGCAAATGCATACTCAAAGTAAAAGGATGGAAAACAATCCTGCAAGCAAACAACTCCTTCAAAAAAGCTGGGGTGGCCATACTAGTATCAGACAACATTAATTTCACGTTGAAAAAGATTAGAAGGGACAGCAAAGGCCACTTTCTCTTCATCAAGGGATACATACAACAGGAAGAAATCACGGACTTAAATGTATACGCACCTAACGAGAGAACAGTTAAATACTTTAAACAACTGCTAACCGATTTTAAGGAGGACATTGCTAGCAACGCAGTAGCAGCTGGAGACTTCAACATCGCCTTAGCACCTCTGGATAGATCAACAAGAACAAAACTCAGCAAGGAAACATTGGCTTTGAAAGAAGAAATAGAAGAGAAAGGATTTATAGATCTGTACAGGGCTTTACACCCCAAAAAGAAAGAATACACATTCTTCTCCAACGTGCATGGAACATTTTTCAAAAGAGACCATGTGCTAGGACACAAAACATACCTCAGTAGAATCAGGAAGATAGAAATACTATCTACAATCTTTTCAGAACACGATGCACTGAAAATAGAAATGAATCACACACAGACACAGAGAACCAAATCAAACACCTGGAAATTAAACAACTCAATGCTGAGCAATGAATGGATCAGGAAGGAAGTCAAGGCCGAAATCAAAAGATACCTGGAAACAAATGAGAATGAAGACACGAGCTACCAGAACTTATGAGATGCAGCGAAAGCTGTATTAAGGCAAAAATTTATAGCTCTGCAAGCATATCTCAAGATGGAAGAAAGGATGCACATAACCAACTTGACTTCATAGCTCAAGATCTTAGAAAAGGATCAATAGAATGAGCTCAAAGTAAGCAGAAGGAAAGAGTTCATAAAACTTACAGCAGAAATCAACAACATGGAAACCAAAGAAACAATCCAAAAGATCAATGAAACTAAGAGTTGGTTCTTTGAGAAAATAAATAAGATAGATAAACCACTATCAACACTCACAAAGAAACAGAGAGAGAGAACCCTAATAAACTGAATAAGAAATGAGAATGTGGATATCACAACAGAAACCAAAGAAATTCAAAAGATCATCAGAGGCTAATTTGAAAGTCTGTATGACACGAAACAAAAGAACTTACAAGAAATGGATAAATTCCTGGATTCCTATAATCTCCTGAAGCTGAATCAAGAAGATATAGAGTACCTGAATAGACCTAATCACATCAAGGGAATTGAAACTGTAATCAAAAGTCTTCCCAAAAACAAAAACCCAGGTCCAGATGGATTCACTAGCGAATTTTTCCAAACATTTAAAGAAGACATGTTGCCAGTTCTTCTCAAGTTTTTCCAGGAAATTAAAAAATCAGAAACCGTCCCAAACAGTTTCTATGAAGCCCATATCTCTCTAATACGAAAAGGAAACAAAGACACCACAAAAAAATAAAACTACAGGCCTATATCCCTGATGAACACGGATGCAAAGATTCTCAACAAAATACCAGCAAATAGCATTCAACAACTCATCAAAAAGATCATGCACCATGACCAAATGAGATTCATCCCGGGGATGCAAGGATGGTTTAACATTTGGAAATCAATCAATATAATCCATCATATCAACAAAAGATAAAAATAATATGAATATATCAATAGATGCAGAAAAAGCATTTGAAAAGATCCAGCACCCGTTTATGATGAAAACCCTCGCCAAATTGGGATGGAGGGGACTTTCCTCAATATAGTTAAAGCCATCTACCACAAGCCTATAGCAAGCATCATCCTCAGTGGGGAAAAACTAAGAGCCTTCCCTCTAAAAACAGGAAAGAGACAAGGATGTCCACTCTCTCCACTGCTGTTCAATATATTACAGGAAGTATTTGCAATAGTGATTAGTCAAGAAAAAGATATTAAAGGCATCCAAGTAGGAAAGGGAGAAATCAAACTCTCACTATTCGCAGATGATATGATTCTATACTTAGAGAACCCTAAAACCTCTACCAAGAAACTCCTAGAAACAATAGATCTGTATAGTATAGTTGCAGGCTATAAAATCAATACCCAAAAGTCCATGGCTTTCCTATATGTAAATAGTGAGATAGAAGAAAACGAAATGAAGAAAACAATCCCGTTCACAACAGTGCACCAGGAATTCAACTACCTAGGAATTAGCTTAACTAATGAAGTAAAGGAACTGTACAAAGAAAACTACAAAACGCTGCTTCAGGAAACAAAAGAGTACACAAGGAAATGGAAAAATATCCCCTGCTAATGAATCGGGAGAATTAACATTGTCAAAATGGCAATACTTCCCAAAGCACTGTACAAATTCATTGTGATCCCTATTAGGATACCCAGGACATTCTTCAAAGAACTGGAGCAAACACTCCTGAAATTTATATGGAACAATAAGCCCCCACGAATAGCTAAAGTAATTCTTTGGAAAAAGTAAATGGAAGGAATCAACCTCCCTAACTTCAAACTCTACTACAAAGCAGTAATAATTAAAACAGCATGGTACTGGAACAAAAGCAGAACAGCAGACCAATGGCACAGAGTTGAATATACTGACATCTCTCCCCAAACATATGATCACCTAATTTTTGATAAAGGAGCAAGAAATGTAAAATGGAGTAAGGAAAGCCTTTCTAACAAATTGTGCTGGCAAAACTGGATGGCTACATGAAAAAGAATGGGCTCAGTTCTCTGCCTAACACCATGTACAAATGTAAGATCAAAATGGATTAAAGACCTCAACATCAGACCGGAATCCATAAGGTACATTGAAGACAAAGTCGGCAAAACTCTCCATGACATTGAAGCTAATGGTGTCTTCAAAGATGTCATGCCACTGGCTAATCAAGTGAAAACAGAGATAGACAAATGAGACTATCTTAAACTAAGAAGCTTCTGCACCTCCAAAGAAACAGTGACTAAAATACAAAGACAGTCCACAGAATGGGAAAGGATATTCACGAAATACACATCCGACAAGGGGTTGATATCAAGGATATACAAAGTACTGCCTTAACTCCACAAGAAGAAAACACCCAACCCTATCAGAAAATGGGGCGACAAAATGAACAGAAACTTCCTCAAACATGAAATACGAATGGCTAAAAGACACATGAGAAAATACTCTACATCATTAATCATCAGGGAGATGCAGATCAAAACAACAATGAGATATCATTTCACACCACAGAGACTGGCCCACATCCACAAGAACAAAAGCAACTGGTGCTGGTGCGGATGTTGCGAGAAAGGGACCCTCCTTCACTGCTGGTGTGAATGCAGACTGGTTCAGCCCTACTGGAAAACAGTATGGATGATTCTCAATAAACTAGAAATTGAGCTTCCATTTGACCCAGCAATTCCACTCCTGGGAATGTACCCCGGAGAGGCAAAAAATATAGTTGAAGCGACATCTGCTGTTTCCAATAGCTAGAATCTGGAAAAAACCTGAGTGCCTGAGAACAGATGACTTGTTAAAGAAACTTTGGTACATCTACACAATGGAATATTATGTAGCTGTCAGAAAGGATGAAGTCATGAAATTTACATACAATGGTACTACATGGAAAGTATCATGCTAAGTGAAATGAGTCAGAAAGAGAGGGATAGACATAGAAAGATTGCATTCATCTGGGGAATATAAGGTAACAAAATAGGAGACTAACACCCAAGAATAGCCGAGATAAGTATTTATCTTATCTCGGAGGTTTACTCCATGGCTTGGAGGCCAGCTCATACTCTAGGGGTAAAGCAGCCCAGATGTAGAAGGGAGCACCAAATGAGGGGTATTGGGAGGATCCCCCCAGGATGGGAGAAGCATGCTGAGACTAGACTCTAGACTGAACATGCTGCCACTCGATGCCTCTTTTGCAGGCCATAGCACCCAAAAGGAGAAAGAGAACAAAAGGGAGTGCCATGCCACAGAGGGAGGGTGGAATTGGGGAATAAGGGGGTGGGAGGGGTACTGGGATCAGTGGTGTCGGAAAATGTGCACTGGTGGAGGGATAGGTACTCGATCATTGTACAATGGAAACCCAAGCACAAAAATTTGTAAGTCTACTGAAAGAATCCATATTAGGGCATCAAATTTTTGTGTACTTTAGCTAACTTGCAACATTGCTTTCTGTAAAACTGCTTGGCTGCTTTGCACCTGGGGGAGAGGGGACTTGGAAAGTGAACAGGGCATAACTTCTTTTCTAAACCAAGTGTGACAGGATTCAGGTGTATTTACTGTCCCTGAAATGTATTGTCTCAGTAAAGCACCCTGCAGATTTGGGTAAAGAATAACTCAGGATGCGGGTGGTTGGGGGAAATTGCCCTTTCCTGGAATGTATTGTCTCACTAAAGCACCCTGCAGACTTGGGTAACTCAAAATGAGGATGGTCAAGGGAGATTACCTAAGGCTTAATGATTCCAGCTATAACCTTGCTTGTGCTGACAATTGATGTACGTAAATGCTGATCTTTGAATCTATAGGCTAAGGAGTGAGGTACTTTTAAATGGATTGGTTAAGAAAGTATATGTTGTTACAAATCTATTGGCTATGAAATGCGCGGGCTTTGCTGTAACGGCCAGTGAAGGCCTATATAAGATCCCCTTTGAAGAAGTTCGGGGCTCTCAGCCACTGCCCGTTTTTGGGGTATGCTGCGGAGCCCCAGCATGCTGGTCTAAATAAACCCCGTTTTTACTCCTGCAGGAATTGTGTCTATCTGGTCTCTCCACGCCTCCCAGGGCTAGGGAACTCCCGATCCCAACCTTTGGAGGTTCCACCGAGATCACCGAGGACCCTGCCCCAGGGACGCCGGATTGAGCCGCGGGGTAAGTTAAGGCGCCTCTTTCTCTCTCTTTGTTTCTTTGGTACCGTTTTACTGTAGTTACCGATCGGTGACACAAGCACAGTGGTGTGCAGCACAGTGACAGTGGTGTGCAGCACACTGGTGTGTGTGTGAGCCTTGTGTCTGACAGACGTGTCGGGAATAGACACGGGCCGCAGCCCTGGGGGACGCCCCGGAGGTGGATGAGGGCCAGGGACGCCTGGAGGCCTCTTTTGTGGTAGCCTCGGAGAGGCTACATCTGGTGTGTCAGGAATCATCAGCCGCTCTATTACTTCTCTATTCTTCTTTCCTCTCCAAAAGGCCTTGCGCTTGCGTCATTCTTTTTTTGTAGGTTGGATCACGCTCGTCCTTTTTCTCTACCGAGACACCGTCTTTGGAACCATGGGAAAATCTCTGTCCACTCCTCTCACTCACTCTCTCCCACTGGTCAGAGGTCTGCTCTCGTGCTCAGAATCTTTTTCTGATTGTTAAAAAGCCTAAATGGCAGACCTTTTGCTCTGCAGGATGGCCGATGTTCCAGATTGGTTGGCCCCCTGAGGGATCGTTCCACTCGCCGCTTATCTTCCAGGTCAAGGGAGTCATCTACCAGCCTGCTCCCCGGGGGTACCCGGACCAGGAGCCTTAGGCAGGAGTGCCAGGCCGGGGGGGAGAAGGGGCCCCCACTTACTCTGCTCCTCCTCTGCCCCTGAACCCCGAACTCTCTATTGCCACTCCCGGGCCAGCACTGGCCTTTCCCTACTTCCGATCTCTTCACTTGGAAGAACTAAACCCTCTGGAGGTGAAAAATCATGTGCATGCCCTTTGGGCATATTTGGGAGTCCCAGGGTGACTGGTGAGTGTGGTGCACACCCGTGTGAAAGAGTGGACCGGTCCGAGCGAGTGCCTAAGTGTGATCTGTGCGTGTATCCATAGTGTGTGTATTTATTATCTTTCTCCTAATTCTGTTTATTAAGATTGTTTAATACGGGTCAGAATTGATCACTTCTCTGAGATCCACAGGAAAGCTCAGGATCTGGGCTTGATGATCAAGAAAGGTAAATTTGACACTTATTATTCATCAGAATGACCTTCCTTCGGTGTGGATTGGCCCCCATGAGGTTCCTTCTCTCCAAACCTTGTGGCTCAGATAAAGGAGGTAATCTGTGGAAGATCTGCTGTGAAGGTATGCTCCCTTGGAAATCTCTAGGGGGACTGGGGGAGGGATGTGATAACCTCTGTGTGAATGCTTGTGTGTATGAGCACCGTGATAGGTCCTCCTATCGGGCGTCACAATGCTGAACCACTAAGGCTAAGTTCTCCGCCAGGCAAGCATCTGAATGGTCTCTGCAAAGAGGCACCCCTCCTTTGTCTGTCTTGAGTCACCATCCACTATGGGGGGGATGGGAGGAAAGCCCACTAGTGAGAAGATTCTGGGAAACTAAGGCAGATCAATTTACAGGCAGAAAATCCTTTTCCCCACCCAGTCTCAGCTAGAGGTCAATCCAAATGCTAATGAAGGCAGTCCAGATGTAAGGCAGAAAATAAAAAAAAGGGGTAAAAGGCAGGTAAGAAGCCTAAGAAAAGCAGTAAGCCAGCAAAAGCGGGGAAGATGTAGCAAGCTGAGAGAAGGCAGAACTGTTTTTTTAAGAAGCAGAGTTTTTAAGACCACAGCACTAAGTTCGGCTCAGGCACACAGCTGTGGGTCTGCCCAAAGCCAGGCACACCCAGGTGGAGATGAGCCTCTGAATAAAGGCCAATTTAAGGAGGTTAGAGTCCCCTTAGGAGAGGCAAAAGTGATAGACCTGGAGAAAAGTTTTGCCAAGGAACCATCTTTTTCATAGATTATTGCTTGCAATTAGGAAAGCATCTGAGGAGCTTCCAACTAGGTAGTTTTAGATAAGGAGATCTTATTGACCTCTGTAACACCATGTGGCCTGAGTATAGTGGGGAAAGATAGCCAGTGAATGGCAGTTTGCATTACCAGATCATTTTGCAGTCAGATCTTTGCAGGTAACAAAAGAAATAGGAGAGTATCAAAGCAGAGGAGGCAGGAAAATGCAAGATCTTATGATTAACTGTTTGACATCAGAAACAAAGAAGCCTATCCCCATGTCTGATAGGAAGGTACTAGTTCCCTGCCTCAGAATTAGCCTTGGCGAAAATATGGTAACATCTTTGTCATAGTTTATTTTGCCGGCTTATATCAACAAAAGCGCTTTCTTGACCCATTTTTAACAAGTGGGAGACTGACTAGTTAGGCTGGGAAATGAGGAGCAGAGTTCCCAATCAGCCGCCCTGGGAACTGTCCCTTCCTTTCTCAGTCCATCAGTTTCTCCCTGCCATTTTTTTTGAAGGGTCAGATTGATCGATCAACTACAGATATGTGCACATGTACGTGTGGTGTTTTCGTCAGTTCACTGTCTGTCTGTCTGTCCGTCTGTCTGTGTCTGACTGTCTGTCTGTGTGTCTGTGTGGAACACTTGAGTGTTGGAACCAGGCTGAAATCAGAAGTAGAAATTTTAGAGAAGTTAGTGACATGCAACCCAGTGATTTAAGAAATGCAGTTGTTTTAGGAACCTGTTAGACAAGGGTTAATCCTTATCAGAAGGTTGAGCCTACAGAGAAAGCAGAATTCTCAATCTAAATTTCTTGTTAGAAGAACATTGATGATTATATTATTAACAGTTGAAATCCTTTTTGAACTTAAGAATCTTGTACTGTCTAGAAGAGCTATGGAACTAGAGCCTGAAACTAAAGTGAAATAAGAGTTCAGAGAAAGCAAGAACTTGTCTTACAAGCCTCAGCTAACTTTTATGAAAAATTTGTAAGAGGCAGTTTCCCTTTTCTCACAGAACCTAGCAGGTCTTAGATACGGAGATCTCAGGTGCTAGCCAGGCCTGATCTTTGGGTTGCAGATTCCCCGCTCTAGGCAGGCTAGTCTTTGGTGAGTGGAGAGAGGATTGGAATAAACTGCAACTAAGATCAAGCAGCCTGGCCATAAGGTTTCCTTCCTTTTCCTGCCCATCTCCATCTACCTCCCTGGAGTGGGGGAAACTACAGAACGCTGGCGGTGGGAAAGATAGATTGTTGCCATCCTTTTTGTGCTCACACAACAATTCAAATATTTTCTTATGCTGATATCAAAGTTTGGTTAAAAAAAAAAATCCAAAGGGCTTTTTCTGTGTCTGAAAGCATGTTTGTATTTTTGTGGAATTGTTAAAAAGTATCTGGTGTAGAAAGCTCATGATTTTAAATAATTAAGGTGCAAGAACTATTGAAATTAAGCCAAAGAAGGTTTTATCATGTTTTATAAAAATTGATTGTTTATAGGTCTTATGCTGTTATGTTAATGTACATATTTGTATCTGCATTGGATTAGAATATTTGACCTAGAATATCTTGTGAGTCGAAATAATGTGGTACATAAAAACAGGTTCATGTTTATTTTAAAATATGAGTTTCTAGAGTTATAAAGTTGGTTGCAAAACTTATCCTACCAGTGGTTTTATTTGATCTCTGAGACTCTTGGTAACTAAAATTTCTAGGGCTACTTAGCAATAAGTTGTATTGAATTAGTCTCAGATGTCAGCCTGACAATTAGAAGCCATAGCATTGCTTGTCTAGTGCTTGAAAGTACATGCTATTATTTTGATAATTTTATTTTATGCCAAGCTTTGTCTCCAGGTATCAACCTAGTCCTGACCTTCAGAGAGCTTTGTCCTCAAGTGTGAAATCCTTTGTTTCATGGTAATCTATGAGTGTTTTAATCTTTATATCTGTGTTTTCCTAGAAATCAGAATTCTAAGATGTCTCTTGGTTAATTTCTAATGTAAAGTAAACTTTTGCCCATTAAATATATGTTGTAAGAACTTTAGTTGTGAGCATCTCTAAAGCCTTTTAAGTATAGAACTGATGCTTTTGGAATGGTACTGCAGAGTACAGTTTTGTCATGTTAAGTGAGATTATTGGAAGCTGTGTCTAAACTTGGGAGATCATGTTGCACTAATATGGATGTATGTCATAAGTCAGAAAGATAATGGATGGAAATATCAGAGGGGAAAAAAAAGGAAAGGAATTCTGTTAAAGTGAAGTTGATTTTTAAATGAATGAAAGTTACAGAATGTATGTAAAGGAATGTGTAGAAGGTTTGAGGTTGTTCTAAAGAAAAGGAACTGGTCAAACTGTTATAAGAAACGCTTTAAATCACATGCAGAATTCTTCTAGCACCTTTGTGGTAAGATCTATGGAAAAGATGATTGGTGGATTATCTGGACTCCTGTTACAGTGCTCTTAAGATCATTGAATTTTTCAAAAGTTGCAGGAAATCAAGGGTTTTGACATGGGATTAAAAACATGTTAAACGGTATGCTTTATCTCTACAGATTTTAGCTTCTCTGACTAGGACCCACAGCAAACAGGTGTATTACATCTCTGTGAGTAAAGTGAAATACTTGCTTTTCTCTTCTTTTGTACCTTCAGTATGTTTTTTTGATGTTTCATGGCACTATGTTGGTTTGCATAAATCCAGATAAGTCTTTCCTCTCTGTAATAGGGTCTACTCCTCATGCAGACAGGAAAAACCAGCCATGGGACCCCAAAGCCCTCTTCCAGGGAAACAGTCAGGGGATCTGTCTAAATGACAGGAGCAGGGATTTAACAGGTACTGTTTCAAGAACCCTACAAACCTCAGGGCAACCCTAGAGGCAGGCTGGCTCGAGAAAAGACTGGAAACCATCACTGCTATGGAGAATGAGGAATCTAGGACTCTGCAATGACTAACTCAGTCTGGGCCTACTCTCAGCGTCAAGGAAAAACCTAGAAACCAGGATTTCTCCCAGCCCTGAAGAAGGGATGGGATGGATTCCTTTCTGCCAGGACATCTCTGTGGAAAACGAGGACCAAAGCCACAACCCGAAGGCTCGAGACATCGCGGGACATCTTCTGGCCAGGCCTGGGTAGCTCTGACGTGCCAGATAAGATTAATGCCACTATTGTTGTGTCTCCTGTCTTTAGCTGATTCCCAGGACTTCTCAGTAAATAATTGGGTATCCCAAATGGAGAGTTCTCTAATCTTACTGTGTTTATGCAAAAGAACAAGCCAGGTTTGTTAAACTATCTTGCAACATTTTAAAATGAAGGTGGAGAGAAAACCATGTTTCTGTAACTTGCTTTTTGTAAGAATCAGATTCTAATTCTATAGAGGTGATTGAATAAATGTATTCTAATCTTGATCTAAAAGGTACCCCCTTTGGGGAAATTTAGATAAAACTTAGTTTGCTGTCTGTAGGTAAAACAGCCTAATCTGTAAAGGGAACTCAATATTATACATGCTGTCACTAGTCTGATACGAGCATTGAAAGCCAGAGCTTTACTAGGGTGAAGCTCATCTCAAAGTGCAGAATTGCTTTCCCCCGGTCTGAATTGGCCAAAGTGTCGAGAAAAGCATCTAAACTGGTTAAATTAGAGTAGATTAATATCTAGTTCTAAAATACTGGAATTTTCTTTCTATACTTTATTGCATCTCATTTTCTGTGAACAGTCATTTGGAGAGAACAAGAATATTATCAGCTCTTAATTTCTGTTGCATCATGGGATTAACAACTCCTGGACCAATGCAATGGAATATTATTAAAGGGTTATGTTTTAACACTAGTGAGAACCATCTTCCATGGGGAGGAACTGAACAGCAAGTAAGGTAGAAGTAATTCAGAACTGTGCTTTCTGTGCCATTAATGAACCTAGTGGAAATCCTGAGCCTCCTTTCCTAACACCTGTTCAGCATCAAGGAACTTAGAGGTGAATTGGCAGCTTGACCTTATACAAATGATCAAATGTTCATATGTTCAAGGTATAAATATCTGTTGGTTCTCGTTGATAGCTTCAGTATATGGGCAGAAGCTTTTCCAATCTGTACTGAGAAAGCCAGAGTATGGCTTGGTGTTTCTGTGACCATTAGAAAAATCTGAACACAGGAAGTTATATTATCAACCAAACCTGTTTGTAGAGTTAATCCTTTTCATTGTTTTAATGATAGAGATGGGTATGGCATTATGTTGCTTTGGTTTCTGTTGCTTTAACTCTTTTTAAGACATCATTGAGAAATCTCTCACATCCCTGTTCGAGATAGTCTCCCAAAACCTGAGAGGACTCGACCTTCGACCTGTTGTTCCTCAAGAACAGAGGGCTTTGCTCTGATCTGGTGGAGGGATGCTGTTTCTAAGCAGACCACACTGAGGTTGTCAGAGACTCTATAGCCAAGCTACGGGAAGGCCTTGAACGACGTCAGAGAAGCCTGGGAGAATTGGTTTGAGTCTTGAAGATCCTCCTAATTCGGGGCAACAATACTGGACTCTACCCACTGAGGGAAGCTACTCTTAACCACGGGTCCTTGAATTAGGCCCCGACTCCCCCACGATCTCTAGGATTAGAGATGCTCATGAAAAGAAGTGGGGAATGAAAGAATCCATATTAGGGCATCAAATTTTTGTGTACTTTAGCTAACTTGCAACATTGCTTTCTGTAAAACTGCTTGGCTGCTTTGCACCTGGGGGAGAGGGGACTTGGAAAGTGAACAGGGCATAACTTCTTTTCTAAACCAAGTGTGACAGGATTCAGGTGTATTTACTGTCCCTGAAATGTATTGTCTCAGTAAAGCACCCTGCAGATTTGGGTAAAGAATAACTCAGGATGCGGGTGGTTGGGGGAAATTGCCCTTTCCTGGAATGTATTGTCTCACTAAAGCACCCTGCAGACTTGGGTAACTCAAAATGAGGATGGTCAAGGGAGATTACCTAAGGCTTAATGATTCCAGCTATAACCTTGCTTGTGCTGACAATTGATGTACGTAAATGCTGATCTTTGAATCTATAGGCTAAGGAGTGAGGTACTTTTAAATGGATTGGTTAAGAAAGTATATGTTGTTACAAATCTATTGGCTATGAAATGCGCGGGCTTTGCTGTAACGGCCAGTGAAGGCCTATATAAGATCCCCTTTGAAGAAGTTCGGGGCTCTCAGCCACTGCCCGTTTTTGGGGTATGCTGCGGAGCCCCAGCATGCTGGTCTAAATAAACCCCGTTTTTACTCCTGCAGGAATTGTGTCTATCTGGTCTCTCCACGCCTCCCAGGGCTAGGGAACTCCCGATCCCAACACTACCTCATGGTGTTTCACTAATAAAAAAAAAAATTTAAAAAAAAGAAATAGAAAGGCCATTGTTTGGAGTACACGGAACTTAGGTTTATCAGGTTGCACCCATCACAGTGCTCCCGAGTCATTCCCATTACTTTGATTGTCTGTAACTATTTCTTTGTGCTCTCTTCCCCATCCAATTTGTAAGTCTCATCCTTCTTAGACACTGAAGCTGCACTGTAAATTAATATTGCCTTTCTCCTGTCCTTATGTCTTTTGAATAGTTTACTTTAATACAATGGCCTTTTTGTATAGATACAGGAAGACAATTAATATTATGCTTTATAACTTAGGATTTAATTGGCTTTGAATATTATTCACTCCCGGGCATCTGCTTTCTCAACTTAAGCCTCAGTTGCCCTCACTTCCTAGCTCCCCAAAAGCAGGGTCCTGACGTGGAACTGGATGGAACCAGGGCAAGCCGGTAAGTTATGTGCTACCCTGGCATCACGATGGGCCAGGTCAAGGTGCCACGAATCTTAAGAGTTTGATCATAGGCAAATGCTGTCATGATCCAAAAGTAGCAACAAGACTAGGACCCTGCTGCTAAGAATAGGAAAGATATCTGGCCTGAGCACTGCAGTCTGAGATCGAGATGGCCCTAGGAGAGCAATTCTATAAGCTCAAAGTATTTCTTACTGTGTCCATACAAAATGATTTATTTTATGTATGCTTATATGTTGGTCGGACAAGAAGAGGAGAAACACATCCAGGGATATCTGTTCTAGGGTGGGTTGATCTGTCCTAGAAGCAGTTTTCCTGTGTGTCCTGACTAGCTTGGATGAGACTGAACTTTTCTCCCCTTCAAACTGCCTTCAGTAAATGATTTCAGTATATTGAGGCAGTTTCCCTTATCTCACAGGAACCTAGCTGGTCTTAGGTATGCAGATCCCAGGTGCTAAGCCAGGCCTGATCTTTGGGATGTAGATGCCTGGCTCCAGGCAAGCTGATCTTAGAGATGTAGATTCCAAACTCTAAAAGACTGATCTTTGATGTGCTAATCCAAGTGCTTGTAGTTTGTAAAAGGTGAGGCCAGGATTACTGGCCTGAGGATGTAAAGAAACAATGTGGATGTAAAGAAACAATGTATGGTTTGCCACAATGACTTTCTGTAACTCCTTTTGATGACGTCACTATATTGAGCCCTGTAGAGGTAGTATGATCTATATAAGGGAGAATTCAGGGCTCTCTGGGGGGACACGTGCATCAGAGAATCTGGGAAGATGGGGCTGAGGACAGAAGCTGAGAGAACAAAGGCGCACATGCTTGAGAGATCCTGGGGCCTCCATGACATACATCTCTTCCATGTAATAAACTGCTGCTAAGACCAACCAGCTTGGCCCTCGTTTCCTTCCTTCGCCTGACCATAGCCATCGACCTCCCTGGAGTGGGAAACAGCCTGCGACTACCGAACGTGGGCAGCGGGAGAGATAGGCCGATGCCACCCCTTTGCCCGTCCCTTTTTTGTGTGTTTACACAGGCCATGACAGTTTGAAATGGACATTTTTGAGTACTCCTGCAGCATCGATGCAAATATGAAAAAAAAAAAAAACAGACCTGTATATGCTGTCCCAGATGTGGTCCTTACAAAACAAATTCACTGGAGAGCACAGACATTGCCCCTGGGAGATCTAGCACTGCAGAACACAAAACTCTAGACCGGTTTGGAGCTAAGCAGTATTTTCTGTAGGTGGCGGGTGAGCATGATGAGAAACAAAGACTCGAATAGCTCTGAACATATATAATATCAACCTAAGGCAACTGAATGCAGAGTATGAAGATTCTGTGGACCTTCACTTAGTACTTGGGTTGTTGGAAACCGACTCAGATCTTGTGAAGTCTGACACTGAAGTAGCTGCTTGTACATGATGTTGTGCAGGCATAGCAATCCCCAGTCAGCCCTGCCCAGTGGGTTACAAGTCCCAGCTAGACCCCACAGGTTCACTGCCAAGCTGACATGAACCCGCTCCAGCCAACAGGCTCATCCTCTGGCGCTAAACATGAAGCTATTATTGTTTTTAACCAGGATTCAGACACACCTAGGTTCATTGCAGTAGTAAGTATATATAGTATATAGCTTAGTAAAGAGCTAAGGCATGGAAATAACACAAACATATAGTGACAGATGAATGCATTAAGAAGTTGTAGTTGCATATATACAATGGAATACTATGTCACTATGAGAAAAAAAGGAAATATTGCATTTTTCTGCAACTTGGATGAAACCCAAAGGGATCATGTTAAAGAAAATAAATTAGATTGAGAAGGACACATACCAGATGATCTCAATCATCTGTAGCAGAGGAAACAGAACCAGGGCACAAACAGTATCCAATGATGACAAATCCTCGGCCTTTGATTACAAAACAGATTTCCAAGAAGAGCATGTAGAGGGAAGAGGCTGGCGAGGAGCAACACAAGGAAAGTGATACAGAGTCTTAGGCATTTTGGTGGTGGTGAAGGTGTGGTTGCTTTGTACAAAACCATAAATGTTAACACGATTGTAGACCTTCACCTAAACTACAAGAAAAATTCAAATGTGTAAATAAATATTCCCAGTGTTTTGTTCAAATGGCTAAATTCTATTCAAATTAAGTTTTAATGATTTAGAAAAATATTGAATCTTGGATCAGAGCGATAGTACAGAGATAAGGGACTTGCCTTGCACACAACCAACCGAGGTTCCATCTCCAGCACCACATATAGTCCTGAGTCCTACCAGGAGTGTCCCTGGGCACAGACCCAGGGGAAGGATCTGAGCACTATCAGGTGTGGCCCAAACACACACACACACACACACACACACACACACACACACACACACACTCATGTACGGGGGAAATAAAAAATTGAGTGCTTTTCCAGAATTTGCTTTAGTCTTCTCTTAGAATAATTTGGCCATATCAAGTTAAATAAACCAAGTTTATGACCAAGATCTAACAAATATTTTGATAAAATACCATGTTTGTGATGTTAGTATACTGGAACCTTGTTTAGTCCTTTTCAGTGGAATGCAATGTCTTACTGATGTGTTTTTTTTTTTATTATTATTAAATGAGAACATCAATTCCAGGGAAACTCTATGAACCGTTTCCCCTTGCCCCATGTCTCTCTCTCTGTATCTCTCTCTGTCTCTCTGTGTCTCTGTCTCTCCATCACTCTGTGTGTCTCTCTTTGTCTCTCTCTGTCTCTGTCTCTCTGTCTCTCTCTCTAGCTCTCTCTCTCTCTCTCTCTCTCTCTCTCTCTCTCTCCTGATTTGATGTCAGAGAGTCACAGCTATTTTTCTGTTTAGAGTTAATGTCAAGAAAAGGATTTTGTTAACCATTTATTATACCTAAGAATTAGATATAAGTGCCTTCAGAAACATTTCTTCTTAATTTCTCTTCAAATGGCCAGTAAGGAAATTAGAAAATAAAAAATGAAAAATAAAAAATTCAAAACAAACAACGCCATTTTTAAAAGCACTCAGAGCAAGAATCTATATCTAAAAAAAGGCTTTGATTTATTCCAGAGCTTACTGAAAAAGACTCCTAACCTATATTTCTTAGTCCATAAATTTGGTTTAAACATGAAGTTGGTAATAGGTTGACTTCAGATCAATCTCCAGAACTTTCTACAAAGCTGAAGGCAACTTACAAATAATGGCAGCATCCAACTTTCTGCAAAAACAAGTCTTTCCTTAATACTTGAAAAATAAAGGGTAATGATAAAAAATATTAAAATTCACAAAAAAATTGGATCACTATTCTTTCCTTAACAGTCCACAAAACAAATCAAATAAATGACTTGTGCTTAAATTCTGATTACAAGTAAAATATACCAAGCAATGTATACATGATCCACTATTTATTTACCCAAACTAAGTTCTTAAGGTGGGGTTTATTCCATTTTGTTTTCTTTCTATATATAGGTGTACCTTTTATTTACCCAAAGATAAGTGTATAAATACTGTATTGACTTAAGTGACATATCACAGTTTAACAAAAAATTTTTAAATAGGGTTTAAATGGAGGGGGAAATAAAACATTATTGAGAAGGATGAGACAAATCACCAAAGATTTTTAAAGCTGTTCTGTGTAAAAGAGTGATTAGTGTGTTAATTCCAATATTGTTACTTCTTTTAGTAGTCATCTGATTACTAAAACATGATTGTTCTATTTCATTTGAAATTGATTTTCCCACTGTCTGACTTCCTATAATTTCTTTTTTTTTATTTTTATCAGTGAGACACCATGAGGTACAGTTGTAGACTTACAAATTTTTGTGCTTGGGTTTCAATTATACAATGATCAAATATCCATCCCTCCACCAGTGCCCATTTCCCACCACCACAGATCCCAGTATCCCTCCCACACACCACCCCCTCCATCCCACCCTGCCTCTGCAGCAGGGCATTCCCTTTTGATTTCTAAAATAAAATGCAGATAATATTGATCTTCCTTCTGGAGTTCAAATATGAGTCTAAAACATCTTAATCTGAAATCATATTTTGCAAAATAATAGAAAAAATAATTTTGGGGAACCTTCTGAGAATTTCTGGGGGTAGTCTGAATGTGATTTCCAGTGATACTCTACTCAGTGCTGCTCAGGTTCAGCAGTGCTGGGGGCTCCAACAGCCACCCCAGTGGGCTTGAGGAACCATGTGGTTCCAGGAATCGAACCCAAGGTGTCAGTATACAGTATAGTATACACACTACATGCAGGCATGTACTCTAGTGCACTGAGCCCTCACCTTGGTCAAACTAGTGAATCTCAGGGCCAGGGGTGTGTCAGGGAAGGAAGGAAGGAAGGAAGGAAGGAAGGAAGGAAGGAAGGAAGGAAGGAAGGAAGGAAGGAAGGAAGGGAGGGAGGGAGGGAGGGAGGGAGGGAGGGAGGGAGGGAGGGAGGGAGGGAAGAAGGAAGTTAAGTGGAGATGCGGTTGCAAGTGGTAACTGTGCTGATTTTCCATTTATCAGTCAATATTTTTCCAGCAGGATGACCTTTGCATCCCTCCACACTCGATTCGGAGAGAAGGATAACAATCAGAAGAGAAGAATGCACTGTTTCTACTTGAAAGGTGGTCCTGAGATAAAAACTGAAAATCAGCTTGGAACATGGTAAATTTCCATAAACGTGGTTTCTTCTGTGCACTGTACAGATACATGGCAGTTCTGAGGTTCTGTCAGGAAGAAATAAGGAGAAAGGAGAGAAATAATTGATTGAGGGAATTTGGCATTACTTCAGAGTAATGCAAAGGAAAAGGTGCTGAGTCATGAGCGTGACAGAATTCAAGACACGCGCTTGGTCTCAGGAGGGCCTTTGAGGTAAACACCGCAGCCTTTCTTGCTCAGTTTCTTGGCTCTCTTTCCATGCTGCTGTACATCGTGACAATGTACCACTGTCACCTGAGGTAACCCCAGGACTTCTCAGCTCTGGGAAAGCCACAAGCTACTTGGATCAATTTGTCAAGTTTTAGGCAGTCAGGTTTGCTTCCTAGGACATACTGAGAAAAGGAATGTTCTTTTCAAGCAATGAAAGAGCCCTTTGCTTTTTATTTTCTTTCTTTGGTTTTGTGTTTTGGGTCATACCTGGTGATCCTCAGAGGTTGATTCTAGCTCTGCACTTAAGAACAACTCCTGGCAGTTCTAAGAGGACCATAAGGGATGCCAGGGAACCTAGGTCTGCGGTATGCAAGGCAAACACCCTTCTCACTATCTTATCATTCCAGCCCCCAAAGAGCCCTTTTCATTTTCTTACCAATTTAAGAGTCCCTGTACTTGGTGACCTTGCTTAACTATCAGTAGATACCAAAAGGTTACTCTCTCCTACCTCAGTGTGAACAAACATATTAATTCCTCACAACAATGTTAAGTGCGCACAGTGTGCACAGCACTCTAGAGTTTACAAAACCCATTTTATTTCACATAATAAGAAGAGAATAAAAATAATAGTAATGAATTCTGAGACTAGAGTCCAGGAATTTTTATTTCTAATATGATCCCTAATACTTTCCAGTCCCCTTAGTTTGCATTTTTCCACGCACTAAATGAAAATCAAATTCGACTTTTACATTCCTGGTGCTACTTATTTGCATGTCAGTGGTACTAGAAGTGTTGAAAAACCCCTCAATCACACACATGCCAAGCACCTCTTGGCTTAATACATAAATTACTAATACTACCCATAGATTTTTCACTAATTAATTTACTATTTAATGGTAATTATTAATTGAGCAGACAAATACCACAAGCCAGGCAATGTATCAGAGGGGGGATCCCATTAGCTCAATTGTATAGCCACTTGTAGCCTGGGGGAGACTTGCCCATTACAACCCACCCCGAACTTGCCATGGAACCATTATTTCTATAGTGCAAGAATAGAGTCTTAGAATTCAAATCCCAGGTCTGCCATCAGAAGACTTCCTTGATATGGACTTGAATCAGTCTCTTTCAACACCAAGCACCTATAAAATGAGAGAACAGTCCATCTGTCTCAAAGCCACCAGGAAAAGAGATTATGATATCATGTATAGCCTGGTTGGTGTATTGCACACAAAATTGGTGCTCAATAAACAAGACTCATTGCTATTATTAATTACAGGGAGCAGAACCAGATGATATTCCCCCCCACAAGGGAGATTCTGGGAAACTCTGAAGGTCTTATTCATAATATTCCCTTTTCACAAGTAGGAAAAATGTTATCTCAGACAATTCATTCATTTATTTGTTTCACATTTACTATATGCCTGACCAAGGCAAGGCTATACAGATACAAGGATGGAGAGAACCCAATCTTTAGAGACTCTGGCTCATGGAGGAAACACAGAAGAACATCTACTGCTCCAAGCAAAGGAAGCAAAGGGTGTAGGGGGATGCTCATTCAGAGTGGAGGGAAGAACAAGAGTCAAAGATTTTCCCCAGAGGGACTGTTCCAGCTGCATGGTAAAGAGGCCTGACCAAAGGGGGTCATCGGGACCAGAGTAATATAGAATAGCAGGTAGGGCATTTGCCTTGCACGTAGCTGACACCAGTTCCATTCCCAGCACTTCATACAGTCCTACAAGGAACACCAGAGTGATGCCTGAGTACAGAGCCAAGAGTAAGCCCTGAGTATGGCCAGCTATGGCCCCAAAATTTAAAAATATTTAAAAATGAGAGGTCATCTTTATCATCTTAATCAGAAACATGTTTCTTGTTTTCCAAAACCAGCAAACTTTCCCCCATCTCCTATGGCTTTCTTTAATTCAAGACAATAAACTGGACTTCCTCAGCACTTGATTTCTACCCCCTTACACTGCTATCAATGGTAATTCTGCCTCCAAAGCCCAGCGCAGTTGAGAGTACCTCCCACCTGACCTTTCAATTTGTGAATATTGTAGAATTTGATTTTTATATATTTTAAATGGCAAGATAGTACTTTCCACCTGACCTTTTGATTTGGGCTGAGCAGAATTTCTTTCATTTCTATTCAGCATAAATTAAAAGCACCATCTTTTATCATTTAGAGGTTCCAAGAATTCTACATTGCACTGTACATGACATTTCTGCTTGCATTAAGCTTCATTTATTTGGCTTTTATTCCCAGCAGAGTTCCACGCCTACTCATTACTCAGTGTTCAGACCTGCCATCAGGCAGTGCCTAGGGACTCCGCAATGGCAGGGATTGAACCCAGGCTCTGGAATGCAAAGAAGTCCTTCGAGACACCTCCCTGGTCTATATTTTATATTTTGGGGAGGTGGATACTGAAGTGTTTTGTTTAAGAATTCTATCCTTGCCACTGAAATTTTTGCTTAATTTTCTCCTGAAGTTTCTCTTCATCAGATTTGGATACTATTATTATGCTTGCCTCAAAAGTGTTGCATAACCTTCCTGCCGCACTGAGCTTTTGAACAATATTGAAATTTTATGTCCTCTAATGAAAACTGAGTACAAAGGATGCATTATCATGATGGATGAAAACCAGACTTTTAGTGGTCAATGTAATATAGTATACCTTGATATTGTACTATAAGATTACACCTATGGAGGTATAAATCAATATAATGTCAGTAGAAATAAAATAATAAAATAATACATTGAACTCTGAAGTAACACTGATACTGTAATGTCCTTTGCACAGCTTTTCACATGATCAAGTAACAAATATGCATCAATTGATTTACTTTTAATCATCCTTGTATGAGAAACCATTAGGACTTGAATCATTTTCTGTGTATGATTTTGTCTACATTCCAAAGACTTTTTCAATATGTGGTTATTCAAGGTTTAATCATTTCTAAAACTCCTGTGAATTTTATTTCTTCCTCGGTATAAGTTCACTCAATGAACTATTATATGAAGCAAAATCTGAGGATACTTAACTATGTAGGCCCTGAAAATAGTTTTGAAAATAACCTGGTAGCCCTAGCACAACTTGTTCACCTTCTGATGCTTTAAAACTCTTGTGGACTAGAGAGATAGTATAGCTGTAATAGCCCTCTGATCCTGGTTCCAATTCTGGTACCACATATGGTCCCCAACAATCGCCATGGTTCACTTATGACCACAAAATCTGAAATATCCCTTGAGCATCACTGGGTATGACCCAATCCCCAAGACATCCCCCCAAAATATTATTATCTGACTTCTAAGAAACTCCTAATTTACTGCTATTTATGAAGCGTGGCTGAATTTTGCTTCAGTTTTGTTATCTCTGTTCCAGATATTCCCCCAAGTTCCACATTCATCACCTGTTTGTGGGAACACTCATTTCCAATGGTCCAACAGACCTGACTGGCTTCTTCATTCTTCCATTTACATTTTTATTCCAGTAGAATATGCAGAGAAGTAAGGGCTTAAACTCAAGACAAAATATTCAAAACAGAAATATCTTAACTATTTCAAGTGCTCCTGAATTTCTTAAACTGTTTCCATATTTGTTTTGGTCTTCTTAAACCTAAATATATAATCTAAGCTAATATTAACATACAATAGTATAATTATTAAACATTATCATCCAAATACTGCAAAAGTACTTTAAGTAAACAAAAATTGGGCTTTGAAAGCAGTGAAAATATGAAGGAAATTATTCCTACAGTTAGAAGAAATATAAATCCATTAGGAGATATTATCACTGTATCACTGTCATCCCATTGTTCATTGATTTACTCGAGCAGGTGCCAGTAACATCTCTATTTCTCCCAGCCCTGAGTTTTTAACAGCCTCTCCTTACTCGTCTTTCCCAACAATTGAAGGCTCTTTCAGGGTCAGGGGAATGAGACCTGTTATTGTTACTGCTTTTGGCGTATCAAATACGCCACGGGGAGCTTGCCAGGCTCTGCCCATGTGGGCAGGAAACTCTCAGTAGCTTGCCGGGCTCTCCTATATATATATATATATATATATATATATCTTCTATATATATATATATATATCTCCTATGTATACATATATATATATATGATTTGTTGCCTACTGTCTGAACCCCATAAAATATGGTGTGGTAATTATGGAAAATGTGTTGGAAGTGTCTTATGATATGTCCGGAAAGCAGCCTGAAGTGTGTAGTGGAGGTCGGCTGCTCTGTCTGGGTCCCTTGGGGTGTGGAGGGCTCTCATCCTTCCCACTCTGGGATGCCCCGAGTGAAAACAGCCTGGCGTGGAGTAGGAGATATTATATCCTCTAAAATCTATAATGTGTTGAGTGTCGGTCCATTTGCTTGAGAGAAGCAAAAAGAGGCAAACCTTTTGCCTAATCAACATAAAAGAAAATTCCTAAAAAGTCTCAGGAACAAGCTACTTCAATATGAAATTTGATTTAATTTTAAAAACTGCCATGTTAATACAGATAGTTAATGTATGTACAAAATATTACATATGTGATATCATTCAAATATATTTAATCAGTAGTAAAATAAGAATAAATAGTAATATGTCAGTTTTTTTTAATTTGGTTCAGTCCTTTTAAATGTTTTTATTAAAGGAAATTTCAGATTTCAATTTTTTCTCTTACTCTTAAGCAGTTTTATAGTCAAAGTGTCTTCCTCACAAAAGGGAATGTCATAATTTTTTCAAGTTATCTCACAAATAGGAATAGAAACAGAAAAAAAAATAAAAGGAATGTAAGTCAAATGTATAAATGTTATAAAGGTCAATGTTTATGAGGAAAATTTGTAAATCTACAATGAAAATTTAGTTATAAATATTGCAAATACATGGACCTCTGACACAGACACACTGATGACAGATGACCTAGATTCATTTAGTTATTTACTCGCTGAAACTTCCATCCATCATCCATCCATCTATCCATCCCTCAACACATATTTATGGAATAGCCTGCTTTCCCAGACATAATAACAAAATTAATGAATAAACAGAAGAAGTATGGTGAGGGATGCTGATAAACCAGGTAATTGCAGTTCCTTGTAGCAAGTAAATTAATAGGGGACATGAAATTGATAGCAACAATGAGAGGGGATAGAAAAGAACCTCATCCAGGTTTGCTAAGGGACGGAGACAAAGTGTATAAGGTGTCTCTTGAAGAGAAAGTTCATTTAAGTGGTGCCTGAAGAACTATGGGCAATACTTCAATATGAAATTTAAGTTTAAAAACTGCCATATTAATACAGATATTTGATGTCATATGGATGGAGCGATAGCACAGCGGTAGGGCTTTCGCCTTACAAGCGGCCAACATGGCCGACCTGAGTCCAATTCCTCCACCCCTCTCGGAGAGCCCGGCAAGCTACAGAGAGTATTCAATATGCCAGACACAGTAACAACAAAGTCTCCAATGGAGACGTTACTGGGCCCGCTCGAGCAAATCGATGATCAACGGGAGGGCCTTTACCTTTACCTTGATGTCATATAAAAAATAAATAAAAATAAAATTACTAAAATATATTTTCTAGTATTTTTATTGGTTCTTAAAAAGAAGAAGACTAGAAATGCACTCAATGTCCACATAAAATAAAATGGGCCTGTTATGTCAATTTAAAGAATTTGAAACTTATCTGAAGAGTAATGGAAAGCCATTAGTGGTTTTAATCAACACACAATAATGATTAGATAGATTATTTTAGTAAAATCACTTGATCACTTGACATCCTGTTACTCATCAATTGCTTGAGCAGGCACCAGTAATGTCTCCATTCATCCCTGTTGCATAGTAAAATCATGCAGGCTAAAACAAATATCGTTCATTAGAGAGTATCATTCAGGCGTGAGATCAAGAGGTTTATAGTTCCAAGATCCAAGATATATTTAAGTAAAAAGTAAAAGCTTCAATATATGGACTGAAAGAAAACAACACTAAGGTAGCTTCTTTCTCCGTTAAAGTGTTCAGTGAACAAAGGTGCGGTTCAGAAAGAGAAACCAACAGCAAAGAAATAGGTTTACAAACAAAGACAGAACATGATGCTTTTCAGCAAATTCATTGAACTGCCTAACAATCATCTAAGTGAAACAAGCTAATGGATAATTTACTCTAAGCTTCTGAAAAAGAAAAACGGTCAGCACTAAAAGTCACGATCACCCAGTCCACTGTGGGATTTCTGAGCTGGGGTCCTCAGAGCAATGTAGCATCTACAAAATATCATCATTTAAGGGGCCAAAGGGCAACCACTGTCAAAGGTTCAAAGGCACTTCCCCCTTACACACACACACACACACACACACACACACACACACACATAGAAGGTAACTGCAGTCCTGGCAAAGCTCTCCTTGGCAGTGTCTCCTGAGTACCTAGAACTCCTCACCAAGCTTCCCAGCTCCTCGTGCCCTCCCCCCAAGCCTAGCTCTCCTTCCCCAAAGAATACAAACTCACCACCACATTTTCACCTTTTCATGAAATGCTTAAGCCCTCCGTCTCTCAAATTTAAAAAAGAAGACTGTAAAGAGGCCTGTTTATATATGATACAGCAAAAGGAACCTTACATATTTAATGTGTAAGAGAAAGTCAGGCACTCCAGCCCCATGGCAGCTGCCTGCAGCAGGCACATCACTTCCCCCACAGATCCTTCAGGGCCCATAGCCCCATTCACCAACTATAGAGAGCATAGGACACCCCAAGGGCGGGAGAGCTGGGGCCACCCCAAGACTAAAAGGGAAGGTAAAGCACAAAAGTTCAAGTGGATTGAAATTTTGGCATTGCTGTGGGTTGCAGCTGGACATTTCAGGTCAAGAATGAAAGCTTGCCATTTTTGGCAAGGTAATGGAAGAAATGACTCAGTACACAGACTCTGATGTTGATTTAGTCTTTCCAAGAAACCTCTAAAAAAAAAAGTCAAAACTAGCTGCCTCAAAATGTATAGTTGAAGTGACATCTGCACTTGTTTGTTCATTGCAGCACTCTTTACAATAGCCAGAATCTGGAAAAAACCTGAGTGCCCAAGAAAAGATGACTGGTTAAAGAAACTTTGGTACATCTACACAATGGAGTACTATGTAGCTATTAGAAAAGATGAAGTCATGAAACTTACATACAAGTGGTACTACATGGAAAGTATCTTGCTAAGCAAAATGAGTCAGAAAGAGAGGGATAGACATAAAAAGATTGCATTCATCTGGGGGCCATAAAGTAACAAAATAGGAGATTAATACCCAAGAATAGCTGAGATCAGTACCAGGAGGATTACTCCATGGCTTAGAGGCCATCCGAGCATGCAAGGGGGAAGGGCAGCTCAGATAGAGAAGGGAGCACCAAATAAAGGGTGTTTGGAGGATCCTCCCAGGATGGGAGATGCATGTTGAAAGTAGACTATGGACCGAACATGATTGCCACTCAATGCCTCTTTTGCAGACCACAACACCCAAAAGGAGAGAGAGAACAAAAGGGAATGCCCTGCACAGAAGCAGGGTGGGATGGGGGGATGGGGGTCGGAGGGATACTGGGATCCATGGTGGTGGAAAATGAGCACTGGTGGAGGGATGGGTATTTGATCATTGTATAATCGAAACCCAAGCACGAAAATTTGTAAATCTACAACTGCACCTCGTGGTGTTTCACTAATAAAAATTGAAAAAAAAAAATAGCTGCCTCAGAAACAAATGACTCGGTTCCACCATAGATGAGCTTTTCACATTTTTCATACAGGATGAACTAGATATGGATATTGGGATATGGACTTCACATATATAAATTCTGGTGTTGGAAGACGGAATTTGAAGTGTGCAAATATGAAGACTTTTCTGGAATCCTGAGGCTACTCAAAGTTTGGTCATGGTGCATCATCACCTTGGACATCCAAATTTTTGCCGTTGTCATTGTCATGGGTGTATTTCTGCTCCCCTGGTTAATGGCATGCATGAGCCATCTTCAGCTTGATGTTCACTGCGTTAAGATTTTGTCTCTGGAAACTCACAGGATCCAATTTCATAGGGACTGGTGAACTAAGCCAGAGAAACTGAAGAAACAGGTGACTATATCAAATCCTTCTCTGTATCCCAATTTCAAAAATATCTATTCTCCCTCAGGATAATGACTTGCTGAAAAGAAAACGTAACAAAAGGGCATGCTGACTTCTTCAGGCCGGGATAAAATTTTAAATGCAAATCAGACAACTCCTCTGCAATGATCATCTTGTGCATTTTCATGACTGGGAGAAGACAAACTCTGACTTGACTCCAGGTTACAGGGTGAGAGGTAGGAGGGCATAGCCAAGCACTGAATTACATCAGTTTATGCCGCCATCCAGCTGACCTCAAGACTCAAGAAAGAATCCAGCCAAGATCTTCCCTGCCTGCCCCATCTCTAGCCTACTCGGAAATGCAGGAGTGAGCCTAACCAAGTCAGCAGATGACCTGCCCTGGTAAAATGACCCAACCTGCAGGCTCAGTGTCAAAACACTGAGCCAGACCATCTGGATCCCCCCATGGCCCGTGAATTGGCCGCTTTATGGAAAGCTGCGGATAGCAGCAAACATCTCTAAAGATGATCATTCTGAACACGGCACTCTGAAGGACCTCAGTGTCAACACTGAACTGCAAACAAGCAAAATTTGAGGCAGGGGTATGGGAAAGAATCACATTTTCCTGACTCACAGACTACTTTCTTGATATGGCGGCAGGGGGGCAGTGAGGGCCGGTGACAGCAGCGGTGGCGCTGAAAAGGTTTTTTATGTCTTCCTATATTTTAAAGGTGAAATGGGTGAAGTAAGTGGAAACTTTTGTAGTGACCATATTACCCCCCACCCCATATCTCCCACACACTCCTTCTCAGGTACCTTCACATGCCAACCTGACGTGAAGGAAAGTAGGAGTTTTCCATAGACTTTGGGGAGCAAATAAAGTCTCTAAGGTCACCAGTGACAAGCTTGATCAATTAATCAATAGAAGAAAGAAGTTGCTGGGAGATGGCACACTAGTTAGGGCACAAGCCAAGTATACACCCAACTCAGGTTCAATTCCCAGAACCACATGGTGTCCCTGAACATTGCCAGGTGAAGTTCTGGCAGCCTCCAATTACCACTGGGTTTGACCCTGGAGACCCCCAGCACTTCCAGGGTGACCCAGGTCTTCTGACACTGCAGGCCTGGGCAGAATTTCATCCTCGGACCCTTGGCTGAACCAACAATCTGATTGTGTGAGGATCAACTGTGATGTCTAGACCTCTTTAGCACCACTTGGTCTCTCCTACCCCCGGAAAGGGAGAGCAAGAAGCAGGAATATTAACTCTCTATCTTACTCTATAGTCTCCCCTCTTTTATCTCCATGGAAGTCTGCTCTCACTCCCAGGCACTGGACTAGATTGAGGCAGAGAGCTCAGTGGGGTCTCTGTCATCAGAGTTCTGGAAGCCAGAAGTGGCCCCAGAGAGCCATGAGTATCTGGGTGGGTCTGCCTATAGTCGGAATAGCAACATGCTGCACTGGCTGTGAAGTACTGTGCCAACCACTGGTAGCCCTGCAGAGAACCTTGGTAGACTCAGGTATATTTGGGTTTCTGTGGAAGGTATGTGGTGTTCACCATAATAGTCACAGTTTTATAAATTTAACGTCAACTTACGTAAGTAAAAACCAGACAAGTCATTGAGGTTTTGGCCCTCCTGGAGGAAAGAACTTTTTTGACAAATTTAATCCAATCAAAGAAAAAGTTACAGGACCTGAGTCAGCTTTAATGTAAACAAGACTAAAGTACAAACTGCTCGAAACAGATAACTTGGAGGTGATTAATAAAGAATAGGAACTCTCCAACTCTGCTTCCGCTTAGACTACAGACTTTTAGAAGAGAATTTACTTAGCAAGAAGAAATATAAACATTTAGAACCAGTTAAGAGGATGATTGACATTATGAGAAACATTTAGTCTTTAGCAGATATATCAAAACACATCCAACTTCAAGTATCTATAAGCTCAACCGTCTACAAAGAACATCAGAAAAGTGAAGTACACAAAAAAAGAAAGAAAGAAAAGTGAAGTACATCTTCAGAGAGCACTAAAAAGATGTTTGTGGTGAAAAGTTCCATCTTCAGGGAAGTATGAAAGTACTTTTACAAGACACTGAAGAATGAATTAAAATGGTGCACAAACTTATTGATTAACGTATGGAATAGAAAGAAAGAATCCAGCTGACATAACAAGTTTTACATGGTTATAAAAGTCAAGACAGTGGCCACAGCGATAGTACAATGGGTAGGGTACTCACTTTGCATAAGACACACCTGAGTTCAATCGCTGGCACAACATATGGTCTCCCAAGAACAGCCAGGAGTGATAGCTGAGCCCAGAGCCAGGTGTAAGCCCGAGCACCACAGTCATGCAAAGCAAAGTTCAGAGAGATTACTTCTGTTAAAGACAAGCAATCAACCTGCTGTTCTTAAATGGGATAATATGAATGCTCAAACCTTGGAATGTAATAGACTGAACTGGAAAATAAAAACTTCTAAGATGAATCCAAAGGAATTTTGAAGAAAATGATGATGTACATTGTGCTATACTAGGTGACAATGCTTGACTGTGTTTATTTCAAGGGTCATTTAAAATCTTGTAAATATGTAAAACCAAATCAACATGAAGTAACTAAAGAAGATAAATAATTGACACCTGCAAGACTACAAGAATAACAAAGAGAAAGCTGATTCACTACAATCAGAGAGGGGTGGCATGGGGTACAGTTAGAAAGGAACAGAAAGGATGTAAACATTTCATAAAGCAACCTTCCAATTCTGATGTTCTCAATATGGAAGCACCCAGGGAACCAAAGGATGGAGACATGAGGTAGAGATGGGGTGGGCTCAGGATCCCATGCCTGGTGTGGAGCAGATACTATCCTTTCAGGATTATAACCACAGAAGCAAGGTTCCCCTCTGCCACCCCATCCTCAACACAGTGTGAGATAGACCTTGCACTGGACTACCCTGAGCTGATAGATACCCAGGGCCTCTTTTGAGATGCAAACGTCCTCCTAAATGAAAGGCTTTGCCACCTTAGGAGCAGAATAAACAGTGAGTGATAACAAAGTTACACTGAAATGAGCAGACCCAACTGAAAGCTGCTAGCCATCAACTAAGTCACTCAGGACGAACCCCTCACTTGTCCACCCACCATGGTTTCAACTTCTATGCAAAGTTAGCATAATACCTTGCACCCTAAACATGTGATACCTAAATACTAGAAGGCCAAACAAATTTCCTGAGGTCAAAGCTATAATAATTCCAGAGCTGGTTAAGTAAAAGCAAGTATCCTTCTTAAATAACTTTTCTTAATAAATAATTTCTTAAAAATAAAAATAAAATTTACTTTGCCTAGGAAAGAGATTTTCTAGCTTTACTCTGCACTTCATGTGTAAATATGCCCTCCTTGTAATAACTTATTTTATTGGAAAGTGTTGACCATCATCTATATCTCCCTAAAAGTCTATAAAGTCCATTTCCATTGAATAGACCAATAACTGCCACATATTGGACACAATTAATAACTGAGACTTCAGAAACATAATAATAGATGTACATCAATATATGTTTGAATTTTCTTATCCAGAAAAAAATCTTCAGTAAGTTCCTGTGCTGATTTCTCAAAGAGAAGTACATATGCTCCAAATAATAATGAATTTAAGGCAGAACCATGGAAGTGCTTGCACTGCAAACATCAATGTGAAGATTCATAACGTTGACTCCTCATAATACTAATGAAATAGGTTAAAACTGATTCATTCTTCACAAAATCACTATCTTTTATCAGCTTCTGAGTGTGCAATTAATTACATTAGAAGAAATATACTAAACGTTTTCAAAATCTTTGTTCAAAACTAGAGTGATATACTGAGTGGGAGAAAATGTCTGTATTCAATACATCAGACAAAGGACTCCTATGAGATATGCAAAGCACTTACAAAGCTCGTAGTCCATCAAACATTGGGCAAGTATATGGCCAGCATTTTCCCAAAGAAGGCAGAGGAAAGCCAGTGGGCAAAAGAAAAACTATTCATAGTGAAAATGGGTGCTGGAGAAATAGTGCAAATAATAGGGTGCTTCTGTTGCACACAGCCAACCTGGGCTTGATACCCGGCACCTGTATGACTCCCCAACCCGTCCAGGAGTGAACCCTGAGCAGAGATCCCGGAATAAGCCTTAACACAGCTTGTGTGACCCAAAACCAAACCAAAAATGTATTGTCACTCATTATCAGAGAAATGTAAATCAAAACATCACCCATCACACATCAGTGAGAATGGGATACAGTTAAATGATTGAAAACAGTCTGGCCTGGAGAGAACATGGTGATAAAGCACTCTCAGTCACTACCAGAGGTAATTTTGTCTAACTTATCTTCCTTAGAAAACATTATGGGACTTACTAAAACTAACAATATAACTTCTATATGGCCCAGCAATCCCACTTCTTGCCATCTATCCCAGAAACACAGAGACATTCATTCAAAGAAGAAACATGCACACTCACGTTTACTACAATGTGCTAGTAAAATAGCCAGGATATGGAAAACATCCAAATGAATAGATGAATGAATAAAGAAGCTGTGGCATCCATACACAATGGAATAATATGAAACCAGCAGATCACTGCAACATGAATGGAACTTGAGAAGGAGAAAATAGTGGATGATATTCATCTGTGAAATATAAAGCAGTAAAACAAGGGAATAGTCAGCATTAAGCAACAGCAAACAACAACAGCCTTAGACTATGAAACCAGGTAGGGAGGGTGGAACCAGGAAGAGGGAAAGATTAGAGGGGACAAGAGTGGTGGAGGGGACAATGGTACTCTAGTGATGAAGGACACAGTACTTTCTTACATCAATACCATTAACTTAACTCTATTATAACAATCTAAACTATAATAAAAATTTTAAAATATTTTTATTTGAGGGTGACGCAAGGAGTGCAGAATCTTGTGGGATCATATGTTGATTCATTCTAATGACCCCAAAAGAAAAAAGAAAGACACAAAGAAACGGTTACTTCACACTTCCTCATATATGGTCTGCGAGTAGGGCACTAATATTTTTTCATTTTTTCCAATTACTCATCATACCCTTGCCATCTGGTATTTAATTTCCTTTTTTTTTTTAAAACCTGTCATTGATTTAAGATGTCATGAGTTAAACAACAGATTTACAGCTTTTACAAATTTAGGATCTAAGACATGTGCTGACTGAAAAATGTAAATCTCAGGGTAATACACTAAAATATTACTCCAAGTACAAGTGTTCAGCATAAATATTGCTTTGTGAATTTTGTGTTCTGAGCGGGTGGTATTCAGGGCTTATCCCTGGCTCTATGCTCGCAGGTTACCTCTGACATCACTTGGGAGACCTTCTATGCAATGCAGAGAATTTGAACTGGGCTTGGCTATGTGCAAGGCAAGCACTTTACCTTCTGTACTTTTTCTGTACCAAGCATAAATCATGCTTATAATATAATTTTATATATATAATATATTATATAATAATATATAATATAATATAAAACAATATATAATATAATACAATATAATATAATATGTAATATATTATATATTATATATTTTTATATAATATATAATTATATATATAATAGACAAGTAGTGATAGCACAGCGGTAGGGTGTTTGCCTTGCACGCAGCTAACATGGCCGACCCAAGTTCGATTCCTCCACCCCTCTCGGAGAGCCCAGCAAGCTACCGAGAGTATCTCGCCCGCACGGCAGAGCCTGGCAAGCTCCCCGTGACGAATTCGATATGCCAGACACAGTAACAACAAAGTCTCCAATGGAGACGTTACTGGGCCCACTCGAGCAAATCGATGATCAACGGGAGGGCCTTTACTTACTTACTTACTTTACTATAATATAATTTTTAATGCACAATTTCTAAGTTTCTAATGTATAATTAAGTATAAAGTTATTATGCATAAGCAGGCTTCGCCAGTTACGATTTATTAATATCAGCACACAGAGGGAAAGGAAGAGAGTAGTGTGGCAGGAAATTTTGTTTTCCTGAGCCTCCTTGGTATTGATAGCCCCAGGTATACTTTTTGTTTGCCTTCTTCCGTAACTGCAAACTTGAAATCAGTTCAAGAACCTTTAAGAGAAACGCTACCACAATGTTTATTCTCTCCAGTAGAGGGCAGAATAGCATCAACATGAAAACGGTAGCATGGTTTTATTTCCCAAGCTGTGGTTTGCTTTTGCAGTATTTATAGTCTATTGCATTGTTTCTTTCTCCATCACAAATGGAAAATATGTGTCATCTTATTATTGAGAAATTCCATTTACCTGAAAGTTTGATAGCAAGTGAAAAATAGGGAAGTCCGCGAACAATGCAGCCTTTAAGTGCACCTCTGCCTATCTTTGTAAAAGATATAAACCAAGCAATTCTGGATTGAATTGTTTCAATTCTGGATTGAATGGTTTCTCCATCAGTAGGAGATATTGCTCTAAGTTAAACTTGTTCAAAGAGTCAGAAACTGAGGGACAGGACAGGTAAATTCCTGGCATGAGGCCAATCTCTGTTTGATTCCCAGTACCTCACAGTTCCCCAAGCAACTCTGGATGCAACCGCTGAAGCCTCCGGAACACCACCAAAAGTGGCCCCCAGAACTCGTAAGCACACTCACGGGGGTCCCCAAAACAAAAGTCAGATTTATCAATCAAGATCATAATTTTTAGGAGAAAAGATCCTACTACCAGTTAATGATCAGTTGTCAATTAGAAATAACTTGTTTTTAAAATTTTTATTAAACATTTAGGATGATTCTACTTGAACAAATTACTGTTATAAATAAAAATAAGCATTTATTCATTTTTGTGCATATGTTGTACGATTTGACTTTTCAGATTGGAGAGAGAGATCTGGAAAGTTTAAATGTCAGTTTGCTCAATTTCCTTCTTTACTCACTATCCAGGAAGTGTTTAACATCCATTATGAACTTGAACAGTAGCACAAATCTGATGTTATCTTGATATTTTAAAAATACTTATACAGTCGTAACTTCCTTGTGAATTAATACTCTAATGGTATTTCCTCCTTGAACAGCTCTGCCTCATTGCTTTCTTTTCCATGTGTGTGCAAATTAATAGCAAACCTTTGAACAATAACATTTACCAAAGCCTTTCCACATCAGATTCACATAAGATCCAATGAGACTAAAGAGGACATGTGCTCTTAAGAGAACTAAGGGTGTGGGGCTCTCCTTGGTGTTCTGAGCTGTTCCTATGGTTACTGAGCATTTATTTGTTGAGTGGAGAGTCTAATTAGATCTCCTAACACAAGCCTGACTCTTCTCTTGCAGGCTCATGACCTTTCTAATTTGAATTCTACCATCCAGTGTCTCACCTGAAAAATATATTGCAATTTATGTTGGCAAGAAAAATCAAGTGTCTGACCATTATGCATATTTAATGTTGAATCATCTGAAAGTGAAAAGAAACATAGGAAACATTATACAAAGTTCTTTTAGAGATGCAGGATTATGCTTGAGAAAGCTTTTAAGTATTTATTACTGGACTGTAAATTATTTTTTGATTCCTAACAAACTACATGGCTGCTGTCTTCAGTAATAATTTAGATCTTAACCTCCAAGCCACACTTGGAAGTTCTAGCTGGAAACTCACCATGAGAGTACGCTGAACCAGCTCTAATTTTCCTTTAACTATTGTAAAGTACGGATAATAAATTCAGTCTGATCCTGATCTTGCTGCCCTTCTTTCTGTTTGTTTAGATGCTTTAAAGGAAAAAGCCGCCAGCATATGGCAGTGCAGTCTGTTATCTGAAAGCAAATCACTTGTAGTTAAGGTTACCAATCTGTCCTTGAAACATTTAATGTTGGCTACATAAAAGATGAGTTTTTTTGAAAAAAATTGTTTTTCCTCCCCCTTCCCTCCTTTTGCCAGTTATTTGGTGGTCTGGTAAATTCCAAGCCCATTCAGCAGAATTCTTAAGGGAATCCTGTGTCCCTGCGCTCTTAAACCACACTGATTCCAGTGCCACTCGGCGGTGAGTTATGGTGTTTCCCTCTATCTCACAAACTCGTGTGTGAGTTCTCTGTTGCAAGCAGGGGAAGTCACGGGAGAGACCTCTCCTGGGGCATCTGCCTGCAGCCCCAGGCGCTGACCCGGTCACCTGCCTACTTGGGGTTTTAAGAAGCACACCCTCAGTAAGCTGCCCTCCCTGCATCACTTTCTCCTGCCCCTTCCCCAGGGATGCCTGTGGGCCCACACCTACTCCGGAACCAGCTTTTTTATTCCTCTTGTTTCCTTCCATGCTGTGGAGCCTCAGAGAGAAACAGGACGGGGTGTCCCCACGGACTCAGTTTACAGATTAAGAAATGAGGTGAAGGAAGGGAGAGGGCAAATTAAAAAAAAAATTAGAAAATTTAAAAATAAAGCAGTTAAAGAGTTGTGAAAGAGCTTGTCTTGGATCCCAGTCAACCTGAGTTTACTCCCCCAGCAAGCCATCTGGTCCCTCCAGCATCGCGCGGGGGTGGGAGGATTCCTGAGCACAAAGCCAGGAGCAAGCCCTGAGCACTGCAGGGTGTGGTCCAATCCCTTACACCCATAAAAAAATAAAACAAAATAAAACAACATAAAATAAAACAAAATATAAAATAAAATGAAGGTGAAGGGGTGCAGAGGGGATTGCCGTGAACGGGAACATCCTGATCCAAACTACGGCTCTTGCAATCTGGCTCGCGGTACGCGGGGAAATCCTCACGGCCTCGGGTGCCAGGAACGTGGGGCGGGGGCGGGAGGAGAGAGCGCCCCAGGCCTGCAGCCAACTTGGCCGCCGCGCAGCCCGCGGCGAAGGTCGCCGGGGACGGCTGCAGAGAAAGCTCGGGATGCCCAGCTCCCGCCCTGGCAGCCGCCCCGGGGTTCCGAGTGCGCACGACGCCGGGGCCGCGGACGTCAGCCGCGGCGGGGATCCGCGCCCCGCGGCTCGGCCGGGCTCGCCCCGCCCCCTCGCCCACAGCCGCACTCGGCCAATTGGCGCCTTCTGGAGGCGGGACCGGCGAGGCGAGGCCCCGCCCCACCCCCGCCGCCTCTCATATATACGCAGCCGCGAGGACTCTGGCAGATCGCTGCCGCCCAGAGAGCCCAGACGATAATGCAAAGTGCCATGTTCCTGGCTGTCCAGCACGACTGCGGCTCCATGGACAAAAGCGCAGGCAACAACGGCCCCAAGAGCGAGGAGAAACGGGAGAAAATGAAGCGGACCCTGTGAGTACGGCTTGCTTCTCTCTTGCGCCCGCCCCTGCGGACCGCCTAGCAGCAAGCCCGGCTGGCTGCAAACACCGTCCTTTGGGACTCGGCTTTTAAGTCGGAAACTCGAGTCCGTGCCTCTGCAGAGGGGGAAATGTGCAGAAGGTTAATTTGCTAAGAAAGGTGAAACGTTTGTGCACGTACTTATTTTGCTAGGCGAGAGAAGGAGACAGAGTTTAGAAACTGCAGACAATTCTTGACCGGGAGGTGGTGGTAGATGGGCTGAGAAATTGTGGATGGGGTTCTTTGTCCCTTGCATTTAAAATGACAGCAGGGAATCCTGCAGCTGAAGCGCTTTTCGGGCAGTAGGTAGCATCGTTAATTATGATTGGCTTGCACAGATGCTGGAGTGGAGATTTTCCTCTCTCTCTCTCTCTCTCTCTCTCTCTCTCTCTCTCTCTTTGTTTCTTGCGGGTTCTGAATATATTCGCTTTGAATTCATTTCGGGTTTTTATTGTTTTCACTGAATAGCGAATCTCACCCACTCACGACTGTGGAACAAGTAAATGTTCTGCATTCTCTGCTTCAAATGAGTGTTGTATCTGGGCAGGAGGGGAAAGGATTGTGGATGGTGCATGCACACAGACCTTTCTTTGCATACACAGCCACTAGTGTGCTCCAGAGCTTTGTGCTCTGACAGTAAAAGGGAACTACAAGCAAAGCATGAAAATCGACTGGCTGAAGGTGGTTTCTCTATTGTGTTTCATCAAGAGTCAAACAGATGCCTTGGGGATTTCCTTGCAGACAAAAGGCATCCCTGTGTGTGCCACAAATAGCAATCTACCTTTTGAATTCTGCAAACTAAAATAGCCTATTAATTGTAAGTCATCCTGACCTTAATTTATAAAACAAAATTACTTTCAGATGAAACTAATTACAGAGTACATAGGTGCTAGGTTAGCATGTGAAATGAGTAAGAATGAAGAAGAGTCCTTGTTTTGTTTTACAGTGTCTAGCCTTGGGGTGACTTTATTTGGTAATAATACCTTCTGCAGAAACAGTGATTTCAAGTGTTACCACTTAGTGAATAACTTTTTTTTTTTCCAGATTAAAAGATTGGAAAACCCGCTTGAGCTACTTCTTGCAGAATTCCTCCTCTCCAGGGAAGCCCAAAACCAGCAAGAAAAGCAAACAGCAAACCTTCATCAAGTAAGTTGCTGTCATTGCTTTGTAAATGTGAGTCTCAAACTCCTGAGCTGGTGAGGTGCAGAGTGTAAAGGGCAGAACTTCTTTTGCAGGCCTTCCCCAGAGGAAGCACAGCTGTGGTCAGAAGCGTTTGATGAGCTGCTCGCCAACAAATGTAAGTTTACCACTTGCATTTCAGTGTTGCAGGGATCCCGGGCTTGTATCCACAATGGGAAAACACCTAGTCCATGGAAAGTTGCTTTTTCTCCTTCATTTCCCCGTGTCTGAATTGCCTGGTTTATTCACTCCAGGTGGAGAAAAAAAAATAACCTAAAAATATTAGGATGACAGTTGTTCTTCATTTAATCCATTTTTCCCCATGACACACATTTTTTAGGGTTACAGTTTACAAAGAAGCCAGGCCTTCCCTTTAAACAGTTACACTGGCAGAAAAAAATCAGTATATTTTTTGTAGTACTGTGGCAGCTTAAACTGTCTTGCCCACTGGCATCCTGGTCCATCAGAGAGCTGATGGCTGAGTAGTATAGGTTTCCCTGACACACAGCAGCACAGTGCTCTGGGAATGATCCAGTCAGGGGGGACGATTTGGTGACCCCACTCTTCACCCTTCCATGTTCTTTCTCTCTCCCCTCAGATGGTCTGGCTGCATTCAGAGCATTTTTAAAATCTGAATTCTGCGAGGAAAATATTGAATTTTGGCTGGCCTGCGAAGACTTCAAGAAAACCAAATCTCCCCAAAAACTGTCGTCAAAAGCAAAGAAAATATATACTGACTTCATAGAGAAAGAAGCTCCAAAAGAGGTAAGAGGGGGACAGTTCCTGATTTCAGCACATTTCAAACACTTTAGCACCAGGGTGAAGCCAAAAAAATAAAAAATTTAAAAAAAAGAGATATATATATACACACATACATACACACATACACACACATATATATGAGATGTCAGATGCAGGTAAGTGCAGCAACACTGCCTCCCCTCTTCCTCACACTCAGGCCATTTATATGCATAGAGGCAGTGACTTAGGGAGTCAAAGAGATCACACATTATGGCATTGCTTCGTTTCAAAAAATAAAACTGCTTTCTGGGGTGTGTTTTGTTTCAGATCAACATAGACTTTCAAACCAAAACGCTGATCGCCCAGAATATCCAGGATGCCACGAGCGGCTGCTTTACGACGGCCCAGAAAAGAGTATATAGCCTGATGGAGAACAACTCCTACCCCCGCTTCCTGGAGTCTGAATTCTACCAGGACTTGTGCAAAAAGCCGCAGATCCCCACAGAGCCCCATGCTACATGAGATGAAGCGGGGAGCCCCAAATTGGAGGACATTTGATTTTTTTTCTTTGTCCTAAGAAAAGGCCATGAACTGGCCAGAGACACTGACCTTGAAATCAGCCTGTGGGTGTTCAGGCAACATGGCTCAGAACTATTGATTCCGAGTTGGGGGCTGGCAAGCCTGGCCGAGCAGATTGTGCAGACAGCTCCCTATCTGCGTGGAGGGCGCAGGGGAGAAAGGGGGAAGTTGTGTCCACTGTGGAGAGACAGGAGCGGGAGGCTGAAAGAGGGACTTGGTGTCATCCTCATGGTCCCAAAGCATCAACAGGTCTGGGATCAGGCGATCGTTAGCAAGCTGGCTGTCCATCTTTCCCCAAATCGGTCCCTGTCACCACATTCTGGTTTTAGTTTTAGTTTTGTCGTACAAGTAACATTACAATGTTTACTGTATACAAGGGTCTCGTATAGCAGCAGTGCTGTTATCATCTATAACACTAGAGTGAAACGTCTGTGTTTGAACTGTTCAATGCTCTGTGTAACCAAACAAGTGCTGTTGTGTAGACAACTCAGATGTCCATTGCGAGTGCCAAAATGTGTCCTGAAGGCAGCTACATTTTGAAGTGTCTTTGAATACTTTTAATAAATTAATTTTGATAAATGCTATCATATATTTGATTCTCATGTGGTTGGGTTTTGATTTGGTGGGTGGGGATTATGCAGTTTTCGTCATTGGAAATCTGAGCAGATACATGGGAGGGGATGTCATTTTTCTGTTAAAGAAGTAAGCCATAGATGGGGTGCCTATATAGCAGAATTAACGGGAAATTAATTAAATTAATAAATTGAGAAATGCTACTTGCATGGCAGACTTCACTCCTATCTCTGACTTATCCCTGCCAGGCTTTTGTAGATCAGATGAAGTCAGATCACATCCTTAGAATCACTTTGGAATCAAGCTTTCTAATATACTCTTGTAAAAGTTAAGCTGTGATTAATGAAGTAAAAAGAATACTGACCTAAAGCCCTCCATCAGTACTGTTAAGGGCCATGCAAATATGGAAAGTAAAATTTTTTAAAGGTCCCAACTTTCTTCACGTAACTAAGCATCAAGAAGAGGTTTACTAGGCAGATCTGCCTGTTGGCTTTCCCCAGTGTGAAGTTCCCCACAGAATACAGCCCTGAGCTCATGCTGAGCTGCTACAAATTCAGAACTGTCCTGCTTTGCTAGCCTTCACTGGCCAAGAAAGAATCGGGTCCTGTTCCTTTTCAAACTGGCTAAAAAGAAAGGAAAACTAGAGTCTTAACTAGCTGCTTTTTCAACCTCCTTCAGTATAGTTTTACTTTCAAAAAGAAGGGAAAGCCTCCTTTGGGATTCAAGGGACTGAGCTCAGGTGATAACAGCTCGTTGCTTAGTGAGTTCTGAGTCCTCACCTCTAGCTCTTCACTTTACACCTCCCTGCCTATCCCGCCACTTCCTCTGACATAGTGAGAGGCTATCAAAATGGTTAAACACTAAAATGCAAGTGTTCTAGAAAGTTCACCTCTAATCGGTTAGATACAACTTTTGTGATTGTTGCACATGTGTTCAGACATCCCAGCACCAACAGCCTGATCTTGGAGGTCTGGCCCTGTTCAGCAGCAGCTATCGGAATAATGCTCCTCGGTGCTTCTGAAATAGTGGCTCCTTTTCTCCAGCCAGAATCACCAAAAAAAGTTACTTATTTCTTTGGAGGATAAATATGCCCAGGCCACACAAGCCTTAATTTGGGAAGGTTTCAGCCAATAGAGCCCCAGAGACAAGACACTCTTTCACTTTGTCACCAAGTGCCAATTATTTAATTATTTTACCTCCAAACTCTCCAGTCTGCTTTCAGTCACCAGCTGCTGCCTGGTTAGCTACAGTAGTCTCAAATCATTCTCATCCCCCCCCCCCTCCCTGCCCTGCCCTCTTCCTCTTCTATATGTTCTCTGCGTGGTAATACTATGGATCCTTCCAAGACATAAGCCTGGGGTTAGAAAGAGAGTACGGGATGTAAAGTGTTTGTCTTGCATGCTGCAGACCCTGGTCCAATTTCAGCACCACATATGTTCCCCCAAGCCCCACCTGGGTTCACTCATGAGCACAGAGTCAGAAATAGCCCCTGAACACCACCAGATGTAACCCACAGCATCCCCTGACCACAGCCCCCAAAATACAGAAGCTGACCTTTTATCCAGTGGCTTAATAACCCCTGGAAGTTTGCCAGGTGATAATGATGAAGGCCTTAACTCTCTGCACAGCCTGACCCTTTTTTCCCATTCCAACCTTGTGCCCACCACATTTTCCAAGCCCTCTCACTTCTATCCCACATAGGTGCCCAGATCACAGGGCCTCCACAGGGCCTCTGAGCAAATGGTCTGGGCCCAGCACACAATTGCAGCTCTTACTCATCCACCTAAGAGGGTGATTGTCACTTCCTCCCCCGACTTCCTCCCCTGGACCAGATCCTTTTTTAGATACTCCTACAACACATGATACTTCTATAAAATACAATTACAGTACTTCTCTAATTCAGAGCACTTTGTAGTGCCCTCATTCAACTGTATGAATGCTCGATAATTTGTTGTCTTCCCTCACTAGATCATGGGTGGCACAGTGAGATTTGAAGACTCTTTCTACACACTGCTAAATGCCAACCCGTAGTGCTGGACTGACACAGCAGGGGAGTAGCATAAATGATTGCTGGATGATTACATGAGTGTGGTAGGTCTTACTGGGAGTGTCTGCCGCCGAACTGAGAGGTCACTGAGGCGGAGTTGGATGCTCCCAGTGGTTCTGCTAGTTGGGATCCCAGTGCCACAACAACAAAACAAAAATTATATTATCTCTGGATGTACTTCAGTCAACTGTGTGCGAACACCACAACTGAAGTGTGTGTGCACTCACCACCCAGCTAACATGGCCATCAAGTGTGCAAGCATCACATCAAGTGTGTACAACTCTCAGTCATCTGAGACATGGTAACAGCGAAGGAAGGGGGGGGATTATTATTAATAGACTTTGGTGAATCTAGAATATCCAATGCACAAGAAAATAAGGACCAGGTTTTAAAAGTTCCATTGACTCAAATGCCTGAAAATATCTATAGAGCTTTTTTCTTTGGCAAAAAATACCTTTTACAAGGTATAAATTGTGACATCTTACAGAAGATTACTGCAAGAAAAAAAAACAGATTTTTCAACTATTTCAGGGATGCTAAAAGCATAGGCTTTTTCCAGGTGGTATTTTCCAGTGTTCTGTAGAGAGGAATAAACTGAAATAGATTTAAGATTAGAAGTCACATACCTCCATGGATAAATATTACTTTGTGTTCCAGTTTTTCCAAGCTTACATATTTAGGATCCATAGTCCATTAATTTTTATATATTATGTTTCTTATAATTTATTGCCAGGGATGTTTCAAAATATTTCAGACAGTCTGACATACATGTCAGCCCATTTCATATATATGTGAGATATATATGTGAGATACATATATTAAGGTCTCATTAAGGCCCTCCCGTTGATCGTCGATTTGCTTGAGCGGGCCCAGTAATGTCTCCATTGGAGACTTTGTTGTTACTGTGTCTGGCATATCGAATACTCTCGGTAGCTTGCCAAGCTCTCCGAGAGGGTCGGAGGAATCGAACTCGGGTTGGCCATGTTGGCCGCTTGTAAGGCGAACGCCCTACCCGCTGTGCTATCGCTCCAGCCCTGAGATACATATATATATATATATATATATATATATACATATATATATATATGGGAAGTCTTAAAGTGATGACACAAAATGATATCAGAGAAATGAATGTTGGCTGGTTAGCTTCACTCCAATATTTGATGATTTGTGGCAAAGATTCTTACTATGTGGGGGTTAAGAATGAGCAAAAATGTCTCTGCATCAGTAGCCATGATGAGGTGGAGGGGCTATGCATTCAATAAAGTGGAGACCAGGAGAAATCCAACACTATATTTGTATCCTGTGCTTTTAATTAATTCCTTAGAAAACTATTGAACAATGATTTTCTCATAACACCCTATGACTATGAAAGAAATTATTTCATTTATGCATGCTCAGCATATTGGCAAATAAAAAATTTTTCAACAGTCTACATAGGTTTTCATTTAGTATCTTTATTTTTCTCTAGCAGTTTTGGAAACAAAAACTAAACTGTGTTAATCTTGGATAAAGCCTTAACATTAAGTTTTCTTGAGTTAATCTCATATTTATATTGTTTAAAAAATACACTGATCCTTATGGAAACTCTCCTAGGGAGTGAGGCTGTGTTTATTTAGTTGGTGCATATATTAGACTTATGCTGACATTACACCGAAATTAAAATAATGAAAGAAATGAGCCAAAATGGAAAAGAAACCTTTTTCTGCTTTATTCATAGAAAAGGTGTCTGAAACTTTTTAATTTGTCTGTAATTTTCAATCTCTTTGGCAATTCAAATTACTCAGATCTATAGTGAGTGCATTTTGAAATTACATTTTTGAAAGAACTGAGAAAATGATAAAGATACACTACAACAGGAGTTGTGGTGTAGTCTGAGACAGCCCAGACATAAAACTTTTGTTTCTAATGCAGCTGCTACTTAGCAGAAAAACTTGCCCTGTCTTGGAGGACGTTTTTACAATAAATATCCATTGGCACAAGGTAGTGAATTCTCTGATTACTGACATAAGTGACCTTCAATTATAACTTAATGTCAGAACTTAAAGTTCTATGTCTTCACTTTGGTGTTCTTTTTTTTTTTTTTCTTGTTTGTTTGGCAATGCTCAGGGCTTACTCCTAGCTCTGTGTTCAGGAGATCACTCTGGTGGACTTTAGGGAACATATTGGGTGCTAGGGATCAAGCCTGGGTCGGCTTCATGAAAGGCAAGTGCCCTCCCCACTGTACTATCTCCCTAGCCATGACCTCTTAATTTCTTATTCATCTGCTAACAGGTTGATTCTAAAACTTGACAAATTCTATGACATAAGACAAAAGTGTTAATGACTTGACTGACCTTTTAAGAGCACTTAATATAACAATGTTAGTCATCATACAATTATTTTAGGGGAAAAATGAACGATCATTTCACCATTAAACATTTGTTGTTTGTTTGTGTGCTCAGTGCTCAGGGCTTATCCCTGATTCTGCGCTTAGGGATCATTCCTAGAAGGGCTGGGAGAAACCACATGGGGTCTGGGGATCAAACCAGGGTCAGTTGTGTGCAACTATATTATCAAACAGTATCCCAATGACTGAACTTTTAATTTAACTCAGTCACTGTTGGTATAGTCACTGACTGTAGCACTGAGCTGAGGAGATAGTATTAGTACTAGAGCACATGTCTAGCATGTTGTACAAGGCCCTGAGTTTAATGCCTAGCACTCATGGCCCCTGAGCATGACCCCCTGAGCAGTGCTAGATGTCGTCCTGGTGTCCTCCAAGCACAATCAGGATAATCCTGATGATCCCTAAACACCAAGTCATTATGCCTGAAGCCCCAGATGTGGTCCCGAGCCCCAAAAGCACACCAGGACTGGTTCATCTCTATATGTATAAGAAGGAAGAGGCCTTCTACACTGACACCAGATCCACCCTGGAAGGTTTGTCACTTTGGTAGTATTAATAGAGTGACATAGTTTGTATACCTTGAACACTAATTTATTTTATTTTTTTATTTATTGTAATTTTTTTTTGTATTTATTAGTTACAAAGTGTTCATGTTTGAGTCTCGGTCATACAATGATCAAGCACCCATCCCTTCACCAGCACACATTTTCCACCACCAAAACCCCCAGTATACCCCCCATCCCACCCCTATCCCTACCTGTGTGGCAGATAATTTCCACATTACTCTCTTTCTCTACTTTGATTAAATTCAACATTTTGACACCAGTCCCACCATTATTATTTGAAATTTCCCCCCAACTCTCAGACAAGCTGAAAAGGCAACATTAGACAATTTGCTTTCTATTGCTGGTTATGAATAGCATATGATGTCATATGATAGCATAGAATTCCAAGTGATCTTGGAATTCTAAAATGTTAAGTCTGGAGAGATTTCTGCCCATCTGAGATTCGTTTGTGTGTCTCTGGGATCATGACCGTTATGGAGTGTAATAAGTAGCCCAGGGCAGGGGGCAGGGGGCATCTCAGGGTCCGGTCAGGGTGGGGGAAGAGAAGGACCAGTTACTCCCTTATCCTGAGAGGCCCGATGATGAACACTAATATTAATACTACAGTGACCATTACTGCAATACAATGATAGATATAATGGGAAATAATGTAAAAATTAATATGCCAAACATGTCATTTTAAATCTTGTAAGAGCAAGATTTTACTATTAGCATAGTAAAAGAACAAGTGAATGAATTTTAATAATATATATAAAATCAAAAATATTTTAAAATTATCATTTAAAGTATCACATAAAGGTGTAACTTTAAAAAATAAAAAATAAAATAATCCGTGCTTTGTGTTTTATTTTTTCAGCATCCAAAATATGCATTATCACGAGTGGCATTCAAAATTCTTTACTACAATGTTGCCTTTAGTTAGAAAAAGTGTCTTCTCTTTGTGAAATAAAGGCAGTTAGTAGATTGCTTAAGATATACTCCCATACCTGCTGGATGTATGACCCAGCAGAATAAACAGAACATTGTGATATTATGGAGCTTTATAACCCCTTATCTATAAGAGTGGTAATAGATCCTTTAAAATTGTATTGCTTTTTAAATAAATGAATACAATGGTTCATGTGAAGTGTTAATAACTTTTGTAGCAAAAAAGAAGTATAATAACAACGTTTTGAAGTGTTAGCTATTAACTACTTCATACAATTTCTTTAGACATGATGAAGATCCATCCCATCGATACTGTTGTCTGGAAAATCATTAATTTTCAGGTAATATGAACATTCTGCCTGGAAAGAACCAGTTTTTCAAGGGAACCACACCCTTTTTCATTATAGTTAGAATTCATGCATCTTTCCGTGCATTCAACAATACAAAGTCACAAATCCAACTAAGCAATGAACAAAACTTAGAGTTTCTGCCATCAAAAGAGCTTTCATTTTAGTGGATTGCCACTGGTTATTTTCCTTGCTTACCTCTATCATTGGGTTGGAGCGATAGCACAGCAGTCGGGCGTTTGCCTTACAAGCGGCCAACATGGCCGACCTGAGTTCGATTCCTCCGCCCCTGTCGGAGAGCCTGGCAAGCTACTCGTGATGTATTTGATATGCCAAACGCAGTAACAACAAGTCTCATGATGGAGACGTTACTGGGCCCGCTCGAGCAAATCAATGAACAATGGGAGAACTGTGATCCGTGACCTCTATCATTAGCATGATTTTGTCTGCAAATATTATAAAAACTCGAGTCAAGCTGGCTTGACAAACAAATTCAGATCAGAATGAATCCAGACATTATTTGTGCAAGCCTGGCTTCTGCTGTTACTCTGAATTTCTTTCTCTCTGCTCCCCTGAGCCACTAGCAAACATGTCAAGTTTTGTCGACAGGTTTTCATCGTCATCACAAAATGGTGGCAAGTAGGAACAGAAGCAATGGCAAAAAAGAGACTTCCCCCAATCAGCAGGGGAACCACCTCTTTCTTAAGTCTAACTGGATCAATTTAGATCAAGTAGTCCAGAGAATAAGCCAGGCACTAACTGAATTAACCCGGGGCTTTCTCAATAACCATTCAGAAAGAAAGGAAAACCAGCAGGGTAGAAATACCATTCCAAGAGCAAGGCATGCCTCAAAAGCTGTCTGGAGAAAACAATATAAAGAGGTGACTGAAAATAATTAGGGTTCAGTAAGTAAAAGGAGTGAAAATTTAGGGTGCAATCAACAATGTCTCACACATAATGCTAAAAATGAAATTGTATTTGTGTATTTGCTCTATAGTCACTAAAGAATCAGGCCTTGACTCATTATATATTTGGGAATAATATCACAAGATGGATGACTATAAAATAAAATTCAGAAAACACCTGATTTTTATTCTGACTGCATGGAGTATTATCTTTATCAGTTCAAACATGGTCGGAGAGTATTCGATGGGCAAACAGACGGGGATTACATACTTGGGAAACCATCATTAACAATATTATAAATCACAGTGCCTCAAACAATATATTAAAGTTTTAAAATTTTTGATATTATTTATCAAACAAGAACTCGACTTAGAAATTTTATTTGTTGCTCCAACTTTTATAACACTACTTCATAATCAGTTTCCTGCTCTTTTGGGATCAGTTCCCCTTTTTTCAAATCACCTGTGTAATGAATTTTTCAGAGTTTTCTATTTTTCACATACAATTTTACTGTGTATTGTCTCCTTTCATTTTTATTATCTTTCTCTTTCTAAATAAGTAAGAGTAGCAAAGAAGTCATACTCTCCTGAAAATCAACAGATTGAGATTATGATCAATCCAATATTAGCTGGTTAATATAGCTATCTCATTTTCTAGTTAACCCAGGAACGGTCACTTCTCAAGATCTGTTACTTCTTCTATAAGACAGGATCTCTAAAACCTCTTTCATTTCAAAAATCCTGGTTGACTTTAGATATTCCCTGTAATCAATCCTGACACTATGTTCACTGTCACTGTCCTCCCATTGTTTATCGATTTGTTAGAGTGGGCCCAGTAACGTCTTCATTGTGACAATTGTTACTGTTTGGCATATCAGATATGTCACGGGGAGCTTGCCAGGCTTTGCCGTGTGGGCTAGATACTCTCTGTAGCTTGCCGGGCTCTCCGAGAGGGGTGGAGGAATCAAACTCGGGTCGGTCATGTTGGCTGCATGCAAGGCAAATGCCCTACCCGCTGTGCTATCGCTCCAGTCCATTATTTCTCCTAAAACAATCTGAGGTGAAGTCACAGCTTTAACTTCCCACTGTCTTCTCCATACTGAAAAGCAGAGACATCACTTTGTGGGTGACAACTTTCTCAGACACTCTAACTCCATTCTTTCGAACCCTACACCATCTATTCCTCAAAATGCAACTTGTGTTTCCATGTGCCATATCACTTTATTAGTCGCTATATTCAGTCTTTCATTAACTGGACGCAACAGATAATGAGCAAGTGAGCAAGCAAGATAATTCTAGATTCTGAACAAATGTTTATTAAAAAAAAAAGACGACTGGAGGTGCAAGAGGGAGAAGAGAGAGTGGTCTGAGAGCATGCTGGAGCTGGCACTGTTACTAGATTCTCCATAAACTGAAAAATAAAACCAATGTAATTCTGACTTGCAATAACAAACTCTCTATAGAATAGACCTAAAACTTGCGTTATCTAACCCTAGCTTTCTGTTAATTTTAAAATAATTTTTTATCTAAAACATCATATTTTTATCAGTATGGCATTCAATATTATTAAAATTATAAAGAAGAAAAAAATTCCCAGACCATGGCATGTACTGTTTTCTTGCCTAACGTGCCCTTCTCTGTTTGAGATTTCCCAATTGCTTCTTCAAATTCTTGACAGAATGTTGATTTCTTTTACATTTCTTAGGCAAAACCTGAGTAGCTGAATACTTTCTTATCTCTCACATTATTTAGTTCAAACCTCCACTGTCACAATTTCATGTGATGGATACTATCTATTCCAAAACATGAATATTTTCTCTTCTGCTCTTGCTTGTAGAGACATTTCCCTGTCAGTTAAAGCACTCTCATTTCTTAGGCAAGATGTGACATTTTTCCAGAGAAGGAAGGAGAACGCTATATCTTGGTCAGCATCCAGTCTGTTTGTTTGTTCTTTTAACACATAAGGTTGGCTCTAGGGCAAAGGTTCTGAATGTGTGTGTGTGTGTGTGTGTGTGTGTGTGTGTGTGTGTGTGTGTGTGTTGGGGGATAGGTATGGGAGGATCTGTACCCTTGAACAGAAGAAAATGTGATCTCTATTTACACTAACCCATGTCTAAATTTAACATTTCCTCCCATTGTTGAAACTGTGATAGCAAAACTAAACATGTGATTCTGTCACAAAGAGAATTCAGAAACTTTTACATCAACTTCCAATCACTGAAGATATTTGGAAATCTTGTTTATGACCATTATCACTTCAAAATTTTGGGGGGCTAGAGCGATAGCACAGCGGGTAGGGCGTTTTCCTTGCATGCGGCCAACCCAGGTTCGATTCCCAGCATCCCATATGGCCCCCGAGCACTGCCAGGAGTAATTCCTGAGTGCAGAGCCAGGAGTAACCCCTGAGCATTGCTGGGTGTGACCCAAAAAGAAAAAAAAATCAACAATAATTGGACCTACCTCTAGATATTTTATATCAATAATGAAGCACATATTCCTGCATTACATAATTAAAAAAATGTTTCAGAAACCAAAGCGATAGTAAAATGAGTAAGCTGCCTCACTTGAAGGCAACTGACCCAGATTCAATACCTGACACCTCATATCATCCCCTGAGCACCTCCAGCAGTGATCCTTGAGTCAGGAGTAAATCCTGAGAATAGCCGGGTGTGACTCAAAGACAAAACTAGTTTTTATTTTTAAGTACAGTAGTTTTATGTTAGTTAATAAATTCATTATAAGAAATTATACACATTAATACTGTGTCCTATATACCCAGTTTCCCCAATGAGGACATCTTGCAAAAATCCAGGAAAAGTTCACAACTAGGATATTCATACTGATATTGATACTATCAAAATACTGAACATTTTCTACCCTGCAGTATCCTTGACCACAGTCATACATTCCCTCCTACCGCATCCCATTCTTAAACCCTGGTAACCACTAATCTCTCCATTTCTATAGTACTGTCAATTCTAGGATATTCTAGAAGTGGAGTCCTCCAGTCTGTAACCTTATGAAACTGGCATCTCCAATAATTCTATGGAGATAATACATATGTTTCAATTATCAGTATCATTCATGCAACCGTGTGATTTTATATGATGCATGCAGCAGTATTATTCCTTTTATTCAGAGTAATATTTCATAGCACAAGTATTCCAACACCTATTTATCCATTATCCTCACTGAAATACATTTGAATTGCCTCCAACTTAGGCTATTATTAACAAAACTACTGTAATCAATAAGGTACTTAGGAGTGGTGTCAAAGTAAGTTTTCATTTTTCTGGTTAACTGCCCAAGAACACATTTACTAGGTCATACAATCGTCATATGATTCATTTTGTAAGAAAATTGCCCAACTATTTTTCCAAGTGCTTTGTACTATTTTACATTTCATCAGTAACTTTGTACGAGTTTGTTCTAGTTTTTTCTCCCATCTTCACAAGTACTTGATATAAAAGACACTTTAATATACTTTAATATAGTGATATCTTATTGTGGATTATTTGGATTATCCACACATAATTCTTAAGATAACTCTCTTTGACCACTTATATTTTGAATTAGCTGTTGATATGTTTTTCTTGTTTTCCTTTGCTTTCATAGAAAAGTAGTTCAAGTTACTAAGATCAAATGTTCTTAGATTTCCTTCATCAGAGAATGTCTTGATTTCACCTTTATTCCTGGTGGACATTTCCATTAGATACAGAACTTGGAGTTGACAATTCTTTCCCCCTTTCAATACATCTTCTCTTCATGCCACAAACTGGAAACAAACTACCTTAACATCCAAGTTATTTGATTGTTATCTCTAATCCTTCTCCTGTTAGAACGGTCGATATTTTTATTCAGGTGATGGCAGTTTTCATACCCAATTCTCCAGTTTGGTCCTTCTTTAAATCTTTTATCTTCTCATTGGAAAATTTTCCCATTTTCTCTTGTGTTTTCTGTTTCTACATAATTTTTTTATTGAACAATTTCTGTAATACTGTTTTAAAATTGAAAATTCTTTGAGCATGTCTATCACCTCACTGTTAACATTCGCTGATTAGCTTTTTCCATTCAAATTTATGGCTTCCTGGTTCTTGCAATGACAACTGATTTTGTATCAAAATCTCTACATTTTAAATATACTGCTGTGAGAACCTGGATGTTTTTAAGCCTTCCATTTTAGCTGGATTCATCTGATACTCTCCCAGCAGAAGAAGATGATACTTACTATTCCAGTGGATTATAAGTTTATGTTTCCCGGCTGATCTGAGCTGACAAGAAACAGAGAGGCTCATTTTAGTGCAGGATAATGGTGCAGTTCCAGCTCCCCATAGAACTCCACTGACACCCTCCTGGCTTGCAGCCTGGCAGAGATGGAAATCTATTCTTCACATTCAACCTTTGCTGGCACAAATGTGGACACTGCCACAAGTTTTGTTTTGTAGTGTTTGGTTAAAACAAACAACTCAGTGTTTAAGCATTTGTCTTCCTTCTCAGCCCTTGACTGTTCCTTTTGCCTAAAGAAGGAAAGCTTTTGTTGAGACTTCTTAATCTGCACTCCTTGACATTTCTGGGCTGGCAGCTTTCTCAATTCCAGATCTAGAAAATATGAAACACAAAGAAAATCTAAAGGATTCACCACCACATTATTCCTTGGGCCCTAAAGTCTTCAGTTATTCTTCTTATGTTTCATATATAATGTGTAGGGATTTTAGAGATCTTTAATTGTGGGAGAGAGAAGAAAAGAAGCATCTATGTCTTTTAAGAGAAGCACCCCCCAGGAGGTGTTAGTCTCCTCCATCACTATTTTTGGTTAGTATTTTAACTACTGTATTTCACCACAATTGGTTTCCTTTGCAATCCCATATGTTTTATTCATGCGTTTATAAAAAAAACATGTTGAGGCTCACCAGGCAATCACAGGGATGCTTGATACAAGTATAGCTGTATATTCAAACTACAGAGTCACCAACACTGAAAACAGGGGAGCCAAACAACAACAACAAAATTATGAGATGTGCCTGACCAGAATGAAGGTTGGAGGGTCAGGTAGAGGGAACCAGGGACACTGGTAAAGGGAAGTTGACACTCATGGTGGGACTGATGCTGAAACACAGTATGCCTCAAACTCAATTATGAATAACTTGTAAACAATGGTGTCTGAATTTTTTTAAAAAATAATAAAAATAATCACTGTCACTGTCCTCCCATTGTTCATCGATTTGCTCGAGCAGGCCCAGTAACATTGTGAGACTTGTTACTGTGTTTGGCATATTGAATATGCCACGGGTAGCTTGCCAGGCTTTGCTGTGGGAGAAAGATACTCTTGGAAGCTTGCCAGGCTCTCCAAGAGGGCCAGAGGAATCAAACTCGGGTCAGCCATGTTGGCTGCGTGCAAGGCGAACGCCCTACTCGCTGTGCTATCACTCCAGCCCAATAAAAATAATAAAACTTAAAAAGAACAGTTGTATAAAAGCATGAAAAAATTATATTCCGAGATACTATCACAGGCTCAGCTCCCTTTTCTAGAGCATACATTTGGTCCTCCTAACATCTATGCATCCTCTCAAACCTCACAGATGGTTTTGTGGAGAAGGTAAACTACAATTCGAGTTAAGACTATTGCATAGAGTGGAAGACAGAGCTCTTCATTACCAAACAAGGCTCTGGGTCAAAAAGTGACCACATCTGTGGACATTCCTCAAAATTCCAGGGAACACATCCCTTCCTCTGACTGGGGAAGTGTCGGCCATCCTTCTCATCACCTTTAATTCAGACTCTCCATTCCCTAGAACAGCCTGTCCTGCACTTGCCTACACTGGAAATCCCCTTTCTCAAAGCCCAGTATTCTCATGGGCCTGCCTCCAAATCAGGAAGTCTCATCTCACCCACCAGCATGTGGTATGAGAGAAGGGAAAGACCGTACACCAGGACTTGAAAGAGTCTCTCAAACAATTTCTCACTACATTTAAATCTCTCCATGTTATTTCACTGGATTCCTCAACAGAAACAAACGGCTGTGTTTTTCTTTCTATTCCCAGTATTTAACATAATATGAGGCTTATGACCAATGTCTTTAATAAGTGTTGTTAAGTGAACAAATGCTTACCCAATTCAAAATATATTAGAATGTATTAAGAGACTTCATGACTGAAATTTTTATTTTCACTAAAGTAAGATTCATATTCATTTATACACATGTTACTCATGCTTTGGGCTTTCTTTACTAATCATTCTTTACTATCCACTGTTACTCATCCCAAGTTAAACAATAAAATGTATGCATGGTTTCTGCCTTTCACAGACCATCTGGCATGGAAGTCATGCATCTGTTACTTCATAAATATGTTTATGAATGACACAGAATTTCCAGGTCCTATAACACCCCCCTCCTCCATTCTCCACCCCAGCTCCTAGGTTCAAGGTAAGCACACCCTAGGGCAACAGCGTAGAGAATATTGTCCTAGAAATAAGATCGATTCAGATAAGCCCCAACATGATCTGTCAGTCTGCCAGATGGCAACACCTTTCATGACCTAGAGTCTAGAAACACAAGTCTAGTGCTCTTGAAAGCAGTCTCATAAATCTTTAACTCACACAACCTTCCCTCAATCTCTATTAGCAAATGACAACATAACCAAGAATTTTCTCATTTCAGTGCTAACAAGCTACTCAACCAAGTCCAAGAAATGAAAAGAACATTACCCAGGAGTCAAAAGGAAGTGACTAAGAGTTGGGAAATGGTTCATAGCATCAGGAAGGACAACTTGCAAAGAAGGGTAACATTCCACGCCTCCTCTCGGGCGGATGTTCGGGACAGCCCTATGAACTGTCAAGAAAGATAAACCAAGGTTTGTTCTCAGTACGGCAATGACAAAGGAGTCTTGGCAGTGAATCTGACAGCTAACACTATGAGTGAGGCCACTGACGACAATAATTAATGAATAACCTGAGTGGAACGTTCCTTTGGCGAGGTTGAAACCATTGAAGAATTAATAGATTCTAGCCTCAGAGGAACACCTGCACAGTCCAACTAGAAAAGAAAATGGGTGGGGGGGGGGGGGAAGGATATGTTTTTAAAGCAGCTATGTTGGTTCCTATGCTTAAATAGGAAAAGATTTATGATTTGAATTTTAAAAAAATAACATCAGAAGTAAATGAACAGTTCATATAAAAATAGATTTGGAGATATTTAGTGGTTTGGGTATATGCCTTTCATGTATAAAACCTCCGTGAGCTGTATTGCGGATTCACTACCAGGATCTCACCATTCTACAAAGAAGTGATCGTTGATGTCAAGAGAGGGGTGCGGCAGGGTGATACCATTTCACCAAAACTCTTCAGTGCCACCCTCGAGAACATCATGCGACGACTGGAATGGGAAGGAATGGGAGTGAAGATAGATGGTCGGCAACTACACCACCTCCGCTTTGCTGATGACATTGTTTTAATAACACCAAACATTAGCCAAGCGGCACAAATGCTGGCCGACTTTGACCATGAGTGTGGAAAGGTAGGACTACAGCTGAATCTTACGAAGAAAATGTTTATGAGAAACAGCCTTGTTCCTGACGCCCCATTCGCTCTCAATGGAACGGCCATCTCCGAATGCAACAGTTATGTGTACCTAGGTCGAGAGGTCAACATGACAAATGACCTGGCACCCCAGCTGCGCAGGAGGAAGAGAGCGGCTTGGAACGCCTTCAAGAACGTCAAAGAAATAGCTAAGAGGACGAAGAACCTCCGGCTCCGGGCACATCTCTTTGATTCCACTGTTCTTCCTGCATTAACATATGCCTCAGAGACCTGGGCCCTACGCAAACAAGATGAGAACACTATTCAGGTCTCCCAAAGAAGAATAGAAAGAGCTATGCTTGGAATATCACGTTTCTCTCAAATGAGAGAAAGAATCCGGAGTTCTGACATCCGTCGATGATCAAGAATCAGGGACGCTGTCTCATTTCCCAAGGTGTCAAAAATCAGATGGGCTGGTCACGTAATGAGATTTAAAGACGACCGCTGGACTAGAGCGGTTACCGACTGGATTCCACGGGATGTCAAAAGACCGCGTGGCCGCCCACCTTCCAGATGGTCAGACTTCTTCGTCAAGATCATGAACGATCGGTTTGAGGCCCTTCATGTTCCTGGAGCGAACAGATGCCATTGGGCTACACTAGCACACGACAGGGACAAATGGAGACGTTACTGGCGCCCGCTCAAGCAAATCGACGACTAACGGGAAGTTAAGTGATTAAGTATAAAACCTGAGTCAATCTCCAGCACCAAAAAAAAAATAAAAATAAGAAAATAATATATATATATCCTATAAGTTAAGATATATACAGGAAATATATATCATATATATGATATATATTCCATAAGCTAAGTAGCACTGTAGCTCTGTCCTCCCATTGTTCATCAGTTTGCTCGAGCGGACACTAGTGATGTCTCCATTGTGAGATTTGTTGTTACTGTGTTTGGCATATCGAATACACCACAGGGAGCTTGCCAGGTTCTGCCCTGCGGGCAGGATACTCTTGGTAACTTGCTGGATTCTCCAAGAGGGAAAGAGGAATGAAACCCGGGTTGGCCATATGCAAGGCAAACTCCCTACTCGCTGTGCTATCACTCCAGCCCATAAGCTACGTATATCCATAAAAGCATAGATATTTGTTTATTTTAAAACTTCTAAAGCTTAAAAAATATCTCTATATATATGTAAAATTAGTGTTATAAACTTGTAAGTTCTGAGTTCTGAGTTGAATATCATGACATATATAGTGGCACAAAAGTTGCCCAAAAATGTTGGTCAAATTTCAAAATAACTTTATTTAATTCTCTCTCTCTCTCTCTTTCTCTCTCTCTCTCTCCATCCCCCTCCCTCCCTTTCTCTTAGGTTTTTTGGGCCAAACTTGGTTAGTGCTCAGGGTCTACTCAAAGCTCTGTGATTGGACATTCCTCCTGGTGGTACTTAGGAGCATATGTTGTGCAGGGGATGGAATCACAGCTTCCTCCAAGCACAGCCTGCACTCAAGGCTGAGCGATGAGTCCAGCCCTCATTCACACAGGCCTTATCCAGCAATGTTCAGGGGACTTGGCAGGCTAGGGCTACTCCTAGCAGTGCAGGACTGACAGTTTGGTGCTCTCCCAATGGTGCACTCAGGGACAATGCTGTGTCAGGGACTGGACTTGGGTTTTAGAAGGGTAAGGCATGTGCTCTATCACCTAAGCTATCTCAAGGACAATTCTTCCGAATTTTCTTCTAATTTCTGTTGTGATGCTTCTATGGGTTGACTGGCTTCTGTCTCCTGCAACACGAACCCTACTTCAGGAATTACTAGCACAGCCTACCTGATTTCAGTTTGGCTTTCAGACAGCAGCACATAGTTTTATATCCTTATATTTTAGCACTGCACTGTCCTCCGGTTGTTCATCGATTTGCTCCAGCGGGCCCAGTAACATCACCATTGTGAGACTTGTTGTTACTATGTTGTTACTTGTTGTTACTATGTATATATTTATGTAGGAGTACTGCTATTTATTCAGTCACTGATTAGGCTGGTTGAATTGGGCATGAACTCCACCTTACATGTTTTTTTTTCATTTTTTTTATAATTTAATTTATTGAATCACCATGAGAGCAGTTACAAAGCTTTCGGGTTTAAGTATTTAGTCATATAATGAAACATTCATACCTTCACCAGTGTCCATTCTTTACCACCAAAACCCCCAGTTAACTCCCCCATCCCACACCCTCCCCTTACCTGTGGGGCAGATGATTTCCACATTACTCTCTCTCTACTTTGATTACATCCAATTTTTTGATGCCAGACCTACCATTATTATTTGGGATTTTACCCCAACACTCATATCTGCCAAAAAGGCAAGAGTAAACAGTTTGTTTTCTATTGCTGGTTATGAATAACATATGATGTCGTGCATCTGCAGTAGTGGCCACGCGATTTTGAAATTTTAACAATTAAATCTGGAGGGATTTCTCCCCAAACATGCTGGGTTCTGAGATTTGTTTCTGAGTCTCTGGGATCATGGCCATTATGCATCTTGTTCAGGAGTCAGAGAGGCTGTTTGTGGGCAGCAACTTGGGGTCTCGTTGGGGTGGGGAGGAAAGGGCAGGCTCCACCTCCATTCCATGAGGCCCCGTGTGTCTCGTCACTCAGGGTCCAAACCTGACTGTTCAATGGCCTCTGGAGGATGGCGGCCAACAAGCCGCCTAGGAGGAGCAGGCAGAGGGACAGCACCCTTTCCCTCCTGGGATGGGCCGGTGACAGTAACCTACTGAGGGGTCTGGACACATTTTTGCCAAAAGCTGCTGGGTTCTGAGATTGTTTCTGAGTCTCTGGGATCATGGCCATTAATCAGCTTGATCAGGAGCCAGAGAGGCCGTTTGTGAGCGGCAACTCAGGGGTCTCTTTGGGAAAGGGAGGAAAGGGCCAACTCCACCTCTATCCCTTGAGGCCCTGCATGTCTTGTCACTGCAGGCCCAAACTTGACTGTCCAGTGGCCTCTGGAGGATGGTGGTTACCAGGCCACCAAGAGGAACAGGTCAAGGTATGGAACCTATTCCCACCTGGGGTGGCCCAGCACCTGTAACTTACTGCAGGAACTGAATGCATTTCTGCCAAAAGTTGTTGGGTTTCGAGATTTGTTTCCGAGTCTCTGGGATCATGGCCATTAAGCAGTTTGATCAGGAACCAGAGAGGCCATGCCTCCAATTATATAGCTGAGCTGGAGGTTGTTTGTGGGTGTGTCTCCCACATACCTAACTTTTGGCAGTTTACTTTCTTGGTAAACTTTTCCCCAAGTTTTTGGGGTCTGGCCAAAGGCACAGCAGCAATTTTGGGTTATCTGGAAGTCTGAAGGTGCCATCAGGCTGCTGATGCACTCACCTCACAGGTATAGATTGTCCTGCTGGCGGCAGCATACCCCCAACTAGGCTATATTTTAAAGACACAAATGGAGCCACCCATGAGCTTAAGCCAACTTTCAAGGTTATATGGCAAATAGATGCCCAAGTCCAAAACAAAACACACTTGCTACTGCCCCATTCTCTTCCTTGTCTAACATGGAAGTTTATGAAAAATTATGGAAGATGTTTACATATCAGTATAAGAATAATAATTTCTTCCTTAAGTTAAAGACAACATTAGAAATTGAATAAACAATTTTATCTGCATTTTTGAGGCATCATTGGTTTACAGGACTATTTGTTTTACAGGACCACCTTACACCTCTTCAAAATGTATCTCCTCCATATCACATCCTCTATCAGTGTCAATATTCCTTCTCCACATACCATTGTGCTCCTTCTCCAATTTCCACCTAATCTCCATTCCTCCTTTGGCAAGTCTCAGCTCTAAGGTCAGAGTCTAAGGATTGATTCTCACTGAACTTTGTTCTCTTTTCTTTGGTAGTTTCATCTTTTCTATGGTGGGTGTGGAGGAGGGGTTCCTAAGAAATGCTCATTTGGCTTAGGGGTTCTCACCAGAAATTTTCAACCTTCCAGGACAGTGATTCCATACAAAAACCCAAGGATATGATGCTGCTCTGTCCTTATTTGGACCAGACAGTTGGACCACCATGGTGGTTCTGAGAGCCTTCAGGATTGCACTTGGAGGGCCTGGAGGGCCAAGTGGTACCATAAGTTGAGCCCAGACCAGGTGCCTGTTGAGCATGCACCCTAACTGTTGTACTCTCTCTTCACCCCAGTTTAATCTTCTGTCATAACTGTGTCTTATTCAACTGTGTATATGTATCACATTGAAAAGAACATTTTAAGAGGATAGAAAAATACAACTTCATCATTTTCCATCCAAGCACGTGAAAATTCAGGTTTGGAACTGTGTAGATAAATCATAAAGGAAGGGTAATGACTCCAAAGTTACCACAAGAAGAACCTAAGCAGTTCGTCCCCATGAACCACTGTTACAGAACTGATAAATTCTTGGAAACTCTAAGTGAGACAGCATATAGCAAAGCTAATTTGACCAAAAACTATTTGATAAAACACTAACAGATATAGCAGTCACCCTAAGCCCTTTCATACGGTCAAGTTTACATTGAGCATGTATGTGATTGTCCCCTGGTTCCTTATTTTTCACCTTACAGTATCTTGTTTATTTTTCACTTTACAATTTCTATATTTTTCACTTTACAATTATATATTTTTCACTTTACAATTTCTTTATTGTTAAGCTTGATTATTCTAGTTCAGGATCACAGGTAATAAGAATCCCATCCATGCTACTTATGGCACTGGGCCTCAAGCCTATATATTACAGGACAAATCATACAGACTCCCACATTCACTCTCGCCAATGCAACCAAGACACCCATAAACTTCATGAACACATCTCTGGGGTGAGTGTGGAATCTGGTGTATCCAGAGAAAGCCCTCACAGTCACAAGAAGCATGTAAAAGCCACACCGACGATGGGCCTAGCCAAGATTGATGCTTTGATCTCATCATATAATAAGGAAAGGGCACCACACAAAATTATGTTAAGAGAACTAGATGCAGTGTGGAGAGATAACAGAGGGCTCAAACATCTGTCCAAGAGTCAAGCAAATGTCCAGTCAACATTTGAACGAAAGAGTGAAAGAGAGAGAGGAAGCAGAAATAGTAGATTCGTTTGAGAACACAGTTCTAGAAGATAAGGGGGAGAAGAGCTTTGCACAAAAAAATTCAAGGAAAACAATTCAAAATACTAGAAAAATGTCAAATAAAGTTGGGACTTTTATTTGAATTTGAGGTTTCTAAAAATATTTGGCCATAGGTTCTGTATACCACAGATTCAAAAGTGTGGGGAATTTTTAATGTCACTTTTGTACAAGAGAGCAGAAAGATAAAAATGGTCCCTAACAAGTGTGTCCTTGCCCCTTAGCATTTCTTTAAATGACAAGAAAATTCAAAAAAGACAGACTACAATTGTACGCACAAGAAAAAATGAGAAATGAAACTACAGCGGTCACAATAGGGATAGAAAAGTGAAAGGAGATGTCGTCAATATTTTGGAAGAAATAAAGGCAAACTGTATATAACATACAACACTGTAATATATGTACACATACGTTAAGATTCTACAATTCTGTAGCACAGTAGCACTGTCCTCCCGTTGTTCATCGATTTGCTTGAGCAGGCACCAATAATGTCTTCATTGTGAGACTTGTTGTTTCTGTTTTTGGCATATCCAATACTCCACGAGGAGCTTACCAGGATCTGCGGTGCAGGCATGATACTTGGTAGCTTGCCGGTCTTTCTGAGAGGGACAGAGGAATCAACCCCGGTCGGCTGCTTGCAAGGCAAACGCACTACCTACTGTGCTATTGTTCCAGCCCTCTACAATTGTAGCCTTTGAAATATTTGCATGAGGAGAAATTAAATTCTTACATATTTGAAACATTATTTGGAAAGGCAAGTCAAACAATTTACCTGTAAAAAGCAATTCTATGATACCCTAAATAACAAATGAAAGTCAGTGAAGAAATATGCGCAACCATCAAAAAGAAAAAGAACCAGTGATGGCGTGGATGTGGGGAGAAAGGAACTTTCATTCATTGTTGGTGGGAATGTTGGCTGGTCCAGCCTTTTGGGAAAACATTATGGGCATTCCTCAAAAAACTAGAAATTGAACTTCCATATGACCAAGCAATGATCTGGAGTGATAGCACAGCGGTAGGGCGTTTGCCTTACAAGCGGCCAACATGGCCAACCCGAGTTCGATTCCTCCGCCCCTCTCGGAGAGCCCGGCAAGCTACTGAGAGTATTCGATATGCCAAACACAGTAACAACAAAGTCTCCAATGGAGACGTTACTGGGCCCGCTCGAGCAAATCGACAATCAACGGGAGGGCCTTTACTTTTACCTTACCTTTATGACCAAGCAATACCTCTTCTGGTAATATATCCTGGGGACCAATAGCACAGTAGAAATGGCATCTGCACTTGCATGTTTATTGCAGCACTGTTCACAATAGCCAGAATACGAAAGCAACCAGAGTGCCCGAGAACAGGTGATTGTTTAAAGAAACTTTGGTACATCTAGACAATGGAATACTATGCAGCTGTTAGGAAAGATGAAGTCATGAAATTTGCTTATAAGTGGATGAACATGGAGAGTATAATGCTAAGTGAAATGAGAAAGAGGAACGGACATAGAATGATTGCACTCATTTGTGGAATATAAAATAACATAATATGAGACTAACACCCAAGAACAGTAGAGATAAGGTTCAGGAAGATCGCTCTGCAGATGGGAAGCCTGCCTTATGTACTGCAGAAGAAGGCAGTTGGGATAGAGAAGCGACCACTAAGTAAATGATGGTTGTAAGAATCACTCAGGATGGGAGATGTGTGCTGAAAGTAGACTACGGACCAAACACAATGGCCTCTCAGTATCTGTGTTGCAAACCATGATGCCCAAAAGTAGGGAAATGGGCTGGAGCAATAGCACAGCAGGTAGGGCATTTGCCTTGCACACGGTGGGCCTGAGTTTGATTTCCAGCATTCCATATGGTCCCCTGAGCACCACCAGGGGTAATTCCTGAGTGCAGAGCCACTGAGTGTGACCCAAAAAGAAAAAAAAAAGTAGAGAGTGAGTAAGAAGGAAGATGCCTGACATAGAGGTGGGGATGGGATGGGGGAGGGGTGGCGGGAGGGATACTGGGAACATTGGTCATGGAATATGTGCACTGGAGGAGGGATGGGTGTTTGATCATTGTATTACTAAAACTCAATCATGAAATCTTTGTAACTGTATCTCACAGTGATTCAATAAAAAGTTTAATTAAAAAGATTTTAATTTATAGAGACTATAAAACCCAGCTCCCAGAAGAGAACAGCACAGAGTCTCCTGTCCCCATGCCTGGCTGTCCCTTGGAGGGGGGCAGCTTGAGTTTCCTTCCCTGTCCCCGAGCAGAGCCCCTGAAGCTGAAGACCTCCAGTACCAGCCACAACCATACTGAGACCACTCTCCACACGCATGAAGGAACCAGCCAAGGAACACAGGCATGCGGGTCCCAGGGCTGAGATCTCCAAGCCTGCTCAGATCAGGGCTGAGCATCCTTCACCCAGATCCTCCATTTCCAGTAGGCAGGGGTCACACCCACCAACTGCCCTGGCGCCAGGTAATACCATCAATGGTCAAAGACCCAGAGACTATAAAATCCAGCTCCCAGCGATATCTTATTATCTCATTCTTATTTTGGACAACCTGTCAGGCTACCAAATGTAACCTGCCCACAAGGCAGAGTCTGGCAAACTCCCCGTGGCTTACCCAATATGGCAAATACCAGTAACGATGATGGGTCTCATTCTCCTAACCCTGAAAGAGTCTTTTAATATGGCACTTTTTAAAATCTCAGGGCTAGGACGAAGGAGACTTTACTGGTGCCTGCTCGAGGCAATCGACGGACAACAGGATGATAGTGATCATGAATTTATATAGAAGTCAGGCAGATTTTTTAGTTTAAGTTGTCATAAAAGTATGATTAACTGCTAAAGAGAGTAAGTTGAGGTAGAATTCATCATTTAAATAGGCTTGACTAAATAGTCTACCCAGTAATAAAGACATCTTTTTATTTCTAAACAGGAAAAGACCATTTAAATGGTTTTGCAGATGCAATTCTCCAAATACTGCAACTAAGACTCTAGTTTGCAATCACCACTGGCCTGCACTTTCTGAGACAGCATTTCCCCATACTCGTGAAGTTCTTGTGAAGAAAGATATCAAGAGAAAAATGCAGATCACCAAGGTATGTGATTATCAGAAAACCCATGGCCAGATTCTATGAGACAGTCTGCCTCATTATCCTCCAGTCTTTTGAATATTTCTATTTTTCAGACTGAAATCAGAAAAAAACTGCTTGTATGAGATGGAGAGATTTTAATACTTCTCCGAGTACTTGTCTTGCGGCATGGAAACGAGAAAGCTGTTCTCTGGGACTCCTAGTTCCCCTATCAACTACCTCTCTACACAGACAGGCCAACAGCAATCTCATCCGACTCACACTGACCACATTTGCAAAAGAAAAAGAGGATATAATTAATTTTCCAAAAAGTGAAGCACCAGGAGGCATCAGAAAAGGCAGGGAGGTCTTGCTAGCAGTATGTGGAAAGAGTCTTGCTTTGCAAGGCACCCAAGATATAGAGGACCAGAAAATAGAAAGAGAGGACTCTTTCCACACAGAAAGGTCTCACTGGCCAATAACTTCAGGTGCTAGAAGTTATGTCATGAATTTAAACACTTGATATGTCATCTAAGAAAGAGAATTCTCAATTCACAAATAGATAGGGAAAAGTCATGTGTCAGTAATAAACTATACAGGAGCATCTGATTCTTATGGTACCCTCCTGAGTAATGGTTCTTCCTTTCTCCCTCCCTCCTTACCACCCCACTCACTGACTCTTTCTTCTTCCAAACTTCTCTCCTTAATAGGGGTGTGCCTGAGAAATAGAGTTTTCCTAGCTCTATGAAAAAGACCTAAGGCTTCAAGTTGATCTAAATTAATGGTTTATTCAAATTTCCTCAAATTCAATACGGGCTTTATTAACAGAGGTGAAGCATTTGGGATGAAGGAGACCATAGTAAGAACTTCACTTACAGTTCAGGAATCCAAGCTATGAGATGAGAATCTATCTTTGTGGTTCTGCCCTGGCCTTCTCTCTTAGTCTCTTGTGTTCCAGGATATAACATTTCTTCTGTCAAAACTGGGTATAAGAAGTGTGTCCTGCACAAATGCACCCTGTAAGGAGTAAGAGAGGGAAGTAAATGAGTCACATATGAAGTTCTGATGCAGGAACACAGTTGACTGTAAGGGAAGGAGGAGGAAAACAGTGGATTTCTACCTAGTAGGACCAGAAGGAATGTCCTTTCTGAAACACCACAGATGCTGTGTTGACCAGTAGACACTTCCCTGGCTACACTTTTCACTTCTATGTGGACAACCCCCTGCAAGCTTTATTTATAATCTGTTGCTATTGAACAGGTTATAAGTTGGTAGGAAACTTCTAGAATGTTCTATATGTATGCTAAAAGATGAAGAGATACCCTCTTTCTTTATGCTATATGTGATATAAGAGTGGGAGAAACTAGCTGTCATTAGCAGCCTTATGTTCCCACCGGGGAAACAAGTTTTGGGATAAAGCTGATGCATCGGGCCAGAGGCAGAGGTGAAAATGTCCACATGCTTTATGACACTGATTTGCTGCTGAATTAAGTAACCTTGAAGACACATTTTTTATTGTTCAAGTCAGTATGAATTGAATTCTCATATAGCATCAGCAATACCCTAACCAATACCAAATGATATACTCTCTATTACATGTTTGGTTGCTGCAAGGGTTGTGCATTCAACTCTAGATGTTTACTAAATTGGCTGCTGAAGGTCAGAATCATCATTTAACCATATTAGAATGTGGAGCAGTGATGGGCACTGGAGCAGAAAAAACCCGACCTTGCAAAGTGTCCCTGAAGTGAAACCTCGCAAGAGTACATAACTGGGCAAAGATAGCACAACAGCGTGCCTGCATCATATCCCTGGCCTTGAATCTCACTCAACCCCCATACATATGCCTGAAAAGAAGAAATCATCATGCACACCTTCAGCAAGTAATCCTAACTCTAACATGTAGCCTTGAAGAGGATTGAACTGGGTGCAAAGCAGAGAGGAAAAAATGATAGGCCAGTAGTGTGAAGCTCTATGTGATTGGACCTACTGTAAGCTAAGACTTTTATAAAAAAAAAAAAAAGTTTGTATTTATCAATAAAGTGATCTGTTATCAACTGCTCCTGCTCCTGCACTCATCCTCATTCACCCCACAGCCAGGCTCCTGTTCAGACCTGGTGGACAACATGTCCCCTCTCCCCCAGGTGCAAAGCAGCCAAGCAGTTTTACAGAAAGCAATGTTGCAAGTTAGCTGAAAGCACGCAAAAATTTGATGCCCTAATATGGATTCTTTCACTGTGAGACATGAGCACAGCATGGGTGGACAGTGGTTACTCTGCTGAAGCATCAAGCTTCGTTGAGGTCTGCTGTATGCAACAACATGGATGAGTTTCAATGACCTAATTCAGAACAAGCCAGTGGCAGAGGGTATGTTTTATTTCTAACTGGCATATCTAAAATAGCCAGATCATAGAAGAGAGCATGACTGACAAAGGCTGGGGAGGAGAAATAGGCATTTGTTATTCAGTGGACTTCAAGTTGTAGTTCTGCAAGATGAACAAGTTCTAGAAATGTACTGTACAACATTAGCCTACAGTTAAGTGCTAAACTGCATACTTTAAAATGTATTTCACAAGGGATCTCCTGTAAGGGCTCTTACCACAATTACAAGAATTTTTACTTCCCTTAAACACAGGAACAGATCCTGATCCTCTCCCAAGGTCTCATCTCTGGCTTCACTTTCATCAAAGTTCCACCATGGGGCTTGATCTAAACTGACACTTATTGAAAAAACACACAAGGTCAGCACAATACAAGTAGAAATTAAAGAAACAGTTCCCATTCTGTAGGACTTGACAGAATATATAAGCAAATAAGTTATTGTCAAGTGTCTGCAGTGAAGTTGTACCTGGTTTAAATCACAGGAAGTATTAGGGGATGTCTTCAGTTCTTACTCTAGAGTTGAAGAGACAAAATATTGGGTTGGGGGCTCTTCAGCTAGAATTCTTGCTCTGTCACTTATTATTTCTTTTTTTTTATTTTATTAGTAAAACAGCATGAGGTACAGTTGTAGACTTACAAATTTTTGTGCTTGGGTTTCAGTTATACAATGATCAAGTACCCATCCCTCCCCCAGTGCCCATTCTCCACCACCACTAATCCCAGTATCCCTCCCACCACCACCTTCATCCCCCTGTCTCCCCTGCCTCTGTGGCAGGGCATTCCCTTTTGTTCTCTCTCCTTTTGGGTGTTGTGGCTTGCAATTAGAGGTATTGAGTGGCAATCATGTTCTGTCTATAGTCTACTTTCAGCATGCATCTCCCATCCTGGGAGGATCCTCCCATCACCCTTTACTTGGTGCTCCCTTCTCTATCTGAGCTGCCTTTATCCGCCTGCATGTGAGTCTGGCCCCCAAGCCATGGAGTGAACTGTCTGGTACTTATCTCAACTATTCTTGGGTGTTAGTCTCCTATTCTGTTACTTTATATTCCAGAGATGAATGCAATTTTTCTATGTCTGTCCCTTTCTTTCTGAATCATTTCACTTAACATGATAATTTCCATGTAAAACCACTTGTATGCAAATTTCATCTTTTCTAACAGCTACATAGTATTACATTGTAAAAAGACTTCATCTTTTCTAACAGCTACATAGTATTCCATTGTGTAGATGTACCAAAGTTTCTTTCACCAGTCATCTGTTCTCGGGCTCTCATTTTTTCCCCAGATACTGGCTATTGTAAACAGTGCTGCAATGAACAAACAAGTGCAGATGTCACTTCAATTATACTTTTTTTGCATCTCTGGGATATATTCCCAGAACTAGTATTGCTGGGTCAAGTGGGAGCTCAATTCCTAATTTTTAAAGAAGCGTCCATACTGTTTTCCAGAAGGGTTGAACCAGTTTGCATTCCCACTAGCAGTGTCTTTGTATTTTGGTCAATGTATTTTTTGTGGTGCTGATGCTTCTTAGTTTAAGATAGTCCCATTTGTTTATCTCTGTTTCCACTTGGTTGGTCAGTGGAGTGTCATCTTTGAAGAAATTGTTAGCCTCAATATCGTGGAGGGTTTTGCTGACCTTGTCTTCAGTGTACCTTATGGATGCTGGCCTGATGTTGAGATATTTATTCCATTTTGATTTAACTTTCGTGCATGGTGTTAAGCCCATTTTTTTTTGCATGTGATTGTCCAGTTATGCCAGCATCATTTGTGAAAGAGGCTTTCCTTGCTCCACTTCACATTTCTTGATCCCTTATCAAAGATTAGATGTTCATACATTTGGGGCTGTGTATAAGGATATTCCATCCTGTTCCAATGGTCTGCGGCTCTGCCTTTGTTCCAGTACCATGCTGGTTTAATTATTACTGCTTTGTAGTAGAGTTTGAGGTTGGGGAGGGTAATGCCTCCCAACGTCTTTTTCCCAAGAATTGCTTTAGCTATTTGTGGGCATTTGATGTTCCATATGAATTTCAGAAGTGCTTGATTCATTTCTTTAAAGAATTTCATGGGTATCCTTGTAGGAATCACATTGAATCTGTATAATACTTTGGGGAGTATTGCCATTTTGACAATGTTAAATCTTCTTATCCATGAGCAGGGGTTATGTTTCCCTTTCCTCATGTCCTCTTTTATTTCATAGAGTAGCGTTTTGTAGTTTTCATTGTAGAGGTCCTTTACCTCTTTAGTTAGGCTGATTCCAAGGCACTTGACTTTCTGGGACACCATTGTGAATGGGATTATTTTTTTCATGTCACTTTCCTCTGTCTCATTATTTGTGTATAGGAAGACTATGGATTTCTGGGTATTAATTTTATAGCCCACGACTTTACTGTATACGTTTATTGTTTCTAGGAGTTTCTTGGTAGAGGATTTAGGATTCTCTAGATATAGTAACATATCATCTGCGAATAGTGAGAGCTTGATTTCTTCCTTTCCTATCTGGATACCCTTAATATCTTTGTCTTGCCTAACTGCTATTGCAAGTATTTCCAGTACTATATTGAACAGAAGTGGTGAGAGTGGGCATCCTTGTCTTGTCCCTGAACTTAGAGGGAAGGTCTTTAGTTTTTTCCCATTTGTGGATAATGCTTGCTGTAGGTTTGTTGTAAATGGCTTTGACTATCTTGAGGAAGGTTCTTTATAAACCCATTTTGGTGAGAGTTTTCATCATAAATGGCTGTTGGATCTTGTCAAATACTTTCTGTGCATCTATTGATATGATCATATGGTTTTTATTTTTACTTTTGTTGATATGATGCATTATGTTAATTGATTTCTGAATGTTAAATCATCCTTGCATCCCCGGGATGAATCCCACTTGGTCATGATGTATGATCTTTTTGATGAGTTGTTGGATTCTATTTGCCAATATTTTGTTAAGGATCTTCACATCCGTGTTTATCAGGAATATTGGTCTGTAGTTTTCTTTGTTGGTGGTGTCTTTGTTTGCTTTTGGTATTAGGGAGATATGTGCCTCATAGAAACTGTTTGGGAGAGTTCCTGTTTTTACAATTTCCTGGAAAAGCTTGAGGAAAACTGGTAACATGTCCTCTCTAAATGTTTGGAAACACTCACTAGTGAATCCATCTGAGCCTGAGCTTTTGTTTTTGAGAAGACTTTTGATTAAAGTTTCAATTTCCTTGATATGAATGGGTCTATTCGGGAATTCCAATTCTTCTTGTTTCAATCTTGGGAGATTGTAGGAATCCAGAAATTTATCCATTTCGTCTAGGTTCTCTTGCTTCGTGGCATACAGACTCCCTAAGTAGTCTCTGATGATCTTTTGAATTTCATTGGTTTCTGTTGTGATGTCCAACAGAAACCAATGAAACCAACTTTTTCATTTCTGATTCGGTTTATTAGCGTTCTCTCTCTCTTTCTTTGTGAGTCTTGCTAGTGGTTTATCAATTTTGTTTATTTTCTCAAGGAACCAGCTCTTGGTTTCACTGACCTTTCTGATTGTTTTTTAGGTTTCCATGTCATTAATTTCTGCTCGAAGTTTTATTATTTCTTTCCTTTGACCAGATTTGGGTTCCTTTTGTTGGTCTTTTTCTAAGATCTTGAGCTGTGAAGTCAGATTATCTATGTAGGCCATTTCTTCCTTCCTTAGGAATCCTTGCAAAGCTATAAATTCTCCTCTTAACACGGCTTTAGCTGTATCCCATAGGTTCTGATAGCTTGTGTCTTCATTCTCATTTGTTTCCAGGTATCTTTTGATTTTGTCCTTGAATTTCTTCCTGACCCACTCGTTGTTCAACATAGGGTTGTTTAATTTCCAGGTGTTTGATTTATTTCTCTGTGTTTGTGTGTGATTAGCTTCTATCTTCAGCACATCGTGGTCTGAAAAGATTGTTCATACTATTTCTATCTTCCTGATTCTATTGAGGTATGTTGTGGTCTACTTTGGAGAATGTTCCATGTGCACTGGAAAAGACTATGTATTCTTTCTTTTGGGGGTATAGAGCCCTGCATAGGTCTATTACCCCTCTCTCTTCTATTTCTTCCTTCATATCCAATGGTTCCCTGCTGAACTTTGTTCTTGTTGACCTATCCAGAAGTGTCTATCACTTACTATTTCTGATCTTGGACAAATCCCCAACCCCCTCTGGATATTGCCCTGTTTTCATGTCTTTTACAACTGTACTTAATATTTTATGTATTACAGGAAAGAAAATTACATCTTAAGACTATTATCTTAATCTGACATTTCAGTAGTCAGTATGTATATTATAGTACTCTAAGAAGATATTGTCTAAAGTGTTCCTTCCAAATGTCACTTTATGAGAAAGGAAGGTAATTGCTTTTTTTAAACTCATGCAAGTTTTCTGGAAAAGAAAGTTTAAAATAGAAATTGTTTTGGGCCAACCTGGTAGTGCTCAGGGCTTACTCCTGGATCTTCATTCAGGGATCATTTCTGGTGAACTTGGCAGATCATATGGAGGTACTGGGGATTAAACCCAGGTTGTCCATGTGGAGGGAAAATGCCCTACCCAATTAACTCCCTAGCCCTCAGAAAGAGTTTCTAAAGCCTACTCCTTTAGCTAGTAATGCTTACAACATATCTTGTCAAAGAACTGAGATGCCAGTAGAATAGAGGGATCTTTTAGTAAAGGAAAATGCAGTTTTAACTTTTTCCAAATCCACTCATCTTTGAGAAAGGAGATAGCACCTATCATAATCATGTACCTTAGAAATCTAAAAATAACTTTTTCATAAAATGTCAGATTTTCAGATCATGAAAAAAATAGTTGGTAAAGACATCAGTTTAGTTTGTTTTATGCACAGTTGCCTAGTACACAAGCCAAGTGTATATAAAGATTTGGTTAGATAAGCTTTTAATCAATTTACTGGTTTTTTCAAGAGACACACAAAGATTGATGTTTCCAGTAAAAATATTCTCTGTCTCATTAGAATGAGAAAGGAACAATGAAAGATATGAAAAAGGAAAGGGTGGATGAAAAGGAAAAGAATTTTAACTTGTCTGTGTTATAGGAAACTTGAAAGTTCTAGGAGCTCCAACAGAGAAATAAGACCCTCATGACCTCGGGTTGGTAAAAGAACACACCGTTCCCTCTGGATCTGTTCAGTTATAACCCCATGCAATAAGAAGACTAGTTCAATCATAGAAATTGTGATCATTTTCTAGAGGCAAAGTTTGAAGTTTTCAAAAATATATACCATTCTCCTTGAGATTAAAAAGCATTACTAGTTAAGAACTACAAATAAACAAGTTGTAGAGTAGATGACCAAGTATGAGAGGTGAAACGTGTCTGTGAAATTCCTAGCTAGGAAGTTTCCAATTCCCAATAAAAGTCTAAAACTATGGTGGAGTGTTTACTTCCATAAAATAGCACCAGAGAAGTGAAAGTTTCTGAGATTCCTCCAAATCCTGAACATAATACTGCCTCAAGCTATACCTGGTCATAAGAGCACATCTCATTCTCCTCAACATTGTTCCTCATCTGTTACTGTAACCAGGAAAAATGAAGCCTTAATGTTATCTCTAAGTTCAAGAAACACTATCAGATTAGTTTTCACAAAGAACAGCTCAGACTACTTTGTGTTTATAAGTCCAGAGTCTTTCCATCCAGAGATTTTTTTCAAGCCTCAAGATATTTGCAAGAAAATAAGAAATCTGGTTTATCACCCCCCCCAAAAAAAAAACCCAAATTAGATCATGAGTGTTTGTCCTAGCAGTTTTCCCTTAGCATCTGCTCACTCCATCCATTAAAGTGGGTTCACTGCATGCAAGAGAAAGGGATTTGCTGATGGGCCTTGACAACCCTTCACTGGGCCAGGTGAAGTCAGTGCCACTCATTCAACCACCATGGTTAGTGATATTAATAATGTTCAGACAAAATTTGTCCCAAGAAATATATAGATGTTGGTAGAAAAAGAAAATCAAGTGACTAGAGGCTAAGAAAGAATTCTAAAGATTCATACAAATAATTGCCCACTACAATTACCTGGGATTTCTTTAAATTGCGGAAACAAATTCTAACTTAACTAAGAAGAAAATTGTACTTCATTATCGTGATTTTAAAAATCTTTTAATTTTAAGAATACACATATAACCAGATTTTTGGAAGAGTCTGAAACTATAAGTACAAAATAATTGGAACATTACTCCTCCATTGTATATGGTTTCTTATCCTTGCATGTTTCCTTTGCTCTTCAACACGCATGATAAGTAAGACATTCCAAAAGTTCTGACAAGATAAAATGTTCCCAGAGAAAATTAACTTCATATTCTTATTCTCAGCTCAAGAATTCTAGGAAATTTGATTCTAATGGACTTTGAATCAGGAGAACCACCCTGGTCACAAGGGAACTTATATTTTTGTGAATAAACTCCCAAGGATTGGGAATGGAGTGATAGCACAGCAGGTAGGGCATTTGCCTTGCACACAGCCGACCCAGTTCGATTCCCAGCATCCCGTATGGCCCCCTGAGCACTGCCAGGAGTAATTCCTGAGTGCATGAGCCAGGAGTAACCCTTGTGCATCGCTGAGTGTGACCCAAAAAGAAAAAAGAAAACACCTCCCGGTAGTCTACTCTATGATTCTGTGGCTAGGATACAGAACCACAGAGAAGGAAAGACTGAGAATACCATCCACTAAGTTTCCAGAATATGCACACAAAAATACATTTTATAAGGTATTGGACACATGAAACATAATGTAAATGTTGTTTTAAAATAAAAGGATTATATATAATGATCTCCCTCATATCTTCGATACAAGGAAATATAGTAAAAGAATAACAAATTCCCCAAAACAAAGAAACCAAGAATCAGCCTTTAGCAGGAAGCTTTATCATGACGGGGATATGGGGAGACTCTGAGACAACATAGAGGGAAGTGGACACTGGTGAAGGGTGCTGGGGAGGAAGTGGTTTATGCATGAAACCTTACTATTAACAGTAGTATAAATTATGGTGCTTAGGATTAAATTAAATTATAAATAAAAATTAATTAAAAGTTACATTAAAAAGAACTATCAGCCTTAGAACTTCAAAGAAGAAAACCTTACTTTCACTTGGCTGAAACCCTTCTGAAAATCTTTGCTACAGAAATACTTTGTACCAACACCTACTAGAACACCTGACTGCACTATTACAGTTAAATCTTTGTGGATTCCCTAAGACAGCATTATTTTAGAATTGGAGCTGTGTGTTTTCTTAATACATGGTACCAAGCAACTATAGTCAAAGTAAAACCTCATAGTTATTCAGTAATTAGATTAATGGGTGAATTAGTATGAGATGAACTCATTTTTTCTATTCACTAACCACTTGACTAAACCACTTTGTCTATACTTGTAAAGTTATAGAAAATGTTTTAGGTTGGAAACCCTGTTTCTCCCATTGATATTTAAATTAAAATATTTTCAAAGGGAACTTAAAATTTTAAATGAACTGAATAGCTGGTTATCACTTGATGTTTTCTTTTTTCCTTTAAGGCTTTAAGTTTGCTTGTTAGTTTAAGGTTTTCTTCAGTTGTAAACTGAAAGAAGAGGGTAGAAGAAGAAGAAGAAGGAGAAGGAGAAGAAAAAGAAGAAGAAGAAGAAGAAGAAGAAGAAGAAGAAGAAGAAGAAGAAGAAGAAGAAGAAGAAGAAGAAGAAGAAGAAGAAGAAGAAAAAGAAGAAGGAGGAGGAGGAGGAAGAGGAGGAGGAGGAAGAGGTCAAGGACAAGAAGGAAAAGGAGGAGGAGAAGGAGGAGGAAAAGGAGAAGTGGCAGCAATCAGAAGCCTAGTGACCAGTGCAATAGTACAGTGGATAAGGAGATTTGCTTTGCAGGAGATCAACCTGGGTTTGATTTGCAGCATCCCAGATGGTGCCCGAGGCTGCCGGAGTAATTCCTGAGTGCAGAGCCAGGAGAAAGCCACCAGTGTGACCCCCCAACAAAAACAAACACAGAAGCCCAATATTATGTGCTTGGATTACAGGAGGACCTCAATGAAAACGCATTTTAGTACATCTGTTAAAGTGAACATTGACTTTAAGTATATACTGCAAAAATGCTCCCCCATAGCGATAGCACAGCGGTAGGGCATTCGCCTTACACGTGGCCAACATGGCCGACCCGAGTTCAATTCCTCCGCCCCTCTCGGAGAGCCCGGCAAGCTACCGAGAGTATTCGATATGCCAGACACAGTAACAACAAAGTCTCCAATGGAGACGTTACTGGGCCCGCTCAAGCAAATCGACGATCAACGGGAGGGCCTTTATCAAAAAGTCCCTAAAAAATTATTTGGTGAGATAATAGTCTGTTCCATGAGTGCCTAGAGGTTTGAGGTGATTGGCTAAAGTATGTCTGTGACAATCACAGATTCAGCCATGAGGGACAATAACCAGGCCCAACTTGAGATAACTGTTAAGAGGAAAAATGAATACTGTCTGGTCCAATTTTTTCCTCCCAGATGACTCAACTCCTCTTAGACAGAATGAAACATGTAAGGCACTTTCTTTGGAAAGTAATCTTTTAGGTAATTCATTTTTAGCACTGCCACCTACACCAGCATTTTTTTTTACAAGAAGCATCGTGATTCCAGGCAGATTTATAGGCAAAACTGTTCTGAAGTGACGTTGCCAAGTTACCTTAGCTTCCAGAGCATTGGTTTGCAGAGACCTGGATTTCTAAGTTACGAGAGCATCTATGTTTTTCTTAATGCAATCTCTTTTTCTTCTACATTCAGGGTTAATTGAGCTATAAAGTCTGGGAATGTTGAATTAGACTTCATATTAAGCAAAGGGAATATATTAAGCCAAGTTGTGAAAATGTACAAAGACTAAAACCATACGCACCCTTGCCTAAATGACTGCCGAAACTTAGCTCTTCTCCCACCCCTTCCTTTCCCTTGTCCTCTTCCTCTTCTTCCTCCCCTTCTGTGGCCTTTGTGGCTAAAAACACCACCCCAACCTTAACCCTTACTAGAGTCTTGGAATCTTTCTGCACCTTTCCCTCCCACTCTCCCTATGTCCTTTAGAAATGCAAAATCCTGTTTTCTTTGGATCACATCCAGCACCTTGTATATGCAAGGCATGCACTCTATCCCTGAGTCATATCCACAGCCCTGCCACATTCATCTTCCTGGAATTCCTTTTAAATCTCTCCACCTTTATTAGCACCTCTTTTAATTAAATCTTACTGATGTAGGCAGGTAGATAGGGAAAGACCCTTTGCAATGAAACAAAGCTTCGTGGAAGAATTCTAGGCATGACCCACCTTGCTGATACAGAAAACAAAGACCTGATAAAACCATCCAGACCTGATAAGACCATCCCCAGACCCTGAGGACATAGGCCTCCTCTCCATGATTTTCCTCTTTTCAGACCTTCCCTTTAATCAGATTAATTTTAGTGATTCAGCCCAAAGAAGACCATCACCACTCCCATCCTCCCTGGTAACCTCCTTAGCAACGGACTTTTACCTGGGAAGAAGCCCCATATGGGGGCAGACTGGAAAAACCCTATAAAGGCCACCTTGAACAAAGGAAGGGCGTTATATGCTGCCTGAGCCCTTGTGCTGCTTGCGCCCACGTGGCCGAGCACTTGTGGGCTGAGCACATGTGTCGCCGGCATCTCCCCTCTTGAGATGTGTACTTTCATGCTTTTCTGTCTAATGCTAGGATGTGTGTAGGGGCTCTCTCTGCCCTTGGATAAGCCTGTGTTCTCTCTTGAGTATGTTACTCTCTCACTCTCTCTCCAAAACTTCCAAATAAAATCTATTTATTTCACTGCTTGTCTACTCCTGAAATTCCTTTCTACGAGGCGAGGCAAGAACCCACTAACTCTGGGTCCTGGGCGGCAGAGGTGGTTGGGGAGAAAGTGACCATCTTTCTCCTCCCCGCTTCACATAAGTCACCCGTGGGGCCCACCAACATCATTACCACGTCAGTTAAATGATCTTTTAAATGTAGTGATACATTGAGAAGAGCTATTATCAAGAAACCAAGGAACCACATGAATTGGCTGATGTGCAGGGAACTTATGTTTGCTCTTGGTTGGAGTGAAAATCAGTGAAGGCATTATGAAAAACAGTGTGGAGATTGCTCCAAAAAGAAAACTCAAAATTTCATTTGATCTGTCACTGTCCTCCCATTGTTCATCAATTTGCTCAAGCAGGCCCAGTAACATCTCCATTGTGACAATTGTTACTGTGTTCGGCGTATTGAATACCTCACAGTAGCTTGCCAGGCTTTGCCATGTGGGTGAGATACTCTCGGTGTAGCTTGGTGGGATCTCCGAGAGGGGCAGAGGAATTGAACTTGGGTCAGCCATGTTGGCTGCATGCAAGGCAAACGCCCTACCCGCTGTGCTATCTCTTCAGCCCTCGTATGATCTAGTTGTCTCAATTCTATCTATCTGAAGTAGAGAAAGTCACTAATTTAAAAAGATGTTGACATCTCTGTGTTCACCACTGCAATATTCATAACAGGTAGGAGCTGGAAATAAATGTCCCAAATTCCTGTATGTGTAAACATGGAGCATATCTGCACAGTAAAATACAGCTCATATACTAAAGACATGAAATCCTGCCTTGTGAAAAATGGAAGAACTCAGCGGGTATAACGCTAACTGGAAAAAGCCAGATGGAAAAAGCCCAACATTGCATTATTCCATTCACATAGTGAAGAAAAAGAAGCAAACAAATAAAAAAACAATCAACAACAACAAAAAGAAGGTACAAAAGAGATATATTTTAAATGTCATTATTACAAGAATAATACAAACCCTCATGCATAATTCAGCATAGAGGCATTATAAATTAGATTTATTATACTATATAATAACTGATTTTTCAATGGTGAAACAGTAGAAATATTTATTTATGACTAGTTAACGTGTAAAAAACAATGACTGTAAGAACACTATGGATTTTGCACCAGGCAGGCTTCAAATCAGACCCATGTTATCTTAGTGAATCAATTAATCTTCATAAGACTCATTTTTCTCATCCATAAGATTCATTTTTCTCATCTTTTAAGAGGAAACACTTTAAGCTCTATGAGAAGAAAGAAGTAATGTGAAAATGGTGCGATAATATAATATGAACAAAAGATCAAATAATACATATCACCATATCACTGTATCACTGTCGTTTTGTTGTTCATTGATTTACTCAAGCAGGAGCCAGTGACGTCTCCATTCGTCCCAGTCCTGAGATTTTAGCAGCCTCTCCTTACTCATTATATTGAAGGCTCTTTCAGGGTCAGGGGAATGAGGTCCGTTATTGTTACTGTTTTTGGCATATTGAATATGCCAGGCTCTGCCACACAGGAAATAACAGGTAATTTAAAAAATAAATTAAACTCAATTCTACATCTGGCAAACCAATAGGAGACCAAAAGGAAGAAAAATCTAGAGAATGTCTACATTTGAGAACCTAAGATAAGGAGCTGCAAGGCAAAGGAGCTTATCAAGGAGATCACACCAAGTATTAATAAGCATTGCTTCAGTATCAGCAGACTTATTTATTATTGTGATTATTATAATTCAGGAAGCTAGAATAAGGCTGAAGTTTACAATACCAATATACAAAACAGCTATACCCACTGCCATAGTGCCCCCAACCTTCTTCCATGGTCTGTAGGTCTCCTTTAGTCTGGTCTTCCCTACAGTCCCCACTATTTGGTCATTGGTTTTGTATTCCCAGGCCAAATGTCTGTCTTTAGTCAGTGCTTTCTACTCTCTCTTTGTCTCCCTCCTTCTCTCTCTCTCTCTCTCTCTTTCTCTCTCTTTGTTTCTTGGATCATACCCAGTGGTGTTCATGGGGTTACTCTTCACTCATGTATTACTCCTGGCAGTCTCGGGGGACCATATGGGATGCTGGGGATCAAACCAGAATTGGCTGCATCCACGGCAAGTGGCCCCGCTACTGTCTCTCTGGCCCAGGCACTACTCTCTGCTCTCTTATTTTGTGTCTCTATATTCCACAGATGACTGAGTCATCCAGTATTTTTTCCTTCTCCTCACTTATTTCCCTTAACATGATGCCCTCCAGTTCCCTCAGTGTCACAGCTAACTGGATGCTTTCAATTTTTCCTACTGCAGTGTAGTATTCCATGGGGTATGGTTCTGATATAAGCAGTGTGGTTCAACTTTGAATTGTCTGAGGAAACACTAAAAATTGATACTTTAGATTTATTCTGAATCAGTGAACACTATTTAACTGGTGATTCTGGGATTTTTAAAAAATCAGGGAAGAAAAAAATCACCTTAACGTTCTTTTTTTATTTTCATTTGTGACTTTGTTTTAATCATCTTAATTCTTATGATCACATAATTTACAAATTTGTGCTAATTTCCTCGACTAATGAGTTGGCAAAAGCACCATTATCAATTACATACACAGGGTTAATTATCTAAGTGTGCATTTCTGAATAGCTGCTTAAAAGACAATCCTGAACTACATCACAGTTTGACTTTAGTAAAGAACAAGCAAAATTTGCTACTTTTAAGTCACCAGGATAAATTTTAAAAGAATCTGACCTTAAGATCAGGCTGGAGCGATAGCACAGTGGTAGGGCATTTGCCTGCAAGCGGCCAACATGGCCGACCCGAGTTCGATCCCTCCGCCCCTCTCGGAGAGCCCGGCAAGCTACCGAGAGTATCTTGCCCGCAGGGCAAAGCCCGGCAAGCTACCTGTGATGTATTCGATATGCCAAACACAATAACAACAAGTCTCACGATGGAGACGTTACTGGGCCCGATGGAGTAAATCGATGAACAACGGGAGGACAGTGACAGTGGCAGTGACCTTAAGATCATCTAAAAGTTGTGAGAAGTGATAAGTATTCTTTATTTGATGTTATACATACATCACATTGAAATAGTTTTCAGTAAGTGAAAGGCAACATTTTTAGATACAGGGAATTTTTTATTAAATTAGCATAATTAAGAATAAAATATAAGGTCACTGCCAACTAATCTTATCAGGCAAAGAAACACAACCTAAGTGATATCCTCAATCTTTATATATATTAATATAGCTAGTTCTATAAATCTGAATAGAAAACTATTGTCCCACAGTTATGATATGGCAATCTCCATCTCTTGGAAAGCTGGATGTGATGAATTAAGTTCAATCCTATCTTTGAAAAGGGAGAGTGACTGCACTTGCTAACCTGGAATTATCATTAAAATTCAAAAAGCTGATCTTGCTCATTAAAACACAAGCCAATCATATTCTTTTTTTTTTTTTTTTGTGAAACACCATGACATACAGTTGTAGACTTACAAGTTTTTGTGATTGGGTTTCAGTTATACAATGATCGAGTACCCATCCCACCACCAGTGCCATTCTCCACCCCTACCAATCCCAGTATCCATCCCACCCCTCACATCCCCCATCCCACCCTGCCTCTCTGGGGTATATTCTGAAGAGTGGTATTGCTGGGTCAAATGGGAGCTCAATTTCTAATTTTTGGAGAACTATACTGTTTTCCAAAAGAGTTGAAACAATCGGCATTCCCAACAGCAGTGAAGGAGGGTCCCTTTCTCGCCACATCCGCGCCAGCATCGGTTGCTTTTGTTCTTTTGGATGTGGGACAATGTCTGTGGTGTGAAATGATATCTCGTTGTTTTGATCTGCATCTCCCTGATGATTAATGATGTAGAGCATTTTCTCATGTGTCTTTTAGCCATTCGGATTTCTTCTTTGAGAAAGTTTCTGTTTATTTCGTTGCCCCACTTTTTGATGGGTTTGGATGTTTTCTTCTTGTGGAGTTCAACCAGCACTTTGTATATCCTTGATATCAACCCGTTGTCAGATGTGTATTCAGTGAATATCCTTTTCCATTCTGTAGACTGTCTTTGTATTTTGGTCACTGTTTCTTTTGAGATGCAGAAGCTTCTTAGTTTAAGATAGTCCCATTTGTCTATCTCTGTTTTCACTTGCTTGGCCAGTGGCGTGCCATCTTTGAAGATACCATTAGCTTCAACGTCATGGAGGGTTTTGCCAAATTTGTCTTCAATATACCTAATGGATTCCAGTCTGATGTTGAGGTCTTTGATCGATTTTGATCTTACTTTTGTACATGATGTTAGGCAGAGATTTTTGCATGTAGCCGTCCAGTTTTGCCAGCACCATTTGTTAAAAAGGCTTTCCTTACTCACTTCACATTTCTTGCTCCTTTATCAAAGATTATATGATCATATGTTTAAAGGGAGATGTCAGTATATTCAACCCTGTTCCATAGGTCTGCAGCTCTGCCTTTGTTCCAGTACCATGCTATTTTAATTATTACTGTTTTGTAGTAGAGTTTGAGGTTCCGGAGATTGATTCCTCCCATTTTCTTTTTCCCAAGAATTGCTTTAGCTATTCCTGGGGGCTTATCGTTCATATAAATTTCAGGAGTGTTTGATCCATTTATTTGAAGAATGTCATGGGTATCCTTATAGAGATCGCATTGAATTTGTACAGTGCTTTGGGAAGTATTGCCATTTTGACAATGTTAATTCTCCCAATCCATGAGCAGGGGATATTTTTCCATTTGCTCACGTCCTCTTTTATTTCCTAAAGCAGCGTTTTGTAGTTTTCTTTGTACAAGTCCTTTACTTCCTTAGTTAAGCTAATCCCTAAGTAGTTGATTTTCTGGGGTAGAATTGTGAACAGGATTGTTTTCTTCATGTCATTTTCTTCTCTTTCACTATTTGAGTATAGAAAAGCCATGGACTTTTGGGTATTGATTTTATAGCCTGCCACTTTACTATACAAGTCTATTGTTTCTAGGAGTTTCTTGGTAGAGGTTTTACAGTTCTCTAAGTATAGTATATATTATCTGTGAATAGTGAGAGCTTGATTTCTTCCTTTCCTACCTGGATACCCTTAATATCTTTTTCTTGCCTAATCGCTATTGCAAGTACTTCCAGTAATATATTCAACAGCAGTGGAGAGAGTGGGCATCCTTGTCTCGTCCCTGATCTTAGGGGGGAGGCTCCCAGTTTTTCCCCATTGAGGATGATGCTTCCTGTAGGTTTGTGGTAGGTGGCTTTAACTATATTGAGGAAAGTCCCCTCCATCCCCAATTTGGCGAGGGTTTTCATCATAAACGGGTGCTGGATCTAGTCAAATGCTTTCTCTGCATCTATTGATATGATCATATTATTTTTATCTTTTCTTCTGTTGAAATGATGAATTTATGTTGATTGATTTCCGAATGTTAAACCACCCTTGCATCCCTGGGATGAATCTCACTTGGTCATGGTGTATGATCTTTTTGATGAGTTGCTGAATTTTATTTGCTAGTATTTTGTTCAGAATCTTTGCATCTGTGTTCATCAGGGATATCAGCCTGTAGTTTTCGTTTTTTGTGGTGTCTTTGTTTCCTTTTGATACTAGAGAGATATGGGCTTCATAGAAACTGTTTGGGAGAGTTTCTGTTTTTTCAATTTCCTGGAAAAGCTTGAGAAGAACTGGCAATACTTACTCTTTAAATGTTTGCAAAAATTCACCAGTGGATCCATCTGGACCTGGGCTTTTATTTTTGGGAAGACTGTTGATTACAGTTTTAATTTCCTTGATGTTAATAGGTCTATTCAGGTACTCTATATCTTCTTGACTCAGCTTTGGGAGATTATAGGAATCCAGGAATTTATCCATTTCTTTTAGGTTCTCTTGTTTCATGGTATACAGACTTTCAAAGTAGTCTCTGATGATCTTTTGAATTTCTTTGGTTTCTGTTGTGATATCTCCATTCTTATTTCTGATTCGGTTTATTAGGGTTCTCTCTCTCTGTTTTTTTGTGAGTCTTGCTAGTGGTTTATCTATCTTGTTTATTTTCTCGAAAAACCAGCTCTTGGTTTCATTGATCTTTCGGATTGTTTCTACGGTTTCCATGTCATTGATTTCTGCTCTAAGTTTTATGGTATCTTTCCTTCTGTCCGATTTGGGCTCCTTCTGTTGATCCTTTTCTAAGATCTTGAGCTGTGAAGTCAAGTTGTTTATGTGCATCCTTTCTTCCATCCTGAGATATGCTTGCAGGGCTATAAATTTTCCCCTTAATATGGCTTTCGCTGCATTCCATAAGTTCTGGTAGCTCGTGTCTTCATTCTTATTTGTTTCCAGGTATCTTTTGATTTGGTCCTTGACTTCATTCCTGACCCACTTGTTGTTCAGCATTGAGTTGTTTAGTTTCCAGGTGTTTGATTTGGTTCTCCGTGTCTGTGTGTGATTCACGTCTATTCTCAGTGCATCATGGTCTAAAAAGATTGTTGATACTATTTCTATCTTTCTGATTCTATTGAGGTATGTTTTATGGCCTAGCACATGGTCTATTTTGGAAAATGTTCCATGTGCACTGAAGAAGAATGTGTATTCTTTCTTTTGGGGGTGTAAAGCCCTGTATAGGTCTATAAGACCTTTCTCTTCTATTTCTTCATTCAAATCCAATGTTTCCTTGCTGAGTTTTGTTCTTGTTGATCTATCCAGAGGTGATAAGGCAATGTTGAAGTCTCCAACTACTAGTGTGTTGCTAGCAATGTCCTCCTTAAAATCTGTTAGCAGTTGTTTTAAGTATCTAGCTGTTCCTTCATTAGGTGCGTATACATTTAATAGTGTGATTTTTTTTCCTGTTGTACGTATCCCTTGATGAAGAGAAAATGGCCTTCGCTATCCCTTCTAATCATTTTCAGCCTGAAATTAATGTTGTCGGATACTAGTATGGCCACCCCAGCTATTGTGAAGGAGCTGTTTGCTTGCAGGATTGTTTTCTATCTTTGAGTCTGTGTTTGCTCTGAGTGTTGAGATGAGTTTCTTGTAGACAGCAGAATGTTGGTTTCAGTTTCTGGATCCATTTTGCCACTCTGTGTCTCTTGGTTGATGCATTTAGACCTTGACATTAAGAGAGATTATTGTCATGGGGTTTTGTTCCATCTTTCTGTAGGAGTTGGTTGTGTTTATATGTGTTTTCCTTCTTATCTTACAGGAGCCCCTTTAGTCCTTCTTTTAGATTTGGTTTTGAGTCTATGAAGTTCCTAAGCTGTTGTTTATCTACAAAGTGGTGTATCGTTCCATCAAATTTGAGTGAGAGTTTAGTTGGATAGAGTATTCTTGGTGAGACGTTCATTTCATTGAGTTTTTTCACTATATCCCACCATTGCCTTCAGGCTTTGGAGGGATTCCTCTGATAGGTCTGCTGTGAATCTAAGGGGTGCTCCTTTGTATGTAATTTCCTTGCTGCTTGTAATATTGTGTCTCTGTCCACAGCATCCATCGTTCTGACTATGATATGCCTTGGAGTGTTTTTGTTAGGGTCTCTTTTAGCTGGTACCCTTCTAGCTCCTTGGATCTGCATTCCTTAACTCTGGGAACTTTTCAGCAATGATTTCTTTGACTGTAAGCCAATCATATTTAAATCAACAAAGATACACTATCGGTGACTTATGACCTGAATTCTGGTGAACAAGATGGATTTAAATGTGTTACACGTTAAAAAGTCATGATACATTTGTTTTGTAATAAATAAGGCAATGCTAACTATTGTTCATTCTTACCTTTTTTTGAGATAAGTTATCAACTCTGCCCGTTTGGTCTTTTGGTCTTCTTAATGCCAGCGAAGATCATTTTTGTTCCAGGGATGTACTTCTTGGAATTCTCCAAATACTTCATCAGTATGTCATCATTCTAGGTGATGCCTTTATACTTGCTGGCATTGGTGTAAGATAATCCAGCGGCCTGACCCATCTTTCGCCCAAACAGACCTTAGAGATCTTGTGCTTGCCTCCCTTCTCCATGGTAATGCAGTGAGCACACTTCTGGACAGAAATCTTCTTACCCTTCTCAATATCACCCATCTTAGAAACTCACCTTCGTCTCATGTGACAAGGAAGGTAAGCTTTGCGAGTCAGACATCCCACTCTTTTCACCTTAACATTTGAAAGAGAGAAAAGGCAAGCACAGGCAGCATGAAATATCCATATCAAATGACATGAAAGCATTTTTCAAAACTACAGAATCAAAAAAAGTAAAAGATAGTTCCACATGAGGAATACATACATGAGTAGATGAAGTTGAAAAGTAAAAAGAATTGGTGCGAATTCACATTATCAAACACTTAAAACAGATGCATATATATAGGTGCTGCAGAAAAAGTCCAAGATTTGGCAGACAGGAATCTTCTGACTTAAGGAGAACATGAGGCCAGAGAGACAGCACAGGGGCTAGAATGCTTGCCTTGCACACAGCTGAACCCAGTTTGATCCCTAGCACTGCCTAAAGTGATCCCTGAGCACAAAGCCAGGTTTAATAACTGAGCACTTCTAGATGAGGTCCTAAATACCCCCACCCAAAAATTACAGCATAAACATACTAACCAATGACCTAATCTCTCTGATTTGACAGAGAGATTTGCCTCTAAAAATAATAATAAAATCCAATTTAGAATACTATGAGAATCTTAAAGCACAAATTATTAAAGCCTTAAAGCCTTCTGTGCTGAGCAAAAATTATTTCCACCTGGAATATAGGTTTGGATATGAAACTTAAACACTGGAGGGGAAGACCTCTCTCTACAGGAATATTGTGGAAGAACAGATTCATTTTAATTAGGAAAAGCAAAGACTTATTAATGATGTGGCATTTGAATTTGACATTGAACTATATGTAGGGGTTCTACTAAGGGGTAGGGAGGGAGGAGAAAGGAAGAGAGAAGGGAAAAAATCCAGTTTTAGCAAAGACCTGCAAGCATAAAGAGAAAAAGACATTTAAGGACAAATATGAAATAAAATACATGTAGATGGTCAGGAAAGGAGCCAGTGGCAAATAACAGAGAGTGATAAAGTCAATACCCTTTAAAGAAGGAGATGGCTTATGGGGCTGGAGCGATAGCATAGCAGGCAGGGAGTTTCGCCAACCCGAGTTTGATTCCCAGCGTCCCACATGGTACCCTGAACACCTCCAAGAGTAATTCCTGAGTGCAGAGCCAGGAGTAACCCTTGTTGTGAGCCAAAAAGCAAAAAATACAGAAAGAAAGAAAGAAAGAAAGAAAGAAAGAAAGAAAGAAAGAAAGAGATGGCTCAATTTTCCCCATTTTAATACGGATAAGGAGACTGAGTATAAGTTATCAAAGTTACTGAATTATCAGCCACCAAAATACAGGGCTGACTAAACATAGACCTGATGATTAGTGCCTGATGTTTTTCCACACTTCCACACTTTCTTTTGAAGCCCTTGGGCGTCACTGAAGGACATTGGAATGTTGTGCTTTGAATACCAGCTGAAGCTTTCTATTTGGTTTGTCTTTGTGAAAGATGGTTCAAATAAACAGAAGAATATACAAGTTGAGCCTGGAAGAATGTTTGAGTCCATGAAAATGCACGGGGTGGGGGGGTGGGGTGGGGCGGGGGAAGATGCTGAGGCTAGATCTAGAGTACCAAGAAAAAAGAGCAACAGCATGAATTTAAAACACAGATATGCAAAGCTGTGCACTTAAGAATCAAAATATATGCCTCACTCATTCTTACCTTTAGATTAAAGAAATGTGGTAGCTGCTAAAAACAAATAACCTCCTTGGTTGCATTACTACAAAATTTGTGTCTAGATAAGAAAGCTCCAAAGCTACATGCTTTGGTGTGAAGCTTTTAAAGGAATAATCGGTAGTGTTAGGTTAAATGCAGGAGTTTCCCCTTACAATAGAGGGAATACGGTGCTTGTCTTGCATCACCCACATGATCCAAATTTTTGACCCCACATATAGTCCCCTGAACACAGTCAAGTGTCACTGCTAGGTGTGGCCCAGAAAACAAACTAAATGAATAAAAATACTCTTGAGAAGTTAAAGAGGTGTAAAGCAAAGCAATAGGATCGCTAAAAATGATCTGCAAAATATATAAGTTTTTTTTTAGAAACCTATTATTTAATAGAAAGAGGAGAACATGAAGAAGGACATTTGCAGGCAACTGGGCAAAGTGAGAACTAACTGTGAGATTATGCACAGTTTGATCAAGTTTAAGACATTTTCCCCAAAAAGAGCTTGATGTGCCAAATATATGAGCAACAGCTAATTGACAGTGTTAAGTAAGCTGGAGTTATGTGCTACTGTGCAAAACAGGTTTGCTTAGAGTTTTAAGGTCTATAGATTCATTATGTGAGTTTATATACTTGTGACAGTTATTATAAATTTCAGTAAGTTCAGAACAAGGGTAATATATAAACTAGGGAATTCAAGAAAAAAAAAACTTTGTTATAGCTTGTTCAATGCTGAAAGCATACACTATATTTCTTCATTACCAATTAGAATAGAAATCCAGGTGACATTTTCATTCTACAAATGTGGCTAATGATGAAAGTACATAGTAAATGTCATTTGTGACTTAATATCTTCATTATTTGTAAATTAATAAAATAATCTCCACTGATAGAAATTTCAGTAACTTTTCCCCACCCCAATAGACCTTGTATAAAGGTGTTGCTTTCTAGACAACTTATCAGTGTCAAATTATTGAATGTGCAACATTAAAACATCAAGGATTTATTATTCAAAGGTCATTATTTCTCATGATTTGTATGTGCTCTATAGGGGAAAAATGTAGAATTTAACTTTCTTGTATTACAGGAATAAAATATTTTTTCTTTATCTCTGTGTAGAATTAAATTGTCCATTAAACATTTTAAAAAAGAAAAATTAACATAAATCATTACATTTTAACTTGTCACTGACATCGTAACTGAAAAGCTTATCAATTGTTTAATAAAATTCTTTCTAAATTGTTTTCTATAAGCCTCTGTGATTTAGTGCTGATGTGATTTATTGCTTTGAACTATCATTTGACTATATAAAATTACCCATTTATTAGTCATCAGTTTATATGCAGGGCTGGAGCGATAGCACAGCGGTAGGGCATTCGCCTTGCACGCAGCCAACATGGCCGACCCCGAGTTCGATTCCTCCGTCCCTCTCCGAGAGCCCGGCAAGCTACAGAGAGTATCTCGCCCGCACAGTAGAGCCTGGCAAGCTCCCCGTGATGTATTCAATATGCCAAACACAGTAACAACAAAGTCTCCAATGGAGACGTTACTGGGCCCGCTCGAGCAAATCGATGAACAACGGGAGGGCCTTTACCTTTTACCTTTACCAGTTTATATGCATGATAAATTAGCCCATTATTTACTATGCAGTAAATTAGAAGCTTATGTTAGTTACTACTTCTGCATTAGAAAATAGAGTAATATCATTCTAAAACAACTGATTAAGGCCCTCAGATTAATATAAATTAGACAAAGTATATTTAATTATGTTTTTATTCTCTGCAAATTAATAATCCAAAGTAGTATATAAATTATATTTTAACCACATAGTCTTCACCAAAATAAAAAATTTATTTGTTACTTTTTATTTAATATTATACATAAGAAAAATATAAGAAAAAATTATTGAAAGGTGGTGGGGTTTTTTTTTTTTTTTCGCCTTTTGGGTCACACTGGCATTGCTCAGGGATTTCTCCTGGCTCTGCATTCAGGAACTACTCCTGGCGGTGATCAAGGAACCATATGGGATGCCAGTGACCAAACTAGGTGGGCTGCATGAAAGGCAAGCGCCCTACCCACTGTACCATTGCTCCAGGCCTTTATTGAAAGTTTTCCTATGAACAATTTGAGGAGATATTTGAGAGGATACAATTATGAGTACTATGAGACCTGCTGTCTGCTGTCCTCCTTTCTTGAGAAATGATAAATTACTGAGCAACAATAAAACAACATAGATTAACACTGATAAATTGCTCTTGTCTCTGAACAACTTAACTGTTTTCATTTATTGTTAAGAGTTTGGCTTTTCATTGGCTTTTGTGTTTACTTCTGTTTGGGTTTTTTTTCAATTTTTTAATTTTCAACAGATCTCAAAGATTAATTTTATTTATTAATAAAATTTATTAATAATTAAAATTGGGTGCGTGAGTAAGAAAATAGTATTTACCTAGTTAGGAATTCAGAAGTGTAAAGCATGCTTGGAGAAAGTAAGGCAACATTGTTGGCATCTGCAGAGTGTGTGGAAGATTTGATGCGAGATAGGTTTCGAAAGCAGGTGGGTATCAGGCTTTAAAATCTATTCATTGGGACCTGGGAGATAGCTCAGGGATCAGGGTTGCATGCCTCACATGCAGGGCTTGAATTTGATCCCTGTCTGCTTGACCCCCCTGAGTATTGCCAGGTGTAGCCCTGAGATCCCCAGCAGAATCAGGGCCAATCAACTCTGTATTGCCAAGTTCAAGCATTGAACCGTCCAGCTGGTTAGCACCAGGAGTGGCCCCCAGGCCTCAGGGCCACTACTTGAAAGGACTCTCGCCACAAAATGTCATTATTTGTAAAGATTTCAAGTTTATCCTTTTGCCAATCTTGTAATAGTATCAGGGGATAGTAACTAAATTCTATTTATTTTAACCTAGTCCACTGTCTCTTACAAGGTAAGGGGTGTGTGCGTGTGTGTGTGTGTGTGTGTGTGTGTGTGTGTGTGTATGCATGCACGGGTATGTGTTTAAGTTGACTTCTATTGAACATGTAAATCAAAGGTTAAAATAGTAATGACATAAGAAAACAATTCCTAAGAAGAATTACCTAGCTAAGATGGGTGCACTTGATAGGCTGATGGAAGGAAAGCCACTTATGAATTAGGAAACTTAAATCTACTCACTCTTTGTTTTAGTAGAAATGAAGCATCTCTTATAGGTTTATTTTTAAAGAAAAAATGGTAATTAAATTTGGCAATCACAAGGAGACTCACATATTAATTAACCTACCACATGATGATATGAACACAAGTTGTACTAATGTAATTATGGTTTTTTAAATTATCATCAGCAGGCCTCTAAGTTGCTGCCAAACATGTCTACCAAATTCAGAAAGTGTTAGGACAAATACCCACTTGCCTCCATGATAACATTTTCCTGGAAGAAGAGCTTGAAAAGAAATAAAAACTAAAAGTTCTCAAGTTGTCTGTAGAAGATTTCTCTTAAAATTCATTCTGACAATAGATATATAATAAAACACTAAAACTATTTTATTGAAATGTTCAATGGTCACTTAGGTTTAATCTAATGTGAGAAGTCCATGGAAAATTGAGGTACACACTGTAATTTGGTTCCAGAACCTCAATTCATGAAAAGGAAAAGTTCTTCTGTAAAGAAGCAATTCTGCTGCAAAGGGATAAAAGAAAGAAATAGTTGAGCCTAGAACAGGTCTTATTGTTGATATTTTAATTGTTAATGATTGAAAACCATTTCCTATATAAGCTTGTCTTTAGAGTGAAAGTGGCCAGGGAGGTTTTATATTTTATCATTTTGTTCTGTTCCTTGGAAGGATACCATGATCCTTCAAAAGATAAGCGAACCACCACAGCCTACGTACAACTGGACTTCAAATGGAAGCCAGATGGTGTTTAGTGATCGATCAGGGAGATTAAACAAGCTACACGGCGACTGTGAAGAAGGGAAGCCAAAAGGCACATGCATCAGCACTGAATCACAGTGAGGCTGGCCTGGAAATGAGACTCCTCCCCGTGCCCATTTGAAATCATCTGTTAGTAGGTGACTGGGAAGAGCCAAGAAAGGAGTGTCTAGGAGCCTCGAGTCTTGTAATGAGTCATAGCATCCTCATGTGTATGCATTGCAATATGCAGAACATTTCAAAGCTGAAGAAAGGTCTTTCAAAAATAAAGTTTGATTCTGGTAACACCGAGGATTAACTGTGTGAAGGGGAGAAGGGAGTAGTCTCTTCCTTAGTGGGATTTGAGAGTGGTGGAAATAATACACATGCTTCCCTCTACCATGCATATCACTCTGGCAAAATGATTCTGCTATTTCACTAGGTTCTTATTGCTAAGTAACATTTAACACATGTTAACCCCCAAATAAAAACAAACAACAACCAAAAAAAATGCAGCAATTCATTTCACTTTTTAAAAAAATTTTTGGTTTGTGGTCACACACATATTCAGGGATTACTCCTAGCACTGTGCTCAGAAATCACTCTTGACAGGGCTCAAGGGACCATATGTGGTGCCAGGGATCAAACCCAGGCTACTTGCATGCAAGCAAGAGCCCTACCCACTGTACTATCTTTCAGACTCTGCTTAGCAAATAGTATTAACGCTTGCCAACAAAGCTACATTCAGGAAGATAATAAAATGACATCCCTTTTCTCATGGAATTTACATACTAATCAGTCAAGAGACAACACTCAAAGAGATCGAATTGCAACGGGGGAGGGATATGCAGAAAGAGAGAGGAATAAGCAGGGTAAGGTAGGTCCCGATTTGAAGAGGGGGGAGGGGAGTTATTGTACTTTACATTGCATGGCTCAGGAAAGCCTCTCAGAAAAGAAGACATTGCAGACCGGAAGAGTTGGGGTGGGGTACAAGTGACCACATGTAATTCTGGAGCCACAATAAAGTGAAGAGAGGCACAGCAAACGCTGTCATCCAAGGCAGATAGATGCCTCCGGCATGCAGCAGGTCTCCTGGGAGGTGGAAGACAGGAGTCAACAGGGAGAGGTACACAGAAAGATCCTGAGGGAGTGGGGTGCACGTGTTGGGGTGGGGAGAGGAGGATAGAAAGAGCATATAAAACTAAGTATTTTACCTTTCAGTGCGAATGAAAAGCCATCCAATCATTTTGAGAGGAGGAATATCTGTCATTTTCAAAAGTTCACTGTGGCAGCAAATAGATGGAGCGGGTAGAGGATGGCAAGTAAAGAAAGACTGCAATCAACACAGGGAGAAGTGATTCTGGCAGTTACAAAAGAGCAGCTGCGGTGATAGGAAGTGGTTATACATAGGATCTATTTTTTTCAGGTCAGTCCATAAGTTTTGCCTATGGACTCACTCTGGGTGATAGAAGAGTCAAACATACAGTTTTGAGTCTGAGCAGGAGAAAGGTTGGAGTTGTCAAACTCAGGAGAACTGGGGAGAAGGTACTGTAGGAGGAGTAGGAGGAGAGTAGAATCGAGAACACTTTTAAATATGCTTCATTCAGGATACTGAGCAGAAACTGTAACAGAACATCAAGTAGTCAACAATCCGTGAGGAGTTTCAGAGAGAGGTCAAATGTAAAATGGTAAACCTGGGGATCATCAGCCTTTAGATCATACTTAAAACCATGGGGATGAGATAGGCTAATAGGAGTAATGAGCATAGAGAAAGAAGGTGAGCTTTTAATACAGAGATAAAATAAAGGACAAGGGAGAACGGAGAAGGAACAATTGCAAGTCATTTCCTTTATTACATGGGAGGAGAGGCCCAGGAGACAAAGGTTTTGACTGCTCTAGATAAGAACAGTTGGCACAGTTCTTAATAGTATTGACTGCTCAGGTTAGCAGGCCCTTTGAGTGCTGATAATAAGGTTTCATTGAGTACTGACTGTGCACGGAGCACTATTTTAATCACTTGACATATGTTTCTCATTCTCAAAACAAACATATGAATTAAACTTTATTTCCATGTATTTATTTATTGTCTGTCACTTCTCGACCTTTTGGCTAAGATCAAGTGTAGTATCTGTTCTTATCAGTTTAATTTATTTACTAAATGAATAAAAATAAAATTCATTAAATAAATATTTAATGAGAACCTACTGTGTTCCATGTCTAGTATAGTGCCTATTGTTAGGAGAAAAACAAAAAATGTGATGATGTGGAATATGATGTGGATACACCCCACGTTTTTTTCAATAGTATCATATGCAGAGTCTCACTTTCACTCCAAATTGAGGATTCTGGTATTATTATTCACTCTTTATAGAGTAGAAAACTGAGGCTGAGAGTTTAAAGAACATGCAGAAGAACACATCAACGATTCAAACACAAATCATAGTTTATTTTTCTTTACTTTTGAGAACCACACCTCAGTGATATCAGGGCTTACTCCTGGCTTTAGGAATCTTTCCTGGCAGCATCTGAGGAAACATAAGTGGTACTGAGGACTGAACCTGGGCCAGTGGCAAGCAAGGAAAGTGCCTTACCCGCTCTATCTCTCCCGCCCTTCAAACTCAAGTTATGTGACTAAACAATTATACATATAATTCCTACTCTGATTTAATATTCTAAGATTATTTAATTTGCATTTGGATACAAAAAATTGCGTGAACAAGCAGAAGAAATGGGGCAGAGACTAAGAGCACATACCTTCTAAATGTGAGTTTCTGGGTTCAATCCCTGAAACTGAGAAGGTAGAGGAGGAAGAGAAATAAGATGAGAGAGAAGGAAGAGAAGGAGGCGAAGGAGGAAGAGGCAGAGGAGGAGGAGGAGGAGGAGGAGGAGGAGGAGACAGAGGAAGAGGAGGAGGAAAAGGAGAAGAGCAATGCACCAAGTATAAGAAAGTCACTAAATGCTAAACCAGATAGTCATGGGACTAAAAATATATGTAAACAATATCAAAAATCTTTGTATTATACTTCTTAAAGCCATCTCACAAATGAATAAATAGTTCAGCTGACAAGAGCCAATGGTAAGAAATATTGGCTGAGGGCATGGAGAAACTTCCAGAATAGTGAGGGGGGATGAAAAGTGCAAAGAAACCGTAAAGTACAAGTGCAAAGACCCTGAGACAGAAAAGAGCTTTCCATGCTTAAGGTGACAAAAATAGCATCAATTCGACTGGAGCATAATGAAATAATATATATATATATATATATATATATATATATATATGACCTGAGATCACTTGAGGAAGTAGGGAAAAGCCTAACCATGCCAGCTCATGAAGGTCCAGAGGAGTTCACATTGCATTCTAAGAAGATATATGAGCTTATTCAAAATGCTGATGGGGTGTGGAGGTGGGATGCAATAGTGGAATCAGGGAGACCACTGAGAAGGTCTCTCCTCTTGTGAAGCAGTGGCCAGAAAGACAAATAATGGTAAGCGGACATGAAAAGGAATAGCCAGAGCTGAGTGTGTTTGGGAGGTGTCCTGTACAGGTGCTAGTAATGAATTCACCTCTTATGAGGGGTGGGAGAAGAGAGAGAGAACTCTTGGCATTTTTGCAAGTGTCTTGGAAAATGAATCTCTTACCAAGGTGGAGAGACTTAAAGTTTGGAGCAGAGGACAAGTTTGGGAAGAATTAAGCATTCTGTCAAGCAGTTTGTATTGGAAATAGCAGCTAGAAAACAGATCTTCAGAGAAACCTAGGGGAGAGGCAAGATACAAAAAGTGCCTCTCACAAACCCACAGGCACGAGTAGATCCTCAGTGCCACCTGTATACTCAGCAGTGGGTCCCAAGTTCTGCTCTCTGAGACCACCATCATCACCACAAACAATTATGTCATCTCCAGCACACAACCAGGTATGTGTAAACACCACCACTCAAAAGTGGTGACCCCACCCCAACCCCCAGAAAGCCCTCCCTGCCCTAAGGGACCCAAGCCCTGGCAGCTGAAAACCTTCAGAACCCAACTGCCACCACACTCACAGTCACTCTCCTCATGCTTGGACCAAGCCTCACCCCCAAGTGAACCTTTGCCTGGACTGCACAGCTGCATTTGTGGCCGCACAACACTTGTTAGGACACAGTCTACTGATAGTCTAAGAGTACCACATCACAGTTGATGGAATTCAAAGTAGGAGGCAAACAACCTTTTTTGGAGGGAAATATTCAATTATTTCGGTTCTGCTTTGGGGCAGGGATTGGGATTCTGGATTGAAACACCTGAAATACGGTGGTAGGAATGTGTAATAGTGGTGGGATTGGTGTTTGGATATTAAATAAATAATAAATAAAAGCCCTCCCGTTGATCATCGATTTGCTCGAGCGGGCCCAGTAACGTCTCCATTGGAGACTTTGTTGTTACTGTGTCTGGCATATCGAATTCGTCACGGGGAGCTTGCCAGGCTCTGCCGTGCGGGCGAGATACTCTCGGTAGCTTGCCGGGCTCTCCGAGAGGGGCGGAGGAATCGAACTCGGGTCGGCCATGTCGACTGCGTGCAAGGCAAACGCCCTACCGCTGTGCTATTGCTCCAGGATATTAAATGTAACCAAATATTGTGAACAACTTTATAAAATAAAAAAAACTTTTTAAAAAAAGTGGGCAATGGGCTGGAGCAATAGCAAAGCAGGTTGAGCATTTGCCTTGCACACAGACGACCTAGGTTCGATTCCCAGCATCCCATATGGTCCCCCGAGCACTGCCAGGAGTAGTAATTCCTGAGTGCGTGAACCAGAAATAACTCCTGTGCATCGCCGGGTGTGACCCAAAAAGAAAAAAAAAAGTGGGCGAGGGGGCTGAAGCGATAGCACAGCAGGTGGGGCGTTTGCCTTGCATGCAACCAACCCAACTTCAAGTCCCAGCATCCCATATAGTTCCCCCCAAGCACCACCAGGAGTAATTACTGAATGCAGAGCCAGGAATAACCCCTGTGCATTGCTGGGTGTGACCCAAAAAACAAAACAAAAGTGGGTGATTCCAGTGCATACCACAGTGGAAGATAGATGCTGGAACATCAGGGTCGAGAGCACAAGAGAAGTAAACATTTGTGAACATCCTGGTGATCTCTGGCAAGCATGTGTACAAGTAAAGCAACTAAAAACATGGGGCAGCGGGGGAAGGGAGGTGGTCCTCAGACACTGCCAACAACAGGCATGAAAAGGAAAAGAAGCAAAAATGTGCAATTTCAGGTAAAGGTAAAGGTAAAGGCCCTCCCGTTGATCGTCGATTTGCTCCAGCGGGCCCAGTAACGTCTCCATTGGAGACTTTGTTGTTACTGTGTCTGGCATATCGAATACTCTCGGTAGCTTGCTGGGCTCTCCGAGAGGGGCGGAGGAATTGAACTCAGGTCGGCCATGTTGGCCGCTTGTAAGGCAAACGTCCTACCCGCTGTGCTATAATTTCAGAAGATGAAGAAAAGTGAAACCTGGGACCAGAAGTTGGGGAGGGGTGTGTGGAGAGAAACAGGGGATCTGAGCTGTTGAGACTCAGTGGTTTAAAGAAAAAACTAAAGCTTGGAGCAAGAGGATAGTGAGGCTGGGAGGATGGGAAGGGAGGAGATAAGGAGGATCAGAGAGAGAGAGAGAGAGAGAGAGAGAGAGAGAGAGAGAGAGAGAGAGATCTGGAGATGAACACCGGGTTGAGGCAGGGCCGAGAGGAGAGTTCTGAGAAGATCAGAGGAAGGCGGGAAGAAAGCATGTGGGCTCAGGCTCCTAGCCTCGGCACCAGCACAGAGAAGGGGATGGGAAAGTATGGCGAATGGTGTGGGTATGAGAGGGCGGCAGAGAGAAAAGCTCACTTCTGACTGCGTGGGAACCACAAAGGGAAGATGCTGCGTACAGATTGAGAGAAGGGAGACGCGAACAGCAGCATTTCTATAGAACACCTCAAACCTTGACAAGGTTGCTTCCTGCCTTTGTTGGATGTTTGGCTTAAAGTCAGGCTCCTTGAAGCTCCCGGGGATGTGATGTGGACACATGCAGTGGGTGCCTGTGAAGGGGCAGGACCATGAGGAGAGAGGGATATGCAGTGAAGGCCATGACAATATAGTAGCCACAAAAGGTAAACTGAGGCATAGTAAAGCATTTCAAAAGATTGTCTAACACTCCCTAGAAATATTTTTATTGGGAAGCCCCCAAATGAAAATAGGGGTGTTCCACTGAGAAAGGTCAGGGAAAGACTTAAAGAGAAGTAGCAAAGAGGCCGGGAGACAATACGTGGTCAGGACACAAGTTCGGCCGGTGTCTATGAGGGTTTTGTTTGTTTTGTTTGGAGGTCCACACCCAGGGCTGCTCAGAGTTTACTCCTGCCTCTGCATTTAGGAATCACTCCTGGTGATTCAGGGACCATATGGGATTCCAGAATGAAACCCAAGTTGGCTGTGTACAAGCCAAGTGCCCACCCTGCTCTGCTATCTTCCTAGCACCACACAGGACAGCCCTGGAGGTTGCCAGGAGTGCTGGTGTGACCCAGCGCCTTCTCCTCAGGCCCTTCCATTGATTGGCTGAGAATCAATGGGACTCCAAGATCTACTGAGGACACTTGAGAACCCCACTACCACCCCCCCCCACTATATCTCACAAGGCAAAGATATATTTAATTGACTGCAACTTAAGCATTTGTCCTTAATGCTTCAGGAGAAATGGTCATTTGCGTATGTCTATTTGCTGAGATTAATTCTCCTTAGTTTTATTTCTTAACCTTGATGCTTTTTACAGCCTTGGGTTTGGGTTTGCCTATGTAGGTTGCTAAGGCATTAGAAAAAAATAGCCTAATAACCTTCTGTTTAATTTAAGAAGAACTATGAAAGTCTGTGTGCTGACAGAAGTGCTTAAGGAAAGAGGAACTAATGGTTATAAACATATCGAAAGAGAGTATAAACAGCATGTGCATTCCTGGAAAAAGAGAAGGAACAAGTTTCAGAACCCAATAGGAACAATAGCCTTTAATGTACTTGACATTGCCTTCTTATTATAAGGAGATGAGTGAGGAGAGTTGTACAGGAGCTGGATGGTTAGTAAACGTAGTGATAGGAAGGGAGATAAAGAAATATGCAGAGGGTCCTCCTGGGGGGGGGTGGGGGCACAGCTGCTAAAAGCACCTGCCTGGCAAGCCTGAGACCATGAGTTCAATCCCCAGGCCACCCCCTTGGGCTGAGCAGGCCTGGCAGCTCTGCTGTCTTAGGGGTACAAATTTATAGTCTCAGGTATATGTGAGCACTGTAGACAGGAGCACAACCAGGATGTGCATAAGACCATGGGAGTGGGGGTAATTGCTAGAGGGTGCAGCTGATCAGAGTGTGGGCAGCACAGCCAAACCTCACAACAACAGGATGGGCAGGGCAAAGAATCCAGAGGCTCGTAACAATACAGAGTCTGAGCCCAGGTCTGCCTAGTGAAGGCCCCACGGCTGCTAATCTCCATGGTTAAAGTGCTGGCTCTGCATGTAGCAGACCCCGGTTCAAGTGCCAGCACCGCTTATGGTTCCCCAAAGCTAGTAATGGCCCCAAGCATGGCTGGATGTAGCCATAACCCCCGTGTCCGCCCCCCCCCCCCCACAAAAAATAAGTAAAGCAGGGACCAGGATAGCAGGACAGGAATTAAGGTGCTCGTCTGGCACATGGCCACAGCACCCAATATGGTCCCCTAAGCCCCACCAGAGTGACCTCTGAGCACAGTGAGGAATAAGCTCTGAGTACCTCCAAGTCTATCCCCCAAGTTAATAATCATAATAATAGTAGTGGCAGGGGGAGGGGAGGGATCTTCTCTCCACTGTGAACAAGGTCTCTGCCAAACCCAGAAAAGAACATTTTCCTAAAACAAAACACACCTCAAGGGGTCAGAAAGATAGTACCATGGATAAGGCGTTTGCCTTGCATGCACCCAACCTAAATTTGACCATATGGCTCCGCATATGGTCCCCCAAGCCCTACCAGGAGTGATCCCTGAGCACAGAGCCAAAAATAAGCCCAGAACCCCACTGGGTGTGGCCCAAATACCAAAATAAAACAAAAAGCTGTGACTTTGCCTCGGCTTGTACCATCCTCCAAATAGCATCTGCGTAGATATTTTAGGAAAGAACCGAAAAAGGACAGCTTTCCATTTGCTGAGAAATGGGGTCACACAGGCAGATCCCTCCCTTTGCGTCAAGGGGCCAAGTCTACGCCAGCTGGGCCTCTTTTGCACCATTCTGTGAACTTCTTTCAAGTTCTAAATATTGAACAATCCTGGGCTCCTGACTTCCCACCAGTAGCTGCTGCTCACAGCACACTGGGAAACTTGGAGGTACCCCGGGTTTCTGGAACCCCCATTCCCAAATCACTTTGCCTCTCCAGCCCTGCCCCGTCTCCCCTCTCCCACCCAGCCACCACCCACTGCTGATCCACGGCTCTCGCAGATTTCACCAAAGCAACAGTACAGCTCTTCTCTCCCATTTGTTCCTTTCCTCTCTCTGACACTCATATTTTCTAGTCAAGAACTGGTGTTGCCAATGAAATATCATTTCACACCACAGAGACTGGCCCACATCCACAAGAACAAAAGCAACCCGTGCTGGCGGAGATGTGGCAAGAAAGGGACCCTCCTTCACTGCTGGTGGGAATGCCGGCTGGTCCAACCCATTTGGAAAACAGTATGGACGACTCTCAAAAAATTAGAATTTGATCTGCCATTTGACCCAGCTATAGCACTCCTGGGAATATATCCCAGAGAGGCAAAAAGGTATAGTCGAAGTGACATCTGCAATTGTTTGTTCATTGCAGCACTCTTTACAATAGCCAGAATCTGGAAAAAACCTGAGTGCCCGAGAACAGATGACTGGTTAAAGAAACTTTGGTACATTTACACAATGGAGTACTATGTAGCTGTTAGAAAAGATGAAGTTATGAAATTTACATACAAGTGGTACTACGTGGAAAGTATCATGTTAAGCGAAATGAGTCAGAAAGAGCGGGATAGACACAGAAAGATTGCATTCATCTGGGGAACATAAAGCAACAAAAAGGGAGATTAACACCCAGGAATGGCTGAGATTAGTACCAGGAATTTTGCTCCATGAATGGAAGGCCAGCCACATGTTCTAGGTGAAAAGGAAGCTCAGATAGAGAAGAGAGTACCAAATGAAGGGTGTTGTGAGGACCCTCCCAGGGTGGGAGAAGCATGCTAAAAGTAGTCTATAGACCAAACATGATTGCCACTCAAAGCCTCTCTTGCAAAACACAGTACCCAAAAGAAGAGAGAGAGAACAAGGGGGAATACCCTGCCACAGAGGCAGGATGGGACGGAGGGGATGGGGGGGTGGGGGGGTGCTGGGACCCCGTGGTGATGGATGATGGGCACTGGCGGAGGGATGGGCACTTGATCATTGTATAACTGAAACCCAAGCACAAAATTTGTAAGCCTATAACTGTACCTCATGGTGTTTCACTAATAAAAAAAGAAAAAAGAAAAAAGAACTGGTGTTGCAAAAGCAACCAGTTCTGGCATGGATGTGGGGAAAGAGGGACGCTCTTTCACTGTTGGTGGGAATGCCGACTGGTCCGGCCTTTCTGGAAAACAATATGAACAGTCCTTCAAAAACTAGAAATTAAGCTTCCATACGACCCCGCAATATCACTTCTGGTAATATATCCCAAAGATGCAAAAAAAAAAAAAGCACAGTAGAAATGACATCTGCACCTATATGTTCATTGCAGCACTGTTCACAATAGCCAAAATCTGGAAACAACCCAAGTGCCCTAGCTCAGATGACTGGTTAAAGAAACTTTGGTACATCTGCACAATGGAATATTATGCAGCTGTTAGAAGAGATGAAGTCATGAAGTTTGCTTATAAATGGATAGACATGGAGATTATCATGCTAAGTGAAACGAGTCAGAAAAAGAGGGACAGACATAGAAAGACTGCACTCAATTGTGGAGTATAGAATAACATAATATGTTAATATGAGGCTGACACCCAAGGACAGTAGATACAAGGGCCAGGAGGATCACTCCATAGCTGGAAGCCTGCCTCATGAGTGGAGGGGAGAAGGCAGATGGAATAGAGAAGGGATCACTAAGAAAATGATGGCTGGAGGAATAAGTCGGGATGGGGGATGTGTGCTGAAGGTAGATAATGAACCGAACATGATGACCTCTCAGTGACTGTATTGCAAACCATAATGCCCAAAAGTAGAGAGAGAGTATGGGGAATAAAGTCTACCATGAAGGGAGGGGGATGGGAGGGGGATGGTGGGGAAGGGGGATATACTAGGGACATTTGTGGTGGGGAATGTGCACTAGTGGAGGGATGGGTGTTTGATCATTGTGTGATTGTAACCCAAAAATGAAAGGTTGTGACTATCTCACAGTGATTCAATAAAATTTTAAAAAAACTATAATAAAAACTAAATTTAAAAAAAGAGGGGCTGGAGTGATAGTACAGCAGGTAGAGCATTTGCCTTGCATGCTGTCAACCCAGGTTCGATTCCCAGCATCCCATATGATCCCCTGAGCACTAGCAGGAGTAATTCCTCAGTGCAAACCAGGAGTAACCCCTGTGCATCGCCAGGTATGGTCCAAAAAGAAAAAAAAAAAAAGAAAGAATTTGTGTTGTGCTGCAGAGATGCCTCCGGACCCCAAAATCACTATCCAACATGTTAGTGATCTCTAATACAGGAGCTTAATAGCTTCAAGGTGAGATACAACAATTCTGACACACTTGCCTTTAAGGGAAACTTTTTTGATCATTTTTAGTCAATTATTCATAACAGACAATACAAAATAAATTATTTAGCATCTGCCTTTGAGGCAGGCTTGGGTGGTGATGGAAAAATTTGAAATAATGAAATAATGGTGGTGGGATTGGTGTTGAAATATTGAATGTAATAAATTACTGTGAACAATTCTATGAAAATAAAATTTTAAGAAAAAGTAAAAACAAAGTGGTGTTGCTCTGGAGGAGAGTGTAGAGTTAGAAGATTGCATGCAAAAACCCTGTCATTAAAGCCATTGTAAAGCATGGTGCATTGTAAATTAAATTTAAAATTATATAGATGTATTGTTTTGGGTGCCAAGAGAGAGTATAGCAGTTTTAGTGTATGCTAGGATGCCAGCCCAGGCAACATGATACTGGCAGCATATAGGTCCCCAACATCACAGGGTACAGTCCTGGAGGTCCCCAACATCACAGGGTATGGCGAGGGTACCCAGAACTGCAGATCCTGCCTGAGCAGCACCAAATGTTCAGGGTCTGCACTGTACCACTAACCTCCTTTGGCCAAGAGCTGCAAGTGGGGTCCCCACAGTCTCCTGAGGACCCAAAACAGAGGTCGTGTTCTCTAATTCATTAAGATGTTTGCACCCTAGCAAACATCTTCATGGTAGATGTTCATGGTAGCACTCTTCACAATCCCTAAATGAGATTTCATTGTAGCATTCTTCACAATCCCTAAATGAGATCGACCTACAGTCCTTTGCATTGTGGGTTTTAAAAACTGTGTTCTAGTCACACAAAGGGATCCTCCTCTGTGAAAAGAAAAAGGAAAAAACAAAAAGAGGAAATCTGGCAATCTGAGACAAAAGGGATAGAGCTGGGGGTGATTGTGCTAACAGAAATAAGGGAAAAGGGAACGCAATAATCAAACAGCACATTCACATGAGGAATATGAACTGTGCTAGAGCGTGAACTGGCCGGAAGCAGCGCAGCCCCACACAGTTCACTTTCAGCTCTGGGCAAACTGCAGATGGAAAGAGAAGGGCAGGAAGGCTGAAGCCAAGAACTTTCTTTACTGGTGAGAGTCGAGACGATTACACACATCCAGAGATGTGAAGCTAAACAAACCTGAGACATTCTAAAATATTATCAACCAGTGGTAAATAAATGAGAAAACAAATTACAGGAAGAAAAGCAGTGTTTGGGATTGGACTGTAGCTCAGTACTTAATGAACTTGCCTTGCACATGTAAGGCCTTGGAGTTGATTTCCAGTGCTGTAAGTAACACAATCTTCCATCTTCCCATCGGGAAGACCCAGGCTGCAGTCCTGGGTCTGATAAGATGGTGTCTGCCACCTGCTACCTTTTGTTTTCCAGAGTGGTTTCTAGATGTCACAGAAAAGCCTTACATTTCAAATTTCCAACTGCTCCCCGTAATTGCATTCGAAAATCCACACAAATATAGTTTCTAAGCCCCCCCCCCACCCCCTCGCCAATGTCAGGAATAGCATTTTGGCTCCCTAATTGACTTGCAGGCAATTCCGCCCCTTGCTCTTAGCAATCCCGCTCTCCTGCCTATTATCTTCCATCTCTCATTTTGCTTAGCCAATTCCACCCACTCCCACATCACTCTCCTCTGTAATCCTGTCAAAAAATCAATTTGCTGCTTCCTCCACGGTTACAGCAGCTTACCCAGCAATTCTTTCCTTTTATGGGAGAGAAACAAGGGTACTAGTGAGTCTCCCATGTTGCCTCCTTACGCAGGCGTGACTGCATGTGGAATCCAGGTGAGGGGCCATTTTACACCATGCACAGGGGCTCCTTGGCTTGCAGCATATCTCATTAATGTGGTAAGGCTCGCTATTATTCAAGAGCTACTGCAGAGTAGCACAGCAAATTGTTCCCTGAAAGCATTTACTTCTAGGGCAATGTGTCTGTAATGAATGGTACTAAAGGAGAAGCTTTACAAAGGCCCAGAACAAAACCTCAAATGAAAATACACAGAGAAAAAGGTTCTTTCAGTTAGAAAATAAAAAGATTTTAGAACTGGAAAGAACTTGGGTCTTATCAAAGCAGCTTAGTTAGACCCAGGACTGCCAGGAGATATGCCCACCTGGAAGAAGAGAGGGTGAAGATATTTTTAATATTTGGAAGACATAACCCCAAATTTGAAGTTAGGGAGTGCCCTCTATGAAAAAAATGTAAACTGAAGTTAACACAAATCATTTCCTACAGATAGCAGCTGCATATCCCCAAACCATCAGTCATGGGGCTGGAGCGATAGCACATTGGGTAGGGCATTTGCCTTGCATGCGGCCGACCCGGGTTCGATTCCCAGCATCCCCTGTGGTCCCCCGAGCACTGCAAGGAGTAATTTCTGAGTGCAAGAGCCAGGAGTAACCCCTGAACATCACCAGGTGTGACCCAAAAAGCAAAAAAACAAAACAAAAAAATCCCATCAGTTACAAGGAGAGAAGCTGAAGATTTTTTTCTAAATACATGAACAAGGCACAGATCTAGTTGCAGTTTCCTCCAGACTTAGAGTGTGGCACTGCAAGCTCTAAATCTGGATGTGTGTATATAAAGAAGAGAGCAGAGGAGAGAGGAAGGGGGAGAGGACAAGTCTTGGTGCAGTCAGTTACAGAGGTGACAACGGACATTAAAAGCTCTGATTCAGGGGCTGGAGCAATTGTACAGCGGGCAGGGTGCTTGCCTTGCATGTGATCGACCTGGAATCAATCCTTGGCACCCCATATCATCCTCGAGCACTGCCAGAAGTGATTCCTGACTGCAGAGCCAGGAGTGACCCCTGAGCATTGCTGGGTGTGGCCCAAAAAGCAAATTAAAAAGTTCTGCTTCCAGCTGCAAACTCTTTGTATAGAGCTTCAATTCAAAGTGGTGATTGGCTCTAAATTTATATCTTTGCTTTCATACTGTTCAAAAAACTGGAAGAATAGCACAAAGATTCCCTGCATATTTTCATCCAAGTATTATGCTAATATTTCATATTTGCTTTGTCTTCTCCCTCTGTTTCTCTCTCTCTGTCTCTGTCTCTCTCTGATTTTTTTCTATCTGATTGTATGTTGCCGACACAGAGTATCCCTAAATACTCTAGTATGAAGTCTTACCTGGCTAAGGTGTAGTGATCAAAATCAGGGCATTAACTGGTACAGCACTACCACTTGTTTTCATAGATTCTTCATTTACTAACTGTATTTCTACTATAAGGGTTAATTTACGCTTGTGTTTTTTATATTCCAATGTCAAATAAAATTCTCAATTGAAAATTAATCAAAATCTCAATTAAAATTAAACTCAAACATTAAAAGGGTCATAAAGTACCTTTATGTAATTGCTAGCTATTGTAGGATTATAATTTGTAACTATCATTATTTTGATGTTCAAACTAAAACAGATTAGCCACAAATTGGTTTCTTCTTGCTTTTTAGATTTCTGACTGTTGTTTACAAATCAGGCACTAACTGATTTCATAATTCCTTGAAGCAGAGGAGCTGAATAAATCCCAGCAAGCATGCCTGCTCACACTTCCACATCCCCTGCTGCTTAATTTGATGCAGTTACATCGCCTAACCTAAAATTTGTGTTTCTGCCTTAAAATTTTCAGAAATCAGTATGATTCTTTTCATTGTTTACTTTAATTTCACCAAACAAAATTATTTTTTAGCACAGCGGTAGGGTGTTCGCCTTACAAGTGGCCAACATGGGCAACCCGAGTTCAATTCCTCCGCCCCTCTCGGAGAGCCCGGCAAGCTACCAAGAGTATTCGATATGCCAGACACAGTAACAACAAAGTCTCCAATGGAGACGTTACTGGGCCCGCTTGAGCAAATCGACGATCAACGGGAGGGCCTTTACCTTACCTTTACTTTCCTCCCCACCCCAATGAGACCCTCTGTCTCCTGATCTAGCTTCTTAATGGCCATGATCCCAGAGACTCAGAAACAAATCTTGAAACCCAGCGGCTTTTGGCAGAAATGTGTCCAGACCCCGCAGTAGGTTACTGTCGCCCAGTCACCCCAGGGGAGAAAGTGTGCTGTCCCTCCACCTGCTCCCCCTAGGCGGCTCAGTGGTCGCCATCCTCCAGAGGCCATTGGACAGCCGGGTTTGGGCCCTTGGTGACGAGACGTGCGAGGCCTCATGGGATGGAGGTGGAACCGGCCCTTTCCTCCCCGCCCCAAGGAGACCCCTGGTCGCTGTCCATGAACAGCCTCTCTGGCTCGTGATCAAGAGACTGGCCATGATTCCAGAGACTCAGGAACAAATCACAGAACCCAGCAGGTTTTGATAGAAATTCCTCCAGATTTAATCGTTAAAATTTCAGAATTCCAAAATTGTGTGGCCATTACTGTGGCCACACGACATCATATGCTATTCATAACCAGCAATAGAAAACAAACTGTCTACTATTGCCTTTTCAGCAGATCTGAGTTTTGGGGTCACTGTCACTGTCACTGTCCTCCTGTTGTTCATCGAATTGCTCGAGCAGGCCCAGTAACATCTCCATTTTGAGACTTGTCTGGTGTCGAAATACTGAATGTAATCAAAGTAGAGAAAGAGTAATGAGAAAATCATCTGTTCCACAGGTAGGGGGAGAGTGTGGGATGGGGGGGGAGTATACTGGGTTTTTTGGTTGTGGAAAATGAGCACTGGTGAAGGGACGGGTGTTTCATCATTGTATGACTGAGACTTAAACCCAAAAGCTTTGTAACTGCTCTCAGGGTGATTCAATAAATAAATTTATAAAAAAGAAAAAAAAAGTAAGGTGGGGTTCATGTCAAATTCAATCAGCTTAATCAATGGCTGAATAAATAGCAATAGTCCTACCTTAAAATAAGAAAAAAATATTTTTTAATTTCATTTTTTCCCCTGAACTCTTTTCCATGTTCCTTGGACTTTAGCTGTGGCTCAGCAGAACCAAGTTTGGTTCTATATTGCCTTGCATGTGGAAGAGCTGGGTTTGATCCCTGGCACTGTGAAAACCAAAAACCAAAATGAAACAAACAAAAAAAAAATCTAAGTCCCAAAAACTGATGGTCTCTTGCATTTTCCCATTCTAAGCCTGAGAAAAATAAACCATTAGTTAATATTTTCTTACACAGTAATATTTTTCTGAATAGCTTGTCAATAGAGTAAACTGGAATGCCATAATTTATCAACAACCCAAGTGACCTTTAAACATTTATAATGCGCACATGTCCAATATTGTCTTATAAATTGAGTGATGAGATAACAAAGGTATCCATAAACATTGAACTGTGTAACTTCATATAAATTCCCTGCAGTCTTTATTAAATATATTTTACTCCTCTGAACAAGATAATTCTAGACTCACAAATAGTTTTGTTAATACTTAAGTGAATAAAACAATAAACATTTTTATAATGTTAAATTTTTATTTAATTTTTTGTAATTGTTAAGTGATAGCACAGTGGTAGGGCGTTTGCCTTGCACGCAGCCAACATGGCCGACCCGAGTTCGATTCCTCCGCCCCTCTCTGAGAGCCCAGCAAGCTACCGAGAGCATCTCGCCTGCACGGCAAAGTCTGGCAAGCTCCCCGTGATGTATTCAATATGCAAAATACAGTAACAACAAAGTCTCCAATGGAGACATTACTGGGCCCGCTGGAGAAAATTGATGAACAACAGGAGGACAGTGACAATGACAGTGACAATGTTAAATTTGTATTATTTAGAATAAAATTACAGTAATCCAGAAAATATGTTTTAAGTGACTAATACCAATCAGTTTACCCTAAAATGATGGCCAATTTACCTAGATAAAATACACAGGGATATGATTAGAGCATAATTAAATTATTCCTTTACTTCTGTATAAGTGATCAATTACATAATTTAAATTTTATTTTATTATGCACTTTTAGAAATTAAAAATGAAGCTCTCTTATTTTCTAATAGATTTTATGACAGTATGTCATATGTCAGTTGATTTGAATTGGATAAGCAGGAATCAGAAATTGATTATTAATGACCACCAGGAAAGTTAAATGTGTTTATCAACAAAATAAACTGCTCATTGCAAAAAAAACATAAAGCAGAGGAGAGTTGGGGGGGGGGTTGTTTTGTTTTTATTTCTTTAATTATTTTATTAGAGTACCATCATTTGCAAACTTATCATAACTGAACTTTTGACATACAATGTTCCAGTATGCATCCCATCACTGATATCAACTTACCTTGACCAATGTTCCCAACTTCCCTCTCCTACACCCCACACCCTCCACACCATCCTGAGCTTGTCATCTGGACAAGTGTCTTTTCATGTTTGGTTGTTAAAGTTTGTGTCTCGGGGCTGGAGCAATAGCACAGTGGGCAGGACGTTTGCCTTGCACGCAGCCGACCCGGGTTTGAGAGTTCAATTCCCAGCATCCCATATGGTCCCCTGAGCACCACCAGGGATAATTCCTGAGTGCAGAGTCAGGAGTAAGCCCTGTGCATCGCCGGGTGTGACCCAGAAAGAGCAAAAAAAAAAAAAAAAGATTTTGGTGTTGTTGACTCTGTGGTTTGGATATTTAGCTCTATCATTCCTTAACATCACCGTGTAACTATAAATCCCCTTCATCCCTATCCCCTGTTGCTCCCCATCTGTCTCTTCTCACCCCACCCTCCTTGATGTCTTTCCTTCCAGAGAAGAGTTGTTTATATACTAAGGTGTATTGATAAAGTGAAATTTTCTTCTGTAGAATTTCCTTTGAGGTCTATAATCAACACAGCAGAAAATTGTCAGCACATTTAATCAACTTCAAAAATTAGTAACGTGTCAAAACAAAAAAATCTACTTTGATCTTTAATTTGAATCATTAATCACATATGTTCAAGCTTTTGCAAGCATTAGGGTCTTTCTATACAAGAAACTATAGCTTATTGCTGGGTCTGAGTCCTTTAACCTGAAAAAAAGAGCAAAGACTACATTGGATTTTAATAGTTATATACAAAACACTCAAGCAAAATTATATGAAAGAAATCATACCACTTGGATTATAATCACCTGTGCACTTGACTTCCCATTAATCATTGATTTGCTCGAGTGGGTGCCAGTAACGTCTCCATTCGTCCCTGTTGCGTGTTAGTGTGACCCAGTGGCGTCTGTTTGTTCTAGGAATATGAAGAGCCTCAAACCGTTCGTTCAGGGTCTTGATGAAGAAGTCTGACCATCTCATAGGTGGGCAGTCCTGCAGTCTTTTGACGTCCCGTGGAATCCAGTCGGTAATGGCTCTAGTCCAGTGGTCGTCTCCAAATCTCATTACGTGTCCAGCCCATCTGATTTTCGACACCTTGGAAAACAAGACAGCATCCCTAATTCTTGACAGTCGACGGAGGTTGGAACTCCAGATTCTTTCTCTCATTTGAGTGAAGCGTTATACTCCAAACATAGCTCTTTAAATTCCTCTTTGGGAGACCCGAATAGCGTTCTCATCCTGCTTGCATAGGGCCCAGGTCTCTGAGGCATATGTTAATGCAGGAAGAACAGTGAAATCAAAGAGATGTGCCCGGAGCCAGAGGTTCGTTGTCCTCTTAGCTATTTCTTCAACGCTCTTGAAGGCGTTCCAAGCTGCTCTCTTCCTCCTGTGCAACTCAGGTGCCACATAACTGTTGCATTTGGAGATGGTTGTTGAGAGCGAATGGAGTGGCCGTGCGACACATCATGACACTTAATACTCATCTTTCAGGATTGCCACACCATATTTGATAGGGTTCAAATATGGTTTGAACCATGGGGACAACTACAAGGGCGATTAGAGGCTGACCCAAAAGCCTCTATCCCTCTCAGAGAGACTGGTAAGCTACTGAGAGTATCCCGCCCGCATGGCAGAGGCTGGCAAGCTATCCCTGGCGTATTCCATATGCCAAAACCAGTAAATACAATGGGTCTCATTCCCCTGACCCTGAAGGAGTCAGCAATACAGCAGCATTGAGAAGGATGTGGAAGGAGAGCCTGATAAAATCTCAAAGCCGAACTAGGCTGCCAAAACAAAGAAAGACAAAAATGATTGTCTGTACTTTCAATGCATGTACACTGGCATCAGATGCATCCATTGAGGACCTGATGGTACAAGTGCGAAAGATCAAGTACGACATCATTGGTCTGACCAAGACCAGAAGCCATCAATAACATCACGCCGTTTTCGACACTGAAGAAGAACTGTTCCTCGGAACATACAACAAAAGAGACATCAAAGGTGTTGGTGTCCTTGTCAACACAAACTTGGCCATGAGCATTGATTCATTTGAATGCCTAACAACCCAAATCGGACAATTACACTTGACTAAGTGTGGCTCACTGCCAGCAGTTTCTATCTTCGTTGTCTATGCACCAATATCCAATTGGATTACAATGAATGCCAAAATATATCAAGAGCAAAGTTTAGTTCGTTATAAAACTTCACTTTGAAACTTGTCCTCCAAAAATTCTTCAAAGAGTTTCTCCCAACATCCCACTTTTGCCACATGGGTAGTTCAAATCCAACATTTAAATTTTTATTATAACAACTAATCCCCTCCATGAGGAAGTTCAATTGTCAAATCCTCCCATTCATAGAGTCTCTAATTCCAGCCCACTGCTACCATACCTGTTAATTTCCCTTCAGTGATTCTAGCACAGCACAGGACTTGGGCTTTCTTCTTTTGCAATCCCACTATGCTCTTTCTCCTTGCCCTGGAAGTCTTCCAAGCACAGAGAAAGATAACAGGTGGATCTCACAGCTCTGTTAAAAAACAACTGGAAACCCGGAACCAAGACATGCCCATACACATTAGGGTAGAGAATGCCTGTCAAGAGCAGAAAGATCAGCCTTTCATTCAAACCTTGCCTCTTGTTTGCCCTATTTCTCATCCTGTCCATTCTACTCTTGTGGGGATGAAGAGCTGGGGAAATTTCATCTTTCCTTTCAGTTTGTAGAAGAAATTAAGTAAAATAATATAGATAGAAGACTTCACAGAGCTTTTAACTACGTAAAGCTGTGCTCTGTAATATAAACCCTATTGGGGGCAGGAGGAAGAGGATTATGTTATTCAAAATCCTCAAGATCATTCTTCTTTGGATCTGTCCACTTCACAAAAATCAAGGAAGGGCTCAACATGCTCTTCCTCCCTACATCCTAATACATGTTGGCATATAATTTCTAACTTGGTCTGAAAACCACTGGTCTAATAAAACTAAAGCCCAGGGAGCTAAAAGTCTCCATCACAGATCTGAGTCTGATATTTGACCAATTAATTTAACTGAGTTCTGTCTGCTAGTTGAAAAGAATAGCATTTATCTCAGCTCAGACACATGTTAATGTTGTGAGGGGGAAAGCAGAAACACATGCAAGCTGCCAACATACAAATGGTAACAAAGAGATCCAAATTACAATATTTTTTGTAAGAGTATTATTACATAAAATAGATATGATAATATCCACCTTACCTGGAATTACTTTGAGAATGTGAAATAACGGGTGTAAAATTCTTGCACCATGATTAACATAATAGGGGACCAATACTTTATAGCTAATTTTTGTCATTATTGCTACTGAGGGACTTTAAAATTCATATCTGCCTCCTATAAAAGGAATATGACAGAACACCTGTGCAAACAGTGGACGTGTTCCTTGAAATTAAAAGAAGTTCACATCTCAACTTTTCAACATTCACTGTTCCTGTTTGCTCAATGAGAACACCATGTACAATGGAAATGAGTCAAACCCTCCTTACTTAGACATGGTATAAAGTTGGGCATAAAATTAATTAGTGGTAGTCACTGCTCTTTGAGGACTACACTGCCAAATTCCATTAGAATTGTCTTGAAAAGCAAATAGAATATTTACTATTATTACCACACCTTCAGGATCTGGAAGTTATTGTACCACTAACTCCCAAAGCAAATAACTTGGTTATCTCTTTACAGGCTTATTACTTGGTCAATCTCGTCATGTTGGCATAAATTCAGATAATTTTTTTGCAAGTTCTCTAGTTTGTTCTGTGCATGAAGTACCCTACACTTTTATAACATGTTTTCATCCTTAGTATCTTGTTGATCATTAGGCTGTCCCCCTGAGATATTTAAGCAGATTTAAAGATCCCTATTTGCAGCTTGAAAAAACTGAGATGGCAGGAGGTAAGGCAGTTTTCTCAGAGCTCGTGATTAAAACACAACTACAAACTGAATTTTTGGGGCTAGTTAACACTGTATTTTTCTGTTTTCAGATAGAATCAGTGCTCCGGGAAAATAAAATGCCTCTATACAATGCACTAGTGGTTTTGTTCTGTTTTTAATGATTACAAATTGTACATGCAGAATAGGGAATTTATCCAATATTTCAGTAAGTGATACAAAAGATGCAAACAAATTGACATCTGTTTAAAGAAACTCTCATAATCAGTAAGGATAGAGATAATCTAGGAGGTGCTTACCTTGCACAAGCTGTCCCAGGAGCCACATAATAAAATCCCCAGCACTGAGCCAGGAGTATGCCCTGCATACCCCTGAATGCAGTCTCCAAACAAACAAACAAATAAACAAACAAGAAAAAGGATTAAAGTGTCATAAACTGAAGTGTGAAAACAACAGGAAGAGCTTCAGGTCAAAAGTCTGAGCTCCAGGCTATTTCTACTTCTAATTGTCTCTTTGACTTTGAACAAAATTCCTTCTTCCTCTAAGATCCCAGTTTTGTCATCTATGAAATAAAAATGCTGGACTAAATACAGCTGACAGAATATTGAATTATAATTATTCAATATTGAATGTTGAATCTACCAGTCAGTGGTTGATTCCATGGAGATATTCAACTCCTAGCAATGATTTACTGAGAAAAATATTTTATGATAAGCATAAGGCTAAAACTAATGAAATTTACTGCAATATTCATCAAGAAAATGCATTAACTACTCTTGTGAACAACTGCACTAAAAAAGATGGTTGTTACAAGCATCTCAGATCCCATCAAAGTAAGAACAAAAGATGATGGGATCTATTTTTAAGTCTAATGGAAATGTCCTTGTCCTTGTCATTGCAGTTTTGCCATTCTAAGAATAAGATTCAAAGATTCTAAGATTCAAAATATTGTGCAGAAAGTACAGAAGGAAAAACCACTTGCCTTGTATGTAGCTGACTCAGGTTTTATCCCTGGCACTCCATATGGACCCCCACACGTCCCTTAAAGAGTGTTTGGTGAGCAGACAGTCAAGAGTAAGCTCTGAGAATATCTAGGTGTGGTCCACAATGGAAAACAAATTGAAATCCCGCAGGATATTCTGTTACTTTACTACCATGAATCATTTTATATATAATCTCCAAAAAAAAAGCAAATTATCAAAACTCTTTGCCATTATTCTGAATCCCAAAGGTTATTCTGATGTCTTTCCTTCTAAATTGTTCCAAATATGGATTATTTCATAGTTTAGCATATGTAAGATTTAGGGTTATCATAACCAGCCTAATTTAAAAGATTCTGTCCAACTCTATGAATATGCCTGTCAGACCATGATTTGGATCTAATAGTCATGTATCTACTACATGAAAGAAAAAGCATATAAAAAAATAACATGCTAAGAATTTTTTTAATTTTATTGAATTACCATGATATAATTACAAGCTTTCATGTTTGGGTTACAATCACACAATGATCAACACCCATCCCTCTACCAGTGCACATTCCCCACCACCAATATCCCCAGTATACCCTCCGTTTCCCACCCTCCCCCTGCCTCCATGGCAGAAAATATTCCCCATACTCTCTCTCTAGTTTTGGGCATCATGGTTTGCAATGCAGATACTGAGAGGTTATCATTTTGGTCCTTTATCTACTTTCTGCACATGTCTCCCATCCCGACCAATTCCTCAAGCCATAATTTTATGCTAAGAATTCTTAAAGATATGTTCTACTTCTTGGGGGGAAGGCGGGGTGCAAAGAAGTTTCTTTTAAAAATTTTATTAAGTTACTGTGATTTACAATTATTCATAGTTGAATTTCAGGCAGGTAATGCTTCACCACCAGTCCCAGCAGCAGTGTCCACACCTTCACCAGAGACCCCACATTCCCTCCCACCTCTCAGCATCCCTCCTTATTTTTATTTATTTATTTGTTTATTTGTTTTTGTTTTGGGGCCATACTCAGGGCCCTGGCAATACTCAGGGACTACTCCTGGCTCTGCACTCAGTAATCACTCGTGGTTGTGGAGATCAAATGAGTCTGCCACAAGGAAGCTAAGCACCCTATCCACTGTACTATTGCCCTGGCTCCTACCAGCCTGCCTCCTTGAAAGGCACATTTTTAAGTTGTTGTCATTTAGGTCTCCTGCTTACAATGTTATTGTCTCTGTAGTTTGGGATATATCCATATCCCACAGGTCTACAATACCGATGAGTCCGAGTCCCCTGTACCCCCACCTCCCCCTGGTATCTCCCATTCACTTCTTCTTAAGATCTCTACCTTCTCAATTTCTTTCCTTCCCTGTCTTCTCACTTAACTTTCTTAGGAATCTGAAAATGAGAAATGGTGCTTTCCATTCAAGCACTTGCTTACCTGTTGAATTGGTTTGCTAGTCTCAAATAGCTTACCGAAATAAATTAGGCGCTTCAGCCACTCCTGATTGAAGCTGCTGTCTCTAAACAGATGGCGCTTGAATCTATCATTCCAAAAGTCTTCACTTCTTCTCTGACCTGTCTTTTGAACTCCAGATCTAAATTTTCAATTGATATATGCAAATGATACTTCAAAATTATCAATTCCTTTACCCCTTTACCCCCTCCATCCTCCCCCCCCCCCACCGCAGTTTCTTCTCTGAGAGCCTGGCAAGCTACCAAGAGTAGCCCTCCCATATGGCAGAGCCTGGCAAGCTATGTGTGATGTATTCGATATGCCAAAAACAGTAACAATAACGGGTCTCATTCCCCTGACCCTGAAAGAGCCCCCAATATGCCATTGGGCTATGCTAGCATACGACAGGGATGAATGGAAATGTTACTGGCGCCCGCTTGAGCAAATCACTGATCAACAGGACAAGTGATACAAGTAATAATCTCTCCTACTCAAACAAGATAGAAACTTTAGAGTTATTCCCTTCTATTCCCCCAAGATTTGATGGTATTATTTATTTACAAAGGCAAATGTCCTTTTTTTTAAAGAAATGCAAACTAAATCACTTAGTTGGAATCATGATGCTAGCTGCTGAAAGCATTTCTGTATTTAAAAATATCAAAGAAAACAAGGCAGGTATGGCAGTGAGGTAGTCCAGGGGTTAAGGCATGAACCTAATTCCTAGCACTGCTTGGAGCAATCCCTGAGCACAAAGTGAGGAGTAGCATCAAGCACCACCAGGTGTACCCTCTCTCCCCCAAAATTAAGAATAAATGCAAAAATAAAAAACAAAAGAACAGGGCCTGCTGAAGTATATTCTTGCAAAGGGGAATCCTGGCTTTATTCAATAACACCAGGACACCACCGGAAGTACCCAAAACTCCTGGTTCGTGCACTCAGGAATTGCTCCTGGCAGTGCTCGGAAGACCATATGGGATGCTGGCAATCGAACCTAGGTCAGCTGCATGCAAGGCAAATGCCCTACCCGCTGTGCTATTGCTCCAGCCCCAAAACTAGTTTTTTTAACAAAAAAAAGATATAATGACTTAAGAGTATGCCCTTAGCATAAAAATAAATATGGAACTGGAGATATAGTACCATGTAAGACTGTAAGTGATACCTGAGCACAGCCAGCTGTGACCCAACCAGCCTCCAAAAATAAAATTTAAAAAAAATTTATATATATATATGTATATATATATATATATATATATATATATATATATATAGTGTTACTGGAAGGGAATGAGAAAGGAGTAAATGAATCAAGATTAATTTTCAGATGGAAACAGGACCTCAGGTGCCAATTACAATGTAGTAGATACAGAACTTTTATTATATACACTGGAGACCTCTATACTGTTATAAACCATGCTTCTTCAATAACATCTTTCAAAACATAAATTTATAATAAAACAATTTTGGAGCCAGAGCAATAGCACAGTGGGTAGGACATTTGCCTTACACGTGGCTGACCCAGGCACCCCATAGGATCTCCTGCTAAGCCTGACAAAATTGATCCCTGAGCACAGAACTAGGAGTAAGCCCTGAGCACTGCTGGGTGTGGCACAAAAACCAATATAAAAACAAAAACAAAAAAAGTGATAATGTATCAAAAATAGTGGGTACAATCTGTGCTGACAGGCTGTGGTGAAAAGGCAACTCTTGAGGCCAGAGTGATAGCACAGCAGGTAGGGCGTTTGCCTTGCATGCAGCAGACCCGAGTTCGATTCCCACAATCCCATATGGTCCCCTGAGCACTGCCAGGAGTAATTCCTGAGTGCAAATCCAGGAGTAACCCCTGAGCATTGCTGGGTGTGACCCAAAAAGGAAAAAAAAAAAGAAAGAAAAAGGAACTCTTATCCACTGATGATGGAAATGCTGTCTGGTTCAGTCTCTATGGAAAACTGTATGGCAAGTGCTCTGTAAACTTAAAATTGAGTTTTAGCATGGTCACAGTCCTCCCGTTGTTCATTGATTTGCTCAAGCGGGCCCAGTAACGTCTCCATCGTGAGACTTGTTGTTACTGTGTTTGGCATATTGGCTACGTCATGGGTAGCTTGCCAGGTTTTGCCATGCGGGCAAGATACTCTTGGTAGCTTGCCGGGCTCTCCGAGAGGGGCGGAGGAATTGAACCCGGCTCAGCCCGGCTGGCAGCGCACAAGGCAAACGCCCTACCGCTGTGCATCCCACCTTTAGGTGTCTATCCCCAGAATAGAAAAACATTCAAAAGGACACATGCACACCACTATTCATTGGGCATCACAGGATGGGGATGGAGTCTGCTCTTTCCTCCCCATCCCAACGACACTACAAGTCGCTGCCCACGAATGGCCTCTCTGGCTCCCAATCAAGCTGCTTAACAGCTACGATCCCAGAGACTCAGAAACAAACATTGAAACCCAATGGCTTTTGGCACAAATGCGGCCAGTCCCTGCAGTAGGTTACCGGTGCTGGGCCACCCCAGGGGGGAATAGGTTTCATGCCTTGGCCTGTTTCCCCTGGCAGCCCAGTGGCCACCATCCTCCAGAGACCAGTCAGGTTTGGGCCCTCAGTGACGAGATACCTGGGGCCTCACTGGATGGGGGTGGAGCTGGCCCTTTCCTTCTCATCCCAATGAGACCCCGAGTCACCGTCCACGAACAGACTCTCTGACTCTTCATCATGCTGCTTAACTGCCATGATCCCAGAGACTCAGAAACAAATCTTGAAACCCAGTGGCTTTTGGCAGAAATGCATCTGGACAGCGCAGTAGGTTACTGTTCTCCGACCGCCCCAAGGGGAAAGGGTGCTGTCCCTCCACCTGCTCCCCCTTGGCGGCTCAGTGGCCACCATCTGCCAGAGGCCATTGGACAGTCAGATTTGGACCCGCAGTGACGAGACACTCATGGGTTTGGGGTGGAGCCAGCCCTTTCCTCCCCACCCCAATGAGACTGCAAGTCGCCGCCCACGAACGGCCTCTCTGGCTCCTGATCAAGCTCCTTAAGGGCCATGATCCCAGAGGCTCAGGAACAAATCTTGGAACCCAGCAAGTTTTGGCAAGAAATCCCTCTGGATTTAATTGTCAAAATTTTAGAATTCCAAAATCACGTGGCCGCTACTGCAGCCACACGACATCATATGTTATTCATAACTAGCAATAGAAAACAAATTGTCTACTGTTGCCTTTGCGGCAGAACTGAGTGTTGAGATAAAATTCCAAATAATAATCATGGGTGTGGTGTCGAAATGTTGAATGTAATAAAAGTATAGAGAGAGTAACTTGGAAATCATCTGCCCCACAGGTAGGGGGAGGCTGTGGGATGGGGGGTATACTGGGGATTTTGGTGGTGGACAATGAGCACTGGTGAAGGTAAGGGTGTTTCATTGTATGACCAAGACTTAAACCCGAAATCTTTGTAACTACTCTCACGGTGATTCAATAAATAAAATTATAAAAACTGGGGGTCACACCCACCAACTGGCCCCCTGGTGCCGTGTAATCCCATCAGTGGCCAAGACTCAGAGACTATAAAAACCAGCTCCCGGAAGAGAACAGTGCAGTCTCCTGCCTCCGTGCCTGGCTGTCCTCGCCAGGGCCCCTTGGAGGGGAGCGGATTGAGCTTTCCTCCCCGCCCCGATCAGGGCTCCGGCAGCCAAAGACCTCCAGGACCAGCCACCACCATGCTGAGACCACTCTCCGCACACATGAAGGTACTGGCAGAGGGTCAAAGTCACACGGGTTCCAGGGCCGAGATCTCCAAGCCTACTCGGATTTGGGCCAAGCATCCTCCACCCAGATCCTCCAAATTCCAGTAGGTGGGGGTCACACCAACCAACTGGCCCCCTGGCGCCGTGTAATCCCATCAACGGCCAAGACTCAGAGACTATAAAAACCAGATCCCGGACATCTTATTATGACATCTTATTATCTCGTTCCTACTTTGGACAAACTGGCAGGTTACCGAATGTAGAGTCTGGCAAACTCCCCTTGGTGTACCCAATATGCCAAATACCAGTAATAATGATGCGTCTCATTCTCCTAAAGAGCCTTGAATATAATCTCAGGGCTAGGATGAAGGAGACGTTACTGGGGACTGCTCGAGGCAATCAACGAATAACAGGATGATTTGTGATCTGTGATTTGGGGGGAAAAAAGTAAGGTGGAGTTCATACACAATTCAATCAGCCTAATCAGTGGCTGAATAAATAGCAGTACTCCTACATAAATATAAATAAATAAATAAAGGTTCCTGTCAAGATTGCAGACTAAGGCTGGGGTGTGGGGGTAGGAGAGGGAATATGGGAACACTGGTGGAGGGAAGTTAACACTGGTGGTAGAATTAATGATGGAACATTGTATTTCAAAAATTTCAAAAACCCAACTATAAATAACTTTGTAATTCACACTGATTTTTTTTTCTTTGCTTTTTGGGTCACACACAGAGATGCTCAGGGGTTATTCCTGGCTCTGCACTCAGGAATCACCCCTGGCAGTGCTCAGAGGTCCATGCGGGATGCTGGGAATTGAATCAGGGTCAGCTACATGCAAGGCAAACGTCCTACCCACTGAACTATTGCTCCAGCCCCCACACTGCTTTAATAAAATAAAATTTTGGAAATAAAAGAAAAACACACAATCTTGAGTACTCTGTCATTTTATATAAAAGTAGTACTACCAACGTAGAGATAAGTGAGCCACAATTATAATTTAAACGTTTTTGATTACTACACTATAATATTTAAATAAACACATAAAATTAATTTTGATATTTTATTTAGCTTATACTCAAGACATTATCATGTTGATATAATCAATAAAAGTCATTAGTGGGTTGGCTAACATTCCTTTGTCTTGCTAAATCTTCAGGACTAAACTAATGAGTCATACATGACACATCTTAATTTGGAGCAGTCACATTTTTAGTGTCAACAGCCACACGTAACTAGTGCCTTCAGAACTGGACTGCCCAGGTCTAGCTAAGATAAGATTCAGAGTAGCTGGAATGACATACAGGGCTACTCGGTCTAGCCTTAGCCTGTATTTCCATCTCCACCTCCAGCCGGTCTATGCTTCGCTGCCCCCAATTTTTCAGACTCCTGTGTTTTTATATACACCACGTCCTTACAACTGATTGAACCCATTGCTTTTCTCAGGTTTTTTAACTCACATGATACCAAAAATGGTCTGTTTACTTCATTTCATCTTGGCATTTGAGATTTTTATGAGTGGTTGGACTAAAAAGTTTTTTTGACAGGAGAACCTGTCATAAATACCTTCGTACCCACAAGTTGGGAAAAAAAGAAGAAGAAAAGAGAGAGGAAAGGAAAGAGAGATGGATGGAGGAAGGTAATCCTTAAAAAAGAGCATGTACTGGGCTTGGAAATACTACAGGGCTTAAGGCACTTGCACAAAGCCCTAAGTAATAAACCCTAAGCAAAGCTGGGTGTAACAACAACAACAAAAAAAGATGTGCATATAAAATGCAGCTTCACCTTACAAGTTCTCCTTTTCCACCCTTGATCTGAAGTGTTTTTTTTCTTTAGCTCTTAGTAGCTTCATTTCTATCTTACATAACCATAAAACTAGAACACAAATGCTTTTTAATTAGAAACAACCCAAATTATGACATCAAATTCAAAGCACTAGCCCCAACCATGTTGATTACTTACTAATGCTGGCACACGCATCAGAGTCTCCACAAAGAGTAATTACTGTCCTGGGGGAAAATGCTCTTTTCCTTTTCATTTGTTTTGTTTTTTAGAATAAAAGAACTAGTGGCAGGAGAAAGACAAATACCGGATGATCTCACTCATAGGTGGTATATAAAGGAACAAAGCAAGGAAATAGACAATGTCCAATGAAAACAAATCCTCAGACTCTTAGACTCTGAGCACAAAACCACAGAGGGGCACGGGGGAGAATGGCTAATAGGGTCCAGAGAATCTTGGTGGAAAGATAGTGGCACCTGGATAGTGGACTTCACGTGACAATATTGCACCCCTAAAACATGCAAACATTTACATTCTCATAAATTGATGTTACCTCAATTTTTTTCGTAAAAATGTTTTATGGCATTTGTGATTTTTTTGATAAGCCAATGTTTGCAGAGATGTAAAAAAATCATGAGGTATTTAGAATTGCATTCAAGTTTATTTTATAATAATACCTTATGATTAGGGAGAGGGAATGCTAAGTAAAAGTGGTGATGCTTTTAAGGTCAGAAGCAAAAAGGGTCTTGAGCTCGGCTGAAAAATCCTCCCACCCCAGAGAAATTGCTTGCAACAATTAAGGTCGCCATCATCCCTATAGCTCCCTCAGCCCACTCTGATTTTTGGCTAAGATTTCCAATTTACAGTACCATGAAAGACTCCCAATGAGCAAACATGGCATCATTCATCTCCAAGATGCATGAAGAAGATGGGACACAGGGCTTCTGAGATTCGTCTTGGTCTTTTTTTTTTTATAAGGTTGTTCACATGAATTGATTACATTCAATATTTCAATGCCAATCCCACCACCATTACACCTTCTCACCACCATTATTTCGAATTTTCCCAACACCATTCAAGTCTGCCTGCAGAGACTAGATTTTTTTTTTTTTTTTTTGCTTTTTGGGTCACACCTGGTGATGTACAGGGGTTACTCCTGGCTCTGCACTCAGGAGTCAGAAGTTACTCCTGGCATTGGTCAGGGGACCATCTGGGATGCTGGGAATCGAACCCAGGTCGGCCGCATTCAAGGCAAACACCCTACCCGCTGTGCTATCTCTCCAGTCCCAATCTATTGCTTATTTTGAATACTGTGAGAGGTCGCACACTTCTGGAATTCTAAAATTGTAAATAGTTGGGGTCCAGAGACATCTCTGTAGGGAGCTAATCCATTTTGAGATTTATTTGGGAGTCTCTGGATCAAGGCCATTGATGTGCTGAGATGGTGCCCAGAGGCAGACCATGGGTGTGACAGCCAAGATCCCTAGCAGGGACACTAAACGGAACGGGACAGCCCATCTCTGCTGCCGCCATGTGGCCTGGAGTCTTAGTCCCTGAACCTGCATACCTGGGTTTTTCTTCTGGAAGCATGTGGCCACCAGGGTTTCATCTGGAGTGGGTGGAGAAGTCATATCAGCTCCATCTGAGGTCCCCCAGTGGAATTGGCTCAGTGCGTGGTCCAGAGAGATCTCCAGTGAGCTGCTGTCCTCCAGGTTTCACTGCTGTGTCTCTCTAGAGTCTTGGTCTTTTAAAAACCAGATATCTAATGAATTCAGGTATTTCTTCTGAAAACTTAGTAATTAAAATAGCTTGCAAAGCAAGCCTGTTTGCTGGGTTTCTGTTGGGTTTAAAAAAAATTTTTTTTTGTTATGCCCTCTCTGTTTTGAATATGCTTTTCAAAAGTAGAATACTACTTTTGAAAAGTTTTACCAAATCTGCTCTGGAAAGGTGAGAATTCAGGTAAAATCTTATTAAAACTGTCATGACAAGTTTGCAACACAAAATCATCTGTTCTGCTAATATAACTATCTGTATTCATAAGAAACTCTGATTTTGAGAGGTCATTTTCAGGCCAGAGAGACAGCACAGGGGTTAAAACATTTGCTTTGCGTACAGAGTGACCCCTGAGAATAGAGCCAGAAGAAGCTAGGCCCGGCACCACCAGATATAGTGCACAAAAGGATTTTTTAAGGCAATTAAAAAAAAATGTCTTAAAGGTAACTAGAGGCTATAGCAATGTCTCCCAGTGTGTGATTCGAGGTCCAATAGCATGGAAGACTATTCCAGGAGCCCAGGAAGATTAGCCCAGTAGCCTATTTAGGCAGGTTCCTGAAACTTGTTCCAGAGGATTGACTCAGAACTCCAAGGAGGGGCATTTTTTTGGTTTTAAATCAGCTGCCCCTGGTGATTCTAATGAGTCTAATGATTAGGGTTAAAGATCCAAGCTTGAGATTTCTACAGATTTTCTACATTATGTGATAAAAAGCTCTGTGTGTGTGTGTGTGTGTGTGTGTGTGTGTGTACACACATGCGCAAGTACATAAAAAATGGAATACTCAATGCCAACGAAATACACAAAAATAATTCTTTGCTACTAAAATAATTCTTTGCTGTCATTTAAGTGCTCGTGGAAGACCTTTGTTCCTGATCTTGCCACATTGCTGCCATATACTTCATAGATATCACCAGTAAACAGAAAAACAAAAGAGCTATCAAGATGTTCACTACTAGATTAAACAGATCTCGTCACCATGGTTTGTGTCTATCAGCTCTATTTTGCATCCTTATAACCTGTTTTTTCTAATATTCTTGAAGTAACCAGACATGATCACCATCATACACCATGGTTTGAATTATTTCAGTATACTGAATTCAAAGTTCCTAAGATTAATAAGAATACTTTAAGAGGTGGGCTGGACTGATAGCACAGCAGGTAGGGCATTTGCCTTGCATGCGATCAACCCGAGTTCAATTCCCCCGTCCCTCACAGAGAACCCAGCAAGCTACTGAAGTATCCCGCGCATAAACAGAGCCTGGCAAGCTCCCCGTGGTGTATTCGATATGCCATAAACAGTAACAACAAGTCTCACAATGGAGACATTACTGGTGCCTGCTCCAGCAAATCAATGAACAATGAAAGGACAGTGCTACAGACAGTGCTTTAAGAGGAACACTGGTATTCTGTACAATTTCTATCAGGAGACCAAAAAATATTTGTATTTCACAATGTAAATATACTCAAATATTGCTAGATATATGTATATAATAAATAACCTAGAATCCTGGAAAATAGGTATCTAACTTTGTAACAGACATATGTAAACTCTATGTGAAATATGCATAGCTATATAATAAATAAAGACAAAAGATCCACAATAATAGCACACAATAAGATTAAAAATCTGGGCCTGGGGGCAAGAGGGATAATACACAATGGAAGGCATAATTTGCATGTGTGGCTACTTCAGCTATGACAATGAGGTTCAATACTCAGAATTGCATGTGACACTCCCAAGCACCATCAGGAGTGACCTCCCCTGAGAACAGACCCAGGAGTAAGCCTGAGAACTACCAAATGTGGTTCTCCCCACAAAAACTTTGAAGTTAATGGCACACTCAAAAGATAACTGGTGTGAGGCGAGTGCATCAGCAGCCTGATAGCACCTTCAGACTTCCACATACCCCAAAATTGCTGCTGTATCTTTGGCCAGACCCCAAAAACTTGGGGAAAAGTTTACCAAGAAAGTAAATGGCCAAAAGTTAGGAATGTGGGAGACACATCCACAAACCATCTCTGGCTCAGCTATATAATTGGAGGCATGGCCTCTCCGGTACCTGATTGAACTGCTTAACGGCCATGATCCCAGAGACTCAGAAACAAATCTCGAAACCCATCGGCTTTTGGCAGAAATGCGTTCAGTCCCTGCAGTAAGTTACAGGCGCGGGGCCACCCCAGGTGGGAATAGATTTTGTGCCTTGGCCTGTTTCCCCTGGCGGCCTAGTGGCCGCCATCCTTCAGAGGCCACTGGACAGTCAGGTTTGGGCCCACAGTGACGAGACACGTGGGGCCTCACGGGATGGGGGTAGAGCCGGCCCTTCCCTCCCCATCCCAACAAGACCCCGAGTCTTCGCCCACAAATGGCCTCTCTGGCTCCTGATCAAGCTGCTTAACGGCCATGATCCAAGAGACTCAGAAACAAATCTCGAAACCCAGTGGCTTTTGGCAGAAATGCATTCGGACCACGCAGTAGGTTACTGTCGCCAGCCCACCCCAGGGGGGGAAAGGGTGCTGTCCCTCTGCCTTCTCCCCCTTGGCAACTTGGTGGCTGCCATCCTCCAGAGGCCATTAGACAGTCAGGTTTGGACTCTCAGTGATGAAACACGTGGGGCCTCACAGGATGGGGGTGGAGCGGTCCTTTCCTCCCCATCCTGACGAGATCCCGAGTCTCTGCCCATGAATGGCCTTTCTGGCTCCTGATCAAGCTGCTTAACGGCCATGATCCATGAGACTCAGGAACAAATCTTGGAATCCAGCAGGTTTTGGCAGAGATCGCTCCAGATTTAATTGTTAAAATTTCAGAATTCCAAAATCGCATGGCCACTATTGCAGCCGCAGCCACGCGACATCATATGTTAATTATAACCAGAAATAGAAAATAAATTGTCTACTGTTGCATCTTCAGCAGATCTGAGTGTTGGAGTAAAATCCCAAATAATAATGGTGGGTCTGGTGTCAAAATATTGAATGTAAGCAAGGTAGAGAGAGAGTAGTGTGGAAATCATCTGCCCCACAGGTAGGGGGAGGGTGTGGAATGGGGGTATACTGGGGTTTTTGAGTTTGGAGAACGGGCACTGGTGAAGGTACGGGTGTTTCATTGTATGACCATGACTTAAACCGAAAACTTTGTAGCTGCTCTCACAGTGATTCAATAAATAAAATTATAAAAAAATGAAAAAATAAAAGTAAGGTGGAGTTCATGCCCAATTCAATCAGCTAATCAGTGACTGAATAAATAGCAGTACTCCTACATAAAAAAAATAAATAAAAATAAAAGATAACTGGTGAACTGAGAGTAGAGGCTGAGACTAATAAACTATAAAGAGATAGGATATAGAAAAATATTAAAAAGATGACAGTAATTTTTTCCTTTTAATTAAAATTCCAGAAAGAAAAAAGAAACAATGCTTATTAATTGTCAAGAGTTGGTCACGCTATACTCAAATAATTTCCTGTGAAGTGACTGAGCAGATTTAATTTTTAGACTATCTTGCAGAACCAGAGACCAGAAAGATAGCAGAAGCCTTAAGGAGTATGCTTTGTATGTGGGTGTCTCTGGGTGGACTCCCAGCCTTCATGCTCCCCTAAGTCCTGGAGGTCCCTAAGCAGCACCAAATCCTTGCAGCCCTTGCAAGTTCGCCTCCCTACACACACACACACACACACACACACACACACACACACACACACACACCATCTTGCAGACCCAAGAAATAAAAAGATTTTTGTAGCAATTTTTAAGGTTACAAATGATGTTAAGTATAGGGTATAGGTTGATTGAGGCTAATAGGAAGCTTTAGGCTCAATAACAAGGTTTCTTTAAAAAAAATTTTTTTAATTAAATCACCTTGAGATACACTTTACAAACCCATGTTTGGCTTCCAGTTCTACAATGTTGCAACATCCAACCCTTCACCAGTGTACATTTCCCACCACCAATGTCCCCAGTTTCCCTCCGGCCACCTCCCACCCACAATCTGCCTCTATGCTCTATGGCAGACCAGACACCTCTGTCTCTCTCTCTCTCTCTCTCTCTCTCTCTCTCTCTCTCTCTCTCTTGCTGTCTCGCTCTCTCTCTTGCTCTCTCTCACTTGCTTTCTCGCTCTCTTTCCTTTTGGGCATTATAGTTTGCAAAACAGATACTGAAAGATTATCATACGTATACTTTTACCTACTTTCAGCACTCAGTTTTTGTTCAGAGGATTATTTCCAAACATCTTTGTCCTAGTGGTCCCTTCTCGATCCTAACTGCTCTTTCCTGCTTCCCCCTACTTTTGACAAGCTTCCAACTTGGGCCAGTTCTCCTGGCCCTCATTTCTATTGTCTTTGGGTAATAGTCTCATACTGTGTTTTTTTTAATATCTCACAAATGAGCACAATCATTCTATAACAAGGTTTTCTTAAAGAAATATATTTTCTATATATGGAAAATGAGAGGAGGGGCTGAAACACTTAAGACAAGCTGAGTAAATAATTAATCTATGCTCTTGAACAGAAAAGTTCGCAGAACAAGTCTGGATTCTGCCTTCAGAACATCAGATCATGAAATGAAGCAGACCATGGGGAAAAATACTGTGAAAAAATACAATAACACAAATCTAAAAATATTTTAGCTCAAAGAAATAGAAAAAATTGTTCTTACTAGTAGTTGAGCATAGGAAATATGGAGAACTATTTCATGGGGTACAAACTTCTAACTATTAACATGATTGGGAATTATGTGTAGTATGGTACTTGATGAAGTCAGTGTTAATTGCAGCTAACAGTACTCTGTCATCTACTTAAGTGTTGTTAAGAAAGATCTTATATATCTTCACCACAAAAAAGAAGGGGCTAGAAAGCCGGTTTTCTCCCCGGATCTGTGCGGGACGGGCACGGAGGCCCAGCTCCGCCCCCAAGGGCCTGGGACCCTCTCCATCTCCTAGAAAGCCGGTTTTCTCCCCTGATCTGCGCGGGACGGGCACGGAGGCCCAGCTCTGGGCAACCAATCTGAACAGCTCCTATTCCAACCAGGTACAGCCCACCCCCAAGGGCCTGGGACCCTCTCTGCGCATGCACAGCTACCTCCATCTCCTAGAAAGCCGGTTTTCTCCCCGGATCTGCACGGGACGGTCACGGAGGCCCAGCTCTGGGCAACCAAGCTGAACGGCTCCTATTCCAACCAGGTACAGCCCGCCCCCAAAGACCTGGGACCCTCTCTGGGCATGCGCAGCTAGCTCCATCTCCTAGAAAGCTAGTTTTCTCTGCTGATCTGCGCGGGACGGGCACAGAGGCCCAGCTCTGGGCAACCAAGCTGAACGGCTCCTCATTCCAACCGTAGACGTTCCCAACTCCTCGCTCAGTGCCAGGGACTCTTTCTGGAGCAGCAGCCGCTAATGCGGCCACGAAATATTTTCCCACTACATATGCCATAGGAACCATAAGCTACCTTATTAGATGGAAACTTCTCTAGTTTAGCTCAGTCACTAGAAACACAGTAGCCAATAACTCATAAGCCTATCTTAACTCACACTGCATATCAAGCAGAATAGTAACAGTGAACGTGAAGGACTAAGCCACACTTCTCACAATGGTAAAGCAACGCAAAAGCCCACCAAACTTTCTTATTGAAGAGGCTAGCCCAGATGACACCAACAGTACTGTAGTGTTAGACAACCTCTCTGACAAGGAATTCAGAAGGGAGCTACTTAGGATGCTTAGGGAACTAAAAGAAACAATGGAAAGCAATTCCAATAGAAGACAAGAGGATTTGAAGGCAGAAATGAGGAAAATGCAATCGGAAATGTCAGACCTGAAAAATCTCGTAGGCGAATTGAAAAGCTCAGTGGAAGGCCTCAGCAGCAGAGTAACAGCTGCTGAGAACAGAATCAGTGAGCTCGAAGATGAAGTTCAGAGACTCTCCAGAAAAGAACAGAAAATGGAAAAGAGACTCACAATTCGGGAACAGATGGCAAGAGAAGATCGTGATGAAGCCAAGAGGGGTAACATAAGAATTATTGGAGTCCCAGAGGTACAGGAAGAAAACCTTGATGAAGAAGAAACTGTCAAAGACATCATTGCTACAACGTTTCCAGAGCTGAAGAAAACTTGTGACCATATTCAGGAGGCCTGAAGGGTACCAGCTAGTAGAAATCCGAATAAAAATACCCCAAAACACACTCTGATCAAAATGACCAAAACCTTAGACAGAGACAAAATTCTGAAAGCAGCAAGATCGAAGAAAGAAATCTCTTACAAAGAAGCATCCTTAAAATTCACAGCTGATTTTTCTGATGAAACCCTGATGGCCCGAAAACAGTGGTGGGACATAGTGAAAAAAAACTCAATGAAATAAATGCCTCCCCAAAATTACTTTACCCAGCGAGACTCTCATTCATAATAGAAGGAACAACACACAGTTTCACAGACAAACAACAGCTCAGGAACTTCATAGACTCAAAACCGTGGTTACAAGAACAACTAAATGGGCTACTTTAAGGCAAGAAAGGCCCCTCAAATACACCAAATTTCAACAGAACAATGGGACAAAATCCCATAACAATAATCTCTCTCAATGTCAATGGGCTAAACGCACCAATTAAAAGACATAGAGTGGCAGGATGGATTGGAAAATTGAACCCAACATTCTGCTGCCTGCAAGAAACACATCTCAATAGTCAAAGCAAACACAGACTCAGAGTCAAAGGCTGGAAAACAATCCTATAGGCAAACAGCTCCCATAAAAAAGCTGGGGTAGCCATCCTTATATCAGACCACATCGATTTCAGAGTGAGGAAGGTCATAAGAGGCAGTGAAGGCCATTTCTTATTGATCAAAGGATCATTACAACAGGAAGAACTTACAATAATAAATGTATATGCACCTAATGAGAGACCAGGAAAGTACTTAAAATAACTACTCATAGATTTGGAAAAAGACATCAATAGCAACAAAATACTAGTGGGAGACTTCAACACTGCTTTATCACCTCTTGATAGATCAACCAGACTCAAGCTTAGCAAAGACATACTTCATCTGAGGGAAACAATGGAAGAAAGGGACTTAGTAGATATATACAGGACACTTCATCCTCAAAAAGCTGAATACACATTCTTCTCAAGCGTCCATGGAACATTCTCCAAGATAGACCACATGCTGAGCCACAAAACATGCCTCCATAAAATTAAGAAGATAGAGATTGTATCAACAATCTTCTCAGACAATAATGCACTGAAATTAGAAGTAAATCACACACAGAAACAGAAAACTAAATCAAACACCTGGAAATTAAACAGTGCTCTATTGAACACCGAGTGGCTTAGACAGGAAATCAAAGAGAAAATCAAAAGATTCCTAGAAACGAATGAAAATGAGAAGACGAGTTACCAAAACTTATGGGACACAGCAAAAGCTGTGTTAACAGGAAAGTTTATAGCTCTACAAGCATTCCTCAGGAAGGAGGAGCTAGCACACATAAGTAACCTAACCTCACAGCTTAAGAGCTTGGAGAAGGACCAAAAAAAGGAGCACAACCCGAACAGGAGAAAGGAAATAATAAAACTCAGAGCAGAGATTAACGAGATGGAAACCCAAAAAACAATCCGAAAGATCAATGAAACCAAGAGCTGGTTCTTCGAGAAAATTAACAAGATTGATAAGCCTCTAGCAAAACTCACAAAGAAAGGGAGAGAGAAAACCCTAATAAACCGAATCAGAAATGAAAAGGGGGTCATTGCAACAGAAACTACAGAAATTCAAAGGATCCTCAGGGAGTACTTTGAGAAGCTTTATGCCACGGAACATCAAAACCTCGAGGAAATGGATAAATTCCTAGACTCCTACAGATTCCCAAGGCTGAACCAAGAAGACCTGGAATACCTGAACAGACCTATCACCATCAAGGAAATTGAAATGGTAATAAAAAGTCTCCCCAAGCACAAAAGTCCTGGCCCGGACGGATTCACTAGTGAATTCTTCCAAATCTTTAAAGAGGACTTACTCCCAATCCTCTTTAAGCTTTTCCACGAAATTGAAATATCAAAAACACTTCAGAACAGTTTCTACAAAGCAAATATCACACTGATACCAAAAGCAGACAGAGATACCACAAAGAAAGAGAATTACAGACCGATATCCCTGATGAACAAAGATGCAAAGATCCTCAACAAACTACTAGAAAATAGAATCCAACTACTCATCAAAAAGATCATACACCATGACCAAGTAGGATTCATCCCAGGGATGCAAGGATGGTTCAACATTCGGAAATCAATCAACATAATCCATCATATCAACAAAAGAAAAGATAAAATGCATATGATTATATCAATAGATGCAGAGAAAGCATTTGACACGATCCAGCACCCCGTTATGATGAAAACCCTAGCCAAAATGGGTATAGAGGGGACCTTCCTCAACATAATTAAAGCCATCTACCACAAGCCTACAGCAAGCATCATCCTCAATGGGGAAAAACTGAGAGCCTTCCCTCTAAGATCAGGGACAAGACAAGGATGCCCACTATCTCCACTGCTGGTCAATATAGTACTGGAAGTACTTGCAATAGCGATTAGGTAAGAAAAAGATATTAAGGGCATTCAGGTAGGAAAGGAAGAAATCAAGCTCTCACTATTCGCAGATGATATGATACTGTACTTAGAGAATCCAATAACCTCCACCAAAAAACTCCTAGAAACAATAGACTCGTATAGTAAAGTTGCAGGCTATAAAATCAATACACAAAAGTCTATGGCTTTCCTATATGCAAACAGTGAGAGAGAAGAAAGCAACATGAAAAAAACAATCCTGTTCACAATTGTGCCCCAGAAAATCAAGTACTTAGGAATCAGCTTAACTAAGGAAGTAAAGGACCTGTACAAAGAAAACTACAAAACGCTACTTCAGGAAATAAAAGAGGACATGAGGAAATGAAAAGATATCCCCTGCTCATGGGTCGGGAGACTTAATATTGTCAAAATGGCAACTACCGAAAGCATTGTATATATTCAATGCAATCCCTATAAGGATACCCATGACATTCTTCAAAGAAATGGAGCAAACACTCCTGAAATTTATATGGAACAATAAGCCCCCACGAATAGCTGAAGCAATTCTTGGGAAAAAGAAAATGGGAGGAATCAACCTACCGAACTTCAAACTGTACTACAAAGCAGTAATAATTAAAACAGCATGGTACTGGAACAAAGGCAGAACTGCAGACCAATGGAACAGGGTTGAATACACTGTCATCTCCCCTCAATCATATGATCATCCAATCTTTGATAAAGGTGCAAGTAATGTGAAGTGGAGTAAGGAAAGCCTCTTTAACAAATTGTGCTGGCATCACTGGATGGCTACATGCAAAAAAATGGGCTCAGAACTCTGCCTAACACCATGTACAAAAGATCAAAATGGATTAAAGACCTCAACATCAGACCAGAAACCATAAGGTACGTTGAAGACAAAGTTGGCAAAACCCTCCATGACATTGAAGCTAATGGTATCTTCAAAGATGCCACGCCACTGACTGAGCAAGTGAAAACAGAGATAAATAAATGGGACTATCTTACACTAAGAAGCTTCTGCACCTCCAAAAAACAGTGACCAAAATACAAAGACAGTCTACAGAATGGGAAAGGATATTCGCCGAATACACATCTGACAAGGGGTTGATATCCAGGATATACAAAATACTGGTTAAACTCCACAAGAAGAAAACATCCAACCCCATCCAAAAATGGGGCAATGAAATGAACAGAAACTTTCTCAAAGAAGAAATCCGAATGGCAAAAAAGCACATGAGAAAATGCTCTACATCATTAATCATCAGGGAGATGCAGATCAAAACCACAATGAGATACCATCTCAAACCTCAGAGACTGGCCCACATTCCAAAGAGCAAAAGCAACCGATGCTGGCACGGATGTCGCGAGAAAAGGACACTCCTTCACTGTTGGTGGGAATGTCCACTGGTTCAGCCCTTCTGGAAAACAGTATGGACGATTCTCAAAAAATTAGAAATTGATCTCCCATTTTACCCAGCAATACCACTCCTGGGAATATATCCCAGAGAGGCAAAAGTGACAAAAGTCGAAGTGACATCTGCACTTGTTTGTTCATTGCAGCACTCTTTACAATAGCCAGAACCTGTAACAAACCTGAATGCTCAAGAACAGATGATTGGTTAAAGAAACTTTGGTACATCTACACAATGGAGTACTATGTAGCTGTTAGAAAAGATGAAGTCATGAAATTTACATACAAGTGGTACAACATGGAAAGTATCATGCTAAGCGAAATGAGTCAGAAAGAGAGGGATAGACATAGAAAGATTGCATTCATCTGGGGGATATAAAGTAACAAAATATGAGATTAATACCCAAGAATAGCTGAGATCAGCACCAGGAGGATTACTCCATAGCTTAGTGGCCAGTCGGGCATTCTGGAGGAAAGGGCAGCTCAGATAGAGAAGGGAACACCAAATAAAGGGTGTTTGGAGGATCCTCCCAGGAGGGGAGATGCATGTTGAAAGTAGACTATGGACTGAACATGTTTGCCACTCAATGCCTCTTTTGCAGACCACAACACCCAAAAGGAGAGAGAGAACACAGGGGATTGCCCTGCCACAGAGGCAGGAGGGGATGGGGGGATGGGGGTGGGGGGGATATTATCCATGGTGGTGGAAAATGGGCACTGGTGGAGGGATGGGTATCTGATCATTGTATAATCAAACCCAAGCACAAAAAATTTTAAATCTACAACTGTACCTCATGGTGTTTCACTAATAAAAAAAAAAGAAGGGGCTGGGTGATACATCGAAGGGTTATTTATAGAAAACAATATGGACATTCCTAAAAAATCCAGGAACTGAGTTTCTGTTTGACCCAGCAACTCCATTTCTTGGAATATTTCCCAAGGACCTAAAAATAAAATGGAAAAAAAAAGACATCTGCACTCCTGTGTTCCTTGGAGCACTATCCACAGTAGCTAAAATCTGAAAACAACCCCAGTGTCCAAGGATAGGTGACTGGATAAAGAAACTCTGGTGCTATTTATGTAATGAAATACTTCTCAGTCACAAGAAAAGATAAAGTCATAAAATTTGCTGCTATATGGAGGGATCTGTAGAGTATCATACTGAGTAAAATTAGAGAGAGAGACCAACACAGAACTATCTCGCTCATATGCGGTATGTATAGAAGCACAATAATGGAATAATGAATGCCCAAAGACAGGAAGCAAAGAATATGAGAACTGGTCTTCAGCAGGAAACCTGCCACTTGAAGGTTTGGGGAATGGGCAGGAACGGGCAACGTCTATGGTGGAGAGAAGCGTTCAGCTGGGAGGAGGAGATGGTGCTGCAAACTGCTGTGCATCAGTCACAGCACTGTAAATCACAGCGCAAAAACATATTAAAAATAAAGATAAAGCACCTTTCTTAGAAGAGAAGGGTGGGTGGGAGGCAATGGGGGTTATCTGGGGTGGGGCATTGGTGGAGGAAAGTGGAAACTGGTGAAACTATCGGTATTGAAACAGTGTATGCCTGAAACCCAATCATGAAGAACTTTGTAATTTTATGGTGACTAAATTTTTAAAACATATAAATAAATTTTTAAAAAGCTAGCTAGAGCACTGGTTCTGCGAACAGGAGGCCTGGTTCGATTCTCAGCCTCAAATATTCCCCCTGAGCACTGCCAAGGGAGGGCAGCTGGGTGTAATCACACTGCTCCCTGCAGTAGAGGAAGAAATGGAGGGTTGGGAGACAGCTCAGTGAACTGGAGCATGCCTTGCCAGTGTAGTGACTTCAGTTTGGCTATGCATTAGCTCTGCATTGGCACCATTAGGTATAGCCCTGGAATCCCTAAGCATCACAAGGGTTGGTCGAAGCTTCACTAGCCTGAGCAACATCACATCATCAACCCAAGCATTAAACCATCAGGTGCTGTTTGCCAAAAATCACTATAGTGGACACAGGTTCCCTGAGCACTACTTAGGAAGCTCCTCTCAAAAACGAAACAAAAACATAAATGGCAACCCTAGGATGGCATGGAGGAGATAGCAAACAGCACAGTGAAATAACATTTCCATTTAACAGTATATCAAATTGCATGCCTGTCCACATCACTTACACAATGTTAATATGTCAATTATATCTATTTTGGTTTTGTTTGGTTTGGTTTGGAAGTTACACCCTGTGATGCTCAGTCACCCCTGGCTATACACTCAGAAGTCATTTCTGGCAGTGCTCAGGAGACCATATGGGATGTCAGGGGTGGAATCCATGTCAGTGGCATGCAAGGCAAGCACCTTACTGTCACTTACTATGCTGTATTATCATTATGGCCCAATTATATCAAATGAAACTAGGGAAGGGATCCAGCAGACTCTGAGTTACGGGGAATTCTTGATTTGTTCATACTAGTTTGCATTATTTTGTCATTTTTTTAAGTTGTGCAATCATTTTCTTTGTAAGCAGTTGTTGAACATATACATATATACATATATAAACATACATGTATGGATGAGGGAGAGGAAAGGAGAATATTGACACAATTCTTACTTTAGATTATTTCCATTCTCAGAGATTAAAAAAAAGTTCAAATCCAGGGATCATAAACCAGGACAACATACAAGAGGAAAGAAATGAGTCATGAAAAACATAGAGAAGGAGAAGAAAGTAGCATTCAATAAATAAAATACAATCTCAACAGCCATCACGTCTACAAAACTATGAATCACCTTTGTTACTTAGGGTTCCACAATGGCACCCTACTTTGGAAATGCTCCACATTCAAAACTTTCCTTACACTCACACTATCATGACAATTATTTGCTTTGTATTCCAGTCCTTGAGGAACTGGCCACTTAGTTATTAATTTTAATTAGTCTGATAATATCTTGAGAAAATGAAGGGTTACTCCTTTTCAATAATAGGTCTATTTTGGTATCCCTTTGCTCCATCATGTCTGGTCTTTGTTTGGGAAGAGCATCTTAATTTTAATTCTCTCAGAAACTAACCCTGAGATAGCATCCTCTGAGGATGACTTCCCACAAGGCATTAATTATTTGGCACTTTCAGCTACAATACATCTGACCAAGTTTTAATTCGGGTGGTCGCAAAAAAAAAAACCTTCTGGACAAAGCACTCACTTCACCACCTCCACTTTGCTGATGACATTGTTTTAATAACACCAAACATTAGCCAAGCGGCACAAATGCTGGCCAACTTAGACCGTGAGGGTGGAAAGGTCGGACTCCAGCTGAATCTTACGAAGACAATGTTTATGAGAAACAGCCTCATCACTGACGCTCCATTCATTCTCAACGGAACGACCATCTCTGAATGCAACAGTTATGTGTACCTAGGTAGAGAAGTGAACATGACTAATGACCTGGCACCTGAGCTGCGCAGGAGGAAGAGAGCAGCTTGGAAAGCCTTCAAGAGCATCAAAGAAATAGCTAAGAGGACAAAGAACCTCTGGCTCCGGGCACATCTCTTTGATTCCACTGTTCTTCCTGCATTAACATACGCCTCAGAGACCTGGGCCCTACGCAAACAGGATGAGAACACTATTCGGGTCTCCCAAAGAGGAACTGAAAGAGCTATGCTTGGAATATCACATTTCACTCAAATGAGAGAACGAATTCGAAGTTTCGACCTCCGTCGATGATCAAGAATCAGGGACGCTGTCTCATTTCCCAAGGTGTCAAAAATCAGATGGGCTGGTCACATAATGAGATTTAGAGATGACCGCTGGACTAGAGCCCTTACCGACTGGATTCCACGAGATGTCTAAAGACCGTGTGGCTGCCCACCTACAAGATGGTCAGATTTCTTCATCAAGATCATGAACGATGAGTCTGAGGCTCTTCGTGTTCCTAGAGCGAACAGACACCATTGGGCTACACTAGCATGCGACAGGGACAAATGGAGACGTTACTGGCGCCCGCTCAAGCAAATCGACGATTAACGGGAAGTCAAGTGATCAAGTGGACAAAGCACTCAGGACCAACTCAGGAAAGACAAATGTGTCCTGAAGTTAGAGACAGATACTGCATGGGAGTATGTGCTAGAGAGCATAATTTAAAACCACTTGGAAGAAATACTTTATGCATCATTCTCCTTCTAATGTCACTAGAAATTCTTTGCACATAACTTTGGAAGATAGTTTTTAATAAAACTGTAGACAGAACATGTTTATGGTTTTATATTCAAGCATCACTTATTTTATATATTTAAAATGTTGAATCCGGGCTCTGGTAGGATAGTACAGAGAGTAGGGCATTTGCCTTGCATGCACCCAATCCAGGTTCGATTCCAGCATCCCATATGGTCCCCCAAGCACCACCAGGAGTAATTCCCGAGTGCAAAGCCAGGAGTAACCCCTATGCATCACCACGTGTGACCCAAAAAGTAAAATGTTAAATCCTCTATTTTCATGTTGAAACTTTTCTCTTGAAAGATACGATAATGTTAAAATATTCTGTTCATTTCTTCTAAGACTTACTGAAGAACTTCTAGGAACCCAGCATTGTGCAGTGGTGGGGATAGGATTGCTGACAATACTACAGAAATGAACTTGAATCTTATGATGAATGGAACAAACAAATACAAATGTGTACTAAGCTCAACACTAGAAACATATTCAACTGAAAGAGATCATCAACAAGAGGGTAATTTACCAAAACATATTGGGGAAGAGTCCAAATTTGAGGAGAGTCCATTAAGATTTGGGGTGGTTTTTACTTTTGGCTTTTGGGGTCACAGCCGGTTATGCTCAGGGGTTACTCTTGGCTCTGCACTCAGGAATTACTCCTGGTGGTGCACGGAGGACGCCAGGGATTCGAACCGGGTCAGCTGCAGGCAAGGCAAACGCCCTACCCACGGTACTCTCACTCCAGCCCCAGCCCATTCAGATTTTGAAGGCCAGCTCATGGATTCAACGCAGGGAAGTTTTGCAATGTAGAAGCAAAAAGAATTTATGTATAGAACCGAGGTGTGAGGAGTCCCCAATAATAAAGTCTGCACAACTCTCCTGTTGAAATATTTTTATGATTTTTATTTCTGTTAGCACAGATAAGACTGACACAAGCATACTGAGGCAGCCTGCTTCTTTTTTTGTTTCCCTTGAATGATTTGTAAAGTGTGAATTTCTGAAACAGGAATTGCTGATCAAAGAAAAGACTCTAACTGGGGCTGGAGTGATAGCACAGCACGTAGGGCATTTGCCTTGCACCCAGATGACCCAGGTTCGATTCCCAGCATCCCATATGATTCCCGAGCACCACCAGGAGTGATTCCTGAGTGCATGAGCCAGGAGCAAGGACTCCACATCACCAGATATGACCCAAAAAGCAAAAAAAAAAAAAAAAAAAAAAAAAAGACTAACCCAGGAGCTGCTGTCTTGACCTCTACAAAGAGATCTAAGGGGTCTAAAGACAGTAACTCCAATGCAAGGCAGAGTTTGCAGGGAGCTTCCTCCCTTTCTTTGTCCTTCCTTCTGTGTTCTTTCCTTTTTTTCTTGGTCTCTCACTCCCTCTCTCTCTCTCCTGCCTTTCCTCCCTTCCTTTCTCTTCCTTTGGACTGTGCTGCCTTTTTGGTTTTCAGCTTCACCATGTGACTTAGCTGCAGGACCCTGTGTGCTGTGTCTTACTCAGGCTGGAGGTGATACACAGAGTAGAACATCAGTTAAGCCTCTGACTGACCTAGTAGTGTAATAGGATTCTGTTTTCAATTGTTTCCTTTTCAGAGAAAAAAACAGAGGTTTTTTACTATATGAGATGATAACTAGAAAACAAGTAATGCCCTTAATACAAAATAAATAAGTAAATAAATAACTTTTAAGATTATTTTGATTATTTATATTATCTATTTCTAAAATCTTTTTAGCCTATGTGTTTATGAAAAGAGTTACATGGTTCCTTTCATTAATCACATCTTCATATTAAAATGAAAGTGTTTGACCAAATAAAGAGAAAAAACCTCAATGGTTTTCAGATAAATAATAGAAATCAATTTAAGGAAAAAAAGGTTTTAATTAGATGTGTCAGACACAAAGGTTTTTTTCAATATATACAGAGAAATAAGAATTTGAAGTAATGTTCACTAAAAGTGTAGCATAAAACATTATGAAGTTTAGGTAAAAAAAAAAACCAGAAAACCCTATGTTTATATAGATACTTATTTCTCTTCAGAATTCTACATTTAGTTCAGTTTATTGGTCATATCATGGATATAAAGAAATCAAATTAAGTAACCTCGATTCAAACAATTCTTGCCTTTTATACTCTATTGTTTTTATACCCTATTGTTTACTTTCCTGTTTTCTACTCTTGCCGATTAGTTGCATGCCTGAATTCATTATTGCTTCAATGAAATTGCTTCAGCCCATTTACAAAATTAAATTATGCAGTCTCTCCTTTGATTAAAATAAATCATTATTTTCTTTCAAAATAGAGTAAGGTATTTTTACTTGAGAAAAATGTAGCAAAGAATATTAAAACGAACTCTTTCCACATCCAATTCCCTGGTCCAGCATCTCTCTAGGGATAGAACTCAATTTCAGGTTGGAGAGATAGTGTTAGAGAGAGTACAGGGGTCAGGACACATGCCCTACATGTCTCCTGACCCCAAACTGTGCCCCAACAGACACCACATGGTTCCCTGTGCACCACCAGCAGGTCCTTGGAGGTTCTGGTGCCCTGGCACCCATGCTCTGGACAACACTGCATCCCAGGGCTCCAACACTAAGCCACTAGCCCTGTTGACCAAGAACCCCTGGGAGGGGCCCACATACTACCTTCCAATAAGTAATATTTAGGTTATCCATCCTCCATTCAAAAAAAATGTTTTTTGGTTGTTTGTTTTGAGGCTAGCCTAACAGCGCTCAAGGACTACTTCAGGCACAGTGCTGGGAAACGAGGTAGGAATCAAACACAAGTCCCCAGCATGCTCTTTGTGCTTTCTCCCATACCCTGGAATATATATATATATATATGTATATGTGGACAGTGTATATATATATGTATACATATATATTTAAGAAAATAATTTTTTAATTTTTTTAAAATAAAAATTTTAATTACATTTTTGAACATTTCCAATCAGAAGATATTCTCATAATCTTAATCTGAGTCTTGCTGGATTCCGTTTTAAAAGTGTTTTTCAACATTATTCAGCATCTCCTGTGTACCACCCTTTTTTAAATTTATTTTTTAATTGAATCACAGTGGGATACACAGTTACAAAGTTATTCATAATTGTGTTTCAGTCGTATAATGTTCCAACACTTGTCCTTCCACCATCAATGTCCCCAGTTTCCAGTGGTTGGAAGCTTGCCACAAGTGTGTAGAGGGCAAAGAGAAGTTAGAATAGAGAAAGGACCAGTATGACAATAATAGTTGAAAATGATCACTTTGGACAGTAACTGAGTGTTGAAAGTAGGTAAAGGGATATACATGATAACTTTTCAGTATCTGTATTGCTAACCATAATGGCCAAAAAGGAAAAAGAGGAGGGAAGGAAAGAGGGAGGGAGGGAGGGAGGGAGGGAGGGAAGGATGGAGGGGGAGAGAGAGAGAGAGAGAGAGAGAAGAAAAGTTGAGTTGGGAAAGCCATAGAGTAGGGGAAGTGGGGGAGGGGGATGGGGAGGGCGGGGAAGAAAACTATGTACCACTGTTCTGGGAACTGGGAATATAAAAATATTAACAAAGATGTGGCCAATCCTTTCAAATAGAGTTGCAAGCAGAGGATGAAACATAAAAGCTTAAAAAGAAAAAGTCTTAGTCCCATACTTACCACAAGCAGCCACACATTCTCCAGGAAGGCAAAAGGGAAGCTCCTTGTCTCTGCAGATGATATCTTTTGCCCAAAAATATTAAGCTTTGGTAAACATCTAACAGAAAGAAACAAGTTCTACCCTTGCTAGAGCTGGGCTTGTCATTTTCACTTTTTCTTGTTGAGCCTTCTGAGACTAAATAATTGGAAAGAAAACAGATTTTGCAACTAGTTTAGGAAAGGTGTGCAAGCCTGCTATTAATTAAGTCGCTGATGTATTGTGTGTCAAAAATAAGTGGAAGAAATCATCTAATCTATGGAAACAAGAGAACATCTGGTCCCTGGCTTATTTCCAGGTGAGGAGATGGAGGTGGTAGAGGACAAGTGGTTAGTTCAAGGTTAGACAGCTAGGGAGCATCTAAGAATATTCAAGGCTAGCTGTTAAGCTTTTTTCTTCATTTTCTCACCTCTTCCTTTGATGAGCACTTACTGAGTATTTATGCACACAAACAGAACCAGGCCAGTCTGGGAGTTACAGTCAGTCAACACTGGGCAGCTGCTTTGCTCCTCCTTTCCTCCAGAGCTTCACGACTGAGAGAGTGTTTGGGGAGACCCTTTTCATCTAAAAAGGTGAACAAGTTTCAAAGTCTAATTAGTATGAAGTTTATTTCTGATATGAGTCCTCTCTGTGATAAAATGAATGAGTCATTGTATATTGGCAGAAACTAATGTGTATTCATATTAATGAGAAAAGTTGTTCAATTGAATAAAAAGGACTTGAACTATGCCTTTGATCTTAATTTTGAGGACAAAGAAGAAAGAAAAGCCATAGCAGGAGAATTTCATTTAAATAAAATATTCCGGACAAAGTTAAAGTAGAAATAAAAATGGAGAGAGAGAGACAGACGGACAGACAGACAGACAGTCTTGTAGACAAAACCTCTATTTACAAGTATGACTCTACAGAACCTAAAATTGGAACTGTATTATAATTCAGACTTTTTAAAAAGATATGGGGGAATTCTGTGTATATTACTATATTTGTTGAACAATTCTTAGTGTGATGCATTAACACTGTCAGAGAGTGCTGCTACGAAAGTCTTAGAATAATAACTATTTCTTCCAATTATGAGAAACTGGATTCTAATCAGAAATCTGAGCTTAAAGATGTGATTGTTGTTTTGTACTTTTAAGCAATTGAACCTCTAGAAGAGCTTATTGTACAATTGTCGACTTTTTCGGACATAGGGACTCAAGCATTCCACACTCCCAAGCATGCCATTGTTTCCTACAGATCCCAAACACTGTAACTGTGGGAATTTCCATTTCTCATCTTCTGTCTCCCTAAATCTTCTTTGGAAACTATAATGGAAACTACAATGTCACTGCTACACATTACCCAATTTCACTGTGATTAAGTGAAGATCAAAACAGTTTTGATGAACACCAGTTACAATAATAAGCCCCTTGAATTACAAAGGAAGTTAATATCTATTATATATCATCTGTGACATGAAAAAATAACCTAATAAAAAGCAAGTTAGGGGCTTCAAATGTTCCTTTTCTTATATAAATTCCTGCTTTCAAAGGATATTGATGTATCTGTCTTATAGTGGAAGAAGAGAAAAAGGCATGATTTGTCTTCTTAGAAATATTCAAAGTTAATCCTTCCATAATGCAAATGGAAAAAATGTGACAATATAATCCTATTTTTAAAATGCCCTCTGGTTAATGCCTTCATTTTCCAAAGCACCACAACAGGGAAAGTGGGGTTGCTGTAAGCCTCTTTGAAGAGGAAACAATGAATGCCTATAATAAAGCAAGCCAGGCATCTAGCTACAACCTCAATCAGTTGTAGACATCTACTTGAGGAGTCCATGCAGAGGAAAAGCTTCCAGAAATGCGCTACAGAGTAACAGTGCAGCCACCAAATGTCTGGCGCAGTTGGGCATAGGAACCAAATTCAGTGGGTGTATCAGTGCAGAAAGCCCTACGATGTACAAAGAGGAAGTCGTTACATTTCCACTTGATCTTCACCCAAATATCCAATAAAAACAAGAACTGCCCAAAGTGCACATTCTACATTTGTTTGTTGGAAAGATCTGATGGAGGGTTTATCATCTTCAATTTTTTAATTACTTTTTATTAGTTAAACACCATGAGGTACAGTTGCAGACTTGGGTTTCGATTATACAATGATCAAATACCCATCTCTGCACCAGTGCCCATTTTCCACCACCATAGATCCCATTATCCCTCCCATCCCCATCCCTCCCATCCCACCCTGCCTCTGTGCAGGGCATTCCCTTTTGTTCTCTCTCTCCTTTTGGGTGTTGTGGTCTGCAAAAGAGGCATTGAGTGGCAATCATGTTCGGTCCATAGTCTACTTTCAACATGCATCTCCCATCCTGGAAGGATCCTCCAAACACCCTTTATTTGGTGCTCCCTTCTCTATCTGAGCTGCCCTTTCCCCTAGCATGCCCGGCTAGCCTCTAAACCATGGAGTAATCCTCCTGGTACTGATCTCTGCTATTCTTGGTATTAATCTCCTATTTTGTTACTTTATGTCCCCCAGATGAATGCAATCTTTTTATGTCTATCCCTCTCTTTCTGATTCATTTTGCTTAGCATGATACTTTCCATGTAGTTCCACTTGTATGTAAATTTCATGACTTCATCTTTTCTAACAGCTACACTTCGGGAACTTAGATGAGTTCAGCTTTCGGTCAAGCTTTGAACCGAACCAAGTTACACTGGATCTCATTTCTCACACGTTTAATTCTTCATACTAGATGCCTTCCATGCAAGTCACAATGGTGAGAAAGGGGCATTGGTGGTTGACCACAAAGCAGGTTGAGCAATTTTGCATAATACAAGTTTTGAGGCAGTCTGCAGAAGGGGCCAGTCCCTAATTTTCTCTGTGCCTGGCTCTTCTCACTGTTTGATGACAAGAGATGTGTAAATAATGAGGGCTACCACAGAAAGAATCAAGAAAATCTTGGTGATGTATTTACTATCTGAAACAGTTCTAATGCATGGATAACATAGTTTTTCCTGGTTCCCATAGTAACTGTTCTACCCTGGGGACTCATTCTTGCCCACGCAACAGTCTGAGGCACTGCTTCATGAAATCATCCCTACATCACCTTTATAAAATCAACTTCAAAGAAGAATCACAATCATGATCATGATCATCCTGTTGTTCATCGATTGCCTTGAGCAGGCACCAGTAACGTCTCCTTCGTCCTAGCCTGAGATTCTGAAAAGTGCCAAATTCAAGGCTCTTTCAGGGTTAGGAAAATGAGACCCATCGTTGTTACTGGTTTTTGGCATATTGGGTATACCTCGGGGAGTTTGCCAGACTCTGCCGTGTGGGCAGGTTATATTCCGTAGCTTGCCAGGTTGTCCAAAGCAAGAATGAGATAAAAAGATATCTGGGAGCTTCCAGGAGCTGGGTTTTATAGTCTCTGGGTCTTGGCTATTGATGGGATTACGCAGCGCTGGGAGGCAGTTGGTGGGTGTGATCCCTGCCTACTGGAAGATGGAGGATCTGGGTGGAGGATGCTCAGCGCCGATCTGAGCAGGCTTGGAGATCTCAGCCCCGGGACCCGCATGCCTGTGTTCCTCTGCCAGTACCTTCATGCATGTGGAGAGTGTCTCAGCATGGATGTGGCTGGTTCCAGAGGTCTTCGGCTGCCAAACCTCTGCTTGGGGCGGGGAGGGAAACTCAACCCGCCACCCTCCAAGAGGCCCTGGCGAGGACAGAAGAATAGTATATTAATATCAAATTCCAAAATGCTGTCTATAGTCTACTTTCAGCACGCATCTCGCAAACGAAGGAGTCCTCCAAACATCCTTTACTTGGTGTTCCTTTCTCTGTCTGAGCTGCCTTTTCCCCTAGAATGTGCTGCCAGCTTCCAAGCCCTGGAGCAGACCTCCTGGTACTTATCTCTAGTTGAGAAAAATTTAAGGAGTTAACTATATTTTAAAGTATTTAAGTTCACTGATGATTAAAGCAGGTAAAGAAAGTTTACTTTGGGGTCCAATGTTGTAAGACATTCCTGAGGATGGTCATACTAAATTATTCTCCAAATTAATTTGCGTGAGTAGAATGAGTAATATATATACACATATACAGATATTGAGATATACATATAATAACAGCTCTTATTGGAGTAACAATGGTTTATAACATATGTTTCAGATCACTGTATCATTGTATCACTGTCATCCCGTTGTTCATCGATTTACTCCAGTGGATGCCAGTAATGTGTCCATTCATCCCAGCCCTGAGCTTTTAGCAGCCTCTCCTTACTTATCTTTCCCAACACTGCTGTATTGGAGGCTCTTTAAGGGTCAGGGGAATGAGATCCCTCCAGAACCCACGGCTGCTTCTCCTGGAAGGAAACTTAAAATGAGGCCCCCATAACCATGCCACTGGACTCCATACCGTGCTGTTTTCATGGGGCACCCCAGAGGGGGCAGGTGAGAGCCCTCCTCACCCCCAGGGACCCAGCCCTGGCAGCCAATCTCCACTACCCAACTTCCACCATGTTTCAGATATACAACATAATTCTTCATTCATCTAGACTAAATTATGGTCACCATCAGAAATCTAGTTTCCATCCCTCACTGTAAAATTAAACCTAATTGCCCTATTTGCCCATTTGAACTAATTTTCCCACATCTCTTTCCCCTTATTTCCTGGTAACCACCTGTTTGTTCTTATAGAATATGTGATGGTTCTTGTTTTGCTTTATGTGTCTGTTTTATTTATTTTCCACATATGTCTGAATGACAGTTTGTCTTTTTCCATCTGTGTTTGGTTTAGAATAATATCTCAAGGTCTCTTCATGTTCTCAAGAATGGCAAAATTTTATCTTTTTTATAATTGAATAGGGTTCCATTATTTATCTGCTATACCTTCTTTACTAATTCATCATAGATATTTATTTCCAATGTATTGGTTATTGAAAATAATAGTCACTGTCACTGTCCTCTCGTTGTTCATCGATTTGCTCGAGCGGGCCCAGTAACGTATCCATTGGAGACTTTGTTGTTACTGTGTTTGGCATCACGGGTATCTTGCCAGGCTCTGCCGTGAAGGTGAGATACTCTCGGTAGCTTGCCAGGCTCTCCGAGAGGGGCGGAGGAATCGAACTCTGGTCAGCCATGTTATCTGCGTGCAAGGCAAACGCCCTACCACTGTGCTATCGCTCCTGAAAATAATAGTGCAATAGATATTTTCCATTTAGTGTTATCATGTTTATTGGCTAAATTTCTAGATGAGTAACAGCTGGATTATATGATATTTTTATACTCAATTTTTATTTATTTGTCTGTTTGGTTGTTTATTTTTTCTAGTGCTATGAACTAATGTCAGGGCCTCATATGTGCAAGGGAAGTTCTCTACTGCTGAGCTATCTCACCAGCCATTCAATTCTTAATTAGTTTAGGAATTTCCATGTTGCTATCATAAAATCTGTACCAATTTATATTCCTGGCAATGTTATTTAAGGGTTCCCTTATCTCTCCATTCTTGCCAACACTTAATGTTTCTTGTCTTTAGGATGATAGCCAATATTAAAGGTGAAGTTGATATTTCATTGTGGATTTGATTTACATTTCCCTAATAATAAGTGACAGTGAACATCCTTATCATGTACTTGTTGGTCTTCTGTGGAGTAACTTAATTTTTTTTAATTCAACCTGGAATATGTGAGTAATGCAATAAAATCTGTTAGAATAGATTCACATATAGACCTCAACCTCTTTTTCACTAGCTGGTAACTTTGAGCAACTTATTACCCTCTCAATTTCCATGATCTCATCTTCAGTAGAATCCAGTGTGATTCAATTCAGTGCATAAGAATAGTATTATTGCAGTATGTAATGCATACATATGTACATAGACTTGCTACACTTGGGAGAATATAAGGAGCTCAACCAATATGGACCCGGTTGGTACACTGCAAGAAGCCAGAAGTCATGTCAGGAGGATGAAGAACTGCCATCCCATATTCAGATTGTCCAAGCATAATTCTCCTGGGCATAATTCTCCTCCACCCATAATTCTCCTCTGGGACTGGAATACTTATGTCGCTGAAAAATTCCAGGGACCATAACAAAGGACTCATGTGGCATTTCTCTAGTCCTCGGGAGAGACCTGTTGTTATCCAGCTGCAGATGTCCCCAAGCAGCTCAGAACTAAATCAGACGGTCCAGGAGGTAACCATGCCAGGAGCTCTTGCCAAACTATAAAAAAAATTCAGACCCAGATTCCTCCTCAATAACCCACATGTCTTTGAGTGAAAGAGAATCTGTCAAGTAACAGTGAGTGGGAATCTATAAAATGATTTTCCCTTCAGGGTACTGAGGAAGCAAGCAAGGCAAATCCTCCCAGAGTGAGAAAGAGAAGTGGGCAAATGAGTGTATTGTCAATGCAGACAAAGGCCTTGGAATGTTCTCTGATGCTATTCTTCTATGGACTCATCACTGTTTTTGCATTTGTCCACAATAGAATTCATAGAGATTATTGCCCATCTTTTGGGGTATGTTATGACTAATTTAACATACCCCAAATTACGCCACAACCCAGACTCAACCAACTCCCAACAAAGTGTTCTAACACATACTTTTCTTGATGACTTGATACTCAGGAGCCCTTCAACAGCAAACTCATCACTGGTGTTTTCAAAAAAGGAAGGAAGGAAGGAAGGAAGGAAGGAAGGAAGGAAGGAAGGAAGGAAGGAAGGAAAGAAGGAAGGCGAGCTGCTACAATCTGGAGCAAGAAATAGCAGAGTTTGTTCTTGCTTTCTCTCCTTTGGAATGAACCCCATTCTTCCCAGCATCTCCATCATTCATGAGGAGTCTGTGTGGTTCTGAAGGAAAGATCCTAAGGACCTGAGCAGAGGGTGGAGAGGACATACTTGGTTTTGTGGCACCTTGGATGGACTCATTCAGGAACCTTCTGACGGGAAGTCGTAGTAAATGTGCTAAATCCCACCCTTTAGCAGACAATACAGATTTTTATTCAACCATGGTAACTGGGACTTCTGACTCTCTTTCCCATCCACCACTCCTAGAGCAACTGCTTAAAGTCAGATTCTATCTTGTGTCTAAATGCCATGTGCAGACTTCTAGGCAAATTGCCAAGAAGCAGCTGGCAACCAAAGCAACAAGTGACCATCTGCTGACTGTCACAACAGATGCCACACTCCAGCCTCCCATCTGAAGCAACTACTTATAGACAGAGAAGTACACTTAAGATTCAAACCTGAAGAGTTACCACAGTGACCTCAGCTCAGACAACTTCCCTAATAGATCCCTGAGAACTTCTCTCTGTTCTGGTTCTGCTAGAATACCCTTAGGAATGCCATGTCCGTGACCTGGGTCATGTTTTCTAGAATAAACACTTTCTTATCTTATTATTCTTCACGAGACATTATATAAATTGTTATAATTACTATTCAGGTCAACACCCTCATGGAATAGACTAGAGCTGGACAGGCTGAAAGAGGCATTGTTACACACACACACATACACACACACACAGAGAGAGAGAGAGAGAGAGAGAGACATACACACAGATAAGACAGCCCAAAGATAGAGCACAGAGCACACATTCATCATTGAATCTCAGAGGCAAAGAGGAGGGCTGGAGCAATAGCACAAGAGGTAGGACATTTGCCTTGCATGTGACAGACCCAGGTTTGATTCCCAGCATCCCATATGGTCCCTTGAGCAAAAGCAAAAAAAAAATACAGAGGCCAAGAGGAAGAGAATATCTCAAATCCTCATAGTTCTCTGTGTTCAAAATCCTAATCTGGTCTCCTAGAAGACAAGTCACTCCAACTCTCTAACCTTGCTTTCTTCTTCTGCCCCAACTCAGCAAATTTCTGAGGAGTAATTGTCATAGTCTCCAGTGCTCTTTATAACCATGTGTTGTTTTCCTTCCTGTAGCATGCCAGGATTGTGCTGCCCTTCCTTACCTATTCCCAACAAAATATAAGTGAGAGCTTGTGACTTAGTTTACTAATAAATTGTGAGCAACAGCAACACAAGTGACCTCTGAACCAGCTCAATTGTCTATGACCAATTCTGGGAGACTTGCCATACTCTCTGCCTCTCTTCCTGGAGGTCAGCATGTTTCAAACAGTGATTGAAGTCTGGGTCCCAGAGCCCACAGCTCTCCTGCAGTGACCATGGAGCTTTTTGCTTTTGGCCACAAACATGTAGGTTTAGATGCAATAGTAGCATAATCTAACTCTTGCTTTCTTAACAGGGGAGTATTCCCCTAAAAAGAAATGCTTCTTAAGTTATGAAAATTACATGCAATGATTGATGGAGGGATCTCCAAACAGTCATAGTACAGAAGTAGATGTATGGGGTGTTTGTGTTGCAAAAATTTCAGGGCAGGGAGCGGAGTTGCAAGAATTCAGTCCTCTTATAGATGCAATGTTAATCAGTTTAGTGATAGCACAGTGGTAGGGCATTTACCTTGTACGCAGCCAGCCCGGCTGAGCTGAGTTCTATTCCTCTGCCTCTCTTGAAGAGCCCGGCAAGCTACCAAGACACATTCAATATCTCGCCCACATGGCAAAGCCTACAAGCTACCCGTGACGCATTCAATATGCCAAACACAGTAACAAGTCTCAAAATGGAGACGTTACTGGGCCTGCTCAAGCAAATCGATGAACAACAGGAGGACAGTGACAGTGACAGTGACAGATGCAGTGATGGGAATTAGGGTGAGGATGGAAAAGCACTGGGAGCTAAGAGATAGTACTGGAGGTAAATTGCTTCACTTGTATACAAGTGACCCAAGTTCTATCTCCTGCACTGCATAGAGTCCCCCAAGCACAGCCAGGGATCACTCAAGCACAAAGTGTAGCTCCCAGTATTGCAGATGTGTCCTAATCCTGACCCCAAATTCAAAGACTGAGAAGCACTGAAGCCTGATCAGACTGCTGGAGAACTACATGGATAAAAGTAGCAGCAGAAGATTGGCTGTTTCTCCTTGCCTTAAAGTAATTTAGAAATAGCTACTCTATAAAATTTATGTATTTATTTCTCCTGTTACCTTTCTCTGTGGCTCCATGGATGTTACACATTTTTTCTCCTCTTTGAATTACTGAATTCCTAGGGCGAAGACAGCACTAGCACGTGGCAGGTGCTGTGAAATATGTGGTAGGTGGAAGAATGGGTGATAGGAGCCCACTCCTCTAAGCATTTCTAATTAGAAACCTATCCCATGCTAAGGTCTATAGAGCAGACCCCAGCAGGAGAACATGGGAGAGGAAGTTCATCCAGATCTGGGCAGCAAAGATTTCCAGGAGGAAATTGTGTAAAAGTGTGACCCCTCCCTCACCCTAAGCAAAAAGGAGAAGTCAGACAAACAGAAACTAGAAACAATTGCTGAAGTAAAATTAATTCAGGGAGAAAGAAATAAGAAAAAGACATTTAAAAATCAAAGAAATTCTGTAAGGACTCTAAGCTTACAGTTGATAGAACAGATTTCATCAACAGAGATGTTTGTTTTATTTAGTCCCAAATATCTCACATTTGAAACTCAACATTCACAGGAAAAACTTGTTTCCCTTTGAGACTTTGAAAGAAGCCCCATTTAAAGGCTGGCAGATGAAAGAGTATGAAGCATATTGAAGTATTTGGCAGTGGGCTGTGGCTAAGTGCAGCAAGTGTAACTCAGAGAGTGAAGCTGCAATAATGCTCACTTCTAGGTCTTTGAGTACCATCTTAATGAGTTTGAAATTTATCTTCTGAGCAACAGAGTCACTAAAATGCTTCAAGCAAATAAGTGACATGCTTTTGTTTTGGCTCAAGGATGATCACTCAGGTTAAAGGGTGAATGAGGGACTAGAGTTGGCCAAGATCAGAAGTTAAGGAAACAGTTATTTATAAAGCAAACAGCAATCCAGGCAAATAAGATATTGACCAAGATGCACAAGGTGTGGTACTAGGGATAGAAAATTCTAGAGGTACCTCTCCTGCATCCTACAGCAGGTAGGCCATTTGCCTTGCATGCGGCCGACCTGGCCAACCCAGGTTCAATTCCTCCATCTCTCTCAGAGAGCCTAGCAAGCTACTAAGAGTATCTCTCCCACAAAGCAAAGCCTGGCAAGCTACTCATGATGTATTCAATATACCAAACACAGTAACAAGTGTCACAATGGAGACATGGAGATGTTACTGGGCCTGCTTGAGTAAATCGATGAACAAGGGGAGGACAGTGACAGTGAAAGTGACAGTGACCCTCACTCACTTAGGGTGGCATTATGCCCTGTAAAATAACTTCCCCTGACTCCTTCTCTGCCCTGTCAATTTGCTAAAATAAATGAACGCTTCCTAGCAGGCTTCCTATACTGTGTTTGCTAGCTAAGAAAAATATACCTATTTTTTTCCATTTGTATTTCTGTTTTCTGCTGGGGGGCACACCCAGCACTACCCAGGGCTACTTCCCATGTTCCAGGTCTCTTGCAAACAGAGCATGCACTGAGTCAGTTGAGTTCTCTCCTTGCTTAATATGCATAGAGATGCAGGAGACAGATCAACAGAATTTAGTAGACCCAGGATGGATATTTGATTTTTGGATTGTAAGAATTCATTGCACAGAGACCAAATAGGAGATGACAGCAAAAACCATTTTCCTCATCCTTCACTCTTCCAATCCTAGATTAATCAAGTCTCCTTAAATTACCTTAAAAAACCACTATTTTTCTTACATATACATTGGATAACCTATAAAAAGCATCTTAGATGTTATGTACACCAAGCATTTACGATTGATCCACTAGCAATTTTTATCAATGTACGAACATTATGCAAAGAAAAAGTCATATATGTAGCCAATGCTTTTCAGACATACACACACAAAAAAAATTTCAAATGCATGATTCAGGTTGATGTAGCTACAAGACTGTGTGAGAGATATTTTAGAATTCTATTTTATTTAGCTTTTTTTGGCAATTTAACCTATTTGACTCATAACTATATTGAAAGTAGAAATAAACTTTATTGTTGAAAAGTTTATTCTGATTAGATAGCACTTTAAGTAATTTCTTATAAAGAAAATATCAAAAAGAGAAAGCGCAAACATAAAACACTGAAAAATGGGCTAAAATTTGCCTGTTGTTTTTCTCCTGAATGGCTACTAAAATTAAAGTGAAAATAGAGCAAAATTAATTAGAGAGTGAGTATAAGGCCCAGGAGATGACTCTGAGGGCTGGAGCACATGCTTTGGATACACAGTCCTGGGCTCAACCTCTGACGCCACATGGTTCCCCAAGCATAGCCAGGAGCCACCCTGAACACCAAGTCCAGAGTAATCCCAAAACACCACAATGTATGACCTGAAAAACGAGCGAATGTACAAACTGTTTTTGGGGCCAGAGCCAAGGTATAACGAGTAGGACACTTGCCTTGCACATGACCTACCCAGGTTCAACCCCTGCTAGTCCATATGAGCCCCAATTGAAATAATTCCTGAGTACAAAGCCGGGAGTAAGTTCTGAGCACTGCAAGGTGTGGCCCCAAAACCAACCAACCAAACAAACAAAAAAGTTGCTATTTAAAAAAAAAAATCTCGGGGCTGGAGCAATAGTAGAGCGGGTAGGGGGCTGGAGCAATAGTACAGCGGGTAGGGCGTTACATTCCTGCTTTTCAAATTAATCACTGTCACTGTCACTGTCATCCTGTTGTTCATCAATTTTCTTGAGCAGGTGTCAGTAACATCTCCATTCGTCCTAGCTCTGAGATTTTAGCAGCTTCTCCTTACTTGTCCTTCCCAACGATTGGAGGCTCTTTCAGGGTCAGGGGAATGAGACCTGTTATGGTTACTGTTTTTGGCATATCGAATACACCAAATTAATAGTCAAAATAATTTTTGCTATAGCCATCTTTTACATATCAACCATCTGCCATGTTGTTGCAGACAGGGAAAACAGGTCAAAATTAGAGAATCAGCTTACATTCTTTCCACCAACCTGGTGATCACAATAACCCTTCCTGTTTAAACAAAGCACATGTGGGCACTGACCTGATATTTACATGAGGACTTCCACATGAAGAGCTTCCCCATTTCTCTTTGTTCACTGCAACTTGTCATTGGTCATCCCATTTGGTTTTTAAAAATATCTCCTTGTTGGGGCTGGAGTGATAGCACAGCAGGTAGGGCGTTTGCCTTGCACGAGGCTGACCCGGGTTCGATTCCCAGCATCCCATATGGTCCCCTGAGCAGCACCAGGTGTAATTCCTGAGTTCAGGGCCAGGAGTAACCCCTGCTCATCGTCGGGTGTGACCCAAAAAGAAAAAAAATCTCTGCTCTGCTGAGAAAAATACCACATACCTAATAAGACTAAAGAACTGAAAAAAAAATGCACTAGTAAGACTTATAAAGGCATTTGTCATAATTGTCTTAAATTCTCATGGAAAGGCATAGCTACTTGCAAATTGCTGTATTTCTAAATTTCCTGGGATGGCATGTGTCACTTTTATAGTCAGGTTAAAATATAATAGAAAAACTTTGCACAGCTTTCCTTTGACTTGACAAATGCTCTTTCACACAGTTCTCTCACTCTCTTAGCAAGCCTTCAGAGAGCTTAATGTCCATACAGATTCATCTCCTCTTGACTGGAAAACAGTCAGACTGACAAGAAAGAAACTATGGACAGAAAACACTGGGCAAAATGAGCATGGAAAAAAGTGTTATCAATAAGCCAATATTTGCAAACTTATAAAATATTTTTATAGGTAAATTAATTACACACAATAAAACAACTTGTGAACAAATGTAGTAAATAGGGTTTGTGTTTTGCCCTGCTACACTGAATATTTTAATGCCCTTTAGTATCTGGAGAACTCCACTTGTCTTAAATAAAGGGCACTATGTTGCCTTTAAACCAAACTTCACCCATCTCATTTGGATGAGCAATTCCATTCAATGAAATTTTTACCCCTTGCTATTAGTTGATGATTGTTAATGGAGAAAACTATGGTAGGCTAAAAAAATTAATCCACCTCTAAAAAGAAATGTAACTTCCCAAAGATATCTAGTAAGACGCATTTCACTCATGTAATTTTTTCTCTTTGGGCACAAAACTTGACAATCCAATATATCCAAAGAATAAAAGTATTCCTTCAGGGAGAAGAAATTCAATAAATATTCAATGATGAACAAAATATTAGATTAAGGAAAAGAGCTAAGTAAATTTTCGTTCCTTGGGTAATAGAAAAAGAATAAAAGAAAGAACATTGAGTTAAGAACCCTTGGGGTGAGAGAGAGAACACAGGGGATTGCCCTGCCACAGAGGCGGGGGGGATGGAGGGATAGGGGTGGGGGGGATATTATCCATGGTGGTGGGAAATGGGCATTGGTGGAGGGATGGGTATCTGATCATTGTATAATCGAAACCCAAGCACAAAAAATTGTAAATCTACAACTGTACCTCATGGTGTTTCACTAATAAAAAAAAAAAAAAGAACCCTTGGGGTGAAAAAAAACAAGGTTGGTTGGTAGTTTGGTTTGTCTGACATATCTCAAAAGCATCCTTTTGGCCTCTTCAAAACAAAACAGAAAAAAAAGTCGAATTAGAGAAATGAAGTAAAAAAATATATATTGTTATGAGTATTAAGGTTCTTGCAGAATTGAAGAAGAGCATCTAACAATGACAACATAAGGGGCTAATAGAGCAAGTTGAAATTTAAAAAAGTGTGGTGGGGAAGGAAAAGGAGAATTAGCAAAACCAAAAAGAAGAAGCACAGTGTGAATAAGGCAGCAAACTTGCATCCTACCAAACTTGACAAGCAGATTTTTTTTCTGCTTTTTGGGTCACACCCGACGATGAGCAGGGGTTACTCCTGGCCCTGAACTCAGGAATTACACCTGGTGCTGCTCAGGGGACCATATGGGATGCTGGGAATCGAACCCGGGTCAGCCTCGTGCAAGGCAAACGCCCTACCTGCTGTGCTATCACTCCAGCCCCAACAAGGAGATATTTTTAAAAACCAAATGGGATGACCAATGACAAGTTGCAGTGAACAAAGAGAAATGGGGAAGCTCTTCATGTGGAAGTCCTCATGTAAATATCAGGTCAGTGCCCACATGTGCTTTGTTTAAACAGGAAGGGTTATTGTGATCACCAGGTTGGTGGAAAGAATGTAAGCTGATTCTCTAATTTTGACCTGTTTTCCCTGTCTGCAACAACATGGCAGATGGTTGATATGTAAAAGATGGCTATAGCAAAAATTATTTTGACTATTAATTTGGTGTATTCGATATGCCAAAAACAGTAACCATAACAGGTCTCATTCCCCTGACCCTGAAAGAGCCTCCAATCGTTGGGAAGGACAAGTAAGGAGAAGCTGCTAAAATCTCAGAGCTAGGACGAATGGAGATGTTACTGACACCTGCTCAAGAAAATTGATGAACAACAGGATGACAGTGACAGTGACAGTGATTAATTTGAAATGCAGAAATGTAACTCTGTGGATTAAGCAATACCAACTGCTAACAATAATTTCCTAACACTGAAAAAGAACAAAAATGCACAACACTTATATTACAAACATGGTCATTTTTCCAAGTTCTCTTATTCAGCAAGGACTTTTTTTTTAAGGCAAAGTTGAACTTGTTTTAAGTCAATCCAAAGACTGAAAATAGCTCAACTGTTGCTATCACCAAAATGATTTTAGGGGCTGGAGTGATAGCACAGCAGGTCGGGCGTTTGCCTTGCACGCGGTCAACCCAGGTTCGATTCCCAGCATTCCATATGGTCCCACGAGCACCACCAGGAATAATTCCTGAGTGGGTGAGTCAGGAGTAACCCCTGTGCATCGCCAGGTGTGACCTAAAAAACAAAAAGAAAAAAGAAAAGAAAAATATTTTAATAGTGTAACACAGTTATCTTGTTTCCATTCTAACCTGTGAGCTGTAAATCATTTCTGGTACTGGCCACTTCACACATTAGGGTCTCAATCCACCAGATGACTTCAGATGCCAGACACACTTTCAGGATCCTTTGGCCACTCACTTTTTCACTGAACAGTCACAAATGTGGTAAATTCCCATGACCCCCTCAGGTTGGCTAATAGGCTAAACTAATTCACAAAACTTAGGAAAGTGCAATATAACTAGAGTTTGATTATAAAGAATACAGTGCAGGACCAGTCAAAGGAAAATACTTGTGGGTCATGGAAGATCCCAAATAATTCCAAATGCAGAAGCTCCATGCCAAAAGCCAGGAAGAGAGATTACTCAAATTTTTCACCACAAGAAACCTTAAGCCAAGGACTACAAAACAACCCAAACAGTTACATATGTTTTTAAGACAAATAGAAATTGTCTCTTTGTTCCTTAGAGCACACATCTAAGAAATGGGAAGGGCAAGGCTACTAGAGTTCACATAAAGGTTTTCATGACTTGGGTATGTACCTCTAGAGTAAAAAAAAAAATTGGTCCTGTCCCAAAGAGGACTAAGGTAGGCAAAATAATAAAATAAAAATAAAAAAACAAAGATAAAGTTTTTTTTATTCAATCTACTCGCTTGCTATTTTAATGTCATCCCATTTTCTAAGTTTCAATCTTTTTTGCATCTCTCTGTGGACCATTTCTCCCCAAATGTTCAGATAAAAGTACATATTTGTAGAGCACCTCCAATGTTACCACGAGATCCCTAAACACACAAGCCTGTGAGTCCAACAGAGGTGACAGTCAACCATGCTAAGGAACATGGGGAGCAGAGAGAGTGTGCAGGCAAGTGCCTTATACATAGCCCACCTGGGTATGATCCCTTAAACCGCATATGATTCCCTGAGCCCCACCAGAAGTGATTCCTGAACACAGAGCCAGAAGTAAGCCTGAAGCACTGACAGATGTGGCCCCAAACCACTCCACTCCCGCCAGATTAAAGAGCATAATAAAAGTAGATACAATAAGTGCTGCACAGATAGTACAGGGAAAATGTACATTCCTTACAAGTTGCCAATCTCAGTGTAATTCTCTGCTCCCAGCACCACTGGGTTGGCCCTGGTTATCTTTAGCAATGCAGAGCACCAGCAACACTGCATCCTGGGTCCCTCGCATTGAGCCACTGCTCAGGGTGGCTGAGAATCTCCAAGAAGGATCTCTGGTGGGGCTGGAGCAATAGCACAGCGGGTAGGGCGTTTGCCTTGCACACGGCCTACCCAGGTTTGATTCCCAGCATCCGCTATGGTCCCCTGAGCACTGCCAGGAGCAATTCCTGAGTACAGAGCCAGGAGTAACCCCTGTGCATCGCCAGGTGTGACAAAAAAAAGAAGGGTCTCTGGACCTTCTGAGTGGAGTTGGGAGCCCCAACTCCACCCCCACCCCAAATAAAAAGGTAGACATAAAGAACTTTGAGAGATTGAGGCATATATAGTTCAGAGTGGAATCATGGGGGACAGTTAAAAAGAGGCACAACTTCAAAAGGGTCTGAAAAATGAGGAAAATTTCAGTACAAGATGGAAAAATAAGAGCTTTCCTCATTGTGTGAAGGAACTCAAAACCCCAAAGGCTAGGTGAACTTACATGGCCACAACAAAAAGCTAAGAGATGATGTAAAGGTAGGTGAGGCCTGAAGCAGCCTTTGAAGGGTGCTATACTTTGCAGCAAATTCCTTTTTCTATAAATCCCTAGGAACTTACTCACAAAAATTAAACCCATTAAGAGATTTTTTAAGAGTTTTTTTTTAATAGTTCAGACAATAAATTACAGAAAACCATGGCATTTAATAGTATAGTATAAGCATTTTTTTAAGAAGCAACAGAATTAAGCAATGGATAATAGGGGTAAAAAACACACTTGAAGATAATTTCAGAATGTATGTAATATGTCTAACTGGGAATAGAGTGTCACTAAAAGAAATGAGGGTTTAGTCTTAATGAATTTGGCCTTCAAAATCAGTCTGCTCTGGCCACTGTAATAAGATGTCAATTGCGTGGTTTAAACAAAGACATTATATTTCTCCCAGTTGGAGAGGCAGCCAAGTTCAAGATTTAGGTGTCAGCTTGTGTATTCATAAACTGAATGAGTAGCCCGCAGCTCTCTCTCGCCAGGACTGCAGATGTCATGGGCGGACAAAGGAGAAAAGGAGGGCCAAGCTGGTTGGTTGATCAGTTGCTGTTTATTCCATTCTCACCACACACCTGTTCCAATCTCACTAAGCTCCCCGTTACAGTCTCACACTGCCCCTCATTCCCATCTCCTCCTGTCCCCCTTGCTAGTCTCTCTGCTCCAACCCTTGGTAATGGTCCCTCCTCTAGTCTCTCCCAACCTGGGTGGCAACAACCACACTCAGCTCCCAGAGCACAATCAACATATCAAAGCCCTTCTTGATTGCCTGCAGCCAGGGCTCAAGGGGAAAATACCACCTAGGGGCTTTTCTCCTTTCCTTAGTTCAATAACCACTTAAACACTCATCTTAATTCTACTTCTTAATTTTAGTCATTTTGTATGGACACAGTAAGAGATACATAAGCTTGTAGGGTGGCTCTCCTAGGGACATCTCACTATAGATCCCAAACTACAATGCTCAGGCCAGATTCATCTTTCCTAACCCTAGAAGAGTCCTAATCCAGTTGTTACTTTTTGGATCATGACAGAATTTGTCTATGACCATGCTCTTAACTTATAGTTAAGTATTATGGCACTTTGACCTGGCCCATTTTGATACCAGGGTAGCTCACAGCTTGCCCTGGGTCCATCCATTCCCTTGTCAGGACCTTGCTTTGGGGGTGTTAGGAAGTAAGGGCAACTGAAGCTTAAGTTGAGAAAGCAGGTGCCCAAGAGTGAGTATTATTTGGAGTCAGTTAAATTCCAAGTTACAAAAGCATAGCATTAACTGTTTTCCTGTGTCTATACAAAAAGGACATTGCTCTGAATTAACTATGCAAAAAACATAAGGAGAAGATAAAAGCAATATTTATAAGTTAACAGAGTCTGATTAGGAGATAAAGGTGATTGACCTGTTGGAGAAGCAGAGCACAAAGAAAGAGTTTACAGATAAACACAGAGGAATGGGAGTGCCTCAAGAGCACTGTGATGGGAGTAACCAATAAACCTAAGCTCCCTGTCCCTGTGGCAAGGCAGAAAGGACAAACAAATGTTATCCTACATCTCCCCCTTTTCTGTTTACAAAATCACAAAATTTTGAAATAGAAAGAGGAACAATTCCAATCACAAAAATCTTTTATTTGCTGTACTAAAGCTTCAGCCTGCCCCTGGACCCAGAGCAGTGCTTATTGTAAAATGTCCAGTTGTCCTGCACTGTACAGGGATAATGAGAGTCGTTTAGTCATGTTTGGAAGAAATGAAGTGTCCGGATCAAATTTGAAGAGTTTTTCCTGCAACAGCAGCAGTAGTAGTCACAGCAATGAGTCCCAAGGGAGCAACTATTAAGAGTCCGGTAAACTTCAGGGAGCACTGGATCAGGCCGGGAGCACTGGAGGAGGAGTCACAACTTCTTTCAGGAGTCCTTCAGCAGAGGAATGCATCCATTGTCTGGTCAGGTTCACTGGCAGTCATAGATGTGCGACCTAGATTATGTTTGAGAAAAAACACTTTTTTAAAGTTATCAGATGATGGGGGCTGGAGCAATAGCACAACTTCACTAACAGCTCATCAGTTGTACACCTAGGTTAATTCCATATCATAGCTGTTGTACTAAGTGCTGCAATGAGTAACAATGTCCATATGTCCTTTTGAATAAACTTTTTTGTGTTCCAGGAGTAGATGCCAAGTAAGAAGTGAAATTTTGGGGTCACATGGCTGCTCTATTCTTACTTTTCTGAGAAATCTCTGCACTATTTAACCCCAAGGGGTTAAATAACACGTCATTTCCACAAGCAGTGGGTGACAGTTCCTTTTTCACAACTCCACCACCAACACAGTTGTTTTTTCCTTTTTTTTCTTTTTGGGTCACATCCGGCAATACACAGGGGTTACTCCTGGCTTATGCACTCAGGAATTACTCCTGGCGGTGCCTGGGGAGCCATATGGGATGCTGGGAATCAAACCCAGGTCGGCCGCATGCAAGGCAACCGCCTTACCCGCTGTGCTATTGCTCCAGCCCCCTTTGTTTTGTTTTTATCTGTGCCTTTCTCACTGGTGTGAGATGATACTTCACTGTTTGTTGTCTTGATTTGGATTTACCTGGTCACAAGTGATAACGAGCACTTTACTCGTGCCTACTGACCATTCTTCTTCAGAGAAGTGCCGGTTAATTCCCTCTTTCCAATATTTGGTACAGTTTTTGGATTTGTTGTTGTTGTTGTTGTTGTTGCTCTTGTGAGTATCTTATATATCTTGGATATTAACCCCTTAAGTGATGTGTTAAGTGCAAAGACTTTCTCCCAGTCACTTGAGTTGTGCCTTTTAATTTGGGCCCATATTTCTTTGTCCATGAAGAAATCTTTACATTTGACATGGTCCCATTTTTTATTTTATTTTGAATAGGCTTTTGTTTAAGGTGTGAGATATGGTTCCATAATGCTACTCATCTTCCAAAATTACATTTATGGATCAACTTTCTGCAAAATTTTGTTGGTACTTGTTTCATAGACCAAATTGGGATGCCATCATAGGATGCTTTAAAAATTATCATTTGTCTGCCTTTTCCATTTGACTGTTCATCCTTGAAAGCAAGAATGCTTTTTCATCCTTCCTTTACTTCCAACACCATATGTCATGTGAATGCAGATTTAAAAACAAATCTGTGTCCAGTTCAGTTAATTAGCTGTCTTCTCAATAGTAAAATAAACATTCCGGGGTGATTAATGTATAAAACCAGAACTTGTCAAGTGTTCTATTCCTATTACGTATGGCACACTGGTCATGTAAGGGTATTTTTCCAGGGCCATGGCTAGATTGGCCAAAAATGACAAGAACAACTAGTTCTAAATATAACTCCTCTCAAGAAACATGATCTATTTTTAAAACGACCTTATGGATCTGTCACAGGTCAGCACAATAGAGTGGAGAATCCTCTCTTGAAACACCTCATATTTTAAGTAGGCTATCTCAGAAGAACATTGGAGAAGGTTTATTTTAACTGAAAATATTAGAAAATGAGAAACAGAAGAATTTTGTAGATGTGTATAAACAAAAGAGGGACTTTGAGTGCTCATAATGATCAGCTGAATTTGACACGAGAACATAAATAGACCAAGTGTCTGAGAGAGTGGTCCAAAATGTGATCAAAGGAGGGAGCAGGAGAAATTATTTGGGCTGAAAATCTAAAAGACATTGAGAGATTTTATTTATTCAGACTTGACCATATATTCTTTGAGAATGCAAGTTCCTAACCCGTGACTGTTTTCCTTGAACACGCACAGAGAATGAGATTTTGTTCAGCTGTTTCTAAGAGAATACCAGTGTAGATCATTCTGCAAGCATGGTCGGGGGTCACCACCACACCAACAATTTATCAAGCTTTCGTTTCAGTCTTCTCTCTAGGGGTTAAAAGTTGGTGGTATTTTATCCAATATACATCTGCTAAGTCAGAAGAATCCATTATTAAACATAAAACGTGCCAAAACCCAAACTATCTGGCCACTTATAATATTTTCTGCAGTTTTTTCAAACACATCTGGTTTAAAAATGGATTTTTAAAACAAGTTATAATAATTTTTAAAAGAACAAAAATTAACTCTTCTATAATTCTGATCATGAATAAAGGGGCATTAATTATGAATTTAGTTAGAAATTAATTTAGCTTAGCAAAAATCACAGTGATAGGGACTGGAGCAATAGTACACAGTGGGTAGGGCATTTGCCTTGCACATGGCTGACTAGGATTTGAATCCCAGCATCCCATTTGGTCCCCCAAGCATCGCCAGGAGTAATTTCTGAGTGCAAAGCCAGGAGTAATCCCTGTGCATCTCCGCGTGTGACCGAAAAAGAAAAAAAAAGTATCACAGTGACATCCTGAAAACAAAATATACTCAAAACTTCTAATCACAGTAGAATGAACAGCTTTAAAAAGAGCTAGTATGCCAACAAGCAGATAAAAACCTACATATGATAAATATTTGTTGGAGCCAATTAGAAATAGTTTTAATTGAAATATTCAATATGAAGTTAAAGGCATGTCTATGGTTTCTGATTTGGGGATTTTTAACAAGCAAAAAATTACTGGATGCATTCTAATATTATAAGCATTATTTTATCTGCATGGCTGACCATAAATCTGAGCTTAATTTTTCCTTGGAAAACCTAAGATTTTTTTTTGAGCACATACTATAAGCCAGGAACCTTATGAATTCAAGCCAAACACCTGCTATCCCAGTGCTTACACCTTTGTAGTAGATACTGACACGGAGCTCAACACAAAACTTAAGGCTCATTTGCCAAGACACTGACAAAGGAGAATTGTCTGTTGTAAGCTGGTATTCTGGAGGAGCTAACAAGTCAATTTTCGGTTAAAAGGGAAGGAATGGTTTTCCTGAAGGTAGGAACAATGAGTACTTTGTCTCACAAACTAGACATTTTAAGTTCACTGTAGGCAGCCGGTATTTTTTTATTTGGGATTTTTTAGGGTGGTCCACATATGGCTGTGCTCAGAGCTTTACTCCTGGGTGCTCAGGGGTCATCTTACTCCAAAGAGTTTCATTCATCAGAGAGCCCTTAATGTGTTCTTCATTGGCTAAGAAATTAAAGATACTTATTCAAAACAGCATCTAGGCAGTTTTCTACATTGCTTAGAAATATAAGGTAAAAAAAAAAAAGGTAAAGGCCCTTCCGTTGATCATCGATTTGCTCGAGCGGGTCCAGTAACGTCTCCATTGGAGACTTTGTTGTTACTGTGTTTGGCATATCGAATACGTCACGGGGAGCTTGCCAGGCTCTGCCGAGCGGGCGAGATACTCTGGGTAGCTTGCCAAGCTCTCCGAGAGGGGCGGAGGAATAGAACTCGGGTCGGCCATGTCGACTGCGTGCAAGGCAAACGCCCTACTGCTGTGCTATCGCTCCTATATATATATATATATACATATGTATATATATATATATATATATATATATATGTCTTTAACTTTCAATGATCACCTTGCTAAGAGGCCATTACCTTTAAAAAGCATGCCAAGAGTTGATGCTTCTGTATTCCCTCATCAGCACGCTTCCCCTCAGTCTTCCCCCTCCTCTACAGTGATGATTAGACAGACTTTATGCATGGCCTGGTAACAATGGCCTTGGAACTTCTTTGTGCTCCAAGGTGCTCTACAGCAGATAGGTTTCAATTAAAATGGTGCTAGCATTTCTACATCTTCCTTAGTGGCTATGTTTGAGTTAGGGCAAAGTGACATTCACTTTCTTTAGGATTCATTTTGTTAGAAATTCATTGGACTGATTCATTTCAAAAGTCAGTGGGACATTCACACAGAGCAAATCCTTTCTTTTTGAAGCCACACCCAGAGGTACTCAGGGTTTACACCTGGCTATTAACTCGGGAATTATTCCTAGCAGACTCAGGTGACCATACAGGTGCCGGGGATCAAACCCAGGTCTGCTGATTGAACCCAGGTCAGCCATGTGCAAGATAAGCACTCTACCAGCTGTACTATTACTCTGACCTGCAAACAAATTCCTGATTATCATCAGAGAACCTGAAAAAGGTCTTAGGGATTATTTAGGCGAACACTTGCCAAGATTCTTTGATGCCCCAACCCCATTCACAGGAGGAATACACCATCTTGAGAATCCCCTTAGTGACTTAAATTTCCTCTTTTTAGTACAGTTTATGATAAAGGGGTAACTTGTTTTTCAAAGGGTCACTCTAAAAAGTGTGTGGATTCTAACTAAATGCTGCCTTCTGTAAGGTTCCCAGAAGGTGGATGTGAGCAAGTATATAATCAGTTCAGCAGTCGAGCTAGACAATTTAATTTAAAATATCATAGTGAATTCTTAATAAATTTTTAAAAAAACATAATGGTCTGATAGAATTGCCTACATTTTCTCTGCTTTGGATCAGAATTTCTGCTCAGAGTGCAATATTTGCACTTGGGAGCCAGAGAGGTAACCTGATGGGCAGAGCACATGCTTGGCATACTAAGTTCAGATTTGGTCCACAGTACCACATGGACTCCAAGCACTGCCAGATCTGGCCCCCAAATCAGACCAGATCAAAAAAGAACTTGAGTGCCATATAGTCAACTCAATTAAAAAATGTTAAAAAACAGACTCATCTTTCCCATAATCTGCCTGTCTGCACCCCACTTTCCCTTAGTTCAACCGCATCCGTGCCCCTGCGCTGCCCATAGAGGTTGCACTTCTCCAGCCTTTTCCTCATCTCTTAGTCCCTACCTTACCTGTCCCCAGAATCTCACTGTCAGGACATTTGCTCTGTGTCTTCACTTCAACTAGCAACTGTTGTAAAATGTTTTTAAAAAACAGAACTTCTAGCTGTTTGGGGGGGGGGGTGTTCACCATTTTATATTATTTAATATTTCTCACACTGGAAGTAAATTGTGTGCCATAATTAAGGCCTTTCTAACCATTCAGTGTAAATAGCTAGTTAATGACTTGTTTAAGTCCTGTTTTGTTTTTTTTTTTTAAAAAAACTATTGCAATCACCATGTGTCAGTGTTTTTCTTGTTTATTTACTGGTATCAGTAGTGTCTTTCTCCTTTGCTAGAAAATGTTATATAAACACACTGAAGCCCATTGCTCTCCACTCGATTTACTATAGCTAAGAAAATAAGGAAGTTATTGTGTATTAATGGCTAACAACACAGCAACTTATCTGATTCACAACTACGTCAAGAAATGGTAAGTCTTTCATAAAATGATAGATTCAATGAGAGAATTATGAGAAACACCATCTCATTCATTTAGTCTCATGCTTAGAGCCCTAAATCAAAGAAGCAATTTATGCTACAACCCGGTTCCCTTGACTGTCACCCCAAACCTCTCTGGAAGGCTCTAGTAATGCCCTGGTAGGACATTTCAGTATTCTGGGTCTTCTTTTCTCCATCTGGAATGTGACCTCTCTTATCTGGCATTAATCTCCTCACAACTAAAGTGATTTTTGGAAATTAAGAGCTGCACCACTCATTCTAAGACCATGTCAAGGGGCATCCCTGCCATGTGCCAGTTTAAACATAGACACAAGGGATGCTTGCTGCTGGGAGGAAGCAGGATTCCAGACAGTCCTGGTGCAGTGAGACCTCTTGGGTCAAGTGTCATTTCAATAATATCTATATTTTTATCACCAAAACATACTCACAAAGATGACTCTCTCAGACCATCACCTCTTGTTTTATTACAATGCAAGGTAGAGAAATTTCTCTGCTTTCCAGAAAAATCATAATTACTCTATTTCTTACTCCTACGGGTGTCAGAATACCCCAGATAGATTATTTCAACCCCAAATCCATATAACTTATACGTGACCTTTTTTAAAAAACCATTTTTTTAATTTATTTATGTTTTGCACTTTGGGTTACACCTGGCAATGCACAGAGGTTACTCCTGCCTCTGCACTTAGGAATTACTCCTGGCAGTGCTCAGCGACCATATGGGATACTGGGAATCGAGCCGGGCCGGTCACGTGCAAGGCAAATGCCCTACCCGCTGTGCTGTTGCTCCAGCCCCCTATACGTGACCTTTTTACTAACTTTCTTCACCCTTAGTCTTTTTTATTTTCATTTATATATGTATTTATTTTTGCTTTTTGGGTCACACTCAGCGATGCTCAGGGGTTACTCCTGGCTCTGCACTCAGGAATTATTACTCTTGACCATGCTTGGGGGACCATATGGGTTGCTGGGGATTGAACTCGGGTCAGCCATAGGCAAAGCAAGCACCCTACCTGCTGCTCTACTTTCACCTCCAGCCCTTCACCCCTAATCTTGCTTTAGCCCACCAGAGAAGAGTTATTTCACTTGTTTGCAAAGCTTTCATAAAAATAGTTCCATTTTCTATAGTAGAGTTGCTACTGACAAAGCCTACGTTTTCCAAACTGCTTAGGAAAATGAAAAATCAAATTTAAAGATGCTTGTCTACTTAAACTGTTAACGTATTTTTTATTAGTCCAGGAACCATATGCAATGTAGGAGTCGGAACCAGGGTCAGCCTGCATGACACATCTCCTAATATTAGCTCTTTAACCCTTCACATTTTAAAATATGACCTTAAATTAAACATAGACGTTTATCACAGTTCAACAAATCTAGAAGGTCAGCTTACATACTAAGAAATCTTGAAATCTTTCATTATCTTGAAAATTGTTGAGAAAAATAGCTCCTTCAAGTTCCATTAGTAATGCACTAATCATTTTAGTTTCAGAAATAGAATTTGAAGCAGTAGTAGATGAAATTGAAATCTGTGTAATATTTCATAGTTTAAAATAAAGCTTTCTTCGTTAGTGATTTCGAATCAATAATTTACAACCAGATGAAAAGAAAACCTCAAGATACAAAACAGTAAGCATACTTTTTGTTATCAAAGAAAAGGGGGGGGGGGATGTTATTTGTAATTTCTAGGTAGTAGAATAGTGCATTGCTATTTTTAATTATTTCTTTTGTGTTAAAAATAGGGAGTAAATTTACATTATTTTATAAATTTTTAAAAACTATCCTAGTTGTCAGCATATTTTTGTGTTTACATATCAAATGTTCGTGTGTAGTAATATCCTCAAGGGACAAATGAAATATTGTGCCACGGTAAAACTAGTAGTTTGCTCCAATATTTCAATGTTCTTTACTTAGGACATTTGCCAATTTTTCAATGAATCTCCTGCCAACCCCACAATAATGTGCCAAAGAAGGGAGTTAGAAAAACAGTTGGAAAAAAGGCAGAGGTAAAGGAGTACTTTAGATCTTAATTTTACAAATTTAACCAATTGTATCTGTATTGGTGAATGCCATCCCAGTGATGTGAGGACCAGCCGATGAGGCAGATATGTCCCAGGGATCAGAAGGCTTCCAGTAGTTTCCTTGCAATGACAGGACTCCAGAGATTTGCTCAAATGTTAAAGGGAAGCAAAGGGAATGTACGTCACTGGCTACAGTATTACCGACTGCAGCCAATTATGATTCATTATTTTGGCAAGCGTATCAGAGACAGCAATGTTTTATTTAGAAGTCCGGTATGGTTTAGCAATTTACAAAAGTCATGTTTCACAAAACTTCAAGGGTACATCACGTAGGTCTTTCAAATGTACCCCAAATCAATGACTTGAATACTTCTTTTCAGGGAAGCAAGTAATAGAAAAAGCTACTAAGTTCTTTTTATTTTGTTATATTTAGTCTAGGCACTATCATTGCAAAAAAATATAAATTTCAACTTGTTTATTAAACTGAGCCCATTATTTATTCCTCTAAGTCAGGGCACTCCTAAATATAAAGGCAATTCTTAAAGGAAATTATGAAATTCTTCCCCTGCTCCCTTTCCTTCCTTTTGTTGCTGTTGCTGCAATGACACGGTTGCAAACACACAAGAAACTGCATGTCGAGTTGGTGCTCACACATCCTGACAAGCTTCCACCAGGGATTGCTCTCCTTAGTGGTGGGACTCACACACATCTGACTGTGCACAGAAATGTTGCATTATCACAGCAGCAGCACTAAAGAGATCAAACCAAGCACACCTGAATGGGTGGCTCTGGGGATGAAATCATAGTCTCATGGGTGCAAAGCAGCCATTTTGTGTTACTGAGCCATCCGCTGGAACTCAGCAATTAGGAGATTCTTTTCAGTTAGACTTCATATGAATCAGGAGGGGATATCCTGGTAAAGGTACTGGTTTTGAGGAGAGAGAGTTTTTTTCCATTTTTTTATTCTCCTTTATGCTTTACTGAAAGTACACACTGGCATTAAACTTTTGATCATTATGAAGATTATTAATAAGTTATCTGTTTTAATTAGAAGTTTCTCATGTCAAATTTTTATAAAAGTGTCTGTGTGCATTTTTAAAAGATCTGTTAATTTTAGTGTTACACAAATCATACTAATTATTGACCATTGACCATAAAGAAGATACTAATAAACCTATCAGGCTTTTGAGTTAAAACTATAAATTTTAGGTAAAATTTAGGTAATATTTCAAATTTCCTTAGGTTCAAAATTAAATTTCCTTTCATTCAGAATCAAATCATTACAAACTCTACATACACTTACTAAGTCAAAGTATGATGGTTCTTCACAAGATTTTATTAACTGTATATTATAGTTTTTTCTTTTCAAAATAATCTATCTTTATAAAAATTCAAATGAGGAATGACACAAAGTAAAAATTAAAGCCCAAACCATTATCTTACACTTGCTATTGACCAATTTATTTTTAAAAAAAGTACTCTGTACTATAGGTAACATGATTATGGCTTTGACATATAAAATTATTGCACTTTCGAACCGTCATCCACTCTTGGTGGGAATGTTGGCTAGTTCAACCTCTGTGGAAAGCAATATGGAAATTCCTCCCCAAAATAGGAATAGAACTCTCACGTGATCCAGCAATATCACTTTTGGGCAATTATCCCCAAAACACAAAAGCATTAATTCAAAAGGATATATGCACACAATTCTGTTCATTGTAGCCAAGATATGGAAACAATCCAAATGCCTAACTACAGATGAATGGATCAAGAACTTGTGGTACATATGCACAATGGAAAACTATTTAGCTCCAAAGAATAAACTCCTAAAACTTACAGCAACATGAATAGAACTAGAGGACATCATGCTGAGTAAAGCAAGTCAGAAGGAAAAAGACAGATATAGAGGAATCGTTTTCATGTGTGAGAGTTAAAAATTCACAACTAGGCAGCAACAGAAACCCAAAAGCTACATAATAGAGTAACTGAGTCACACAATTGAGCCTTAAGGGGCAAGAGGGAGGATTCCTTGATTTACTGGGCGAGGGAGATGGTGAAGGGTGTCGAGTTGGAGTTATGCCCATGAGAAACCATTATTAATAGTACTGTAAAAAATAACAAATAATAATCTTTGGAATAAAATCATTGCAGTTTCACCACCGCCAAAGTACCATTGTACACTGGAAGTGAGTAGATGATGAGAAACAGGACTTAGGATGCCATGCACTGGGCTGGACATTGAGGAACAAGACAAGTACCATTGTAAGAAGTAAAAGGAGAGGCCTGAACATTGAGGAGGGACCCAGAGCTGTCTATTTAAACTGTACAGTAAACTCTAACTACTAAGACTTATGAGTTTTGTTTGCAAATTTTTCATACAATTCCCAAGAACCCACAAGCACTGGAAAATCCACATGGGCATAAGACCACAACCGTAAACGTGAGAATTCCAGCACGATAAAGCGTGTGCAAGTAACTGTTTGACACACATGCGGCCCCAAGCACCATAACTGTGTAATGAAACCATGTGTGTTCATTCCTGGCTGAGGTGACGGCAACAGTATAAAAGAAGGAGAGGTGGGGGGAAGGAAATAAAACTTAAATTTTAGGTCCCGAAGAAAGAGAGATATCTCACTGGGCTGAGCAGTGTGTATTCTGCATACACAAGGCCCAGGTTCAATCCCTGGCACACCGAGCTCCCCGAGAGAGAACCCAACCATAGTTCTGGGAGGAATACCACTGAATGTGGCCTAAATGACCAGACTGATTGATGAGCTAATTACTTACTTTAAATCCTTTAAAGGTCACAGAGTTCCGCATACCTGGTTTTGTGGGGCTTCACTTATGTGTGAGTCTCGGCCCAAGCGTCGGGAAAGTGGCCTGGAGCTTGGCGGCAGTTGGGTAGTAGAGGTAGTGGAGGTAATGGAGGTCTGCCAATGAGCTCCAGGTCACTTTCTAGATCCTCGGGCCAAGACTCATGCACGAGTGAAGCCCCACAGAACGAGGTAAGTGGAACTCTGCAACCTTGAACTCCAGGCTCAACAGGACCCGGGAACAGAGATCCTCTGCCTGCTCCCACCAATCTACAGCGACCCAGGGATTACTCTCAGAAGCCCCATCCTACCAGTAACAGGTAAATACCTCATTGGCAGACCTCCACTACTTCCATTACCTCCACTACCCAGCAGTCGCCACGCTCCAGGCCACTTTCCGGACTGCTTTCCATTTTTGACACTGAAGAAAAACTGTTCTAAGAAGTGGCTGCACGACACATCATAAGACATTTAATATCCATCTTCCAAGATTAGCGCACCATGTTTGATGGGATTCAAATATGTTTGAACCATGGGAACACCTGCAAGAGAGATTAGAGGCCACCCTAAAAGCCTCTATCCCTCTTGAAGAGACTGGCAAGCTACAGAGAGTATCCTGCGCACACAGCAGAGCCTGGCAAGCTATCCATGGCATATCCGATATGCCAAAACCAATAAATACAAGGGTCTCATTCCCCTGACCCTGAATGAGCCACCAATATGGTAGCATTAAGAAGGATGAGGAAGGAGAGGCTGATAAAATCTCAAGGTTGATCTAGGCTGCCAAAACAAAGAGGACAAAAATGACTGTACTTTCAATGCATGTATGTTGGCATCGGATGTATCCATCAAGGACCTGATGGTGCAAGCATGAAAGATCAAGTACAACATCATTGGTCTGACCGAGATGAGAAGGCATCAATCACATCATGCCATTTTCGACACAGGAGAAGAACTGTTCCTCGGAACATGAGACAAAAGAGATATCAGTGGTGTCAGTGTCCTTGTCAACACAAACTTGGCCTTGAGCATTGATTTATTCAAATGCCTGACAACCCAAATGGGATTATTACACTTGAATAGATGTGGCTCACTGCTGGCAGTTTCCATCTTCGTTGTCTTTGCACCAATACCCAATTATGATGAAGAAGAAATTGAGAAATTCTACATGGAGCTGGAGAAGTTCTATCAAGACCACACCTTCTACAAGATCATTGTCGGTGATTTTAATGCCAAGATAGGAACGAGATCAGCCAAAGAACTCCACATCAAGAACCATGGGCTAGAATGGAACGAACAGGGTGAGAGACTATCTGACTTCATCATGTCGACCAAGACCATTCATGGTAACTCACAATTCCAGAAGGTCGAATCTAAACGTTGAACATGGGAGTCTCCTGGTGGATGGTTCCACAACGAAATTGACCACATCATATTCAATTGAAGGTTTTGCCTGACCAATGTCGCTGTTGTTCCAAAATTCTAAACAGGATCGGACCACCGTCTCCTTTGTGCAAAATTCTACTTCACAGATTGGGGAGAAATGGCTGCAAAGTTTAAGAAGAGAACTCACAGAATGATCACCAACTGGGAACTCTTTGGCACTATTGCAGCAACATGGGAAGATGCCGTCGTTGTCAACATTGACAAAGAATACGATCAACCTGTTCAACACCTCCATGATTGTCAAAGGAATGCCGAGAGAGAGATAGCCACAAAAAGATGCCTGTCTTCGAAAGCTCTTGAGCTCACTTGCCACCGTGGCTTGTCGCAAGCCTCAGGCAACTGTAAGTGAATGTCCAAGCTCACAAAGCAGTACAGAGAAGTGATAAAGGAAGACCTCAAAGAGAGAAGAGCAGCAGTGCTGGCAGATGCAGCAGAAGCTGGGAAGAGCATTTGCAATGCCTGCCTGTCCTTTGCCAACTATAAGAGCAAGAGGACTGCCCTCTGACGTCCTGATGGATCTATCACATCTTCCAGAAGTGCCATGGAGAAGATTATCCATGACATCTACTCAGATCTCTTCCATAGCCACGTCCACCTGCCCACATACCAAATTCTGCAGGATGCTTAAGTCGTTCCAAACATTCTCCCTTCTGAAATCCGACATGCCATTTTGTCAGTAAAGAAGTGAACAGCACCCGGCCCAGACAAGGTCAGACCCAAACACCTGAAGAACCTGCCATCAGTACTCATCAATATGCTGGCTCGACACTTCACATGCTACTGTCTGAATGCAAGGTTCCGTCCCAATGGAAAACCAGCAGAACTGTACTGCTATACAAGAAGGGAGACATCCACGACATTGGCAACTATCTCCCTACCTGCCTGTTGTCTGTCGTCTACAATCTCTTCACTCGAGTCATCCTGAATAGGATTGGCAGAACACTAGATGAAGGACAACCATGCGAGCAAGTCGGGTTTCGAAAAGGATTCAGCATGATCCACCATATCCACACGATAACCAAGCTCATTGAGGTTTCTTGGGAGTTCAAGATGCTGCTCTGTCTAAAGTTCATTGATTTAAAAAATGTCTTTGATTCTGTTGGTGATTGCAACGCCTACATACTGGAAGATGGGGGATCTGGGTGGAGGAGGCCCCAGTCCCAATTTGAGCAGGCTTGGAGATCTACGCCCTGGGTCCCACACACCTGTGTTCCTCTGCCGGTTCCTTCATGTGAGAAGCTCGTCCAAATGTGTGGAGAGTGGTCTTAAGCATGGCTGTGGCTGGAACTGGAAGTCTTCAGCTGCCAGGGCTCTGCTCAGGGTGGGAAGGGAAACTCAACCTTCCCTCCTCCAAGGGGCCCCAATGAGGACAGCCAGACGCATAGGCAGGAGACTGTCCTCTTCTCTTTTGGGAGCAGGGTTTTATGTAACATCCAACAACTGCACCCGGCACCATGTAATCCCATCAACGGCCAAGACCCAGAGACTATAAAACCCTGCTCCCGGAAGAGAACAGTGCAGAATCTTCTGCCTCCATGCATGAGATGGAGTCACAGCCATGCTTAAGACCACTCTCCACATGTTTGGGCGAGCCTCATGCATGAAGGAACTGGCAGAGGAACCCAGGTGTGCGGGACCCGGTGTGTAGATCTCCAAGCCTGCTCGGATCGGGACTGGGGCCTCCTCCATCCAGATCTCCCATCTTCCAGTATGCAGGTGTTACACCCAGCAACTGTCCCCAGCACCGTGTAATCCCATCAACGGCCAAGACCAAGAGACTATAAAACCCTCCTCCTGGAAGTGTGCGGCAATTGGCAGGCTACCAAAAGTATCCTGCCCAAATGGCAGAGTCTGGCAAACTCCCCATGGCATATTCAATATGCCAAATACCAGTAACAATGATAGGTCTCATTCTCCTGACCCTGCAAGAGCCTCAAATGTGGCACTTTTTAAAATCTCAGGGCTAGGATGAAGGAGAAGTTACTGGTGCCTGCTCGAGGCAATCAATTAATAACAGAATGACAGTTATTTGATTCTGTTGAGACGGATGCAGTCATTGAAGCCCTAGCCAAATAGGGCATTCAAACTTAATACATCAGGATCCTCTGTGAGCTGTATTATGGATTCACTACCAGGATCTCACCATTCTACAAGGAAGTCATCATCCATGTCAAGAGAGGGGTTCAGCAGAGTGATACCATTTCACCAAAACTCTTCAGTACCACCCTTGAGAATGTCATACAACGACTGGAATGTGAAGAAATGGGAGTGAAGATAGACAGTCGGCAGCTACACCACCTCCACTTCACTGATGACATCATTCTAATAACACCAAACATTAGCCAAGCAGGACAAATGCTGATTGACTTCGATCGTGAGTGTGGAAAGGTCGGATTACATCTGAATCTCACGAAGACAATCTTTATGAGAAACGGTCTCATTCCTGACGTTTCATTTGCTCTCAATGGAATGAACATCTCTGAATGCAACAGTTGTGTGTACCTAGGTCGAGAAGTCAACATAATGAATGACCTGGCACCTGAGTTGCGCAGGAGGAAGAGAGCGGCTTGGAATGCCTTCAAGAGCGTCGAAGAAATAGCTAAGAGGACAAAGAACCTCCAGTTCTGGGTATATCTCTTTGATTCCACTGTTCTTCCTGTATTAACATATACCTCAGAGACCTGGGCCCTACGCAAACAGGATGAGAGCGCTATTTGGGTCTCCAAGGAATCGAAAGAGCTATGCTTGGAGTATCACACTTCACTCAAGTGAGAGAAAGAATTCGAAGTTCTGACCTCCGTCAATGATCAAGAATCAGGGGCGCTGTCTCATTTGCCAAGGTGTTGAAAATCAGATGGGCTGGACACATAATGCATTTTGGAGACGACCGCTAGACAAGAGCCATTACCAACTGGATTCCACAGGACATCAAAAGATTGCGTGGCTTCCCACCTATGAGATGGTCAGACTTCTTCGTCAAGACCCTGAACAATTGGTTTGAGGCTCTTTGTGTTCCTCTAACGAGCAGACACCATTGGGCTATATTAGCATGGGACAGGGATGAATGGAGACATTACTGGTGCCTGCTCGAGCAAATCAATGTATAATGGGATGTCAAGTGATATAATGATAAAATCCTTTAAAAACTAATCTGCCATTCACCTTTTTGTTTTAGGTCCTTAGCTCATACTAGCCACATTTCAATGCTCATAGCCAGATGTGGCTTGTGGCCACCTATTGAACCCTTAGGTATGGAGTATCTCCGCTGTCAGAGAATTTCCTATGGGACATCACTGGGCTAGGGGGACAGCCACAAAGTACGAGACCTTCGTGTCCAGACAGACCACTGACCTCATGAAAAGGAGAAGTAACAAAAGAGACAACTGAAGAGTAATCACAGTGACTTTATTCTTGCTGGAAAAAAGCAGAAATGCTAAATAGACAAGAGTCATTTTCTAATGCTATTAAATTGGTATCACAATAAAGCTAATTTGGGGCCTGAGCTATAGCAAAGCAGGTACGACATTTGCCTTGCATGTGGCCAACCTGGGTTCGATCTCCGGCATCCCGTATGGTCCCCCAAGCACCTCCAGGAGTAATTTCTGAGGGCAGAGCCAGAAGTAACCTCTAAGCATCACTGGTGTTAACCCAAAAAGAAAAAAAAAAGATAAAGCTAATTTGCTTTCACAGTGTATCTCTAGTCCTTGAATCTATTACGGCTACCAGAGTTAAAACTAGATGAGATCAAGAATATGAAATGAAATCAAAAACACTTCAAACCCTTAAAATCTCACTACATAAAGTAGATACAGACCATAGATAGTACGACTGATGTCCCAAGGCTACAAATCAAGAGAGGAAAACTACCATGGGCGGTGGTTTTTAAAAAAGGGGGTGGGGAGTGAGATGGATTTAAACAATCCCAACGATGCCATAATAAGACAGAGACAGATGTCCTTTAAAGATAAAATTTTGCTGTGTGGAAGTAAGTGATAAAGAATGAGATGATATTTGGTAAGTGGAACCTAAGTGGTGACTGTGAGCTGTTTGCTGGGTGTGCAAGCTTATTGCAAATGTCACAGACAGCCTGCAAAGAAAGTTGCAGAGTATCACATTTGTCTGATCTGTTTCTTGCACAACTACTGTAAGAAAGTAGCTGAGGCCCCAGAACCTGGAGCCCATCTGTGCTGCGGCCACAGTTTCTTGCTGCCCAACGATGTCATCTCATTTAGTAGAGTAGCTGCCACCCCTACACAACAACAACAACAATTGCGAGGAAGGTAAACAGCCTTTGCCCCCGCCAGCCGGCCTCAACAGTTCTTGGGTGGAGCTCCCCATGAACAGCAGCAAAGGAAATGATAATGCCAATGGGAAAAATGGGGGGCTAGAACACATACCTTCCTCATCCTCAATTCACAATGGGGACATGGAGAAGATTCTTTTGGATGCACAACATGAATCAGGACAGAGCAATTCCAGAGGCAGTTCTCACTGTGACAGCCCTTCCCCACAAGACGATAGGCAGATTATGTTTGATGTGGAAATGCATACCAGCAGGGACCATAGCTCTCAATCAGAAGAAGAAGCTGTAGAAGGAGAGAAAGAAGTTGAGGCTTTGAAGAAAAGTGCAGACGGGGTGTTGGACTGGTCCAGTAGAACTGAGAACATCCCACTCAAGGAGTTCCACTTTAGGCACCCTAAGCGTTCTGTTTCACTAAGCATGAGGAAAAGTGGAGCCATGAAGAAAGGGGGTATTTTCTCAGCCGAATTCCTTAAGGTGTTCATTCCATCTCTCTTCCTATCCCATGTTTTGGCTTTGGGTTTAGGCATCTACATTGGAAAATGACTGAGCTCACCCTCTGCCAGTACCTACTGAGGGAAAGAAAAGCCCCTGGAAAGGCGAGTGACCTGTGAAGTGGTGTATTGTCACAGTAGCTTATTTGAACTTGAGACCACTGTGAGCATGATCCAACTATCACCCTATTTTTACATATCCAAGTTTCAGTAACTCTCAAATCCAGTATTTTACTCAAACTCTGTTGAAATGTTTTACTAACCTAACTCCCTTTTTGGCCTGTAAGACACTTTAGACTTTTCCTAACAGAGTTTACTTTTGTTTAGAAATTTGCAAGGGCTTCTTTTCCGCAAATGCCACCAGCAGATTTTAATTTTGTCAACAATGCTGTTATCTTCTTTTAGTGCCACCAGATTTATATCTGTATCATTCATGGTATAAATTATATCTATCATTTTTCTCTTAAATGAGATCAGGTTAGCAAATAACAGAAAAGCTTTGTTTTGTTTCTGAAGAAAAAAGACATGCTTTTCGAAGCTTAAATTTATAGTGATTACAAAGTAAAACAAATGGGGGGGGGGGGGGGAATGACACAAGAAAACATATCTCATGGGCAATAAAAAAGTTATTTTCAACAAGCTTTGTAACTTCTTTCTGTCTCGCCTCCTGTTGGTGCCTTGCAGCCTATAAGAGGCAGGCTATGTACATGATAGGTATAAAATAGAGTAAGAACTTAAAATCAGGGCCAGAATCATAGTACAGCAGGTAGAGCATTTACCTTTCACATAACCGACCTGAGTTCCATCTCTGGCACTCCACATGGTCCTCGGAGCTCTCCAGGAGTGATCCGTGAGCACAGAGCCAGGAGTAAACTCTGAGCACCACAAAGTTTGGCCCAAACACAAGTTAAAAAAAAAAATTTAAAGCCATCAGCATATTTTAATAATACTGTGTTGTAATGCTGTCTTCTCTATGGTGTGGAATCTTTACTTCTGATAAGAAATGTCTCAGGCCTGGGAATACATGTAATTGCTTTTGGGAATTTTGTATGTGTACGTTTGGTATTTTTATGTTTATTAGCTGCATGTGAATTTTCCTTCTAAGTTTTTTTCTTTTTTTTTCTAAGAAGAGGCTTTGGAATGAATTCAGTAATCAATATATGCTTCTGGTTTTAGGAAGCATCACTGTACTCTAAAGCCTTTAAACCCTGGAGATAATTTTTTCATAGTTATTTCACGCACATGGGCAACTTTTAAAAACTTGCTTGGGTTGTGGCAAGAGTAGACAAAATTCTGAAGAGATGCCATTTGTTTTCTTCTGATCGCTCACTTTCGGATGTTTACTGTATTGTTTTACTAAGGGTGGTTCTGTGATTTTGCAGGCACTTGTCACTGTTTTCTCATGTAGCCATTTTCAGTTATGTAAAACTTTCAACGTTCCAGGATTCAATTTTCTTTAATAATAAACCTTTTTTGTTTCTGAAATGTGAAGCTTTAAGGTCAAATCATTAGAATGCATCAGGATTATCATTTGTTCCAAGTAATGATTTTATTGGATTTCAGAAAACATAGCATGTTGTTGAAAGATATTATTGTATGTCTTAATATATATAATTACTGTTTATGATATAAACATTACTATAGGATAGTTAGAAAAACCCTTGTTAATTTTAAAACTACCACTATTCATTAAATAAAAAGTGCATCAGGGCCCTTTCCGCCGCCCAAGCCAAGCTGGTCTCCCCTCCCCAATCCCCAGGTCAGTTTTCGCATCGTTTCTCAGACCCAGAACTTGGATTCCACTGTGCAAGCCCTGAGGCGTCCCCCAGACACGGAGAGACAAAACAGATCTGAGCCTCTCTGCCTCTCCCTTTCCGCTGCCCAAGCCAAGCTGGTCTCTACTCCCCACCCAGTCTTTACTCCTCCACATCTGTGGGGGTGTGGCCACTTTAGAAGTGAGCGTGGATTTTAAAAAGTGGGCATGGCCTAATTTTTGGCTGGTGGACGCTTATGTGGCTGCAGGTAGTTTACTTGAATCAAGAAATCTGACCCCTATACCTACGCAACAACATGAAGAAACAATGCAAATCCCCGCCACAGGGAGACGACAAGGAAATACGTCCAGAAGCCTCAGTAGATGCTAGCCACCTTAGGAACCTCTCTGACAAAGAATTCAGATATGAAGTCACGAAGATGTTTAATCAACTCAATGTAACAATCAGACAGATATCCGCTAAATCGAAAGAGGACATGAAAGAAACAACCGATCGCACAATCGACAAAATACAGCAAGAAATGAGAGCAGAAATTGGAAAGCTTTGCACAAAAATGGCACGATCACAGATTCCATAGATGAAGTCAAAAACTCACTCTGTGCCCTCAAAAATAGAGTGACCACAGCTAAGGAAAGAATCAGTGAGCTGGAAGATCAACTGCACCAAGCCAACACGCAACAACAAACAGTGGAAAAGGACCTCAAAATAGCTCTACAGAGAATCAGAGTCCTAGGAGACGATTCCAAAAGAAACAGCATTAGAATCATTGGACTACCAGAATCTCAGGGAAACAATCCCAATGAAAAAACCATGGATAAACAAATCTTAATCACTTAATCACTTAACTTCCCGTTAGTCATCGATTTGCTCAAGCGGGTGCCAGTAACGTCTCCATTTGTCCCTGTCGCGTGCTAGTGTAGCCCAATGGCATCTGTTCGCTCTGGGAACATGAGGAGCCTCAAACCGATTGTTCATAATCTTCACGAAGAAGTCTGACCATCTGGTAGGTGGGCAGCACGCGGTCTTTTGACATCCCATGGAATCCAGTCAGTAACAGCTCTAGTCCAGCGGTCCTCTCTAAATCTCATTACATGACCAGCCCATCTGATTTTTGACACCTTGGGAAATGAGACAGCATCCCTGATTCTTGATCGTTGATGGATGTCAGAACTCCGGATTTTTTCTCTCATTTGAGTGAAACGTGATATTCCAAGCATAGCTCATTCTATTCTTCTTTGGGAGACCTGAATAGCGTTCTCATCTTGTTTGCGTAGGGCCCAGGTCTCTGAGGCATATGTTAATGCAGGAAGAACAGTGGAATCAAAGAGATGTGCCCGGAGCCGGAGGTTCTTCGTCCTCTTAGCTATTTCTTCGACGTTGTTGATGGTGTTCCAAGCTGCTCTCTTCCTCCTGTGCAGTTCGGGTGCCAGGTCGTTTGTCATGTTGACTTCTCGACCTAGGTACACATAGCTGTTGCATTCCGAGATGGTCGTTCCATTGAGAGCAAATGGCGCATCAGGAACAAGGCTGTTTCTCATAAACATTGTCTTCGTAAGATTCAGCTGTAGTCCTACCTTTCCACACTCACAGTCAAAGTCGGCCAGCATTTGTGCCGCTTGGCTGATGTTTGGTGTTATTAAAACAATGTCATCAGCAAAGCAGAGGTGGTGTAATTGCCGACGATCTATCTTCACTCCCATTTCTTCCCATTCCAGTAATCGCATGATGTTCTCGAGGGTGGCACTGAAGAGTTTCAGTGAAATGGTATCACCCTGCCGAACCCCTCTCTTGACATCAATGATCAGTTCTTTGTAGAATGGTGAGATCCTGGTAGTGAATCTGCAATATAGCTCACGGAGGATCTTGATGTATTGGGCTTGAATGCCCTGATTGGCTAGGGCTTCAATGACCGCTTCCATCTCAACAGAATCAAAGGCCTTCTTTAAATCAATGAACGTTAGACAGAGTGGCATCTTGAACTCCCGAGAAACCTCAATGAGTTTGGTTATTCTGTGGATGTGGTCGATGGTGCTGAATCCTTTGCGGAACCTGGCTTGCTCGCATGATTGTCCTTCATCTAGTGTTCTGCCAATCCTATTTAGGATGACTCGAGTGAACAACTTGTAGATGACAGACAATAGGAAGATAGGGCGATAGTCGCCAATGTCATGGTTGTCTCCCTTCTTGAACAGTAGTACAGTCCTGCTGGTTTTCCATTGGGACGGAATCTTGCATTCAGACAGGTAGCGAGTGAAGAGCCGAGCCAGTGTATTGATGAGTACTGATGGCAGGTTCTTCAGGTGTTCAGGTCTGACCTTGTCTGGGCCGGGTGCTGTTTGTTTCTTTACCGACGAAATGGCCTGTCGGATTTCGGAAGGGAGAACGTTGGGAACGACATATTCATCCTGTGGAATTTGGTATGTCAGCAAGTGGACATGGCTATTGAAGAGATTTGAGTAGAAGTCATGGATAATCTTGTCCATTGCCATTCTGGAGGATGTGATGGATCCATCAGGATGTCGGAGGGCAGTCATCTTGGTCTTGTAGTTGGCGAAGGACAGGCGGACATTAGGAATACTTTTCCCGTCTACCAGTACTTCTGCTCTTCTCTCTTTGAGGTCTTCCTTGATCGCATCTCTACACTGCTTTGTGAGCTCGTACGTTAGCGTAAAGCATGCGCCAAACCACGCTGGCGAATTAGCTCAAGAGTTTTCGAAGACAGGCATCTTTTTGTGGCTATCTCTCTCTTGGCGTTCCTCGCACATTCATGGAGGTGCTGAACCAGTCGATCGTATTCCTCGTCAATGTTGTCAACAATGGCATCTTCCCATGTTGCAGCAATAGTGCCAAAGAGTTCCCAGTTGGTGGTCGTTCTGGGAGTTCTCTTTTTGAACTTTGCAGCCCTTTCTCCCCGCTCTGGGAAGTAGAATTTTGCACGAGGGAGACAGTGGTCCGATCCCGTTTGAAATTTTGGGACAACAGCGACATCGGTCAGGCAAAAGCGTCGATTGAATATGATGTGGTCTATTTTGTTGTGGAATCATCCCCCGGGAGACTCCCATGTCCAACGTTTAGATTCTGCCTTCTGGAACTGTGAGTTACCATGGATGGTCTTGGTCAACATGATGAACTCAGTCTCTCACCCTGTTCGTTCCATTCTAGGCCATGGGTCCCGATGTGAAGTTCTTCAGCTGATCTTCTCGGTCCTATCTTGGCATTAAAATCACCCACGATGATCTTGTAGACGGTGTGGTCTTCTTTATAGAACTTCTCCAGCTCCATGTAGAACTTCTCAATTTCTCTTTCATCATAATGAGATGTTGGTGCGTAGACAACGAAGATAGAAACTGCAGGCAGTGAGCCACATCTATTCAGATGTAAATGTCCGATTCGGGTTGTTAGGCATTCGAATGAATCAATGCTCTTGGCCAAGTTTGTGTTGACAAGGACACCGACGCCTCCGACACCTCTTTTATCGCATGTTCCGAGGAACAATTCTTCTCCAGTGTCGAAAACGGCATGGTGAGATTCGTACCTTCTTGTCTCGGTCAGACCAATGATGTCGTACTTGATCATTCTTGCTTGTACCATCAGGTCCTCGATGGATGTATCTGAAGCTAGCGTACGTGCATTGAAAGTACAGATGATCATTTTTGTCTTCCTTCGTTGTGGCAGCCTAGTTCGGCCTTGAGATTTGGTCGGCCTCTCCTTTCTCATCCTTCTCAGTGCTGCCATGTTGGAGAAGCCTTCAGGGTCAGGTGAATGAGACCAGTTGTAGTTACTGGTTTTGGCATATCGAATACACAACGGATAGCTTGCCAGGCTCTTCCGTGCGGGCGGAATACTCTCGGTAGCTTGCCAGTCTTTCAGAGAGGGATAGAGGCTTTTGGGGCAACCTCTAATCACCCTTGTAGGTGTTACTATATTTGAACCCTATCAAATATGGTATGACAGTTCTGGAAGATGGATATTTAGTGTCTTGTGATGTGTCGCGCGGCCGCTTTGCGGCCGCGCGGGTCCAGAAAACATCCTGGAGTGTGGCGACGGCTGGGTAGTGGAGGTAGTGTCGATAGTGGAAGTCTGCCAGTGGGGTATTTATCTGGGTAGGGTGGGTCTTCTGTGCACAATCTGATCCCTGGGTGGTTGGATGGAAGCAGACAGGGCAGGGTAGGGTGGGGCTCCTGATTAGAATCCCTTTTTCACCTGTGGTTGGTGGGAGCAAGCAGAGAAACTCTGTCCCTGGGTCCGCCGAGCTGGAGTCCAAGGTCTCAGAGAGTTCCGCTTATCTTGTTCTGTGGATCTTCAGTCATGCGTGAGTCTCGGCCAGAGTTGCCACGCGGGTCCGGAAAGCGTCGTGGAGTGTGGCGACAGCTGGGTAGTGGAGGTAGTGTCAAATTGGTTAAAGAAATCATCGCCAAGAAATTCCCAGAGCTCCACAATACAGCCATTCAGATTCAAGAAGCCCAAAGGGTGCCAGCTAAAAGACACCCGAACAGAAACACTCCAAGACATATTATAGTTAGAATGATTGATGCTGCCGATACTGCAAGCAGCAAGGGCAAAAAAGGAAATCACGGACAAAGGAGCACCCCCGAGATTCACAGCAGATCTATCAGAGGAAACCCTACAAGACCGAAGGCAGTGGCGAGATACAGTGAAAAAACTCACTGAAATGATTGCTTCACCAAGAATACTCTATCCGACTAAACTCTCACTCAAAATCGAAGGAATGCTACACTATTTTCTAGATAAACAACAGCTCAGGAACTTCATAGACTCAAAACCAAACCTAAAATAAGGCCTAAAGGGGCTACTATAAGACAAGACAAACCCTACAACCACAACACACCCAAACAGAAACATGACACAAAACCCTATGACCATACTCTCTCTCAATGTCAATGGTCTAAATTCACCATTTAAGAGACACAGAGTGACAAAATGGATACAGAGACCGAACCCAACATTCTGCTGCCTACAAGAAACTCATCTCAACACTCAGAGCAAACACAGACTCAAAGTCAAAGGATGGAAAACAATCCTGCAAGCAAACAGCTCCTGTAAAAAAGCTGGGGTGGCCATACTAGTATACAACAACATTAATTTCACCTTGAAAAAGACTAGAAGGGACAGTGAAGGCTATTTTCTCTTCGTCAAGGGATATGTACAACAGGAAGAAATCGCACTCTTAAATGTATATGCACCTAATGAGGGAACAGCTAAATATTTAAAACAACTGCTAACAGATTTTAAGGAGGACATTGCAAGCAACACAATAGTACTTGGAGACTTCAACATCGCCTTATCACCTCTGGACAGATCAACAAGAACAAAAACCAGCAAGGAATCATTGGCTTTGAAAGAAGAAAGAGAAGAGAGAGGGCTTATAGATCTATACAGGGCTTTACACCACAAAAAGAAAGAATACACATTCTTCTCCAGTGCACACGGAACATTTTCCAAAATAGACCATGTGCTAGGACACAAAACATACCTCAACAGAATCAGGAAGATAGAAATAGTATCAGTCATCTTTTCAGACCATGATGCACTGAGGACAGAAGAGAATCACACACAGACACGGAAAACCAAATCAAACACCTGGAAATTAAACAACTCAATGCTGAACAATGAGTGGGTAAGGAAGGAAGTCAAGGACGAAATCAAAAGATACCTGGAAACAAATGAGAATGAAGACACGAAGTACCAGAACCTATGGGATGCAGCGAAAGCCGTATTAAGGGGAAAATTTATAGCTCTGCAAGTGTATCTCAGGTCTGTAGAAATGATGCACATAAACAACTTGACCTCACAGCTCAAGACCTTAGAAAAGGATCAACAGAAAGAGCCTAAATCAGGCAGAAGGAAAGAGATCATAAAACTTAGAGCAGAAATCAATGACATGGAAACCAATGAAACAATCCGAACGATCAATGAAACCAAGAGCTGGTTCTTTGAGAAAACAAACAAGATAGATAAACCACTAGCAACAATCACAAAGAAACAGAGAGAGAGAACCCTAATAAACCGAATCAGAAATGAGAAGGGGGATATCACAGCAGAAACCAAAGAAATCCAAAAGATCATCAGAGACTACTTTGAATGTCTGTATGCCACGAAATAAGAGAACCTAGAAGAAATGGACAAATTCCTGTACTCCTATAATCTCCCAAAGCTGAATCAAGAAGATCTGGAGTATCTGAATAGACCTATTAACATCAACAAAATAGAAACTGCAATCAAAAGTCTTCCCAAAAACAAAAGCCCAGGTCCAGATGGATTCACTAGCGAATTTTTCCAAGCATTTAAAGAGGACCTGCTCCCAGTCCTTCTCAAGCTTTTCCAGGAAATTGAAAAAAACGGAAACTCTCCCAAATCGTTTCTATGAAGCCCATATCTCTCTAATACCAAAAGGAAACAAAGACACCACGAGAAAAGAAAACTACAGGCCGATATCCCTGATGAACACTGATGTGAAGATCCTCAACAAAATACTAGCAAATAGAATTCAACTACTCATCAAAAGATCATACACCATGACCACGTAGGATTCATCCCGGGGATGCAAGGCTGGTTTAACACTTGGAAATCAATCAACATAATCCACCATATCAACAAAAGAAAAGATAAAAATCATATGATCATACCAATAGATGCAGAGAAAGCATTTGACAAGATCCAGCACCCATTTATGATGAAAACCCTAGCCAAAATGGGGATAGAGGGGACTTTCCTCAATATAGTTAAAGCCATCTACCACAAGCCTACAGCAAGCATCGTCCTCAATGGGGAAAAACTGAGAGCCTTCCCTCTAAGTTCAGGGATGAGACAAGGATGTCCACTCTCTCCACTGCTGTTCAATATAGTACTGGAAGTACTTGCAATAGCGATTAGGCAAGAAAAAGATATTAGGGGCATCCAGGTAGGAAAGAAAGAAATCAAGCTCTCACTATTCGCAGATGATATGATACTATACTTAGAGAATCCTAAAACCTCTACCAAGAAACTCCTAGAAACAATAGGCTTGTATAGTAAAGTGGCAGGCTATAAAATCAAAACCCAAAAGTCCATGGCTTTCCAATATGCAAATAGTGAAAGAGAAGAAGGTGACATGAAGAAAACAATCCCGTTTTCAATTGTGGCCCAGAAAATCAAGTACCTAGGAATCACCTTAACTAAGGAAGTTAAGGACCTGTACAAAGAAAACTACAAAACGCTACTTCAGGAAATAAAAGAGGATACGAGGAAATGGAAAAATATCTCCTGCTCATGAATCAGGAGAATTAACATTGTCAAAATGGCAATACTTCCCAAAGCACTGTATAAATTCAACGCAATCCCTATTAGGATACCCATGACATTCTTCAAAGAAGTGGAGCAAACACTCCTGAAATTTACATGGAACAATAAGCCCCCACGAATAGCTAAAGCATTTCTTGGGAAAAAGAAAATGGGAGGAATCCACCTCCCTAACTTCAAACTCTACTACAAGGCAGTAATAATTAGAACAGCATGGTACTGGAACAAAGGCAGAGCTGTAGACCAATGGAACAGGGTTGAATATACTGACATTCTCCCCAAGCTTACGAGCATCTAATCTTCGGTAAGGGGGCAAGAAAAGTGAAGTAGAGCAGGGAAAGCCTCTTTAACAAATTATGCTGGCAAAACTGGATGGCTACATGCAAAAAAAGGGCTCAGATCTCTGCCTAACTCCATGTGCAAAAGTAAGCTCTAAGTGGATAAAAGACCTCAACATCAGACCGGAATCTATAAGGTACATTGAGGAAAAAGTTGGCGAAACCCTCCATGACATAGAAGCTAATGGTGTCTTCAAAGATGTCACACTGCTGGCCAAGCAATTGAAGAAAACAGAGATAGACAAATGGGACTATCTTAAACTAAGAAACTTCTGCACCTCAAAAGAAATGGTGACCAAAATACAAAGACAGTCTACAGAATGGGAAAGGATATTCGCCAACTATACATCTGATAAGGGGTTAATTTCAAGGATATACAAAGTACTGGTTCAACTCCACAAAAAGAAAACATTCAACCCCATCAAAAAATGGGGAGATGAAATGAATAGAAACTTTCACAAAGAAGAAATCCAAATGGCTAAAAGGCACATGAGAAAATGTTCCACATCATTAATCATCAGGGAGATGCAGATCAAAACCACAATGAAATATCACTTCACACCACAGAGATTGGCCCATATCCATAAGAACAAAAGCAACCGGTGCTGGCGCAGATGTGGTGAGAAAGGAACACTCCTTCACTGTTCATGGGAATGCCGACTGGTTCAGCCCTTTTGGAAAACAGTATGGACGATTCTCAAAAAATTAGAAATTGAGCTCCCATTTGATCCAGCAATACCACTCCTCAGAATATATCCCAGAGAGGCAAAAAGTATAGTCGAAGTGACATCTGCAATTGTCTGTTTATTGCAGCACTCTTTACAATAGCCAGAATCTGGAAAAAACCTGAGTGCCCGATAACAGATGACTGGTTAAAGAAACTTTGGTACATTTACACAATGGAGTAGTACTATGTAGCTGTTAGAAAAGATGAAGTCATGAAATTTACATACAAGTGGTACTACATGGAAAGTATCATGTTAAGCGAAATGACTCTGAAAGAAAGGGGTAAACATAGAAAGATTGCATTCATCTGGGGAACATAAAGTAACAAATTAGGAAACTAATACCCAAGAATGGCCGAGATTAGTACCAGGAATTTTACTTCATGACTTGGAGGCCAACCACACATACTAGGGGAAAAGGAAGCTCAAATGGTGAGGGGAACACCAAATAAAGGTGTTGGGAGGATCCTCCCAGGATGGGAGAAGCATGCTGAAAGTAGACTATAGACCAAACATGATTGCCACTCAATGTTTCTTTTACAAAGCACAACACCCAAAAGGAGAGAGAGATCAGAGGGGAATGCCCTGCCACAGAGGCAGGGTGGGATGGGAGGTATGGGGGGTGGGAGGGATACTGGGATCCGTGATGGTGGAAAATGGGCACTGGTGGAGGGATGGGTATTTGATCATTGTATAATTGAAACCCAAGCACAAAAATGTGCAAGTCTGCAACTGTACCTCATGATGTCTCACTATTAAAAATTTTTTTAATAAAAAAAAGTGCATCAGGTTTACTTGATTAAAAACACTATGGCAACCAGTTTTGCTATATTGTAGAAACTAACTCCTTTCTTTTATCAGGTTTTATAAAATTGAAGTGTTGTAGCAAATAATAATACAGATTAAACAAAAACATTGATTTCTGATTTCTTTCAAAATTTTAACTGGCTATCTTAAAAAATGTTATATTCAAAACTGTTTTCAGTTATTGTTCCTTGCTTTTTTGTTCTAACATCTATATAAATAATTTTGAGCATCCTATTTCTTGTTTCTGTTTTCTTAAACAAATCAAGTAAACACTTGGGAAAAAAAAAGAAAGTAGCTGAGACCAAGAAACTAAAAGTCTAGGGAAAAACAGTTCACCAAGCCCTCAGCTGCCCTTGGCCCGGTACCTCTTCTACTGGGTCTGCGTTTGTGCCCAAGGAGCAGGTGTCAGCCTCACGCTCAGCCAGCTCAGAGGCTGCTTCACTCTCCCAGGCATTATGATCCCAGAGGCAGCTTAGGCCAATTATAAAAAAAACACAGAATGACTCTCTTCCTCCATCTAATGCTTAGCAGCACGTTTCATCCCATATTACCTAGTTTTATACACTTTCCTAAGTGCTTGTAAATCAAGTCTAGTTCCAGTATGAAACTGAGTGGAACAATGTTCACTGTACCTACAAAAGTCTGCAAGTTGAGAGTATGGAGAGAGGAAACCCTCTCTCATTAATCTACTTCTCCAAAGGGAAAATTGAGGCACAAAGGCTCAGTTACCCAAGGCCAGGTTGTAAGCAAGGGACAAGGCCAGAGGAAACTCTGAGTTGATGGAACTAGAAACCCTTGTCTCATTTTATGGACTGTTTCAGGCAGACTTTTTTTTATGGGGGGGGTGGGGTAAGGGGGAATGCACCTAGAAGTACTCAGGAACCATTCTTGGTTCTATGCTCAGGAGTCACTCCGGGCAGTGCTTTGAAGACCATACATGGTTCCTGGATAGTGCCTGGGACTGAACCCGGGTTAGCTGCATGCAAGGCAAGAGTCTTAACTCTTTTACCATATCCCCAAACCCCCAGCAGCCTCTTAACCAACTATAACCTTATGGAAAACTGAGAAGTTTCGGCACCTGCTTTAAGCTGGGTTCCCCACCCCCTGACCCCTGCTGAGCCCTGACCCCAGTGTCCCACCCCATCCCTCCCCTGCAGGCCCTGAAACTAGGATATTGAGTGTTCACTGTTTCTAGGACAGGGATCCCAGGAAGCACAGCCAAGGCTATGGGGAAGTGAGAGTGGGCAGAAAGAAAATCTGTGCAAGCACATTAAGAAGATTAATGCTGTGAGTAGGTGGGAAGTCATCCCGCTTCGAGCTTATGGGAATTGTTAGGGCTGTTCACCAAAAAAAGAAGCTGAGACATCTATTCTCCACTCTTTCTCCTTAATTGGCTAGGCCATTCCTTACTGCCTGCACCATTAATTCCTCAATGCCTCTGAACTCTTCCAAGCATGGAGAAAAAGAAAAAGTCCCCAGACACTCTCAGCAAGCTGGGGCTGGGGCTCAGCCATGGCACGTTTTCAATATGTAAGGCCCTGGGTGCGAGCTCCAGCACTGCCAAGGCGTCCCCGCGGTCTCCAGTCAGAGGAACCTGATACAGGAAGGCTGCGAGGTGCAGGAACAGTGAGTGTCAGGAAGAGGTGGCCGGGCACAGCCACCACCACAAAAAACAAAAAGAGTTTGAATTATGCTGTTGCTACATGCTTTCTCGCTGGGATTCCATCCCAGACCGCGCACTCTCTTTGGCTGTGGTTACGTGTGTTATGTTTCCATCTCCCTTTGCTCCATAAATCAACCTTGAGCTTAAATCGGGTCTTCCAGGAGGTCCCACTTCATGCTTTTGCCTTACTTATCTTCAATGTTTTACCATGACACTTTTTTCCCCAGATTTCCTGCCAACTGGCTGTTGGATCAAAAGACTGGAGTCAATTTAGGCATAGTGTTTTGGAGAGTCCTTCAGAAGAGGGCACAATTCAAGAACATAATGGTAACACATAGCTTTATTTTTTTCCTTCCAGATTTTCTTACACACTTGTCTATTTGATTCTCTGACCTGAGAGATCACTCTGTGGGGGGCACATCAATAGGCTTTCTTGGTTTCTTCCCTCCTCCACCCCCACCCCAACCAATTTATTTAAACATACAAAGCTGTTCATGATACATTTGTTAAGGGCATTCAATATTCCAACACCAATGGTTTCTTGGGGTTTGAACTAGTGAAGCATCCTGGACCATCAGCAGTGAGAAATAAGTGAAGGAAATTTCCCCCCGCATCAAGACAGTTCTTTCCTGACACTCAATAAATCACCTATTCTGAAACTTTCACTGCAGATGAGAGGAAAGAATCCCCACTTTCCAGTCCGGGCCTAAATAATCCCACCTGTTACGAGGTAGTCTGTCCCTGTCTTCATACATCCATTCTCCTTGCATTTTGTTCACTTGAGTTGTCATATTTCTTGTTGTGTGTTTAACAGTATCAAAAATTGCTCCAGGAAATACACCTTCAAAATAAGATTGCAGGATTTTCTGTACTTACCTATTTGAGGATATGAAAATAAAGTTGGATAATCCTTCCAAGATATTAAAAGTAGATGTCCACAGCACACCATTCAGCAGAATAAGAGCTGAGCAGTGAAGAAGTAAAGTGTGGTAGAAGGGAGCTCGGCTTCCTGTTAGACAGGGAGATGGTAGCAGCTATCGTTGGTGGGTGATTTTTTCTTTTATCCTTCCCTTTCTGACTTACATGAGAAGGTCATGCTCCTGTCTCAGTTCCAGGAATGACTGAAGTCACACCCATCTGGGAGGATGGCAGCTGATGGCACTTCACATTCTCTATAATGGAGATAACCAACTCTCTCCACAAATGAAAGCTGAGGACTCAGAGGAATGAGGTAGCCCAACTTCTTGGTTGCTGCTCAAGGTAAAAGCCTTTTGGCTGTGGACAATACTAATTCTTTCCTTTGCCTGCTAGGCTGCGATTGGGTTCATGAGTCCCAGAAAGGAGATCTGATTGAGTGGCAAAAAGTAGGTGGACACATTTACTCCCCTATGCCCATCCTGGGAGTTGTTTCTGGTTGGCTGCATCCAATAGCCAAAGGACCAGTTTCTGCCATGACTGGTAATACTGACTCAATGTTTCCACTTTCACCAAGCCTGCCACCTTCCCCAGTAAATGTGTTTGTTGAAGGCCTGAAACTCAAGGCAGAAGCTTGAGAGGAAGGAAGACATTCAAATTTAAAGAGGTCATAAAGCTGGAGCAGTGATTCAATAGGCTGAGTGTTCTGGTAAGAGGAAATGAAGCAATGAGGGAGGAGAAAAGGAAAGGCATCAGCAAGCTTGTACTCTACCACAGGAGGACATGGAGAACTCAGACCATCTGCAAGCTGGGAAGGGAACTTATCACAGATGAATTATCCAGCACTTTAATCTCGGCCTTCCCAGCCTACAGAGCCCGAGAAAATCAATTCTTCTTTAAGCCACTTGTCAAGGTACTGTCAGTTAACAAAGCTAACTGAGACATTGGGTCTCTTCACAGGTCCTCGTAAGAAGTCCCTGGTCCTCCACTGTGGAGGATCACACGTGTTAACAGTTCCTCGATCCTTTTTCATTCCCTACACATTTTGCAAACAGCCCCTTTCTTCAGGCTTTCTTGATCTCACCTGTCAAGCCTGCCATTCCTTTTTCTCTCTTTGACTGAGGCAGTGATCCTAGATGCCTTGCTAAGGAGAAAATGGACATGTGGGGAATGAAAGCCAGGAGCAGAACTGGGTGGGGGTCTTTCCTCCTTTGAGAAGTCCACAATGAGTACCCGTCTGATGTCATTCTGTGAGACAAGAAAGAGAGACAGAGGCCCTACACCCATGGAGTTATACTACAGTATGAAGGACATTTCATTTTTTTTTCATTTCATCATCCTGTTATTCGTCGATTGCCTCGAGCAGGCCCCAGTAACATCTCTTTCATCCTAACCCTGAGATTATATTCAAGGCTATTTAGGAGAATGAGACCCATCATTGTTACTGGTATTTGGCATATTTGGTACACCACAGGGAGTTTGCCAGACTCTGCCCTGTGGGCAGGCTACATTCGATAGCCTGCAAGTTTGTCCAAAGTAGGACAAATGATAGAAAATAAGACATGTGGGAATTTCCAATTATGCTGGACCGCTAAGGAAATAATCAGCACTGTGAGAATAAATGGGTGAAACCTGCCTATTTATACCACAATGGTCACCCCACTAAGGTTGCGGCAACAGAAAAGACACCAAGGGCCAAGGATGTGGCTTAACAGTGGAGCTCACCCAGCATGTGTGAGGACCTGGGTTCAATTCCCAGCACCATGTGCTGCCTTGGCCACAGTGGGGTGTACCTTAGTGAAAAGACATCAGACAGATTCTTGATTAAATGTGGACAATAATGGAAAAAATGGTATCAAAGCAAATCCCCAAATTTCTCTCTGATGAACTAGGAGCAACGAGAACATTATAAAGAGATGGCAGATCTGAAACAAATTGATTGATATTCTCTGCACAGCAAATGACCAACTCGACAGCCCCAGTTTTTGAAAATTGAGTGTTCGGGGCTGGAGGGATAGCTCAGTGGGTAAGGCATTTGCCTTGCACGCAGCTGGCCTTTGTTCAATTCCCAGCATCCATATGGTCCCCCAAGCACCGCCAGGAGTGATTCCTGAGTACATGAGCTAGGAGTAACCTGTGCAACAGTGTGTGACCCAAAAAGAAAAAAAGGGGGGGAGGGGAGAAAATTGAACGTTCCCTAAAGCACAGCCACTCCTTGCTTACTTGTCTCTGGTGGTTCAGCAGAGCCTGTACTCTGCAGAGTGGAAGGCCCTTCCTCACTGGCTCCTCCCTGAAATTGCTTCCCCACAGTGTGTATGCTGCCTCGGCTTTGACATCTACAGGGAACTAAAGAGGAATTCACGTCCTCCAGGAATTTTCTGGTAGACACCGGGATGACCTGCCTAAGGGACCCTTCCTGCCCACCCACCTGCCTGTGGGGGCTGAGAAAATGTCACTCTCAAGTTTAATGATGGAAGAAGTGGGGTAATTCTACTTCCTCAGCCCTTGAACCTGCCCACGAACTGGCTGCAGTAAGAAACGCCCCTGCCAGTAAGGAAGAAAGAGGCAGAAATCTCCACCCCCTGGCCTCGAGCCGAACTCCCAGGGTATTTTTGCATGACCAAGAAACTTCTCTCGGCTTGCTGCATATTTCTCATATCTCCACCCCTACTTTCCATGTTGTGCTGTTGACTCTAGCTGCTAATAACACCCAACTCAACCATCAGCATCATTCACATCAGAGTAAATGACTGGGATCAGAGAAGCCTCCTACCCTCCTGCCTGCAGCCTCTAAAGAAGTTCCACCACTGCCTACAAGTTCAGACACGCTGGAAACTGCTTCCAGCCAAGAAGCAAATACTATTGAAACACGTTGTTCTCTCCGTTGCTCCCTCCCTCCCTTGCAGTGGTCGGCAAATCTGTGTTTGTGCTGTGTCATCTACAAGGTAACTAGCTGTAGAGCTGAATTACCCCCCCCCCCAGGGATGGCTGTTGTTTGAAATAACATAAAGTATTTTATTTCAAAATCAGACAGTGTCCACAAGATTATCCCAGTCTCTGTTTTGAAGATTTGGATCTCATAAACAGCACCGTCTGCCATCATTTGCTTACCCACGGCATTACCACTTGTTTGGATCTATTTTTCTGTGTTGCTATTTTGGGACAGGCTCTTAGCCACAGGATTGAGTCTGAGAAGCAGGCAGATAAGGCCTCCAGAAAGACAGGTAATGGTTTACATTCATTCCTCCAGGATGAACACCCAAACAACTTAACACTCATTCAGAGAACACACACAGCTGGTTAGTTAATTGCCCATTTTTAAGAGCCCAAGAAAAACAGGACAGATTTACAGGCTTCTGTCCAAATGTTAGTAGTTAGTGTAAATGCTCATTTGGATGATGGTAAATCTGTAAATGTCACCATGAAAAAGCTGTAACTATAGCAGAGCCACTGGATTAGGGTGTTAGATGATCTAGACACCAACTGGAGCTGAGGCCTGTCACCCTGTTCCTTCCAGGACTAGTTGCTCCAAACCCAACTGGCAATTTCTTGTTTGCAAAATGAAGGGACTCAGGGACTAGAACGATAGCACAGCAGGTATGGCATTTGCCTTGCGTGTGGTCAACCCAGGTTCAATTCCCAGCATCCCACATGGTCCCACCAGCACTGCCAGAAGTGATTCCTGAGTGCAGAGCCAGGAATGGCCCCTGTGCGTCGCCAAGTAGCATTGCACTGTAGCACTGTCCTGACGTTCATCTATTTGCTCGAGCAGGCATCAGTAACATCTCAGAACAAATTGTGAGACTTGTTGTTGCTCTTTTTTGGCATATTGAATACGCCATGGGTAGTTTCCCAGGCTTTTGCCATGCGGCCGAGATACTCTTGGTAGCTTGCCAGGCTCTCCGAGAGCGATGGAGGAATCGACCCTCTGTTGGCCTCATACAAGGCAAGCACCCTACCCGCTGTGCTATTGTTCCAGCCCACATTGCCTGGTGTGACTCAAAAATTAAAATTAAATAAAAAAAAATGAAGGGACTCAATAGATTCCAGTAACTTCCTGGACTAAAAGACTCCATGTATTCAGTTTAGAATTTACAGGCTTTAGAAATGCAGAGATTGAGGCACAGAAAGAACGCTGTAAGACTGCTGGAGATATCGCTGAGTTTGGAATCAAAGTCTCATTCAAATATACAAAATGGGGGCTGGAGTGATCAAACAGCAGGTAGGGGCTAGAAAGATAGCACAGCAGATATGGCATTTGCCTTCATGCAGCCAACCTGGGTTTGATTCTCAGCATCTTATATGGTCCCCCAAGCACCTCCAGGAATAATTCCTGAGTGCATGAGTCAGGAGTAACCTCTGTGCAACACCGGGTGTGATCCAAAAAGGGGGAAAAAAAAAAGAAAGAAAATTTACAAAATGCTCTATCACAGGCCCGGGATCTAAATCCATATAAATTTCAGCATCTTTCAGTCATTAGAAATCTGTTCTTAGCACACAAGGGACCCTAGAGGTTATGCCACTAGTAGTTCTCTAATTAATTTATAGTCCCAAGCTTAGAAGAAACTCCCAGGAGAACTAGGGTGCTGCTGAAGCCTAGGACATCTGAGGGCCTGAACGATGTTGTGGTTTGTACTAACTTTCAAACCAAATGGTATTTCTCAAATTCTCATAGTAATGAATATCTTCCCCCCAAAATACCAATGATTAAATGTCATTTGTTGGCTTTTCTGCAATTAAAAATCATGTCCTAGGAGTTACTCACCAATTAGTACAATCACTTTATTGTGGCATTATTTTAATTTTACAGTGGAAATAAGGATTATACCAATTTCCTTTACCTCAGAAGTCTTGGAATGGAAAATTCTCCTTGTGGATAATTTAAAAATAAAAATAGGACTTTTAAATAGCACTGGTTTCCTTCACGTGAGGCATTGCATCAAGAACTTGGACACTGAGTAAATCTGTTGTTCTGAAACACAAATGTGCTTTCACAAATTTCACTCAATAACAAAGGAAATCCTATAACCAAACAATGTGAATCCAACCTACATCTTCATGATTCTCTGGTATGGTGCATAATTAAAATGAAAATGTCATTGTCCGGAAAATAAATTAAATTTTAATAAAAAATTAATTAGACAAACTATGACATATTCATATGTCACACACTTGGATAATCCTCAGGCATAACAGAACTGGCAGAGGAAACCAGGTGTGTGGGACCCGGGGCTGAGATCTCCAAGCCTGCACGGTTTGGGACTGGACCTGTCAGTAGCTAGACAGTTACGCCCTCCAACTGCCATGTAACCCCAACAACGGCCAGGATCCAGAGATTATCACAACAAGCTCCCGGGACTATTTATTTACTTTTCTCTAAGTTTTCAGGTTACCTTAAATATCCCACCCTCACGGCAGAGCCTGGCAAGCTATCCGTGGTCTATGCCAAATAGACCAAATTGATATGCCAAATCCAGTAATAAATGGATCTCATTCCCCTAACCCTAAATATGCAGAGTCGAGAAGGATATGAAAGGAGAGGCTGATAAAATACCAAGGCAGAAATAGGCTGCCAAAATGAAGAAAAACAAAAATGATTATCTGTACTTTTCATGCTCGTACGCTGGCATCTACTGCATCCATTGAAGACCTTATGGTACAAGCGCAAAAGATCAAGTACGACATCATTGGTCTGACCGAAACGAGAAGACATCAATCACATCATACCGTTTTCGACACTGGAGAAGAACTGTTCCTTGGAACATGTGATAAAAGAGGCGTTGGTGGTGTCGGTATCCTTGTCAACACAAACTTAGCCAGGAGCATTTATTCATTCGAATGCCTAACAACCCGAATCGGACGATTACACTTGAATAGATGTGGCTCACTACCGGCAGTTTCTATCTTTGTTGTCTATGCACCAACACCCAGTTATGGTGAAAGAGAAACTGAAAAGTTCTATATGGAGCTGGAGAAGTTCTATAAAGAAGATCACACCTTCTACAAGATCATTGTCGGTGATTTTAATGCCAAGATAGGACCAAGAAGATCAGTTGATGAACTCCACATCGGGACCCATGGCCTGGAATGGAACGAACAGGGTGACAGACTGTCTGAGTTCATCATGTCAACCAAAACCTTCCATGGTAACTCACAGTTCCAAAAGGCTGAATCTAAACGTTGGACATGGGAGTCTCCCGATGGACGGTTCCACAATGAAATAGACCACATCATATTCAATCGGTGGTTTTGCCTAACCGATGATGCTGTTGTCCCAAAATTCCAAATGGGATCAGACCACCGTCTTCTTCGTGCAAAATTCTACCTCACAGAACGAGGAGAAAAGAATGCAAGGTTTAAGAAGAGGACTCCCAGAATGACCACCAACTGGGAGCTCTTTGGCTCTGTTGCGGCAACATGGGATGATGCCTTCATTGACAACATTGATGAAGAATACGATCGAATGATTCAGCACCTCCATGATTGTGAGAGGAATGCCAAGAGAGAGATAACCACAAAAAACCGCCTTTCTTCGAACACTCTTGAACTTATTCACCAACGTGGCTTGGCACACGCCTCAGGCAACCACAAGCAAACATCCGAACTGGCAAAGAAGTGCAGAGAAGCCATCAAGGATGACCTCAAAAACAGGAGAGCAGCAGTACTGGTAGATGCGGCAGAAGCTGGGAAAAACATTCGTAATGCCCGCCTGTCCTTCACTAACTACAAAACCAAGATGACTGCCCTCCGACATCATGATGGATCTATCACATCTTCGAGAAGGGCAATGGAGAAGATTATTCATGACTTCTACTCAGATCTCTTTAATAGCCACGTCCACTTGCCCACATACCACATACCACATGATGGATATGTCGTTCCCAATGTTCTCCCTTCCGAAATCCAACATGCCATCTCGTCGGTAAAGAAACAAAGAGCACCTGGCCCAGACAAGATCAGACCTGAACACCTGAAGAACTTACCATCAGTACTCATCAATACATTGGCTCGGCACTTCACACGCTACCTGTCTGGATGCAAGGTTCCATCTCAATGGAAAATCAGCAGGACTGTACTACTATACAAGAAGGGAGACATCCACGACATTGGCAACTATCGCCCAATCTGCCTCTTGTCTGTCATCTACAAACTGTTCACTCGAGTCATCCCGAATAGGATTAGCAGAACACTAGATGAAGGACAACCATGTGAACAAGCCGGATTCCGAAAAGGATTCAGTACCATCGACCATATCCACATGATTACTAAGCTCATTGAGGTTTCTCGGGAGTTCAAGATGCCGCTCTGTCTAACATTCATTGATTTAAAGGTCTTTGATTCTGTTGAGACGGAAGCAGTTATGGAAGCCCTAGCCAATCAGGGTGTACAAACTCAATACATCAGGATCCTTCGTGAGCTCTATTGCGGATTCACTACCAAGATCTCACCATTCTACAAAGAAGTAATCATCCATATCAAGAGAGGGGTTCAGCAGGGTGATACCATTTCACCAAAACTCTTCAGTGCCACCCTCAAGAACATCATGCGACGACTGGAATGGGAAAGCATGGGAGTGAAGATAGATGGTCGGCAACTACACCACCTCCGCTTTGCTGATGACATCGTTCTAATAACACCAAACATTTTCCAAGCGGCACAAATGCTGAACGACTTTGACCGTGAATGTGGAAAGGTCGGACTACAGCTAAATCTTACGAAGACAATGTTTATGAGAAACAGCCTTGTTCCTGATGCTCCATTCGCTCTCAATGGAACCACCATCTCCGAATGCAACAGTTATATATACCTAGGTCGAGAAATCAACATGATGAATGACCTGGCACCTGAGTTGCGCAGGAGGAAGAGAGCGGCTTGGAATGCCTCAAGAACATTGAAGAAATAACTAAAAGGACAAAGAACCTCCAGCTACGAGCACATCTCTTTGATTCCACTGTTCTTCCTGCATTAACATATGCCTCAGAGACCTGGACCCTACGAAAACAGGATGAGAATGCTATTCGGGTCTCTCAAAGAGGAATCGAAAGAGCTATGCTTGGAATATCACGATTCACTCAAATGAGAGATAGAATCCGGAGTTCTGATCTTCGTCAACGCTCAAGAATCAGGGACGCTGTCTCATTTGCCAAGACATCAAAAATCAGATGGGCTGGACACGTAATGAGGTTTACAGACAACCGCTGGACTAGAGCCATTACTGATTGGATTCCATGGGACATCAAAAGATCACGTGGACGCCCACCTACCAGATGGTCAGACTTCTTCGTCAAGACCCTGAATGATCGATTTGAGGCTCTGCATGTTCCTAGAACGAACAGATACCATTGGGCTATGCTAGCACGCAACCGGGATGAATGGAGACGTTACTGGCACCCGCTCGAGTAAATCGATGAATAACGGGGATTAAGTGATTAAGTGATGACATATTCATAAAAAAGACCTCCTGTGATAGTTGTGTTATAGGGAAAAAGTTACATAAATAAAATTATTTGTAATTAATCTTTTAAATACAGGTTATAAATTCTGTGTGCTGTGGGATCTCATTTTTTGTAATTTCATGGGTATAAAATTCTACAAATGGATAACATCAGAAATTTCAAGTCACTTTTGAGTAGTGTCTAGCTCACAAATTGTTTTAACTGGAGTTTTTCTTGACCTGTAAATTTTCTGACCTCTCATTCTTCCTCATTTCTTTTTTTTTAATTTATTTATTTATTTATTTATTTTATTAGTGAAATACCATGAGGTACAGTTATAGACTGATAAATTTTTGTGCTTGGGTTTCAGTTATACAATGATCCAGTACCCATCCCTCCACCAGTGCCCATCCTCCACCATCACGGGTCCCAGCATCCCTCCCACCTCCCATCCCCCCATCCCACCCTGCCTCTGTGGCAGGGCATTCCCCCTTGTTCTCTCTCTCTTCTTTTGGTTACTGTGGTTTGCAAGAGAGGCATTGAGTGGCAATCATGTTTGGTCTATGGACTTCTTTTAGCATGTTTCTCCCACCCTGGGAGGGTCCTCACAACACCCTTTATTTGGTGCTCTCTTCTCTACCTGAGCTTCCCTTTCACCTAGCACGTGTGGCTGGCCTTCAAGTCATGGAGCAAAATTCGTGGTACTAATCTCAGCCATTCCTGGGTGTTAGTCTCCCATTTTGTTGCTTTATGTTCCCCAGATGAACGCAATCTTTCTGTGTCTATCCCGTTCTTTCTGACTCATTTCGCTTAACATGATACTTTCCATGTAGTACCACTTGTATGTAACTTTCATGACTTCATCTTTTCTAACAGCTACATAGTACTCCATTGTGTAAATGAACCAAAGTTTCTTTAATCAGTCATCTGTTCTCGGGCACTCAGGTATTTTCCAGATTCTGGCTATTGTAAAGAGTGCTGCAATGAACAAACAATTGCAGATGTCACTTCGACTATACCTTTTTGTCTCTCTGGGATATATTCCCAGGAGTGCTATAACTGGGTCAAATGGGAGATCAAATTCTAATTTTTTGAGAATCGTCCATACTGTTTTCCAAAAAGGTTGGACCAGCCGGCATTCCCACCAGCAGTGAAGGAGGGTCGCTTTCTCGCCACATCCGCGCCAGCACCGGTTGCTTTTGTTCTTGTGGATGTGAACCAGTCTCTGTGGTGTGAAATGGTATCTCATTGTTGTTTTGATCTGCATCTCTCTGATGATTAGTGATGTAGAGCATTTTCTCGTGTGCCTTCTTGCCATTCGGATTTCTTCTTTGCAAAAGTTTCTGTTCATTTCCTCGCCCCATATATTGATGGGGTTGGGTAATTTCTTCTTGTGGAGTTCAACCAGTACCTTGTATATCCTCGATATCAACCCCTTGTTGGATGTGTATTTGGTGAATATACTTTCCCATTCTGTAGGCTGTCTTTGTATTTTGGTCACTGTTTCTTTTGAGGTGCAGAAGCTTCTTAGTATAAGATAGTCCCATTTGTCTACTCTGTTTTCACTTGCTCAGCCAGTGGTGTGACATATTTGAAGATACCATTAGCTTCAATATCATGGAGAGTTTTGCTAACTTTGTCTTCAATAAACATTATGGATTCCAGTCTGATGTTAAGGTCATAAATCCATTTCGATCTTACTTTTATGCATGGCGTTAGGCAGAGATCTGAGCCCACTTTTTTGCATGTGGCTGTCCAGTTTTGCCAGCACAATTTATTAAAGGGGCTTTCCCTGCTCCATTTCACTTTTCTTGCCCCCTTATCGAAGATTAGATGAGTATATGTTTGCGAGGAGATGTCAGTATATTCAACTCTGCTCCATTGGTCTGCAGCTCTGCCTTTGTTCCAGTACCATGCTGTTTTAAGTATTACTGCATTGTAGTAGAGTTTAAAGTTAGGTAGGTTGATTCCTCCCATTTTCTTTTTCCCAAGAATTGCTTTAGCTATTCGTAGGGGCTTATTGTTCCATATAAATTTCAGGAGTGTTTGCTCCATTTCTTTGAAGAATGTCATGGGTATCCTTATAGGGGTTGCATTGAATTTGTACAGTGCTTTGGGAAGTGTTGCCATTTTGACAATGTTGATTCTCCCCATCATGAACAGGGGATATTTTTCCATTTCCTTGTGTCCTCTTTTATTTCCTGAAGTAGCGTTTTATAGTTTTCTTTGTACAGGTCCTTAACTTCCTTAGTTAAGCTGATTCCCAGGTACTTTATTTTCTGGGGCACAATTGTGAATGGGATTGTTTTCTTCATGTCACTTTCTTCTCTTTCACTATTTGCGTATAGGAAAGTCATGGAATTTTGGGTATTGATTTTATAGCCTGCCACTTTACTATACAAGCCTATTGTTTCTAGGAGTTTCTTGGTAGAGATTTTTCATCCTCATTTCACTTGCACCATTCTGCAAGAACCACCCACTATTTCCTTTGTTCTTTGTCCTTATCAGAATTAGTATAGAAGGAGAGAGATAAGTGGGTGGAGGTATGGCAGAGGGAGGGAGGGAAGAAAGAAAGAAAGAAAGAAAGAAAGAAAGAAAGAAAGAAAGAAAGAAAGAAAGAGAAAGAGAGAAGAAAGAAAGAAAGAAAGAAAGAAAGAAAGAAAGAAAGAAAGAAAGAAAGGGAAGAGAGGAAGGAAGGAAGGAAGGAAGGAAGGAAGGAAGGAAGGAAGGAAGGAGAAAAAGAGGGGAAGGGAGGATGGCAGAAGAGAGAAACAAGGAAAGAAAGAAAGGAAGAAATTAAGGAGAGAAGAAAGAAGGAAAGAAAGAGGAAGGAAAGAAGGAAAGGAGGGAGAGAGGGAGGAAGGTAGAAAGGGACAGAAAGAAAGAGAGAAATAAAGAATAAAAGGAAGGAAGGAGAAAGGAAGGAAAGAGAGAAAGAGAGAAAAGAGGGGAAGGGAGGGAGGATGGAAGAGAGAAACAGGTAAAAAAGAGGAAGAAAAAAGAAGGAAACAAAGGAAGGAAATAAAGAAGAAAAGAATGGAAGAAGGAAGGAAGGAAGGAAGGAAGGAAGGAAGGAAGGAAGGAAGGAAGGAAGGAGATAGAGGAGAAGGGAGGAATGGCAGAAGAGAGAAGCAAGGAAAGAAAGAACGGAAGAAAGAAGGAAGGAAGGAAGGAAGGAAGGAAGGAAGGTAGGGAAAGAAAAAGAGGGGAAAGGAGGGAGGGCAGAAGAAAGAAATAGGGAAAGAAAGAGGAAAAAAGAAAAGAAAGAAAGAAGGAAAGAAAGAAAGAAGAAAGAAAGAAAGAAAGAAAGAAAGAAAGAAAGAAAGAAAGAAGGAAGGAAAAAAGGAAGGAAGGAAGGAAGGAAGGAAGGAAGGAAGGAAGGAAGGAAGGAAGGAAGGATGGAAGGAAGAGCAAGCCCAGAATTATTTGCATCAATGGTGAAAACATCATGGTTCAATTACAATAAGAAAATCCAAGTCTAAAATAGATTGTTTTTCTACTTAATGAGGAAGTGTGCTCCTCTGATAGTATTAAAATGTTTCAATGTGAATCAATTTTTAAAAGACCGTAAATCAGACATTGCAAGTTCAAAGCCAATGTTGCTTCCTGGTCTAACTGGAAAAGACAAACCCTACACCCTCATAGTCTGAGCCAGCCCTGCGGCTGTTTTGTACTAAAAGACCTTAATTGCCTTGCGAGGGAGGCAGGGGATTGTTGTCTAGACTTCCTGCTCTGTTCTGGAAAGCCAGTCCTTGGCCTTTCGCCTTTCTGTGTGGACACCACTGCCAGCCCCCTGGACAGGGCCAGAGCCAACTTAACCCTAAATGACGTCATTTCCTGAGTCCCTCTCTCCTCTCCCTTGCTTTCCTTCCATCTCTGAGAACGTTTTGCTAAAGAACTCATCAGAAGAAAGAAGAAACCCCAATATCTGACTCAAACGCTCCCTTTAAGGCACCCAATATAAGGCAGATAGTTTCACCGGAAATGATGTTCTATCCTGGAAAGGATCTGACGGCTCTTCATCTGAAAACCAGGGAGGGCTGGTGAGTCTGAGCACATGGGTGGGGGTGACTGGCACCTCATGACTTCCACCTTCGATTTGTCCATTTCAGCATGCTCTGATACATCCTGACCTGGCTGCCCAGAACCTGCCTCACCATCTCAAATGCCTCACGGGGCCCACCTACAGATCTACAGCACACCAGCGCCAATGCGAAAGGCCTGCAATGTCTTCAAGAAAAAGGCAAGTCAAGATTCTGTGTTGGGCTAGGCATGTGGCTCAGGTGAGAGAACACACATCTTACATGTGTGAGGCTCTAGGTGGGACTTGAAAAGGAAACAGAAGTTCTGTATGTTGTGGAACTTCTGGACCCCACCTTCTTTCCCCCATCTCTGATTAAGTGCTTCCTCCATCCACTGTCCTTAGATGAACCCTTCCATAGGTTCTCCTCACTCCATGTCACCCCAAACACTCTTGAGCGCAAACACCTAGCCTCACTCTCCCTTTAAACAACACTTGTTGCTGGGGCCGTTCCTTTCATGTGTCACGAGCATTATTTCATACATCACGAAATAACATTCTCTTTTATAATGCACCAGGAATAGTGTTCTGTCTGGTGATGCGTATGCCTCTATTCCACTTTCTCTGAAAAGTCCCTCAAGAGCAGGGTGACAATTGATAAAGAATCGCCCTTCTGTATTATGTTCACCTCAGGTACTAGGTAAATATTTATTAATGATGTTGACATGTACGCTCAATGCAGGGGAACTTGCAAAATGATAGGTTTTAGTGTGGCTCCCAGGATTTGGGAGGTCTACTAATGAAGATCTTTTCCTGCCCAATGAGATTACCAAATGATTGCAGGGATTAAAGCAGACCGAGTGTTTTGTTCAAAGCAGAGATACTAAAGTTCAAAGAGAGCTCAGTTCTTGCTGGGAGCCCTCTCCTCTCCCTCCAGGGCAAAAGAGGAAGGTCTGGTTTGGCAGCCTTTCCCCACAAGAGATGTTAAAGGAAGCAATGTGCCCCGAATGGCAACTGTTTGTGGAAGCAGGGAGTGGCAGGGCCGGTGGTAAGTAGAGTCAGCCTTCCTGTGATTTGAACTATGTTCTGTCTCCAAAACTGGGATCTAAATTCAAGAAAAGAGAGCCAGATTGGTAGTTTAGTGGTTAAGAAGCTTGATATGTGCGTGCTGCCAACAGTCCCCTGATAACTGTCAGAGGTCACTTCTGAGCACATAGCCAGGAATAGCCCCTGAATATGTAGCTCCCAAATAAATAAATAATAATACATTCAAGAGAAGAAACCTGCTTTGGGAGTTTTGGGGTAGCTGAGAGTCACATTAACAGTCCTGTGTCCCCTAGCTGAGTGTACTCTGAGCATCCAGAATGATCCCTCTGTCCAGGGCTGTCAGTGCAGAAAAAGGGCGAAGTATACCGCCAGAGGCACACAAGATGGAACTTCCAGTGCCCAGAGCCACAGTCAGGGCCAGCAGGGACCCACGGGGGCTCACAGTGGCCTGTGGGTTTTAGTTGCATATTTTGTGGAACTACAGCTAGCTAGAGGTCAGCCAAGTTGGTACCCAGCACAGGAAGATTCCCTAAAACAGACTCCCTGGGAGAAAATCCTCATGAGCCCTTCCAGCCCCGCTGCCACCACACATCTGCAGACAAACCATGGGAGCATGTACTGCACAGCCTGAGGCCGTGCCAACCCAGCACGAGACAGAGAGGTTGAGTGGTGGGAAATGCCTATTAGGACCCAAGACCCACCCTGATTCTTTGTCAGAGAGACAAAGAATCCAGCGGGATTGTAAACCACACACCGAGACTTTATTATTCCAGCTAGCTGGGGCCGAGACATCCTGACTCATCAGGTTGGAGCTCTACGAGAAACAACTCCAAAAGCAAAAGTAACTTACAAAGAGCCCAAAGCAAACAAAGGCATACAAAAGCAAATTATCAAGAAAACATTTTCAATTAAGAAGACATTCCCAGTTCCCATACATCAAGAAAGTATACTATCAGTTAGGCAGGAAAGCATGAAAGTACACATCTCAAGAGGGGAGACGTGGGCAACATATGTGCTCGGGCACATGTGCTCAGCCACGTGGGCACAAGCAACACATGGGCTCGGGCAGCATATGTGTGCCCTTCCTTTGTTCAAGGTGGTCTTTATAGGGTTCCTCCAATCTGTCCCCAAATGGGCTTCTACCTAGATAAAACTCCTTTCCTAAGGTGGTTACCAGGACATTGGGAATGGTGATGGTCTTCTTTGAAATTCCTTTCCTGGGCTTATGTTCCTGCAGGAGCTTCTCTGGGTCTGTTGCTGTAAACTAGTTAACTCAGTTAAATCATTTATCCCTCTTGGCCAGAGCTGCCCCCTACAACTTTTACGACCAGAGTGAGAAGAGGTGAGTTAGCTGCTTCTCACATCCCCCTTTTCCTAGCATCTCACTGAGGAATCTTCTTTTTCTCACATTCCCCCCTTTTCTATGATCATATTGAGGAATCTTCTGCTTCTCACAATGCTGAGATGAATATGAGACTGGAGGGAATAAGTGGGTCAGGTGATTAAAACCTTATAATCAGAGTTGGAGAAAAGCAGCATAACCCAGTTCAATCGTTCACATACAGTCCCCAGAGCCCTGCCAGGAGTGGTCCCTGAGCACAGAGTCAGGAGTTAGTCCTGAGTACAGCCAGGTAAGGCACAAAAAACAAAAAAAGAAAAATTATTAAAAGTCCCTGATTGCATAGTTTGAAAAGACTAGAGCAAAGGGTCAAGTGTGGGCTCCTTTAGAGAAAAAACAAAACAAATAAACAAAAAAAATGCCCTCATGGGACAAATGTATAATGCCTTTTTCTCTCAACTTGCTTTCTCAACTTCTTAGCGAGGTTTAGTTTCTTCCTATACAACATTCACAGACCAAATGCTGGCCTGACAATTTCCAGGGCCCCACCCTGCAATTTGGGTGCAAGCTGCACTTGGGCCTGACAGCTCCCCACGTTTCTCCTCCCAGAAGTCTTTGAACCCCCAAGGGCAGAGAAGACTCAGTTCCAGGAAGCAGCAGGCACTGGGTCAGACTCTGAGAGAGGCTCTGGCCAGCAGGGCTCACCCAGCTTGTGCAGAGACCAAGGGTCTGTGCTAGCCAGGCTGTGCCCAGAGAATGGGGCTCACCGGCTGACTCTGGGCTCTAGGGCAGAGGTGGGGACTCTTCTCTCTGCCACAGGACATTGGATATTCGCACCATCATTCATGGGCCATACAACACAAGCAGAGGAGCCCAGGATAACCAGGGAGTAACGTTCGTGTCTATCCCTCCATGTCCCAGGACCAGACCAGGATTTTTCCCTCTCCTGCCCTGGGGGAAGGGGTATGGGCAGCTGAGACCCACCTCAGGGAGATAACAGTCATTCCACAGGAGACCGAAGCATCAAGTCCCGAGCACCAGTTCCACAGTGCTCACCCACACCCAGTTTGCTCACCCACACACAATTTCCCTTGCAAAGCAGACAGCTAACTATGGTAATAAGAAGTTCAAGATGTCAGGGGTTGGAGTGATAGATAGCACAGCAGGTAGGGCGTTTTCCTTGCATGCGGCAGACCCGGGTTTGATCCCCAGCATCCCATATGGTCCCCCGAGCACCTCCAGTAGTAATTCCTGAGTGCAGTAGCCAGGAACATCGCCGGGTGTGACCCAAAACAAACAAACAAACAAAAAAGTTCAAGATGGCAGATGCAGAGCAGCAAATGCTGAGGTGCTGGGTAGACATGAGAATCCCTGCATACAGGCCATGAAGTAGGTCCAAAGAACTGGAGCAAGTTTTCACTGGACAGAGTGTCGCCAACTAGCTTGAGAAACTGAAGGAGCATGACGTACAAAGAAATGTCGGTTTTAAGAAGGAACTGTAATTGTAAATCTACAACTTTAAAAAAAAATAAAATAAAGGGAAAAAAAAAAAAAGAAGGAACCGTGGGCTGTAGTCTGGCGAAGGAGTGGGAGGCTAAATCTCCATTTATTCCTTGAGTAGAAAAGACTCCTGGGCCAGAACAACTAAATGGGCTACTTTAAGGCAAGACAAACTCCTCAAATACACCAAATTTCAACAGAACAATCGGACAAAACCCCATAAGAATAATCTCTCTCAATGTCAATGAGCTAAACACACCAATTAAAAGACACAGAGTGGCAAGATGGATTAGAAAATTGAACCCAACATTCTGCTGCCATCAATAACAACACAATACTAGTGGGAGACTTCAACACCGCTTTATCACCTCTTGATAGATCAACCAGACTCAAGTTTAATAAGGACATACTTCATCTGAGGGAAACAATAGAAGAAAGGGACTTAGTAGATATATACAGGACAGTTCATCCTCAAAAAGCTGAATACACATTCTTCTCAAGTGTACACAGAACATTTTCAAAGATAGACCACATGTTGAGCCACAAAACATACCTCCATAAAATTAAGAAGATAGAGATTGTATCAACAATCTTCTCAGACCATAATGCGCTGAAATTAAAAGTAAATCACACACAAAAACAGAAAACTAAATCAAACACCTGGAAATTAAACAGTGCGCTATTGAACAACGAGTGGCTTAGAGAGGAAATCAAAAGATTCCTAGAAACGAATGAAAATGAGGACACGAGTTACCAAAACAAAGCAAAAGCTGTGTTAAGAGGAAAGGAGGAGTGAGCCCACATAAATAACCTAACCTCACAGCTTAAGAGCTGGAAGAAGAACCAATAAAAGGAGCACAACCCGAACAGGAGGAAGGAAATAATAAAACTCAGATCAGAGATTAACGAGATGGAAACCCAAAAAAACAATCCGAAAGATCAATGAAACCAAGAGCTGGTTCTTCGAGAAAATTATCAAGATCGATAAGCCTCTAGCAAAACTCTCAAAGAAAGGGAGAGAGAAAACCTTAATAAACTGAATCAGAAATGAAAAGGGGGCCATTACAACAGAAACTACAGAAATTCAAAGGATCCTCAGGGAGTACTTTGAGAAGTTTTATGCCACGGAACATCAAAACCTCATGGAAATGGATAAATTTCTAGACTCCTACAGACTCCCAAAGCTGAACCAAAAAGACCTAGAATACCTGAACAGACCTATCACCATCAAGGAAATTGAAATGGTAATAAAAAGTCTCCCCAAGCACAAAAGTCCTGGCCCGGATGGATTCACTAGTGAATTCTTCCAAATCTTTAAAGAGGACTTACTCCCAATCCTCTTTAAGCTTTTCCATGAAACTGAAATATCCAAAACACTTCCGAAGAGTTTCTACGAAGCAAATATGACCCTGATACGAAAAGCAGACAGAGATACCACAAAGAAAGAGAATTACAGGCCGATATCCCTGATGAACACAGATGCAAAGATCCTCAACAAACTACTAGCAAATAGAATCCAACTACTCATCAAAAAGATCATACACCATGACCAACTAGGATTCATTCCAGGGATACAAGGATGGTTTAACGTTAGGGAATCAATCAACATAATCCATCATATCAACAAAAGAAAAGATAAAACCTTACGATCATGTCAATAGATGCAGAGAAAGCATTTGACAAGATCCAGCACCCCTTTATGATGAAAACCCTAGCCAAAATGGGAATAGAGAAGAATTTCCTCAACATAGTTAAAGCCATCTACCACAAGCCTACAGCAAGCATCATCCTCAATGGGGAAAAACTGAGCCTTCCCTCTAAGATCAGGGACGAGACAAGGATGCCCACTCTCTCCACTGCTGTTCAATATAGTACTGGAAGTACTTGCAATAGAGATTAGGCAAGAAAAAGATATTAGGGGCATCCAGGTAGGAAAGGAAGAAATCAAGCTCTCACTATTCGCAGATTATATGATACTATACTTAGAGAACCCTATAACCTCCACCAAAAAACTACTAGAAACAATAGACTTGTATAGTAAAGTTGCTGGCTATAAAATCAATACCCAAAAGTCCATGGCTTTCCTATACACAAACAGTGAAAGAGAAGAAAATGACATGAAAAAAATCCTGTTCACAATTGTTCCCCAGAAAATCAAGTACCTAGGAATCAGCTTAACTATGGAAGTAAAAGGACCTGTACAAAGAAAACTACAAAACGCTACTTCAAGAAATAAAAGAGGACATGAGAAAATGGAAAGATATCCCCTGCTCGTGGGTCGGGAGAGTTAATATTGTCAAAATGGCAATACTTCCGAAAGCATTGTACAAATTCAATGCAGTACCTATAAGGATACCCATGACATTCTTCAAAGAAATGGAGCAAACACTCCTGAAATTCATATGGAACAATAAGCCGCCACAAATAGCTAAAGCAATTCTTGGGGAAAAGAAAATGGGAGGAATCAAACTCCCTAACGTCAAACTCTACTACAAAGCAGTAATAATTAAAACAGCATGGTACTGGAACAAAGGCAGAGTTGCAGACTAATGGAACAGGGTTGAATACACTGACATCTCCCCTCATCATATGATCATCTAATCTTTGATAAAGGTGCAAGTAATGTGAAGTGAAGTAAGGAAAGCCTCTTCAACAAATTGTGCTGGCAAAACTGGACGGCTACATGCAAAAAAATGGGCTCAGAACTCTGCCCAACACCATGTACAAAAATAAGATCAAAATGGATTAAAGACCTCAACATCAGACCAGAAACCATAAGGTACATTGAAGACAAAGTTGGCAAAACCCTCCATGATGTTGAACCTAATGGTGTCTTCAAAGATGTCACGCCACTGGCTGAGCAAGTGAAAACAGAGATAAATAAATGGGACTATCTTAAACTAAGAAGCTTCAGCACCTCCAAAGAAACAGTGACCAAAATACAAAGACAGTCTACAGAATGGGAAAGGATATTCGCCGAATACACATCTGACAAGGGGTTGATTTCAAGGATATATAAAGTACTGGTTGAATTCCACAAGAAGAAAACATCCAACCCCATAAAAAAATGGGGCAATGAAATGAACAGAAACTTTCTCAAAGAAGAAATCCGAATGGCAAAAAAGCACATGAGAAAATGCTCTACATCATTAATCATCAGGGAGATGCAGATCAAAACCACAATGAGATACCATCTCACACCTCAGAGACTGGCCCACATACAAAAGAACAAAAGCAACCGATGCTGGTGCGGATGTGGTGAGAAAGGGCCTTCACTGTTGGTGGGAATGCTGACTGGTTCAGCCATTTTGGAAAACAGTATGGACCATTCCCAAGAAATTAGAAATTGAGCTCCCATTTGATCCAGCAATACCACTCCTGGGAATATATCCCAGAGAGGCAAAAATGTATAGTCGAAGTGACATCTGCACTTGTTTGTTCATTGCAGCACTCTTTACAATAGCCAGAAACTGGAAGAAACCTGAATGCCCAAGGACAGATGACTGGTTAAAGAAACTTTGGTACATCTACACAATGGAGTACTATGTAGCTATTAGAAAAGATGAAGTCATGAAATTTACATACAAGTGGTACAACATGGAAAGTATCATGCTAAGCGAAATGAGTCAGAAAGAGAGAGATAGACATAGAAAGATTGCATTCATCTGGGGGATATAAAGTAACAAAATATGAGATTAATACCCAAGAATAGCTGAAATCAGCACCAGGAGGATTACTCCATAGCTTAGTGGCCAGTCGGGCATTCTAGAGGAAAGGGCAGCTCAGATAGAGAATGGAACACCAAATAAAGGGTGTTTGGAAGATCCTCCCAGGAGGGGAGATGCATGTCGAAAGTGGACTATGGACTGAACATGTTTGCCACTCAATGCCTCTTTTGCAGACCACAACACCCAAAAGGAGAGAGAGAACACAGGGGATTGCCCTGCCACAGAGGCAGGGGAGGATGGGGGGATGGGGGTGGGGGGGATATTATCCATGGTGGTGGAAAATGGGCACTGGTGGAGGGATGGGTATCTGATCATTGTATAATCAATCCCAAGCACAAAAAAATTGTAAATCTACAACTGTACCTCATGGTGTTTCACTAATAAAAAAATAATAATAAAAAAAAGAAATTAGAAATTGAGCTCCCATTTGATCCAGCAATACCACTCCTGGGAATATATCCCAGAGAGACAAAAATGTATAGTCGAAGTGGCATCTGCACTTGTTTGTTCATTGCAGCACTCTTTACAATAGCCAGAATCTGGAAAAAACCTGAGTGCCCAAGAACAGATGACTGATTAAAGAAACCTTGGTACATCTACACAATGGAGTACTATGTAGCTGTTAGAAAAGATGAAGTCATGAATTTTACATACAAGTAGTACTACATGGAAAGTATCATGCTAAGCGAAATGAGTCAGAAAGAGAGGGATAGACATAAAAAGATTGCATTCATCTGGGGGACATAAAGTAACAAAATAGGAGATTAATACCAAGAATAGCCAAGATCAATAGCAGGAGGATTACTCCATGTCTTAGAGGCCAGTCGGGCACTCTAGGGGAAAGGCAGCTCAGATGGAGAAGGGAGCACCAAATAAAGGGTGTTTGGAGGATCCTTCCAGGAGAGGAGATACATCTTGAAAGTAGACTATGGACTGAACATGATTGCCACTCAATACCTCTTTGCAGACCATAACACCCAAAAGGAGAGCGAGAACAAGAGGGAATGCCCTGCCACAGAGGCAGGGTGGGGTGGGGTAGGATGGGGGTGGGAGGGATACTGGGATCCATGGTGGTGGAAAATGGGCACTGGTGGAGGGATGGGTGCTTGATCATTGTATAATCGAAACCCACGCACAAAATTTTGTAAATCTACAACTGTACCTCATGGTGTTTCACTAATAAAAATTTAAAAAAAAAAAAAACTCCTAGGCCAGATCAGCCGAGCTCACCTTCCCCCATAGCACAGCAGGATGTGCAATAGATTCTTCCGTCCTTTCATCTCTTTTCCAACTCTGTGGCAAGCACATGCGTGCATGTGTGTGTGTGTTTGTGCATGCGTGCGTGCGTGCGTGCATGTATGTGTGTGAGCATGCATGTCTGCAAGCACTCTTTAATTCTTGTAGCTTTCCACCGTGATCACCACCACCTTATTGCATCAGGCCAGACAAAACAAGCCTTTGAAAAGTTTCCTCCAAACCCTGCTACTCCAGTACCTCCAAGCTGCCCCTCAACTAGCCTACATTACATTGCCATAGAAATTTGTGCTCTAGCAACTTACCAGGTGCGTGCCTCCATCCTTTTCTTGATTCCCAACTCCATCAGTTTCTGAAATGTTCTCATATCATATTATTCATCATATAAATCTATTCGAGGATTAAATCAGATAATATGTGTTAACTGAACTTTGCCCTCCTCATAAATCCAGGAAGATCTAATACCTCTCTGCCAGGATAGAAGAATGGGTTATTATTTATTATACTATACTTTGGTATCATTCAGTGCTTTTTCTTAAAAATAAGTGCCAGTTGCCAGGGCCCAGTGGACAGTTTCTCCAGAAGCCTGCTATCAGTACTCCTCATCCTTCGAGGACAGTATTATAATGTTTACCCATCAATGAGGCTTTGGGCTGGGGCCCAGAAGGGCAATAACTGGCCAGAGAAGGACTTTAAAAGGACAAAAATAGAGAAGCTCAGGAGATAGATAAAATCAATAATGTAACTAATGAAACACTTTAATAATGTACAGGGGCATGCAAGGCAAAGCACTACTATTTTATAAATATAAGTATGATGCACTTTGTAATATTAAAAAGGTCAGTGCAGTGAAGGCTTGCTCTTTTAAGAACAAGTGAAGGTTTTCTCTGTTTTGCTTTAGAAAGTGTTCAACAGAAAATTGCATTTAAAGAATACCCTTGATGCATTCAGGCACTGGCACCATAGAAATTGGGCAAATGTTGGTGTTAGAGCAAATCCAGAACATTTTAACACATATGCTTACAGATAGTTGTAAACAAAGAAGCCAATACCAGTAAATCTATGCTTTTTTTATGAGTGTGAAGGAAACTTGTAAAGCAGTTCATGACTCTTACTCTATGGATGTTGTTTAGAGTCCGCAACAATAAGAAAACTTGGTTAGAATAAGAATCATGGTAACTGAGTGAGTTTCTTCTAGAGAGTATTTTCCATGTGGTCAATTCAAATTTGATAAACTTAGGAAATTAGTAAACTGAAGTTAACCTTCTGTCAATGATTTAGAAAATCCCCAGGAGGTAGTAGAAGTTTCACACAGGTGCTCGGATAAACCATAAAAATCCAGAGACCCCCAAATGGCCTAGTCACCATCATTAGCATGTTAGTGGTAGTCCTAGATGAGAGGACTGATTTTCTCATGTGTGAACCTCACCAATACCTAAGAAGACTATCCACTTCATTTACAAGTTGGTAACACCTATAGAAATGTAATGTTACCTTTACTTCTACTGGGGTCTGGAGACAAAGAGCTCGCTAAGGTCACACATAACAACGAGAGACACACCCATTGATGCCTGACTCTCCATCAGACACCCACTTTCTCTCATTTTTATCTAGAAAAACCAACCTCGTTCACAAAGTTCAATTTGATCATTTGTACTACGAGGTGATGATAAAGATTGTCCCAGTCTTCTCTTTAGAAGCAAGAAAGGGAGGGGAAGACAAAGTTGTACATTGAAAACAAATTTGCAGATAGTACTTTAAATGCAGCTAGGTGTAGAGTTACAATTTCAAAGCCTTCCAAATTAATCTGCTATTATAATTAACTTGTTATAAAGTTCATTAAAAATTTGTCAAAGACCTAGGTGCTATGTTCAGATGTATTGGGAGGCGGGTGCTATTTCTCAAAGCACAATAAAGAATCTCTAGTTTTTTCAAACTTTTGAACTGTGAAGTTTAGAACTGAGCCTCCTGAGCAGGAGGGGCTGACCAAATGGGAGTGGAGGTGCAGTGCCTGGTGGTGAAGGGATATTGATACATCTGGTACATATTGGTAGGTGTAGTACGATGACATCATTAGGAGAGGTGTGAAATGGTATCCCTAATGCATATACAGTCTTGTAAAGTAATTCTATTTTAATATATCCAGATTTTTAAAAGAATCTTTTAGTTCTAATGTAGCTACTAGTGATTCAGGCTCTCTGCAACCTAGAAATAAATGAGAAATCAAAAATGAATGTAAAGACCATTCTAAATGTGGTCTTTGGAGACCTGGGGATTCTTTCCTGGAGATATTCTTTTATCTATTTTTTAATACAATCTACAGGAGGAAATAGTACCATGTGAGCATTTGTTCTTAGGTACAGAGGCGAGAGCTTTTATTAGATTTTCAAAAGGATTCCAGACTTAGAAAAGGTCAAAAGCCACTATCTTAGACTCCAAATAGAAATCAAGAGGTTAGGAAATGGCCTTTTCCTAATCTCCCACCTGAAATTGAAATCTGCTTCGTCTATTCTGGGACACCCTTAGGAACAGCAAATGTGCCCTACCCAAAGTCTCTGATCCTACCTCTGGATGGTTCAAACATATGGAATAGAACATCCAGAAACATCATGCAAACCTCGGTCTAAGTTCTGGAACACTTCTACAACACTTGGTCTAAATATCACAAGTCAGCATTTACCACAAAGCTAAATTACTGTCCTCATTTTCATTCTAGAAATATCTGAAGGCAGGTATCATTTCTAACTTCCTTTAAAGAGACCCCTGTCAGAGTACAATACACTCTGCTTACCAGATCACATGTGGGGACTCTGGCCATGCTCTTATTGGACCAGTGCATCCTAAAACATCATTTCCTCTAACAACACTACGGTTAACAGTCTTCAATTCTACCATTTTAGGTATTAAAACCTCTTTTTTTTCCAAACTTCTTGTTACATCACTAACAAAACTACCTAGATAAAAGGCATTAATAAACACTATAAAGATATAAATACTACGCCCTACTCACTATGCTATCGCTCCAGCCCATAAATACTATAATGTATAAATAAAATACTATAAATAAAAAGAGCTTGGGGATTTATGATCCATAAATATAGTTCTGCATAAATAAAGAAATAACTTGTTTGCGTTTTACAACCACAGACAGAGGTACTCAGGGGCTATTTTATTCTCTCATATCCAGTCAAAAAATAGCATAAATAGAAAGATCATTTATTGGGTCTGGTTTAGGTTTATAAAAAAGTAAAAATTCTCATAGAATCAAACAGTAAAGTTCTCCATGATTTATTTAGAAGTTCTTTTTCAAGGATCCAGGACCAGAGAGTGAGTACAGGAAGTTAGGCACTTGCCTTATGTGCAGCCGACCCCAATTTGATCCTGTCAGCATATATGGTCTCAAGAATACTGCCAGGGGTCATTTCTGAGCACAGAACCAAGCGTAGCCCTCTACACCACAAGGTATGGACCCACCCCTTCCATCTTAACACACACACACACACACACACACACACACACGCACACGCACACACACACTTGCCCTAAGAGCACCACCATCATTTCCATGATGGAACCCACTACTGAGTAACCTAGATTCTCTTTTGTGACTTGACAGTTTACAAAGCAACAAATCATAGCAATGCTATAACTTTACAAAACTCAGAGATAATTGCTTTGAACATATTATTATTGCCTCCCAGAAAAAAATAAGTGTATTGAGTTAAAAATAAATATATTCTATAGATACTTTCATAGGATGCAGAGATGCCAGACCTGTGCCTGGCCCAAGTGGGAGATGTTGAGTTGGTGTCTGGTCTACCCATCCTCTGAGAGGATTTGGCTGCCTTGGCATCAAAGTAACTCCAGCAAAGAGGAAAAGCAGCACCCAAAACTTGCAGCCGCTGCCCATCTGCACTGGGCATAACTGACCTTTTCTCTGATAGAGGTGTATGTGCCTCTAAGTTATCTGAATTAGTTAATATATTTAAAGCAGCAAAAAAAATTCAAAAGATATGAAAGGATATAAATCCTGTCTCAAACCTCCCAGATTCTGTCGAGGAAGTAACCAGTGTTCTGCTTTGCCTCAGATTTGATGAACATATACACACCGTGCATATTTTTAAACACATCAGATACTGCAGTATCTTGCTTTTGTGTCTAACTGGGGTCTCATCGCTTTGGAAAGGCGATCAGGAACAGTATCCTGGAAGCTACATAAAAGAAATGTGACAGGAATAGGTATGCTCAGCTATGTGAACTGATTAAGAACACAGAGAATTGTCCACTAGGACCGTCATAAAAGAAGACTGTTCCATTGGGAAAGGGAGGAGGGGGTGAGGGACACTCTCACTGGTGTTCGGGAGCTACTCTCAGCTCTGTGTTTAGGAAACTAGATGGCAACAGGGATCAAATCCAGGGACTCCTGCATGTAAAGCGTGTGCTCAACCTGTTGAGCTGTTTCTCTGCTATGATGTTGGTTTCAGAGGAATGGTTTCTGGGGAGCATGAAAGAATATCTGATTGAAGCAGGTTGAGGAGAGAATGAAGAACAGAAAGCTTAATGCCCACGGAACTTTGCTGTAACCCAGAATAAGATCAAATCATCTGGTACTACTAAATTCTCACTTTATTTTCTTTTCATGAGAAAGGGAATCATTCAAGGTGGGGATTTGCCACACGGTGATGGGGTCACCAAGGCCACCCCCAACAGTGCTCAGGGGATTCCAGGTCCTGTGCAGTGGCAGGGATTGAATCTAAAGCTAAGAACAGGCTCTGCCCTAGAGCCACATCCCTGGTCTGGCCATACATTCTTGTTTAGGAAGAGGGACCTCCTGGCACCACCAGGTGTGGTCCCTCCCCCAATGTAAATAAAAGAGGGAGGAGGTGGGGGAGAGGATTGGTGGGAAGAAGAGGACGAGAAAAAAGGGATGGGGTGGCTGGAAACCAGAAAGAAGGCCCTGATGAAGAGGCAAAGTGAGCTAAGCCATGACACGTGTGTGTGTGTGTGTGTGTGTGTGTGTGTGTGTGTGTGTGTTTCAACCAAACCATGTGAACATCTATCTACTCTAATGAAATGTTTGGTATAACAGACGGCTGTTTCTCGGGAGGCACACAATAGATGATGTGATAGACAGAACATCAGGACACCGGAGATTCCCACACCCCAGGCTCATATGCCTTCCCCTGGCTTGTAAAGAGCAGAAAGAGCAGGAGTGCGCAAATTTAAACTGTGCTCGATGCCATACCAGCAGGGGGCGACACAGGAATATGTGGGCTCTGGCCTAGAGAGAGTGGAAGAAGCCACAACTGGAGCTCTCCTGAGCCGCTGGCTCCAGTTTCCTGGAGACCCCTCCCTGCTGCGCAGTTTGCAGTCAAAATATGGAGCTTAGCTGGTTTCTCCAGAGACGCAGGCCCCATGCCTTGACACTGGCCCAGATGTTAACAGATATTCTGATTAAGCTGAGGGACCCTCAGTGTAATCTGGGGGCCACTGTAAAGCATAGCTCTTTAGCCCTCACAGGCAGAAGGGGCATCTCCTGCAAAGGCCCTGTGGCAGGAGATTTGAAGTTTAAAAGAACCTAAAAATTAAAAAGTTTCTGCACTGTTAAAGAAATGATGGCTAAAATGAAAGATGGTCTCCTGAACAAGATATAATATCTGCACAGCATACAAGTGACAAAGAGTTAATATCTAAATTGTATAAAGCATTCACAGGACTCAACAACAGAATTAAGAAGCCTATCACTGTATCACTGTATCACTGTCATCTCGTTGTTCATCAATTTGCTTGAGTGGGTGCCAGTAATGTCTCCATTTGTCCCTGTCACATGCTAGTGTAGCCAGATGGCATACTGGGGGCTCTTTCAGGATCAGGGAAATGAGGACCATCATTGTTACTGCTTTTGGCTTATCGAGTACATCAGGGGTAGCTTGCCAGGCTCAGCCTATCAAAATACACAGAAAAGTGCTAAATAGACACTTCTCAAAAAAAGACATACAGATGCCAGCAGGCACATGGAAAAGTGCTCATCATCACTGGTTATCAGGGAAATGCAAATCAAAGTGGCAAGAAACTATCACCTCACACCTGTGAGAGTAGCCTACATGAAAAGTTCAGGCAGAGATGCTGTGAAAAGGGAAGCCCTGTTCCCTTGAATGGGACTGTCGTCTGGTTAGGCTTCTATGGGAATCAGTTTAAAGACTTCTCCCAAAAATTTCACATGAACTATCTTATATTCCAGACATTCCACTGTTTGGCATCTATCCCAAGAACCAAAGACGTGGATACAAAGGGATTGATGCATACTGGCGTTCATGCTGTGTTGTTCCTAACATCTAAGATTCACTGACAGGGAAAAGGATAAAGAAACTGCTCTCTATAGACACAACCGAATACTTCTCATTTAGAAGGAAAGCAGCAGCCTTGCATTTGCTGCTACTCAGATGGAACTGAGGAGGGTCATGTTAGCCAAGTGAATCAGAGGGAGAGCAGATGTGGATGACCTCACTTATAGGTGGTACAAAAAGAAACAAAGCAAGGAAATGGACAAACATGGACAAACGGTGAAAACAAAACACTGCGTTCTGACAAAGGAAATGAGCTTACCAAGCAGAGTAGGGAGGGTGGGGTGGGAGAGACAGGGTGGATGAGAAGGGACGCTGGAGAATTTGGGACACCTTTTGCTGAAGTGACATTATACAGGAAAAGCATAAACATTAAACACTATGGCAAAGTATGTGATCTCATGATGATAATAAAAATTAATAGAAAATAAAGGCCTGAGTTTTTACAAATGTTGAGAAAACAAAACAAAGCAAAACAAACAAACAAAACAAAAAAACTCTGCTGAGATCTAGAGACCCAGGGAAAGAGAGAAGGATATTTCCATATCCAGCAAGAGTCATCCTCTCTTCACCATATGCTGGGACAGGCAGGTATCATGTCCTGAAACCATTCATTAAGCGCTAAGGCTTCAAAGTGCTTTTACATAACAGCAAATCCTAATCAGAGCTTTCAAGGTGAACTGAATTACTAACTCCATTGTGCACTTATTTTTCCTTTCAGTTCAACCTGTCCTACTTGCAGTTTTGCCCCCAATTGCAACTATCACAGAACCATCTTAAGGGGCAGCTAAACTTTCAAAACAAAATTACATTGAATTTAAATAGTAAAACAAACCAATCACGGCCCTTCTAAGAAAGGGGAGTGATGCCAAATGGAGTTTCTGGATTCCCCACAATTAGCCACTACTGTCATGGGGGATTTGTTGCTTCAGTGCTAAGCCAGCAGTGCTAAGCTAAGTCGAGAGTCATCTTCTGTAAACTTCTGCTATGGTCTCTCTGGGGCTAGAGAAATAGTTCACTGAGGGCTTGTTTTCTCTCTTGGTCTGTCTTTGTTACCTAGAGAACCCACGAGAAAATCACCAAGGAAAAAAAAGTGCAAAGAAGGTAAAACACAAAAGATGAACTGGATGGGGATCATTCCACTCCAAGGTACTGCTTCTCTGCACAGGTAAATTTGTCCACATCGCCAGGAGTGATTCCTGAGTGCAGTCAGGCAGAAGACCTTCTGGTGTGGCCCAGAAGACAAGCAAACAAACAAAACATCTTAAGTGAGCTATCATTTCAGAGCATTTTCCATGGGTATAATCTTCAACACTGAAACAAGATGGAAAATTCTGGACAAAAATGATCCCAGCCTCATTACAGTTTTTTTCCACTTTATTTTAACTACATTGGTTTGTAACCAAAGTACAAAGTGTGCAAAGTTCTAAGTCAACATCTATAGGCTACATTGTGGTTTCCACCAAAAGTCTAGTTTTCATCTGCCATCATACAAATGAACCTTTAGCCCCGTTGCTCCATCCTCCTTACCCCTTCTTTGCTGGTAACCACTGTTTGATTTGTCTAAGACAATGATTTTCAACTGCAGACAGGTGCCTGTTGTCTGTTGCAAAGAAGGTTGGAAACCATTAGTCTAAGAGATTTTGTTTTATGTGCTTAATTAGTTGCTTTATCTTTTTTTTTTCTTTTTGGCTCATATCCAGAGATGCTCAGGTTACTCCTGGTTGTGCACTCAGGAATTACTCCTGGCAGTGCTCAGGGGACCATATGGGATGCTGGGAATCGAACCTAGGTCGGCTGTGTGCAAGGCAAACACCTTACCCGCTGTGCTATCACTCCAGTCCCCAGTTGCTTTATCTTTTGCCCTACACTTTATCTTCTACAGTAGAGAGATGAATGAAGCTGGTGTTTCTTCATCCTACTACAGAATTTCATATTCAAAATCGCCTTGAGTTCTGACCTCTTCACTGTGCTCCATACCAAAAACAGAATATTTTCAGTTTCATCAACTGATTTAAAGGAATGAAGTGTGAAATTAAATCATGCCACTGCTCAGAGTTTTCAAATTCCATTGCATTTAGAATAAAAATCCAAACTTTTCAAGTAGTCCCTAATGTAGTCTGATTTTTGTCTCAAACCACTGGCTTCCTTGCCTGTTCCCTTTCAGCTGTCCTGGTCTCCCAGGGCAATTTCTGCCCTGTTTGCTGAAAATACCACAGATGTAGGTGCTCTCCCTCAAAGACCCTACTGTGTGCTCCCAGTCTGCCGGTTCCTTATATATCACTTTTGCAAAGAGTTCCTGAACAGCCCTTCAAGAATCAATCCTTCCATTATTCCCATTTCCACTGTTCCTTCACAGGACTTTACATTAACTTAAAAGTTACTTTGTGGAAAAAAAATAATATTTTAAGTCACTATGATATTCAGTACTGTCAGTGACAGGGTTTTATGCATATGACATTCCAATACCACACCCCCACCAAAGGGTTTATTTACCTCCAGCACTGTCTCAGAGACCCCATTTCAAGCCTTATCCCATCTATCCTGGCTTTCCCCACCATGGTAATCTCAGTTCTGTAGACTGGTTCACAGATTCTGAGCTTTGGCCACTTCTTTTCACACGAAGGGTGAATACCCAAGAAATAAAGTGCTTGTGAAACTTGACAAGAAAAAAAAATCAACCCCGTCCAAAAGTGGGGAGAAGAAATGAACAGAAACATCAAGGAAGATATACAGATAGCCAAGAGATAAATAAAAATGCTCTGTATCACTGATCATCAAGGAAATGCAAATCAAAACAACAATGAGATATCCTCACATTAGTGCTGGCGTGGCATAAACAAAACAACTAGTGCTGGTATGGATGTGGAGATTTTTTTTTAATCTTTGTATTTGTTATCTTCACTGAAAACTCTTTTATCTATAACTTAAATGCTGATGGCAAGGACACTGCATTACTCAGAGCTCCATCTTCCAGGCCTAAAATAATATTTGACATAATAAATACTTGTTTTGTGACATTATTATTTTAATTTGAGATGTTTATACAGCTTCTTCTACTGCTGTAACATTAGCAGAAACTTCTTGTCTTCAAACAGTATTGGAAATGTTCCTACTGGAGGGAAGCTTCAAGGTAGATTTCATTATTCATTGATATACCCTCTCCAATTTCTAGAGCTTCCTGCTTTCCTTAACTTTCACATCTTTAAATGGGTATCATTCCAGTGTCTGGTTCCCATTCTTAGAGCTCCTTTTTCTCCTATTTAACTCTTGGAAGAATCTTTGTGCTAATATTAAACCCATAAGGGTAATCCAGAATGTTTTCTATTATCTCAAGGTTCTTAACATAATCACATTTTTTTCTCTGAAAAATACCTCTGTGTATAAGGTAACAAATTCACATTTTTTACAAGGCAACAACTTCACATGTACTTCATTTTATGTCTTACTTAATAAAGGGATTGAGGAGATATTTGATCTGTCTACTAGGGGATGAGTAATTAACTTTCTTAAGATCAGTTAGAGGACAAATGGTAGAGATAAGGTTAAAACAACTTCTTTTTAGTACACAGTAAAATTTAAACTTCTTAAGCCAAGATATGCCTCTATCCAACAAGTCCAAGCAGAGCCAAGCAGGAGGGATTCTGAACCTGTAGTTATTTCAACACTCCAAGGAAGACATCTGGTATTATTGCAATTAGCAATGACAGCAATGTTGGTGTGCTCTTATTAGGTTCCCTTCTCTATCATGCGTATTGTGTCACAAGTAATCCTGACCACTAAAGATTGAATTAACAGATTCTTCTCAAAATGTACTAGTGCTATAATCTGATGTCTCAAAGTCTGCTAATGAGAATTACTCTTAAGATTCTGGATTGCATGAAAGAATAAGAATACTTAATAAGTACATGTCTCACATAACCTTACTAAGACCCCAAAGAATAGATACCCTTTTTGTTGATGATTAATTGATGCATATAGGCATTTAATAAATCACCATACAATTCTAAATGAAAAGAAGGGATTCAAAATGGAACAGTCTCAGGGGGCTGGAGAGATAGCACAGTGGGTAGGGCATTTGCCTTGCACGCGGCTGACCCGGGTTTGATTCCCAGCATCCCATATGGTCCCCTGAGCGCCGCCAGGAGTAACTCCTGAGTGCAAAGCCAGGAGTAACCCCTGTGCATCGCCAGGTATGACCCAAAAAGAAAAAAAAAATGGAACAGTCTCCAAAGCCCATGCTCTTTTCTATAAACCGAAATACAAAAATGGAGATTCCCTGTTGAATTATTCATTTGCTACCAGTCACAACAGAAAAAAAAAAAATGTAAGACACTAGTGAACTGTTTTCTGGAATTTTTTTTCTTGGGAACTTGGAAAGCAAGATGGTGTGTTATGCATGTTTTACTAATTACAGAATCCTCTATCCCTTATGTGGATTATTCTAGTGTACAGAATATATAAATACCCAGTAACCACTTAGTAGAGCTTATGGATAAATTTAGGTGCAATTGTACAAACACTACAAAGAATGCTCTAAGTAATCGATCATATGGGATTTAGTTAGGAGAAGACAAAAATCTTACTGCTTCAGAGCTATCACATTGCTACTAAGCTATCACATGGAACTGAGTTAGGGGGAGATAAGCTAACCAGGTGAAGGGTACCAGCAACAGGTGTCCTAGGCAGGCCAGGTAAGAGATGCTGGTCATTGTAGTGTTCATGCTCCACTGTGAATGAGGGTTTGGTTTGGATTGGGTTGGGTTTGGGAGGCTCACCTGGTAGTGTTCAGGGATTGTTCCTCAGTCTGCAAGCATGAATCACTTCTGATGTAGCTAGAGGGACTTTATGGGGTGCCCACTATATGAAAAGCAAGTGCCCTAGGTGCCATACTATCTCTCTGGCCTTGAAATGATATTTAAAGCGTTAGTTGCAGGGTGATACCCTTAACCATACATGGATCCAGGTAAAGATCTGAAATCCATTAACTTTGACCAGCAAACTCTGTGAGCAACCCCCTCCATTTTTCTTTCATTTTCTACACATTAAATCTCTATATAAGGTCAGCAGGATTTTAGAGATATAAATATGAGGAGAAATAGGTTCTTACCATAAAGAGCACAAAAATAGTAAAATATGAAAGGCATATGAAATTTATGCATTCAAGTAGCTGCCGTGTGCAGTGGGAAGTTCAAAATTAGAATGATAGATTTTAACAAGTGAGAGATAAAAGTAGGCTCAGGAAATACCTCCAAAAGACACCTTTTAAGGAACTAATAGGATCTCCCAAACCCAGGAGAACAAGTAGGATAGGAGTCGGGAAAGACGGGTGTTTTTTCATAAGTACCAGAGCTGTTGAGTCACTTTTTAGAGAAGCGTTTTAACACCATTTCTGAAAACATCAGAATTTTATAACAACCAAGCTTGTTCTCTGAACCACTTTTCATTGTGAATAAAGGGTGATCAGACAAAAAAGAAAAAAAGAACAGTTTAACAGAATTGTCTTCTGCTCTTCAGGTCGCTTTTGTTTGGCCTTAGCTGGAGGTCCTTGCCAAGCCCTAGCCCTGCTGGCTTCTAATCCAGCACATGCAGGACCTCTGCCTTGGCAGCATCGTGGTAGAGCAGATGAGGATTTTTATTCTTCTCTGGGCCCAGACAAGGAACAAACTCAGCCTCCAGGTTCACAATTTCACCCTCCCAAAGCAGCTGGTGTCTTCCTCCTCCTGTCTCTGGAAGATCTCCTCCTTTATCCTCTGCGTTGGAACCTTCAGGCAGTTAACTCGTACCGAACTGCCATTCCTCACATGAGCCAACAGGATTCATTAATTTTTGGCGGAAAAACAAGCAGAGATTTGATCTTTTGAACTCAAACAAAATGCTGAGGCATTTCAGGGAGGTGTGTGTGTGTGTCTGTGTGTGTGTGTGTCTATGTGTGTGTCTGTATCTGTGTCTGTATCTATGTCTGTGTCTGTGTCTGTGTGTGTGTGTTTATAACTCTTGGAAATGAGGATAATGTATATAAGGATAAGGTTGGGTTGAGTCCTTGAACCATGCATACTTTTCTTCCATGTTGTATTTATTTTGTACGACTCACTTAATCTACACAGAAATGTCTAAATAGGGAAATTCTAGGTGAATGATGACATGAGCAGATGATTAAATTTTTTGCCTTGATACAGTTTTACATCAGCATTGCAAACTTATCCAGGAACAAATATCTTGGAAATATGGAATTTCCAAGTCTAAATGTCAAAGCAAATTTAAAAATAACCCACTGAAGTGTTTCCCTGAAGCAAAACAAATCCCTCTCCAAGTCCAATATGGCAAAGCTGTGCAAAGTTTAGAGCAAGCACAGAGAACTCAAGAGCCAAGCACCCAAATATTGGCAGACCTAGAAAAGATTTACGATCGGCTACATATGATGAAATTCTATTTTTAGCACATTCCTCCCAAACATTTAGGATAGTCATCAAAAAATAAATATCATGAGTCAAGATATCCAAAAATAGAAGTATCATTTTAAAAACATTTATCTAAAAATAAAAATTTTAAGCTACTTGCCTTTCACAGACACCCGCACTTTTGGTTTTGCTTTTCAATTCTCAAATGTCTACATCTAAGAACCATGGATGGTTTCACTTCTCTTTATACATCAACACTATTGTTTAGAGACCACAAGGAACTTACACACCCTTTGTTCCAGCTCTTCATTTATTCCATGTCCCAGTTTATCAGGTTGGTAAACTGATGGAGCAACTGTAACCTAAGAGGCCATGTACGAAGACTAGAAGAGAAACACTAAGGTGAAACATGAATTATTCCTTGACTCACATAACAAACTAATTTCATTTGTGCCTTAAGTTTTTTTTTTAGAAAAGTAGACTGCTACATGCTGCTTTTCAGCTGAAAGTGCCTGGAGTCTTAGAAGCTTGATTACCCTTTTAGATGATATTTAAACCTGAAAATGATGTTTACAAATAAATTGCAAAATATTCATAAATAAATCAACAAACAACAGACTAGAATGAGAGGATGTTTTTCTTTCATGCACATGGAACACTCTCAAGGATCAGCCACATCATCCTGAGACAGAAACTAGTGTCAATAAAGTCAACAAGATTGAAATTATAATCAATGTCTTTCCAGATCACAATGGAATAATGCTGTAAATCAGTCACAAAAAGAACACTATGGGAGGTACATACATTGGCTTGGGACACACCTAGCAGTGTTCTATACTTACTCCTAGTTCTCAGGATTACTCTTGGCAGGACTTGGAGGACCATATGGGATTCTGCGGAATAAACCTGGGTCAGGCATTCACCAAAGAGAAGGACAACATGGAGGTCGGGACCCGCAGATCCCGAAGGAAAAAAAAAAAACAGGTTCCAAAAAGAGCCGAGATCACCGGGAAGCCCCAGATGGGGTAGGTTTCGCATCCCGCCTCCCCCAGATGGAACCCCGGTGACCAGAACCCTCTACAACCACAGCTCGAGTATGCAGGAACTAGGACTTTTCCTCAAATCTCCCGGGACTACACCTCCCAGGTAACCTCTGATTCCAGAAGTCACACCCACAGCCCGCCCCCCAGCGCCATATTTACAGCATTCACCAAAGAGAAGGACAACATGGAGGGCGGGACCCGCAGATCCCGAAGGAAAAAAAAAAAAACAGGTTCCAAAAAGAGCCGAGATCACCGGGAAGCCCCAGATGGGGTAGGTTTCGCATCCCGCCTCCCCCAGATGGAACCCCGGTGACCAGAACCCTCTACAACCACAGCTCGAGTATGCAGGAACTAGGACTTTTCCTCAAAACCGCGCGGCCGCTTGTGCGGCCGCGCGACATCTCTCTACATACAAAGTGATCCATATATACAAAGTAAACCACCCAACGTTTCTCTCTGAAAATCATAGTTAAGTTTGGAGCACGGCCACAGCCCCAGAAACACAAGGACTTAATGCATAACCCAGCAGCTTGGAGCAGAAAAGTGAATGGGCTATGCGTTGATCCAGGCCATCAGGTCTGTCCGGAGGGGAAAGGGTGTTGCCCCAGTCGCCTTCTCCTCTCTGGAAAGAAAGATGGCGGCCGCATTGGAGCCTTGTGGACAGCAGGTATGAGCCGGGGGAGTGGGGGCGACTAAAACCTCATGGGAAGGGGGGCGTTCCGGTCCGTCCTTCACACCCTACCGAGGTCACCAGTTGCCCCCCACGAGCAGCTCTCCAGCACAGCCACAGCCCCAGAAGCACAAGGACTTAATGCAGAACCTAGCAGCTTGGAGCAGAAAAGTGAAAGGACTATGTGTTAATCCAGGCCATCAAGTCTGCCGGAGGGGAAAGGGGGTTGCCCCATTCGCCCTCTCTTCTCTGGAAAGAAGGATGGCAGCCGCATGGGAGCCTTGTGGACAGCAGGTATGAACCGGGGGTGTGGGGGCGACTAAAACCTCATGGGAAGGGGGGCGTTCCGGTCCATCCTTCACGCCCTACCGAGGTCACCAGTTGCCCCCCACGAGCGGTTCTCCAGCACGGCCACGGCCCCAGAAGCACAAGGACTTAATGCAGAACCCAGCAGCTTGGAGCAGAAAAGTGAATGGACTATGCGTTAATCCAGGCCATCATGGCTGCCCGGAGGGGAAAGGGTGTTGGTCCCTTCCACCCTCCTCCCTCTTGAAAGAAAGATGGCGGCCACATGGGAGCCTTGTTGACAGCAGGCATGAGCCGGGGGAGTGGGGGCGACTAAAACCTCATGGGAAGGGGAGCGTTCCGGTCTGTCCTTCACACCCTACCGAGGTCACCAGTTGCCCCCCATGAGCGGCTCTCCAGCACGACCACAGCCCCAGAAGCACAAGGACTTAATGCAGAACCCGGCAGCTTGGAGCAGAAAAGTGAACGGACTATGCGTTAATCCAGACCATCAAGTCTGTCGGAGGGGAAAGGGTGTTGCCCCATTCGCCCTCTCTTCTCTGGAAAGAAAGATGGCGGCCACATGGGAGCCTTGTGGACAGCAGGTATGAGCCGGGGGAGTGGGGGCGACTAAAACCTCATGGGAAGGGGTACGTTCCGGTCCGTCCCTCACGTCCTACTGAGGTCACCAGTTGCCCCCCGCGAGCGGCACTCCAGCACGGCCACGGCCCCAGAAACACAAGGACTTAATGCAGAACCCGACAGCTTGGAGCAGAAAAGTGAACGGACTATTCGTTGATCCAGGCCATCAGGTCTGTCCGGAGGGGAAAGGGTGTTGCCCCATTCGCCCTCTCCTCTCTGGAAAGAAAGATGGCGGCTACATGGGAGCCTTGTGGACAGCAGGCATGAGCCGGGGTAGTGGGGGCGACTAAAACCTCATGGGAAGGGGGACGTTCCGGTCCGTCCTTCACGTCCTACTGAGGTCACCAGTTGCCCCCCGCGAGCAGCTCTCCAGCATGGCCACAGCCCCATAAGCACAAGGACTTAATGCAGAACCCGGCAGCTAGGAGCAGAAAAGTGAACGGACTATGCGTTGATCCAGGCCATCGGTCTGTCCGGAGGGGAAAGGGTGTTGCCCCAGTCGCCTTCTCCTCTCTGGAAAGAAAGATGGCGGCCGCATGGGAGCCTTGTGGACAGCAGGTATGAGCCGGGGGTGTGGGGGCGACTAAAACCTCATGGGAAGGGGGGCGTTTCAGTCCGCCCTTCACGCCCTACCGAGGTCACCGGTTGCCCCCCTATGAGCGGCTCTCCAGCACGGCCACAGCCCCAGAAGCACAAGGACTTAATGCAGAACCTAGCAGCTTGGAGCAGAAAAGTGAATGGACTATGCGTTAATCCAGGCCATCATGTCTGCCCAGAGGGGAAAGGGTGTTGGTCCCTTCCGCCCTCCTCCCTCTGGAAAGAAAGATGGCGGCCACATGGGAGCCTTGTGGACAGCAGGTATGAGCCGGGGATGTGGGGGCGACTAAAACCTCATGGGAAGGGGGGGCGTTCCGGTCCGTCCTTCACGCCCTACCGAGGTCACCAGTTGCCCCCCGCGAGCGGCTCTCCAGCACGGCCACGGCCCCAGAAGCACAAGGACTTAATGCAGAACCCAGCAGCTCGGAGCAGAAAAGTGAATGGACTATGCGTTAATCCAGGCCATCAGGTCTGTCCAGAGGGGAAAGAGTGTTGCCCCAGTCGCCTTCTCCTCTCTGGAAAGAAAGATGGCGGCCGCATGGGATCCTTGTGGACAGCAGGTATGAGCCGGGGTAGTGGGGGCGACTAAAACCTCATGGGAAGGGGGGCGTTTCGGTCCGCCCTTCACGCCCTACTGAGGCCACCAGTTGCCCCCCACTAGCGGCTCTCCAGCACGGCCACGTCTCCAGTGCACAGAAACCAATTTCTTAACTATCTGACTTTCAGTAGAAATACTTCCAGGTTCAATAAGTAAAATAGCAGAAATCCAAAACCAACATTTAATTCTTGAACCCAGCTGTAGAAAGCAAATCACTTCACAATGCTTTTTCAGCATGTCTGATTTGGGGGGGGGGGGGGGTAAACTCTAAATAATAGTGGTGAATCTTTTATTGAAACAATGAATCTAATCAAAGCAGATAGAGTGTTAACTAGAATTCATCTGCCCCACAGGGACTGGGAGGGGTGGGGGGTGGGGTTTTATTGGGGTTCCTCATGGTAAAAAATAAGTTTTGGTAAAGGGAAATGTGTTTGATATTTGCATGACTGAGACCTAAACCTGAAAGCTTTGTAACCTTTCCCATGGTGATTCAATAAAGAAATAAAAAAAAAATAATAATTAAAAAAAAAAAAAAACCTGGGTCAGCCACAAGGAAGGAAAGTGCCCAATACACTGCACTATTTCTCTGGTCTCTCTGGTCCCTCTCTTTGCTATCTTTAGAGAAGATCTTTGGCAATGAAGCAGGTTCTTCTTTGTTTTCCTCAGGCCCCAGGGCTTAGGGTCTTCTCAATTGCAGGCCTCTTACGAGTCTTATAATGCTCAATATATACATTTAAAGAAATTCTCAAATCCATTTATTATTTTTTCAGTTTCTTTATTTCACAACATGATGTCAGGATTCTTAATGCCTCAGGGAAGGTAATGTTTTGGTTAAGGTAACTGTTGCATCCTGCGTCAAGGGCATATAATCTAAGCACACAAATCAATTTTCATAATCATACGTTGCTACATTGTCATTTTAGTAAGGAAATGATGATGATGTTTTGTGAAACCACATTTTTTTTGAGCCACTGTTTTTGACTTTATGATAAGAGGGAATTCAACACACAAACAGCATGAGTCATTCCTCTGCTGCCATTTCCCTTTCGCTTTCCTTCCTGTTTTCCTATTGGAGGCTGCAAATAAGGGCACTGTTTAATACATCTTAGTCTCAAATCAGGCGCATATTAAAGTACTAAAGAGAGCTTTTGTCTCTAACTCAACAAATATTCATTCCATACCCTGTGCCAAAGAATAAAAATTGCAAGTAAGACACAATGATCTGGTCTAACTAGGAAGCTATTTATAATGACAAAATAAAAGCACATAACTGGAAAACAAAGGTGTTCATAAGAAAATAAAAACATATATCTACCAGCATGTTTACTTTCACATGTGTGAATATATTTTACCCAGATGTTTTTGTTCACTATTCATATATACTTACACCCAATCTACCTTTTAAGATCTGGTAGAGGTAGCATCAAATGATATAGAAGGTGATTAAAATAATGTACATGCCAGGGGGAGAATAAATCTCTAAACCACTTCCTCTTGTCTACAAAACCAGTGCAAACCTGTCTTACCTAAGATTTTAATCTTCAAAGGAAGACTGCGATTTCAAAACCTAACTAAATTCAAAACCACATATGTTTTACCTTTCCAACAATACACACTATTTGCTGTGTTTTGTTCCAGGTATTCTTTGCAGGGGAGAGTGACACCTGGCAGTGCTCAGGGTTTCTCCTAGCTCTGTGCTCTGGTGTCATTCTGGTTGGAGCTCAAGGACCATGCAAGTGCAGAAAAAACAAACTTGGGGTTCCCACTGTGCAAAGCAAATTCAGCGCATTCAACCAGCTCCCTCTCTCACCCCTCAAGAGGTTCTATGAAGGAGAACCCAGAGATAAAACATGGTCACACAGACTTATAATCATTACCAGGATGGAGATACCTTAATAGTATCTGTTCATGACAGCGCAGAGACACCTTAAAAAGGCCTTTCCTACAATTTGGTCTTTGAATTAAGTTATTTTAAAATACAAAGTCCCTTGGGGGAGACTATTATACATTAGCGCAAGCGAGTTTGGCAATTCAGTAGGACTGAATCTCACCTGGCATCTTGCCTGTGGTGCATACATACCCACAGAGGAGTGAAGTAATGTGGAGGAGGAAGAGGCTATGCTAGTATGAGGAAGTAAGTTATGGCGACACATGCATTCTGCAAAAGTGCAGACTTGGGACTGAAAAGATAGTGTAGGAGGTAAGGCACTTGCCTTGTAGGTGGCCAATGGTGGTTTGAATCCTTGACATCATATCTGGTCCCCCCCTCACACCCAGAGGAACCAGGAACCCCTGAGCACATCCAGGTGTGGGCCACACAGCATTTCAGCCAGTAACCCACCCCTAAACACAGTGAAGAACCATTGCAAATAATATTTTCCTTTAACAAAAGAGTAAACAAGCTATTTTACATTTTTGATGTAAATATTTTGTTATCCTAGAACAAATTCTGCTATAACCTGAAGGTTCTGATCCTTTAGTCTAATTTGTTCAGGTAAGAGCAGAAGTTCCAAAGTGAGTATCCCAATAGGGTACAATGATTTGTTTTGTTTTGTTTGGGGGCCACATCTAGTGGTGCTTACTTCTGGCTCCTGCTCAGGAATTATTCTTGGTGGTGCTCAGGGGATCTTATGGAGTGCTGCAGATAGAACCCCGGGTCAGACACTTACCCTACCTGCTGTACTTTCACTCTGGTCCAAGTAGTGTAACTTTAGCATAAAACTAAACTTCTTTCGGTGTTTTACTTTTTATGTCTACCACTCACAAAACAAAATATGGCAACCCTAGGTGGATACCCCCTAATTTGATTTTACTTTCTTCTCTATGAAAGAAACTTTGGGTCCTTTGAACCACTGGACAACAGCATCTTGTTTCATAAGGCACTGAAAAGAGACAGGAAATAAACCAAGCAAAAAGTCCAGCAAATGTCGGCAAGAAACCAGGGAGCTGGAGAAAGTTTCCATGGTTCTGGAGAAAGTGTGAGAAGGTGAAAAGGACTAAAGAAAACAAGTATTTCCTGAAAGATTTGAACAAATTCTATTTTGCTTTGAGAGACACTGCACATCCTTCTTTTTAATTTTTCATTCTAAGGATCTAGTTTACTCTTGCATTTTGAGAAGAATCCATTGAATCCTGAGTTCTAAGCTGAATGCACAAATCTCTTTTTTTATATGTGTCTGCAGTACAACAGCTATAAAAATTATTTATTTATTTTTTGGTTTTGAGAACACCCTGCAGTGCTCAGGGTGCTCAGTGTCCAGGGCACACTCACATAGGAGGACACAGCACAAGGGATTGAACCCAAGAGTTCCCCCATGCCAGCATGAAGGCAGCTCCAGTCCTTTGAGCTCTCTCCCTGGTCCTATTCTTCCCTTTTGTTTTTGTTTTTTGGCCACACCTTGCAGTGCTCAGGGCTTACTTCTGGCTCTGAGCTCAGGGAGGTACTGGGGAATCATATGGAGTGCTGGGGATTGAACATGGGTAAGTCTCATGCAAGGCAAACGTCCTACTCTCTGGGGATCGGACCTTGGTCAGTCACTTGCAAGGCAATTATTGATCTATCCACTGTATTGGAGATCAAACTGGGGTCATCCTCATGCAAAGTAAATGCCCTACTCGATGTACTGGCCCTACCTGCTCGCCTTTCTTTCCAACCCACTATTCTCCCATCTTGTAACATTGAAAGCCTCCCTTGTGGATGGTGTGGACATCCCTAACAAGGAAAACTCCTGTGCTGCCTTCTAGAATGCTGAGGAATTACAGGGCATTTGTCAAGGATTCCACCTTATAATTCCCTTTGACTTTGCACAGTCTCTTTTTCTAAGCTCTTCTTGTTTCTTTCCTATAGTCTGATCACTTGCAAGCATTTGATCCTGCTTTGTTTTTTGAGTGATTGTGTTCTATTTGCCCAGGCTTATGCACCCTTGAGGTCAGTTACTCAGCTGGCTATATCCCTGCAAAATGCCCAGGTTCATGGACTCATTTAAGTTTGTTTACCGCTTTTTCCTTCCCACAGAGGCAATAAAGAAAATGACCTTGGCTCCATAATCCCCCACCCTAATTTATAGACCACGGGACCCATTAGTGGTTTTAATTTCAATCCTATCAATCAGTTGTGTTTTGACCGGATATCTCAAAGTTAAACATCATAAAGTTAGGTTTAAGGTTAACTTATTGCTATACAAAAGGAGATATCCTTTCGTATTTCACTTTCCATTTGTATTAGATCATAATAAAAATTAAATCCATCTGCTTCTACCATATGCTTACTGTGTTTAGACTCAAGGAAACAAGAAAATAGAAATTAGAAGGGTAGGATTGGTTTGGAAGTGGTGATGTTTAAATCAGAGCACTGTTTTGGCTTTGATTTTGGAGCCTGACCTGGCAATGCTCAGTGGCTGTCCTTGTACTCAGGAACCAGGTGGCTCTGGGATCTATGGAGGCCTCTTGTATGCAAACCAGCCACTTAGCCAGATCCCTGGCTCCACACGGTACCTTTTGAAGATAAAACAAAAGGTGTGCTTTCTAAAGCCCATTTAATTTTTTCCCTATAGATACCAAATTATGAATAAAATTTGAAGCAGTACATTTTTAGAAATGCTCAGGAGAAAAATAACTCTTTTTTTGGGTAAGAAAATATTTTGAGTGCTCGCTTCGGCAGCACATATACTAAAATTGGAAAGATACAAAGAAGATTAGCATGGCCCGTGAGCAAGGATGACATGCAAATTCGTGAAGCATTCCATATTTTTTTTTAAATTTTTTTATTTTTTTATATTTCCCAAGTGTACATTGACCTTCTTTTTTTTTTCTTTCTTTCTTTTTTTTTTTTTACAGTTGTAGATTTACAATTTTTTGTGCTTGGGTTTCGATTATACAATGATCAGATACCCATCCCTCCACCAGTGCCCATTTTCCACCACCATGGATAATATCCCCCACCCCCATCCCCTCATCCCCCCCTGTCTCTGTGGCAGGGCAATCCAGTGTGTTCTCTCTCTCCTTTTGGGTGTTGTGGTCTGCAAAAGAGGCATTGATCCATATTTTTTTTAAAAAAATAAATAAATAAATAAATAAAGGCTATTCACAGGGAGAGCAAAAACCTTTAAAGTGCATATGCAGGTTTTCCTTACATTTCCTTGGTTGCGATTTTTTTTATTTCTGGTATTTTATTTTCATCGTTTCCTAAGTTAATATGCCAAAATAATTTGGAAAAGTTGCTTTCTCTTGTAAGGCAGAGAGTTCTAATATGGAGATAAATAGAAGTACTGAGGGAAGTAAGGAAAGTTTAAAAGATGATGATCTCTGGGCATTTGTTTTGTCATAAACTCGTTTTACCTGGTAACCATAAACTTTTCATTTGCTACTGATGGAATCAGCCCAGAAACCTATGACCTCTTAGTTGACCTGGATCTGATCTCAGAATAAATGCCTTCTAGCCTTTTAAAACAGAAAAAAATATATTTTGAGTGCATTTTCCCTCTTAAAAGTTATTTAATTTAAAAGCAACAAAAGCATATTTTTATAATTATTTGTTTTAAAAACCATTTTTTAGTATTTTTAGAAAATTATGTAACCTTTCCCTATCCTTATTCTACTTTTCTTATTCCCCTACCTAAAAATAAGTACAGTCACTAGTCGAAGCTATTCTTCCTTTTTCAGGTATATTTTAAGCAGTTAGCAACAAATCCAATTTCTTATTAGCTCAGAACATGTGCCAGAAAGATACGTAAATTCAGCATAGAGGTTGGCCTCAAAGAAAACATACCATTATTGAAATAAAAGAGGTAGTACACCAATTAGGTGCTTGTCTTCCACATCGCTGACCTGGGTTCAATCCCCAGCACCACATACAGTTCCCTGGGCACCTCCAGCAGTGATTCCTGAGACAGGAGGAAGGAGTAAGCCTCGAACACAGTCAGGTGCAGCCCAAATCTCAGCCCCATCCACTGTCAAAAAATATTTTCACTATTTCCACCACTTACATAGAAGCTTTAATAAATACTGCTTAAGGATTACTTAGCATTGAGTACTTACCATCTTAAAGTGGTGACTGATAAAAAAAAAAACCTCTCTCAATTACAAAGACAAAAAAAAATCCAAAGTGCTAACACAAATAGAATTAAACAAAGATGAAAGATAGAAAAACATTTCAAATGTCATTTATATCCTTAAACCCAACAATACCTGAAATCATACATATACACATATGTACATATGTACATAGTCATAAACAATTTTTTTATTTTGTTTACTCTTTATAAACAAAGTATAAGATAGAAAGGGGTTATCTTTTATCAGTCACCATTTTTAGATAAGAAAACTGGGACTTACTAAGAAGGCACATTTATTAGCTAGAGATAAATCCAAGACAAAATTTAGGTCTAACTCTGAAATCCACACACAAAATAATGAAATATGTAAGCCAATAGGGTAACCTTATTAATCATGGTCATTCAACCAAGGTGACACCTAAGGTGATAACCTTGCTCAACCTTTATCCAATAGCACATAAGAGTTGCTCAATAAATACGTATTGGTGAAGAGGGCGAACAAAGAGGGAGAGTAAAACAGTGAACAAAAATAATACTGTTTTCTCGCCTTTTTTCCCTCTCTGAGTTCTCAGCCTAAAGTAAACTGAGTCAGTTAAAATATCTTGTCCGTGTCACACATTGGAAGTAAGATCCACCATCAATAGAAAATACACAAGCAATCTGCTCCTCAGAAAATCCATACAAAACATGTCAAGCATGGAATGGAAGCAAAGACCTCTGCCTCTTTTCTTTCCCATGATTAAAGGCACTGTGACTAACTTCATTTGGTAGACTGTTCTGATGGCACACCCTGACTTCTTTGAGAAGTATATCCAGAATATCACAGGGCTTAGCATGAAATACACACAGATCACACTGTGGGCTAGGACACATGGGACCAATCCATTCTCTAGCAACTCTGGCTTCAGAGGTGAACACAGTCCATCGCCCATCAGAGCTCTCTATGTGACTATTAGGTAAGAAACACACTTTGCCCCTCAAGCCCCAGTTGCAGGAAAATTTAAATTTAATTTTTTTTTATCAGGACCATCTTCCTATGTCACATATAAAGAAGACCTCTCTCAATTACAAAGACAAAAAAATCCAAAGTGCTAACACAAATAGAATTAAACAAAGATTGAAAGATAGAAAAACATTTCAAATGTCATTTATATCCTTAAACCCAACAATACCTGAAATCAGCTATATCCCAGACAGTACTGGAGAAGGCCATTCTGCTACCTATAACCACATGTCCTTATTCTTACACCTTCTGGACCAACATTTCAAATATTTGAAAGCATCAAGCCTGAAGAAGAGGGAAAATACATTGATGACAGCTATCAGATAACTGCCCCATTGCTCACATGCTTTCCTCTTTGAGTTATAAAGAAAAGTCATGTTTCCTTCATCCTGTGCTATCATTTCTGTGGGTCACCCTAACCCACCAGTAAAATCTACTAGTCCTTTACAGACTTTGGTACAGTTAAGCCTTCCCCATTTTTGATTCATGAAACTGAAACTACTCCCTAAGGAAACGAGTTTAGAAATTAATAGGCAAAAAAGAGGAGATTTCTGACCTGGTGAGTGATTCAGAAAAATGCTAAAAGAAAACCCAAGACGAGATGTAAAACAACCAATATGCCTGCATAAGGGTATACTTCTAGGTAGAAGTGAACATCAACAATCAGCCAAATCCACGATGTGAAACCATCCTAGGTACCAAATCACAATGAAGCTGTATGGATACAGGCACTGATCTCAGAGTACCTTCTTTCATCTACCTTAAGCTACTCCTCCAAGTTTTATCTGAAATCTTTTCATCCTGTGTCACAGCCCCTTCTCAGATGGGTCATTGCTTAGTAACCTGGTTGTGATGAGAACGCTCCATGTTCCTCTAACTAGATGACCTCCCTCTATGCTCTGTTGAGCAAATGCCTCCTCTTAGAGAATTGCCAGCTTTTACTGGATTGTTTGACATTCTTTGTTGTGACCACATTTTCAAAGCTCTACAGCCAAAAGAGACTGTTTCCAGGGTGGAAACATCTCTCATAAGTCTTCAGAGTCTTTTGGAGGAGTGCCTAAATGTTCTGCAGTAGTGGATGCTGTGGGAGCTTCTACCCAGTCGGACAAGACTCAGGACTGTAGCTCCTCTAACTCCCAGTGCAGTTGACGATACACAGCCAAGTCTTTCCTGGGTATTTTCTGGAGTCAAGTCTCCACCAAGTTTGTGTCCCCATCACAACCGGATGTGACAGTACCAAATAATTGGTGAACACAGAAACACAAAGGCCTGACCACATACCTTACTTGGGGTAATTCTAAGTTATCCTGGCCTGAGAGCAACTAAGGGCAGACAGAGAACTGTTGCGATGGCAGATTGGATCACCTCTCCCTACCTTTCTTATAAACTTTCTGCGTTTAACCATCCCTCTCAGCATATATTCCAGAGAACCTAATTTATCAACCAATGCCATAAGCATTGAATAATTTTTTTGTTTTCATTATCTTATGAGCTACATAACATCTATCCAAGGGAGAAATTTCAAATTAATCATTAAAGATGAATCTACTATTCTGAGAAAATTGTCTAATTTATTATTATTTAAACTTCTTCCACATCATTGGGCATTTTATGCTTAGCAACTTCTATTTACTGATACCTATTTAGATAATAAATAGACTTTGTATTTATTGATACCTTATTTTATCCTTAGTAATTTATACCTAACAATGTTTAGCTTTTTTCAAATTATAGGTTATTTTAATATCTAATAAAGTATTTTACATGATTAAAAGTTTTGATTTCCACATAAAGCATTCTACCTAGTTAGTATACTAAACTGACAAAGTAGAATTTCCAAGTCACACCACATGATTTTATCTGCTTGTTTCAAATAAAATGTTCATGGCCTGAAAATTAGATAATCTACCATGAATGGTAATAAACAAAATAGCACATATCACCAAGCTTCTTTCCTAACCATAAAATGTCACAAGTTCATATTTTTCTTGTTTTTGATACCCAAGTCAGTAACATTCATTTTATCTACTGTCTTCTTATATATTTTAAAGTCAGGGGTTACCCATCTTTCATAATATCAATGAAAAGAGCCCAACAGGGCACTGCATTTTGGGCAAAGAATCCATCCAATCATCAGTCCCAACAATACCAAGTCTAGTTACTAACCAGGTTCAATAGAGTTGGTTGTATATTGAACCTTGCAAGAGTGATGCTGCTGTTCTTGTGTGCACAGAGGCATCATTATAATCCAAAATACTAGAAGTCCATAATAGAGATGGCCCACACATCCCACAATCTGTAGAAAATCTCATTATTTAGCCCTTGTGAGTGGTGACAGCAAATCAACAGCAAATTGTTCTCCAAAAACGGTTTTCTTTATTTAAGGCCACACCCAAGGGTGGAGTGATAGTACAGCGGGTAGGGTGTTGGCCTTGCACAGGCCGATCCAGGTTGGATTCCTCTGTGCATCTAGAGAGCCTGGCAAGTTACCCAGAGTATCTCACCCACAGGGCAGAACCTGGAAAACTCCCCATGGTGTATTCAATATGCCAAAAATAGTAACAACAAGTCTCACAATGGAGATGTTACTGATGCCCGCTGGAGCAAATTGATGAACAATGGGAGGACAGTGGACAATGCTACAAGGCCACACCCAGCAGTGCTCAGAGATTACTCCTAGCTCTGTGCTCAGAGATAACTCTTGGCAGCGATTGGGAAACGATATGGGGTGCCAGAGATCAAACCCGGGTCTGCCCCATGTGAGGCATGTGAGCTGTAGGGTCCCTCCAGCCCCTGAGTAAGCTATTATAAACTATATTACTTTTAAATGGCACTAGAGATATCCACTTTCTATCCCATTGCCTGAGTCATTTAAGTCACCATTCAGCCTCCTTATTCATCTCAGTGTCTAGTTTGACAGCCGGGAGTTTTTCACAGGTCAGTTGACTAGCTTTCATCATAAAAGCAGTAAGGACAGCCACACTGACTCCTGCATGAGAGATGGGGACCAGAGCACCATCCATCCATCCATGACTCTGGATGCAGGACAGGCCTCGGGTCCTTCCTTGTCCAGCAGCCCTGGCCACATTGCCAGCCTCTTCTCCCCAAGAGTGGTCCTTCTTGCACAGCCAAGACCCCCATACTGAGCTTCCAACCTTGGTGCTTTGCCCTTTTTATAATGGATTGAAAGAATATTGAGTTTGATGGAAAAAAAAAGCATGTTACCTGATTTCAGATCTCTTTAGTTCATTTCTCTTAAGTTTAGAAGAAATCATTTATTGATCATTTGAAGAAGTTTGCCAGGAAAACTTCTGTTCTCAGTTTCAAAACTTCAGGTTCGTTATTAAAAAAAAAAATTTAAACTCCAAGAGAAGCTTCCAGTAAAGCTATGATTTCATCTACCTGGCAGCCCATTTGAGGACACTCCCTACTCCACAACTTCTGTTCCTAATGGGCTGTGGGTCTAGATACTGCCCTACCCCCAAACATGAGCCCTGCTCCAGGCTGGGCGATCATGAACAATTTGGCACAGTAGCTGGGCCAGTGGTGAGTTTATGACCAAAATAGCTAATCAGATTCTTCCCTGGGACATAAGCATGCAAGCTGGGGGTGGGGGAGGATACAGCCTCAGAACTTTTTTCTCTGTGCCAAGATCTTGTCCACAGAAGGAATCTAAAACCCAGAGAGGAGCAGAACTGGACGCCAGCTGCACTCAGGGACCCAGCCTGCCATTTAGGCTCCTGCATTAAAAAATGCCAGTAAGACTTTTTTTTCTCCCCTTGGATTGGGGGCCATACCCCATGATCCTCAGGGCAGGATCATTCCTGACAGGCTCAGGGGATCACACGAGGTGCCAGGGATTGAACTTGGGTCAGCCACCTGCAAGTCAAACACCCTGCCCATTATAACTATCCCTCCATCCCTGAGCCAGTAAGTTCAATTGCAGTAAGGTGAGTTGGGTTTTACTCACTTCAAAAGGCCCTTACACACAAAGTTTGACACCACTAATTCACTTATTATATACTACTGGCCATTCTCCTAAGGACCACGGTCACCAACACAATTTCCAGCACCTTTTTTGAAGAACAAAGACAAAGGCCTGGGGATGGAACAACCAGTAAGGCACTTATCTTGTGGGCAGCCTAGGCCTTGGGTTTAATTTCTGACACCAGATATGGCCCTCTGAGCACAGCTAGGAGAGTTCCCTGAGCACAGGGCCTGAAGTAAAGCCTGAACACTGTGTGGCTCAACCCTCACACACACACAACAAGGAAGGGAGGAATGAAGGAAGGAGGGAGGGAGGGAAGGAAATAGACAAGAATAAGACAAGAACATAGACGAGAACCACTATAGTTCACACACACCCAACTATACTTTTGCCCATCTTAGATAACCATGCAGTCAGTACTTGAGTTTATTCATAAAATTCTATTTTACTTATAAGTTACAATTTTGTAGCAAATATCATGTTCCACCTTCTAACATGCTATATTGTGTGTGTGAAGGTGAGTTTGGGGTTGATAAAGTCGTGACCCAAGCACCCTGCTTTCCCCATGAAAACATACTCAAACAGCTGACATATTATGAGGAGAAAATATCCCCAAAATATGCAAACTGAATTCTACTGAGGCAGAAGATATCACATGCTTTATTAAAACAGAGATGCTGGGGCTGGAGTGATAGCACAGCGGGTAGGGCATTTGCCTTTCACGAAGCTGACCCGGATTCAATTCCCAGCATCCCATATGGTTCCCCAAGCACCGCCAGGAGTAATTCCTGAGTGCATGAGCCAGGAATAACTCCTGTGAATTGCCGGGTGTGACCCAAAAAGCAAAAAAAAAAAAATTAAATTAAATAAATAAAACAGAGATGCAAGTTAGTCGAAGACAATTTTACAATTTTTGTGCATGTACAATGCCAAGGATGGAGCCCAGACATCATTTATGCAATGCAATGATTAATTTCAGAAACCTGCTATTCAACTACCTACTAACACAAGCATCCCAAAGACTGCAGAGGGGTGGTTGTTGGTGTCATTTAAAAATAGGATTCAAGGGGTTTGAGTTCGGGGAGAAAGGCATTCGCCTTGTATGTGGCTGACACTGATTCAATCCTCAACACTCATGTATGGTCCACTGAGCACTGCCAGGGGTCACTCTTGAGCACAGAGTCAGAAATAACCCCTGAGCTTTGCCCTAGGTGGCTCAAATCCCTTCCACCCTTATCACACACACACACATTCCCAAAAAATGTTCCAGGACTCATGATGACATGATTTGTTCATCCACAAAAGATTTTTGCATCTTTACAGTTAAATCATTCTGCAGATGAAAAGCTTATGACTTGAGTTATAAAGCTAGTATAAATTGATGTGTAACCCATCTAGTATTTGCTGACATTTTCACAGGTACTCACGAGGCATGAATGTGGTGGTTAAAATAGAACTACCAGCAGAACACACAGTCGGAATCTCTTAGGGACCCACCAGGGAAGCTTGTAGCCTGCAGAAAGCGTGAGTGATGCCCCATTTGCATAAGCAGTTCTGTTATACTATCACAGGAGGGTGGAATCCGTGAGACCGAAATAGATGAGTTCCTGTCATTCTTTGAAATTGAGGCTGTGAAGAGAAGGTGATTCCGTTTCAATTTCCTAGCTAGGGGATGACAGTCCTTTCCCGGAGACTGAAGTCATCTCACGACTCTGGTGGAAACTGTCACATCATCCATGCCAGCTGCGGTCTGGCAGCAAGAGCACACACTTGAGGGTAAAGGAACTGAGATTTTTAAGTCCAGGTCCTGGCATATTTGTCAAGTCACATTTGTGGCAGCATTATTTCCCCTATTTCCAGGGGCTGCTATTAAAATTAAATGAAGGAATTCATACAGAATTTAATGAACTACAAATCATATTATAGATACAAAGAATAATTATTACTGCCACATTCTAATCAGGTCAGGACTAAAGGGGGGAAAGTAGATCATAGTAATCACTGTTATTCAATAATTTTCTCAACATAATACTGACCTCATTTTTCTAATCTGCCCAAAGAAAGGAATTCACTCTACAAGAGGTATATATTGCAACAACAACACAGAATCAACTGGACACCCAGACATGACAGGAGCCAGAGGAGTTGGCCTGGCTAACAAGATGCCTGGTTAGTGAGCAGCACCAAGTCATTTTCTTCTTCTCTTGATCCTTTATTTATTACAGTTTAGGTAGCTACAGCAGTGATAAAGCTTGTGGCTTCAGTGTAAAGACTGACTTCACCCACCACCAGTGAAGGGCCATACTGCCATCCACCCCCTGACCACAACACACACACATAGCTTGGGAACTGGTTCTGTATTCCAAGCCCATGGGGTTGTCACTGTTCAGTCCTGTCTATCCTCTTGTTTTATCTATATTCCACAGATGAGTGAGATGATCCAGTACTTATCCTCCTTCCAATTCCATGACACTTTCGGCTTCAATCCACATTGCAGCTAACTGCATGATTTTATCTTTTCTTACAGCTATACAGTACTCGGGCTGGAGCGATAGCACAGCGGTAGGGTGTTTGCCTTACACGCAGCCAATATGGCCAACCCGAGTTCGATTCCTCCGCCCCTCTCGGAGAGCCCGGCAAGCTACCAAGAGTATCTCGCCCGCATGGCAAAGCCTGGCAAGCTACCCGTGATGTATTCGATATGCCTAACACAGTAACAAGTGTCACAATGGAGACGTTACTGGGCCGGCTCAGTAACAACGGGAATCGATGAACAACGGGAGGACCATGACTGTGATACAGTACTCATTTGTGTATATATACCACAACTGCTGTGCTTTACAGTATAATATGGTTCAAAAACCATACCCACCAACACATACCATAGCTTCTTTATCCATTTATCCATTGTTGAAAGGATTGTTTCCATATCTATTATACGAAGGTCTGTAAAGAATGTTTTAGTGTTTGGGGGGTAGATGACTAGAAGTGAAATCAGTGGGTCCTATGGGAGTTCTATTTCTAGTTTTTAAAAAATCCCCATACTGCTTTCAATCAAAGCTGAACACAATGACATTCCCTAAAATAGTGGGTTGTGGAGATTCCTATTTTGACACATGTACATGTGTGTATGTATGTGTGTGAATGTATGTGTGTGTATGTATGTGCATGAGTGTGTGTCATGGCCACAGCAGCCGACAGCACCATGGATCAAACTCAGGGCCTCAGACATGACTTTTACTTGTTTCATGAAGCACATTAGATAATACAGTGCTCATCAATTCTGCTTTTTAATGATTCATTCCCCAACACCACTCCTTTTTCAAGAGTCTTAAAATGGCCTGAAAAGCATTTTCTGTTGCTTGTAAAGGGCCCGAGAGCTACCTGAGGGCAGGCCGTGCATGCAAGAGGCCTGGAACCAATCCTTCATACCACATGGCCCTCCAAACACCACCAGAAAAGAGCCCTGAGCACAGAGATGGGAGTAGCTCCTGAGCATACTGGGTGACCCCACCCACACTCTCCAAAAAAGCAATATATCAGGACTGGAGAATTATAGTATGGGAATTAAGGAACTTGCCTTGCATGCAACCAACGAGTCCAGCTTGACATGGCCCACTGAGCACTGCCAAGTGTGACCCCTAAACACAGCCAAGTCCAAAACCCCAAACAAAGAAACAAAATTAAGATAACATTGGTTTACACAACTGTATGTGTTCTAAGGAAGCAATATGTGTTGTCACAGCAGAGCCACTACCTAAACACCAGAATTCCTAAGTGCCAGGACACAGGCTTTTCCCCTCTCTGTGCCCCTTCAACTTCCCACCCCCTACCCCACTCTACCTTCAAGAGCCCACATCTCTGCCGTCTGAGTACACAGGTTTGTTTCCGCTGGTTTTATCACTTCTCCAGCATCGGTGAAGCAGCTCTTCATCTCTGCTTCCCGTTTTTGGATGGACTTGCTTGTGTTCTGATAGTTGACATTGTAAGTTCCCTACAGAGAGTTCCCTATGCATGAGCCCTTTGTCAGGCACATGGTGTGGGCATATTTTCTCCAACCCGGTTGGGCATCTTTTCATTTCAGTGTTAGTTTCTTTTGCTGCCCATAATCTTACTTGTCTAGTAGAGTTCCATCGTTTTTATTGTTTGTTTGTTTATTTGTTTCCCTCCCCACAGGAATCAATGATGTTATGCTTTGTTCTTCTCATCAAAGTAGTTTATGTTCTAGAGGTCAGACTAGAGGTCAGGTCACAGAGACTAAGGCGCTTGCCTTGAATCCTGCCAAACCTGGTTCGATCCCCAGCACCACAGAGTTCCCAAGAACCATCCAGGGATCACTGATGATGCACAGAGCCAGGAATAGTGCTTGAGCACTACCCACTATGGACCCAAAATATCCTCCCTCCCCACCAAAATAAGTAGCTTATGTTCTACGTAAAGTTACTTAGGAGTGTAATCACACAAATCACAAATCATCCTGTTAATCGTCGATTGCCTCAAGCAGGCCCCAGTAACATCTCCTTCATCCTAGCCCTGAGATTATATTCAAGGCTCTTTAGGAGAATGAGACCCATCATTGTTACTGGTATTTGGCATATTGGGTACGCCACGGGGAGTTTGCCAGACTCTGCCATGTGGGCAGACTACATTCGGTAGCCTGCCAGTTTGTCCAAAGTAGGAATGAAATAATAAGATGTTACAATAAGATGTCACGCGGCCGTGCGGGAGCTGGTTTTTATAGTCTCTGAGTCTTGGCCATTGATGGGATTACACGGCACCAGGGGGCCAGTTGGTGGGTGTGACCTCCGCCTACTGGAATTTGGATCTGGGTGGAGGATGCTCGGCCCAAATCCGAGTAGGCTTGGAGATCTCAGCCCCGGAACCCGCGTGACTCTGTCCCTCTGCCAGTACCTTCATGTGTGCGGAGAGTGGTCTCAGCATGGTGGTGGCTAGTCCTGGAGGTCTTTGGCTACCGGAGCCCTGGTCGGGGCAGGGAGGAAAGCTCAACCCGCTCCCCTCCAAGGGGCCCCGGCGAGGACAGCCAGGTGCGGGGGCAGGAGACTGCACTGTTCTCTTCCAGGAGCTGGTTTTTATAGTCTCTGAGTCTTGGCCGTTGATGGGATTACACGGTGCCAGGGGGCCAGTTGGTGGGTGTGACCCCCGCCTACTGGAATTTGGAGGATCTGGGTGGAGGATGCTCGGCCCAAATCCGAGTAGGCTTGGAGTAATAATGACTGGGAACTCCGTCGCTGAATTCTAGCAGAGTGCACAAGTCCATCATAAAACAGGAAGTGTCTGTTCCTGATGGCCAGCAGCTTTAATGATGAATTCCCCTCTCTACCTCTATTTTGTTAAAATTTGAAGCTAGTATTTTTTTAGTCTACCTACAAAAGCCTAATAACTTTTGATGATATGATTCGTCTTCTCCCTTTGCTCAAACTCCTCATTTTTATAAGGGTAGGGATTTTGAATCACACCTACAATACTCAGAGCCTTCTCCTCACTTACTTACCTTGTGGTAAGGGGTCACTCCTGGTGGTGCTCAGAGCCCACATGCAAGTGCCAGGATGGACCAGGGTCAGCTGCATTCAAAGCAAATGCCAACCCCTGTACTATGTCTTTGTCTGCCCCCACCCAAACATCTCATTCTTTATTCAAATTTGCCATTTTGGAATTTTTCTAGAATGTGCCATGCAAAGATATAGAATGTAATTGTTGTTTCACATTTTTATCCCTTACAATAACATAGCTTATGATTTTATGTTCTTTATGATTTTAGGTTCTGAGGAGGGCAAGGGTTGTTCATTTGTGACAGCATAATGTGAAGCTATGGTAATTACTAATCTTTGAGTAGAAAGATGAAGTGAAGGTAAAAATGAAGATTCTCCAAAACTATCTAGCAGATCCCTTTTCATATCTCTGAAGCCTGAAATGGACACCATGGAGCCACTACAAATTGGCTAAAGATAAGATTCCATTGTTAAGAAATTGGCATCAGATGAACCCAAGAAGGACCTGGAAAATGTGACTGATTGCATGAAGAAGACCAAGTAAAAAGTAGAAGGTCGTAGACCAGTCCACTTGGAGAGTGAAAGACTTTCACTTTCAGGACTGGGAGATCTCAAAAGGCTGGAGTGCAGGCTTTGCGGGAAGGAGGCCCAAGTTCAATCCCCAGAATAGCATGGTCTCTGAGCACAGCCAGGAGCAATATACCCTAGCAACCCTTGAGAAACACTGGGTCCTCGCACGAAAATCATAATTTTCCTAGTTGAACAAACTCAACAAAACTACAGAAGCTGCAATAAACACACTAAACAGCTAGATTTGGCCTTGACTGTCCGTCTACAATGATTAGTAGGCGAATTAGGGAGAATGCTTTGAAGATATCCCAGTGGCAATAGACAAATGTGTACATGTTTGCTGAGGTTCATACCTTAATCATTCATTTAAAATATTTCTGTCCTTCCTTTACTAAAGAAAAAAGAAAGTCTTCCAAGTATTCCAAATCCAATCTATCGAGTTCTCATTCTTTTGTATGGATCATTTCACACATAATAACAAATATTAAAAGATTCCTTAAGCAATTATCCACAAAAGGCTCCTATTTTCATCTTAAAGCAATTATCCACAAAAGGCTCCTGTTTTCATCTTAAAGGAAATAACTCATGTTCTTCAGTGGTAGATTTCTTAAATGCCCATGAAATTCCCATAGCATCTCTGCTTTCTAGTTGTATTGGGTCAAAGCAGGAATTTACTACGTGTTTGTTTCTCCCAAGATGGTTGCTTCCCTGAACCACGTTCCAACCAAGTGCCACACATGATGTCCTTGCTGCTTCAGAGAGTTCTACTATGCAACCAGAGGGCAAATCATCATCCTGCACTTCTGCTTCACAGTTTTCTTTCTTCTCATCCCTAAGGTAAGTTACTCTAAAGATGACTGAAGTCATTTTCTCCACCATGGGAGACTAGAGAAATGACTGCATACATTTCAAAATAATTCAGCACGCATCAATGCAGAGGCAGGACACGTACACCCGAATCTATTTTGGGCAGGTGGGCACTCTGCCCACTTGGGGCAGAGTGAACCATCACTTGCCCACACTTTTGACTCTGCAGTGCAGGCACCCAGCAGTAATGCTAACTTGTTTCTGTGGTTTCAAATCATTACAGATGACACCCATAACACAGATTACAAAAATGCTGCCTACTAAAATTCCCCTTTTCCAGCTTCTTTTAAGAAATACTATCACAAAATTGACGATCACGATCGCGATCATCCTGTTGTTCGTCGATTGCCTCGAGCAGGCAGCAGTAACATCTCCTCCGTCCTAGCCCTGAGATTTTTAAGTGCCATATTCAAGGCCCTTTCAGGGTTAGGAGAATGAGACCCATCATTGTTACTGGTATTTGGCATATTGGGTACGCCACGGGAAGTTTGCCAGACTCTGCCGTGTGGGCAGGTTACATTCGGTAGCCTGCCAGGTTGTCCAAAACAAGAATGAGATAATAAGATGTATAAATAAGAGGTATAAAATATAAATGACCAAATCTACCAATTGCTCTACCTGGGTCACCAAGTGGAAAAGAGCAAAACACATTCAAGGTTTTTGAGAAACAGAGACCCTTAACCTTACTGTGTCGCTGGAAATTTTAACTATTCCTTATCTGCATTTTATCATCTTTCAATTTGTGTGTGGGGTTTCTGTTTGTGTTGGGGGTTGAGGGCTGAACTAGAGCCACACCTGGTGGTGCTATTCTTAGCTCTGTACTCAGGCATGACCCCTCGTGGTGCTCTAGGACCAGGTGCAGTCTGGAGGATTCTAACCAGGGTCCCAGCAGCAGCAGCAGCAGCAGCTGCCTTAAGCAAGGCAAATGTCTTCTCCCAGGTACCCTCTTAGGCTTTGTCTTAGAGATCTGAACAGATATCACTGAATTTCCCCTAAGTAATAAACTGTCCATAGCTGGGCTTGCAGGAATAAAATGCAGGAAAGCAAAAATTAAACATATAACCTATTTCTAAGCTAGGGAGTACAACGGGTAGATTGCTTGTGTTGAACGCTGTCAACCCAGGTACAATCCCCAGAACCCTGGTGGAGCTCAGGGTACCATATGAGGTCTTGGAAATTGAACCTTGGTCATCTGAGTGCAAGGCAAGCATCCTACCCACTGTATGTACTGTCTCTCTGGCCCCAACAATACAATCACAAAAATATACCATTCCCAGAAAGTCAACTCCTACAAAGATTTAAGTCACTATATAAACAGGCAATCTCGGTGAACAACTGCACGAGTTTGTAATGTACAGCAAATAAGACACCAGGAAGAAAATCATTAACTGCCTCAGAACTAAAAGTTCAGAACAAAATTAGCATTTCTAATTTTCTGAGACTTTTTTTAAGGCTTTATGAAGACAACCCTTTTGGAGATAGTACAATGGGTAGGGCACTTGCTTCACATGCAACTTACCTGAGCTCAATTCCTGGCACCCCATATGGTTCCCTAAGCACTTCCAGTAGTGATTGCTGAGCACAGAGTTAGGAGGAGGCTCTGAGCATGCCCCAAAAAAGATAACCTTTTAAGTATTGGATACTTGCCTATTGTGATTTAGAAAAGAAAACTGTGGGCTTGGTCGATGAATATCTAAGTGCCAAAGGGAAGTTTATATTTCAAGGATAAACACTAGGACTCTGAGTATTTGATCTGTCTGATTCTCCTGTCTCACTGACACTCAATGACATCTCATGATCCTGCTCCAGTCTTTTCTTTACAATGGGATTCAACCCTTCTGAAATGGGTTGAAAGTGCCCCAAAAATTCCATGTCCCCAGATTCAGCCACATCGCCATAAATTTTGGTCAGGTGAAAACATCTCAATGGAAAAGTAAATCAGTAAAGGCCCTCCCGTTGATAGTCGATTTGCTCGAGCGGGCCCAGTAACGTCTCCATTGGAGACTTTGTTGTTACTGTGTCTGGCATATCGAATACTCTCGATAGCTTGCCGGGCTCTCCGAGAGGGGCGGAGGAATCGAACTCGGGTCGGCCATGTTGGCCGCTTGTAAGGCGAACGCCCTACCCGCTGTGCTATCGCTCCAGCAATGGAAAAGTATTTCTGATTTAGACTGTGCCTAAGAAATTCAAGGATGACTCATGTTGTCACAATTCAGAGTAAGACATATTCAGGGTCAGAGAAATAGCTGCATGATTTAAGAGCATGTTTGCCTGCTGAGAGCCTCTGGTTTGAGCCCCAGTGCCACATAGTCCCGCAGCACTGGAACCTTGAGGGGCAACAATGACAGAGCCAAGAAGAGTGGGCCTTCGGCATCACTGGGTGTGTCCCACAACAAACAAATAGAAATATTACTCATTATAATAGATTAGTGGGAAATCTAGCCCCATCATTTCCTGTCACAGAAAATGTGTGTGTGTATATGAGTGTGTGTGTGTGTTTGTGTGTGTGTGTGTGTGTGTGTGTAAGAGGGAGTTGAGGGAGGGAGAAGAAAAGTGTCTGCCATAGAAGCAGGCTGATGGGAGTGGGTGGTGGGGAGAAACTCAGGAAGTGTACTCTGGTGAAACGATGGGTGTTGAAACATTTTATGACTGAAAGCAAATCATGAACAGCTTTTGTAATCATGTACCTCATGGTGATTCAATGAAAAATTTTTAAAGAAAGAAAAAATATTTGAGAGCTATTTGCAGAGAGAGAGAGTGATGCTGCAAAAATTTGCACTTTATCTTTACGGCTTTGGTTTATGAAAGAAAACAGAAAAGGTCTTCTTACGTGGCTCTTACCCTTCTGAAAAGGGTTGAAAGTACCTCTAAAAATTCCATGTCCCCAGAATCTCATAAATTCATACTATTTATAAATAAAGTTTTGCAGATATAATTGATTGCAATAAGATCGTGAGGGGGCTGGAAAGAGACCGAGCATAAGGTGCTTGCTTGCATGTAACTGTCTCGGGTTCAATCCTCAGCCCTACAACAGGCCAACAACCCCCAAGATAAACAATAAACTAAGGTCATGCAATAGCAGGATATAAGAGCCCTCGGTCTGGTCACCTGACAATGACAGGTACACAGGGATGAAACCAGAAGAACCACAGAGGCAGATATTCAGCTGGCCATACCAGCCACCATTAGATAAATGGATCAGATTCTCTCGAGATCTGCTGAAGGGCATATGTCCACACCTTTATTTGGGATCTGTGGCCTCCAGAAATGTGAGAGAATAAGTTCCTGTTGCTTTAAGATGCCACATTTGCCTTCACCTCAAGAAATGAACATGCCTTCTGGGGAGCTGAATCAGATCTATTCCATAAAGACTCCCTTCCCCCTGCTTCCTAAGTCCTGAATGGCTACTTCCCCTTCATCTAAACTTGCCTTTAGCCACCAAGGTCTTTGACCCTCACAAAACTACAACCAAAATCAAAGGATAAAATTTCTTCTTGAAATCGAGTACAATCAGCCTAATTGCCTTCCAGTGCCCTCCTTCTCTCTGGACTCCACTCTGAGAAAGAAGTTAAAGGATCCATCCCTAGTCAGGTGAGCCACCACCCCAAGGTCTTCTATAATACCAGCTACATGGCACTCAGAACAAGAGGCTATTTAAGGAGCAGTGCCCTTTAAAAGGGACCTTGCAAATGGGACTACATGAAGCTAAGAAGCTTCTGCAGCTCAAAAGAAATGGTGACCAAGATACTGAGAGTCCACAGAATGGGGAAAATTATTTTCCCAATACCTATCAGATAAGGGGTTAATATCCAAGATATATAAGGTAGAACTGGTAGAACTTTACAAGAAAAAACCTCCAACTCTTTCAATAAATGGGGAGAAGAAATGAACAGAAACTTTCTCAAAGAAGAAATACAAATGGCCAAAAGCACATGAAAAATGTTCTACATTGCTAATCATCAAGGAGATGCAAATAAAAACAATGGGATATCACCTTACACCACAGAGACTGGCATGCATCAGAAAGAATAATAAGAAAAAGTACTGGTGCAGATGCTGGGAGAAAGGAACTCTCATTCATTATTGGTGGGTATGCCAACTAGTCCAGCCTTTTTGGAAAACAATATGGGCATTCCTCAAAAGACTAGAAACTGAGCTTCCATATGCAATACCACTTCAGGTAATATACCCTTGAGGTGCAAAAACACACTGTAAAAATGACATCTGCACCTGTATGTTCATTGCAGCACTGTTCACAAAAACCAGAATCTGTAAACAACCTGAGTGCCTGAGAACATACAACTGGTAAAAGAAACTTTGGTACATCTACACAATGAAATATTGTACAGCTGTTAGAAAAAATGAAGTCATGAAAATTGCTTATAAATTGATTGACATGGAGAGTATTAAGCTGAGTAAAACAAGTCAGGAGAGGGACAGACATAGGATGACTGCACTTCTTTGTAGGATATTAAAAAAAAAACATAGTATATGACTAACATTCAATGACAGTAAAAACAAGGATGAAAGGTCTATGTTTGGAAGTCTGCTTCAAGGGCTGGGGAAGAGAGCATTTGGAATAGAGAAGGGACCGTTATGACAATGATGGCTGGAAGGGATCTCTCTGGATGAGAGGTGTGTGCTGAAAGTGGGCAAAAGACCAAATATGATAGTTTCTAAGTAGCACAAATGATAATGCCCAAAAGTAGAGAGAGGGGGAAGGGAGAAAGAGAAAGAGAGAGAGAGGAAAAGTGCCTGCCATAGAGGTAGGCTGGGGACAGGGACAAGAAAGATATGGGTGGTATTAGTGGTAGGAAATGTACACTGGTAGAGGGATAGATGTCAGAACACTGTATGATTAAAACCAGACCATGAAAGCTTTGTAACTGTATGTCACAGTGATTTAATAAATAAATAAACATGAAATGGTGGAACAAACAAAAGGCCTTACAGCTGATTCCTCAGCACGTAGAACACCACTAGGAGTCACTCCTAAACACAGAGCCAGGAACAGTCCCTGAGCAGTACTGGTACAGCCAAGCCTCTCAAACTTCCCCTACCACCACCACCCAAACCAGTTTTCTGTGCTTCCAACTGGGTTTTATTTCTGCTACCTGAGACCTTACCTAGTGAACCAAATCAATTAAGATACACCATCCTTATGATGTATGCAACCAATACACATTGCAGCACTTAGTACAATAGCTAAGATATGGAATAAACCTAGCTGTCCAACAACAGATGGATGGATTACAAAGTTTTGAAACAATACTCAATGGAATAGTATGCAAGGAAAGATGAAATCATGCAATTTGTTGCAAACTTGTTGAAACTGAAAGATATCACATTGAGTGAAGTAAGCCATCACTCAATCACTTAATCACTTAATCACTTAATCCCCGTTATTCATCGATTTACTCGAGCAGGTGCCAGTAATGTCTCCATTCATCCCGGTTGCGTGCTAGCATAGCCCAATGGTATCTGTTCTTTCTAGGAACATGCAGAGCCTCAAACCGATCATTCAGGGTCTTGACAAAGAAGTCTGACCATCTTGTAGGTGGGCATCCACGTGATCTTTTGATGTCCCGTGGAATCCAATCAGTAATGGCTCTAGTCCAGCGGTTGTCTGTAAACCTCATTACGTGTCCAGCCCATCTGATTTTTGATGTCTTGGCAAATGAGACAGCGTCCCTGATTCTTGAGCATTGACGAAGATCAGAACTCCGGATTCTATCTCTCATTTGAGTGAATCATGATATTCCAAGCATAGCTCTTTCGATTCCTCTTTGAGAGACCCGAATAGCGTTCTCATCCTGTTTTCATAGGGTCCAGGTCTCTGAGGCATATGTTAATGCAGGAAGAACAGTGGAATCAAAGAGATGTGCTCGTAGCTGGAGGTTCTTTGTCCTTTTAGTTATTTCTTCAACGTTCTTGAGGCATTCCAAGCAGCTCTCTTCCTCCTGCGCAACTCAGGTGCCAGGTCATTCATCATGTTGATTTCTCGACCTAGGTATATATAACTGTTGTATTCGGAGATGGTGATTCCATTGAGAGCGAATGGAGTATCAGGAACAAGGCTGTTTCTCATAAACATTGTCTTCATAAGATTCAGATGTAGTCCGACCTTTCCACATTCACGGTCAAAGTCGTTCAGCATTTGTGCCGCTTGGCTGATGTTTGGTGTTATTTGAACGATGTCATCAGCAAAGCGGAGGTGGTGTAGTTGCCGACCATCTATCTTCACCCCCATGCTTTCCCATTCCAGTCGTTGCATGATGTTCTCGAGGGTGACACTGAAGAGTTTTGGTGAAATGGTATCACCCTGCCAAACCCCTCTCTTGATATGGATGATTACTTCTTTGTAGAATGGTGAGATCTTGGTAGTGAATCCGCAATAGAGCTCACGAAGGATCCTGATGTATTGAGTTTGTACGCCCTGATTGGCTAGGGCTTCCATGACCACTTCCATCTCAACAAAATCAAAGGCCTTCTTTAAATCAATGAACGTTAGACAGAGCGGCATCTTGAACTCCCGAGAAACCTCAATGAGCTTAGTAATCGTGTGGATATGGTCGATGGTACTGAATCCTTTTTGGAATCCGGCTTGTTCACATGGTTGTTCTTCATCTAGTGTTCTGCTAATCCTATTCAGGATGACTTGAGTGAACAATTTGTAGACGACAGACAATAGGCAGATTGGGCAATAGTTGCCAATGTCGTGGATGTCTCCCTTCTTGTATAGTAGCACAGTCCTGCTGGTTTTCCATTGGGATGGAACCTTGCATTCAGACAGGTAGCGTGTGAAGAGCCGAGCCAATGTATTGATGAGTACTAATGGTAAGTTCTTCAGGTGTTCAAGTCTGATCTTGTCTGGGCCAGGTGCTCTTTGTTTCTTTACCGATGAGATGGCATGTTGGATTTCGGAAGGGAGAACATTGGGAACGACATATCCATCATGTGGTATGTGGTATGTGGGCAAGTGGACGTGGCTATTAAAGAGATCTGAGTAGAAGTCATGAATAATCTTCTCCATTGCCCTTCTCGAAGATGTGATAGATCCATCATGATGTCGGAGGGCAGTCATCTTGGTTTTGTAGTTGGTGAAGGACAGGCGGGCATTACAAATGCTTTTCCCAGCTTCTGCTGCATCTACCAGTACTGCTGCTCTCCTGTTTTTGAGGTCATCCTTGATGGCTTCTCTGCACTGTTTTGCCAGTTCGGATGTTCGCTTGTGGTTGCCTGAGGCATGTGTCAAGCCACGTTGGCGAATAAGTTCAAGAGTGTTCGAAGAAAGGCGGTTTTTTGTGGTTATCTCGCTCTTGGCATTCCTCTCACATTCATGGAAGTGCTGAATCATTCGATCGTGTTCCTCATCAATGTTGTCAATGACGGCATCTTCCCATGTTGCCGCAACAGAACCAAAGAGCTCCCAGTTGGTGGTCGTTCTGGGAGTCCTCTTCTTAAACCTTGCATTCTTTTCTCCTCATTCTGTGAGGTAGAATTTTGCACGAAGAAGACGGTGGTCTGATCCCGTTTGGAATTTTGGGACAACAGCATCATCGGTTAGGCAAAACCACCGATTGAATATGATGTGGTCTATTTCATTGTGGAACCGTCCATCGGGAGACTCCCATGTCCAACGTTTAGATTCAGCCTTTTGGAACTGTGAGTTACCATGGAAGGTTTTGGTTGACATGATGAACTCAGACAGTCTGTCACCCTGTTCGTTCCATTCTAGGCCATGGGTCCCGATGTGGAGTTCATCGACTGATCTTCTTGGTCCTATCTTGGCATTAAAATCACCGACAATGATCTTGTAGAAGGTGTGATCTTCTTTATAGAACTTCTCCAGCTCCTTGTAGAATTTCTCAGTTTCTCTTTCACCATAACTGGATGTTGGTGCACAGACAACAAAGATAGAAACTACCGGTAGTGAGCCACATCTATTCAAGTGTAATTGTCCGATTTGGGTTGTTAGGCATTCAAATGAATCAATGCTCGTGGCTAAGTTTGTGTTGACAAGGATACCGACACCACTGACACCTCTTTTATCACATGTTCCAAGGAACAGTTCTTCTCCAGTGTCGAAAATGGCATGATGAGATTGATGTCTTCTCGTTTCGGTCAGACCAATGATGTCGTACTTGATCTTTCGCACTTGTACCATAAGGTCTTCAATGGATGCAGTAGATACCAGCATACGAGCATTAAAAGTACAGACAATCATTTTTGTTTTTCTTCGTTTTGGCAGCCTATTTCTGCCATGGTATTTTATCAGCCTTTCCTTCCATATTCTTCTTGACTCTGCCATATTCAGGGTTAGGGGAATGAGATCCATTTATTACTGGATTTGGCATATCAATTTGGTCTATTTGGCATAAACAACGGATAGCTTGCCAGGCTCTGCCATGTGGGTGGGATATTTAAAGGTATCCTGAAAACTTAGAGAAAAGTAAATAAATAGTCACGTGGCCGCATTTGCGGCCGTGCGCTCCCGGGAGCTTGTTGTGATAATCTCTGGATCCTGGCCGTTGTTGGGGTTACACGGCAGTTGGAGGGTGTAACTGTCTAGCTACTGACAGGTCCAGTCCCAAACCGTGCAGGCTTGGAGATCTCAGCCCCGGGTCCCACACACCTGGGTTCCTCTGCCAGTTCTGTTATCCCTGAGGCTTATCCAAGTGTGTGGAGAGTAGCCCCAGTAAGGCCTTGGCTGGGGCCTGGAGGTCTTCAGCTGTTGGGCCCTGGCGAGGATAGTCAGGCACAGGGTAGGAGACTCTGCCTTGTGCTCTCCCAGGAGATTGTTGTGATAATCTCTGGATCCTGGCCATAGGAAATAAGCCATAGGAAAAACAAACAAAGATGACCTCACTTGCCAGTGTTATATAGAATAACTGCATGAAGGAATGTAATGTAGGTCATGGTCACGGTCCTCCCATTGTTCATCAATTTGCTCGAGCGGGCCCAGTAACATCTCCATCATGAGACTTTTTGTTACTGTGTTTGGCATATTGAATACGTCACGGGTAGCTTGCCGGCTTTGCCGTGTGGGTGAGATACTCTCGGTAGCTTGCTGGGCTCTCCGAGAGGGGCGGAGGAATAGAACTCAGGTCGGCCATGTTGGCTGCATACAAGGCAAATGCCCTACCCGCTGTGCTATCGCTCCAGCCCCAATAAAAGGGAAATGTCAGATCATCCTTGATTCCACAGTATAGAGAGGAGAAAGAGAAGAAAAGAAATCAAGAGGGAAAGAAAGAAGAAAGAAAGGGAAGTAATGGAAAATGGGACTCAGGGGAATAGTTATACCAGTGATGTGGGTATAGCCATAAATCCAAAGCACAGACTCAACAACACTGAACACATGAGATCAAAGCTACAGTCACAAAACTTTGAAATATCAAGAGGATGTGGGAGTGCGGGAGGGGGCATGGATACTGGTGGGGGAAGTCTGACTGGGGGTGGGGGTGCTGTTGAAATATTGTATGTCTAAACGTAACTATCAATAACATTGTAAATCATGGTTCTTAAATAAAAAATTTAAAATAAGTGATTGTTTTAAAAAAATACACAGTCCTTATCTCACGGTGATTCACTAAAAAATAAATAAATAAATAAATAAATAAATAAATCGATGAACAACGGGAGGACAGTTACAGTGACACAGTTCTTAAAAAGAGAACCAGTCTAAGGACATATCTATAAGAAACAAAGCATAGAGCACCCTCAGACTTTATTACATGTTATATAATAAAATATGATATGTATTATAAAGCTACAGATGAGGCCCTTGAAACTTGAAATAGCACATATTCTCCAGACTTCTCTAAATACAAGAACTGTGATCCACGTCACAATTTTTCAAGACATCTTATGTTAAAGGAAATGCAGAATTAAGGTCACGGCTTAAAATCTCTCTTTGGAATTATAAACAGGATTCAAAATGTCTCCTAATTACTTGGCATCAATTCAATTCACTTTAACAAACGCACACAGTACATCATATGCACAAAACACTGTGAAACCTGAGGCAACACGAGCAAGAGTAAGACATGAGCTTTGACTTCATATTTTAATCAGGAAGTCAGAGTTAATTAAAATGAAATCTCACCGGGGTTGAGCATGCAGCTGAAGGGTCAGCGCATATGCCTGACCCAAGGGTTTGACACCAGCAGCCCAAGCCCCAGGAGCACCTTAAGATGTCCTGAGACTCAGGCTATTAGATGCGGGTCCACAGCTGCTGCAACCAACAGATAAACAGATACATAAATGAAATAGCATGACTGAAAAACCAGGGATTCATCTTAATGGTAGAGTAAGTGCTTTGCATGTGGAGGCACCAGGTTCAATTCCTACCAGTTGTGCACACACACACACACACACACACACACACACACACACACACAGCATTTATTTATATCTTCTGAATATCTTTTAAGCGCTACAAACATGTCATCATAATTCTTCAGGCTATTTGACAGTAGAGAGAAAAGTGAACCCAAAAGAGATGAAGCTAGCCAGGATACACAGGGCTGAGGTTTGAAAGCAGTTTTCCCTCCTCTAAGCCAGTGAGTCTCTGTGACACTATTTGCTTTTCAGCAAAGGAGAGAGAGAGAGAGAGAGAGAGAGAGAGAGAGAGAGAGAGAGAGAGAGAGAGAGAGACTCAGTTCTTAGAGAGAAGGAAAGATACAGACAAGGTCCAGAGTACAGCACTGATGGGATATCCCCTGGCAGGCGGGCGGCATCCCTGGGGCAGCCCCGGATAGTGAAGGCAGGAACCCAGGGCATGGACCAGAATTCCCCAAACCTCAGGAAACCAGTGTGGGCCTGTGAGAAGGAAGGTCAGAGTAACTAATACGAGATGAGAATTAAAAAGAGAACCAGCTCTGTGAACTAGACCCTCAGATATTTTTGCCGCTTTGTTGTTGTGTTTGTTTTGTTTTCTTGTTTTTTCTAAGCCTGCCAGTGCTCAGAGTTTACTCCTGCCTCTGAGCTCAGGGATCACGTCTGAGCGTGATGGAGTACCATATGTGAGGTAGGGAATGGAACCGAGGTCAGCTGCATGCAAGGCAAGAGCCTTACCTGCTTACCTCTCTGACCCTGAAAGAAAAATTTTAATTGGTGAAGGAGAAAAGAAAGGAAGTGAGGAATACCTTCAATAAAGATTTTTTTTTTCAAAAAAAAATTTTTGGCGGGGGCTTAGACCACACCTGGCAGTATTCATGGCTCTGTGCTCAAGGATCACTCCTAGTGGGGCTCAGGGAATTATATGTGGTGCTGGGGTAAGCCACCTGAAGGAAGAATGCACTTCTCTCTGTGTTATTTCTCTAGCCCTTGGAATAAGCCAAATGAGAGAGAGATGGTATAGTAAGTAGGGCATTTTCCTTGCACAGAGCCAATCTGAGTTTGATCTCTAGCAACTGATATGGTACTCTGAAAACTGCCAGGAGCCAGGAATAAGCCTAGAACATTGCCAGATGTGGCCAAGAAAACAACAAACAACCATAACAAGAAACCCTCTCACTGGTAATTCTAGTGCACACAAAAATCTGAGAACTATTTGATATTTGACAAATAAATCATTCTGCCAAATTACTATTTTTAAAAAGGTCACTGAAATGAAAAGAGAGGTTAAAGAGAAAGTACAATAAAGGTGCTTGCTTTGCATGCAGCTGACCTGGGTTCTATCCTCACTATCATCTGTGGACCCCAGAGCACTGCCAGGAGTGATCCCTGAGTACAGAGCCAGGAGTAAATCCTGAGCACTGTCAAGTGTAGCCCAAAGTCCCCAAGCCCTCCCAAATAAACTTAAATTTTAAAAATTAAAAAAAAAATTAAAAAGGAAAAAAGAGTTCATTTTTGCTAAATACTAAAAATTTCAGTTTTACTTCCTACCTACATATAATGTGCATTTTAGGTATAATTGTTTCTCTAACAAACACTCATTGAATGCCTGGCTCAGAAAGAACAGTGGTAGGGCACTTGCCTTGCATTTAGTTGACCCAGGTTCAATCCCCAGCACGACATACAGTCTGATGCCTGAATCCAGAGCAAGGAGTAAGCCCTGAACACTACTAGGGCTTTTGTGTGTCCTGCCCCCCCCCCAAAAAAAAAGAAAAAGAAAAAAGAAAAGAGTAGAAAAGAAACAGGGCTGCATTAAGACACTAACAGATAAGTAAGAGATTTTCTGTTATTATGTCACAATCTATTAAGAAATAAATACCTGCAGAGTTGTAAGGTGACCAGTGCTTTACTGTGGTTCATGCAACAGAGCTCACCATCAGCTCTGCGGGGTGTATAGCAGGAAAGGGACATATGTCAAGGATGTTTTCCTTGGTAGACAAATTTAAGCTGTGCTTGAACAACGAAAAGGCACTCACCAGACTAATGAAAGTGGGAGTTCATCATTTAAATCAAACAGAAAAGAGAAAAAGAATAAATTTTTAAACCTACAGAATTACTTCTGGCAGTACTCATGGGACCATGTGAGATGGTGGAAATGAACTCGGGTCGGATGTGTGCAAGGCAAATGCCCTACCTGCTGTATTTCTCGCTCCAACCCACATACAAATCTAAAAAAGGCAATAAAACAAAGATAAGGAAATATCAGACAAATGGAACAAATTGAAAATGAAAAATGGTGAAATTAAATGCAAACATATCAGCAAGTACATTACACACAAATTTGCTAAATGTTCTGGGTCAGAGGTAAATTACTGAGAGTCTAGGTTTAATTTCAGTAGATACTGTTAATAAGAGATATTTAAAATTAGGGATTTGCTCCCCACGAGCGGCTCTCAGCACAGCCATGGCTCCAGAAGCACAAGGACTTAATGCAGTGCCCGGCAGCTTGCGGCAGAAAAGTGAATGGACTAGGCATTAATCCACGGCACCATGCCTGCCTGGGAGGGAAAGGGTGTTGCTCCCTTCCGCCTTTTTCCCCCTGGAGAGCAAGATGGTGGCCGCCTCGGAGCTCTTTGGAAAGCCAGGTATGAGCCCGTGGTGACGGGGCAACTGAAACCTCATGGGAAGGTGGGCGTTCCGGGCTTGTCCTTCACGCCCTACCGAGGTCACGAGTTGCCCCCCACGAGCGGCTCTCTGGCATGGCCATGGCTCCAGAGCCACAGAAACCAATCTCATAATTATCTGGCTCTCGACAGAAATACTTCCAGGCCTAATAAGTAAATTATCAGAAATCCAAAATCGTGCGGCCGCTATTGCTTGTAACTGGCTGTAGAAAACAAATTATTTTTCAGCAGGTCTGATTTGGGGGTGTAAACTCTAAGCAATAATGGTGCATCTTTTGTCAAAACAATGAATCTAATCAAAGTAGATAGAGTGTTAATTAGAATTTATCTGCCTCACAGGCATTGGGAGGGGTGGGCGGGGGGTATATTGGGGTTCTTTGTGGTGAAAAATAAGTACTGGTGAAGGGAAGTGTGTTTGATCATTGCATGACCGAGACTTAAACCTGAAAGCTTGTAACTTTTCCCACAATGATTCAATAAATAAATGATAAATAAATAAATAAAATTTTAAAAAATAATAAAATAAAATATAGGAATTAAAAATAAAGCCGTGGAGACAAATATCTCATTCAACTACTAACAAAATCATGTTGCAGCAATTACATTAAAAGCAAGATAAATTCCTTACTGAAGAGTGTTCATTATGATAAAAATTGAGCACACTGAAGATCACTGTTCAAAATTCATATGTGCTTAATAACATCCTCAAAAGAATAGAGAATGGGGACATAATTACAAGGAGTGGAGCAAGCACAAGGCACTGAATTCCAGTCTTCACACCACATGGTCGTTCAACACATTCAGATACAGCCCTGATGGGTCCTGAGCACCACCACCGTGGCCCTACTAGTCCTGAACACTGCTGGATCCAGGCAGAACTCACATCCTTCTTGAACTACTTCATGGGCATGAACTATTTCATTTCATCCCCACAAACACCACCTGATGATTCAAGGGTTATTGTCACATTTGAGGGAAAAAAAAATGGCCTCCTCTCGACTCAAGGCCAAATCATCAGCCTGAACTCGGACAATTTACAACAAATTGTTGTTTTTATCAACTGTTAATAACTAGTAAATCACCAAGAGTGGTATTACCAAAAAATTCTATTTACAATTCAAATGCCATCAAAATTACAGGATAGTCTTTAGAGATATAGATGTAAAATTTATATTTATAAAAGCAAGAAAGATGTTACTGCCATATCCCAGTAGTGGTTACTTTGAGGAGAGAAGAAGTATGGTAGAATTAGAAAAGAACAATCCTCTGTCGAGGAGTTTAGGGACTTGCCTTTAGGTTTTAAAAATTCAAAATCTAACTACCATATGATCCAGAAACCAACTTCTGGGTATAGATCCAAAAGTAATAAAAACAGGTTACCAAAGCATTAAATAATTTAGAGCAACATTGTCACTATGCAGCGTTTAATAGCTGTATGGTTAAAAAAAAAAAAAAAACACCTCACTAGAACCTTGAATCAGAAAGGCGAACCACTCCATACACTGAATCCAGTTGCTTCAGAATCACCCAAGTTACTGGTTCTCAGCCACCACCCTGAACCTACTGAATCAGAACCTAACACGATGCAATTATGCTAACTTCATTTCATCCCCACAACCACCACCTGATGATTCAAGGGTTGTTGTCACATTTCAGCAAAGAAAATGGTCTTCTCTTGACTCAAGGCCAAATCACTAGCCTGAACTCAGATAATTTGCAACAAATTCTTGTTTTTTTGAAACCACTTCTGCTTTCCAATAGTCACAGGTAGTTAGAGCCTCATGATGCTACAAGGCTTGAGAAAACTACATCCTAAGCTGTAGGAACCGACTTCTGAACCCAGAAAATGATGACCCTAAGTAAGCTGAGTCAAGGGCAAGGAGCCATGAAAGCAAGCAGGGATGATTCCTAACCTTTGTTTCCAAATGACACTCAAAAGTGGAGAGAGGAAAGGGAGCAGACAGTAGGTCCATGGGTAGAAGCAGCTCTGGAACTGTGTGCAGCGGGAGGGGTTACAGGACAGTCAATAAGGAATGATGGGCTGAAGCGATAGCACAGCAGGTTGGGTGTTTGCCTTGCATGCAGCTGACCCAGGTTTGATTCCCAGCATCCCCTATGGTCCCCTGAGTACCGCTAGGAATAATCCCTGTGTATTGCCGGGTGTGACCCAAAATGCAAAAAAAAATAAATAAAATAAAAATAAAGAATGTGTCTTAGGTCAACCATACTCTAGCAGCCACTGCTATTACCATTCCTCTATGAGAAATCTACAAAAGAGCTGTTGGAGAGTCCAAGAAATGAGAAGAATATAGAAAAAAGAAGAGGGAGATAGGGTAGGGTCAGAGAAAGGGAAGCAAAGATGAGTCCCCAGCACCACCTGCCCAGATACTGCTCCACTGTCCTTCTCAGAAGAACCTTGAGGGGTCCATGGAAGGGCACCACAGCATCCAGGACTTTAGAAAATGGTCCAAGGTGTTAAGGCACCCACTCTGCACTCCTGATAAACTTATTGTAGTCCAAAAATGCAATTCTGCTTAGCCAAACCTGTTTATGCTGGCCAGTTAAGAAAGGAAGCCCTTTGTATTGCTTAAGGGCAAAAGAATTAGATTAAGTGAGAGTTATCTGAATTTTTTTAATCTTGAAAATACAAAAGAAAATTCAGGCAGTATAATGCAAGCCATTCCCTACTGTTAGTCACAGGGATACTTAGCAATTTGCATATGTAGATGAAACCAATTACTTTAGATGTTTAGATGGGAGTTACTGACACAAAAGAGTCTCATCCAGATTAAAACCAATACCAGTCATTACTATCACTAGGAAGGCATACTTTCTCTTTCAACCCTTCATTTTCTAATTCTAGAAATTAGTCCAATTGTTCTCCAAAAGCTCTTTGATTTTTAAACGTACAGAAGAAGCAAACTGTTAACAGAAGTTTTTAGGAAGTGTGTTAATGGAAAGAAAATGGTTCTTATAATATTCTATATTTTAAAACATTTTCTAATGGGGATTAATACTTTTATAATAGAATGAAATCTACCTTTATTTGAATCCATGGTGATTCGAAGGCCAGAAAATTTTTTCTCTTGCTTCAGGATCTATCATGGCACTATTGACTAAAGGATCAGAGATACGAGGAAGTGATATTCCTTACAAAGATGCTAGTGAAGAACCCAAGAACTCAGTACCTGGTCTGAGTACCTGACATTTTAATTCATATGAGTGAATTTTACTGATCCTTTGGCTCACTTGTGAGACGTGATAGGCTCTTTCCTGGGACAAAAGCACATAGTGGACATACATAGAACATGTTTAACCCTTTACTGATCATTCTCTCTGTCCCAAGACTTACATATGTGGATATGGAATCTCAGGAAACTCTCATCTTCTACCAAAAACTTCCTGATCCGACACAAGTATTAAATTGGGTAGAACTCTGAAATTATCTGCCAGGGTAAAATTTTGCCACATTCTTAGTGTGATTGATTTAGTGTGTAAACACACAAAGAATAAAAGGCCGGCGGTCAGGCCATTTCCCCACTCCACGGAGGTCGATGGCGATGGTCAGGCAAAGGAAGGAAACGGGGGCCAGGCTGGTTGGTCTTAGCAGCAGTTTATTACATGGAAGAGATGTATGTCATGGAGGCCCCAGGATCTCTCAAACACGGGCACCTTTGTTCTCTCAGCTTCTGTCCTCAGCTTCATCTTCCCAGGTTCTCTGATGCACGTGTCCCCCCAGAGAGCCCTGAAATCTCCCTTATATAGATCATAGTACCCCTAAAGGGCGCAATATAATGATGTCATCAAAAGGAGTTACAGAAAGAACATTGAGGCAGCAAACATACATTGTTTCCTTACATCCGCAGGCCAGTAATCCTGGCCTCACCTTTTTACAAACTACAAGCATTTAGATTAGCACAACAAAGACCAGTCTGCTAGAGTTTGGAATCTACATCTCCAAAACCAGTCAGCCTGGAGCCAGGCATCTACATCCCAAAGACCAGGCCTGGCTTAGCACCTGGGATCTGTATACCTAAGGCCAGCTAGGTTCCTGAGAGAAAAGGGAAACTGTCTCAATATACTGAAATCATTTACTGAAGACAGTTTGAAGGGGAGAGAGCAGTCTCATCCAAGCTAGTCAGGACACACAGGAAACTGCTTCTAGGACGTGTTTCTCCTCTCCTTGTCCAACCAACATATAAGCATACATAATATTAATCATTTTGTATGGACACAGTAAGAAATACTTTGAGCTTATAGAATTGCTCTCCTAGGGCCATCTCGATCTCAGACTGCAGTGCTCAGGCCAGATATCTTTCCTATTCCTCGTGATGTCGGTGGGCCCCACGGGTGACTTATGTGAAGTGGGGAGGAGAAAGACAGTCACTTTCTCCCCACCCGCCTCTACCACCCGGAACCCTGGATAGACTAGGACCGGTAAAGTCTGCAGTGAGCACCTGCTCAGCACGGGCCTAAGCCCCGCCAGCCCCACAAGGTGGCCATCAAGCCACACCTGAAGTCCGCTTGATCTTCTCGGCACGGGAGTTAATCCCCACCACCGATTGCTCGGGGAGCCACGGACTCAAGCTGGGGCGAGAATTTGCTCTTCGCAGGAAAGGAGAGACCAATCCCAAGCCTTATCCGAGGTTTCTGGGGTTCTTGTCTCGCTCGCAGAAAAGAATTTCAGGAGTAGACGAGCAGTGAAGTAACAGGTTTTATTTGGAGGCTTTTGAAGAGGGAGAGAAAGGGATAAGCAGATAAGCGGGGGAATGGAGAGTAAGAGAGAGAGAGTAACGCGTCCAGAGGGAACGCGGGCTTCTCCAAGGGTGGAGAGAGCGCCAAGTGGGCTCTCGAGCTGGTTCTTATAAATCCTTCTGACTCAGAATGTTCTGGAATCTCCTTGGGGCTGGGTCGCTGGAGTCAACCGGATTGAAAGGGGGTTCGAGAATCATCTGACTTGGAATGTCCTGGAATCTCCTTGGGGCTGGGTCGCTGGAGTCAACCGGATTGAAAGGGGGGTTTTCGGAAAGGAGGAATTTCATGGGGAGGAGGCCCATATTTTCAGGGTCTGGGGATGGTCTTATCAAGTCTTTATTCTCTGTGTCCACAGGGTGGGTCGGCCCTAGAATTCTTCTATGAGACTTTGTTTCATTGCAGAGAGCCTTTCCCTATCTACCTGCCTACATCACTAGCAGCAGGGCCCTAGTCTCGTCGTTACTTTTGGATCATGACATCATTTGCCTATGATCAAACTCTTAACTTATAGTTAAGAATCGTGGCACCTTGGCCTGGCCCATCGCGATGCCAGGGTAGCACATAACTTACCGGCTTGCCCTCGTTTCATCCAGTCCCACATGGGGACCCTGCCCTTGGGGTACTAGGAAGTGAGGGCAACTGAGGCTTAAGTTAAGAAGGCAGATGCCCAAGAGTGAATAATATTCAAAGCCAATCAATTCCTAAGTTACCGAGCATATTAATTAATTGTCTTCCTGTATCTATACAAAAGGACATTGCGTTAAAGTAAACTGCTCAAAGACATAAGGAGAGGAGAAAGGCAATATTAACTTACAGTACAGCTTCAGTGTCTAAGAAGGATGAGACCTTACAAATTGGTTGGGGAAGAGAGCATAGAAGTGGTTACAGACTGACAAAGTAATGGGAGTGACTCGGGAGCACTGTGATGGGTACAATCTGATAAACCTAAGCTCCGTGTACTCCAACATTTAGGACAATCTACTTAACTAAATTTAGTGGACTGCCTCTATGTGCAAGATGAAATTATAACACTGATTCCTCATATGTCTGCAAAGAAAAAGTATATAACAGGCCTCTTACATACGGTGCCTGCAAGAGAGTGTCCAATAGAGGCAAAATCCCACTACATAGTTCTTTTCATAGAAACTATCAGCCTCCCTTCAGAACACAGAGGAGAAGGCTTGGGTAATACTTATATAATAATGCCAAAGATAAAAGGTAAAGGTAAAGGCCCTCCCGTTGATCGTCGATTTGCTCGAGCGGGCCCAGTAACGTCTCCATTGGAGACCTTGTTGTTACTGTGTCTGGCATATTGAATACTCTCGGTAGCTTGCCGGGCTCTCCGAGAGGGGCGGAGGAATCGAACCCGGGTCGGCCATAGTTGGCCGCTTGTAAGGCGAACGCCCTACCCGCTGTGCTATCGCTCTTTGGGCTGGAGCGATAGCCAAAGATAAATGAAAACTCATAAACTTACTCAATCATCCAAATATCTCTGAGGGCAAATTTCAGCTACATTCACCAGTACCTGCCCCCTGCTCTCTGACCTCTCATTCTCACCAGGCCTGTACTCTGGGGGGAAAGTTTTGTTTTTGTTTTTCAGTAAAACTGTTTTGTTGAGGTCAGATACTAATTCCGAGGAGAGTGTAGGATTCTCCAGGGAAAAAGCAAAAGCTGAAAGTAAGGACATTCATGCCCAAAAGGAGGACATGGGCAACCCCAGAGTAAGTTGCTATAAAATAAGGGGGAGATTAGTGCCCAAAGTTAGGATGTGGGGGACCAGTGTGGAGAACCTGAGGAGGTTATTTTTATGTCATACAGAAGAAGAAACCAAGGCACAGAAGGATCAAGTCACCCATCCCAGCCACAACAATAAAAAGGCATGATTCTAACCCAATTGTCTCTCTCTCAAAAGCCTATGGTTTCCCTGCTACGCCACTTGGTTGCTCCCTTACCACGATGTATGGTCATGAGTTTTGGCCAAAAATGGACTCAGAATTCTCACCCAGCTCTGAGGGGTAGGTAATCAGAAAGTTCTATATTTGTTGGAAGCAAGAGGAATATTAGTGGGGAAATATTAGTGGGAAATATTAGTGGGAAAGGAAGAGAAAAAGAAGTGAAAAGTACACTCTAGATGGATATAGATTTCTTTTGTTTACTTACCTTGCACCCCCACCACCTTTTTCCAAGCCCCCTGTGCAAAATAAAGATATGAGCTACAATTTCTATGCTACTTGCATCCAGGGCTACTGAAACTTCAGATTCTCAAATGTCAACATTTTAACTTTTTCAGATGTCTACTTTTTTACATTTCTACAAATTTTTTAAATCTCTAAAAATTAAAATTTTCTAAAGATCCAAATATGTCTAAAATATCTAAGATTGGGGAGGATTTGATCCTGTGAGCAGTGGAATTTCCTCAGTTATTAGTCAACCTTTAAAGAGACATATACATGGGATATACATCGAGAATGAGATAGAGTAATAGGGTGAAAGGCAGGGAAAAATACTAATTCTTTATTATTATTTGGGGGGGTGCACACCCAGCAATACTAAGGGGCTACTTCTGGCTCTGCACTCAGGAATTACTCCTAGTGATACTCCGGGGACCATATGGGATGACAGGAATCAAACCTGGGTTGGCTTCATGCAAGGCAAATGCCCTACCCACTGTTCTATCACTCCAGCCCTTATTATTATTATTATTATTATTATTAGTGTTTTTGTGTGTGTGTGTGTTCTTGAGGAAAATGCCTTTTGGGCACCATCATTTACAGGACCATTAATAACAGAGTTTGGGACATTTAATGTTCCAGATCCAAAGACATCACATGACCCCAGGTTCTTACTTGCCTCTTCCTATTTTTGGATGCTTTCTGCCTCTGCCCCTTTCAGACTTTTGCCCCAGGACACAGAGGCTAGCCACTGTTCTTGGCACTGGAATTGAGTTCCCCGCTGGGAGGTGAGGAAAGCCCCATGTTGCAAGCCTGATTTCACGCCCCTAGTTCACGCACTTTAGTTCTGTGTATCTTTAACATCTTAAGGATCCAATAGGCTTTGAGAAACACAACTTCTGTTCTACTTGGAAAGCCAATTCTAAGTGCCAGACCAAGAAAACTTGAGACAGAGTATTCATGCTGCAGAAGTCTCGAGTCTGCTTACGGGAGTATCACTGCAGCTAAGAAAATATTAAGAACCTGGACAGACAGCACAGCGGGGAGGGTGCTTGCCTTGCCTGCAGTTGACCCCAGTCACATTCCCAGCACCACAGAGGATCCCCTGAGCTCCCACAGGAGTGATTCTGGAGCACAAAGGCATGAGTCAGCCCTGAGTACATTAAGAAGCACAGCCTCATCCAAGAGGAAAAGATAGTATTAAGAGTATATCTTAGAATTATGGGAGAAATTGTCTGCCATAGAGGCAGGGGGAGGGCTGGAAAGGAGGGGCAGTAATACTGGGGACATTGGTGGTGGAGAATGTGCACTGGTGGAGGATGTTCGATCTTTACATGACTGAAACTCAAACATGATAGTTTTATAACTGTCGCTCAGGGTGATTAAATTAAAAAAATAAATAAAAGAGTATCTCTTAGTAAAACAAAGTAAACTGAGTAGAGAACCAGATTCTGTTCGTTGTTTGGGGACAGACCAGGGTGTTGGGGGGTGGGGCACTCAGGGGGCACCATATGGAGATCTGGGATGGCAGAGGTTGTGTCTCCCCCAGGACTTTCCTGCTCCCTGGCCCTGGTCTCTGCTTTTGAGAACAAGACCCTGACACACTCTGATACAATAGAAAACGCATGAAGGGCCACAAGCTTCGGCCCAGCGGGGTCGCCCACTACCCATGACACAACGCACAGAGTAGCTGGCTCAGCTGTTGCTCCCTGCAGCCCCCATCTGCTCCAAGACTTTCTGATTCACCCCCAAGGCACAGAAAGCTCCAGGGATCCCTAAGAGCACAGGGACACGTGCATGTTGTGGCAGGGACATAGCCTGGCATGGCCTCAGACGCTGTGGGAAGGCAGAGCGGGCTGCACCCTCTCCGCCCTGCGGGGCGGGGTCCCTTTGGCACTGCCCTCCTTCTGTTGGGATCGGGAGTTCCCTAGCCCTGGGAGGCGCGGAGAGACCAGATAGACACAATTCCTGCAGGAGTAAAAACGGGGTTTATTTAGACCAGCATGCTGGGGCTTCGCAGCATACCCCAAAATGGGCAGTGGCTGAGAGAGCCCCGAACTTCCTCAGAGGGGATCTTATATAGGCCTTCACTGGCCGTTACAGCAAAGCCCGCACATTTCATAGCCAATAGATTTGTAACAACATATACTTTCTTAACCAATCCATTTAAAAGTACCTCACTCCTTAGCCTATAGATTCAAAGATCAGCATTTACGTACATCAATTGTCAGCACAAGCAAGGTTATAGCTGGAATCATTAAGCCTTAGGTAATCTCCCTTGACCATCCTCGTTTTGAGTTACCCAAGTCTGCAGGGTGCTTTAGTGAGACAATACATTCCAGGAAAGGGCAATTTCCCCCAACCACCCGCATCCTGAGTTATCCTTTACCCAAATCTGCAGGGTGCTTTACTGAGACAATACATTTCAGGAACAGTAAATACACCTGAATCCTGTCACACTTGGTTTAGAAAGAAGTTATGCCCTGTTCACTTTCCAAGTCCCCTCTCCCCCAGGTGCAAAGCAGCCAAGAAGTTTTACAGAAAGCAATGTTGCAAGTTAGCTAAAGTACACAAAAATTTGATGCCCTAATATGGATTCTTTCACTTCCAGGGCCTCCCGGGGCGCTAAGGGGCATTCTGCCAATGTTCCAGAAGCAGAGGAGCAGGAGTTGGTGCTTCCCCAAGAGGAGGCCTGGGGTCTGTCCCTGGCAGCCAAAGGGGCATCAGGGGGTGCCCAGCCAGCAGTGGGAGTGACCCCTGCGGGCTTCTGGGTTTGTGGAACAGAAGGAAGAGATGCATGAAAAAACACTCAACCAGTCTCAATTAAGAAAATATTAACACACAAGGCTGAACCTGTAACAACATGTTAGTTATCTCTTCTACAAGGGCTTAGTGGCTCCAGGGTGAGATATAACAATCTTTAAACACTTTCATCTAAAGAAATTTTTTGGATCATTTTTAACAAGTTAATCATCACAAGCAATACCAAATAAATCATTTAGGGCCTGCTCTTGGGGCAGGCTGGGGTGGCGGTTGGGAAAACTAGAAATAATGGCTGTGGGAAGGTGTAATGATGGTGGAATTGGTATTGAAATGTTTAATGTAATAAAACATAGTGAACAACTTTATAAAAAATAAAATAAACCTTTTTTAAAAAGAAAGATAAAGAGAAATGCTCAAAGTGCATGCTGCCAACAAGACCAGAATTTCTGCAAAGCTCTTCTCTGAGGGAATCCAGCTTAGACTTAGGTCCAGTCTAGGGGAAGGAAGGACTTGGAGGATGGAGTGGTCTAGCTAATAAATCTCACTTGGCTGAGAAGCAGTGGGGGTGGGGGCAGAAGAAATAGGGGAGAAGGCTACAACTCTGCATTTCAAAAGGTGACATGGTGGATTCAAAAAGGAGGAAGCAGGATGTGGTTTTGCTACTGAACTAAGTCAGGGAGTGAATGAATGGTTTCACTCACCTGCTGACCATAAACAAAGTAAATAGACTGCCCCAAAAAGAAATAATGAAGCTCTGGAACCCACTGAAAATTACTAGGGTCTTGTCTGAAGGAGAGGAGGGGGGTGTCATTTTGGTATGAGAAGACACTGGGACTTTGGGGGTAGCCTGGTGAATCTTAGGCACAGGTAAAGGTGTTCAGCTCCACTCATCAAATTGTAGAGCATTTGCCTCAAGGATAAATTAACTGAAAATGAAGTGAATGAGAAAAAAGAGAAGTCCGGGTAAGAAATAGTTTAAAGTGGGCTCCATAATCCTGACAGCCCAGCAGGAGCATAGCAAATCAGATGGGAAAGTCACACAGGAGCCCACTAAGCTCAGTAAGCAAACATAACAACACAGAAGATTCAACTCAAACAAATAGCGCAGCAAATCCTCAGACAATGACTTTAATAACCCTACTTTGAGATAGAACAATTTTCACAAATTTTCTTTCATGGAACCATTTTTTTTTGATAATTCCACTTGCCATTTTTGTGTAATAAGGTAAAGGTAAAGGCCCTCCCGTTGATCGTCGATTTGCTCCAGCGGGCCCAGTAACGTCTCCATTGGAGACTTTGTTGTTACTGTGTCTGGCATATCGAATACTCTCGGTAGCTTGCCAGGCTCTCCGAGAGGGGCGGAGGAATTGAACTGGGGTCGGCCATGTTGGCCGCTTGTAAGGCGAACGCCCTACCCACTGTGCTATCGCTCCAGCTCCTTTTGTGTAATAAGAAATTAAAATAAATTATTTTGTGCCTTCTAAGGGGGCAGACTTGGCAGGGGGGTTGGGGAGTGACTGTGGATACTGGTGGAGGGAAGGTCACACTGGTGGGACTGATGTTGGCACATTGAATGCCTGAAACAACTGTATTATAAACAACTTTGTAAACCACAGGATATTAAGTATTTTTAAAGCCAAAAAAAAGGGGTTGCTCTGTGAGTTAAACAGATGACTGAAAGGGCTGGAGTACAGACTGTGCAAGCCAAGTTTAATGTTCATTCCATACACTGCACTGCCCTCAAAGCACAATAGAGGGTAGCCCCAAAAGGCAGAACAAAACAGTGGGGGGAGGGGCTGGCGTGACAGCACAGCGGGTAGGGCTTTTGCTTTACACATGGCCGACCCAGTTTGATCCCCAGCATCCCATATGGTCTCCTGAGCACCTCCAGGAGTAATTCCTGAATGCAAAGCCAGGAGTAACCCATGAGCATTCCTGGGTGTGACCCAAAAAGCAAAAACAAACAAACAAACAAACAAAACAGTGGGCTCCAGCCAAACCTTTGAGATGTGACATATTTTTGTTTTATTTGGGGGCACTGCCTGGTGATACACAGGGGTTACTCCTGGCTTTGCACTCAGGAATTACTCCTGGAAGTGCCTGAAGAACTGAACCCGGATCGAGTATGTGCATGGCAAGTGTTTTACCCACTGCATTATCTCTTTAGCACTGAGATGTGACATGTAATATGAATAGTGTGTATGGTTCATTTAGGAGGTATTGCAATATTCCTAAAAGAAAAATATGGCTGGAAAAGCTTGGAGAGGAAATAAAGCAAATCAAAGGGGAGAAACACAGTAATAATTTTGAAAAGCAACATTTTTCCTATGAGTATGGGTAGGGTAGCTAAAAATTTTTGAAAATTTTCTTTTTTAAGGCCGCAGTGTTCACGCACATTCAATTTAGGGCCACAGTGAAACTGAGGTATTAAAACAAAAAGTTTACTTTCAGCAGCACATTCCATTTTGTAATTACTTATATCCCAACTGAAGTTCCCTCTTCTTTCTTTTCTATCACATTTTACCAGGGAAAAAAAGTGAATTAAAAATTCACACTTGTAGGAGCTGGAGAGGTAGGGCACTTGCCTTGCACACAGCAGAATCAGGTTCAATCCCTGGCATCCCATATGGTCCCCTGAGCCTGATTCCTGAATACAGAGCCAGGAGTAAAACCCTGAGCACTGCCAGGCATGACCCCAAAACCTAATCAAATCAAATCAAATTTGTGTTCACAAACTCCAATATAATTGTATTTAAAATGTTAACGTGCAAATTAGGCTCTGTGAGTTTACTTTACTTTTAAGTCAGATTGGTATTTAAATTTAAACAATATCTAGGGGAATGGTCTCAGCATGGTGGTGGCTGGTCCTGGAGGTCTCCGGCTGCCGTAGCCCTGGCAGGGGCGGGGAGGAAAGCTCAACCCGCTCCCCTCCAAGGGACTCCGGGAAGGAACACCGAGGCGCGGGGGCAGAGACTGCACTGCTCTCGTCCGGGATCTGGATGTTATAGTCTCTGAGTCTTGGCCGCTGATGGGATTACACGGCGCCAGGGGGCCAGGTGGTGGGTGTGACCCCCGCCTACTGGAATTTGGAGGATCTGGGTGGAAGATGCTCGACTCCAATTCGAGTAGGCTTGGAGGTCTCGGCCCCGGAACCCGCGTGGCTTTGTCCCTCTGCCAGTACCTTCAGGTGTGCGGAGAGTGGTCTCAGCATGGTGGTGGCTGGTCCTGGAGGTCTCCGGCTGCCGTAGCCCTGGCAGGGGCGGGGAGGAAAGCTCAACCCGCTCCCCTCCAAGGGACTCCGGGAAGGAACACCGAGGCGCGGGGGCAGAGACTGCACTGCTCTCATCCGGGATCTGGGGGGGGGTCACACCCACCACCTGGCCCCCTGGCGCCGTGTAATCCCATCAGTGGCCAAGACTCAGAGACTATAAAATCCAGATCCCGGAACCGCGCGGCCGCATTCGCGGCCGCGCGACATCTTATTATCTCATTCCTACTTTGGACAAACTTGCAGGCTGTCGAATGTAGCCTGCCCACAGGGCAGAGTCTGGCAAACTCCCCGTGGCCTACCAAATATGCCAAATACCAGTAACATGATGGGTCTCATTCTCCTAAAGAGCCCTGAATATAATCTCAGGGCTAGGATGAAAGAGACGTTACTGGGGCCTGCTCGAGGCAATCGACGATTAACAGGATGATGAAATGAAATGAAAAATCTAGGGGAATCAGGACGTTTTAAAGATGGCCCTACCCATAATATGGTAGTGTCCTGGCCATGCAAAGAAGGTGGTGATGAGACATTCCAAAGCTGACCTAGCTCCCAAGACAGCCCTAGCATGTAGGAGGAGAAGATAGAGCATCTCAGAGATGACTGCCACATGCAAATGTTGGTATCTTGTTACCAATAAGGGAACAGGTAAGTCAGGAGAGAAGCTCTTAGTCTTATTTTGGGTGAGTGATCACTTTGTGATTACAAAAGAACATGTGGAAGTTTTTCAGTATGTGGTAGAGCAGGACCTTGGGAGCAAAACCAGAACTTGGACGTCATCCCTATAGATGTCTGGCTCGAATCTGAGAATAGAGACATCTGACAAAAGAGAGCATCATAAGAGGAAAAGCAATGTAATTTTCCTTTAGTCATAGAATCTTTTCCACATAAGTCATTCTAACAGAACTAAAGCCTTGCTACCTGTTCATGACGTGTGTGGGAGAGCACTGAGGGAAGGCAGCTTCGCTCAGGGAGGACGTGTGACTGGGAGGGAGCTGGAGGAGGCAGCAGCAAGAGCAGCAGAACATTTGATGGATCATTCTCCCGGTGGCTTGTGCGAAATCTAGATTCTTCCTGAATACAAACATGAGCCGACTGTTGTAAGTAAATTTGCTTCCAGATTCCAGGGGAGATAAGTCAACATGGTTCTGAAGCTGGCTCATTCTCGTGCGGGGGCAGGAGAGGATCACACAGAGGTCTGAGGACATTGTGGGAAAGATAGGTAAGCTGAAAGCCATGAGTCAGAAAGAACCAAGTCTTTTTTTTTTTTTGCTTTTTGGGTCACACCTGGCGAGGCACAGGGGTTACTCCTGGCGGTGCTCAGGGGACCATATGGGATGCTGGGAATTGAACCCGGGTCGACCGTGTGCAAGGCAAACGCCCTACCGGCTGTGCTATCACTCCAGCCCCAGAGAACCAAGTCTTAACTCAATCATGATAGACACGCGTCTCCAGAAAGGCCCAGATGGGCAGAGAGTGGACGGGCATTAGCTCCTCTTTGATGCACAAGGGAGGGAAGAAATGATAGAAGAGGATGGGGGAAATGATGCTCCCTGCTCTACAATGTCACCATTTGACTATTAAAATACCATGTACAAGAGTTTCCTGCCCCCACACCTGGCTGTCCTCGCCGGGGCCCCTTGGAGGGGGCCAGGTTGAGTTTCCCTCCCTGCCCAGAGCAGAGCTCTGGCAGCCGAAGACCTCCAGAACCAGCCACAACCATGCTGAGACCACTCTCCACACGCATGAAGGTACCGGCAGAGGAACAAAGGCATGCGGGTCCCGGGGCTGAGATCTCCAAGCCTGCTCAGATCGGGGCTGAGCATCCTCCACCCAGATCCTCCATCCTCCAGTAGGCAGGGGTCACACCCACCAACTGACCTCCAGTGCCGTGCAATCCCATCAACAACCAAGACCCAGAAACTATAAAACCCAGCTCCCAGAAGCGACATCTTATTATCTCTTTCTTACTTTGGACAACCTGGCAGGCTACCGAATGTAACCTGCTCACACAGCAGAGTCTAGCAAACTCCCTGTGGTGTACCCAATATGCCAAATATCAGTAACAATGATGGGTCTCATTCTCATAACCCTGAAAGAGCCTTGAATATGGCACTTTTTAAATCTCAGGGCTAGGACGAAGGAGACATTACTGGTGCCTGCTCGAGGCAATCAACGAACAACAGGATGATTGTGATCGTGATCATTGTACAAGAGTCTGGAGACTGACTTAGGAGCTATTGGCCTGGTGACCAAAATGCAGCCTTTCCCACATTAATTAGCACTATATTAGGATGATTTATGAAATCTACCTATTAATAGATGGCATTCTGTCACTGTCACTGTCCTCCTGTTGTTCATCGATTTTGTCTAGCGGGTCCAGTAACATCTCCATTGGAAACTTTGTTGTTACTGTGTTTGGCATATCGAATACATCACGGGTAGCTTGCCAGGCTTTGCCGTGCGGGCGAGATACTCTCGGTAACTTGCCGGGCTCTCCGAGAGGGGCGGAGGAATCGAACTCTGGTCAGCCATGTTGGCTGTGTGCAAGGCAAACGCCCTACCCGCTGTGCTATCACTCCAGCCCAGATGGCATTCAGCTACTGGAAATTAAAGCAATTACAAAAATCTAAAACAATTACAAAAATCTGAAATTAGGTATTCAGAGAGACTGGTAAGACAGTGCAGTAGGTAGATCACATTTGATCTCTGGCACCCATTTGGGCCTCTCAGCCCTCCAGGAGTCATTCTTGAGCACAGAGCCTAAGCTACCCACATTTCACCTGAGCTGTGGACTCTCAGCTTGCTCCCCTCTGGGGAAGCCCATGTTCAAGACTCTCTCCCTCCCTCTCGCACTCCCTCCCTCTCTCTTCTCTCTCTCTCTCTCTCTCTCTCTCTCTCTCTCTCTCTCTCTCTCTCTCTCTCTCTCTCTCCCCTCCCTCCTTGCCTGCCTCCCTTCCTCCCCCATCCCTCTTTCTCTTCTCACATATCTCTAAATAAAATTATTTCAAAAGTAAATAAAATTATGTATTCTATTTTACTCATGCAACAAAGTCCAGTGTTCGGCCTTTTATCAGCAAAGCAGACTTTCTTTCCTTTCTTTCCTTTCTTTCTGCTCAACTGCTCTTACTCTGTGATTGTCACCTTGTGATCACCTCCAAAATCACATCAATGGGCCATCTTTGAAGCGTTCAGAATAAGAGAAGGAGCACATGGAGGGTGCGGGATCCCGGAGGAAAAGAAAAAAGAAAAAACAGGTTCCAAAAAGAGCCGAGAGCACCGGCAAGTTCCAGATGGAGTAGGCACCACATCCCGCCTCCCCCAGATGGAACCCTGGTGACCAGAAGCCTCTACAAACACAGCTCGAGTATGCGGGAACGAGGACTTTTTCTCAAATCTGCCGGACTACACCTTCCAGGTAACCTCTGATTCCGGAAGTCACGCCCACAGCCCGCCCCCCAGCGCCATCTTTGAAGCGTTCAGAATAAGAGAAGGAACACATGGAGGGTGCGGGATCCCGGAGGAAAAGAAAAAAGAAAAAACAGGTTCCAGAAAGAGCCGAGAGCACCGGCAAGTTCCAGATGGAGTAGGCGCCGCATCCCGCCTCCCCCAGATGGAACCCTGGTGACCAGAAGCCTCTACAAACACAGCTCGAGTATGCAGGAACGAGGACTTTTTCTCAAATCTGCCGGACTACACCTCCCAGGTAACCTCTGATTCCGGAAGTCACGCCCACAGCCCGCCCCCCAGCGCCATCTTTGAAGCATTCAGAATAAGAGAAGGAACACATAGAGGGTGCGGGATCCCGGAGGAAAAGAAAAAAGAAAAAACAGGTTCCAAAAAGAGCCGAGAGCACCGGCAAGTTCCAGATGGAGTAGGCGCCGCATCCCGCCTCCCCCAGATGGAACCCTGGTGACCAGAAGCCTCTACAAACACAGCTCGAGTATGCGGGAACGAGGACTTTTTCTCAAAACCGTGCGGCCGCTTATGCGGCCGCGCGACATCTCTCCATATACAAAGTGATCAATGAGAAGTAAACCACCCAATCTTTCTCCCTGAAAATCAGAGTTAAGTTTGGAGCATGGCCACAGCCCCAGAAACACAAGGACTTAATGCAGAAACCAGCAGCTTAGAGCAGAAAAGTGAACGGACGATGAGTTAACCCAGGCCATCATTTCTGCCCAGAGGGGAAAGGGTGTTGCCCCATTCGCCCTCTCTTCTTTGGAAAGAAGGACGGCGGCCGCATGGGAGCCTTGTGGACAGCAGGTATGAGCCGGGGGTGTGGGGGGCGACTAAAACTTCACGAGAAGGGGGGCATTCCGGCCCGTCCTTCACGCCCTACCGAGGTCAACAGTTGCCCCCCACGAGCGGCTCTCCAGCACGGCCACAGCCCCAGAAGCACAAGGACTTAATGCAGAACCCAGCAGCTTGGAGCAGAAAAGTGAAAGGACTATGCGTTAATCCAGGCCATCAAGTCTGCCGGAGGGGAAAGGGTGTTGCCCCATTCGCCCTCTCTTCTCTGGAAAGAAGGATGGCGGCCGCATGGGAGCCATGTGGACAGCAGGTATGAGCCGGGGGTGTGGGGGCGACTAAAACCTCATGGGAAGGGGGGCGTTCCGGTCCGTCATTCACGCCCTACCGAGGTCACCAGTTGCCCCCCACGAGCGGCTCTCCAGCACGGCCACAGCCCCAGAAGCACAAGGGCTTAATGCAGAACCCAGCAGCTTGGAGCAGAAAAGTGAAAGGACTATGCGTTAATCCAGGCAATCATTTCTGCCCAGAGGGGAAAGGGTGTTGCTCCCTTCCGCCCTCCTCCCTCTGGAAAGAAAGATGGCGGCCACATGGGAGCCTTGTGGACAGCAGGTATGAGCCGGGGGTGTGGGGGCGACTAAAACCTCATGGGAAGAGGGGCGTTCTGGTCCGTCCTTCACACCCTACCGAGGTCACCAGTTGCCCCCCACGAGCGGCTCCCCAGCATGGCCACAGTCCCAGAAGCACAAGGACTTAATGCAGAACCCGGCAGCTTGGAGCAGAAAAGTGAAAGGACTATGCGTTAATCCAGGCCATCAAGTCTGCCGGAGGGGAAAGGGTGTTGCCCCATTCGCCCTCTCTTCTCTGGAAAGAAGGATGGCGGCCGCATGGGAGCCTTGTGGACAGCAGGTATGAGCCGGGGGTGTGGGGGCGACTAAAACCTCATGGGAAGGGGGGCGTTCCGGTCCGTCCTTCACACCCTACCGAGGTCACCAGTTGCCCCCCGCGAGCGGCTCTCCAGCACGGCCACGGCCCCAGAAGCACAAGGACTTAATGCAGAACCCAGCAGCTTGGAGCAGAAAAGTGAACGGACTATGCATTGATCCAGGCCATCAAGTCTGCCGGAGGGGAAAGGGTGTTGCCCCATTCGCCCTCTCCTCTCTGGAAAGAAAGATGGCGGCCACATGGGAGCCTTGTGGACAGCAGGTATGAGCCGGGAGTGTGGGGGCGACTAAAACCTCATGGGAAGGGGGGCGTTTCACTCCGCCCTTCACGCCCTACCGAGGTCACCGGTTGCCCCCCGCGAGCGGCTCTCCAGCACGGCCACGACTCCGGAACACAGAAACCAATTTCTTAACTATCTGACTTTCAGTAGAAATACTTCCAGGGTCAATAGGTAAAAGAGCAGAAATCCAAAACCAACATTTAATTCTTGAACCCAGCCGTAGAAAGCAAATCACTTCACAATGCTTTTTCAGCATGTCTGATTTGGGGGGGGGGGGTAAACTCTAAATAATAGTGGTGAATCTTTTATTGAAACAATGAATCTAATCAAAGCAGATAGAGTGTTAACTAGAATTCATCTGCCTCACAGGGACGGGGAGGGGTGGGGGGGTGGGGTTTTATTGGGGTTCTTCATGGTAAAAAATAAGTATTGGTAAAGGGAAATGTGTTTGATATTTGCATGACTGAGACATAAACCTGAAAGCTTTGTAACCTTTCCCACAGTGATTCAATAAATAAATAAAAAAAATAAAAAAACAAAATCACATCAATGTTCCACATAAACCACAAAGGGAATTTCAAAAATAATTTACACAGATCACATGATCACATTCCCCAGTGATTAAGTAGAATCAACAACCTTATTTTTGTAAACTAGTTGGAATAAATCCATAAAAAGTTGGGGAAAAAGACAATGTAGAAAGACATTTATGGAATGTTTTTCTTGAATAGACAAGAGGGAATGGCATCTAGTGCACAATGTCATTTCCCTAATTCTAAAGTTCCTAAGAAATATTTCACTGGGTCCCAAATGTGGATAAAATTGGAACTGAAAAATTGCAATTGCATTAATGGTTATTTTCTGCCAAGTTAACTTCTTGATGAATTTTCTGCTTTGCCTGGTTACAGAAAGACCAGAAAATGAAGAAACACAGGTGGGGGTAAGGAGTTAAGGGCCATGAATGGGGCGATCAGAGGGGTCCAGAGTCAACACGTACTGGCAAAGAAGGACTTGAATCTTTTCAGGGGGAGTAGTGCTAGACCTAGGTGTCCAGAATCATGTACAAAGTGGAAGAGAAATTTGTTCAGGCCAGCACTGGGTCAGAAAGTGTCAAGGTACATGAGGGACTAAGGCTGGAATAGTTTTTACTTAGCCCTCCTTCATCCAGCTGATGACTGGTGGCCAGTGCCCCAGGATTCTGACAACTGCTGCTGAAGAACATGTTTCACATCTCCTGCATCTTCTTCACGTTTAAAGAGAAGGGAGGTTCGTAAGTCAGATAAATTCAATTGATTGGTGAAGAATAAAGTTGAAGAATGTTTTAGTGATAAACATCATGTATTATATGCTGATGCTGATTTTTAATGATGCACATCTGAAATTTATAATGCTGTATTACTTCAATTAAAACTCTTTTAAGCTTGTTCTTCAAGTTCGAGTTTTTCCTTGAAGACATATCTTGCTTCCTTGTCTCTATGTTCCTTTGCTTACCTAATTCACTCTGGAGGAGCCTGTGTTCTCACTTGAACACGTACTTCTTTCTCTCTCCTCACATGTTTCTAAAAGAAATTATTTTAGGAAGAAGTTGCAGTTTCTATTTATGTTTTGTTTCTTTTTGGGTCATACCCGGAGATGCACAGGAGTTACTCCTGGTTCATGGACTCAGGAGTTACTCCTGGCGGTGCTCAGGGGACCATATGGGATGCTGGGAAACGAACCTAGGTTGGCTGCGTGCAAAGCTCTACCCGCTGTGCTATTGCTCCAGCCCCCTTATTATCAGTGTTAACCTAAACCAACTCACATCATTATTATTCTCCTTGCTTCTTCCTAACAAAATTAGCTACTACTTACTTTGGTTTTTTTTTTGTTTGTTTCTTTGTTTGTTTTATTAGTGAAATACCATGAGGTACAGTTGTAGACTTACAAACTTTCGTGCTGAGGTTTCAGTTATACAATAATCGAGTACCCATCCTCCACCAGTGCTCATTCTCCACCACCAATGATCTCAGTAGCCCTCCCACCCTGCCTCTGTGGCAGGGTATTCCCTTTTGCTCTCTCTTTCCTTTAGGGTGTTGTAGTTTGCAATAGAGGTACTGAGTAGCCATCGTGTTTGGTCTATAGTCTACTTTCAGCACGCATTTCGCATCCCAAGCGATTCCTCCAAACATCCTTTACTTGGTCTTCCCTTCTCTATCTGAGCTGCGTTTTCCCCCAGCATGTGCTGCCGGCTTCCAAGCCGTGGAGCAGACCTCCTGGTACTTATCTCAACTATACTTGGGTGTTCGACTCCCATTCTGTTACTTTAAATTCCCCAGACGAGTGCTGTCTTTCTATGTCTGTCTCTTTCTTTCTGTCTCATTTCACTTAGGATGGTACTTTCAAGGTAGAACCATTTACATAATTTAGGTATGTAAATTTCATGACTTCATCTTTTCTAACAGCTGTATAGTATTCCATTGTGTAGCTGTACCAAAATTTCTTTAACCAGTCATCTTTTCTCGGGCACTCAGGTTTTTTCCAAATTTTGGCTATTGTGAACAGTACAGCAATGAACATAGACGTGCAGATGTCATTTCAACTGTACTTTTTTGCCTCTCTGGCATATAATCTCAGGAGTGGTATTGCTGGGTCAAATGGGTGCTCAATTTCTAATTTTTTTGATAATCGTCCATACTGTTTTTCAGAAGGGATGAACCAGTCGGCATTCCCAGCAGCAGCTACTACTTACTTTGAAAAAAGAAAAATGTTAACAAGAAGACTTGCATTATGACCACAAAATGCATTAGTATGTTGGTGTCTCAAGTGGAAGGTGGATTTTCATAAACATTTGTTCAAACTATATAAACATTTTTATCACATGTGAGACAAACCAATCTTAATTTAGACTGTTTTGTCTAATGTACTAGTCAGAATAATAATGTTATTCTTCCTCTTTGAGAAAATTGTCATCAGTGAACCTTAGAATTCCACAAAGTTAAAATCCAGTCTAGGGACAGAGAAATAGTACAGCAGGAGGGGGTATGGTGCTGCCAGCAGGTCGACTTGTACCTGCGGGGTGAGTGCATCAGAAGCTTGATGGTGTCTTCAGGCTTCCTAACACCCCAAAATTGCCTCTGTGCCTTTGGCCAGACCCCAACAACTTGGGACCAAGTTTACCAAGAAATTAAAGAGTCAAAAGTTAGATATGTGGGAGCCATGCCCACAAACCACCTCCGGCTAAACTATATAAGCTCACTTACTGGCCTTATTTCAGAAACCCATAGGTAAATCTTGAAAGAGATCAAAAGCCACAGTTAATCTAGGACCCGTGCATGGCTGAATAGATGGGAAAATCAGACGGGGGCAGGTTGGTCTGTTCCTGTCCAAGGAGAGGCCCTAGTAGCCACTTGCTTCCACAATCAAAATTTGCCACCATGCCCTCGGCCTGACTCCATCGTCTCAGGATGGATCTCACCAAGATATAATCTGTTGAAAATTCTGGTATGCAGACTTTGTGACTGAAATCTCCAGGCTTTCATGGAGTTGGGGTGGGCTTCCTCTCCCACTTCCCAATACATATGGAAGCACTGGCAGTCATCACCATGAACCAACTCCAGTGCCACCCGGTAAACTCTATTACTGGCCTTCAGAGACCCATAAATAAATCTTGAAAGAGTCAAAAGCCAGAGACACAGTAGCAAGTCCCAAAAGACACCACAGAGCCAGAGATCTGTCCGGGCCCCATACCGAGCCAATTTGCACCCCAAATAGAGCAGGTGCAGTCTTCCTGCCTACTCCAGATGGAATCCTGGAGACCAAGAGCTTCCACAAGCAAGGCCAAGGTATGCGGGTTCCAGGACTAAATCTCCATGCCACATGGTGGCAGAGGCATCTGGCTGTCCCTCCCCTGCTCCCCGCCTACTCGTCGGCCTGACTGTCACCTCCACAATGTGCCTCCAGGTGCCATCTTAGTACACCAATAGCCCTGGTCCAGAGACATGCAACTGAATCCCAGAATGGATTAGTGCTCTACAGAAATGTCTCTGGAACCCAACCATTTACAATCTAAGATACCAGAAGCACGTGGACGTGGCACCCAGGATATTTAAAATGAGCAATGGAAAATAAATGATCTAGCATCTGCCCCTGACAGGCAGGATTGAATGGTGGTGGGAAAATTCAAGCAAAACATAATGCCCAAAAGTAGAGAGTATTGGGGAAATTGCCTGCCATAGAGACAGGTAAGGACTGGGATGGTGATGGTGGTGGGTGAGGGGGGGTGGGGGGGTGGAGGAGGCGGGGCGGGTTTATACTGGGGACACTGGTGGTGGAAAGTGTGCACTGGTGGAGGGATGGGTGTTCGATCGTTGAATGAATGAATCTCGAACATGAAAGTTTTGTAATTGCATCTCACCGTAATTCAACTAAAAAAAAAAAGTAATGTGGAGTTCATTCCCAATTCAATCAACTTAATCAATGGCTGAATAAATAGCAGTACTCCAACATTAAAAAAATTAAAAAAAATTTACAGGAGGTGGGGCACTTGCCTTTCACGTGGCTGACCTGGGTTTGATCTCAGATATCCCATGTGGTCTCCTGAGCCCACCAGGAGTGATTCCTGAATGCAGAGCCAGGTATAACCCCTGAGCACTGCTGGATGTAGCCCCAAAACAAATCAAAACAAAAACCCAGTCTAACTCTAAAGAGCAAAATCATATTTGTTTTTTTACACTGGTGGCAGAATCGAACTCAGGAACTCACACATACAAGGTGTGTGTCCCTAACACAGCATTGGGCCAGAAAGTCAATCTTTAATACTTTTACATTATGAATCAGTAAATACTCAAGCCTATCTTCAGTCTCGCTTCTTCAATAATACTATCACATGGTATTTATAGTAGGGTATCTGTCCTAACATTTACAGATGATAAGGTATATTAGTCAAAATTTTTTCAGTTTTTAATTTTATCACAAGGCCTAGAATGATCATCAGGCTAGGCCTGGACTAGTGTGAGCCTAGTCCCAAGGACTGGAGTGTGAGCCTAGTGTGTTCCACCCTCAGCACTGCAGGACCTGGTTCCAGCACCACAGAGAGGAACCTCTCTCTCTCCCCACAAAAAAAAAACCAAAACATGAAATTAAAATATATATATCCACTAAGGAGCTTGTCCCTTTTGTTTTGCAGAAACACTGGGAAAGAAGCTATTATGAATGTATATACAAATAATTTGTGGTCTAGGTGGAAATTCTGCTAGAATGCATGGCTTATTCTATTTATAGTCTTTATACTATCTTAGAGGTTGAAAGGAAAAAATTCAAGATATTAATATAAATGAGATTTGTAAGTTTATAAGGCAGCTTATAAGTTTGTAAGTGTGGGGGGAATGGATCCCCCAAAATACAAAAACTAAAGCTTAAGAAATATCAGGTAAGAAAAGAAGGAAAAGACAGAAAAGAGGGAGAGAGGATCTTCTCCATCTGAGTTCTACATTTAGATCCCATGAGAAAGATAAAGCATCTAACACAGTGAAGCTTTACTAGAGCGTTATTTGTGCATTAAGGGTCAGTTGTATAAGCAGATAGGAAAGCCATCTGTTTGCTTGACAAGAGTTACTTGAAACTTCTAACAAAGGATTTGAGGACATTTCCACAGACCTCAAATATAGGCCATGTTCACACAATAGTTTATAGCATGACATTGACTACAATCCCAAGTGGCCTAAATTCAAGCTCCCAAGCACCAAGGTAACAGGTTGCCAAGGAAACTATGTGTAGAGTTCAATTTCTTTAATTGTGAATTTATTTAACAGTTTCAAGAAAATTTGGCAAAACATACAGCCCTTGGATTGGTGGTCGCTAGAGTGACCAAGTTACTTGTGGGAGATATGATGAGGCTACTTATATATCTCCTTTTATTGCAGATGCTAATCCAAGCAAACTGCAACCTAAAATCTTAAGAAGCAGCAACATCCCCCCAATAGCCACACAACTACTCCAATAACAATTCCATGTACACTGAAAGAAAAAATTATACTACAGTAAGCTTGGGGGATTCCAAAAATGTCAATTAGATTACTGTTTCAGGCATACACTATTAAGATCATATTGGCGTTAGAACAGCAACACTGATTCCTCATATACAGAAATTATACAGCTTATAAGAAATAATCCTATTACAGAAAAGGAATCAAAGGAGAAAGTAAAGAGGCAAGTGGAGGTGAAAAGGATGGGGACGGGGTCTCAGAAACATCTGTAGTGTAGAAGTGTGCAATAGGTATATACCCAAACCACTGAGCCAACACACTGAAAGCAGAAGACCCAAACTAAAAAACCCAAACTTAAAAATATGCCTGCCATTTGCTACAGAATGGGGTTGATGTCACTTTTGCTAAAGTTCTGCTCATCCCCTCTAACTCCCCCCAAATATTTGTTCATATTAAATTTTTTAAGAAATAAAGGGCCAGAGAGGGGGAGAAAAAATAAACAGGGAGGCTGGCTGGGAGGGAACTAGAAACATTGGTAGGGGAAGTTACACTGATGGTGGGATTGGTGTTGGAGCATTGTGTGCCTGAAACTCTACTATGCATAACTTTGTAAATCACGTGCCTTTTTAATTAAAAAATATTTTAATCCCTTTTATTTGGAGACAATTTAAATTAAGGAGCCTCTCCAAGAACCATTAAATAGCCAGATTTGGATAAAATTGAAATATATATATATATATATATATATATATACACAAACTTTTAACATATTTTAAAACATTTGTAAACAGAAGAAAAATGTCAACCAGAAAAATGATTAGGAAGTTTAAAATGCTATCACCATGTCCCTAGCAATGCGTAGGAGAAAGAGACAGTAGTATTTTTGAGGGGTGGCATGTACCAGGTAATCTGGTTGGAGTCTTACGGGGTAAGGCACAAGCTATCACAATCAGCATTTCTAAAAACAAAAACAAATCATTTTCTTTGTGGCAATTCTCTAGTCAACCAACCTCTGGTCTTAATTTGATTTCCTTGCTAAGGGGAATGTATTGATAGATCAATGGAGATATCTGGTCTGCTTTGGCAATTATAACTGCCTAATAAATTGGCACACAAGTCTCCTGAAAGTTTTATTAAGTTTTCTCAGCTATCCAATGCCCTTATCATTATCACCTTCTGTAAGTGTATTCTCTAAATGCCTCAAATCGTAAACTGAAAGGGCAAATCTTGGACCTTGACAATCACACCAGGAGACACAGCCTGGGAGGTCTGACCCAGAGAGGTTGTTAACCTCTAATCAAAATCATTATAATGACCCTAGACAGCAGTGGGTCCCAGAGCTCCTGGTTACCATCTGCACTGTGCATTCCTTAATAACTCAGTAAAGATCATCAATGTCTCCTACAAGGCTTATAATAAACCCAGACAGTGTTTTCTCATGTAAACATCTCCACTGTATGATTTTGTCTATTAATGAAATTTTCGCCTCAAATTATGAAGAGGCTGGATATGATTGTTGAGAGGGAAGAAGGGTTGGAAAGAAACAAAGAGAATTGGAAGGAGGGGAAGAAAAAGTAGTTTAAGCTCTGGAGCCAGTTAATTTGCATTTGAATTCTATTCCCCAACCCCACACCCCACTTACCAGCTATGTGAAAGTGGCCAAGTTATTTACCAAGTGTTTTAGGGTTCTCATCCTAAAAACAGAAATAATTAAGTTTTACTTCATTTCTTACAAGGATTAGAATAGGACAAAATACAGGATAGTGCTATTAAGATTGTGAATGATTTTGCAGTTTATTCTTAATAATTTTTTTAAATCAATTACATCTTGCTGTCAAAACTGTAGCACTGTAGCACTGTCCTCCTGTTGTTCATCAATTTGCTCGAGCAGGCCCAGTAATGTCTCCATGAGACTTGTTGTTACTGTGTTTGGCATATCGAATATTCATCGAATATGTCAGGGGTAGCTTGCTGGGCTTTCCAAGAGGGGCAGAGGAATCGAACCCGGCTCAGCCGGGCCAGCGGCTTGCAAGGCAAACGCCCTACCGCTGTGCTATCAGACTGGGTTTAGCTCAGCCGTTACTTCACTTTGGCGAACCATGGAGCTGTCAAAACTATAATCCCAAAACTCATTTCTTAAGTAAGGGGAGAGGAGGGAAGCACAATATTCATATGAAGTAAATATTTATTTCCATACATATCTAACATATGAGACTGTGTTAAATTTTTATATGCTACAAATCAACTGGGCATCTTGCTAAGATGCAGATTCTGGTTAAATGGGTCTGAGGCAGGGTCTCTATTGTTCTAACAAGATCACAAATTGCTGGTCTACAAAGCACACTTTGAACAGCCAGGTTATATACATGGTTTCACTGAAAGGGAAAAGGAAAATGAAGAAGAAAGTTAAAATAACATATTTGAGATGCCAGAATGGCCATCAATGGGGAGTATCCCATAACCAATTATATTATAGCTCAGAAGACATTGCAGGTATGTCTTAGACTGTACAATAAATTATTATTCAAATAGATCACACATATAAGGATATAAATAGAGAATGCATGTTTGTTCAATTTCAACTTACTTCCTACAGTAAGTAGGAAACATCTTACTCTATACTTTTTTATGTGATAAATTCTTTCAAAACGTTATAAGACTCAGCATAGCCACTATGAAAAGAAAAGCAAGGAGCTTCCTCAAAATAGTTAAAACTAGAAATGTGATCCAGAAATTTTATTCCCAGCTATTTACCTGAAGGAAACAAAACACTAAATCTTAAACATATTCATATCCGTATGTTCTTCATTTACTTTCATTTCTTTCTTTCAATCTTTCATTTCAAGACATGGAAACAACCCGTGTCCATTGATCATGATGAAAATGTATGAAAACAATCCATGACCATTGATCAGTGATGAAAATGTGAATACTACACCAGAATACTAGTTGGCCATGAAAAATACTGAACTCTTAGACTGGGGAGATTGCTCAGAGGACTGTACTTGGCACTCGAGATGCCCAGATTAATGCTCCAGCACAATACAGTCCCCCAAACAAAACCAAAAAAGAATGTAATCTTGCCATTTGCAAAAACGTGAATGAACCTTGAGGGTACTATGTTAAGTGAAATATGTTAAATACCGCATCACTTTATTTTCCGATGATCTTTGTTTGCACTATGGCCACCCCAGCAGTGCTCAGGGGCTCACTCCTTGCTCTGGACATTGGGGCTGCTCTCAGTGTTGCTCAGGGAGCCAGATATATGATGTTGTGGCTTGAAGCTGGGTCTCCAGCATGCACAGCGAGAGGTCCAGCCCTCTGAGCTTTCACTCTACCCAACTGTTCTCATTTTGACGTTTAGTTTAGTCATGAGGTGTATCAAATTGATTTTTAAAGTACATTTTATTCCCTGGTTTTATGGTTTAGTCAATACTATAAATCATTAGCACAAGGAAGGGTCAAAATATATCATGTAAAATATTTAGATAATCTATAAATCATGTAAGTCAGGGTACTTGACTTACGATTTTTAATTTGACTGTTTTTATGTTGTCACCGCTCTATATAATTTTTAATTAACTGTTTTTCATGTTGTCACTCCAAGTCAAGTTTCATCAGCCTTATTGAAAATACTCTGAATTATTTTAGTCTGCATGCAATCCAGTTTCATAGTGCTGAATCAGGATCATAAAGAAAATTCTCTTCATACAGGTCTCTGCTTAAAACGAACTAGCATCCTATCAAAGCGCAGCTCTCCTCATCCTTTGCCCTGCCTTATTTCTTGTTTCTTACTACTTAAAAATAGGTATTATACACTTGTGTACTGTCTGTCTCACCATGAAGGCAGAGTTTTCACCACTATATATTGCCAGCATGTGAAACAACTCATATATTAAATAAATTACCCAAGTTCTCAAGACATTATATGCTATATGTGGGAAATCTTTATCCTATTGATTTCTACTTGGTTTTAACCATAGGTTAACAGATGAAAGAATATGCATATACGACTGATTTAGAAAGTCACGTAACTTTCTTAAAAATTAAATTTCTCCCTACAAATCATACCATCCAGTTTGCTTTTCACTTTTTTGGGGGTGTGGGGGAAACAGATACACCTGGTGACGCTCAGGAGTTACTCTTGGTTCTGCACTCACAAACTAGTCCTGGAGGTGCTCAGGGGACTATATAGGACACCAGGGATTGAACTCGGGTCGGCTGCATGCAAGGCAAACGCCCTACCTACTGTACTATAGCTCTGCCCCCCAAGTTAGCCTTTTATACTTCTGTTTTATTCCTTATATTGGGGGGCCTGTTAATCACATTAAAGCATATTTATGTAACAGAACACTAAGCAACCATTTTTTAAAATATTAACACAAACATGTTGGTATTTAAAATGCAAGAAAATATTTACTAGTATTTTCATAAAAAATCTTTTTCATTTAAATTTGTGAGTGTACATTCTCTGGAGATACACAGCAGAACACTAACAATGATTACCTTTGGGCAATGGAATTAAAGTTTTTTCCCCTCTGTCTTTTCTAAAATAAAAATGAACTGACTAGGTAAAAAGGAAAATTGTTTTAGTGGAGAAGAACGCACTAATGTATAAAAGAGTGGATTTGCACTCAGCATCCTTTCCCTTCTCTCCCACCTCCTAGCTGTCTTCTACACTTCAGAACTGGAAAGCTAAAAGTTTATTCCCAGATTCCCTTGCAGAAAAGTGAATGGAAGATCTGCCTGCTGTTAGAGCTGTTTTGAGTGGCAGACTGAGCCACTGAGGGGCCAATTCCACATTCTAGGCCATTTCTGGATCTTTTTCCAATGCCCCCCCATCCCCACCCCATCACTACCACCACTTTTTCTATTTTCACCTGTGGTTGCCTTGGAATATACTGGGGGCCCACAAGGTCCATATGGCCCTCAGTTGAGTGACACTGTTTTAAGGTATAATCACAAGCTGGCAACAATTAGGGCTGGTCTCCCAATGACTTTGGAAGGAGCTAAGTAGTTTCAAAATTCTCAGTGCTACTTTCCATTCCTTTTAAAATCTGAGTGGTCTGCAGTGAGTCACTGTAGGTAGCACTGTCCTCCCGTTGTTTATCAATTTGCTCAAGCAGGCACCAGTAACGTCTCCATTGTGAGACTTCTTGTTATTGTTTTTGGCATATCGAATACGCCACGGGGAGCTTGCCAGGCTTCACCATGTGGGCGGGATACTCTCGGTAGCTTGCCAGGCTCTCCGAGAGGGACGGAGGAATCAAACCCGGGTAGGCCGTGTGCCAGGCAAATGCCCTACCTGCTGTGCTATCACTCCAGTCCTGCAGTGAGTCACTAATGATACAAAGAGTGATCAATTCATCTACTTTAAAAATGGTATGGGCGGGGGGAGGCTGGAGCAATGGCACAGCGGGTAGGGTGTTTGCCTTGCAGGCAGCTGACCCGGGTTCAATTCCCAGCATCCCATATGGTCCCCTGAGCACTGCCAGGGGTAATTCCTGAGTGCAGAGCCAGGAGTAACCCCTGTGCATCGCCGGGTGTGACCCCCCAAAAAAGCAATAAAATAAATAAAAATTAAGCCTTTAAAAAAATAAAAATAAAAATGGTATAGGGGGTGGTGGGAAGGATACTGGGATCACTGGTGGTGGAGAACAGGCACTGGTGGAAGGATGGGTACTCGATCATTGCATGACTGAAATGCAAGCACGAAAGTTTGTAAGTCTGTAACTGTACCTCATAGTGATTCACCAATAAAAAATTAAAATTAAAAAATAAATAAAATGGTATAGACCACATAGATCTGTTTTAACAGGTGGAGAGGCCATACAAAGACAAAAGCATATGTACACGCATAAAAGATTAGGATCTTTTTAAAATTACATACTAAATTGCTGAATACACTAAAACAATAATGCAATTCTCTTGGTAGTAGAGTTATGAGTGTATTATTATTTTTCTTCCTTTAGAAATTCTACGGGGATGGGAGGGGGGGTCCTATAGGAATTCCAAAATATCCTTCTACTGAAAAAAAAATTTCTGAATGTATTTTGAAACGTTCTAGGCAACGAGAAGGATTAAGTAAGGAATTATCTGCATGTAATGCCATAGTATCATAGTCTAAATGATAGGGGAGCAAGTCCCCGTGGTTCATGATCTCAAAACAAATATTTGTTCATTCTAGCAGCAGTCAAGCTGACTGCTCTCAACCAGAAAAAGGGCAGCTGTCTTGGGAACTAAACATATGAGCTGAATCTACCCAGTACTGCAGCTGTTGGCAAGCTTTTCTTGTTTACAGTAACAGAAGTATAGCCCTTCGAACTGGCTGGCTATTTTAAAAGGCATGAAACAGATGGGCCTCCATCTACCTGATCAGTGGCTGAGATTTCTGAAAAGGACAAAAGTGAAATGAGCAAATAATTTCTTTTAAGTATGTCCCCTTTTTTAAAAAGAAAAAACTTTCAACATATCACTGACGTGTGTGTGTGTGTGTGTGTGTGTGTTGTGTGTGTATCTGAGTTACTCTTTACACTTCCAACTTTATGACTTACAGCTAGCAAGTCATATCTCTGAATGCAATGGCAGAATGATCACCAAGGGCCACCATACACTTGCAATCAGCAAAGAGGTGGCAGGTAAAGCAAGTATTCTAAAACAGAAAGAAAAAAAAATCTTATACCTATTACAAGTTTCTTGCAACTTTTTTTCAAATATCTTGATACTGTAACTCTCATTTTAAAAAGTATCTGTCACAGCTAGAATGACAGTACAGGAAGCAGGGCACTTGCCTTGCATGCAGCAGATCCAGGCTCTATCCCAGGCATCCCATTTGGGCCCCCCTCAAGCACTGCCAGAAGTGATTCCTGAGTGCAGAGCCAGGAGTAACCCCTGAGTATTGCTGAGTTTGCCCAAAAACAAACAAAAGTGTCTTTCAGGAGCTGGAGAGATACAGTACAGTGTAGGGCACACTGCTTTGCACAAAGCCAACTGGAGTTCAATTCCAGGCACTATATATAGTCCCCCAAGCACTGCTGGGTGTGCCTTTCCACCCACCATCACCACTACAAAAAAAAAAAAAAAAAAAACCCAAGACTTTAGGGGAAAAAAAAGTGCCTTTCAATGACAAGTGTGGTTAGGCGTGCAAGCCCTGGAAGTTTAAGGAGTGTAAGCCTGGCCCACACCACCAGAATGTGGACCAGTCCTTAACTAAGAGTGTAGCCCCTGCCCCCCCACCCCCAACCAAGCACAGGTGCAAGCACAGCACCACAACCCATGGAGTGCCACACCCAGTGAAAGTCACACTAAACCTTAGCACAACATGTGATCTCCAATTATTCAACACATCCACAGAGGGAAAGGAAGAAATACACAATAACTTTTCCATAACAGAAGGTTAAAGGGTCACAGGTCAATTTCAGTGATTCTTTACTGGGGCAGGGACAGCTCAAGAGGTAGGTCCTTGAGCATCACTCCCCAGTAGCAGATAATGCCCCCAGCTCCACCGGGATCACTGGGAAAACACTGGAGCCACGGGCTCCAAACACTGGGAGGAACTTCTTAAATTTTTTTTTTTTCTAGTAAAGGTAAAGGTAAAGGCCCTCCCGTTGATCGTCGATTTGCTCGAGCGGGCCCAGTAACGTCTCCATTGGAGACTTTGTTGTTACTGTGTCTGGCATATCGAATACTCTCGGTAGCTTGCCAGGCTCTCCGAGAGGGGCGGAGGAATCGAACTCGGGCCGGCCATGTTGGCCGCGTGTAAGGCGAACGCCCTACCCGCTGTCTCTAAGTTTTTCTTGGAAAAGAAGGTTGGGAGCTCCATTGTGGGCTATCAGCACACGGTTCATGGAAACTACAAGGCTATACAAGTCAGCTGAAATGGGTACAGGATCCTTGGCCACTACCACTGGTCTCTTTTTAGAGTATGAAATCTCTATTGTGGCACCTCTAATTTTTACTGTAGATTCAGTTTAATAGATTGAGAGAAAGTTGCTCAAACTGAGAATTATATCAAAAACTTCAAAATTATCATTTGCTAATAACCAGTAATTTTGCTTTCAAACATAATGTAATTACTTTAAAATTATTCTATAAATCATAACAAGCCCAAATGCCTAAAGTATGCTGAAATTGAAATGTTTATGACTTTTCCTTTTGGCAGCGATGAAAATCAACAGAAACCACATGGGTCCACTTGTCCTTTCAAAATGATCTGATTTTTGTAAATGACTGGTATGGGAGACAGAATTAGTTTTACATTTCTCAAAATATTTAGGTATCAAAAGAAGAAATACTTTTTTCATTAATGATGAAACAAGAGATCCAGTTTAGTCAAGATTTAACATTTATAAATTTTAAGCACTTGATTGAGCTTAAAGATTGAAAGATTATTACAATTACAAGGAAAAACATCATTTGTGCATTTTTTAGGTTCATTACAGTAGTTATAATCCCAAAAAAAACATCAGGAGTCTCAGGTCCAGGGTTAAGTAATGGAGTTTCGGCAAGCACTCTAACATCACTTTTATTTACTAGGTTCTCCATGCACATGATGCAGGTGGGGAAAGGTTTATGAATCCATGCAGCAAAGACAAGACAGACTGGTACCATTGCCAAACGTGCAGTCAATTAGGATGTTACTCTAAGTTCTTTATACTTAATGGTTTCCATGAAATTAAGTGCAGAAGCAGAAATGTGCACATATTCCAAAGCATCTTCATTTTGTTTCCTGGGCTTTCTTTGCATTTTGCTTCTCTTTTGCCTAGAAAAAGAAGATAGCATGCTGTAAAATGCTAAAATAAATTATCTAAGAGGATACTCTTAAACTAAAAAGCTTGGAATGCACTGCTCATAGGGCATTATCTTATAACATGAGACTTACAACTAACCACCCTGCAATTACACATCTATGCTTGACCTCAGTGAGGAAAACATCATGTTTGGTTTGTGGTTCTTATTTGAAGCTGAGATGCATTATCGGAATTATAATTATTAAAAAAAATACATAATTACTCATCTCATAAGGACCTAGTCATTTATAAGTATTTCAAAACAATACATTTACATCTGTGACCATTACTCAAGTTGAATAAGAAAAATTCCGTTATTTAGTTCCTACATATTTGAATGTCACTGTCACTGTCCTCCTGTTGTTCAATGATTTCCTCAAGCGGGCCCAGTAACATCTCCATTGTGACAGTTGTTACTGTATTTGGCATATCGAATACGTCATGGGTAGCTTGCCAGGCATTGCCGTGCGGGTGAGATACTCTCGGTAGCTTGCTGGACTCTCTGAGAGGAGCGGAGGAACTGAACTCGGGTTGGCTATGTTGGCCACTTGCAAGGCAAATGCCCTACCCACTGTGCTATCGCTCCAGCCCATATATTTGAATAAATGAATTTAAAATAATAGTTTACATGAATTTAACATATTATCACTAAAGAATCCAATGTTGGAGTTGGAGTGATAGTACAGAGGGCAGGGTGTTTGCCTTGCACGCAGCCGACCCGGGTTCGAATCCCAACATCTCATATGGGCCCCTGAGCACTGCCAGGAGTAATTCCTGAATACAGAGCCAGGAATGGTCCCTGTGCATCACCAGGTGTGACCCAAAAAGGGAAAAAAAAAAAAGAATCCAATGTTGAAAAGCCTTAATTATTATGCAACCTAAAACATGTTTTCATACTTTGTATCATTTGATCTTCTTAACTATAAACACTGAGCACAGTACCTACATTTTTTTTTCTGTAGATACAGCCATCAAAGTTCACAGATATCAAACTTGACCAGCTTTATAGCTAGTTTATAACACAACCTCAAAAGAGGTCAAACTAGGGGCTGGAGCAATAGCACAGCGGTAGGGCATTTGCCTTGCACACGGCTGACCTGGGTTCAATTCACAGCATCCTAATGGTCTCCCAAGCACCATCAGGAATAATTCCTGAGTGCAGAGCCAGAAGTAATCCCCTGAGTATCACTGGGTGTGACCCAAAGAGAAAAAAAATAATAAAAAGGTCGAACTACATGTATCCTACAGCAGTGCTTCTCAATATACAAACCAATGACCTGGGACTTTGTAAATTCAAGACTAATTTAGAAAACTTCCAAAGTTCTAGATTTCTAACATACTCTCAGATGATGCCAATTCTGCTGCTCCTCAGCTAACACTTTTTAAAACATTTTAAACACTAGAATATAATGTTGCTCTTTCAACCATGCCACTGGAATCATAAAGTAATAAATACTATATCTGCTGTAATATAATTTTTTAATGTTCATGATTAGAATAAGGGTAATTAGAACAATTACAACCTGGTTTCTGAATGAATAATGATATAATTATTGTAAAATATATGACAAAATAGTGTTATTATATTATATTTAAAATTAAATAAGTTATATTTTAAAAAGCCTGCATGTAGCTGGGATAGAGGAGGGATCACTAAGTTCAGTAATGGTTGCAAGAATCACTCGGGATGGGAGATGTGTGCTGAAAGTAGATAAAGAACCAAACATGATGGCCTCTCATTATCTGTATTGCAAACCTAAATGCCTGTAAGCAGAGAGAGAGTAAGAGAAAAACTGTCTGCCATAGAGGCAGGGGGAAGGGTGGGACGGGAGGTGGTGGGAGGGATACTGGGAATATTGCTGGTGGAAAATGTACACTGGTGGAGGGATGGGTGTTCGATCATTGTATGAATGAAACTCAAACATGGAAGTTTTGTAACTGTAGCTCATGGTGATTCAATTTTTTTAAAAAAAAGCCTGCTTGAATATTTTTAGTTAGTAAGCCTAATTTATAATTTTAGGTGCAAATGATTGCTTACATTAAGAACTTTCATTTCCAAATTATGAAAATACAAAAGTTTGGCATAATTTTTACTAAATAAAAGTATACACTTCACTTATAGATTTGTACTTTCCACAGCAACTGAATATGATTTTACATTGTGGTACATTATTATTGATTATTCAAAATAGGATGGGCAGTGATTCAGAATTATATATAATAAAATAAATTTTGAAAAATTTTAATATACATGAACAAATTAAAATTTCACAAACAAAACCAATCTTGCTGATTTTACTTTATATTTAAAGATTCCGTATTTAAAAATTTTCCTTTCCTTTCCCTTTTTTTTGTTTTTGTTTTTCTTTTGGGCTCCGAGTTCAGAGGTCACTCCTGGTGGGGCTCAGGGACCATAGGCAATGCCAGGGATTAAACCTGGGCCAGAGGCATGACCCTATACTATCTCTCTGGTCCCCACAAACAGTTTCCTAACCATATATTTTTAGTTAACTTCCTGAGCTGTTTTAAGGTAATGTATAGTCAAGGAACTCATCAGCTAAGGCAGAAGCCTCATAATTAAAATACTACAAAGATCTTAACCTAATTTATTAGGGCTATTACCTTTGAGTTAAACAGTCTTCACTTTATTATGGTGTAAAATGTAAAGATATAGCTTAGAAACTTCCAGGCAAGCAGTCAGTAGCTTCCTCGGTTTCTGAGAAGTTGGTCCTAGGCAGTTCTGGTGCTTCACTGCAGAGCGGGGTGCAGCCAGCCCGAGGCTGCCCTGCTGGGTCACACCTCCCCCTTCAGGCTTTGTTCCCTAGTCTACATTCCTCTGCAGGAAAGCTGAATACCCACTTCTGAATTCAAGGCCTAATTCTTCTTGAGCATATAACCATCGTCATTAAAATATTTGCATTATAATTATAAAATATAATCTGAATCTAAGTATGTTTTTTAAGATTTACGTTTATCATCAGAAAGTGGAATTCAGTATGATTATTTTTTTCAAATAAGATGAACAAAAAAATACACTGTGCAAAAGAAGCTGATTTATCAGCAGAGATCAAGCATTTAATCGTAACCGAAGATTTTAAAGTGTTTAGATATGAATTGTTAAGTGGCTATAAAGTCATTCAGGAGCTTCTCTGTCATCCTTGAGAATTTTTAGTATGACTTTATCCTGGTTCTTGCAAGAAGAAAACAGTTTAGCACAGTACTGCAATTCTTTATTCCTTTCCCTCACTAAATCAAGAGTTGCTTAAGAAAGAAGGAATGTGTCTTATTTACATGTATCCATAGGCTCTAAAACGAAGTGCCAGGAATATAATAAGTGCAGCTAAATAAGTGTTTTATGAATAATTAAAATATTTCAAAAATTGTGTTTAAAAAGTGAGCCTGCAATCCTCTCAGAATCTTGGTGAATAACAGCTATGAGATATGCAAGCCAAAAAAAGTTCTCTGTACTGCTTATGATTATCATGAATCAAAGAGCAGTCTGGAGAAATAGGCAGAAGCTGAAAAGTCAACAGCTGCCCCTTTAATAAGACAAAGGCTTACAGGGTCTCTCCCAAATCTAGATGTGCGCATACTGCCACCCAGTGTTACACAAGCTGAACTGAGGAATCACAGGCAATTGCAAGAGCTGAAAGCTACTTACTATAACTACACTTTTTAAAAACTTGGGGTTATACCGTCATTAAAAAAATCAAACAAGAATGGTTTTCTTAATTTTCATAAAACTATATTCTGACCAATTTTAATGCAAAAGAACTTAACATTTCTCTAATGTCTCTATACTTAAATCTGATATAACATTTAGTTTTAATAGATCGCTAAGATTTTTAATAAATAATGTAAAGGTAAAGGTAAAGGCCCTCCCGTTGATCGTCGATTTGCTCGAGCGGGCCCAGTAACGTCTCCATTGGAGACTTTGTTGCTACTGTGTCTGGCATATCGAATACTCTCGGTAGCTTGCCGGGCTCTCCGAGAGGGGCGGAGGAATCGAACTCGGGTCGGCCATGTTGGCCGCTTGTAAGGCGAACGCCCTACCCGCTGTGCTATCGCTCCAGCGATAGGGCAATAAATAATGTATTTCAGATAAAGCATACAACATCTAGACAGTCTGTTAGCACTGAAATTTTAAGAATCTGAGTCCCGTTAATTTAAATTTCAAAAATTTACATTTCCCACCTGGTACTTATATAACTCTATTACCCTGAAAAACATCACTAGGAAAACCTGCCTGAGAAAGAATCTTCTGCAATGACTTTTGCAATCAGTTCGAAATAAGCATCCATTTGGGAATGTGGGGGTTGACCTTCAAGCTCTTGGCTCAGAAATCTTAATTCATTATTTCACATTTGGTTAGAATAGATGATGATGTATATAAAATGAATGAGTGGAAATGTATCTTTGTTTCATAAACTCTAAAATCAATAGGAAAATTAAACAACAGGTAATCTAGTTTTTAAATAAATGATGGAGAAATTTGCCTACTAGTATGTCCAAAGTGGGTCCTCAAGATAAGGTATGTAGATCAGCTGCATTAAAGCCACTTGTAGAAATTTATTCCCATATATCATAGTGTCTAGTGAAGGGCCAAAGTAAACGCAGATTCTGAAGAGCATTCCATGTTTATCACTCTCAAAAATAATGACTTGCAGTATAAACTTAAAACAAATTAATTTTATCTTATTTATTCAACATTTTCGCATGTAGTTAAAAATGTAGCATTAATTTTTACAAACCTATGCTATTTCTCCCTTCGTAGAAAGGACAATGGCTTATTTGTATAAAAAAAAACAAAATTTATTTTTAGCTTAGGCTACCCTTTCTCCTACTTTAATGTCCAAATTCTATATATTAATTTTTTGCTAAAAATGAAAAAAAATCTATTTTTCAATTACTGACATCAGATATTTTTCTCCGCCAAAGAATAAATTTTATTTTCTTTTAAATTTTGTTCTAACAGGGCAATCTGATTTCTATAATCTAAATATTGTGAAAGACTAAAGCAGGGAGGAAATTCTTATATTTACTTTATAATACAATGAGGAACTAATGATTTAGAAAAATGACAAAAGCAAAAATTTTAAAGTAAAAATGTTTCAACAACTTTTAACCTCTACTCAAACAAAAATAATTTTCGTTTTGGGTAGCCTGAGTCTAATTTAAGATTCACCAGTGAAATACTTACCTTTTCCACTAGTGGTATTAACTGCTGGTGTTCCGCTAAGGTCTTTAACAATTCCATAATGAAAGGCAGGTAATTATGCTTCCTTCTGATATTTTCAATCTAAAAATAAAATAACTATTAAACCACACTACATTGCATCTTCAATACATTTCCGATTCTCTTAATTCTACATTAGACTTGAATAGAAGAAAATTTCCCATTCCCTATAGAAAAAATATTAGAAATAGTCATCCTAGTTCTACTGAGAGTAAGGATTATTACAACAAAGCATGTGCAGAGAAATTCTTGGGCATGACTTCCTACTCAGGCTTTTTAAAGTTGGAGATTATGGAGGAAAACTTCAGTTACAAAAATATACTTACAGCAGTGGTCCACATGATAAACTAATGTTCTCCAAGAGTCAAAACTGCCCAAGTTATTGATATCAACCTTATTTTGTTACCAAGAATACTCTCTGAATTATTATTATGGCAAAGCAAGATAGTTTTTATTGAAACTTATTTAGAAAGATGTGAAGGGTGTTAGGGAAAGATATGCATTAGAGAACACAGGTGGGCTGGAGCTATAGTACAGCGGGTAGGGCGTTTGCCTTGCACACAGCTGACTGGGGTTCGATTCCCAGCATCCTATATGGTCCCCTGAGCACCGCCAAGGAGTAATTCCTGAGTGCAGAGCCAGGAGTAATCGCTGTACATCGCCCAAAAAAAAAAAAAAAATAGAAAACACAGGTTTTTCCAGAGTGAAAACAGACAAGAAAGAGACAAGCATGCAGGATAGTTGGTGAAGGAAGAAAACAGGCTTAAAGAGTAACTCCTCTCTGAATTATTTCTTTGCAAAAAGTATATATAGACTAGAAGGCAACCTGCTTCCTTGGGAAACTACGCTGATACTGTCTGATTTCTTAAACTGGGCCACAATCCACTACGGGATCACATAACTATAAGAGGTGGGAGAGGGAGATTACAAAAATGTTGTCTTAAAACAATGTTTGTCTTATTTACTTATTTTTTTAATTTATTCTCCATGAAATTACAAAGTTACTCATAAATGGGTTTCAGGTAGGTTCAACAGTGATCCCTTCACCAGCATCCAGTTCTGTCCACCAATGATTTATTATCAGTGAACTGTCTGGTTTATGTATTTTATATACCAGGAGTTGTGTAAAAATTTCCAGGAAAAAAAAAGGTTGGAAGTAGAAAATGTTTGAGAATCCCCCATTTAAACATAGCATACACTCCCAAGTTACACAAGTGTAGTTTGTTACTGCCATTGATCTATTAAATATTCTACCTGACTGAGGTTAAACTTAATTTACTTCTCCCAAAGTAAATTTAATACTTCTATGCAGCATAGAATTTTTTTTTAACTTCTTAAAAACTAGTGTGAGGGCCAAAGAGAGTTAGGAGTAAGCCCTGACGACTGCTGGGTGTAACCAAAAAACAAATACAAAAAAGTCTGTGCATACATGGCCACTAAGTCTGAAGCAGGAAATGCACATGAGTCTGAAACATCCTGTCCCAGCGGAAAGCAGGGAAGCTACCAGTGATGAGATGACGCACACCGGGGTCGAGGAATGTGACTCAATGACAGCGGGTTTGTCTTCCAGCATGAGGTAGTACGCTGAGTCCTAACCACCCCACATCTCTACCAAGTACAATCCGATTCCCCGATGTGCAGGAATGACCCTCTATGCTGCACTCCTGTGCTACCTTGAGTATATTGTGATCCAATATACAACTTCCCATTCACCACAGGCAAGGGTACAACAAGTGTGGGTGACCTAGACGCAGAGCAACCATATGTGTGAGCCCTAACATACAGCAACAATTGAGGGAAGGGGAGAGAAATGAAAATCGAGAAAGATGAAGAGGATCCAGGCAAAAGTACTTAGGAGATAGTACAAAGTGATTCCTATTGGCCAACAAAGCACCAAATAAGATAGAAATCTGTACATATTATGGCAGCTGGTCTTGCATGCAGCAGACTCAAGTTTGATCCCTAGCACCCCATATGGTCCCTGGAGCCCTGCCAGAAGTGATCTCTAAGTGCAGAGCCAGGAGTAAGCCCTAAGCACTGTTAGTGTGTCTCCACCGACCCATGGAAAAAAAATATGTACATATTAATGCTTTGAAAAATGAAAAAAAGAAAAATCTCACTAATTACCTCTGTGAATGACAGAATTAATTCATTATTCTAAAAAGTAAAGGCCCTCCCGTTGATCATCAATTTGCTCGAGCGGGCCCAGTAACGTCTCCATTGGAGACTTTGTTGTTACTGTGTTTGGCATATCGAATACGTCATGGGGAGCTTGCCAGACTCTGCCGTGCGAGCTAGATACTCTCGGTAGCTTGCCGGGCTCTCCGAGAGGGGCGGAGGAATTGAACTCGGGTCGGCCATGTTGGCTACGTGCAAGGCAAACGCCCTACCGCTGTGCTATCGCTTCTGATGGAGTAAATGATAAAGGAAAAGTTATTAAGTAAACAAATTCATAAATCATACCTTGTATCTTTTCAGTTTCTGTACTTCTTCTTCAATAAGCATCTGGTTTTTGGCAACCTCTGATTGAATAGCACTTAACATATTATTACCCTGATCCGTATCCATGGGCTCCTCCTTGGGAAAAAGAAAAAGTGGCACACCCTAATGATTAAGTCCAGGACATTTTAAAACAATACAAAAATACTAGTTTCAAATTTTTATTCTGAATATTTGTGTTATAACAGCTACAACATTAAAAGATAAAAGTCAAGGCACTGGAATGATAGACAGTGGTGAAGGTGCTCACCTTGCATGCAGCCAACCTGGTTTGATCCCTGGCACCCCATGTCCCCTGAGCCCAGGTAGGAATGATATCTGAACACAAAGCCAAGAGCCAGGAATAAGTCCTGAGCATTCCTAGGTGTGACTCAAACAATAACAACAAAAAATAAAAAAGATAAAAGTCTGGATCAATAAGATAATTCAGTGGTCCGTGTTCTGCACAAAAGGAGGCCTGGATTCAGTCCCAGGCACTGCATAATCTCCCAAGCTCTGCCAGGAGCACCTGAGCACCACCACGTATGGCGAAAATGCCAAAAAAAAAAGATAAATGCCCTAAACAGTACTCTCCACACTTATACGTCATACAAAAATGTGTAAGAATTTTTACCTAAAATTAATCTGTTCTATATACTATTTTGATATAATTCCTATTCAGCTACAGAACAAATTTGCTTAAATATATAGTCAGCAAAATGAGGTCAGAAGGAAATAATCTTTTTATTACTAATTATGTTCTCCAATCACATTTACTACAGGAAGATAATGAACCATAAGGACCAGGCAGTGCATGTAAACCTAAAAATATCAAATTAATTCTGATAAATTCTAACTTGCCTAATTATATAATAAATTTAGAGTAAAAAACTCATGGTAATAACATATGTTATGTGTCAGTCACTGTTGTAAGTGGTTTGCAGATCTAACTTCACTTAATCCTTATAACTACCTAATAAGGACTTCTATTCTAATTTTACATGAAGAAACTGGAGGCACAAGAAAACAGACCAGCAGATATGTTATATATTCACTAGGTGGCAGAGTTAGGAGCTAAAAACAGTCAACTAATTCTGAGTATATTCTCTTAACTTTCACTTAAAATATATCACTTGATCACTGGACTTCCCATTAATTGTCAATTTGCTCGAGGGGGCGCCAGTAACGTATCCATTTGTCCCTGTCGCGTGCTAGTGTAGCCCAGTGGCGTCTGTTCGTTCTAGGAACACGAAGAGCATCAAACCGATTGTTCATGATCTTGATGAAGAAGTCTGACCATCTGGTAGGTGGGCGGCCATACGGTCTTTTGACATCCCGTGGAATCCAGTCGGTAATGGCTCTAGTCCAGCAGTCGTCTCTAAATCTCATTTGTGACCAGCCCAACTGATTTTTGACAACTTGATAAACGAGACAGCGTCCCTGATTCTTGATCATCGACGGAGATCGAAACTCCGGATTCGTTCTCTCATTTGAGTGAAACATGATACTCCAAGCATAGCTCTTTCAATTCCTCTTTGGGAGACCCAAATAGCTTTCTCATCCTGTTTGCATAGGGCCCAGGTCTCTGAGGCATATGTTAATGCAGGAAGAACAGTGGAATCAAAGAGATGTGCCCAGAGCTGAAGGGTCTTCGTCCTCTTAGCTATTTCTTCGACGTTCTTGAAGGCGTTCCAAGCTGCTCTCTTCCTCCTGCACAGCTCAGGTGCCAGGTCATTTGTCATGTTGACTTCTCGACCTAGGTACACATAGCTGTTGCATTCAGAGATAGGCGTTCCGTTGAGAGCGAATGGCGCATCAGGAACAAGGCTGTTTCTCATAAACATTGTCTTTGTAAGATTCAGCTGTAGTCCTACCTTTCCACACTCACGGTCAAAGTCGGCCAGCATTTGTGCCGCTTGGCTGATGTTCGGTGTTATTAAAACAATGTCATCAGCAAAGCGGAGGTGGTGTAATTGCCGACTATCTATCTTCATTCCCATTCCTTCCCATTCCAGTCATCGCATGATGTTCTCAAGGGTGGCACTGAAGAGTTTTGGTGAAATGGTATCACCCTGCCAAACCCCTCTCTTGACATGGATGATTACTTCTTTGTAGAATGGTGAGATCCTGGTAGTGAATCCGTAATAGAGCTCACGGAAGGATCCTGATGTATTGAGTTTGAATGCCCTGATTGGCTAGGGCTTCAACGACCGCTTCCATCTCAACAGAATCAAATGCCTTCTTTAAATCAATGAACGTTAGACAGAGTGGCATCTTGAACTCCCGAGAAACCTCAATGAGCTTGGTTATCATGTGGATATGGTCGATGGTGCTGAATCCTTTTCGGAATCCGGCTTGTTCGCATGCTTGTCCTTCATCTAGTGTTCTGCCAATCCTATTCAGGATGACTCGAGTGAACAACTTGTAGATGACAGACAATAAGCAGATCGGGCGATAGTTGCCAATGTTGTGGATGTCTCCCTTCTTGTACAGTAGTACAGTCCTGCTGGTTTTCCATTGGGACGGAACCTTGCATTCAGACAGGTAGCGTGTGAAGAGCCGAGCCAGCGTATTGATGAGTGCTGACGGCAGGTTCTTCAGGTGTTCAGGTCTGACCTTGTCTGGGACGGGTGCTGTTGTTTCTTTACTGACGAAATGGCGTGTCGGATTTCGAAACGGAGAACATTGGGAAGGACACATCCATCCTGTGGAATTTGGTATGTTGGCAGGTGGACATGGCTATCGAAGAGATTCGAGTAGAAGTCATAGATAATCTTTTCCATTGCCCTTCTGGAAGATGTGATAGATCCATCAGGATGTCAGAGGGCAGTCATCTTGGTCTTGTAGTTGGCGAAGGACAGGCAGGCTTTACGAATACGTTCGCTTGCAGTTGCCTGAGGCATGCGCCAAACCACGTTGGTGAATAAACTCAAGAGTTTTCGAAGACAGGCGTTTTTTTGTGGCTATCTCTCTCTTGGTGTTCCTCGCACAATCATGGAGGTGCTGAACCAGTCGATCGTATTCTTCGTCAATGTTGTCAACAATGGCATCTTCCCATGTTGCAGCAATAGTGCCAAAGATCTCCCAGTTGGTGGTCGTTCTGTGAGTTCTCTTCTTAAACTTTGCAGCCCTTTCTCCCTGCTCTGTGAAGCAGAATTTTGCACAAAGGAGACAGTGGTCTGATCCTGTTTGGAATTTTGGGACAACAGCGATATCGGTCAGGCAAAACCGTCAACTGAATATGATGTGGTCTATTTCGTTGTGGAACCGTCCACCGGGAGACTCCCATGTCCAACGTTTAGATTCAGCCTTCTGGAACCTTGAGTTACCATGAATGGTCTTGGCTGACATGATGAACTCAGACAGTCTCTCACCCTGTTCATTCCATTCTAGGCCATGGGTTCCGATGTGGAGTTCTTCAGCTGATCTTCTCGGTCCTATCTTGGCATTAAAATCACCCACAATGATCTTGTAGAAGGTGTGGTCTTCTTTATAGAACTTCTCCAGCTCCATGTAGAACTTCTCAATTTCTCCTTCATCATAATTGGATGTTGGTGCGTAGACAAGGAAGATAGAAACTACGCAGTGAGCTACATCTATTCAAATGTAAACATCCAATTCGGGTTGTTAGGCATTCAAATAAATCAATGCTCATGGCCAAGTTCATGTTGACAAGGACACCGATGCCTCCGACACCTTTTTTATTGCATGTTCTGAGGAACAATTCTTCTCCAGTGTCAAAAACGGCGTGATGAGATTGGTGCCTTCTTGTCTCGGTGAGATCAATGATGTCGTACTTGATCTTTCGCGCTTGTACCATCAGGTTCTCGATGGATGCATCTGATGCTAGCGTACGTGCATTGAAAATACAGATGATCATTTTTGTCTTCCTTTGCTGTGGGAGCCTAGTTCGGCCTTGAGATTTTATCAGCCTCTCCTTTCTCATCCTTCTCAATGCTGCCATATTGGTGACGCCTCCAGGGTCAGGGGAATGAGACCCATTGTAATTACTTGTTTGGGCATAGAGAATACACAATGGATAGCTTGCGAGGCTCTGCGGTGCAGGCGGAAGACTCTCGGTAGCTTGCCAGGCTCTCCGAGAGGGATAGAGGCTTTTGGGGCGGCCTCTAATTGCATATTTAAATACATATTTAAAAAAAGGGGGGGGGGCAGAGGAAAGCTAGTAAAGATGTTCCCTGAGAAAATAACTTAAATTTCTGATTTGACCTTCTGATTTGAAAACAGTCACAGATCAGGGAGATGCTACACATGCATGAGACATGTTCATTGCCTAGCACTATATCCTACCCCCAGCACCACGAAGCGGCAGCCACTCAAATGCCATCAGGTATTGTCCAAAAAGGAAGGAGAAACCACAGCCACAAACCTCTGCGAGCTGCCTCTGCAACTCTGCGATCTTCTGTTCATATATCATTTTTCTGTCAGACACAATAGCCATTAAGTTGAATCGAATTTCACCTTCACTGTACCTAAAAAAAAATTGGGAAGTTTATAATGCTATGAAGAATTATAAATATTAGCCGTAAAGATAATTGATTGTGATATTCCTTTATTCCCACTCCTCTATCAGAGGGCTAATAATAAAAACTGACAGTGTAGAAAATCATTTATATACGAAAAACAATACAATTACAGCAACATGAAAACCTACAACTATCATAAATATTTTTGCTGTAAAACAACATGAGTAACTCTTAAACATTTGAAATAACCTTTTTTTTTCTCCTTTTTCTTTGTCTTTTTTTTTTTGGTTTTGGGGTCAGAGTCGGCTATGCTAAGGGATTAGTCCTGGCTCTGTGCTCAGGGGATCACTCCTAACAATGATCTGGTAATTACATGAGATGCCAAGGATCAAACCCAGTGGGGCCTCATGCAAGGCAAGCACCCTTCTCACTGTACTATCTCTCTAGCTTCTGATTTGAAATGTTTTCATCAACTCTCACATCTTTATGAGAAGTACATTACTTAGTATCTAATAAAAATAAGCTAAGAATCCACAGGTGTCAAGTAACTATGCTAGTTTCTTAATGGCAGCAGCACTGCACTGTCCTCCTGTTGTTCATCGATTTGCTCAAGCGGGCCCAGTAATGTTTCCATCGTGAGACTTGTTACTGTGTTTGGCATATTGAATCTGTCACGGGCAGCTTGCCAGGCTTTGCCAAGCTGGCGAGATACTCTCAGTAGCTTAACTATATCCTCATCTTATACTTTTTCCCAAGCCATGACTCACCATGGATCTTCACTAGTGGTGCTAAGGATCTGACACAGGAATGCACACATGTGAAGCCACGTGTGCATTCAACTCAACCTTCTATTTTTAGCTGACACATTTTAAACAGTTTATATAAAAATGCATTTTATGAAGACATAACTATTGCCCTGCTGGCAGCAATTACACCGAATAACAATATCAAAGAAGACCAATTGTAGTGATCCCTCCCGGGATGGTACTATCTGGAGTTGGGATAGACAAAACCAAATAATCCACTTACAAGACAGGCAAAAGGGAAAAATAATAGACAAAAGGCATGAATATATTTTCAACATTAAGAGCCTAAAAATGCAAAAATAAAGTCAAAAGCTACAATGATATACGCTATCAGCATATCTCATTGGTGGCTGGAATGTAAAACGGTTTCACCTGGTCAAGAGGCTGACAATTTCTGGGGTCACAGCTATAGTACAGCAGATATGATGCTTGCCTTGCACACAACTGACCCAGTTTAGATCCCTGGTTTCTCAGATGGTCCCCTGATCACCGCAGCAGTAATTCCTGAGTGCAGAGCCAAGAGTAACCCCTGAGCACTGCTGGGTGTGCCCCCCAAACAAAACAAAACAAAAGGAGCCTGACAATTTCTTTACAAAATGAAACATGCATTTACCATAGAACCCAACAATGGGTTATATACCTAGCGAGGTATTAGGTTAAATATCTTAGTATTTAGCCTAGAGAAAATGAAACTTAAGTTCACATAAAGCCATGTACACAAATATTCATCTGTACTTCTATCTGTAACAGTCCCAGAACAGAGAAAATCCAGGGAAAAAACCTGGTACAGCTACATCATGTAATACTACCCATTAAAGAAAAAGAATGAACTACTAAACCACTTAACATTTACAAGTCTCCAGAGAACTATGTTAAGTAAAACAGCTAGTCCAAAAAGGTCCTGTACTGTATGGTTCCACCTACATAGCACTGTTTATTTGACAAAGACTGTACAAATCAGTGGTCAAGAATGATGGGAACAGCAGAAGGAAAGGTAATGGCTATGAGAGGACTATAACATAGGAACTGTGTGTGACAGAATTGCCCTGTGTCCTGACTGTATCAATGTCAAAATCCTGACTCTAATCTGATACTAAAGTTCTGCATGTTACCATTACAGAATAAAGGGAATTATAATTAAATTTGAGTATGTAATTATCTCAAAATAATAAAGTTCGATTACAATTCTTTTTAAAAAAAGAAAACACACATGCTCAGGGCCAGGGAGCCAGATCAAAGGGCTGCAGAGCACTCAGAATGCAGGAGCCTGGGTTTGACTCTCAGCACCACACGGTCCCCCAGCAATGTCAGAAATGACCCCTCCACACTCAGCACTGCCAGGCGTGGCCCAGAAAACAAGGGGAGAAAAAAAAGCTAAACAAAATTATTTATAAAAGCTTTTACTTCACAGAAGCTTTTTATGTTTAACTTCTTTAAGAGACAGGCTGCCATGTTACTAATGCAAAATTTAAGAATTTTCTGAAACACATTCCTGAACAAATTAATTTAATCAATGGTATATGTTCAATCACCACTACAAAAAATTTTTAAATATTTTTAAAAAATGTATTTCAGGGGCTGGAGAGATAGCACAGCAGATAGGGCGTTTGCCTTGCACGCAGCCGACCAGGGTTTGATTCCCAGCATCCCATATGGTCCGCTGAGCACCGCCAGGGGTAATTTCTGAGTGCAGAGCCAGGAGTAACCCTTGTGCATGGCCAGGTGTGATCCAAAAAGAAAAAAAAAAAAAAAAAAAAAAAAAAAAAAAAGAAAGAAAAAGTATTTTAAAAATACTTTACTTTAAAAAAATCATAATAGAGAAACCCAAGCACAAAAATTTGTAAGTCTATAACTGTACCTCATGATGTTGCACTAATAAAAAAATAAATGAATAAAATAAAAATTAAAAAAAAAAACTTTTGATATCTTTTCCTGGAAAATCTATTGGCTTTCTGCCTACTCACCAAGTTCCATTGTAAATAAGATAAAATATATTAAATGTTTATCAATTTCTGCATGTTTTCTTTAAAAATATTATAAAAAAAAATCACAATAGAGCCTGACAAGCTCCCCATGGCGTATTTGATATGCCAAAACCAGTAACAACAACAATGGAGATGTTACTGGTGCCCACTCAATCAAATCAATGAACAACAGGAGGACAGTGCTATAGTGCTATTTTAAAAATAACAGAATGCCATGTCAATGGCATTAGCCCTTTACTCACTTCTGTATCCTTTTCTCTATTACAGGCCTCACCGCGCCGATCCAGTCATCCTGATTGCAAGCGCCTAGAAAGAAGTTTTTAAAGCATTTAGCTAAAATAAACATTATTTCAAAAATTTAGTCAAAATACGCAACATTGGGACAGTATCCACTCTTTCAGCATGTTAAACTTCATTTAAAAAAAATCTCTTAGTAAAGGGTAAGGAAAGAAAACCATGCAACGTGAACTGACCTATTATTGCAGGTTCTATACAAATGGCTGAAAAAAAACATACATTAAAACTCGCAACCCTGGAGCCTGGAAGATGGCTCAAGAAGGTAAGTGCTCTGTAGTGGGAGGCCAGAGTTCAGTCTGCAGCACCACACAGGCCCTAGAGCACTGCACAGGAGCAACCCGCAAGCACTGAGCAAAGAGCATTTTTTTTATTGGATTTGTCATTTTTGCTCAACTCTGTTAGAACAGATAATCAGCATCAATCTACCTGTGGCTCAAAGGATAGCACATTAATGCACAACTTAAAAACTTTGAAGGAAAGTGCTTCTGCAGATTGTTGGACACCAAATTAAAGTTGATGTGACTACCCAATTTCCAATGAATATTTTAATTCAAGATAATAAAAATCACTAGTATCACTAAGTTAAAAATGAGGAGAGTAACAAATTCACTAAAAGAAATTTTATAAAGTCAAAAGGAAAATAAAATGTTAGGAAATATATCAGTTTAAAAAACTTTCTTTTAGAAGAAAATTAAAGGTCCCAGATGAACTAACGTACTGAACATGATCTTTCTTTTGTTATTCAATTTTACAAAATACTGAAGAGCTTAAGGTCTTCATAACAGCATGCTAAATTTTAGTAAATGTCCTACAAATTTTTTTTTTTTGCTTTTTTGGATCACACCCAGCGATGCACAGGGGTTACTCCTGGATTTGTACTCAGGACTCACTCCCAGCGGTGCTCAAGGGACCATATGGGATGCTGGGAATCGAACCCTGGTCGGCCACATGCAAGGCAAACGCCCTACCCACTGTACTATCACTCCAGCCCCAATGTTCTACAAAATTTAAGAACCATTATGCTAACAATGATCCCAAAGATCCCACCTTTATTTTCCCTCACTGTGGTGCTGGGGATCAAACACAGGGTGTCTCATATGATAAAACCTCCATCACTAAGCTACATTTCCATCCTGTACTCCCCACCCCCCAAAAGTAAAATGCCATGAACAGAAACCAGATTACCCAAATCAATCGGTCCTTCTCTTAATCCATCTAATTCATACAGTCGTCCATTAACTGGGACATAACTGACAAAGTGAAAGGCATCTTCTTCTTTCGCTGTTGTCTTTGCATCAAATTCAAACATTTGCTGTCTAAAGTGAAGAAGAAAATAGTAAGAGACAAACAAGCAAAGAAGGAAACAGTACTCATTCAACACAAAGACTCTTTACCTGGCAAAACTGTTGTGTACTTGCCGAATCACATCTGAATTGCTCAGTGCCAAACCTTTCATCTGAAATAATTTTTAAAAGCAGTCCATTAAAATAAGTACTGTCACAAATTGGGTGTAATTACTGAATCTTATATTATTTAAAAATAATGAGATTGTACTCACAGCTGCGTCAAAACTTTGTGAAAATTCTTTAAACTCTGACAATGTTTCTCCTAAATGTACATCTTGATGGGTACAGTTCAATAACACACTCACTATTGCTTGAGTGGCACAAGCATTATTAATTACCTATAAAACACAAATACAGACATTATTAATTTCTTTCATTCAGAAGTAGCCTCTAGCTAGTGACAATAATCCCCCAAATATATTTTTTCATATACTCTTCACAGATTCCAATAAGGGCTGGAGCAATAGCACAGCAGGTAGGGCATTTGCCTTGTACGCGGCCGACCCGGGTTCAATTCCTCCGTTCCTCTTGGAGAGCCCAGCAAGCTACCGAGAGTATCCCGCCCGCACGGCAGAGCCTGGCAAGCTCCCCGCAGCGTATTCGATATGCCAAAAACAGTAACAAGTCTCACAGTGGAGGCGTTACTGGTGCCCACTCGAGCAAATCAATGAACAAATGGGAGGACAGTGCTACAGTGCTACTCTTCACCAAAACAAATACACAGAAAATGTATTTGAATTCTATCCAAATCTACTTTGAGGGGTCAGAAACAGTACAGTGGGTAGGGCACTTGCCTTGCACCGATCTGGGTCCAATTCCCAGCAACCCTTAGGCTCCCCTAAGACCTTTTAGGAGTGATCTCTGTGCATGAAGCAGGATTAAGATGTGAGCACGGCAAGGTGTGGCCCCAAAACAAAAACAAAATCATGATATTTAAAAGATAATGTATACCCAATAAAGGCTGGATGTGAGGATATAGCAGAGAGTACTATCAAACATTCCTCTGACCTAAGGATTCAGGTCCTTCTGTGTATGCTTTTTGTGTCACATAATGTTTATCCAAACAAACTTTGGAAAAAAAAAAGAAAGAGAAAAGAAATCCTAGGGGTTGGATTTCTGAAGCTAAGAGGACTGCATGTGGCTGATCCCAGTTCAATCCCTAGTATCATATGGTTCCCTAAGTACCACTGGGAGGATTCCTGAGAAGGAGTCAGGAGTAGCCCGGAGGCACCACAGGGAGGTCAAGCCCTCCCCCCAAAGAAAAAAAAGAAATTCTGGTTATCATTTCTCTTTTGATATTAATAACAGCTTGCATTTTCTATGACTCGTTTTGTGTACGTATAAAGAATACTAATTATGCCTGGGTATAAAACCACCTTTTGTTTTGGCAAGTTCAAAGGAGTGGTAGTTCAGTGCTACAACACATGTTTGGCATGTGTGAAGCCCTACCACATATATGTGATATCCTGGCCTTGATATCTGGCACCACATTAAAAAATATATAGTCAACGTCATCATATTCATCATTACTTCAGGCTTAAAAATGAGTTTAGTGCCACCAAGTGGTTATACAGCAGAACACATAAAAAAATCCATAAAACTGTAGGACCATGTATTTACTCATTCAAATATTTACCGAGTACCCAGTGTGTACCAGACATCATAGTAAAAATCTGACAGGCAAGATGTAATTGTTCTCATGAAATTCAAATAAAATCACCTTACACACCACTATTTTGGAGAATTTCAACTTCAGTTTATGTCGCAAAATGTCCTGCAATTCACATGCCTCAATCAGTCAAATTGTTAATTTGTCCTTAGAGTCCTGCTATATACACTGATACCTATATACTAAAGCCAAAGAATCTGGGCAATAGAAACAAAGATGAAGCACGTAGTCAAAATAGAGCTAGAGCCTTAAGAATCTGGTTTAAAATCCTTTGAGAGAGAATCTATTTCTCAGTTCATCCAGACTTTCCACTCCCTTTATTTTATTTTTCTTTTGAATTTTTTGGGCCACACCCAGCAGTGTTAGAAGCTACTCCTGTCTGTGCTTAGGGGTCCACTTGATACTCTTAGCAGTGTCTTTCTTAGGGGTCCACTTGACACTCCCAGCAGTGTCAAGGAACAAGTACCAGAGATTAACCCTGGGCCTCCCGCATTCAAAGCATCAAGTGTCTCGGTCCTAATTCCCCATTTCTCACATAAAACCCAGTTCACACATTCATGTTACTAATCTGATCCTACAATCAATCATTTAATTTTGTAACTTCTAGACAAAATAACAATTTCATAACATACAAAAGAACATGATAGGTACCCAGAGAACTCCAAAAATAAGTCAAAGTGCTGCAGAGATAAACCATAGCCAATAGTCATTGAGTCAGAGCTACAGAGAAGTTAATAAAAATGTTATAGGGGCTGGAGAGATAGTACAGTGGGTAGGCACTTCCCTTGCATGGGATGCTGGGGATCAAAGCCAACTGGGGTTTGATCCTCGGCATCCCATATAGTCCCCTGATAACCACCAGGAGTAATTTCTTACTGCAGAGCCAGGAGTTAATGCCTGAGCATCTTAGGTGTGGCCTCAAAACAAGAAACAAGACCAAAAAACCAAATTTTTACAGGCTCACAATTGTTTAAACGACTCTCATCAAAAAGATGAGGAGCATTACAAAGGCTGTGCGGAAAGGGAAGCACCCTGCATGGCTGGTGACAAGGTGAACTAAGTTACTGTTGAAAACAGTGTAGAGATACCTCAAAAAATGTTTTCTGAATAAGAACTACCATATGGTATAGTAATTCCATTTCTGGAAACTTATCCAAGAAAATGAAAACACTGAGCACTAAGCTTAGAAGTTACTGAATACCACCAAGTGTGAATTCAAGACCAATAACTTGGGCCCCTATAATGGGACCTCACTGCTGTTTTCTGCTGGCTATAGACTACATAGAAACAAAATCCCTGACTCCTGAAGTTTATAATTCAGTGTGGAAGAAATACAAATAGACACACATAATTACGGGGGGGAAAAAAGGAACAATATAAATTGCTTCTAGTTGTTATCTCAGGAGCAGACAATTATAAGGGATTTTTATTTTCTACATAACACAATTATAACACTTCAAAATTTGTCTAGATAGTATAGCAGGTATGGTGCTTGCCTTACGCATGGCCAGGATTTGATCGCTAGTGCCATATATGGTTCCCCCGAGCCCTGCTAGGAATGATCCGAGTTCAGAGCCAGGAGCAAGCCCTGAGCACAACCAGGTGTGGACCAAACCAACAAAAAATGACTTTAAAAACTATCTGTCTCTTTTCTACCTAGATCTGAAAATCACAAACTGTGGCTTAAAATTTTCATTTTAGAGTCATTTCATTTTAGCTGGTTTTACACCTCAGCTCAGCTGCGGACCAGAGCAACTCCACTTGGGCAAACTTCTTAAATGCTCTTAGACTTAGTTTCCACATCTGTGAGATGAGAAGTAACACACATAGTTGTGTGAGGACCAACTACATACTACTACCAAAGTTTAAGGGGAAATGAAGCCAGAGAAATGACTCTGGGCCAAAACACATGTTTTGCACATGGGAGGACCAGGGTTAATTCCTAGCACAAGTCCCCAGGTAGCACCAAGAGAACCCCCAAGCCCCAAGCCAAGAGTAAACACTGAGCACCACAGGGTACATACAGCCCAATGAAACAAACAAAAACTGTTATAGATCACATAAAAGTATTTACCAAGTTTTCAATCAGTTAACATGGTTAAGTGTGCTAAAATGAAATAAAATACTCTCTCTCTATATATATATATATACATATATATATATTGCTTCTTGCGTTTTGGGTCACACCTGGCAATACGCAGGGGTTACTTCTGGCTCTGCACTCAGGAATTACCCCTGGCGGTGCTCAGGGGACCATATGGGATGCTGGGAATCGAACCCGGGTTGGCCGTATACAAAGCAAACACCCTACCCACTGTGCTATTGCTCCAGCCCCCACCAATCTTCTATATTTTCATTAAATGAAATAACTTGCAGAGAAATCAACTTTAACTTTAAAGTTATACTGTGAGGGACCAGAAAGAAAATACAGTGGGTCAGACGCCTGTCAGGTATGTTAATCACTTGGGATTGATCCTGGCACACTGATCCCAGGCGTGACCGACTTATGGTTCCCTGAGAACCACCAAGATCACTCTGTGATTCCTGAGCACAGAATCAGGAGTCAGTTTGAGTGTGCTTACCAACTGTGGGCCCCCCAAAAAGGGGGAAAAATAGCAACAAAAATAATGAACGCTAGTACATAAAGAATGTCACAGGTAGAATTACAAAACTGGATTTTAAGCCAGTTTAAATCCAACACTTGTTAGCTGTGTGAACCCAGTCAATAAGTTGATTTGGGACTTATTTTAAAAAATAAGTCAAATTTTCCAGGTCTCAACTTCTTCATCTGTGAAATGAAGACAGATAACCTCAGAGTTGCTACAAGAGTTAATTATGCTAATATAGCTTATTTAGTATCTAAAGCACACGAAAAGAACAGTAAATGTTGGCTACTTTTGGTGTTGTGATCATTGCATGTCTTATTAATAAGGAGAAACATGAAATTTTTCTTTTTCTCTCACCTTTATGTCCTTAGTACTCAAAACAATGCTTAACACAATGCAGGTGCTAAATAACTGGTGGATGATAATCATGGATGAGACAAAATTTCCCCCCTTTTTTTGATTTTGAGCCACATATGAAAAGGTTTGGATTTTAGGCCAACACCCAGAACTCTGTGCTCAGGGATCACTCCTGGTAGGACTCAGGGACCATGTGGGGTACCAGAGGTCAAATCCTGGTCAGCGGAATGCAAGGCAAGTGCCCTACTGGCTGTATAATTGCTCCAGTCCCTTGAACCAAATGTGTGTGTGTGTGTGTGTGTGTGTGTGTGTGTGTGTGTGTGTAAAGAAAGATAGTTCTTATTGAAATTTATTTAGAAAGATGTGAGGGGAAAGAAAAAGATGTGAGAGGAGAAAAAGAGGAAACATGTTCAAGAGAGAACACAGGAAGTAGAGACAAACAGAGGCAAGCAACTGAGATTCATGTTCAAGGGAGAGCATGGTATGAAGAGCAGGGCCTGAGCCAGACTTCTGAACGTGGCTACTTGAGGTGGGGTTTCAAAGGTATTCTTTTTTTTTTTTTTTTGCTTTTTGGGTCACGTTTAACGTTCATTGATTTAAAGAAGGCATTTGATTCTGTTGAGATGGAAGCGGTCATTGAAGCCCTAGCCAATCAGGGCATTCAAGTCCAATACATCAAGATCCTTCGTGAGCTGTATTGCGGATTCACTACCAAGATCTCATCATTCTACAAAGAAGTGATCGTTGATGTCAAGAGAGGGGTTCGGCAGGGTGATACCATTTCACCAAAACTCTTCAGTGCCACCCTCGAGAACATCATGCGACGACTGGAATGGGAAGAAATGGGAGTGAAGATAGATGGTCGGCAATTACACCACCTCCGCTTTGCTGATGACATTGTTTTAATAACACCAAACATCAGCCAAGCGGCACAAATGCTGGCCGACTTTGACCGTGAGTGTGGAAAGGTAGGACTACAGCTGAATCTTACAAAGACAATGTTTATGAGAAACAGCCTTGTTCCTGATGCGCCATTCGCTCTCAACGGAACGCCTATCTCTGAATGCAACAGCTATGTGTACCTAGGTCGAGAAGTCAACATGACAAATGACCTGGCACCTGAGCTGTGCAGGAGGAAGAGAGCAGCTTGGAACGCCTTCAAGAACGTCGAAGAAATAGCTAAGAGGACGAAGACCCTTTAGCTCTGGGCACATCTCTTTGATTTCACTGTTCTTCCTGCATTAACATACGCCTCAGAGACCTGGGCCCTATGCAAACAGGATGAGAATGCTATTTGGGTCTCCCAAAGAGGAATTGAAAGAGCTATGCTTGGAGTATCATGTTTCACTCAAATGAGAGAACGAATCCGGAGTTTCGATCTCCGTCGACGATCATGAATCAGGGATGCTGTCTCGTTTATCAAGTTGTCAAAAATCAGATGGGCTGGTCACGTAATGAGATTTAAAGACGACTGCTGGACTAGAGCTGTTACTGACTGGATTCCACGGGATCCAGACCGCGTGGCCGCCCACCTACCAGATGGTCAGACTTCTTTGTCAAGATCATGAAGGATCGGTTTGAGGCTCTTCATGTTCCCAGAGCGAACAGATGTCATTGGGCTACACTAGCACGCAACAGGGACAAATGGAGACGTTACTGGCGCCCGCTCGAGCAAATCGATGACTAATGGGAAGTTAAGTGATTAAGTGAAGTGCTTTTTGGGTCACACCTGGCTATGCACAGGGATTACTCCTGGCTCTGCACTCAGGAATCACTCCTGTTGGTGCTCAGGGGACCATATGGGATGCTGGGAATTGAACCCGGCTTGGCTGCATGCGAAGCAAACGCCCTACCCGCTGTGCTATCTCTCCAGCCCCTCAAAGGTATTCATTTTTTTTAATTACTTTTATTTCCTTTTTCTAGTGCCAAGGATGAAACCCCAGCTTCACATGTACGAGTCCCTGGGTTTCGTCCCTAACACCCTATCCCCACCAAAATGTCCTGTGGGCGGGCACAACTGGTCATGATCAGGGGTTAGCCTTGGCTCTGCACTCAGGAATCATTCCTGGTGGTGCTCAGGGATCATAAGGGATAGCAGGGATCAAACCTGAGTCGGTCATATGCAAGGCAAACGTCCTATCCATGGTATTATCACTCTGTCCCCAGATTTATAGTTAGTTTTTAAATCTATTGTAAATATTTTTAGATGGCTCAGTTTACTGTCTAATATAACAAATGCTGATAGATACAATTCAAATGGGAAAAGATCTTTGGGGAACTCAATAGTTTTAAGGACTATAAATGGGGGTGGAGTTCGGGAGGACCCCTGGGAAAATGGTGAACGGAAGAGGTCATTCTTGGTGCAGGTGTGGGGCTGGAACACCCTATGCATGAAACCTTTGCACTAACAGTAGTGTACTATAAATCACTGCACTGAAAACCTGAAAGAAAAAAAAATGAAGAACACAAAGCAGGTGGTGGTATTTGAGGTTTTACTACAAAGACACAAAGCAGAAAAGAATTCATTGTTAAAAGGAATCACTCTCAAGATTCGGGGCACCCAAGGACCATACCTGCTTGGCAAAAAATATCGTGTCAAGTCTGGAGTCCTGAACCACAGAGCCTGCTGGTTCCTCTCCCGGCTGCCACTTGAAAAGAAAAATCAATCCATGAACTGGCCTACAAAATAAAATACAAGTCAGTGCCACAGAGCCTCACTTCACTTTTCACATACTGTACGTATATCAATTCTTAACCAGCGACTTTACAAATACAATGCAAATAAAATTAAACTTGGGAAATTTAAACAGTATTTCTATTGGTATTAAGCCACTAGGACACTGGCAAAGAGAAAGTTAATAAAATTTAAAATTACTTCAGTTAAATAAATAAGTGGCTTAGTTTCCAAGCTGTAGATTATTCATTTCTACCTTTTATCAGTCATTTACAAATAGAAAAGAGGATGCTTCAAAACCATAAAAAGGAATTAGCCCTGGATTGAATTCCAATATATATAAAGTTCACATCGGTGTTTAGTGATAAATGGCTGGTAGTGTATATTATTATGAACTATAAAAGCACCTTCATATAATTACTGAATTCATGAACAATAGAAGTGAATGATGTCATCTACTTTCCAAAGGAACATGCATCTGTGTCATACTAAATCACCACTTTTGGTTTCTTTCTAGTCTTTTTTTTCTTTCTTTCTTGTCTTTTAAAACACAAATACACACACACACACACACACACAATCTTTGTAAACCGTTTAATGAGATCTTTTATTAAATTTCCCTGCTCACACTTTTAGAAACTGACCTCTTACTCCATCTAGTGGTTGCACTTTCTGTGGGAAAAGCAGGAAGGAAACTACCTTCTTACTACTAGGTAAGGTAAGAAAGGCCCTCCCGTTGATCGTCGATTTGCTCGAGCGGACCCAGTAACGTCTCCATTGGAGACTTTGTTGTTACTGTGTCTGGCATATCGAATACTCTCGGTAGCTTGCCGGGCTCTCCGAGAGGGACGGAGGAATCGAACTCGGGTCGGCCATGTTGGCCGCTTGTAAGGCGAACGCCCTACCCGCTGTGCTATCACTCCAGCCCATCTTACTACTAAATATTCGAAACCACCACCCAAACCCTGTAGTCCCCATTTTCCCTTTTAAAGCCTATTCCTATCCAAATCCCAGAATCCAAAAGCTCTACCAACTAAAGAACACTCCTCTAGTCCTTCACTTGAAAATGAACGGTCAGTGCTTAGGGGTAAAGAAACTGAAGGGCAGAACAGACACAAGTGATTAAGGGTGAAGAATGGGAAAGGGGGCAGTACTTCCAGATAGCTACTTTTAGAACTTGAACTGCCATCTCTCTAAGCAACCATGTGATCATGGGTAGACAAGTTCTGAAGTAACATAAATGTGCATAATTATATGGATATGTTAATCATATACACTGACCTCATTCATGTTTCCATGTTCTAATAATATTGATCTATAAGAGAATACTGCAAAATAAATCTATACACATGAAGCAGGCAATTAATTGGGGGGGTGCTCAGATGAATTTCAGAGAGTCATAAAACCAAGATATGATGTAAAAAGGAGTTCCTGTTGTCAGCCCCCAAGTCTACAGTGAGGACACCAGTTCAAACTTTAAACCACACACACACACACACACACACACACACAAAAGAGAAAAAAAAACAAAAATAAAACCATAAGACAGGGCCCACTGAGAACCAACATAGAGAGGCTGGAGTGATGACTGGCAGGCTGGAACATGGGGTCACCGCATCACGCTTGGGGTACACTCTTCTTTCTTCTTTATGCACTCCACATGACCTAGATAACTTGTTTGTTTGTTTTGGGGCCACACCTAGCAGTGCTCGAGGATCACTCCTGGCAGTGCTCAGGGGTCTAAGCAGTGGTGAGGATGAAGGCAAGGGCCTTTGCCTCCAGTGCTATCCCTCAGGCTCTGGGGCACGTAATCCCTGTCCTAACTTTACAGGCCTCTCTCCACTCTTGGGAGAAACCCTTGATCCCTCTTCCCTCCCGTAATTCTTTGAGAAACTGTTTTTGCATCATCCTTCTCTGAGAACAGATGACAAACCTGGGCACTTGGGTAGAGGTCAGGGCTTGGTGCCCCTGCCGTGAAGGGGACCCTGCAACCAAATGAGGCCTGCAGCCAGATGAGGCCCTGTAGCACAGATGACCTGGAGTCTTCCAGCATCTCACGTGCAAGGTCTTGGGGATCAAGCATGAAAGAACCAGCACTCTCTACGGAGCAACCTCCCTCACACTTTGGCCTCGAGCCCAGCTCCCTCAAGGAATACTTTGGGGAGAGAGAATTAGCAGACAGTTTTAGATTCCTTGAAAGTGACCTATCTGTGAATCTCAGGTTCTGGGCTAGACTTGGAATAAGTATACTAGCTCACAGGAGTGGCAAACACTTCTTGGAGACAATGTATTCGGTCTTAGAGCAATCCAAGGAAAATAGACACACACAAGTTTGCTCAACTGTAGATATTATTTTCATACCCCTAAAATTATACTTACTTTAGTTTTTCAAAATTCTCAGGCTCTAAACTCCAGATTTCTTCTACTTGGGCTCCACGGCAGCCTGAAAAGAAATATTAATTCTTCAGAAATTGATAGAACTGTTTTTCCTTCCACATTAAATAATCACCTAAAAGAAATGCACATTTGGGGCACTAATTTATGACAAATTAAGAGGTAAAACTGGCAAACTTCAGGGCCAGAGAGACAATACAGTGGGCAGGCGCCTCCCTTGCATAGCCCAGACCGAGCACAGTGCCAGGAGTGAACCCTGAGCACTACCAGACGTAACCAAGAGGGGAGAGAAAAAAAAAAACAAAAACCAAGCACCTAGCAAAGCAGACCGCCAAATTCTATTACTGCCTTTCCACCTTCCTCATCATTCCATAGCGACCACATTTTCAGCTGTAAAGCCTCGCAGACACCACCCTACGAGTGCTCCTTCTCGGTCCTACTCTTTCTTCACCTACTCTTTACCCACCTGCTATCTCCCCCTCTCTGCCCGTGACCCTCATTCTTTTCTTCAGCCCTTAAAAAGCCCAAATTAAACATTTTCACGGTGCTGTCTGTGGCCTTTTCCTAAATTCCAATTCTGTATTTTCAACCCTCTTCAACTCTCCTCCCCAAAGTCTTCTTCCCCAGGGAGACTCTGCTCCGAAAAGGAGCATTTCTCAGCAGCTGAAGACATTCTTATTGCCACTGTTGCCCCCTGGAGTTGAGAGAGGGGTTGACATTTAGTGGTAGGAGGACAGAGATGTTAAACAAAACAATTAATGGTAACAATGGTGACAACCTGACTCTAGTAATGCACACAAAAGTAATGGTGACCTTGGAGCCCAGCGATATTACAGCAGGGTGGATATTTGCCTTGCATTAGCAGGTTAGGTTCAATCCCTGGCATTTCATAGGGTCCCGAGCCCTGCCAGGAATGATCCCTAAACACAGAGCCAGGAACCAGCCCTGAGCAACGCCGGACCCCCAGACTCCCCTCTCCACCAAAAAAGAGTAATGGTGACCTGCTTGACATGTTAGGCTCCAAACTGCCTGGGCAGGCCTGAATGGCAGGCTATTCCATTCCCAATCTCCTTGTCCATTTAACCTCTCTGTTCCTTGCACTAAGGGAGCTTGGTGTGAGGAACAAATGAGACCATGCAGAAGACGTTAATACAGAGCTTCTCAAACCTAAGCATTCACTGAATGTTAGTTTTATCAGCAAAGCACAAAAACCAGCTAATTAATATAGACGTGTTTTATGTAAAAAGTGCCTTAGAAGCCTTCTCTCTACTCCCTATAAGGCCAACATTTTACAAAAGAGGATTTTGAGATACTAAGTAGATTGCTTAAATTCACTACAGCCTGTATATGTCAGAGACCAAATTAAAACCCTCATATACAGACACAGAATGACTGCACTCATTTGTGAAATAAAAAATATCATAATACGAGACTACCACCCAAAGACAGTAGAGAAAAGGGCCAGGAGAATTGCTTCAAAGTTGGAAGCCTGCCTCATGAGCTGGGGGAGAAGGCAGCTGGGATAGAGAAGGGATCACTAAGTCAATGATGACTGGAGGGATAACTCGGGATGGGAGATGTGTGCTGAAAGTAGATAAAGGACCAAAGATGATGACCTCTCATTATCCGTACTGCAAACCATAATGTCCATAAGTAGAGAGAAAGAGGAAAATTATCTGCCATAGAGGCAGGAGGAGGGGTGGGAAAGGAGGGGTGCAAGGGATACTGGGAACATTGGTGGTGGAGAATGTGCACTGGTGGAGGGATGAGTGTTCAATCATTGCATGACTGAAACTCAAACATGAAAGTTTTATAACTGTAGCTCACAGTGATTCGATATAAATAAATAAATAAATCCCTCATGTGGTTTTATTTAGATAAAGATAAAGTCTGGCTATCTTCTAAGACTTCAAACTATTTTCAAGTGAGAGTTATAGTAGTCTTTGGAACAGATACAAAGTCAAAGGTTAAGTCAACTATATGTGAGTATGGTCATTCATATCATAGCATCCCTCAATTTATGCTGTCCAACAAATATCTACTTAGGGCCCATGATATTTTTTATATATATATACATATATATATAAATATATACAAGAAGTTATCATACTGTTCATAGTAGAGAAGAACTAGAACAAGCTGCAGGGCATTTACATACATTAAGTTGGTGGGGAAAATGTAGTAAGTGTGAAGCTACTTTTATGAAAACATCAAGTTCACACACAGGGTGGTACTCAGGCTTACTCTTGACTTTGTACTCAGAAATCATTCAGGAGGCTCAGGGAACCAAATGAGGTGCAGGGGATTTATCTAACCCGGGTAAGCTATGTATAAGAAAAGCGCTCTACCCACTGCACGATCAATGTTAAGATATTGAATAGGTCTCACCCCAGTCTTGCTGTCAGATCAGATTAACCCAAGTAATTGCCAGCGTAGAAAGAGAGAGTGGGTTTTGCTGGGAGACAGTGTCCTGTGAATTTCTCCTATATCTGCTTGTCTTCTGAGAGGATGGGCCAGATCTGCTCTGGTCTCACTTTTTAAGGATACACAGAATATAAAGAGGTAGTTTCCCTCTGGGGCAGAGGAAACACTTATTTAGATTTAAAAAAAAAAATGGTCTCCCCAGAGTGGAAGATGAGCAGGTTCTCAGCAGCCCTTTCGTAAGACTGGGATTTCCTGGGCTCAGAGCTCCCTCAGACTCACACAAACTGTGTAGCACCCACCTTCCTGCACAGCCACTCCCCTGGGCATGGCCTTCCGGAAACCGAGTGTGAACATGTATCTTCATGCTTATCCTACCATGAGTAATACCAAGCTGTCTGTCAGAAGCTGAAACACAGGGTTAGGCTAACGTGCTGGCTGGCGAGTAGGGTAAAGTCTAACATTTTACAGTTCTTACCATGTGTTGGCTTTTATCAAATACTTTCAATATCTTAATATCTTTAATGCAACTATTTGCTTAGTGTTATATGGTTAATTACATTGATTCTTGAATATTAAATCAGTCCTTTAATTCCTACACTAAACCCCACTCAGTCATGATGCTGTGTCCTTGTAGTACATTAATGGATTTGCTAAAATTTTGTTGTTTTTAAATCTATGCTGATGATGGCTATAGGTCTGTAACTTTCCTTTCCTATAATGTCTTTGGTTCTGTCATTACAGGAAAGGGGTACATACGAAAATTAAGTTGTTTAGAATATTCCTTCATTCATTATCCTTTTAACAGAGACTATAAAACCCAACTCCCAGAAGCGACATCTTATTTTCTCATTCTTACTTTGGACAACCTGGCAGTCTACCGAATGTAACCTGCCCACACGGCAGAGTCTGGCAAACTCCCCGTGGTGTACCCAATATGCCAAATACCAGTAACAATGATGGGTCTCATTCTCCTAACCCTGAAAGAGCCTTGAATATGAACTTTTAAAAATCTCAGGGCTAGGGCGAAGGAGACTTTACTGGTGCCTGCTCGAGGAAATTGACGAATAACAGGATGATTGTGATCATGATCCTTTTAACATTTGTAGAGTTTATAGCAATAGTCTATTCCTGATACTAGTGATATGTTGTCATCTCTTTTTCTCTCATCAGGTTGACTAGAGGTTTGTCCATTTTACTGATTTTTGGGGAAACCAAAACTCAATGGTTTGATTTCATTATTCTCTTTTCCCTCTCAGTAATTTGATTCTGATTTTTTTATCATTTCCTTTCCTCTATTAACATTGCTTTTATTTCACTTGCCCTCCTTTTTCCTATCTCTTTGAAAGAGGAAGCCGGGTACACTGTTACAGGAAAATTAAATCTAGTTCCCATTAATTACTCCATCTTGATAGAAAACATAAGTTTACAGCTTTAATTTGGGGGTGAGGGGGATGGAGGGCCACACCTCCAGGTGCTCAGGATTCACTGCTTAGGTTGGCATCAAGCAAAGAAAGTGTCTTAACCCCAGAATTATCTCTCTGGCCCAATAGCTTCAATTTTATTATCAGACTATCACAATTTGTTTTGGTGCTTTATGTAGTAAATATTTACCAAAATAACAAAAAAAGTATGTAGGTCAACTCCATCTATTTTTTTGTTGTTATTGTTTGGGAGACAATACCCAAAGGTGCTCAAAGGCTACCCCCAGATCCGTGTGTGAGTAACTTGTGGTGGTGCTCAGGAGATAACTCAGCTTTGAGAGTGGAACCCAGACTTCTTCCATGCAAAGGGTAGTGATCTCTCCAGCTCTCCATCAGATTCTTAATTTAATAAAAACTCTGCTTTACCAAGGTGTTACATTTCATGAAAATTTCTATTTTTGCTGCATTGGTGGTTTCCACTTTCAGAAAAAATTTACAACAGCATACATACGTCAATAAGATATTTCAGTTTGGTGGTAGGGGAGGGATGGCTTGGACCACACTTAGTGGTTACTTCTGGTGTTTCCAGGACCAGAGGCCATCCTGGGGATGTTTGGGGTCATGCAAGGCAAGAGCCTTAAATGTACTATCGCCCTAGCTGCAAAAATTTTTCATTTTTTAAAAGAATGATCTTCCAAGGGCTTTTTAACTCACACAGTGGATGTAGAAAGAAAGAAAGAAAGAAAGAAAGAAAGAAAGAAAGAAAGAAAGAAAGATGACATGATTAAACTGTCTCTTTGAAGGATGCTAACAGACAACTGCCACCATTTATCTATTCACAAAGTTCTGCTACTGGAGCTAATCCACTAACAGCTGTTGCTTCTTCACAGGAGGGTGGTGCAAACGGTGCATTCATACATCACTCTCAAGAATAACTTTTAATCATTTTGAAAGCCAACTTTTCTGCCCAAATGAAATGGAAACACTTTAAATTCGGCTGGTGTAATCTATAGTTCTTAAATTTATATATCGTAATAGTTGAGGTTTGGAAGGTGAAAGTTTCGTGAAAGGCTGCAGCCATCTCCCACTCCCATTTGCTTGCTCATCACGCCTGCCCTTCTCTTGCACACCACCTGGCAGGCAAGTTGAAAGCATGGAGCTTCTACATTCAGTCAACGGTTCTGCGGTTTTAAACATAGCAAAATTATTTCTTTACTCCTCTCCTCTCCAACCCATTATTCTTAAAAGATGAAGCCAATCACCTCAGCCTTCATTTTATGACTTTTAATTGCCCCCATTCCTTTCCCATCCAGTCTGTACAATGACGAAACAAAAACTTTTGAAATTATGGACGTGTCATGTCAACACCCAGACACCTTTAACTTTTTTAACCAGTGACTACCTAACGAATCGAGGAACAACGGGAGGACTGTGACAGTGACAACGTAACCACCCAAACTATACAAAGTAACAATCTAATCTGTTTATCAAAATACCAATGTATTACATTGTTTTAGTCACTTTCCCCCTTGTTCTCTAAGTAATTTTTTAAAAGTATTTTTCAATTTGGGCGCCAGTATCAGCGGTGTTCGGGGCTACTCGCTCTCAACTTGGAACTCAGGTCCAATACGGTCACTGGGGAAATGAACCCGGGCACCCAACTTGAAAAGGGGGCGCTCCAACCCGCGAAGCCTTGTCCCAGGCCCGTCAGGGCGCTTTCCCATTACTTATTATACACACTTTGCCCAGGCTCTTCCGAACTGCAATCGTTCCCTTGCCCGTATCTGCAATCGTACAGACCATACTGTGCTCTGTCGCCTGTCGGTTCCTTAGAAAATGTGGTTTATTCGCATCAAAAAAAAAAAAAAAAACCCCAGCTTCCGACCAAAACGTGCCAAAGGTACAGGCGTGGCTGCTTGCGCCACGCTACTCCCGACAGTGGGCCACGGGAAGACGGGAGCGACTGCGCCCATCCACTGAGCCCGAGCGCCAGTTACCGCACCACAGCCAGAGCTCGTTAATACTTTAGGAAACGTCACACCTGGCTAGAAAAACAAAATACACGGGCTCGGAAGAGATCCAAAGTCAAAGACGTGGCTAAGTGAGGGGGGAAAACAGCAAATGAATGCGGCGGCCGGCCGGCCGGAGGGCGCGCGAGCACCAGGCGCGCATGTGGCCCCCGCGCTCTTCGGGACACGCGCCCCCGGCGCCGTGCCGCGAGCCGGGCAGGGGCGCCCGGGGGGTCTCCCGCAGGTGCGCGCGGGGCAGCCCCGCACAGCGGCCCCAGCGGCCTGGGTCCTGCACCGCACCGCCAGCATCGCGGGTCCCCGGACCCGAAGTCACCGCACCCTGCAGCAGGCGCGCCCGCACTGGGGCTCCCCGGCCTCGGCGTCCAAGTGGCGGTGGGAAAGGGGACGGCGGGGAGCCGGGGGCGGGGGGAGAGACGCCAGGCCGAGGCGCCGCGCCCTGGGGTGCGGACAGGACCCCTGCCCTCGTGCTGGAAGCGGAACGTGCCCGCCCGGGCTGCGGAGGGGCGGGACGCGACGCGGCCCCCTCCCCGGCTCCAGATGCCCGGAGCCGCCTCCCTTCCACGGTCGCGAGGCGCGCGACGGATGGGGGCGCTGCCGCGACCCCCTGCTCGGCCAGCCCCGGCCTCCTCCCGTGACCCCCGGCGCAGGACGGGGACCCTGGGCGCTCACCGAATCCTTTAATGAGCTCGGTGAAGACCCCGGGGTCGCTTTCCATGAGGCACCACTCCCCAGCATTGCCCGACATGGCCCCGGCCACAAAGCGCCCCGCAGCCCCCGGCGCCGCGGCCGCCCCCCGCAGCAGCTGCCGCCGGCCACCGAGCTGAGCAAACCCGCCGCGGAGCTCGTCAAGCCCACGTCACCCCGCCTACTTCCCGACAGCCTCCGGGCGCCGTCACCTGCAGCGCGACAGAGCACGGGCGGACGCTCTAGCCGCCCGGGAGACGGCGAAACTCTTCCTGGGCCGCGCGCGCGACCCGGAGCGCATTCGGGAGGGACCGCGAGGGGCGGGGCGGCGCCACATCCGGGCCCCTAGCGAGGCCGGCGCGGGGGCGGGGCTCGGGCCGAAGGGGCGGGGCGCGGTCCTGGGAACCCGACCTGGAGGCCAGGCCCGGGTGGTGGAGTCGCAGCAGCAGCCGCCGCCGCCGCCGCCGCCGCCCCCGCCGCTTCGTCGTCGCCTCCCCGGCGTTGCGCACGGCTGTTCCGGGGCATCGGCCGCCGAGCTACAGGTCTGGCGCAGCGCGAGCGGGCGGGCGGTCCTTTGTGCGGTGGGAGCGGTCCTGTAGACGCGCGGGGTCCCCCCCCCCCCGCCCCTTCCGCTTGCCCGCGGCCGGGGAGCCGAGCGAACCATCTCTCGAACCCGGCCGGGCTGGCCTGGGCCTGGCCGGGCTGCGAAAGCAGCATCACCGCGGGGATCTCCCCGCTGGCCCGGGGCCCGGCCCCCCCGGAGCCTGGGCCCTGCCGCGTCGCGGACCGCTGCCCGCTGGCCGGCATCCACAGGGCCTGCAGCCCTCCTCCTCCTGCTCCTGCTCCTCCTGCTCTTCCTGCTCTTCCTCCCCGCCGAGGGGATGGGGGGAGGGGGCCACCACCGACTCCCTGGCGGGAACACGTCCAAGGAACCGGGACAACTAGCGGCAGAGAGTCCCCGGGGTCCGGGGATGCTGCCGCGGGCGCCCAGGTTCTCGGCTTCCAGCAGCGGACCCGCGCTCGGCTGGACGTTTGATGGAAGGGAAGGGAAAGGGAGGCAGGGGCGCTCCCAGATGATGGGGAGGGTTCTCCTGAAGCAGGGGTCCAGAGAAAGGCAGAAAGTTTTGCCTTTTTATGCCTTTTTTTTTTAAATGAAAGGGGGGGGCATTTTACGTTGAGTTTAAATGTAAAATGGGATGTTTAAATGAAAAGTGGAATGTTGAGATTGTTGTATTCGATCGGGTCATCTGGGTTGTTCGGTCATCCAGGCTATTTAGGCACCGCCTAAGGCCACCTTGGTGACAGTCCAGACCACTAATTCCTCCTCCCCCCTTCCGAGCCATATTCCTAACGTCATCCTGCCTAATCCCCTTTTGTCCCTATAGAAAGGAAAGGCAGGGTGGTAAAAGACCATACTGTGTACTCGACTTTCACCTTTTCAGTGGTTGTAAGGTGAAATGATGTGGTAAACCTCCCCTGCCTTACTCCTAATCCCCTACCCCCCACCCCAAAAAAAAGAAAATAGAGGCTCTTGACTAAATAACAAAATTGCCCTCGTTTGGACAGGCTCTGCAGAACCAGAATTGCAGATGAGAGCCTTTAAGAGTATGCTTTTGCATTGCCTGGGAAAGCCCCGAGTTCAGAGAAGGACCCTGGGCATCCCAAGAAAACCGCTTTGAGTAAATATAAAACACTGGATCCTCTTTGCCACTTTTTCAGGCAGGCGCTCTGAGCCTGGGGGTTGGAGAGTATTTATTGTGCGCGGAACCAGGTGAAGTCAAAGCCCAAAACCCCAAAACCCCACCCTAAGTGACTGAGTGCAGAACCACACAGCCAGAGCGGCTTTTGTAGGAAAACAAGCCTCACCGTGTTAAGGGGTGGAAGCCAAAATTGGTATTGAAGTGTTGGATTCAAACAAAAATAGAAACTTGACCGCCCTGTCTGGTATACTCAGATGGAAAAAGTGAGGCCCAGGAGTTCAGCATTGATTTCAGTGATGCTAACATTTCACCCAGGATGTTTGCTGGGGGCAGAAATCCAGATTTCAGCGATGTTGGAGCAAAAGGAGATCTGGCACCACCAGGGCCATCCTCGTGGCAGCCAGGCAGAGGCAGGGCTTCAGGGCACTGCAGGCTGACACATGTTTGCCACAGTTCATCACTTTTATTGCATCACACTAGATAGCTCTCCTGGTCTCTCACCAGTCTGAAAGTTACTTGAGTTTTCAGCCCGTTTTTCCGGTATTGTTTGTTTTACACTGTGTTGCACACAGATGTAAATCAGCTTTGAGTTTACTTAAGAAAGAACAGGCTGCATACTTCTTGACCTCTTGAGATACAAGGTTGCATTTTTCACTGGGGACTGTGAGGAGACTGCCAGCTACTGAGAGGCAAACATTTCAAGAAGGGCACAAGAGGCTGAAACAGGGTTTCAGTATTGTAGAAGATACTGTATGTGGATTTCTCTTTCTCTCTCTCTCTATCTCTCTATCTCTATCTCGCTCTCCCCCATCTTCCTCTCTCCCTCCCTCTCACTCTTCTCTCACTCTCTCTCCCTCTCTCCCCCTCCATGTCTTTCCCTCCCTCTCTGTCCCTCCCTCTCACTCTCTCTCACTCTCTCCCCCTCCATGTCTTTCTCTCCCTCCCTCTCTCATTCTCTCCCCTCTCTTACTCCCTCTCTATCCTCCCTCCTCTCTCTTCCAAACATGTATATCTCTCTACCCTCTCACATTTCTCTGAGTAAATTTCTTTAAATAAAACTATTGCTTCATTTAAAAGAAAAAGATTTTAAAAAGTGTTCTGATTTTTCTGAAAGAAGTGTTGTTACAGATTGTGTGATGCCATTAGATGGGATGTAAAGTAGAAGGCAACCAATTTCCATTAAAATATTAACACACAAGGTTTAACCAGCCATGTTAGTAGTCTCTTATACAAGACCTTAATGGCTTCAGGGTGAGATACAACAATCTTCACACACTTCTAAGGAAATTTTTTTTGATCATCTTTAGCGAATTATTTACAACAGGCAATACAAGATAAATTATTTAGGGTCTTCTGTTGGGGCAGGATTGGGCAGCAGGTGGGAAAATTGGAAATAATGGTGGTTGGAAAGTGAATGGTGGTAGGATTGGCATTGGAATATTGAGTGTAATAAATCATAATGAACAGCTATAAAAGAAATTTGAAAAAAAGAAATTGTGCATTGCTAGTGTTTGCTGATTTTACACTCAAAATTAAGAGGAAAGTGATCAATGTATAAGATGTCCACAGTCAATCTCAAATTGTGGCCATACTTTTAATATAGTAATGTTTCTTTCTCAAAGTTTTATTATGTAAATTCAATACAACTTTATCTGTATTCTTTAGAGTATATTGAGAGCACTCACAAGGTCAGAGAAAACCAAAGAAGAATTAACTATCTTTTTTTTGTTCCTAATCTGGATTGAGAGTGCTTAATTATTTAGGGGTAAATTAAATGCTAACCAGACTCTGAGCTCAGATGCTATGGAGTTTAGCAATGAAGTTTAAGCTTTATGGAGTGAAATCAGTGGCATTAGGGAAAAGAAATTAAGGTCCTATTTTTGTGCATATGTTAGATTGCTTTCTAAAGCAACTGAATTCTAAAGATAATTTTGCATTAAAATTTGACATTGCATTAAAATGTAAAATTGTCATGGGGGCAGAGAGCACAATGAATAGGGTAATTGTCTTGTACCTGGCTGACCCAAGTTCAATCCCTAGCATCTCCCATATCGGCCCCCAAACCGACCAGGAATCATCCCCAAGTTCAGAGTTAGGATTAATTTTTAGCATCTCTAGGTGTGACCTAAAAACAAACTCCCCAAAAATGTAGAATTGGGTGGAGAGATAGTACAGCTATGAAGAGGCTTTCTTTATGCAAATCGTTCTGGTTTGATCCCAAGCAACGTATATGGTCCCCTAAGCATGTTTGGGATGATGCCTGAGCAGAGCCTGGAGTATTCTCTGAGTACTGCTGGTTGTGGCCCCAAAGCCAAAAGAAATTTTTTTTTTACTGTAAAGTTATACAACATTATTAAATAACTTTCCAAATACATCTTTATTTAGCCATTATTTTTGCTATTATGGTCTTGGGAGACCACACCCAGTGATGCCCTGGACCTCGTGTGGGCCCCCATATGCAGGATCTGCACTCAGCCCTGCAAGCAGCCCTGCAACCCACTGCCAGTTTCTTAGTCTCATGTTATAAGAGCGGACTTTTAGTGTGGAATTCCCAAATCATGATGTTCACTATTCAGTGGTTTTTTAGTATATTTTAGAGTATTATCGCCACTGGTTTCAGAACATTTTCATCACCCAGAAGGAAATTCCTTACCATGTGGGAAAGCAGTCTGACAGTTCCTTAAAAGATTGGAGAGCTGCCATTCAACCCGAAATCTATTTCCCTTTAGCAGTATATGAGGGTTCTGATTTCTCCAGTTCCTCACCAGCACTTAGGGTCTCATTAACTTTTTGTTCCTTGATTTTTTTTTGGTGGGGGGGTGGGGGCGCACACACCTGGCTGGCGGTACTTGGTGCTTACACTCCTTACTTTGCTCTCAGGGATCACTGATTGTCACTGTCACTGTCACTGTCCTCCCATTGTTCATCGATTTTCTCGAGCGGGCCCAGTAACGTCTCCTTTGGAGACTTTGTTGTTACTGTGTTTGGCATATCGAATACATCACGGGTAGCTTGCCAGGCTTTGCCATGCGGGTGAGATACTCTCGGTAGCTTGCCGGGCTCTCCGAGAGGGGCGGAGGAATCGAACTCGGGTCGGCCATGTTGGCTGCATGCAAGGCAAAAGCCCTACTGGTTTGCTATCACTGATTGTCATTTTGATTATTTCCATCCTGGTGAATATGAATTGATGTCTCATCAACTTTTTGTTTTTGTTTCTGGGGGTGGAAAGGACACACACCTGGTGGTACTTGGTGCTTACTCCTCGCTTTGTTCTCTTTTTGTTCTCAGGTCATTTCTGGTGGTGCTTGGGGCACCAGGGGTGCCAGGGATCAAGCCCCTGTTGGCTGTGTTCAAGACAAATGCCTCTCCCATTGTGCTGTCTTCCCCGGGCCCCTTTTTCATCATTTTTTAATTTCCCTGAGGATTAATGATGATCAGTACCTTTCTATAAGTTGATTGGATATGTGTCTGTCTTTTTAATTGCTTATCTATTATTTTGTCCCCGTGACGTATTTGATATGCCAAACACAGTAACAACAAAGTCTCTAATGGAGACGTTACTGGGCCCACTCGAGCAAATCGATGATCAACGGGAGGGCCTTTACTTTACTCGAGCAATCTATTATTTTGATATAGACTTACGAGTTCTAGATTCAGTGTAGATATAGGTTCCTCATTCCGATGGATGATTTTGCAGTTTTTCTCCCAATCTGTGACACATCTTGACTTGTGCTATCCTTTGAAGCACAAGTTTTAGATTGTGATGACACTTGTGATGCTGATGCTCTGGCTCCCGTGGGTGCATCATTTCCTGAGTGGGCATTGGCTCTCCGAGGGCAGAGGGCTAGAGCCTCTGCATCTGAGGCAAGGGGTGCCCTTCACCTGGCAGAAAGTCAGCCCCAGCTTCGTCTGGGTGCAGAGTCTCATCTGGTGTCACCAGAAAGAACTTCCGGAGAAGGCAGTCAGTAATGAAGAGGTTTTTCTGAGGGGTGGGACTTCAAGAGAGAATGGGACCGTCTCCAGAGAGAGGGAAACCTGGAAGCAAGAGTAGGTACCCCAGGAGGCCTGCGGGCCACTCTAGAGAGGGCACCCCAGATGCTCAGGGAGGGTCTTAGCCGGGGCTCCTGTGTGGTAAGAGCCTTTGCCTCGCCAAGGTGTTGTCCAGAGAAAAGGGGCTTTGCTCTGAGTTAATCAGCTTCAGGGGAGCCTGGCCTCCTGCTCAGTTGTCAGCAGGATGGCGTCTTTCCACATTCCATCTTCTCTAGTGACATGGTTCTGGGGTTTACGGCTTCCTGAAACTGACTGCCCAGGCACCTCACCCAACCGCCTGCCCTGCTCACTTTCAGACCCAACTCCAGACACGAGGGACCCCCACCACCCCACTTCCTCCCAGCCTTAGGTCACTCTCTGCAGGGACACATCACTTAAGGCACACCAGGCTGGAAGCTGCTAATGAGACAGTAGGCCCCCAGGGTGGGTCCGGAGGAAGGACTCCCCCTCCAGTATAATCTCCGGGCAGCTAGGGAAGGCCCTGCGGCTCTCCCACACCCCACCCGGCCCGAGTTGGGTGCACTCGGGCTGCTCCCCCAGCTGGGGCTGCCATGTCAAAGATGAAGGAAGAGACAAGGCCCAGGCCAGTTGGTGATCAGTTGCCATTTATTCCATTCTCTCCACGTGCCTGTGCCAGTCTCTCTTAGCCTCCCCTTCTAGTCTCACACTGCCCCTCACTCCCATCTCCTGTCTCTCCTGCTCATCTCTCTGTGCTCCATATCACAGCCTGGGCTCTCTCTCCATGTGCCTGCTCCTGCATTCTTCCCCTGCATTCTTCCCATACGTTCTTCTCTGCCCCCCTTGCTAGTCTCTCTCCACTCCATCTTGCTGCCCTGCTTTGTCTTTCATCTCTCCAACAACCTCACACTTGGGGCAGTCAGGTAGAAAGCCCTTCCTCACTGCCCATCAGGCTCAGGGGTGTTCCTCTTCTCCTTAGTCCAATAACTTAACATCTTAATTCTACTTCTTAACATTAGTTATTTTGTATGGACACAGTAAGAGATACTTTGAGTTGTAGGGCAGCTCTCTTGGGAACATTTTGCCACAGACTCAGACTACAGTGCTCAGGTATTAATCATTCCTAACCCTAGCAAGGTCCGAATCTAGTTACTGCTTTTTGGATCATGACAGCATTTGTCCATGACCAAGCTCTTAACTTATAGTTAAGCATTATAGTAGTTTAGCCAGGCCCATTTCAATGCCAGGGTAGCACATAGCTCACAGCTTGCCCTGGGTCCTTCCAGTCCTTCCCTGCTTTGGGGGTACTAGGAAGTAAGGGCAACTGAGGCTTAGGTCAAGAGAATAGATGCCCCGGAGGTAAATATTATCTGGAGTCAATTAATTCCCAAGTTACAAAAGCATGTCATTTTAACAGTCTTCTTGTGTCCATACAAAAAGGACATTGTTCTAAATTAACTATGCAAAGTACTTAAGGAGAAGAGAAAAACAATATTTACAATTCGACAGAGCACAAAGAAAGAAGTTACGAATAAACACAGGAAGGGGAGCACTGTGATGGGAATAACTCAGTAAGCCTAAGCTCCCTGCAGCAAGGCAGAAAGGACAAACCAGTGTTATCCTACACTCCAGGGTCCCAGCACAGCCTCCTTCCAGCTCTGTGAGATCATTCACCAGCTAAGAAGCACCCCAGATCTTTGGTGTCTGGGTCTGTATGTATATGGGGTCTCACTGGGCATGGATGGCTAATTGCCCACCAGGTGACCAGACTCAGTCTTATCTTCTTCTTCCTCTGGGTCTCCTGTATGCAGCCGTGAGCTCTAGTCCCATCATCCCCTCATCCACATTTACAGTACTCCAAAACTTCAGGACTAGACCTCAAATCACACCTCAGTGTAGCTGACATTTTTTACTAGTGCTCATTACTTTCTCTGTACATTTGTCACGCTTCATTTTATTTCTAGGACTGGAGAAATCGTACAGCAGGCAAGGCATTTGTCTTGCATACAGCCAACAGATCAATCCTTGGCATCCCATATGGTCCTCCAGGCACCACCAGGAGTGATCCCTGAGTGCAGAGCCAGGAGTAAGGCCTGAGCATCGCTAGGTGTGCCCCCCCCCCACACACACACACAAATACTTCCATTATCCACATATAATACAATTTTTCTAACCACAGAATTAACCTTAAAGGTTGAAGTTACATTTTAATTGCATGTTTTGGAGCTTATTTTCATAACAAATGTTACAGGAAAGAAGAACCAGCAACAAATGATTCCAAAAATCAACCTTCATTCTTAGTTTCTTCTTAAGTATGTGTTGCTGATTTCCTGAAATTGGTGTTCTAGGGAAAGCAAAAAGATTACATTTGAGCCTGTTTCCTGCTCTCAAGGATTACATTGGGGCCGAGTGATAGTACAGCAGGAAGGGCATTTGCCTTGCATGTGGCTGGCCTGAATTCGACCCTTGGCATCCCATCTGGTTCCCCGAGCACCAGTTCCTCAGTACAGATCCAGGCGTAACCCCTGAGCATCACCAGGTGTGACCCAAGAAGCCAAAATGAATGCTGTTAATCCTGCTCCCAAGAACAATAGAGTTCCAGGGGGATGTGATTGTGAGGTTTGGACTGAAGCCTTTAAATTTTACATTTGGACCTTGTGGAACAGTCTGATATCAAATGCAATTTTGGTATCATCAATCTAGCAAATAACCCCACTGAAACACGCTCTTCCAAAACTGGAGAGGCAGATGCAGTGTAGAGGCCACATTTGACATTGTCTTTTACTGAGCATTTACTTAAAGCATAAATATTGAGGCGCCACTTAGACTTTTCAAAGTGTTCTGGATTGAAGCCCCCGTGAAACAGGGACAAGAAGAAATCAAAGAAGCGCCCTTAGTTGCCCCAGGAGTTTCCGCCTCAGCTGCACAAGGTCCACAAGGATGCGATGACTCCTGGGAGCAGCCCCATGCTCGGCCTGCACTGCCAGATCATGCTCAGGAGTGTTGGCACTCATCGTCCCGGCCCCTTTGGAATCACTATCTTCCCCGCCCGAGCCCCACGTTTGTGAGTGCTCTCGGTTCTTCCATGCCCGTTCCCCGGCACCATGAGCTTTCCAGAGACCCAGCCACACGTCATTCCCTTGCCTGCTATCCTCCCCCGAAAGGAATCTCCTCCATTTCTCCACCCTCAGCCTCGGATGGTTGGGTAAAGGCAGCTGGACTCGCCCTCAGTGCTTGAGAACTCATTCTGTGCCTCATCAGGAGTCTCATTCTCTCAGTTCTCCCCCTTCCTGATGGTGTCCACCGTTCCGAGATATTTCAGCCTCAGCATGCAAGTGCTTATTGGTTTCCTTCAGTCCCACCCTCATACTTTCTAAAACGTCACTGCTCTGAAAGAGTTGTTGGTCTATGAGGGCCCGTAAGTGCTGGCAGTCTCTTGGCTTCTGACCTCACTGTGATCCAGCCCCTCTGTGAGCCTCGCCACCGTAGAGGCCTTTCCACCTCCTTCCTGTTGGCTAAATCTCATGGGCGTCTTAACAGGCTCAGTGTACTTCATCTCCAAGCATTCAACATTCCTAGCTATTCATTCTTTGAAGTTCTGCTGCTTACTGCCCACAGTCGCATTCTAGGTGTTTCCTTGGTGGGGAGTCGAGTGGGGAGACCACACCTGATGATGCTTAAGGGCTGGTCCTGCCCAGAAGTGACCATTGGCTGGGCTGGGTGGGAGGGAGAAGCAGTGCTGGGGATTGAACCAAAGTCAATAGCATGCAAGGCAAAACACCTTACCTCCTGAACTGTCTGGCCAGTACATCATTGATAGTTTTTAATTTTGACCCTTCTAAAATGGCCTTTTAAAAGGCCTCCTTGGGGGCCAGAGCCTTGCACACAGAGCCAACCTGGGTTCCATCCCCAGCATCCATATGGTCCCCTGAGCCCCAGAGGAGTGACTACTGAGTACTGAGCCAGGACAAAGCCTTGAGCATTGATGGATGGGGCCCCCAAAACCAAAAATAAATAAAGGAAGCCATGAATTAGGAAAGAAACTTTAGAAGCATTGGGTGGGACACACCATTCTTTATATTAAATAATACTTCCATTAATTTTACTCTAAATCACTTCAAGTAATTTTGATTGGCACCGAGTTTGAGGTTCACCAACTTTGAGGAATGCAGAGTAGGCCCTTGGGGCTTGGGAAACACCTGGTCTTCCCTGGAGGATATTATTACCCAGAAGAAGATCATAAAGAAGGGGAAAGAAAAGAACAGATGGTGGATGCCCAACCACAAATGTCTCCAGTTATTTAGGAAAAAGATCTTTTTTTACATTATTGCTGCTTTTCCTGATCCTCTTTCTTCTTCTCTTTCTGGACCTCAGGACCCCATTGCTGCCCTGCTTTTTTTAGTCTCTAAAGCAGCTATTCCTAAAAGATGTGACTAGTGCTTCTGACTACATACCTCTTACTAAGCTTAGGAGATTTTTTTAATGATCATAAATCATATATTTATTTATTTTTATTGAATCACCATGATATAGTTACAAAGCTTTCATGTTTGAGTTTCAGCCATACAATGATCAAACACCCATCCCTCCACCAGAGCTCATTTTCCACCACCAGTGTCCCCAGTATACCACCCACCACCGTTCCCAACTGTCCTTCTCCCTCTATGGCAATTTCCCCCATATTTTCTCTCTACTTTTGGGCATTATAGTTTGCAATATAGATACTGAAAGACTCATGTTTGGTCCTTTATCTACTTTCAGCCCACATTCGCTCCAGCCCCCCACATCTCCCATCACAAACAATTCCTTCAACCATCATTGACTTGGTGATCCCTTCTCTTTTCCGGCTGCCTTCTCCCCCAGCTCATGAGACAGGCTGCAAACCATGGGGCAGTATTCCTGGCCCTTATGTTTACTGTCCTTGGATGTCAGTCTCATGTTGTATTCCACAAATGAGTACAGTCATTCTGTGTCTGTTCCTCTCTTTCTGACTCATTTCACTTACCATGACACTCTCCATGACCATCCACTTATAAGTAAATTTCATGACTTCATCTTTCTTAGCAGCAGCATAGTATTCCATTGTGTAGATGTACCAAAGTTTCTTTAACTAGTCATCTGTTCTCAGGCACTCAGGTTGTTTCCAGATTCTGGCTATTGTGAACAGTGCTGCAGTGAACATACATGTGCAGATGTCATTTCTACTGTGCTTTTTTGCACTCTTGGGCTATAGTCCCAGCAGTGGTATTGCTGGGTCATATGGAAGCTCAATTTCTAAATTTTGATTGAGAAATATTTTTTAAAAAGCACATCCAGGCCTGAGGAAGAGCTCAGCACACTTTGAGGTGGTCACCGTGTGGTACCCACATAATGACTCCTGAGCACTGCTGGGGGGTAACCCCCAAATCAAAAAACATGTGTTGATTTCAAACAGCATGGATTAAGAATGTATTAACAAAACAATAATGTGCTATATCTGCCTAGCTCTGATACCACTTTGGTGTTTTGGTAGGTTTCCTGAAAGACAGAAAAATGGAGGAATCAGTACATCAGCTACAGCCGTTGAATGAGAAGCAGGTCGCCAACTCTGAAGATGGCTTCGTATGGCAAGTCACCGATATGAACCGACTGCACCGGTTCTTATGTTTCGGTTCTGAAGGTGGAACTTACTATATCAAAGAGCAGAAGCTGGGCCTCCAGAATGCCGAGGCTTTAATTCGGCTGATTGAAGATGGCAGAGGGTGTGAAGTGATCCAAGAAATCAAGTCATTTAGTCAAGACGGTAGAACCGCAAAGCAAGAGCCGATGCTCTTTGCACTGGCCATCTGCTCCCAGTGTTCTGACAGGAGCACGAAGCAGGCTGCGTTCAAAGCTGTGTCTGAAGTGTGTCGCATTCCGACACATCTTTTCACTTTCATTCAGTTTAAGAAAGATCTGAAGGAAAGCATGAAATGCGGCATGTGGGGCCGTGCCCTCCGGAAGGCCATTGCAGACTGGTACAACGAGAAGGGAGGCATGGCCCTGGCTCTGGCAGTTACGAAGTATAAACAGAGAAATGGCTGGTCTCACAAGGATTTGTTGCGATTGTCACATCTTAAGCCTTCCAGTGAAGGTAAGCGTAGCATCTTTATGGGGGAAGGAGGCTGGGGGACTGGAGACAGGGCATCCATCAAATTTGCACTTGACATAATCTGAGTTTATGTGAGTTTTCATTCTGAAAGCCCCTTTTATTCCGTTATGTTTCATGACAACTTGGAATAAAACACCAAGGATAATCCAGACCTGCGTAATCAAGAATCAAATGACAAATGTACTGTTTTAATGGTCTTAATGGTTTTAAATCCTAAATTGTCACCATGCAATCTGGGACACTCACCCACTGATTATGGGCAATCAATGCAGACAAGATTCAAGTTGTAATCAAACCATTCCTTCTCTGTAGGTGGCAGATAGCTAGGTTGCACTGCTCTAGCCCCTCACCATTTTTTTCCCTCCCTGTCTTCCTAGGCCGTATATCCCTGGAACCTAAAGGCTGCTTGAAATAGTGTTCATCTTAACAATTCAGGATGTTAATTCTCTCCAGCCAGTCAGCCAGGGCACATGGTAACTTGGGGCAGTTTTTCTATGTTTATGGAAAGTGACTTTTGAGAAGGTAGTTGCATTTGCAATAATAATTTTGACCTCTGGGCCAGAGAGATAGTACAATGGGTAGAGCGCTTGCCTTGCACACAGATGACCTGGGTTCGGTCCACAGCATCCTATATGGTTCCTCCAAGCACTGCCAGGAGTGATCCTTAAGTGCAGAGCCAGGATTACAGTGGGTAGAGTGCTTGCCTTTCACACAGCTGACCTGGATTCAATCCCCAGCATCCAGTCTGGTCTCCTAAGTACTGCCAGGAGTAATCCCTGGGTACAGAGCCAGGAGTAAACCCTGGGCATCACTGGGTGTTGCCTAAAAGCTAAAATAAAAATAATATTGTCCTTCTTAAAAGAATACTGAAAGTACTCAGGCAAGGATGATTCAGAGCATAAGCGTCCAGAAAAATCAATGTGTCCAAAATTAAACTTTTGTTTTGTTCAAAGTGAGTCTTAAAAATAGAGACAGTGGGTGCAAATTTCAGTTGTGCTCATTTCTTTGTGTCCCCTATTTAACTTAGCATTTCTGAGTTTATCGTCATCTGCTAAAATAGGAGAAAGGGAAATTATGAGGCCTAAATCAGATGTCATATAAATAGTACAGTAGTTTAGCTTTATAGTTATATAGTTAATGTACCATTGTATATTGTATATTAAAATAGTTACAGACTGGGGGAGTGAATAGAGAGACAGTACAGGGATTAAGGCTCTTTCCTTACATCTGACTGACCCTTGGTCAATTCCTGGCACCCCATTTGGTCTCCCAGCACTTCTAAGAGTGATTCCAGACCACAGAGCCAGGAGTATGGCTTGAGCACTGCTGGCTGTGGGGGGAAAAAATGGACAAAAAGAAAAAATAGTTACTGCCCAAGAAATAGGTCAAAGACTAGACACAGGCTTGCAAACAGGAAGGTTGGGTTTGATCCCCAATACCCCATGGCCCCCCAAGGCCCCTAGAGATACACGCCACATATACACACATTATGCACGCATGTGCACACACACACACACACTCATACACACACCAGCCTAGGTACCACCAGTGTGTCTCAAATAACAAAACAATGATTAAATTTAAAAAAACAGTTTCTACACTGGTGAAGGGATAGGTATTGGAACATTTTATGACTGAAACCCAGTCATGGAGAACTTTATAACTTTATTTCACGATGATTTAATAAAAATTTAACAATTTTTAAACAGTTTCTACATATAGTTCCTGAATTACAATAGAAATGCAGTGTTCCCTTTCACATAGTCTATATAATGTTATCTTCATATACAGAATCTTTTCAGTAATTCTTCAGTTATCATGCATTTATTATAATAGTCTCAAATGAAATTTAAGCAACGAATTATCAATATTACATGCACAAGTGTTTTTGTTTTTAGAAGTTACAGAAGTTAATTTAGAAGTTTTAGAAGTTAATTTTAAAATAGTGGAGGCTGAAGCCCTCAAGATGGCACAGCAGGAGAGGCTCTTGCCTTGCTTAGGGCTGACCGGGTTCAGTTCTCGGCACTCACATTATTCCCCCAATCTGCCAGGAGTGTTTCCTGACATGAAATAATGGAGGCTGAGTGGGAATGTAGCTCAACAATGGACTGCATACTTTGCCTGTATGATGCTTGATTCAGTCTGAATATAGAAAAATATAATGCACAAAGTTAGACTCCTGCCCTTCAAAAGAACTCAGTGTATATGATGATAATCCTTATTTTTACTAAATATTTTTTCATTTGCACATTCATTTAAAATTACCTTATAGCTTCTTTTTTAGGTCAGTAGAAGTAGTTCCATGTATGCTGCACAGGAATATACTATAATTGCTTTAGCCTATCTTAAGTAGCTTCTAGTTTTTTATTAAACTATTAAAAATGCATAATGGACAATCTTGCATAAATATTTCTATAAATAGTTGAATTTACAAGGAATATAGGAAAGTGAGCAATTTCCCCATCATCGAACAGTGGTAGCTACCATGTTTTTCAATTTTTGCCAGTCTGAGAGAGGAAATGTTCTACTTTGTTATTTGAATTTGCATTCTTGTACAGAGAGCTTCCTCTTCCTATACTCGCACCTCTGTTTTATGTTGGTCATGTTGTGTCTTTGCCATTTTAGCCATTGAATTAATATTCTTTTTAATGTTGATTATTTACCTGTTTTTCTTTACCATTTATGGTTTAATTTTTTTTACACGTGAATCTTTGATTCTGCATAAGATACAAATGAAAGGATCCAGCTTTATCTATTGAAATGCTGGTAGAGGTTGGACAGATAACTAGTCCAAGAGGGAAATTTTACCAATTTCAATTGGGCACATTAGCTTCTGGGTTACACAAAGAATTATACGGTGTTTTGGTTACTTGATCTATAAAATGTGGAATTAGGAGCAATAGTACAGCAGGTAGGGTACTTGCCTTGCACATGGCCAACCCAGTTTCAATCCCCAACACCCCATGTAGCTCCATGAGCCCTGCAGGAGTGATCCCTGAGAGCAGAGCCAGGAGTAAGCCCTGAGCAACCCTGAGTGTGGCCCAAAAGAACATAAAACAAGTTCCACCACCTCCACTCCCCACCCCCGCCCCACCAAAAGAAAAGTGGAATTAGTAACTGTTCCTCAAACTTAACTCCTTAAGGTTTAGAGGGGAAAACTCATACATGAAACCTTATAATAGCAGTATCATATTTAAACTTAAATAATTCCTTGGCTTTTCAAAGTATAAGTAATTTGGAAACAATCATTTCTTACCTACTTCTGAATAAGAAATATGTTAATAACACAAAATTTATATTTATTTATTTTGGTTTTTGGCCCATACCTGGCAGTACTCAGGAATCTCTCCTGGCTCTGCTCTGGAATCACTCCTGGCTGTGAGCTGGGGGGAGGACCATATGGGATGCCACGGATTGAACCTAGGTCAGCTGTATGCAAGGTAAATGCCCTACCCGCTTTCCTATCACTCAATATTTATATATATTTAATGCAGAAAAACAAGCCGCCAAAGTGTGATTTAATTGAGTATTCAGTGTGCACCTGCTCTGTGACCAGCACAGTTCTAGAACTTGGATAAGATCAAAGGAATAATATGTTGCCCTTAAGGGAGTTTTCTTTTAATTGGAAAGACAAAATAGAAGACATGAAATATTCAGTCATTAGGACAATGTAAGACTGAGAGCAAGAGTCAGAATATAAACAAAGTTCTACCATTTAGTGTCAACTTTGGATCCAGTGATTTAAATTAAGAGTTCAGAAGTGGTACCTAGCTCCTGTCTGGTCAGTAACCCCTATCTGGCCTGCACACTGTACTAGGGGGAAGAGGGCTAGGAACATACTATACATCCTGGAGTAGTCGGCCCTGAGCACCACAGTGTGTAAATCACAAAGAAAAAAAATGCTTGCCAGCATTCAAAAATCAGAATGTAACACAGAAAAATTCATATTCTGGCTTCTCCTGAGTGTGAGTTTGGGGACAGCATTAAGCCAATGCTTTGTTAATCCACTTGTCATGGAAGTCACACCACTCTAGTTGCCAGTCTTCACCGTTCTCCACCATGGCTGGGTAGGTTTATTCTTCCCAGTCTTTCCCAGTTGGCCTTTGAATTAGATGGTTCACTCTTACCCCCTTATAGAGGGGTGGCAAGGCCCTGAATATCACAGCCATGTGTTGACAGGGTGCAAGCTGCAGCCCTTCCATCTTTATCCCTCCATGGAGAACTTTCTCCCTGCCAACAAAAAGTGTTGAAGAAATGCTTTTTCTTTTCTGTCTGGCCTCTAATACTCTCTCAACTATACAAGATAAAGTTCTCGTGGCCAGAGCTCGTGTGGTAGCTAGAGTGCATGCCTTCCACACCCTAGCCCCGTTGGGGGTGGCCTTAGTCACTCCAGAGCAATGCCAGAAATGGCCTCAGCATTGCAGACTCAGAGGCTTTCCTCTGTTACATTCCAACCTACCGGTCCACATTTGTGCTCTGCTTCTAAACGCATTTTTATTCAACGGTTGAAAGGAACACCTTGATGTGAGATTAATTAAGATAGTTCTGTACTCTGGAGAGTTTTAAGGTTGTCAGCGTGTGGTCATAGGAGTCAAAGAGTGAAGCCACTGTTAATCACAGTTTCTAACCCTGGTGTTTCTCACACAGTAAAGCTCCATAAGAATTGCCTTGATATTGGGGTTGGAGAGATAGGAGAGCGGGGACATTTGCCTTGTGCACTGGCAAGAAACAGTATCTGGGGTTGCCTATTGCAAATGTGAATTCACAATGGGTAATACTTCTTAATCTTTTTATTTTTAATTTTATTAAAGGACTTGCTATCGTGACCAAATACATCACAAAGGGCTGGAAAGAGGTCCATGAATTGTATAAAGAAAAAGCACTTTCACTGGAGACTGAAAAACTGTTAAAGTATTTGGAGGCTGTAGAGAAAGTGAAGCGGACGAAAGATGAACTGGAAGTCATTCATCTAATAGAAGAGCACAGGCTAGTAAGGGAACATCTGCTCACAAATCACTTAAAGTCGAAAGAGGTAAGTACAGTAGAAAATGCACTCTTGAAATTAGTATATATATATATATATAAAGGATGCCTAACAATATGGTGTGGAGTAGTTGGCGCTCACTGTGTTCTACTCTAGAAAATGCTGGTTAATTTGCCCTCCTAGTTAAATAGAATGTTTATATGCCACTTTTTATAAAATATACTTAAATTTCTTTCTGTTGTAAAGATGAAATTAATTTGATAAGTCTTTGATCAGTGCATAAATTTTAATATAGAAAGTGTTTTTGACTACAAATTAATGTGTTAGTAATATATTGTTTATGTTATTGCTTGAGCTGTGTTACACTGGTTCCTTTCCAGTTAATTCCTTGTATTTCTTTTTTATTTATAGTTTCCATTACATTTTTTACAGTTGTACCTATTTATTTAATAGGTGTGGAAGGCTTTGCTACAAGAAATGCCTTTGACTGCTCTACTAAGAAATCTGGGAAAGATGACTGCCAATTCGGTGCTTGAGTCAGGAAATTCAGAAGTAGCTTTAGTATGTGAAAAACTGTGTAATGACAAACTGTTAAAAAGGGTGAGCATTGCCTTTGTTAATTCCCACTACCTGAGAAATTTTGGTTCCTTAATTTCAGAAGTCTTTAGTACATTTAATATGTCAGACATATCAGATTGCATTTTGTTTTATTTAGGGGTGGAAATGTAGTTTACGCACCCTAGACATGCTTAGGGAGCCACATGGTACTAAGAGTTAAACTTGGAACTTTATATTTTCAAGACCATGCTCTAGCTGTTGAGCTATGTCGTAGCTCCATGTTTGATTGTTAAATCTAAGATTAGTGTTCTCATTTTTCTGTTTTATGAAACACATTTTTTGCTATACTAATAAATCTAATGCAGAGATGCAGTTAGCTGTTTTTATTTGAATTTTATAATCATGTTCTGCTTTTCTCTTGCTTCTAGGCTCGCATACATCCATTCCATGTCTTGATCGCCTTGGAAACTTACAGAACAGGTCATGGGCTCCGGGGAAAACTCAAGTGGCGCCCTGATGAAGAAATTCTGAAAGCACTGGATACTGCTTTTTATAAAACATTTAAGGTAATGGTTGAATTTTTGTTTTAAAACAAATGATCCATGGCCGGAGTGATATTAACAGTAGGTAGGGTGTTTTCCTTGCACAGGGCCGACCAGATTCCTACATCCCTGGCACCCCATATGATGCGTCGAGCCAGCCATGAGTGCCGAGCCAGAAAGTCAGCCCTGAGCATTTTGGGGTGGGGCCCAAAACCACAAAATAAAGCAAACAAAAAAAAATGACCCAAGTAGGACTTCCTGTCTTTGGTTAAAATTCATCCTGAAGAGACTAGTAATTAAAACTTTTTTTGATGAGACACTCATTTCACTTGAATTCATTACAAAATTAAAAAAATCACAAATCATCCTGTTATTTGTCAATTGCCTCGAGCAGGCCACAGTAACGTCTCCTTCATCCTAGCCCTGAGATTATATTCAAGGCTCTTTAGGAGAATGAGACCCATCATTGTTACTGCTATTTGGCATATTGGGTACGACACAGGGAGTTTGCCAGACTCTGCTGTGTGGGCAGGCTACATTCGGTAGCCTGCCAGTTTGTCCAAAGTAGGAATGAGATAATAAGATGTCATAATAGGATGTCGCGCGGCCGTGAATGCTGGTTCCGGGAGCTGGTTTTTATAGTCTCTGAGTTTAGGCCGTTGATGGGATTACACGGCGCCAGGGGGCCAGTTGGTGGGTGTGACCCCCGCCTACTGGAATTTGGAGGATCTGGGTGGAGGATGCTCGGCCCTAATCCGAGTAGGCTTGGAGATCTCGGCCCTGGAACCCATGTGACTTTGTCCCTCTGCCAGTACCTTCATGTGTGCGGAGAGTGGTCTCAGCATGGTGGTGGCTGGTCCTGGAGGTCTTTGGCTGCTGGAGGCCTGGTCGGGGCGGGGAGGAAAGCTCAACCCGCTCCCCTCCAAGGGGCCCCAGCGGCGGGGACAGTCAGGCACGGGGGCAGGAGACTGCACTGTTCTTCTTCCGGGAGCTGGTTTTTATAGTCTCTGAGTCTTGGCCATTGATGGGATTACACGGCGCCAGGGGGCCAGTTGGTGGGTGTGACCCCTGCCTACTGGAATTTGGAGTATCTGGGTGGAGGATGCTCGGCCCAAATCCGAGTAGGCTTGGAGATCTCGGCCCCGGAACCCACATGACTTTGTCCCTCTGCCAGTACCTTCATGTGTGCGGAGAGTGGTCTCATTGCATTCATTACATTACACTGAATTATATACAGTGATATAAATTAGCACTTCAGGTTTCTCAATAAAATCTTTCTTCCTATCTTCAGACAACAACCAGTTCTCCTAAGATCTTTATTTATTTATTTTTTTTAATTACCATGATCACCATGAGATAGCCCACTACAAATCTGTTCGTGATTGGGTTTCAGTCATACAGTATTCCAACACCCATCCCTTCTAGTATAATTTCCCAGCACCAATGTCATCAGTTTCCCCTCCCACCCCTCCAAGCCACCCCCCACCCCCCAATCCCACCCCCACCCCGCCTCTATGGCAGGCACCTCTCTTCTCTTTCTCTCATTCTAGACATTGTGGTTTGTAATACAGGTGCTGAAAGGTTATCATGTATATCCCTTTACCTACTTTCAACATTCAGTTCTTGTCCAGAGTGATCATTTCCACCTAATGGTGCCATAATGGACCCTCCTCTATCTTAACTGCCCTCCTCCACCCACACCCTTGTGATAATTTCCGACCATTAACCAGTCCTCCTGACCTGTTTTCCCCGGCCTTGATATTAGTTTCATATTGGGTTTTTTTGTTTTTTTTTTTAATCCCACAAATATTGCAGTCATTCTCTATCTTCTCTTTTTTTTGGACTCATTTCTCTCAGCATGAGACTCTCCAGGTCCATCCATTTATAGGCAAATTTCATGACTATTTTTCTAAAAGTGTAGTATTCCTTTGTGTAGATGTATAGATGTACCATAGTTTCTTTATCCACTCATCTCTTAGACACTCGGGTTGTTTTCAGATTCTGGCTATTGTGAATAGTACTGCAGTGAACATAGAAGTGCAGAGGGTGTCTCTGCTGTGTTTTTGGATCCCATGGTATATTTGTAGAAGCAGTATTGCTGGGTTAAATGGGAGCTCAATTTCTGGGTTAAATGGGAGCTCAACATTGAGGAATGTTCATATTGTTTTCCAAAAAGGCCAGACCAGCCGGCATTCCTACCAGCAATGAATGAGGGTCCCTTTCTCCCCGCATCTGCACTTGTGATTCATGTTTATTTGGACGTGTGCCAGTCTCTGTGGTGTGAAATGATACCACATTGTTTTGATTTTCATCTCCCGCATGATTAGTAATGTAGAACATTATTTCATTTGCCTGTTGGCCATTTGTATTTCTTCGAGGAAGTTTCTGTTCATTTCTTCTCCCCACTTTTGATGGAAAGATTGTTACATTTTTTTCCCCCTATGGAGTTCTCTGACTTAATCTTATACCCTCTTTTTTCTGCTTATTGGTTGTAGAGCTTATTTGTCTCGATAAATTTTTTTTAAGAAATTATTTTTTTAGGAATGGAAATTCTAGACCACAGCATAAATTAAATATTTGGTTTTAAAAGTTTGTTGGTAGTTAGTGGAAAATTAGCAGTCAAATTCAGCATCAGTTGAAAAGATTATACAAGTGAGATTTATCTGATCAAAATGGATGGCTGGATCAGCATGCAGACATCAATCAGTGTGATACCTCACATTAACAGAATGAAGGAACAAAACTGCCAGTGTATCAATGGTTGCAGACAAAATTTAACACCTTTCCATGAATAAATTCCATGTACTTAAAGTAGAAATAGAAATGAAACTCCTGAACATGAGAAAGAAATATATTCCTTGCAGCTTTACCCAGCCATCTGTTGATGAACCTTTAGTAAATTTTCAAGCATTTTAAATACTTGTCAGTGAGTTGGAAATGCTGGAATAAGAAGTCCCTGTATCTTAGAGAGATTTGTGTTTGTTTGGGGGCCATCCCCTGCTCAGTGCTTGGGGTCACAGCCGGACTGCATGCCAAGGACCAAACATAGGCTTTCTACATGGTAAGCATCACTCGAGCCCTTTGGGCCATCTCCTTCCAATTAGAATTTTTAAGTGAGTGAGAAGTAAATATGAACTGTTATGAATCTGATCTACTTCTTTATTTTGATTATTTCATTTGTTTTTCTTTTCTCCTCTTCAGACTGTTGAGCCCACTGGGAAGCGTTTCTTGCTGGCTGTTGACGTCAGTGCTTCTATGAACCAAAGAGTTTTGGGTAGCATCCTCAACGCCAGTACAGTTGCTGCAGCAATGTGCATGGTGAGAGCACATCAGCCAGTTTAGAACTGTTGCCGCTAAAAGAATTTGTTTTCCCTACAGAGCAAACTGTAAAGATGGAGCTAATCCAGCCGTATGCTTACTATGCATTCATTTCATCTTTATTGTTTTATTTCATCTTTATTGTTTCTTTTTGTTTTTGTTAGCTTCAGTTAAACACTGTGGTTTACAAAGTTGTTCACAGTATAGTTGTTCAGGGCATTTCAGTGTTCCAGCACCACTGTAACCTTTCCCTCATCATTGTCCCCAATTTCTCATCTACCTCCCAAGCCTGCCTCCCTAGCAGGCACAAAATAATTAATTTCGTCTTTGTGTTTCTGCTTACCATATTTTCGTTATGTTTATTTTATACCTGAGACTTAACTATAAATTTTTATTTTCTATATATATTTATTCACCTGCACGGCAAAGCCTGGCAGTCCTGAGAGCTACCTATGACATATTCAATATGCCAAACACAGTAACAAGTCTCAAAATGTAGACGTTACTGGGCCTGCTCAAGCAAATTGATGAACAACGGGAGGACATGAAAAACATGAAAGAATATATATGTATATACTTAGATATATATAAAATATATATTTTTATTTATATATAAAAATAATATATAAGCATATACAAATATATGAATATATAATATATAAACATACTACATAAAAATACATGAAAAGCTGTAAAATTGCAGCTATATTAAAAAAGCGTGCCTTGGAGCCAGAGCTATAGTACAGAGGGAAGGGCTGTTACCTTGCCCGTGGCCAACCTGGTTTCTATCCCTGGCATCTTACAAGGTCCCCCGAATACCGCCAGGAGTTAATTTCTGAGAGCAGAGCCACGAGTAACCCTGAGCATAGCCGGGTGTGACACCCCCCCCCAAAAAAAAGCATGCCTTGGGCCAAGAAAAATAGTCCTATAGTTAGGTAGCTAACCAGATTCAATCCCCAGCATCCCATTGTAGTTTCCCAAGCCCACCAGGAGCGATTCCTGAGTGCAAAACCAGGATTGAGGCCTGAGCACAGCTCAGTATAGTCCAAAAATAATTAAAAATAAAAATTTTTTAAAGCATGCCTAAAGAATGGGCTGGAGTGATAGAACAGCGGTTAGGGTGTTTGCCTTGCACATAGCCAATCCGGGTTTGATTCCTCCGCCCCCTTGGAGAGCCTGGCAAGCTACCGAGAATATCTCACCCTCATAGCAAAGCCTGGAAAGCTACCCATGACGTGTTTGATATGCCAAAAACAGTAACAACGAGTCTCATAATTTGTTGTGAGACGTTACTGGTGCCCACTCGAGCAAATTGATGAACAACGGGAGGACAGTGCTACAGTACCTAAAGAATAGTCACAATAAAATGTATTTTTACAACAAAAGATCAAATATTAATAGTATCTGAGGAAAAATATAATGCTTACAGTTTATTCAGATAGTAGAGAAGTTAATAGATCAGGGAACTTTGATTCTGGAGACTTGCAGCTTCTCAGTGAATAGCAAATAAATGAAATAAGAAGCAAATTGTTAGCTTCTCATATGTGACTTTATTCCTTATTCACTAAAATGAGAACATATCTATGTGTAAATAGTCCCCACTTGCTCATAGGTCACAGGTGTGTGTGTTAGGAGACAGTTTATTTTCTGTTATACACACCAGTATGCATATTTTAGACACCTGCTGGAATATATTCTGACACTAAATCTGGGACTAATCTAGTCTTTTTGCTTCCTTGTTAAATCCAGTTTCTTTGTAACCATTTATACAAGTATTTTAAAGATCACTCTAGTGTGATAGTATAGTTTGAAAACACATGAATAACATTTAGGGGGAAAAATTTTTTAAGACCATGTCTTACAGGGTTCGAGAATTTGTTATTTCCTACAAATCTGCTGACAGTTACTACCCTTGAATTTTCCAGGTTGTCACACGAACAGAAAGAGATTCGTATGTGGTTGCTTTTTCAGATGAAATGGTACCTTGCCCGGTGACTGTAGATATGACTTTACAACAGGTTTTAATGACAATGAATCAGGTAAGAAACTATCATTCTGTATCTTAACATATATCAAGCAATAATTTTCTATTGATGTGCATGACAATTTGTGAGAAAAAGGATTTCGTCTTCACTTCCTCAGAAGCATGGTGAAAAATATACAACTCTTGGGAAAGCCTAATGTTTGGCTTTCGAAGTAATCATGTTAAAAAAGTAAGTTTTTCTGACATCTTGGTACGGAAACTAGACACTCCCTTTTATTCTCTCTGTTTCCTGAGTTAGATCCCCGCAGGTGGAACCGATTGCTCTCTTCCCATGCTCTGGGCCCAGAAGACAAATACGGCTGCCGATGTCTTCATTGTATTCACAGATAATGAGACTTATGCTGGGAAGGTACATCCTGCTGTCGCTCTGAAGGAATATCGCAAGGTAAAACAAGTCCTGAGAGCCCTTTTCCCCCCAAATAAAACTCAATTCTCAAAGCCACTTTGTTTTAAAAAATGTTGCTGAACCTAATTCTGACCTGGTATAGGGATAAACTATATTCTGAATGCAAAAGTATTGGAAATAAGAACTGTCATAATTGCCTTCCTTAATATATTCATTTCAACTGTTTCAGTTCTGTGTATAACCAAGAATAGCCTTTGAATGCAATATTTCTGTAAGAATCAAAATATCTTGTAAGCACTTTGAATCGTCTCTTGAGACCTGTGATAGAATTCTAAGTGTTCCAATTTTGGAAGTTATTTGCTTTTATTTCATATGTATTCTTATCTTTTCCTACAGAAAATGGATATTCCAGCTAAATTGATTGTTTGTGGAATGACATCAAATGGCTTTACCATTGCAGACCCTGATGATAGAGGCATGCTGGATATGTGTGGCTTCGATATTGGAGCTCTGGATGTAATTCGAAATTTCACATTAGATTTGATTTAGTCATAAGCACCAACATGATCTGAGAGGTCCATTGCCATCAGTGATCTCGAGAAAAATATGCAGCTACTTCCCAATCTTAATCCAATGAAAAACTGATATGATGGTATAGTATACTTATCTATAACAGGAGGCTTAACTTTTACCAAAAATGGCAGGGAGAGGGAAGAAGGAAAACTAAGATAAGCCCAAAGCTCTTTCTGCTAAATAAGCTCTTGGGAAATAGCTTCCAAAGGCACTGTCTCACAGAGAACTTCTTAGTAAGACACTGTAAAGCCCAATTTTTTTTCTGTGGTGAATAATTGCATTTGTATGTAAAAGAAGTGAGAGCCAAAAGTGTAAGTAGTTCTTATCATGTCACTTATTTTAGGAGGGCTTGAAAGCTCTCTTCAGTATTGGCATCAGGAAAGGACAACTTTGATAATATCCAAAACTCTGAAATGCACTGGACCATGTAACTGTGATGGAATATGAAATTCATCTGTAAACTTTTATACTGAGGGGGGTTAAAAAAAAAACACTAAATTATGAATGCGTTTTGAAAATTCCTTTAAGACTTTTCTAAGAGCTCATAAATAATTGCTTTCCCATTCAACAACAAAAAAAAGATTTTGTTTTTGACATTTCTATTTATGCTTGTAGAATAATCACCATTAATCAGAATAATTACCATTAATGAGAAATTTTAATGGACACCCTCAGAGGAGACACTAAAGTTTATGGCAGCAGAGGAAGTCTACTTGGTGTGCTTCTTTGTATCTTTTAATGTATTTCACTGATGTGAGGGGTGTGACTTAACAATTTCCTTTAAATTTTAACAATACAAATACTTTCAGTCACTTCCTCCCACCCATTCTTAAAATAAAAACAGCATCATATTTCAAGTACTGGATCCCCTACGCATAATCTGGAAGTATGACCATTGAAATCTCCACCTTAACCAGATTAGCCTTTCCTTTCATTAAATATTGTTCTAATTTTAACTATTTTTTAGCTGGTTGTAAATGTATTTTAGGTATTTTCTAATTGTAAACATGTCAATGACCTTCTATCCCTTTGTTCATTATTCATTTTATGGCAAAACCTTTTCATTAAAAAAATAAATAAAGCTAGCTAGGTCTTTCAGATTTGAAAGACAGTTTTTGAATAGCATTCTGACCTAACCATCTGTAAGAAACTTTTTCTATTTTGTGTATATATTAAACATCCTTTTCATTTCACTAAAGTGCATTATTTTCTTGAGCAAATACATCCCTTCTTTGTGGGGAGGTTTAATTGTTAAAATGCCACGATCTTTGCTCATAAGTATATCAGGTTTGTGTAAGATAACTTATATGGCTTCCATTTTTACATTCTGTTCTTGAAGTATTAAGGTTTTATTAGGTATTTAAAAAGCCCATATTCCTGAAACATGAAGTCAGACTTGTAAATTACAACTTTCACATGATGCCAAGGATTAGGGATTTTGTGTTTTGGTGGGAAAGGAGGGCATTGCTAGTGCTAAATTCATGTAGATGTTGTATTGTTTCATGGGAAATTTGAGATTTATAAGAAAATGGTAAGAAAATGTTCCTTTTGAACTTACTTGACATTAAAACTAGTTCTGATATTCTTTCATGGCAGTTGGTAGCATTGCTTCTGATGTCATCAGTTTTAACACTTGAAACTTTGGATTTAGCTATATTCAGTTATATATTCAGATTGAATATATATTTCAGACTGAATATGTTACTGAATAGAAGTAAAAAGAACCTAATCAGATTATGTAATATGAGGCTGGAGAAATAAAACAGAGGGTTGGGTGCTTGCCTTGCATCCAACCAACCTGGGTTGTATCCTCAGCATCCCAGATATCCCAGAGCATTATCAGGAGGACTGTATGAGTCCCTGAGTACAGAGCCAGGAGTAGCTCCTGAGCATTGCAGTGTAAAGCTCAACAAACGGAACAACAGGGAAAAAATAGTCATGTAGTATCTCTTTAATTACTTTTAATAAACCCAAGATCGGGGCTGGAGCAATAGCACAGCAGGTAGGGCGTTTGCCTTGCATGCAGCCAACATCCCATATGGTCCCCTGACTACCGCCAGGGGTAATTCCTGAGTGCAGGGCCAGGAGTAACCCCTGTGCATTACCAAGTGTCACCCAAGAAGCAAAAAAAAAAAAATATATATATATATATCTTTTTAAATTAAAAGTTACAGTCTATGATCAGAAATTTGATTCAGTGATTTAGATGTATGAGTCCCTGGATTGGATCCCTGGAACTGCAAGAAAAAACTTTTTTAATTTTTGTATTCTCCATAGAATTGTTAGGAGGAGTGTAGTATGAAAGTTTATTTCCAACCATTAAGTAATGCCTATATTATATGCTCAGATTTATCCACACGCTTAAATTAAATCCACCAGAGAAATCACATTAGATGTGACCCTTTTTGAACTATTTAGATAAGTAGCTTAAATGAATTAGAATTTAGGAAATAAACACCAAGAGCAGAAGGTAATTATTATCAAATCCTACAATTTTAGAGTTGGATGAAAACATGACATTCAAAGCTTAATTTTCTTGATTTTTGGGGTAGGGAATGTGAAGCCCTAGAGTGTCTGACTTTCAAGTAGTAGGTGTAGAAATCTTGGTCACTTTCTCTCATTCCAGTACTCATTCACCCCACAGAATCAAAAGATATTGATTTTGTAGGCTTACAATTATGCGAGGGCAGGGGAAGTAAATTTAATAATACTGGGACGTAATGTATAAACATGATTGCTTTAGAATTAGAAAATCAAATTATGAACATCTACAAAGTGTAGTAATTTTGTAACTGACAGTAATTCTGAAGCACAACTAATTTAATAATTCCTGTGTTTTAATACAACCTACCTTGGTAGAAAAAATACAAACTTTACCTCATTATGAATAAAATATTCTCAAAATAAACAAGTTTTATTTTCTGAATTACTTTTAGAATTACTGTTACATTAGTTTTTAGGGAAATACTGCTTTTCAAAGCAATTCTAAGGAAAAAATCTTTATTTCCTAGAAATATGTAAATATTTTCAGGATATAGTTGTAATTATAAAAATAAAACTAATATTGAAAGTCCATATTAGTTAAAATTTCTTGGAAGTTCCATTAATTAACATTACTGTGTATAATTTAGTAACGGTTTTTGTGGGGAAAATATTAGTGAGGAAGATGCCAGTGAATGGAATTATATGATGCATTTGATCTTAGGAGAATCAGTGGTTTCTTATCAGTATAAAAGTTTAAATTGGGAAAACTTGAAATACAGATAGAAATTTTTCCATTAAAAATACTCTAACCAAGAGGATATATATTTTGAAAGATAAAGGGTTACAAAAATAGGTTCCTCAATTTTTATTTATTTATTTTTGCTTTTTGGGTCACACCCAGCGATGCTCAGGGGTCATTCCTGGCTCTGCACTCAGGAATCATTCCTGGCCATGCTTGGGGGACCATATGGGATGCCGGGGATCGAACCCAGGTCCGGCGCGTGCAAGGCAAACGTCCTACCCTCTGTGCTATCGCTCCGGCCCCTCCTCAATTTTTTTTAAAGCATACATTTTGAGTGAAAAAAAAATGGAAGAAAATGTTTGCTATAGAAAATGTTACAGCAAATACTAAAAAGTTACTATTCATTTTTTTAAGAAGTTACTATTTTCTGATCAAGAATAAAAATCAAATCTTAGATCCCTTTGGGGGTACCAACTTTTTTTTTGGGGCGGTCACACCTGGCGATGCACAGGGGTTACTCCTGGCTCTGCACTCAGGAGTTACTCCTGGCGGTGCTCAGGGGACCATATGGGATGCTGGGAATCGAACCCGGGTCTGCCGCATGCAAGGCAAACGCCCTACCCGCTGTGCTATCTCTCCAGCCCCTTGGGGGGACCAACTTTAATAGGGCTTTCCCCTCTCATTTTTCAAAGTTTTGCAGGTATAAGATCTTTTTTGCAACTTTTTTTTAATTTAAATTCAAATTCCGATTAAATTTGAGGATTTTTCCAGTTGAGAAACATCATTGAAAACAGTCAAGTGAAAAGGAATCCTTTTATTGTGTTCTCTTGTTGGATTTGACTTTCAGCTATTTTATAACTAGAAGTACATGTTTCTTGAGAGTAAAGTGCCTTTCCAGCCAGTAATCAAAAATTAGTGGCACGTCTTTTGGAACAACCGCTGGATTGATACATTCTCTCTACAAATCAAATTGTATTTTATATACCTTTTGCATTTCACATATGCAGACTTGGGAGTGGGGTGGGGCTTAGAGAAAGTTCAAGTATTCAGACTTTGCAAATCATAGATATACCTAATTCTTAAAGAAAGCATCATAAAGCGGGGCAGTGCTGGTAAACTTGGTAGTAGGTAGCAAGCTTTGCATGTTTGACATATTTGAGTCCCTGGCATGTACACGCATAAACACACACAGTAGTTTGAGGGTTTTTTAAATTGTTTTGTATATACTCTTGGTGGTGCTCAGGGGACCGTATGGAATGCTGAGAATCAAACCCGGGTCAGCCCTCATCAAGGCAAATGCCCTACCTGCTGTGCTATCCTTCCATCTCCCACTATCAAAACTTTTAACATACTTCACTGAGCTTATATACATTGTCTTGTCAATAATGTGCATCCACAATGTAAGGTTTGGTTGGTTTGGTCACACCCAGCGGTGCTCAGTGCTTATTCCTGGCTTTGTGTTCAGGGATCACTCCTGATGGGCTCAGGGGACTATATGTGGTTCTGGAGATCAAACCCAGGTCACATGCAAATACCTTACACACTGTACTGTTGGCCCTTCAAAGAATTTTTTGTAATCTGAATTCTTCACTTTTGAAAAAAATTATGAAGTTATTTGAAAATAAGTCTGCTAATATATTTGCTATGGAACACTGATAATGTAGTTACATATACTATTTTAATAACATTATAAACTACACACTTACCTCAATTCCGGGGGGGGGGGATTTATTGCAAGTCAGTAGAAGAATAAAAATGAGTTTTACTACAAAATGTGATCACTGAAAATTATTTTCAATCAGGATGAATTTTGGAAGTACAACCAAAATATACAAAACATACCTGAGTTTAAAGAAATTATCTTTGTTACCATTTAGTTTGGCATTGCCAGACATTCATTTTATTAATAAAATATTTTAAAATAATTTTAAATTTATGTATTTTAGCAGAAGTTAAAATCCTGAATAAAATAAAAGAATAATGTGGCTATATTTATGCTGTTTTAATTGATATTTGGATTGGTAAGGGTAATAAATGAAATTAAATCCCTGCTATTTTACACATCATTACAACACAAATCTTGAAACTTCCGCTTAAATTACTTGTTAAGCTATTTTTACAATACAAACTGTTTAGCATCCATAAATAGCCATGTTTAAACTGTAAATATAGGGGCTGGAGAGATCATACAGTGGGTAAAGTGGTTGTCTGGCATGCAGCTGACCTGGGTTTAATCTCCAGCACCCCTAGAGCACCACCTTGAGTACAGAGCCTGGAATAAGACCTGAGCACCAAAATAAATATGATACAAAAGGACAGTAAGAAAAACTTCTTGTCCTAATTAGGCACTATATGTAATTGGTGGTGATGAAATATTGGTAATGCAAGTGAATTGTACTTCAACTTTTCAAAACTACCAGGTTTTTTTTTTCACTTTTTCAAGCTGAATCACTGTAATTAGATTTACAAGGTTCTTTATTATTGTTTCATGTGTACAATGCTCCAATACCAATCCCTTCACTAATGTCCACTTCCCTCCACCAATGTTACCCAGTTTCCCTCCCAACCCTCAAGATAGCCAGTTTCTGATAATGAAAAACTCCCCAAAGGCATGAGATGTGTGAATCATCTTTTCAAAAAAACTGGTTAGGATTAAGGTATTATAATCTAGTTCTAAACTGTCAATTTGCTTGACATACAGTCTTTGATTTCCATAACTGACCACTTGGCAAACATTTAAATCATACAGAATAATAATAATAATTCATCTTCGTATGCAAAGAGCCTTAAAGTAAAAAAAAAAAAATGAACCTTCTAACTGCCTTAAAATATGGTGAACTCAAATACAGGCATACTACTTTCCATAGGGTGTGTACACTAAGCAATGCCTTAATAGCGTTTCTGAAATCGAGAACTCAAAAGGGTTTTTCAAAATTTTCACTTTTACACAATAATGAAAATTTAACTTCAGTTTTAAAGCCAAATTGTATGTGACTAATTTAAATATCTATTAACAAAATAACCTTGGTACACTGATTTGTTACATATACTTGACTGTTAACATCTAATGTCTTGTGGTAGTTTGAAGGTTTTTTAAATTGTTTTGTACAGCAAATTATATAAGAAGCTGGACTTTGATATAATGGCCTCCAGGACCAAGTTGTATATTTAAATACTTGAATGAAAAAATTCAGTTTTACAGTTCCAAAAATGATTGATATTTAGGGGAATTTTTCAAGACACAGTAAATACTTTGTTTCAAGTCTACAAGTATTGAAAGCTGTGAAGTTGTAAAACATTGATTTGTTGCAATAATAGATATCCAGGCCAATGATTTGTCCAATTACATTCATATTTTACAGTCACTTTGCCTTTCAAAGCAGGAATATTTTATAAAACTGAAAAATTTTTAAATTGTCAAGCTGGTGCTTTAAAAGTATGTAAAGTTTAATGTCTAATAAATTCATTTCTAAGGAAGGGCCCTAAATTGCAGGATGGGGTTTCCTAGGTTTGTCCATAAACTCACTGGTTGTTGAGTCTTCCAAGTTTTAATACCTAACTGTAATTTTGTCTCTTTGGATAGAAAAAGAATGAGACACTTATGTATTGAAAATTTTGCTTCATTTGAAAGCATTCACCAATGCTGTGAGATCTGGACTTTCCTAATGTTGCAGAATCCCATTCTGAACTGATCAACCATGTCACCGTGGAGTGCAGCTGGACAATGAGCTTTCTGCTCAGCTGTATTATTGTAGAAACTGATAGATGGACAAATAAACTCTATGCACATCAAATGACTGCCTTTCCTTAAAATTATAAATTTATGTTTATAACATGCCTAATAAAATCTTAGTAATCTGTTACAATGTTTGGATAAGATCAAACAGGTCTGGTAATTTAACATTGGCTTTATAATGCTTCTAATTGTATATAACTAGTATGTGTTTACAATAGCTGGATGGTAATTTTCTCCAGTGAAATTCAATTATGGGATCAAAATAAGGGGAGTTAATTTTGTACACATCTATAATGATTCTTAAAACAGGATTCTTTTGTGAAGAAATCTACCTGACGTTACCTTTGGCAAAAGTTAATGCCCAAAATTGGCTTTGTAAATAAAACCATTTGTTTCTCTGTGAATTCGCAGAATCCTTTTCTCTCAGAGTTTTCTGAAACTGCTAAGATCTGATCATTGAACATTTGGTTGGTTATTAAATCAGTATTATAAAATTCATTAAGTTAAGGATGATGGCATAAACCAATGCATGGACCAAGATTGCAATAGCATTTCTTCATAGGTGAAAACTTGACAAAAATAATGCTCAAGAAATATATTTCCCAAACGGTATTTCTCATAATAGTTAACAAAATCCCATTTTCCTCAACAGTTATTTTTGTTTTATACTGTTTCTGTATTTTTGCCTCAGCTAGTGGTGCTCGGCGGGCCCCAGGCAGAGCTGGGGATCCCTACAGTTCCTGGGACAGAAGTGACGCATGTTTACTCCACAAGTGTCTTGGGGACAGTGCAACCTCCCATCTAGTCTTTGATTTTTTGCTTGTATTTGGGCCACGCCAGTGTATGGGCATACCAGGTGCTCAAGGGTTACTCCTGGCTCTGCTTGTATCTGGGCATATCAGGTGCTCAGGGGGTTTTGCTTGTATTGGGGCATGCCAGGTGCTCAGGGTTTTTGCTTGTATTTGGGCATACCAGGTGCTCAGGGGTTACTCCTGGCTCTGATCCTGGATCACTCCTGTCAAACTTGGGAGAACATACGGAGTGCCAGGGATTGAACCTAGGCTGGCCTTGTGCAAAGCAAATGCTCTCCCCACTGTACTCTCTCTCCTGGGCCCTACACTCCCACCTATTGCCCAGATCCCCTACTGGAACACATCCAAAAGCCTGGCAACAGTCTGGAGGGCAGAACACTTGTAATACAGCTCAAGAATAATCCACAACAGTTTTCAAAGCTCATTCCCATCACGGGTGCTGAAGACTTCCTCTTTTTAGTTTCTACGCAGAGGTACGTTACTGGAACCACTAAATCATTTAAAGTTTGGTCTCAAAAAGTCCCATTTCATCCTACAAATTTCTCTGGGGGCCACACCCAACATTGCTCAGAGATCACTCCTGGCGGTTCTCAGAAGACCATATGGGAAACTCTTCGCTCAGCAGTGACCTCTGGTGGTGCTTAAGGAGCAACATACAGTGCTCAGAATTAAATCAGATCCAGCCACATGTAAAGCAAGTGCCTTACCTCCTATAGTCTATAGTCCCTAAGTTTATTTTTATTTGGTGTTGGGGGTTTAGGCAGGGGTGGGAGGGCAAGAAGGACAATACAGAGTGTAGAGGCTACTCCTGATTACTCAGGAGTCACAGCTGGTGGACCATAGGTGGTTATTACTGCGGATGAAAGTTTTGCTGCGTACAAGGCAAGTGCCTTACCTCTTGCATCATCCCTCCAGCCCTCTTTAAAGAGAGCATCAGTTTTGATCAATGAAAGTTATAAAAGCTAAGGAATTAACTGCTGAATATCATATGGAATAAAGAATTCCTAATGTTCACCATCTAGCTCTTGGTTAATATTAAGTACATTTGTGTTGTGTGTGTGTGTGTGTGTGTGACACCCAACAATGCTCAGGGGTCACTCCTGGCCCAACGCTCAGCCATCACTTTCGGTGGTACTCAGGAATCTATATGGAATGTTGGGGATGGAACCTCGGTTCCCGCTAAACCATGACTCCAGCCCCAATACCCCCTCACTTCTTATCTAACCCCAGTCCTTGGGTTTTAAATATCATCCCTTTTTTTCAAGGATTGGCAAGAAGGAAGAGATGAGTATTCCATCGTGATTTATTGTTCATTATTTCTGTACCTCTCATGAGGGTTGTTCACATATTTAAAACATACTCAGACATCTGAGAAACATCATCAGCTATCTGAAAATGATGACAGGCGACAAGCAATGTTACGAGCACTGATATCATTGGGATTCTTTCCTCTTATTTTTCTTTAAATAACACTGATGAATCAGTGGGAGCAGTTTCCCTTCACTGTGAAGCCTGTGAGTGTCAGTTGCCCCTCCAATGAATGTCCCATTGACAAATATTCTTGGCACCTGTGGGTGAAATAAGGTAAGAGTTAGTCTCATCCTGGTATGAAAGGTACAGGACTAGTCAAACGGGAACAGACAGCTGGGGCACCAGGACTGAGCTCTGCCCACATTACCTCTGGGACTCTCTACAACAGGAGACTCAGATACTGTTTTCAGCCCTGTTTTGGTGGAAACGAAGGCACAGGTGCTTGCCCACACAATGATACCAAACAACAGAGCTGGCACTGAAGCGCGGGACAATCTGGTTCTCAAGCCCTTCCTCCTTGGGAATGGGACAGGAGAAATGGCATCTCCGAGATTCCTGTGCAAGGTGGCTCTGACTTCAAGCAGTTTGCTTAAGGTGGGAAGCAACCAAGCACAAATTAAGGAGATGGCAGCCCTGTGTTTTACATCCATACAATGCAAAAATTCCTACAATTTCAAACATTAAAAGTACGGGACCCAAAAGTACTCCCTTTAGCCCTGGAACTAAAGATTGCAACTATCCTAATTGTCCAGGATAAATAATACTTTTATCTTGCAAAGACTTCCAAGTAACTCATAGTCACATACACAAACCCTAATGTGAGTGTGTCTCTCCCACCTCTGGAAATGAAGTGTGAAGGGACAGCAGAGAGAACACTCACCGTCTTGGCACCTGTCATTCTGTAGAGAACATCCTGAAATTGGTTTCCATACTCCACCATGTCCAATTCCACCACTTTGCAGTGAACATTTATGTCATGAAAGAGTTTTTTTGCCATTGTGCAGTAAGCACAAGATGTTTTTGAGAAAATCACCACACAGTTATTAGAAATTGTTTCCTGAAGTAAAAGAGGAATAAAGAAAAAGCACCAATTTCATTCTAGATGTGACCTCCCAGAAAGAAATTTTCCTGGGCTGGAAAGGGGAACTGATGTCTCACTATCCGCATGCAAACTAGGTCTCTGGCATTTATTTTCTCATCTGGGGATTGAGGATCAACTTTGTTTCAAAGGACTGTGACCAGGAAAAAAATCAGGATGTCCCCAATGGAAAGTAGCATGTCATTCACAGGAATGGTGACCAGGTCACATGCAGCCAACACCTAGCTGCATGGCACACAATTCTCAATTCTCTGTGTCTTCTGGTGCTGTTGCTTTTCCTTCTCTCATGCGGGTGATGGAACCCAAGGCTCAGGCACAAGGCCCCCCGCTCTCAGCTGCTGAGGCACTTCTCCGTCCTCAGACATGTTTCCCAGATCATTTCATCCAGAGGTTTCCAATCGGACCAGTGCTGGTCCCCAAAAATAACCTGCCACACCCTGAACAAGTGAGCACTGCTGACATAACTGAAATAACACTGTTTCCAACCCCCTCTCGCAGGTGAGAGCCAGCTGATGGCTTCTGACGTGAGGAGTGGGGGGTTCAGTTCACCTCTCAGCAGCACAGTCAAGCCACGGAGGCCCTGAGTGGGAAATAACTCACTCATGGGCCTCAGCTAGAAAGAGGTCCAGCTGCGACTGGAACCCAAGCAAGTCTGGTTCCACAGTCCAGCTCCTTTATCTCTGTTATGCTGCTTCTCAAAAATGTGGGAGATGGACAGAATTAACTCTAACTTCCCATCTGTTTTACTTCCTTCTGTTTTTTGTTTTTCTTTTTGTCTCGGCACATACCCCCTACAGCTCCCATTTAGGCAATGTAATTAGCAATTAAAAAATTGTAAATAACAAAGACTGGGACATTCAGTGGTGATGGCTCGTATGATTTCTTTAAAAATGTAAGGATCTAGGGTCAGTGAAATAGCATATGGGGCTGGCTACCATGACCTGGAGTACACAGTGATCCCTGAGCATCAGCCAAGAACTCAGCCCTGAACGCTGCCAGGAGTGGCCCAAAACAAAAAATAAAAAAATGCAAAGCTTTCACTGACCAGTATAAAGTGTTTACCCCCACAATCTGCAGTCATCCCTGTGTATCTTGTTTTAGTTTGGGGGTCGTACCCAGTTGCTACTCAAAGCTTACTCCTGGCTCTCTGCTCAGTTGCTAAGGGATTACTCCTGGCAGTGCCAGGGAATCTGATGTCAGTCACACACTGTCTTAAGGCCAGTGCCTTAAAGTCCTGTCCTGCCTCTACAACCTCCTGAGAGGTTAGGACAGAGTTCTCATGGGTTCAGGGGGTGGCAAGGGGCAGGAACGTGCACTCTGCATGTGGGAGCTGCATTCCTGTACCACATGGTGGAACTCACCCCTGAGCACCTCTCTGTGGAGATCCCAGCCCAAACACAATCTGTCAATGTTAAGAGTTCTTACATTGGTGGTCCTGAAGAAGCTTCTTTCCAAAATGCTGCCTCTGGGGCCGGAGCAATAGTACAGCAGGTAGGGTGTTTGCCTCGCATGCAGCTGACCTGGGTTCAATCCCCAGCATCCCATATGGTCCCAAAGCATCTAATTCCTGAGTGCAGGGCCAGGAATGATCCCTGTGCATCACTGGGTGTGACCCAAAAAGCAAAAAAAAAAGCAAAAATGTTGCCTCAGGGTCAGAGCATAGCACAGCCAGGAGGGCACTTGCCATGCACGCAGCCAACCTGGGTTCAATCCCCAGCATTCACATGGTCCCCTGAGTACCACCAGAAGAGATGCCTGGGCACACAGCCACGGGTGCGCTCTGAGCACTGCCAGTGTCTTCCGAAAACATGAGGAAGAAATGATTGTCAGTCCCCAGCACTGATCCCCACCCCCAAGAAGGAATAAATGATAAATTGTTTGTGTTTGGCAGTGCTCAGGGCTTACTCCTGGTTCTCCACTCGAGGGGGACTTCTGGCTCTGTGCTCAGAGGATGTTGTCTAGTGCCAGGGATTGAGCCAGGACTGGGCATGTGCAAGGCAAGCACCTTAACTCCTGGTGCCCTGGACTATTTTCCCATGTCACTCTCTTGGCTGCTGTCATTTTAATGCTAAATTTCATCTATCAAAATGATCTAGAGAGTGGAAGCTTCCTCAAAGGGCTGGAGCACAAGTCTGGCATTCACGATGACACTGCCTGAGACCCCTGGGGGGCACTCAAGGACCAACAGGGTGGCCCCGGGGGCCCTCAGCACAGCTGGGCCCGAGCCACTAAGCACTGCCTGAGCCTGCTTGGTGAAGTATTGCCAGGAGCAACTCTAGGGCACCCCTGCCCTGAGAATTGTTCAGGAGGCCTTTAAAACGTTAAACAGTGTGGAAATGGCTCAGTGGCAGAGCACCTGTCCTGCATAGGTGAAGCCCCAGGTTCAACTTCTGGTACTCCATGGTCCCCTGAGCAATCCCCAAGTACTGAGCTAAGAGAAGTGTCAAGAGAAATGCTGGTGTGGCCCCAAAACCCCAATAAGTAAACTGAATGAATCATCCTTTGAAAAAATAATAAAAGGATGCGGTCTATTTTGTCATGTAGATTATTTTACCGTCAGTTTAAAAAACTGTTATTAATTTAGTAATGTGCCAGAGTGATAGCACAGTAGGTTGCGCATTTGCCTTGCATGCGGCCAAGCTGGGTTTGATTCCTCCGCCCCTCTCGAAGAGCCCGGCAAGCTACCAAGAGTATCCCACCTGCTCGGCAAAGCCTGGCAAGCTCCCTGTGGCATATTCGATATGCCAAAAAAAGTAACAACAAGTCTCACAATGGAGATGTTACTGGTGCCCACTCGAGAAAATCAATGAACAACAGGAGGACAGTGCACAGTGGAATTTAGTAATCCATTTTCTCAACCTTGTCAGGTTGGAGAATGAAGGACCGTATTTACATGTTAAGACTCAGTTCTTTGTTCCACAGGGTTCTCCCCCGACATTCCTCACGTCACTCACTTGGATCTGAGTTACAGGGGCAACTGGTTTTCTCAAGGATGATGATGTGCTGCTCCCCATCCTAAAAGGAATTATGAAAGGAGGTGTGATTTAATAAATAACAGTCAACACATTTTAACACATCAAAAATGATGTCAATGAGATCAACTGGATAAAGCCCAAATATATATTCAAAACTTAGTAAAGAAAACGTTTTATTATTTATCAATGCTAGACAGCTGTTTATCTAGTATTTCTTATACTGAAACTAAAAGAGCCTATATGCTTCCCCAAACAGCCCCCTAACACCCTTAGCTATTTGATAAAACCACATTCACTGCACTTAAACGTTGGTAACTCTTATTTATGAATACCAAAAGTCAAATACTCTCCAATTAGTGGTGTCACCTGAACATTGTTTAAAACATAGATTTGGGGCTGGAGCAATAGCACAGCAGGTAGGGTGTTTGCCTTGCATGCAGCCAACCTGGGTTCAATTCCCAGCATCCCATATGGTCCCCCCTGCCCCCCAAGCACCGCCAGGAGTAATTCCTGAGTACAGAGTCAGGAGTAACCCCTTAGCATCTACAGGTGTGACCCAAAGAGCAAAAAAACAAAAACAAAAACAAAAAAAACCCAAAACCCATAGTTTCTATTTTGGGGGGTTAGGACGAAAGTAAGGAGGTCACACCCAGTGGCATTCACGAGCCAAGTCTGGTAGCACTTGGGAGTTCAGGCCCAGTGATAAGATGCAAACCACTGTTGTGGCCACTGCCAAATGCCAGTGCTTTATCCTTTGTAACCTTTGTATAATCCCTCTGCTCTGATAGCTTCTGCTTTTTTATTAAAAGCATGCCAAAATTCCATGAACACACAGTAAAATAGAGAATCCGCAAAGATTCCAAGATTTTTGGGAAATAAAGCTATTTCTGAGATCTCCAAGCCTGCTCAGATTGGGGCTGAGCATCCTCCACCCAGATCCTTCATCTTCCAGTAGGCAGGGGTGGCACCCACCACCAACTCCCCGCCCCTCCCCTCCGGCGCCATGTAATCCCATCAATGCCCATCAATGGCTAAAACGCAGAGACTATAAAATCCAGCTCATTCTTACTTTGGACAACCTGGCAGGCTACCAAATGTAACCTGCCCACACGGCAGAGTCTGGCAAACTCTCCGTGGTGTTCCCAATATGCCAAATACCAGTAACAATGATGGGTCTCATTCTCCTAACCCTGAAAGAGCCTTGAATATGGCACTTTTTAAAATCTCAGGGCTAGGGCGAAGGAGACGTTACTGGTGCCTGCTCGAGGCAATCGACGAACAACAGGATGATCATGATCATGATCATGATCGAAAGCTATTTCAAGAGGTAGAGCAACAGTATGGTGGGTAGGGCACTTGCCTTGCATTCGGCTGACCAGGGTTCAATCCCTTCCACCCCATATGGTCTCCCAAACTCACCAGGAGTGATCCCTGAGCACAGAGCCAAGAGTAAGCCCTGATCATTGATGAGTGTGCCCCCCCACCAAAAAAATGTATTTTAAGTATAACAATGGGATGGAGCAATAGCACAGTGGTAGGGCGTTTGCCCTGCACACAGTCAGCCCGGCCAAGTCGAGTTCGATTCCTCCGCCCCTCTCGGAGAGCCCAGCAAGCTACCGAGAGTATCTCATCCGCACAGCAAAGCCTGGCAAGCTACCCGTGACATATTCAATATGCCAAACACAGTAAGTCTCAAAATGGAGACATTACTGGGCCCGCTCGAGCATAACAATCAATGATTCCAAGTTTCCCAATCTATAAAGTAGGTACTATAAAAACTCCCACCTAAAAGGGCCAGGCGAAGGCAAATAAATCAAAATACAAAAAGCAGGGCCAGAGAACTAGTACAGAGGTGAGAGTGCTTGTCTTGCATGTACTTGACCCCAGTTCATACCCCAGGACCTCATATGCTCCCCCAAACACCACTAGGGGTAACCTCCATCACAGATCCAAGAGTAGCCACAGCAACACTGGAGGAATCCCCCACACCCGCAAATGAAACATAAAAATCAGAATCATGCCTTGAACACAGTAAATGTTCAATGCTGCTGGCATCACTACCATTATTTCCTGATTCACTCCATTTTGTTTATCTAAAACCTAGCTGTGAACTGGCAAAAGAATGCATTTGTTTTATCAGAAAAATACTCACCAAAAATAAGCCAGTGTAAGTGCATCAAATCTCTCTGCCTACCCCACTGGACTGGGGGGAAAATGGACACAAAGCAAGCAAACCATCAGGATGAAATTACACATTTTGCCAAAATGACTACAATTTTCAGAAGAAAATAATATGTATATCTAAGGATTAAAAGAGTGAAATTAAAAATTCATTATTCAAATAATTTAAAGACATTCCAAGCATTTCAGATGTTCCTATAATTTTGTTGCAGAAATAGGTCAAAGCAAGGTCCAGGTTGAAACCCTGGCATCATGTGGTACCCAGAGTATCACATGAAACTCCCCCCAAAAAACCTGAGCTGGGAATTACCCTGATTTGTTTGTGATCCCAAACAAACAGAAATTCTTCCCCCTCAAAATCAACACTTTATGAATTAAGAATTAAAGGTGGGGGGCTGGAGCAATAGCATGGCGGGTAGTGCGTTTGCCTTGCACGAGGCCGACCCGGGTTCGATTCCCAGCGTCCCATCTGGTCCCCTGAGCAACGCCAGGAATAATTCCTGAGTGCAGAGCCAGGAGTAACCCCTGAGCATCGCTGGGTGTGACCCAAAAAGAAAAAAAAATTAAAGGTGAGTAAAATTAATATATCATTAAAACAAAACCAAGTTATTATTTTGTTATTTTTTTTTCCCAAGGCACCATCAGAACTACTGGATAGCAGGAAATTTCAGTATTTTTAAAAAGATCACCTTCCATGGCTTGTAGGTGATTACCCTAGGGTGATAAGCATCTGTCCCCTTGATCTCAGACAGCACACAAGGTAGGACTAAGAAAACAGAACAAACAGATCTTCAGTATTAACAAGAATTAGAGACAAAATTTATCTATATGTGGGACTAGAGCGGTACTACAGCAGGTAGGGCACTTGCCTTGCATGCTGTGGAACCCGGTTCCATCCCAGTGACCCTATATGGCCCATCACCCCATTAGATGTGATCCTGAGCACAGAACCATGAGTAAACCCTGAGTACCACCAGGTATGGCCGGGAAAACATAAAACAGACACAACTATTACTAGAGAACATGCGATATCCCCATCCTCAAGGTGTATAATCCATTACTCTACTCTTTCTTAAAGATAAGCAAAGAAACCATTAGAACAACAAACAACACAACAACAACAAAAAGTCTGTCTATGCTGGCTAGGAGCATTCAGCTAGATGCTGTTGTCAATTTGAGGGGCAAGGCACAGCTTGGGGGGGGGGGGGGTGGCGGGAGAAGCAAGCAAAGTTCCTAGAACCTCAACCAGAAAAAGTTAAGTCAAGGCTGATCCAAACCAAAGCAGAAGTTCAGGGAGAACTGCAACACTCTTTCTGAGCCACAGAGAGAATTCCACGGACTATGCACATGCTTTGCATGTAAGAGGGCTGGGTTGCACCGCTGCACCTCATGGCCCTGGGAGCACAGAAATGGGAGCAGCCAACTCCAAAAAGAAAAAGAAACCTTTTACTCCATGGCTTGGAGGCCAGCCACACAGGCTAGGGGAAAAGGCAGCTCAGATAGAGAAGGGAGCACCAAATAAAGGGTGTTGGGAGGATCCTCCAGGGTGGGAGAAGCATGCTGAAAGTAGACTATAGACCAAACATACATGACTGCCACTCAATGCCTCTTTTGCAAACCCCAGCACCCAAAAGGAGAGAGAGCACAAATGGGAATGCCCTGCCACAGAGGGGGGGGGGGGGGGCGGGGGGAGGGGGAGTGGATACTGGGATCTGTGGTGGTGGAAAATGGGCACTGGTGGAGGGATGGGTACTTGATCATTGTTTAATTGAAACCCAAGCACAAAAATTTGTAAATCTACAACTGTACCTCATGGCGTTTCACTAATAAAAATTTAAAAGAGAAAAAGAAACCTTGTCATCTCAAACCCAGCACTTCAGCATCATTTGCAATAACTGTAAATTGCCTATTACTACATTTAAACCGGTAAGTATTTCAATTTAGGACTTACTTGCTATTGAAACAGGAGTCCTAGTAGGAGTTTCATAAGAGAATGCTTTCCTGGACAGCAAAAAAAGGTGAGAAGTGCCTTTTGAAAGATCACACTACCGCCTTCCACCACCCTGGAGACGGGAGCAGGTAAGGTCTGGCAGGAGGCTGACCCGGTTCGATCTTCAGCATCCCATATGGTTTCTCTGAGCCCTTCCAGAAGAGACTCCTGAGTGCTGAGTCAGGTGTAAGCCCTGAGCACCGCCAGGTATGTACCAAAAAACAAAATCACCTCCTTCCTAGCCAAATGTAATAAAAAGTTGGGAGACAGGAGAGAAAACAGAACCGGGTGGGGCCCAGGGCAAGGGCTGGGGGGGGGGGGGGGGTTCCTGCACTGAAGAGCCCTTGGGGAACCAATCACAAAGAAACTCACGGAGAGGCCCGATCCCTCAGCACTGCTTGGGAAGTCCCCAAAACAAATGCATGAAAATGAAATTTAATAAACTTTGAGGAAGGCACCTTTCTCCCTCCCTCAATTCTGGAGGAGCTTGATAAAACTTAGCGCCTACCAAAGAACGAAAAAGAAAGACCAGCTATTAAGAAATGAAGAGGTTCGTGCCACACATCCCAAGCGGGGGTACCCATCACTGGACAAACACTGAAGGGGCCTCCAGGGGCTGGTCGCACTGTTGCGCCACCAGCCAGAGGCTTCCCCAGAGGACCGAGTTCGGTTGGGGGGGTGGGGGGGCAGGAGAGAGTCCCCGGGGACAGGTGCACATCCCTGTACTGCACAGGGTCCCCCGAGCTCCGTCACTGCGATCCCTGAGCACAGAGCCAGAGGAAAGCCCTGAGCACAACCACGTGTGCCTCAGTAACCAACCCCCCAAAGCTGCGAATTCCTAAAAATCTCGCCAAATCTCTCGGTTTGCCCATCCGGGGACCCCCGCCGGCCGGCCCGGGCTGGACGCTGGGATGTGAGCCGGAAGCACCACGGCCCGCGGGGCTCCCCAAAAGCGCCCGCAGACGTCGGGACAACACTCGCCTCGGGCTGGCCGGCGCGACCCTCAAAACTTCGGCCACTGGGAGGCGGGGGGGAAGGGGGGGTTCCCCTTCAGCGGCAGCGGCGCGGTGGTCGGGGCAGGGCGCGGGACCAAACCGAGACTTTCAGATCCACCGCGAGCGACCGTTTAGTGTCAGCATGCCCCGTGCAAGCCTGGGGGTACAGTTATTCTGTTCATGTGCGACCCCCGTGTGCCGGGCTTCTCTGGTCTTGGATCTAGAAACCTTTGGGGTGGGGGAGGGGCGTGCAGCTACGGATCCAAGAGAACACCACTCAAATGTTTACTGAGTGTCTCCAGACACTTCCCTCGACACAACCGCTCAGGGCACTCTTGCCCTCCCCCCACCCCACCCTCCTCCGCCTCTCCGGGGTCTCGGCCGCCCTCGGAGGGGCCCACGCGGCGCCGGCGGGTCAGCGCTGGTCCCCAGTGCACCGCGAGGCCCGGGTTCCGAGCCCGTCCGCATCACACGCCGCCTACCTGGGGGTCGCAATTCTTGCAGCCCCGCCGAGCCAAACCGCAGAGCCTCTCCAGCTCCGGACCAGACGCGTCGCTCCCAGCGTCGCGCGGCTGCAGTACATGGTCGGTGCCCCTGGCCGGGGCGAGCTCTGCTGCCCGCGACAGCGACCCGGGAAGCCAGCCAGCCTCGCCGCAGGCCGCGCCCCCACGCAGGCCCCGCCCCCGAGCAACAGGCCCCGCCCCCGGGGCTGCCCGCGCCGCCGCCTGCCTGCCAGGCGCCGCGGCCGCGCGGGTCTTCCCTCCGCCCGTGACCTCGCGCGCTGTTCCCGCGGCCCACGTGGCTGCCAGGTCTCCGCCCCGACCTCACCTGAGCTGCTGGTGGGCACCTCCAAGCCCTGCACCTGTTTCCCCTCGGCCTAGGGACGCTCTTAAAACGCAACGGGGCGACGGAGCAGTGTGGGAGAGAGGTGACCAAGTTTCTAGAGTCCGGGAAGCCGACTGATGACTCTCGGAAGCCCAGGTCCGAGCTCCTGGGTTGTTTCCTGGAGGCACATAGCATCGTCACAAATTCCTGCCGGACAGGTCTCTGTGTTGATGAAAATAAGCCTCGCGACCTCATCTTCAGATTAATTAGGCCAGCTGCAGGGCGTTTTCCTGGCCCGCAGTTGACCCGGGTTCGTTCCTCCGGATGCCATCTGGTCCCCAGAGCACCAACAGGAGTAATTCCTGAGCACCCGCAGGTGTGGCCCAGAAAAGACAAATTAAGGGCATTGATGAAAAGTTCCTTTAAGTGATAGGAATATTAGGCTTTGTGTTCAGAATTTTTACAAGTAGTTAGAGCACTTATTCCAAAGCAAAGAATGTGTTTTCAAAAAAAAGTAAGGAAGGAAATGAGAAAAAAGAAGTGATCGTCCCTATTCTACGACTTTGAAAACAAATGAGTGCGGCTAATGGCTACATTGTCGGGGGTGCCCCTCAGTAATGAAAAACTAACATCCCATAGTGCAGAGCTGTATAAAATGAGGTGGGCGAGGCTGTATTTTGCTTACTGAGCACACTTACATCTATTTAAGGTCAAGCTCAAACTGAAGTAGGCACAATAGTTCAGTGGGGATAGCGTTTGTCTTGTATGCTGCCAACGCGGATTTGAGCCCTAACACTACTTGTGGTCCCCAGCCTTGAATACCTCCGGGTGTGGCCAAAAAACAAAAGAAACAAAAAAAAAATCTAAATGAATAGGTTGGACCTTTCTGGGCTTTCTTGTTTAAATATCTCAATTTGAGATCAATATTACCAGGTTACAGAATTTAAAATGCTATTTGTAACAGTCCTTTTCTGCCAATCAAGTAAGTGTTTCATTGTTTTATAAAAGAGCAAAAGTTGAAAAAATAAATACTCCAGAGGAGGTCAATTTATTCTTTATAAATCCAAAATGAACTTTTAAAATTAAAACGGGGGGGGGAGGCTGTTGCTTTGTTTTTAATCTTAAAAAAAGCAATTTAGGAAATGTATGGTCATATTTGTTTTGAAGAAGGACTTAATCTTATTTACATAAAAATGTAGCTTTTTACAGAGTTCACTGGTGGTGGTGGAGTACAATACTTTGGCTTACAATACTTTGAACATTTTTTAACATTTTAAATGTTTCTAAAAAACAAAACATTTTTCTTTTATTTTTTATAATTTATTTATTGAATCACCATGAAAGCAGTTACAAGCTTATGGATCTAAGTCTCTGTCATACGGTGAAACACCCATACCTTCACCAGTGCCCACCCCCAATAACCCCAGTATACCCCCATCCCACACCCTCTCCTACCTATGGGGCAGATGATTTCCACATTACTCTCTCTACTTTGATCACATTCAGTATTTTGATACCAGACCCACCATTATTATTCGAGATTTTACCCCAACACTTAGATCTGCTGAAAAGGCAACAGTAGACAATTTGTTTTCTATTGTTGATTATGAATAACATATGATGTCACGTGGCTGCAGTCGTGGCCGCGCAATTTTGAAATTCCGAAATTTTAAGACTTAAATCTGGAGGGATTTCTGCCAAAACCTTCTAGGTTCCGAGATTTGTTCCTGAGCCTCTGGGATCATGGCCGTTAAGCAACTTGAGCAGGAGCCAGAAAGACCGTTCATGGGCGGCGACTCGGGGTCTCGTTAGGACCGGGAGGAAAAGGCCGGCTCCACCCCCATCCCATGAGGCCCCGCTTTTCTCATCACTGAGGGCCCAAACCTGACTGTCCAGTGGCCTCTGGAGGATGGTAGCCACCGAGCCACCTAGGGGTAACAGGCAGAGGGACAACATCCTTTCCCCCCTGGGTTGGCTCAGCGACAGTAACCTACTGCAGGGTCCGGACATATTTCTGCCAAAAGCCACTGGGTTCTGAGATTTGTTTCTGAGTCTTTTGGATCATGGCCGTTAAGCAGCTTGATCAGGAGCCATAGAGGCCGTTCATGGGCAATGACTTTGGGTCTCATTGGGGTGGGGAGGAAAGGACTGACTCCACCCCCATCCTATGAGGCCCGCGTGTCTCGACATTGCGGGCCCAGACTGTCCAGTGGCCTCTGGAGGATGTCGGTCACCGGGCTACCAGGGGGAACAGGCCAAGGCATGAATCCTATTCCCACCTGGGTTGGCCCAGCACCCGTAACCCACTGCAGGGACCGGACGCATTTCTGCCAAAAGCCACTGGGTTTCAAGATTTGTTTCTGAGTCTCTAGGATCATGGCCGTTAAGCAGTTTGATCAGGAGCCAGAAAGGCCATGCCTCTAATTATATAGCTGAGCTGGAGGTGGTTTGTGGGTGTGCCTTCCACATACCTAACTTTTGGCCATTTACTTTCTTGGTTAACTTTGCCCCAAGTTTTTGGGGTTGGCTGCACCAGGAGTGATCTCTCAGCTCTGAGCCTAGAGTAAGCCTTGAGTACCATCGGGTGTGGCCAACTGAAAGAAAGAGGTGGGAGGGGGCAGGGGAGAACATTTTAAAGTGAAACAATTATGTCACAATTTTTGGTACAATATAGATAGCTAATATCAAACTCAAAATTCAGTGGACATATTTTTTGGAAGGATTTCAAAATGCAAGAATTTCAGGCAAAAGTGTTATGCCTAAATTAAGCGTATATACTAATAATTTTCAGCCATGTAGATGGATAAATGGTATAGAGTTAGGGCGCTTGTGATTGACCCAGGATCCCTGAAATCCCATGTGGTCTCCCAAGCACTGTCAGGAGTAATTTCTGAGTGTAGAGCAAGATGTAACTCCTGAGCATTGCCGGTGTGGTCCCCAAACCAAATAATAATAATAATAATAATAATAATAATAATAATAATAATAATATTTCTAGCCTCTTTGAGCACTATTGGGTAGCTACAAAAATGATTTTGGTCATTTTGATGTCTACAATCACAAGTTACAAAGTATGGAAGGTTGTTTATTTACATAACAGGGAATGGCCATTGGCATTTTAGGTACAACAAAAGTATATTGACAGGGCATCCCGTATGATTCCTTGAGCAATGCCAGGAGTAATTCCTAAGTGCAGAGCCAGGAATCACCCCGGAACACTACCAGGTGTGGCCCCAAAACAAATAACAAGAATTTATAGATGTAGGGGCCAGAGAGATAGTACAGTGGGTGAAGTGCTTGCCTTACAGGTGTCCAGCCCAGGTTCATTCCCTAGCACCACAGTTGGTCCCCTGAACCTGGCCTGGAATGGTCCCTGAGCTCTGGGCCAGGACTAACCCATGAGTACTACTGGTTGTGGTTCAAGAATCCATCCCTGCCTCCACTTTCACCGTGCTTGGCCACCCCCAGTGGTTCTCAGGGGCTGACGCAGTACCGGGGAGCAAATTTCACCAAATATGAGCTCCAGTCCTTCGAAGTGTGTTCTACACTAAAGCTCTATAATTTTTTTCTTTTGGTTTTTTTTTTTTAGGTCACACCCAGCGATACTCAGCTGTTACTCCTGACCCTGAACTCAGGAATTACTCCCAGAGGGACTCCAGGGATTAAACGGGATTCCAGGGATCGAATCCAGGTTAGCAATATGCAGGGGAAATGCTCTACCTGCTGTACTATTAGTCTATAATTTTCATCTTGACTCAACATAGTTTCAGTTCAGATCATTGACATATCTTTAAATATTTTCCAGCTTGTTTTTTCATGCTTAAATTCTCACCTTAAAGTTTACATGCTTTGTTTTACACCTAGAACAGATTTATTCCCTGCTTATTGAAGGGAACTAGGATAAGCAAATATTTACTTGAAAATCCCTTTTAAAAGTTTTCCAGAGTGAGTTCCAGTTTGTGAACTTGCCCATCTCATCTGGGAAGCTTTATAAATTCATACTCTACAGAACAAGCATGATTAAAAGCCTGTGCTGAGCACACAAAACAAATCATATTGTATTCTAGGTTCTTTAGAAGTTCAACAAGTGATCAAAATCAAACTTTAGACAGATTAATGAGAAAAAAAATTGGAGAAATTTACAGCTGCTTCACATGACTGTTAGAGTAATTGCCTGCACTAGGCAGGACCTTAACTGGTTCTCCCTTATTTTCTTTGAGATTCAAGAAGTCACTCAGCTCCTCCTTTTGTTATGAACCCAAATCTGATCTCCTTTATCGGAGTCGGTTCAACCTAAATACCTCTTTATACAGAATTCTTTTATATTTTGTTAAAATTCTATAAATGTTGCATTGTATTCATTTTCCAGTTTTTTTATACTGTGTTGCTAGAGTGATAGCACAGTGGGTAGGGCATTTGCCTTGCACGCGGTCGACCCGGGTTCGATTTCTCCGTCCCTCTCAGAGAACCCGGCAAGCTACCGAGAGTATCCCATCCTCATGGCAGAGCCTGGCAAGCTCCCTGGGGTGTATTCGATATGCCAAAAACAGTAACAAATCTCGTAATGGAAAGTTACTGCTGCCTCTCGAGCAAATCAATGAACAACAGGAGGACAGTGCTATCATGCTACATACTGTGTTACTTCATATTAATCTCTCTTCTGAACATGAGTAACAGACCTGCCCCTATCAGACAATGGTCTATCTTTTGTCCAATTTACTGCTCATGGTGTAAATAATTCTGGCACACAGAGCTATATCAATGTTTTTATTTTCTCATCATCATTAAATATATCAGTCTGACCAGGACATTTAACAAAAACAAATTAATATGCGTCCACTTGCTGTCCTAAACATAACAGTGACACTCCTATTTTGGTTTACCAAATATATGACAGCTGCAATTAAAAAATCACAACAGTTTAAAACTGTTGTAGGAAAAATCTATTTAGGACCAAAGCTGTTAAAACTGCCCTGGGAGCTCAGGTTCATAACTTCAGCACAAGATAAAATTCAATTTATTTAGCTGTAGTACATGCTCAAGAGCAGGTGCTGAATATTCTAAAAACTCCACGAATTCCTAGGTTATATGGTTATGAATATGTATGAAAATTTAAAGAAACAGAGGTTATTTGGGGTGGTGATTTTGTTATATATATAATGTAGGAGTACTGCTATTTATTCAGCCATTGATTAAGCTGATTGAATTGGGAATGAACTCCACATTACTTTTTATTTTTATTCAGAATGTTAATTTTATTATTTTATTATTATTTCCCCCCTTTTTATTGATTCACTGTGAGATACAATTACAAAGCTTTTATGTTTGAGCTTCGGTCATACAATCATCAAACATCCATCCCTTCACCAGTGCACATTTTCCACCACGAAAATCCCCAGTATTACCCCACCCCTCTTCCAACTGTTCCCCCTGCCTATGTAGCAATTTCCTCCATACTCTCTACTTTGGTTACATTTGATATTTTGACACAGTCCCACCACCACTCAAACCTGCCGAAAAGGCAATGCTAGATGATTTGTTTTGTTTTGCTTCTTATGGATAGAATATAATGTCCAGGAAATTCTGTGGCACTCTCTTCCGGGAGCTTTATAGTTTATTGTCCCTGAGTCTTGGCCATTGATGAGTTTACATGGAGCTGGGGGCAATTTGTGGGTGTAACAGCCAAGCTACTGAAAAACTGGGGACCTGGGGGGACTTGAGGAGAAGAAGCCCAGTCCCAATCCAAGTGGGCATGGATATCTCAGTCACAGGTTCCCACTTACCTCCGGTGCCACAGGCCCAAATTGTGTCTTTTGATCTACTTCGAGATTTATGAGTGTCTGAAATAAGGCCAATAAATGAGCTTAAGCTATAAGCAGAGCAGGAGGTGGTTTGTGGGTGTGGCTCCCACAAACTTAACTTTTGGCCATTTAATTTCTTGGTAAACTTGGCCCCAAGTTGTCGGGGTTTGGCAAAAGGCTCAGCAGCAATTTTGGGGTATCTGGAAGTCTGAAGTCACCATCAGTCTGTTGATGCAGGTACAGGTGACCTGCTGATGGCACCATACCCCCTGGGGTGGTGATTTCTTGAAATCAAACTACTACCTGTATTCTAACATTTGGATGTCTAATATTTAACTGTCAACTGTCATGGTGTATGAGGGTGTGGTTTTCGTTTTGTTTTGGTTTGGTCTTGGGCCAGACACTGTGGTGTTCAGGGCTTACTCCTGGCTCTCTGCTCAGACATCACTACTGATCTCAGGAGCCATATTTGGTGCCAGAGATCAAACCCATGTACAAGGCAAGCATCCTGCCCACTGTACTATCTCTCTAGTTCTGGTGTGGTTTTATATGGTAAATATGTTCACTGTCACTGTCACTGTCACTGTCCTCCCGTTGTTCATCGATTTGCTCGAGCGGGCCCAGTAACGTCTCCAATGTGACAATTGTTATTGTGTTTGGCATATCAAATACGTCACGGGTAGCTTGCCAGGCTTTGCCATGTGGGTGAGATACTCTCAGTAGCTTGCCGGGCTCTTGACAGGGGCAGAGTAATAGAACTCGGGTCGGCCATGTTGGCTGCGTGCAAGGCAAACGCCTACCCGCTGTGCTATCGCTCCAGCCCAGTAAATATGTTATAATGCACATATAATGATGTTAGAGTCTCTGTTAGTTACTTGGTGGATTTTGATTTTCGACCTTACTGCTTTCACTTTTTGGTGTTCAGCATTTATAACTCGCTAAATTGTTGATAGATGAAATCCCAGGTTCCCAGGCTTAGTGCACAGACTTGCAAGACAGAACTAATGAAAGAGAGAAAAGGGAGGTTATGGCCATCATCATGTTAAGCAAAAGTGAGGTATGGCTCTTGTACAGCAAGTAAATATTTACTTAAAGGAATAACAGAATATTGTAGCCGTTAAGTTTTGCAGTGTCTTCACAACAAAATATACTTTATCTCAAAACTATGCATTGTAAACTTTTTTGACATTATAAAAATACTCATTCTAGAAATACAAGAATTACAACTGATCATCTATTCATAGTAAAGTTTGATAAAGTTCTTTTCTACATATCAGTACTCCAATGCCGTGACATGAACTAGGTGTTATAAAATGCAACTCAATGTTGACACTATGTAGAGTTAGCACAGGTCCTTAGGCTAAGACTTCCAACCCACAAGACTTCCCTCACTTGACAGCCACAAAAGTTGTCCCCTGGATGACCTACAAATGTGGGTGTTCCTATGACTTTGTTAAGGTATAAAGAGAAGTACCTTATATTCTTCTACATTCTTCATAGGCTGGGCAAATAGAACCACCTCAAATAGATTGGTCCCGAGTTCGATTCCTCCGCCCCTCTCTGAGAGCCCGGCAAGCTACCGAGAGTATTCGATATGCCAGACACAGTAACAACAAAGTCTCCAATGGAGATGTTACTGGGCCCGCTCGAGCAAATCGACGATCAACGGGAGGGCCTTTACTTACTTACTTACTTACAAATAGATTGGTAAGAGAAAAAGTAAGAATAAACTGATGAGCACATTTATTTTCTGATTAGTTCACATGCACAAGCACACACACACACACACACACACACACACACACACACTGATAAAGCTCATCCACTTAGTGTTTAGATATAGCAGCTTAATCCTTATTCTATCTCTGCAACCTCATTCAGAAGTTTTAAGTGCCAAACAGAAAGATGTTTAATGATTTGAACCTTGAGAGTGGAGAAAAGACAACAAAATACTGGGTATTTTATTTTTGAGTCTTGGGACCATACCTGGTAGTGCTCAGGACTCATTCCTGGCTCTTTGCTGAAGGATCATTCCTGGAAGTCTTGGGTACTTGAATGCCACGGATCAAACCCTGGTCAGCTGCTTGCAAGGTAAGTACCATCTCTCCAGCCCCATAATATTATATAAAATACTAGGTATTTTATAGAATCATTGGTAGTAGGATATTCCTGAACCAAGTATGCCCTATATTTATTTCTGAAGGAAATAAAATATATCTCTTGGGACACATGGGAATGTTTATTAAGAATGTTATCATTTACCTCTTTGAGAAAACAGTTTCCAGTATGCTTTAGAATTTATCTCTTCCACTGTTCTCCTTTATCACTTATATTCCCATAAAAATGTGTATTTTTAAGTCTTTGGGTCAATAGACTGAATGATAAAACCAAAAATTGTTTTCTGCTGAAGTATTTGAAGATCTTGGGTGATCTAAGAGCCTTGAAAAAGACATTAACTCAGAGTGCCATCTGGTGTTTATAATAGATATTCCCTAGGCTTTGCATTCTTGAATATTGTCTTTTTTTCTTGTCTATGTTTACAGAATTCAGTGCTTTGTTCTAGCCTAGTTTCTTTTGTCAAAAGGAAGCTAAACTTATATTTTAATTTTTACTTTCTTGCCTATGAACTCAAAGGGAGAGAAAGAGAGAGATGATTTTGGCTTTATGGGTGATTATTTGAATTTAAGATTCACTTAATGATATAGACTAAATTACTCTCAATATAAAAAAGTGAAGTGTTTATGGCAGGGACATTTGTAGAGAAACATAGTGATTAAAGACATTCAGACTCAGAGTTTAGTAACATTTGGCTCAGACTGAGATAGAAATCTCTGTAGCATTTCCGAACAATGTTAGAGTAGTAGTCCTGTTCCATACAGAATCCTTCTCTGCAATAGAGCATTTGACACAATGATTGGTACTGCAATCAAATGAGAACTTTTAAAACTTTGAGTCCCTTTATCTCGAAGCTTAGAAAAACTCTCAAGGGTTCAAAAGAAAACAAACAAACAAACAAACAAAACAGGGCCAGAGGGATAGTGCAGGGTTTAAGGGGCTTGCGGGGCAAGTATCCTGGCTCACATCCCCATCACTGCCAAGTCTCTCTCCTGAACACAGAGCCAGGAATGGCCAGAAACACCACTGGGGAGGGAGGGAGGGAGGGAGGGAGGGAGAGAAGGAAGGGAAGGAAAGGAGGGAGGAAGGGAGTAGGAAGGAAGGAAGGAAGGAAGGAAGGAAGGAAGGAAGGAGGGAGGGAGGGAGGGAAAAGAGGGAGGGAAGAGGGAAGAGGGAGAGAGGGAAGGAAGGAAGGAAGGAAGGAAGGAAGGAAGGAAGGAAGGAAGGAAGGAAGGAAGGAAGGAAGAAGGGAGGGAGGGAAGGAGGGAGGGAGGGAGGGAGGGAAAGAAGGAAGGAAGGAAGGAAGGAAGGAAGGAAGGAAGGAAGGGAGGGAGGGAGGGAGGGAGGGAGGGAAGGAAGGAAGGAAGGAAGGAAGGAAGGAAGGAAGAAGGGAGGGAGGGAGGAAGGAAGGAGGGAAAAGAGGAAGGAGGGAGGGGGAGAGAGGAAGGAAGGAAGGAAGGAGGGAGGGAGGGAGGGAAAAGAGGGAGGGAAGAGGGAAGAGGGAAGAGGGAGAGAGGGAAGGAAGGAAGGAAGGAAGGAAGGAAGGAAAGAAGGGAGGGAGGGATAAGAGGGAGGGAAGAGGGAGAGAGGGAAGGAAGGAAGGAAGGAAGGAAGGAAGGAAGGAAGGAAGGAAGGAAGAAGGGAGGGAGGGAGGAAGGAAGGAGGGAAAAGAGGAAGGGAGGAAGGAGGGAGGGGGAGAGAGGAAAGAAGGAAGGAAGGAAGGAAGGAAGGAAGGAAGGAAGGAAGGAAGGAAGAAGGGAGGGAGGGAAGAGGGAAGAGGGAAGAGGGAGAGAGGGAAGGAAGGAAGGAAGGAAGGAAGGAAGGAAGGAAGGAAGGAAGAAGGGAGGGAGGGAAGGAGGGAGGGAGGGAGGGAAAGAAGGAAGGAAGGAAGGGAGGGAGGGAGGGAGGGAAGGAAGGAAGGAAGGAAGGAAGGAAGGAAGGAAGGAAGAAGGGAGGGAGGGAGGAAGGAAGGAGGGAAAAGAGGAAGGGAGGAAGGAGGGAGGGGGAGAGAGGAAGGAAGGAAGGAAGGAAGGAAGGAAGGAAGGAAGGAAGAAGGGAGGGAGGGAAGAGGGAAGAGGGAAGAGGGAGAGAGGGAAGGAAGGAAGGAAGGAAGGAAGGAAGGAAGAAGGGAGGGAGGGAAGGAGGGAGGGAGGGAGGGAAAGAAGGAAGGAAGGAAGGGAGGGAGGGAGGGAGGGAAGGAAGGAAGGAAGGAAGGAAGGAAGGAAGGAAGGAAGGAAGAAGGGAGGGAGGGAGGAAGGAAGGAGGGAAAAGAGGAAGGGAGGAAGGAGGGAGGGGGAGAGAGGAAGGAAGGAAGGAAGGAAGGAAGGAAGGAAGGAAGGAAAGAAGGGAGGGAGGGATAAGAGGGAGGGAAGAGGGAAGAGGGAGAGAGGGAAGGAAGGAAGGAAGGAAGGAAGGAAGGAAAGAAGGAAGGAAGGAAGGAAGGAAGGAAGGAAGGAAGGAAAGAAGGAAGGAAGGAAGGAAGGAAGGAGGGAGGGAGGGAGGGAGGGAAAAGAGGGAGGGAAGAGGGAAGAGGGAGAGAGGGAAGGAAGGAAGGAAGGAAGGAAGGAAGGAAGGAAGGAAGGAAGGAAGGAAGGGAGGGAGGGATAAGAGGGAGGGAAGAGGGAGAGAGGGAAGGAAGGAAGGAAGGAAGGAAGGAAGGAAGGAAGGAAGGAAGAAGGGAGGGAGGGAGGAAGGAAGGAGGGAAAAGAGGAAGGGAGGAAGGAGGGAGGGGGAGAGAGGAAAGAAGGAAGGAAGGAAGGAAGGAAGGAAGGAAGGAAAGAAGGGAGGGAGGGATAAGAGGGAGGGAAGAGGGAAGAGGGAGAGAGGGAAGGAAGGAAGGAAGGAAGGAAGGAAGGAAAGAAGGAAGGAAGGAAGGAAGGAAGGAAGGAAGGAAGGAAGGAAAGAAGGAAGGAAGGAAGGAAGGAAGGAGACCACTGTGTTCCCAATGGTGCTTGGGGACCCAGGATAGAATCAGACCTCCTGCATGAAAAACCTGCACTCAGCCCACCAAGTTATCCCTTTAGCCCCTGATTATTATGTCTTTAATGTTGTTTTAAAGTCAAGGAATGCAGCACCCCTCTTCTTTTTTTCCCTCAGAACAGCTTGGGTTGATTGTTCCTCCAAACCCCCAGTCACAGGTCAGGTGCTGCACTGCATGTTGGTTATTTTAATTGAAGGCAATTGAAAATTAGCTGACTCCAAAATGGTGCTCAGCCTAATTGTTTATCTCCCTAAAAGTATGAGATAAAATTTCTCCCCTTTTCCCTGCAGATGGCAGATAGCCTATTTGCCTCAAAATGGACTTTCTAGTAGTATCTATTTCCTACATTAAAAAACAAAACAAAACAAACAAAATCTTCCTAAATTGTATCTAAATCTAAAAACTTCTTCCTCCTGTCTTTTCTTTCCCAATTTACTAACTCCTTCAAAAAACACTTCCCATGCCTTGCAGACAAAATCACAGGTTCCAAATTTAAAAACCTCTTTGTCCATAAAATTAATTATTGGGGGTATGGTGCCGGAGCAGGTCAATCTGTACCTGTGAGGTGAGTGCATCAGCAGCCTGATGGCAACGTCAGACTTTCAGATACCCAAAAATTGCTGCTGTGCCTTTGGCCAGACCCCAAAAACTTGGGGCAAAGTTTACCAAGAAAGTAGATGGCCAAAAGTTAGGTATGTGGGAGACACACCCACAAACCACCTCCGGCTCTGCTATATAATTGGAGGCATGGCCTCTCTGGTTCCTGATCGAACTGCTTAATGGCCATGATCCTAGAGACTCAGATATGAATCTTGGAACCCAAAGGCTTTTGGCAGAAATGCATCCTGTTCCTGCAGTAGGTTACTGGCGCTGGGCCACTCCAGGTGGGAACAGGTTTTGTGCCTTGGCCTGTTCCCCCTGGCAGCCTGGTGACCACCATCCTCCAGAGGCCACTGGACAGTCAGGTTTGGGCCTGCAGTGACGAGACACACGGGACCTTACCACATGGGGGTGAAACCGACATCCCAATGAGACCCCGAGTCACCACCTACAAACGGCCTCTCTGGCACCTGATCAAGCTGATTAATAGCCATGATACCGGAGACTCAGAAACAAATCTTGAAACCCAGCGGCTTTTGGCAGAAATGCATCTGGACTGCATACAAGGTGGCCACTGGCTCAGAGCTTATTGGAAAGCCAGGTATGAGCCAGCGGTGATGGGGCAACTGCAGTCTCATGGGAAGGGGGGCGGTACTGGCTCATCCTTCACACCCTACCGAGGTTATGAGTTGCCCCCCAAAAGCGGCGCTCTGGCACAGCTATGACTCCAGAGGTAAAAGGACTTAATCCAGAGCCTGGAAGCTTGTGGCAGAAAAGTGAATGGACCATGCATCAAACTACGGCGCCATGCTGCCCAGGAGGGACAGGGTGTTGCTCCCTTCCGCCTTTTTCCCTCCCGGCAGCAGGGTGGCCCCCACCTCTGAGCTTATTGGGAAGCCAAGTATGAGCAGGCGGTGACGGGGCAACTGCAGTCTCATGGGAAGGGGGGCGGTACCGGCTCATCCTTCACACCCTACTGAGGTCACGAGTCGCCCCCACTCCATGAGCGGCTCTCCGGCAGAGCCATAACACCAGACACACAGAAACCAATCTCGTAATTATCTGGCTCTTTGCAGAATCCAAAATCGTGGCCACGTGACATTATATGATTCTCATAACCAGCTATAGAAAACAAAATATTTCACAATGTCTTTTCAGCAATTCTGATTTTTTGGGGGGAAATTCTAAACAATAACGGTGCATCTTTTGTCGAAATAATGAATGTAATCAATGTAGAGAAGAAACATCTGCCTCACAGGCATTTGGAGGGGTGGGGGGGTATACTGGGGTTCTTGGTGGTGAAAAATGAGTACTGGTGAAGGGAAAGGTGTCTGATCATTGTATGACCGAGACTTAAACCTGAAAGCTTAGTAACTTTTCCTACAGTGATTCAATAAGTAAATATAAAAAGAAATAAATAAATAAAAAAAATTAAGGCGGAGTTCATGCCCAATTCAATCAGCTAATCAGTGGCTGAATAAATAGCAGTACTCCTACAAAAATAAATAAATACAATTAATTATTTTTCTCTTTCTGACCTCTCTTGGGTCAGTAGTCATTAGGCTAGTCGAAGAAACCAAGGCAGTGAGGAGATCTCCCCCCAAAGTACCTGGCACAGATAAGCATATGCAAATTATTTATTTCTGTATCTGTGCTCAGGGAATGTAGGAGCAAGAGATTAACTTCCATCATTCCGTGGGGAGAGACTGAATGTGCAAATGAGCCGCAATCAGACTGTATATGTCAAATAAATTTGATTCACAGCCTGGGAAGAGCATGTCCAGGAAGTCAAACAGCCAAGTTTCTGCCGTAAACAGCCCAGGACACTCAGGATTTTGACAGTGATATCCATTTCCATCTTATTTGTCTCTGAGTCTAACTCAGGATCCCTGAGAAAGTCAAGTAGTAACCCTCAGATAAGATCCCCTGCGGGCACTAAATTCACCTCCAAGCTTGCTCAGGGAATAACCTGCCATCATCCCAGACACCTATGGCTTTAACCCCTCTGCCAACACAGGTGAGGCTGCTTGCCCTCTTGCTGTGTTCAGAAAAATCTTCTGTTTATTCTTTTTTTTTTTAAATTTTTTTTGTAGGAGTACTGCTATTTATTCAGCCACTGATTAGCTGATTGAATTGGGCATAAACTCCACCTTAATTTTTTTAAATTTTTTTATATTTATTTATTGAATCACTGTGGGAAAAGTTACTAAGCTTTCAGGTTTAAGTCTCGGTCATACAATGATCAAACACCTTTCCCTTCACCAGTACTCATTTTTCACCACCAATCACAAAAATCACAAATCATCCTGTTATTCGTCGATTGCCTCGAGCAGGCCCCAGTAACGTCTCTTTCATCCTAGCCCTGAGATTATATTCAAGGCTCTTTAGGAGAATGAGACCCATCATTGTTACTGGTATTTGGCATATTTGGGTACGCCACGGGGAGTTTGCCAGACTCTGCAGTGTGGGCAGGCTACATTCGGTAGCCTGCCAGTTTGTCCAAAGTAGGAGTGAAATAATAAGATGTGATAATAAGATGCCGTGAGGCCGCGAATGCGGCCGCGCGGTTCTGGGAGCGGGGATAAATAGTCTCTGAGTCTTCGCCGCTGATGGGATTATACGGCGCCAGGGGGCCAGTTGGTGGGTGTGACCCCCGCCTACTGGAATTTGGAGGATCTGGGTGGAGGATGCTCGGCCCTGATCCAAGTAGGCTTGGAGATCTCGGCCCCGGAACCCGGCGTCCCTCTGCCAGTACCTTCCTGTGTGCGGAGAGTGGTCTCGGCATGGTGGTGGCTGGTCCTGGAGGTCTTCGGCTGCCGAATACCCCCCTCCCACCCCTCCAAATGCCTGTGAGGCAGATGATTTCTTCTCTACATTGATTACATTTATTATTTTGACAAAAGATGCACCATTATTGTTTAGAATTTCCCCCCAAACATTCAGAATTGCTGAAAAGGCATTGTGAAATATTTTATTTTCTATAGCTGGTTATAAGAATCATATAATGTCACGTGGCCACGATTTTGGATTTCTGCAGAGAGCCAGATAATTACAAGATTGGTTTCTGTGTGTCTGGTGTTATGGCCGTGCCGGAGAGCCGCTCATGGTGGGGGGGAACTCGTGACCTCAGTAGGGTGTGAAGGACATGCCAGTACTGGCCCCCTTCCCATGAGACCGCAGTTGCCCCGTCACCACCGGCTCGTACCTGGCTTTCCTATAAGCTCTGAGGTGGCGGCCACCTTGCTGCCGGGGTGGGGGGAGAAGGCGGAAGGGAGCAACACCCTTTCCCTCCCAGGGAGGCAGGTCGCCATAGTTTAACGCATGGTCCATTCACTTTTCTTCTGCAAGCTGCTGGGCTCTGGACTAAGTCGTTTTCCTCTGGAGCCATGACCGTGCCAGAGAGCCACTTGTGGGGCCAATTCATGACCTCGGTAGGGCATGAAGGACGAGCCGGTGGTACCATCCCCCTTCCCATGAGACTGCAGTTGCCCCGTCACCACCTGCTCATACTTGGCTTTCCAATAAGCTCTGAGATGGCGGCCACCCTGCTGCCGGGAGGGAAAAAGGCGGAAGGGCGCAACACCCTTTCCCTCCTGGGGAGGCATGGTGCCGTAGTTTGACGCATGGTCCATTCACTTTTCTGCAGCAAGCTTCCAGGCTCTGGATTAAGTCCTTTTGCCTCTGGAGTCATAGCTGTGCCATAGCTTGTGTGGGGCAACTCGTGGCCTCGGTAGGGTGTGAAGTATAATCTACCTTTCAGACAGGTACATTCTGGGACAGCTGGTTCTTATAGCCTAGAGATACATTGGGTGTGGGTGTGGCCCAACTACACCATTTCCTATTCTCCTATCTTATAGTCTAGAGATACATTCTAAATGAATGTAAGATTAGAGCAGGCAGACAAGGCGAAGGGGCCCCTAGTTGAAGGTTTTCACTAAGCGCAAGTCAGTCACCCATCGGGGACCTGGGGTGGGGGTACAAAGGAAAAGGAAAATGGGATCTAGGTAGTGGGAAACAATATTACTGCTCCCACTTTATATTATGTCCACTGTTTCAGTGCCCAAGGTCAGCTGTGGCTGGCAAATACAACTGTCCACGCCTACACCATCAGAGCACACCCAACCCTTCACCACTCCCCCTGCATCCCCTTTTCCTGCTTTGACAAAGCGTCCTCATTAGCTTTTCTTATAAGTCAGGATGTCTTGAAGAAACGACTGTTCTTTCTCCCCATGGGAAATCCAACGCATCATTCTTATGATGAAGCAGTAACAAGCCAGGCTGAGATTAGATGGTGATTCCCACCTTTCAACCCCAACAAATATCTGTGCTCAGAGGGTAGAGTCATCTGTGAGACCAGGTCAACTGTGAAGGGCCCTGAAGTTCCTGCCCAGCTACATTCCAGCCGCCCTGCAAGGCTGGCAGAGCAGAGCTACCTGCAGGGATTGGAGCCACACACCCAGTCATCAAAAAGATGCTGTGCAGTGTTTGGCCTTAGTTTTCTTGCTCTCCTGCCACCTCTACAGCCTTCAGTTCAGGGCGGGATTCTCTGCTCTCCCTGATGGCATCCCCCTTAAAACAAATGCTTTGTTACGTTATTGAGTGTAAAGCACTCACTGCAACTCAATCTAAATTGAAACTCTGGCAGGACGTGAGGTGAGTGAAGCAGTGAAATGAAACTCAACCCCACGTGTTGTTTGCTTTCTCTCTCCTGGCAGCTCTTCAATCTTCATCTGTGATTCTGAAAAATAAAACTCATCCTTTCCTGGAGACAGCAGTAAGTGGTTTTTCAGGGGGGTGGGGCTTAGGCAGGGGAATGGGTGATCCCCATGTAGTGCTTCGGGGACCTTGGGGGAGTCACTTTTAGTGATGTCACCAGAGTTATAGCTGGTGATTTTTTGTGGGGGGAGGTTGTGCTGGATTTAGGGATTATGGAGGTGGGGATCAAACTTTGGGTTTCCTGTGACAGGAAAGATAGTACAGTGGGTAAGGCACTTGCTTTGCATGAGGCCAACCTGGGTTTTATTCCCAGTATCCCATATGGTTCTCCGAGCATCACTGTATCACTGTATCACTGTCATTCCATTGTTCATTGATTTGCTTGAGGGGGCACCAGAAACGTCTCTATTTGTCCTAGCCCTGAGACTTTAGCAGCCTCTCTTTACTCGTCCTTCCCAACGGTGCCTTATTGGAGACTCTTTCAGGGTCAGGGGAATGAAACCCATTATTGTTACTGTTTTTGGCATGTCGAATACACCACAGGGAGCTTTCCAGGCTCTGCCGTGTGGGCAGGATACTCTCGGTAGCTTGCTGGATTCTCTGAGAGGAAGAACTAAACTATAAGAGGTCTAGTTCAAATGCGGCCACACGCTTCCGGGAGCTTTGTTTTATAGTCTTTGGATCTTGGCCAATCTGAGCATCACTAGGGAGTAATTCCTGAGTGCGGACCAGGAATAACCCCTGGCAAGCATGATAGCCCTTTGAGTTATCACTCTTGACTGTGTTTTGTTTTCTTTTTATCCCCCTAGCATAGGAGGTAGTGTAGTTGGGCTACACCCACACCTGGTTGTGCTTAGGACTTATTTCTGGTTCTGTGCTCAGGGATCACTCCTGGTGCTGCTTGGGGGATCATATGTAGTGCTGGGGATTGAAACATAGTCTGCCACATGCAAGGCTAGCACTCAACACCTGTATTATATTTTTGGCTCCAGTGATTATTTTTTAACCAATTAATTATTAAAGTGAAAACAATTACCAATGGTACTCCCAAATAAAATCACGTAACAGAGTCTAATGCGTGCGTGTGCGTACACACACACACACACACACACACACACACAGTCACATCCTTCAATATTCTTCAATATTTTCTAACATAAACCTGAAATCCATTGATAAATTGACTCTACTTATTAGACTGTACAGTACACACAATGTGTGCTTCTCTTTATAACATTTAATAAACCCTTCTTGTTTGCTTACAAAGTCTGTGTCAAGAACAAGAGTTAACAAACACCAAGTGGGGCTGGAGCTATAGTACAGTGGGTAGGGTGTTTGCCCTGTGATTTTATTTTTTGCCCGGGTTCAATCCCCAGCATCCCAGATGGTCCACTGAGCACTGCCAGGAGTAATTCCTGAGTGCAGAGCCAGGACTAACCCCTGAGCACCACCGGGTGTGACCCAAATAGCAAAAAAACAAAAGAAAACAAACACCAACTGTATCTGATTTTTGTTTTAGTATGACCTGAGAGCTAAGAATAGTGCTTATAAAATTAAAAGCTTGCTTCAAAACAAATAAATGAAGAATCCATGATACACCACAGGTGACCCACAAACCATAACACATTCACTATTTGGCCCTTTAAAGAAAGATTTGCCAATACTTGGCTCAGAAGTGGGGCAGGGGGACGGCGCAAAGGACTGAAGTGCATGCTTTGTATGGAGAGCCCTGGGTGCGGGGATCACTCCCTGGAGGTGCTTGGTAGATAAGACAGTGCCAGGGATTGAACCTGGGCCTCCTGCATGCAGGGCATACACACTAGACCTTTGAGCATCTCCCCAGCCCAGTCATGTGTGTATTAGTGACGGGGACTATTTTCTGAGAAATGTGTGGTAGGTGTTTTTGTCATTGTCTGAAGGTCACAGAGTACTCTTACATGACTCTGTGTGGTCTATATTATTACAGAGTCCTTTAACTTCTAGGGCTATCACCCTAAATGGTGTTTTGTAACTGAACATGAAAGTTGTGAAAAAAAATAAGCCACAGAAAATGTTTCTGAACTTGAAAATGACCAAACGTGGATGGTATTGCCCATTGGAAACTTCTCCCTGTTTATGTCCATCGCTGACCACAGTATTGCTAGGAGGCTCAAGACTTTATATATAGTTGGTTTGCTGAAAGGAGAACTTTGCATAAAGTTCAACAGATTGAGCAAGCAGCAAATAGAATAAGATGCAGTGAAAACCATTAGCCCAACTTGAAGAGGGAGCCATGCAGTGACTTTCCACAGCAGCTTAAATGCTTCTCTGCCCTTGTTTGGTGCTGATTGGCCTCTGGTCCAATTCTGGAAGCCTTAACCTGTTGACACCATCTCTGGGGAACATCATGGTTCTCTTGGGGTGGGGTAGGTGGAGGGTTTTAAATTGAAAACTCTCACTTCTAGACCCAAACACTGCCTTTCCTCATTTTTTGGACAAAATTGTACAAGGAGCGAACTGGAATTCTACTCCGGTTACTTTTGATAAAAACAAAGTTCCTAAATGAAAAAAGAGGAAGAACCTCTTATGAAGAAATCGTTTTCTTTGAATACAAGCAAGTTTTTTCTTAAAGGTAGGAGTCACTTCCTCTTTTGTGCACACATTTTGAAGATTAATATAAGTGCTTTTACTAAAATTTTAGACTAGGCAAAATTGTCAAGGGTTCAAGTTTTTAAATCAGTTATAATAAAGACTCCGTGAGAACATGTTAAACAGAAATTTCTGGGTCTAAATATGCTTCCCCTCCCCCATGGAAAATATAACTAGCTTTTACAGGGGAATTTCATCTTTTCTTGAAGCAGGATTTTTCTCATTTTTTTCCCCCTGTATTTTTTTCTTTTTTCAGAAAGGCCTAAAAATTAGCTGAGCTCAAACAATAGAAGATCCAGTTATTAGACATATTTTAGGAACATCCAGTCCAGACCATCGAAATACTTCTAAAAGAAAAAAGTGTCAAATCTTAATGTTTATGGCTGAAAAATGTATTGAGTAAATGGCCCAGTTACATAGTTACAAGATAAGAAGACAACCTTTAGTTAGTTTCTGAACTAAAAAAATTTTGGCATGGTTCTTTCTATAAATTTTAGTTTGCCTTGTAAAAATGTCAACACAGCATATTATTGTGTTCAGTACTAAGCACATTCCTCATGACTCAACTAGACTTCCTAAGTTTCTTATGTTGGTTTTGTGAGCTAAAGAAATTATCATTTTATATATAACCTGAAAATCAGATGGGCTGGTCACGTAATGAGATTTAAAGACGACCGCTGGACTAGAGCTGTTACTGATTGGATTCCACGGGATGTGAAGAGACCGTGTGGCCGCCCACCTACCAGATGGTCAGACTTCTTCCTGAAGATCAAGAACGATCGGTTTGAGGCCCTTCATGTTCCCGGAGCGAACAGATGCCATTGGGCTACACTAGCACGCGACAGGGACAAATGGAGACGTTACTGGCGCCCGCTCGAGCAAATCGACGACTAACGGGAAGTTAAGTGATTAAGTGATTAAGTGATATAACCTGGTCAAAATTACATGTATATATATGTGTGTATATTAACATACTATAAAACTGTAAAACCAAGCTCCCGGAAGAGAAGAACGCAGAGATTCCTGCCTCGCGCCTGGTTGTCCTACCGGGGCCCCTTGAAGAAGGGTGGGTTGAGTTTCCCTCCCCACCCGAGCAGAGTCCCGGCAGCTGAAGACCTCCGGGACCCAGCCACAGCCATGCTAAGACCACTCTCCACACGCTCAGACGAGCCTCATGCATGAAGGAACTGGCAGAGGAACCCAGGTGTGCGGGACCTGGGGCTGAGATCTCCAAGCCTGCTCAGATCAGGACTGGGCCTCCTCCGCCCCGATACCTCATCTTCTAGTAGCTAGACAGTTACACCCACCAACTGCCATGTAACCCCATCAAGGGCCAAGATCTAGAGACTATAAAACCAAGCACAACCTCTCATTGTCTAGTTCTCACTCTCAGAGGACCTGGCAGGCTACTGAGAGTATCCTGCCCGCATATATGCCTGACTGGGAACACCTGTAAAGGTGATTAGCGGCTGCCCCAAAAGCCTCCATCTCTCTCGAGAAGCCTCCATCTCCCTCGGAGAGCCTGGCAAGCTACTGAGAGCATCCCGCCTACATGGCAGAGCCTGGCAAGCTACCCGTGGCATACTAGATATGTCCCAAACAGTAACAATGATGGTCCTCATTCCCCTGACCCTGAAAGAGCCCCCAATATGCCATTGGAGTACACTGGCACGGGACAGGGACGAATGGAGACGTTACTGGTGCCCGCTCGAGCAAATGGATGAACAATGGGATGATAGTGATAGTGATATTAACATGTGAAATTTTATTTAACTAAATAAAATAATAGGTTTTTGGGCCACACCTGACTGCGCTCAGAGATTACTCCCATCTCTGCACTCAGGAATCGCACCTCATGGGGCTCAGGGAACCATATGGGATGCTGGGGATTGAACCCGGGTTGGCTGCATGCAGGGCAAGTGTACTACCTGTTGAACAATTGCTCAGGCCTATGTCAGATGATTTTAAAATGAGAATTATTAGCAATTTTTCTTTTTTCTTTTTTGGTGGAGGAGGGTTATACCCACGTGTGCTGAGGGTTTACCTGGTTCTGCACTTCAGGATCATTCCTGGTGATGTTGAGGGTGGGAGCCATTTTTGGAACTGGGGCTTTGACCTGGCTTAGCCTGGTGCAAGGCAAACAAGCCCCTCCTCTGCTCCTTTAGGGCACTTGATAGCAATTCTTATGATGTAGATGACTAGAGAAATGACTTTTTTTTTTTTGGCGGGGTGAGGTGAGGTGTAGGGGGTAGTTTTGTTGTTTCTGTTGGGCCACACCCAGCTGTGCTCAGGGCTTACTCTTGGCTCTGTGCTCATCACTCCTGGCAGTGCCCAGGGACTGAACCCAGGTCAGCTTTGTTCAAGGCCTGTGTTTGATTCCTTGGTTTTTAATTCTTGGACTTGATTCTTAGCCCAAACTCGTTATTAAAGGCTTTAAACTATTGTGGTATTCAGCTCTGCTAGGTATTTTCTATGAAGAACAATCTGAATTATCTTTTCTCTTGTCAATCTCATATTTGTTTAACCTCTTAACAGAGAGGGATAATGGTAATGGTGATTTTATTATTTCATCATGGGATTATTTCCTGTTTGAAACCCCACAATAGCCCTTTGGCAGGGAAGCAGAGGGAGGAGTCAGGATGGAGAAAGAACCACCTTGTTGGGCTGGGGGGAGACATACTATTCTGATTTCCTAGAAACTTTCACTTTTTCTTAACTCCATTGGCCAGTTGATGCTTCTCAGAGAAGGTGGTTTGGTCAAGTTAAGTTCAAATAAATGACGATTAACCAAGAAAAGTGCCTTGGATCCCTTTCCTTGCAGGAACACTTTTCCATTAAACAACCCCCCCCCAAAAAAAAAAACCCGCAAAGAGCAAAAACAAACCCCCAAAATCCCACTTTCAAAAAATCCCACTTTCAAACCCCATCTCCTCTCTCCCCTGCCCCCACACCCTCAACCATCCAAAGGGGCTTCAAGGGAACTTGAAGACCTAGAGACCAAGACCTAGAGTCCAAGACCTAGAGACCGTTCTCTAGGCCAGGATCCTAACTTGAAGGAAAGATCAAGCCTGCGGCGTGCAAGTCTTATCGGTCCTTCTCGCCCGAGAGTGGGGCCCGCCCTGGGGTCCAGGGAATAAGCCGGGGGGGCGCTCGGCGCGCGCGCCCGGGACGGAGCTAGAGCCCCCACCGCGCAGGTGCGCAGGCACCTGCTGCCGCCACGGGCGCCCGCCGCGAGGCCGGGGCGGGGGGGGGGGGGGGGGAGGGAGGGGGAGGGCGCGTCCGCGGCGCGCGCGCACCCGGCAACGTTCCCAGACGTCCCTCCGTGCGTGGGCGCGTCGTCCCGGCACTCGGAGTTGCTGGCCGGGGAGTCGGCGTCGGGGCCGCTGGGAGTCGGGGAGCGGCGTTTCCCGCGGGGCTCCCCCTAGCGGCGGCGGGCGCGGCGCGGCGCGGCGCGCAGTCAGGCGTTCTCCGCGGACAGCCGGCGGCGGGGCCTCGCCTGCGAGCGTGGGGTCCTCGGCGCCGGGGAGGCTACTTGTGCTGCTGGCGTGGGCGAGTTCGGCTGCTTGTGCGGCTGCTGGCGGCTCGCGGCGGCGGCGGCGGCGGCGGCGGCGGAAGCGGGCGCGGCGGCCGGGGCCGGAGGAGGCGGGCGCGGCGGCGGCGGCGGCGGCGGCGGCCGGGGCCGGGGCCGGCGGGCGGCGAAGGGGGGGCGGAAGATGGCGGACGTGCTCAGCGTCCTGCGACAGTACAACATCCAGAAGAAGGAGATCGTTGTGAAGGGGGACGAAGTGATCTTCGGCGAGTTCTCCTGGCCCAAGAACGTCAAGACCAACTATGTGGTTTGGGGGTGAGTGGGCGCCGGGCCGCGGCGCGCGTGGGCTGGGCGGCGGCCCCGCGGACTCGGGCGCCCCCCCTCCCCGACGCCCTCTCCGCCGCCCCCTCCGCCGCCCCCTCCCCCGGTTCCCTCAGGGCGGGCCGCGCCGGGCCGAAAAGTTTTCTCCTCGCCGCCCCCGAAGTTGCGGGTGTGGGCGCGGAGGGCGAGGGGCGAGCGGCCGCCGGGAGCGCCCGGCCCGGGTGGCGGGGGAGGGTCGCGGGGACCCCCCACCCCCCGAGCGCGACTCGCCCGGGTGCGCTCCCGGCCGGCGCTTTGTGCTGGCGAGTTTTGTTCTGTGGGCGCGAGGCTCTCTCTGCAGCCAGGCGGCCCGCCCGCCCTTTGGGTTTCCGCTGGGCGCCCGTCGGGGTCCCCGCCGTCCCCCCGCCTCAGCCCCCCGGGAGCGCGACGGGAAGCCGGCGCGGCCGACTCAGAGGCGGGGGGGGCGCTCCCGCGGCGGTGCCCGGCGCGGGTCCGAGCGAGACGCGGGGGCCGGGGGTGCGGGGTGCCCCTCGGGAGGGGCTTTGCCAGGAAAGCACGGGGGGAACCGGGGCCGCCTCGAGGGTCTGGTGGTTCCCGTTCCCCGGGGTCTTTCTCTCGGGGGGTGGGGGGGGGCTTCTTTTGGCTCCTGCGAACCTCGGGCCGGGACTTTGGGTTTGAATGAGCAGGAGCCGCGGTCCCGACGCGGAAAGTTAAGGAAAAGGCAGGGGAGGCGGAGTTTGGCTGGTGCCTCTGTTTGGCCTGGGGAAGTCAGGGGGGTTTGTCGAGCTTTAGGAAATGTTGCTGAGTCCTTGCGCGAGGGGGTGTTCACGGACTCGGTACAGGCGGATCTGATCCCCCCCCTCCGCCTTCTAATCAGTGCGGGACTCAGAGGTGTCGCGGCTCAGTCTGAGGATTAGGAAAAATCTGTAGGATCCCGGTTCTTGCCTTAAGGTTAATTTCATTAGCATGGCTTTGAGACATACCCTGGTGGGAATGCCTTTCCAGGGTTGGTTGATTTTTGTCACTGAATATACGGACTTATTCGCGATGGAGTTTCAGGCGTGCAGTGTTCCAACCCCAGTCCCTTCACCTGCGCTCTGCTTTCTGATTCTAAGAGCAGAGCAAGTCGCTTCCCTTGCGCTATTAGGAATAAACTTGTGGTTAGGACTGTAGAAGGTACGACAGGTCTTTCTTTCTTTTTTTTTTTTGGTGGGTAAACGAATGAACAGCAGCTTCGGAGAGTAGGCGCGGGGCTTTGAAATTGTTGGTCAGGTTGGTCGCAGAGTGGAAGCCTCGCAGACGGCGAGAGGAGCGCAGGGGGAGGTTTCCAGGGAAGTGACATTGACATTGCTCGCTGAGCACGGGCAGGGATGGGGCGCCCATGTTTGTGGGAGTAAGTTGCTTCTTGCACTACAGAATGTGCATCCCTCGACGAGATTGTTGTATCAGGGGTGGAGTTCGTTCTGGTTCGACATCACTGGTCTAGTCCGAGGGATGTCACAAGGACCCGGCTTCTGAAGTTCATTGTTGTGGTTACTAAGATTGTGACGGAAATTGTTCGGCAGTATCCTGCTTAGGACACCTTTCTAAGGAAACAGGAGAAATTCCTCCAAAAATTGCCACAAGGAGTACTTGAGCTTCTCACAGTTTGTTTTACGAATTCCGTGGATGCTTTCCAGTTAGTAGCTGATGAGGGTTCTCTTCTCATTTATAAAGCCCAGAATCTAATTTGTGTCAAATTCTGAAAAGAATAAATACCTACATAGTACCTGATTTTCTTGGGTGGTTTTTTTTTTTGGTTGTTTTTGTTTTGTTTTGAGGTCATACCTGGTGGTCTCAAGGGACCAAGGGTATAAGGATGCTAGGGTGTGAACCTTGGTCTGCCTCCTGCAAAGCAGCTGCCTTATTGTACTGTATCTTCAACACCATGCCTACTTTCTAAAAGAAAAATTGCTTTAAAGAAAGTTTCTACAGCCGGAGAGATAGTTCAGTGAGTTTATATTAGTGTTGGGCCCCCTGAGCACAGAACAGGAGTGACTTCTGAGCACTGCTGGTGTATTCCGCACTACTGACCCTCTCTGAGTTTTTTAAAACATTTATTACTGTCGTGGTGAAGGGGGATGCCTGTTTTATAATCTGTGTCCCTAGGACTACCAATTTCTTGGGTGAAGGGCTCTTGAGGGGAAAAGTTTAAAAGAGTGCCCACTTTCATTTGCTAGTGCATGCCCTTGTTATGTCATGCCTTCGATCTTTTTCCTTTTTTCCCCTGACATACCCACTTAGCAGTGTGCATACTTTGTTGTATTCTTTCTAATTATGTTAAATCTATTGTTTGACTAGCAGAGTGGCTATCAACAAATGAATGCATCTAAATTGAATTGCCAGTAAGACTCTTATTTGTTTTTTTTTTTTCAGAACTGGAAAGGAAGGCCAACCTAGAGAGTACTACACATTGGATTCTATCTTATTTCTGCTTAATAATGTGCATCTTTCTCATCCTGTTTATGTCCGGCGTGCGGCCGTAAGTAGAACTCATTTTCAGACTTAAAAAATTTAGCGGCGGATATCATTTGGCACAGCTGATTTTTCTCATGGATTGCAAGAATTGAGAGTTATGTCTGTGAAAGTCAAAATTAATGTTTAAAATTGATATCAAGGGGCTGGAGAGATAGCACAGCGGGTTGGGCGTTTGCCTTGCACGCGGCTGACCCGGGTTCGATTCCCAGCATCCCATATGGTCCCCTGAGCACCGCCAGGAGTAACTCCTGAGTGCAGAGCCAGGAGTAATCCCTTTGCATCGCTGGGTCTGACCCAAAAAGCAAAATAAATAAATAAAATAAAGTAAAATAAAATTGATCTCAAAATCATTGTTCATGCGGTTCAAAATTAATGTTCATGCAGACTTTAAATCTGATGTTTTTAACGAAAATATGGAGGATGTTTATAACAACAAAAGTTTTAGAGAGGCTGGAGCAATAGGCACAGTGGGTAGGGTGTTTACTTTTCTGTTTTAGCAGTGTGCATACTCCTGGCATGCTGCTTACCTAGGTTCAGTCTCTTTTATCTCATATGGTCCCCTGAACTCTGCCAGGAGTAATTGCTGAGTTCAGAGCCATGAGAAAACCCTGAGCATCACCAGGTATGACCCAAAAAGCCAAAAAAAAAAAAGTTTCAGAGCTCTTTGCAGGGCTATTAAAAATGTATTAATCTGTGGAAGATTATTTAGAAGTTCATTTAGAACTCTTGTTATAAAAGTAGGAAAAGTAAATTAAGTTAGGTATGCCACGATTACCTAAAATGCAGGCATTTCTAAAAAATTATTGGCTACCATGAAATACATAAAGTTATCATTTAGAAAATTTAACATGCATGCAACACTTCAGATCGTCCATGGCTGTATTTCTGGTCGAGAGAGGTAAGGAAGTGTCAAGATACTATAGATGCTGGACTGCTGTGGTAACTTCACACCACCCCTGATGCTATTGCACTGAACTCATGGGTTGCAGGAATGTGCTTAAAGGGCCCACTGATGTCAATCATTTTTCATCTTTCCAGTTAAAAAAGATTTGTACCAGGAATTTTGATTCTGTCCTCCATTCTCAATTTATTTGAGGGTCGAGTAATTTGAGCTTTCTGGGGCAATAAAGATAATTCTGATACTCGGTTTCAATTTTGTCATGTGCTTAGGGAATGGTATAGCACATAACTGCTAGCTAGTTATTACTGTGGACTTTAAGACTCTTGCCTGTAGACCCTAGGGATCCTAAGATTTAATTTTTAACTAGTGGACGATTAAAAAATTTCTAGGAGTCTGAATGTCTTTATACCCCCAACCCTCTTTACTCTTTTGTCTTATTTGCACTTGGGAGCATACATATCTTTTCTCAAGTTTTTACAACTCCATGATAGGCATTTCTTTTTCATTTGGCTGCATGTGTGTGCATAATTGAGGTCTGTGGTATCAGATTTGGAAACTAAATGCGAAAAGTAGTGAGTCTTAATGTACCACTACTTCGAAGAGAGTCCCATCTTTGGAAGCAGTGGGGTTGGCACACTGTCCTGGGGCTCATGTGATGGTCCGGGATTGAACTCAGGGCCACATGCTGGCTCTTGTTGCTTTCCAAGTGCTGTACTGAACTATTTTCAGGGCTCTTTTTTTCTGGGATTTCCAGCCATAGAGCTGCCAGGATTGCTGGGATCCAGGAATTCAAAGCTCTGAGAATTGCTTGGACTCTAGCTCTTGCACTTGGCTTTAAGACATGGAGCCTCTTTAAGGTCCCTGCATTAGTTTTTAAAGTGAGCAACAAAACCAAACCTCATGGATTCTTAAAAATGTTTGTAGGGGCTGGAGAGATAGCACAGTGGGTAGGGCGTTTGCCTTGCACGCAGCTGACCCGGGTTCGATTCCCAGCATCCCATATGGTCTCCTGAGCACCACCAGGAGTAACTCCTGAGTACCGAGCCAGGAATAACCCCTGTCCCCTGTGCATCGCTGGGTGTGACCCAAAAAGCCAAAAAAAAAAAAATAATGTTTGTAAGCAGAAGTTAAAACCTGTAAATAATACATTAAGTGGTCATAGGTCATGTCTTCCAAGTGGCACAGAAGTTTTTGGTGCTGTGAAATACGATTAATATTAAGCCAAAGATTCTAAGACTTTCCATTTTATTGTTGCTTCTTTAAAGTAACGAATAGATTTTAACTATAGAATATTATAGCCACTAGCTTCTTCTGTAATCACTTGTTTACTCCAGTGGTTTTCACCTTTTTTTCCCCCCCATGGGAGAGCACTGATCAGTGGTGCCCAGCCACTGGGCCACATCCAGGGATGTTAGGGGTGGGAGGCTAGCCTGGGCTGCCGGGGATTAAAATTACGGCCTTGAGCATTCTAGGCATCCCAGGTCACTTGAGTGATGTTTTGGCCCCATTTTCAACCTTTTTATTATTCATATAAAGGTTTTGAGCCCCTGGCAGTGCTTGGATCTGCTCCTGGCTAGGGACAGGTGGGCAGAAATGACACAGATGGTGAGAGGATCGATTAAATGGTGCTGGGGATCCAATCACGGTCAGCCACATGCAAAGCAAGCATCCCATGCTATCTATCTAGCCCTTTTTAACCTATTACTTTAGTAGGTCAGCATTGGTTCATGAACTAGCAGTTGAGAGCTGCAGGTTTATATTATTAAAAATAAGGAAAATTCTTTTGTTAAAGAGTTCATTAGTTTATTTACAGCCCATATGTGATTTGGTACTTTTCCCCTCCTGATCTTTTTACAGATGACTGCTGTAGGAAATTAAAAAGAACATTATCTGTATTAGCAAGTAGATGTATTTTCTAGGATTATGTCTTAGTTCTCACCCTTGATGAATTAATAATGTACTTTAAAGACAGTTATGTAACGTGGAAGATAAACAACTATTAATGATTTTCTGTTTAATCTCTTCCTCCCTTTATTTGGTTGTAATGCCTAACTTAGTTAATTTGAAAGAGTATTTTGAGTTCTGGTTTTGTCTGAGAAAAGAAAGCACTTGAGAATTTTTGCATTAAATGAGCAAGCAATAGGACTTAAAAGGTATTAGCCCCCAGTGTGCAAATTATGATTTGCGCAATGAAATATTAAAATTAAACATTACAGTTAGTTTGGGGGCCATACGGTGGGGGATGGAGGGTTCCTGATTCATTTGTAGTAATAATCTTATGTACATTATTATAATTTCAAGAAAAAAATGTGACTAGAAGTTAATATGCTTAAAAACTTTAAAATTTTTATTAGGTTCTTTTAGCTTGGTTGTTTTCTAAAAATGCTCCATTATCGAACATGTTATAAAATTCAGACACATGATTTTTATCCTTGTCAATTAGTTTCTTAAAACTGTTTTTGAGTAATACCTATTTAAAATTTTTAACTTTAGACTGAAAATATACCTGTGGTTAGAAGACCTGACAGAAAAGATCTACTTGGATATCTCAATGGTGAAGCATGTGAGTGATTGTTATATTTTACTTTTAGACATCATGGTTTGCAGTGGTGTTTGATTTAATCCAGTGTCATTCACTGTAACAAACTCACCATCAGTGTTCTCATCCCTCACCACTGACTCTCTGTCCCTTCTTATTCCCACATCTTTACTCCTTAGCAGTTGATTTCTTTCTTTATTGATTGGTTTTTGGGTCACGCCCGGCAGTGCTTAGGGCTTACTCCTGGCTCTCCCCTCAGGGATCACTCCTGGTGGGCTCTGGGGACCATTTGGAATGCTGGGGATTTTACCTGGGTCAGCTCCTTTCTGCTGTACTGCTGTACTATTGCTTTGGTCCCCTAGAGTCAGTTTCGTAGGTAGTCTTTCAGGACTTATTCCCTTACTGTTTCCTTGCGTGTTATGTGAGTATTGTTTACTTTTGTTTATTTTTGTGGACCACACCTGCTTAATGCTTGGGTGTTGCACCTGATGGTGTGGGGGTTGTATTGTGGCTCAGTGCTCCTGATCAGACCTGGGCCTCCTGCATGCAAAGCATCTTTTCTGTTGAGCCCTCTCACCATCCCTTGTTCCCTCCTTTTTCCCTCTGATTCACTCTCCAATTCACTTTGATCTGTCTTTCTGTCCATATACTAAAATACTTCTCGTGGCATCAGTGTAGACTGGATTGCCGAAACTTCAGTCTCTCATATCCGGTGCTTCCTTGATCTCTCAGCTTTATCTAATGCTGCTGATCTAATCCTTTGGGATGCCCCTGTTCTTTTGACACCTAGGGCACCAGATGTTTTTTTCTTTGTACTTGGTGACCATCTCCTTTTATTTTGCCCACTTTCCCAATCTCTGTTACTGACCTTCCTGAGTTCCACATTTCTTAATTTCTGTCACATCTTTCCTTTGATACCGAGTAAAATTCAGACATTGAATATTTACAAAATAAAACTTTCCTTCCTCATTCTCCCCTCAACCAAAACAAACTTAGCAAGTATTTTGATTATGTTATGCTTGGCTTAACCTGGAGACCTTTTGGAATTCTTTTCTCTCAAACACTGTTTATAGTCCATTAGTAAATTTTGTCTACTCCCACCTTGTTCCATCCTTCCTCTTGGGATTCTTGCTAACCCTTGTTTTCTATGGTGGAGTCTCAGTCTGCTGGTTAGAGTGACCTATTTTTCAGAGACCTGTATATTTGATTGTGTCTCTCAACTACTCATAGCTGCCCTGTGTGCCATCACCCTTAGTATAAGTCTCATACTCTCTCTCCTGGCTTATGTGATCTGTTAGAATCTCCTTACCTGCTGTACTGTAGCTCTGGCCCTATATCTCATTCATATCAGTGCTCGAGTTCAAATGTTTCACCAGAGAACTTATTAGACTCTTCTACAAGTAAATGTTTTGTACCTTTGTGATATGATATGATATATATGTGATATGATATATATATCATATTCTCATTTATTTTTCACAGAATGGTTTGGGTGGGACTTGAAATTATACATTTATTTGCTTACATATATATTGTGTGCCTTGCCTTTACTTACATAGTCTGTCACTAGAGGATAAACTTTTAAGGAGGCAGGTGGTATTACATACCCAATATTTAGAACAGTAATTCTTTTAGATGCTGAGTAAATGAGCATGACTTCGTGTGTAAGCTCCAGAACCTGATGTCTGAACCCCCCAACTAAAGAAATTGCAAGCACCACAACCAGGAATCATGTAACCCCTGGTCACAGCAATGGCACTGATAAGGGAAGGGAGAGGAAAATCTGATAGAAAAATGAGGCTATGAGGAAACAAGCCACTTCATCTCATCTACAGTTCGGTTTTATAATATCACTTGGTAGTAACCCCTACTGAGAAAAATTTGATAGTAAATTATTATAAATTTAACATAGAAATTCTCCAATCCTTTATCCTAGAGGTATATATGGAAATGTATAAAACCAAATGTGTATATATGCATAAATATATATTTTTGGTGTATGTCTATGTATACACATATACCTCTATCTGTATATAAAAATTGAACTCATGGCCTGGGATATAGCTCAGGGGTAGAAACTTGGCATAAGTGTGTGAGATCCTGCATTTGATCCCCCCACCTGACTCCAGCCCCAACACAAAGTTAATTCATTGTTACATTGTAGTGTCAAACTGTTAGAATTGAACTCTCCTGAACTCTCCATAGACTGGCCAAAATAGTTCACGTCATGTATACTAAGACTTGAATGATATTCATCAATTGATGCGGATGGATTATTGGATATTGTTTAAAAGAATAGGCAAAGGGAGGCAGTTCCAAGAACGGGAACACATGCTTTCTATTTGGAGTTATGGGTTGACTCCTGTAACCTGTGGTTTTTCAGTGTCTCAGCAGTGACTCCTGAGCACCACTTGGTGTATTTCAGAAACCAAATAGCAAGGTTTAGTATACTTCCTTATGTTTTTCGAAAAAGCAGGGGTAGGCATAAAATCATAATTTTAAACTTGTGGTTTCTACAGAAAATTCTAGGAAGTTCTTTGATGAAACAAACAGTGCTTACATACAGTGATAGAAACTAGGTGGATGGGGGACAGTTTCTGTTCTTTGTTACAGTTACATTGTTTTGAGCAACTCAGGAGTTAGTTGATTTAATTTGAAGGCTTGAGGGATTGTACAGCAGGCATATTAGCCTTGGTTTTCAATTTCCAGTACCACTTATGGTTCCCCAAGCCCCGCCAGGAGTGTGGAGCCAGGAGTAAGTCCTGAGCACTGGTGGGTGGCTCAAAAACAAAAACGAAGCAAAACAACTCACCAAAACCAAAGCAAATAAAAAACCCAAGGTAGTAAAGGTAAGTAAAATAACTTAAAGGCACCAGGATGTGGCTCAGTAGTAGATAGCATTCCTCATCTGTGAAGGCTTAGGTTCCATCCCCAGCACTGCACAAATAAAAAGGGCTTCCACGTTCTGGCTGGAGCCACAACATAATGTCTGTGAACACCAGATGACTCTCCATGAACTCCAGAAGTAAAATGTCCAGGCATCCAGCTAGGCATATGTGTGAGCCCTGGTCATTGCAGAAAGTAAAGCGAAGAAAAAAGTGGATGGGGGAAATTAAAGAATTTGCCCTTACAGACATTCTGATACAAGCAGATTAATCTTTTATAATAAAATGCTTACATAATCTTATATTTACTTAGGAAAATCACTAGAAAAGTAAGAATTTAACAAATCTTGAACATTTCACTAATTGCTCAGATACTGATTTTCTCATTTAAATCTTCTTAAATCTTTAGCAACATCGGCAAGTATAGACAGAAGTGCTCCTCTAGAAATAGGTCTTCAGAGATCCACCCAAGGTATGTATAGTCATAAGTTTTTATATTTGAATTTCACAAACCTGTTTACAAACTGTACTAATATTTTTTTCTTCTTATAGTCAAACGAGCTGCTGATGAAGTTTTAGCAGAAGCAAAAAAACCACGAATTGAGGTAAAGGAATTTTAAAATGACGCCTGCTGAATTTTAAAATGATACCTGTTGAACTGGGATTGTGTTTACTAAGAATTCCTTCCTTACAGTATTCCTGTGAATTTTCAGGAAAAATTTCATTGCAATGGAAAGAATAAGTTGCTTGAATTCTTACTATAGGGGCCAGAGCAATAGTACAGTGGGTCGGGCGCTTGCCTTGCACATTATTGACTCAGATTCTGTGACTGTATACCATGTATGGTCCCCCGAGTCCTGCCAGAAGTGATCCCTGAATGCAGAACCAGTAGTAAGCTGTGAGCATCACTTGGTGTGTGTTCCAAACAAATAAAAAGAATCCAAATTCGTATGTAAAAGCTTTGAGGTTAAGTTAATAAACTTTAAGTTCTTTGCCTTTATAGTCTATTTTATTGGTGTGGTTTGGGCCACAACTGGAGCTGTACAGGGCCTACTCCCTGCTCTGTGCTAGGAGGCTGCCACTTTCTGTCCTCTTCCTTTGTCAGGGCATGTGAAATGCACATTAGTCCATGAACTTTATTATCAGCCCTACCTTTATAGTTATAGTTATAGTTATACTGAAGACAGTTTTTCCCCCCCCTTCTCTGGTGGATTTTGTGTCCTAGCAAAATGGCAATGCTGGGTTACTACTGGCTTTGCACTCAGGAATTAACTCTTTGCGGTGTTGGGAGGCCATATGGGTTGCCAGGGCTCTGCAGGGGATCGAACCCAGGCTGACTGTGTGCAAGGCAAATGCTCTATCTGCTGTACTGTTGCTCCAGCCTTGGATTAGAACTGGGGTCCTGGAGATTTACTGGTTTTTGGACCAAGCTCGTTGATAACTGAGGCACTGTTCTCATCTCAGTATTCAGGGATCACTCCTGGCAGTGCTCAAGGGAGTGTGTAGTTGTGGAGATTAAAACAGATCTCAATGCCAAAGCATGCTCTCCAACCCACTGAGCTGTATTTCTCCTGTTGAAAACCTTCCTATACAATGCCAGACAGTTAATATTTTAGACTTTGTGGGCTACTTAGTCCCTGCCCAACTAGAGTAGTTGTTTGCATCTGTTATGGTGCGAACACAGGTGTTGGCTGTACAAATGTGAACAAGTATAACTGCACTTCAGGAAATTTTACAGATCTGATGGTCAGCCAGATTTGGACTTGGGTTGTAGTTTGCCTTCCCTTGGAATAAGATGGTGCGGAAATTAGTTTCATTCTTAAGATCTTGAACTGCAATACATGTTTATTATAGTTCCTTCTTAAAATATATATCAGGGCCAGATAGTTGAAAGGTTAAGGTGCTTGCTTAGCGTGTTGCATGGCTATGACCCTAGTTCAGATTCCAGCACTGTATATGGACCCCTTAGCGTGGGTGGTGTGGGCCCCCCAAACATAGGGGTTCGCTTATCAGGTTACAGATAATGTTGTAGCATCTAGCCAGGCATGTGTGTGAGCCCTGTCATTGGTACAATGATGAAGGGAAAGGTCTATTGAATGGAATTTTCAGTATATTAGTAATTATGGATAAAATAAGAATGGGTTCAAAAACAACATGAAGAGCAGGATGTTTCATATACTATAGTTAACTTTAACTTTACAAGAAGTCATTTCATCTTATTTTATATAAAATTCAAATAGTGGGCCAGGGATGTACTTCAACGGTACAGTGAATGGTCTGCATATATAAGCCCCTGGTTTTGATCCTAGTATCACAGTAAGTAAAGATAACAAATCCAAAGAGTTGTACTTTTTGCCTGTTACATAATCAGGCACGTGCAGCATCATAAGAAAGGTAACTGTTGGTACTGAGGAGCTTACTCAAAAGATAGGGGTGCATGCTTTGTATGCTGGAACCCTGAACTTGAACCCCCTGCACCACACGAGTCCTTAAGCATTGCTTAAGGGTGACATGGCAAAATATTAAGCACTATTAAAGAGACAAAGTTGAATCTGTTGTAGAATTTGATGCAAAAATTGTTAATTCCACCCCCGCCCCCCGCCCCCCCCCCACACATACTTGGCAGTGTCTGGGTCTGCACCCCACTATACTTTGAGTATCATGCACTGGTGGAAAAGGGACTTGTGGTACTTGTGCTCTTAACTTCTGGAGCCCTTTCTTTGACTCTAAAAATGACATTTTTATCTGAGAAGAATATGACACATTGCCATTGTTACTGATGTTACAAAGGTAATAATGAAGATTAGTTCTTTGTTGTTCCTCTGCTAGGTGATAGTCTCTGTAGTTAATATTGATATATGTAATCATCACCTTACACTTTGAGGTTAGTGGTACTATACATGTTATCTCTGATCACAGGTTAAGAAGGTGTAAATGATTTGCTGAGTTTTACAGAAACAGTATTGGATTCTAGGTAGTTTGACCTCTGGCCATTCCACTACTAGGCATGGTTTGTATAGCAGTAAGTTGAAAAATCTCCCCAACTCTTTGCTTGAAAGAAATTGTGACTCATGTACAAAGTGAGTTGCTTAAGGGAAAACCTGAAATTTACTTGGAAAAAGGTGAAATTCAGATTATTTGGAATAATTGAAAAGCTTAGGAATGCTGGTTTTCTGGGATCTTAGTAAATTGAAAGATTAGTAGCAAAGATCGTAATTTTTATACCGCATATGTAGTTTCATATTTAAATTTTTGGGTTTTTTTTTTTGGCCACACCTAATGATGCTCAAAGATTACTCCTGGTGGTGCGTGGGGGATATATGGGATGCTGGGATTGAACTCATGCCTTCATTGTATGTAAGGCAAGCACCCTTCCCACTGTATTGTTTTTCTATCCCTGTAACTTTAAAATAAATTATTTGAGGACCTGCAAGAGACTCTGGTATGAGAGAGAAATCTTCAGGGCAAGGATTTGTTCTGCATTTCTTTGAGTAATAATGTGTTGTATCTTTATTATGAATGTCAGATGTGCAATCACTTAATCACTTAATCCCCGTTATTCATCGATTTACTCGAGCGGGTGCCAGTAACTTCTCCATTTATCCCGGTTGCGTGCTAGCGTAGCCCAATGGTATCTGTTCGTTCTAGGAACATGCAGGGCCTCAAACCGATCATTCAGGGTCTTGACGAAGAAGTCTGACCATCTTGTAGGTGGGCATCCACGTGATCTTTTGATGTCCCGTGGAATCCAATCAGTAATGGCTCTAGTCCAGCGATTGTCTGTAAACCTCATTACGTGTCCAGCCCATCTGATTTTTGATGTCCTGGCAAATGAGACAGCGTCCCTGATTCTTGAGTGTTGACGAAGATCAGAACTCCGGATTCTATCTCTCATTTGAGTGAATCGTGATATTCCAAGCATAGCTCTTTCGATTCCTCTTTGAGAGACCCGAATAGCGTTCTCATCCTGTTTTCATAGGGTCCAGGTCTCTGAGGCATATGTTAATGCAGGAAGAACAGTGGAATCAAAGAGATGTGCTCGTAGCTGGAGGTTCTTTGTCTTTTTAGTTATTTCTTCAACGTTCTTGAAGGCATTCCAAACCGCTCTCTTCCTCCTGCACAACTCAGGTGCCAGGTCACAGATGCCAGGTCACCCTCCAACTGCCGCGTAACCCCAACAACGGCCAGGATCCAGAGATTATCACAACAAGCTCCCGGGAGCGCGCGGCCGCGAATAAGTTTTCAGGGTACCTTTAAATATCCCACCTGCACGGCAGAGCCTGGCAAGCTATCCGTGGTCTATGCCAAATAGACCAAATTGATATGCCAAATCCAGTAATAAATGGATCTCATTCCCCAGATGTGCAATACATTTGTTAATTATTCTTGAATTCACTTGAATAATATGTTAGAATTTGTAAAGGGTGGGACTAATTAGAGCATCTTTTTTTTTAAATCATATTCCATCAGCCATAGACACTGTAATCCTTAGTTTTCTCAATCATTGAATATTAAATTAGATCAATTGTCTTGTTTTTAAGTAGCCAAATAATATCGAAACTGAATTTTTGTTTGTTTTTGGGCCACTCTCAGCAGTGTTCAGGACTTACTCTTGGCTCCCAGGGATCACTCCTCGAGGGCTTCGTGACTATATGGGGTGGAGTGCTGGGATCAAACCCCTGTCATCTCAGCAAGGCAGGCACCTTACTCAACTGTACTGTTTGTCACTCCAACCCATGAAACTTGAGTTTTTACTTGGAATCCTAATCTGTAAGTTAGATCAAAGCTGAGAGCTGAGGTTGAATTCAGACAAGTGGCCCATGGGGCATTTTGACAGAAATCCTATTTTGAGGTAATCTCCTGACACATTTGATATGCCAAAAATAGTAACAAGTTTCACAATTTGTTGTGAGACATTACTAGTGCCCGCTCAAGCAAATCGATGAACAATGGGAGGACAGTGCTACAGTGCTACTTTGAAAATGCCTGAAGTTTTACTTCTTATATTTCTTACCATACTCAGAGAGTTAGAACCTGGGACAACAGAAGAAAAAAAATGTAGCTCCTATGTGAAAATGATGGGATTTCTCTTAATCTTTAGTGATATAATCTCTTGAAGACAAGCAGTTTATTTGTGGTATAGTATCTATCTGCATTATAAGGAAATGAGTACTTAAAAAATCTTTGCAAGTTTTTTGGTAAGCTTCAGTCTGTTCTAATTTTGTGTGATCCAACATACATTTATTATTGCTGCCTTTATATAACTAAAAGTAACCTTAAAGTTGACTAAAGGCCAGTGTTGTCTGGAAATGTATAGGTTGCAACTTCAGTGAGGAAAAATTATGTGCAATTTTTTCTCTTTGACTCTAAAAGTTCAACAGAATTTTTCATTAGCAAGTGCTGATTTTCAGGATGAAGAGTGTGTACGTCTTGATAAGGAGAGATTGGCGGCTCGCTTGGAGGGTCACAAAGAAGGAATTGTGCAGACCGAGCAGATCAGGTAAGATTTTCTTCAGTACAAAATAGGCAGTTTAGATATTTGTATCTGCAAAGTGGATTTGAATATGCCATTTTAACCGTGCTCTGGTTATGCTTCCTGGGAAGTGGTCTTGGTTCTATTACCATGTTGATCTTTCTCAAATTTTACTCTGTAATTTAAGCCACTCCTTTTTTTGGGGATGTGGATGGAGGGAGGCACAGCCAGGTATACTTATGGCTTTCTCCTGGTCCTATACTCTGGGATGACTCCTGGTGGGGCTGGGGACTACATATGGTACCACATGCAAGGTGAGTGCTATACTATCGCTGCTCCAAAGCTACTCAATTCATCATGTAATTTCTTTCTTTCTTTTTTTAAATTTATTTATTGAATCACCGTGAAAACAGTCACAAAGCCTTTCAGTTCAAGTCTCGGTCGGTCATACAGTGATCAAATACCTGTCCCTTCACCAATGCACATTTTCCACCACCAAGAACCCCAGTATACCCTCCCACCCACCCCCGCCTGTGTAGGAGATTTTCACTTTACTCTCTCTCTATGTTGATCACATTCAATATTACGAGAAAAGACCCAACATTGTTATTTGGAATTTTCCCCAACATTCAGAACTGCCACAAAGACATCATTAGAAAATTTGTTTTCTTTCTTTCTTTTTTTTTTTAATGTAGGAATACTGCCATTTATTCAGCCACTGATTAGCTGATTGAATTGTGCATGAACTCCACCTTACTTTTTTCCCCTTTTTTTATAATTTTATTTATTGAATCACCATGAGAGCAGTTACAAAGCTTTTGGGTCTAAGTCTCGGTCATATAATGAAACACCCGTACCTTCACCATGCCCATTCTCCACCACCAAAAGCCCCAGTATACCCCCATCCCACACCCTTCCCCTACCTGTGGGGCAGATTATTTCCACATTACTCTCTCTCTACTTCGATCACATTCAATATTTTGACACCAGACCCACCATTATTATTTGAGATATATACCTGGGAGAGGAAAGAAAATAATACAGCATTATTAATGAAGTAACATTTTATTATAGTATCAGATAATATAGTTGCAGCAGTGTTAACATTTCTAGTCTCTGTTTTTTTGGGGGGGTGAGGAGAGGGGCACATACCTGGTGTTGCTTAGGGCTAACTATTTTCAAGAATAACTACTGACAGTAGTGAGGGGGGTACCATATGGGGTGCCTGGGATTGAACTCAGGTCAGCACGCTTTACTATCGCTCTGGCCCTGGGAAGAAGTCCTTTTAGAACATGACTTCATGTTTTCTTTAGGAGTATTAGAGGTTATATTTTAAATATACTTCTGTGATCTGCTTTCAGTTACTATTTTTATATATAGTACATTGAATAGTTTAAAACTTACTTTTGGTGGGTTGCTGGGGATTGAATTCAGGAATAAATACATTCAGTGCTTCTACTCTTCTGTGCCACATCCCACCCCAGAGTTCATTTTTCTTTTTATGAGATGGGGATTGATAGTCCACTGTGTGCATATGGATAGTTAATACCATTAGTCTCCAATACATTGCCTCTGTGCCTGTGTAACAAATCACTTGTCGTTCATAGGTGGGTCTGTTTCTTGCCTCATCTATTCTGTTTGCAGCTGTCTGCTTTGCCAGCTCAACACTGTTTTTATTACTGTTACACTGTGAGGTTCAGTTTGCCGTCTTCTATAAAGGGTTGTTTTTGGTATTTAGGTAGTCTTTGCATTTTCATCTGACTTTTGTAATGAATGTGTCATTTTTCTATAGGAAGGCCTTCTGGGAATTTGGTGGGACACTGTAAACCAGTTTGGTGAGAACTGACATCTTAATCAAACTTGACTTGTGAACAGGAAATGGTTCCCCAATAGTGGGAAAATCTGTAGGTTTTTTATTTACCTTTGTTTCAGCTTACAGATCCATTATGTCTTTTTGTTATTGCTAAGTATTTCATACATCCTTGTGCAGTGTATGTGGTAAAGAGACGTAGTTTAGTGCTTATTGCTAGTACAGAAATATAGTTGAGTTTTGTGCAAAAGCTAGTATCCTGTGATAATACCTACTTCATTGATTAACACCTACAATTCCTCCCCCCACCATAAATTTAATTGGCTTTTCTGACAATCATATTGTCTACACTTAAAATATTTATTTTTCCATTCTTTTCAATGTGTTTTCTTGCCTCACTGCACTGACTAATCAGTATTGATGTGGTGGAAATGTGGGATTAGTAGACAGTCTCTTCTTTTTCCTCATTTTTGGTAAAAGCATTTAATTTTCTATAAACTTTTAAGTGTTAGGTTTTTTTAAGGTACCCTTAAATAGTTGAGGAAATACCTTTTTCCCTTTCCATTTTGCTCCTACCCCCAACCCCCACATGCATGTGCTTGGGGACTTCTCACTATGGGCATTAGGAGACTGCAGTACTAGCCTCCTGCATGTAAAACGTGGGCTCAAAGTGCGTAGAACTATCTCCCTAGCTCCTGCTGAGCTCTTTATCAGAAAGGAATGTTGGCTATTGGCAAATGTTTTTCCTGTTTCTTTTTCAGTGATCAGCTATTCCTTTTTTTTTTTTTAAGTACATTGCTTTTTGGGGAGAATAGTTGAATTTTATGAATAAACTCTTCTTGACCATTTTAATCACTTCACTTATCACTTATCTTTTTTTTTTTTGGTTAAAAATATCCAATTTTTGTCTGACTGTGGGTATAGTTCAGTATGACTTAAATTTACTTTGGAATATATTGAAACAGGTTTTTTGACCACAGGTACATTCTGTCTTGATAATTTTTTTCCCCCTTGTTCAGGTGAAACAAGTGTTATCTGATGATGGTCTAATTGGTCCATAATCAAAATAGAGTTCTTAAATGGTTAAGTGCCTCGTAGCTCAGGGGAATGACCATTTTAATAATTACTATAATTCGGTAGCAGATTAACCCAAAATGTGGCTAAGCAACAGACCAGTTATTTCTGTGCGTCTGGAGCCTTGGGATGGTTTAGGCAGCTTCTTTGCTTCTGAGACTCTCGTGGGGCTACAACCCCTGGCCCTGGTGTTGGTTAGAACTGTGGTCTTTTGTTGACTTGACTGGGAAGGAACCTGCTTCTTAGCTTGCGAATATGATTGTTCCTTGAACTCAGTTCCTTGAAGGGTATTAGACTAACATGTCATTTCCTCAGCTGTCACTTTATTTACCACTTTCAATCTACTTTGTAATATCTCAGCTTGTTACTCTTACAGAAGCAAAATTCAGCCCACACATACCCACAATGGGGAGGGAATTACCTGAGGCTGCGAATGTCAAGAAGTGGTTATCATTAAATTAGCATTTCAGATTCCACCATAATCATGATGTGCATTTTCAGAATGTGCATTGCTGTATTCAGCTTACTGACATCTCTACAGGGATCACTTGTGGTGGTGCTTGGGGGACTGTGATGCCAGGGGTGGAACCTTGGGTCGGTCAGGTGCAAAGCAAAGGCCTTACCTGCTGTAAGGTCTCTCTCACCCCAATCATAAATTTATTTTAAAATAGATACTTTGTAACCTCCACTTTTACTCTAAGTGACTCTAAGGAGTTGTGTCACACATTTTAAGAAGCTGGAATTTAAAATTACTATTTCCCCCAGTGCTTTTGAGAGAATTTACTAGTTATTTGTGCTTTTGTTGTGTCATCTCTGATTTTATTATTACTCGAGTGGGCCCCGTAACATCTCCATTGGAGACTTTGTTGTTACTGTGTTTGGCATATCGAATACGTCACGAGGAGCTTGCCAGGCTCTGCCGTGCAGGCGAGATACTCTCGGTAGCTTGCCGGGCTCTCCGAGAGGGGCAGAGGAATCGAACCTGGCTCAGCTGAGCCGGCTGCACGCATAGCAAATGCCCTACCGCTGTGCTTTTACTCCTTATCTCAAAGAACTAGACTAGGATTTTCTCTCTTTTTAATTCTTCATTCTTCAGTGTCTTTTTTTCTTTTTTTTTTTTCCCTTTGAGGCAGGGCACACTCAGCTCTGCTCAGGATATCCACCCTGGCTCTGCTCTCTGGTATCACTATCACTCTGGCCCATATTCTGTTTCTTTTTAAGCCATTTGATTTCTTTTATTCTGCTTCCTTGGGTTTAATGTCAAACATTTTAATAGTTTGTTCAGGTCAAAGTTGAGATCACTGATTTTACATGTTTTCATTTTTGTGTAATACCTGGTGGTGTTCAAGAATCATTCCTGACTATGCTCAAGGAACAATATGGGGTGCCAGGGATTGAACCTGGGTCAGGTACATAAAAGGCAAGTGCACTATCTGCTGTATTATTGCTGCCACCCATGATTTAAGTTCTGAAAGTATGCCTTAATAATTACTCATGTTTTAATAGATTGTACTTTTATTTTTCATTCTCTTAACTTTTTTTTCCCCCTATCTACCATGTCATTTGTTCTTTGATTCAGAATTTCTTCACAAGTAAATTATTTACCTTCCAAATGTTTGGGAATCATCTTGGTTTTTTTTTTTTTTTTTGGTTAAAAATATCCAATTTTTGTCTGACTGTGGGTATAGTTCAGTATGACTTAAATTTACTTTGGAATATATTGAAACAGGTTTTTTGACCACAGGTACATTCTGTCTTGATAATTTTTTTCCCCCTTGTTCAGGTGAAACAAGTGTTATCTGATGATGGTCTAATTGGTCCATAATCAAAATAGAGTTCTTAAATGGTTAAGTGCTTTGTGTGTGTTTTTAGGTAAGGAGCTCAGAGCCTCATACATATATTGCATTACCTGTATTTTTACCCTGAACTGTATCCCTGATCCTTGTCAAGTCATTGTCTTCTTTAAAAAAATTACTGAGCTGGTATTGAAATATGACTAAATTTGCAAGTTTTTTTTAAAATGTGATGCTATTTATGCAGACACTGATTAAGCTGACTGAAGCAGACTGAAGCAGGCATGAACTCAACATTACATATTTTTAAAAATTTTTATTGAATATCCATGAGATAGACCATTACAAAGCTGTTCATGATTGGGTTTTAGTTACACCATGATCCAACAGCTACCCCTCCATCAGTGTACATGTACATTTAAGGCGATAAGTTTGGATTGTGGAAGCTAGTAGCTGTGGGGGGCTCTTCTTGGCCAGGTACCAGGCTACATGGTGGCACTGGAGTTGGTTCATGAGGTGACTCCCAGTGCTTCCAGGAGTATTGAGAAATGGGGGAATGGGGGAGGTAGCCCATCCCAACTCTGAAAAAGCCTATAGGTTTCAGTCACAAAACCCGCATACCCAAATTTTCACTAGATAATGTCTTAGTGAGATTTCGTCCTGAGACAGTGGAGTCAGGCTAGGGGCTTGGAAGTGGTTTTGGATTGTGAAAGCAAGTGGCTGCTGGGAGTTCTGCTTGGGCAGGGACTAGGCTGTTCTGCCCCCGCGCCCCCCCTCCCAATTTACCCTGGTCTGTTCAGCCTTGCTTAGATCTCAAATTAACTGTGGCTTTTCATCTCTTGAGATTTATTTATGGGTCTCAGAAGCAAGACCAGCAGAAGAGCTTATATGTTGGCGCTGGAATTGGTTTGTGAGGGTGACTGCCAGTGCTTCCAGGAGTATAGGGAAGTGGGGGGAGCTAGCCCATCCTAGAGATTTGGGTTTCAAAATCTGCTTTTCCAAATTTTCAACAGGTTAATATCTTGGTGGAGTCTGGGGGGGGTGGGCCATGGTGCATGGTAGTGATTTTGGATTGTGGGAATAAGTGGCTGTTGGGGTCTCTGCTTGGGCAGGCAACAGGTTAACCCCCCCCCCCCCCCCCCCAATTTACCTTGGTCTTCTCAGCCTTGCATGGGTCTGAGATTAACTGCGACTTTTGATCTTTCAAGATTTATTTATGGGTCTCTGAAGCAAGGCTGATAAATGAGCTTGTATAGCTGAGCTGCAGGTGGTTTGTGGGTGTAACTCCCACATACCTAACTTTCAGGCTTTTAATTTCTCAGGAAACTTGGTCCCAAATTGGAGTCCCAAAGCACAGCAGCAGTTTTGGGGTATCAGGAAGCCTGAAGGCATCATCAGACTGCTGATGCATTAGCCCTAAAGGTACAGGTTGACCTGCCAGAGGCACCTTACGCCCTTGTGTTTGCAGTTTTATCTGATTAGGTTTTGCTTTATAACTTGATGCTTTTCTTTGTATGTTACATTTTCTTTGTTGGTTACTGGGAATCATTAAGGGTTTCACATAGGTAAGGCCCATTTACATTGAATGTGATTATTCATGTGGTTAATTTTAGTGTGGCTGTTTTTGGGGTCTCTCATTCTTTACCTTTCATTGACTTCTTTTGGGAAGGAGTATTGGTTTTAGTTCTTATTTACTTAATGCTGATCATAGTTATTTTAATGGTTGGTTTAGAATTGATGGGGGTTTTTTCCATGTTATTTTTTGGGTCACACACCGCGATTCTCAGGGTTTACTTCTGGCTTGGCACTCAGGAATCACTCCTGGCAGTGCTCTGGAAATCATGTGGGATTTTGGGGCTCAAACCCAAGTATGACAGGTGCAAGACTAGTGTCCTATCTGCTTTATGATCTCTCTAGCCGCCAAATTTCTGAAAATACTTTATTTTGTCTTCCCTTTTTACTGAGTATAATTCTGTTTTAAAAGTCCTTATAAAAATACCTTCTTAATCAAATTGTTTCTGATAAGTTTCCCTAGTAGTATTTATGAAATGAGCCATTTTTTTCCCCAGTTGCTGATACTATACCATTGATTTTTTTTTTTTTATTAGTGAGATACCATGATGTACAGTTGTAGACTTACAAACTTTGGTGCTTGGGTTTCAGTTATATAATGATCAAGTACCCATCCCTCCACCAGTGCCCATTTTCCACCACCAATGAACCCAGTAGCTCTCCCACCCCACCCCCATCCCCACCTCTATGGCAGGGCATTCCCTTTTGCTCTCTCTTTTCTTTAGGGTGTTGTGGTTTGCAGTAGAGGTATTGAGTGGCCATCATATCATGTTCGTGTCTCACGAGTCCTCCAAACACCCTTTACTTGTGTTCCCTTCTCTATCTGAGCTGCGTTTTCCCCCATCATGTGCTGCTGGCTTCCAAGCTGTGGAGCAGACCTCTTGTGTACCATTGATTTGGGGGAATTTGCTTTATGGTTCTTTCTCAATGTTCGTTGAGCTTCCTGAGGGAAATTTAGGGTTCATAATTTTCATTGGAAATTTTGCACATTGTTTCTTCAAATTTTGTTGTCCTCTTTTTGAAGTTTAGCTACTCATCATACTCCTCTTAAAGATGTCCAAGAACTGATTTTGCTCTTTTTTTAAATTACTTTTTTTCCTATTCATATTGCTTAGTTTGTGTGTCTCACTAATACTTCTGTAATCCCACATATTTTTTAGTTTAGAACATCTACAGATTTGTTAAATGGTATACAATGTCTTTACTTGTTGAACAGATGGAATGAGTGACAGTGATCTTAGTATTTTTGCTAATCTTACATCTTTAAAGTTGGTTTTGATTAGCTATTCTGGCATATATATGTGTATGTGTGTTTTTGTGTTTAAATATATGTTTATATATACATACAAATACTTTTCGTCCATTTACATTCCTCTTTTTCTGAAGGTTAGACACTTTCCATTTTGTTGAATGCTGCATATTTTTCTGAGTTTTCTATAGCATTATTTTGGGATAGTTAAACACATGGAACTTGCTCATTTGGGTCTTGAGCTATTAAAATTTGTTGTTTAAATAGTGTTCAACTAGGGTAAGTATTTCACACCTATTGCTGTAATATAGCAGTTCTTGGTTATCTAATATTTCATGAAGGTAAGATTTTAATGTGGCAAGTGGGAATAACTATTCTGTACCCTGTGTGAATTCCGCATATTGCTTCCTTATCACAATTCTGTGATGGTGTTATGCCCATCATTAATTTCCCTAATGCCACTGAACTAATATTACTAGTATTTTATTGGAATATTTCAAGGTAGTGGGTTATAGCCTGATAGTTGAAAATCATTGATCTAACTTGAACAAGATAGCTTGTTTTAGCCTTACATGATTTTAATCTGTGTACCAGCACCATGGACAGGTGCTTAAAACCCTTGTTCTAGGGAACTTTTTTTGTGTAGGTATGCTGGCCTGTGAATTTTAGCCACTGTATTGCTTTGTTTTTTCAGCTCCCACTTTCTGAAATCAGGGAGTTCATTTAATTTTGTGTGGGTTCTGTCTGTGTCTTGGAGACATTTTCAAGGTAGTACACTGTGGCATTTGAATACCTCATCATTTGGTTTTTATTTGTCAGCCCTGTCCTTTACTGCTTGAAAACCAAGTGTCTACTTCTGTGTCTATTTCTGTGGCATATAAAGGTTATGGCATATAAACAACATATATGTTGTTTCTGACTGGTGGTAGTAAGGCAGAAGTCTTAATCTACCCCATTTGTTTCATCATGGCGCCTAAGTTCCAGTGATTCAAAGTCCAATTCATGTTTGAATATCATTTAGAAAAATATTAGAAATTGGCTCAATGCATGCTGGTATGCCTTTCATTTTAAGAAAGTTGTACACTGCTATATAAAATGAGTCAGATATTAGCTGCACCTCATATAGAGTACCTACCTTTATACCTAATGTAAGTAGTACAGTATGCTTTATAATAATACCATATTTAAACCTGCAGAAATTCCTGTCCTCGTCTCTGATGTTGTTTAAACGTTTTCAAGATTTTCATCTTGTGATTAGAGTAATAATTTTGTCAACTGTTAAAGTGCCCACTTTTAAACTTTTTTTCATTGTACATCATGAAAAATAGCACTACAGTTTTCATAATCATTTTGATAAAATCTATTCTTGTAGTGTTGTCATTAAAAATTCTGAAAGCATAACCTTCTTTGCTACTTTACCTGTTATTTGAAAGTCAGGTAAAAGCCGGGGAGGGGGTTCAAAGGTGGTTTCATTTTCCAGACAGTAAAAGAAATATTTGTGTGGCATATAAAAGCTGTTGTCATTTGCAAAATTTATATTTTACACTGTTACACAGATTCAAAACCTTGAGAAAACAAGGAAAACCAAAGCTTTGAATTTTTTACAAAATGAAATTTTTATTCCTGTTCCAAGGTGGGCTTTGTGTGTAAATTCATAGCAGTGTATGTGGGGGGGGGGTTAGGGGTGTGGTTGGAGGGAGTTGCAAATAGAAAATATAAAGAAAATTACTTCTTAATTCCTGCTTTTTTGGTGGTGTAGTGGGAGATAAAAATGTAAAGAATTTTATTGCATTGATCCTTTTTAAAGAAACTACTGATTTTCTTTGAATTTTTAAGAAACTTAATTTGCAAAACTGTAGACTAATAAAACCCTTGCATACCTGGCATAAATACAAAGTACGTCAATTGTGTAGATAAGGAGGGGAAAAAATTAATTATTACCACTTAACAGTGCTTTTTTTGATCAGAACTTAAAATGTAACTGTGTTTTTGTCCTTAATAGTCCTGCTATGACATTTTAAAAAAAATAATGCTTTTAGGTCTTTGTCTGAAGCAATGTCAGTGGAAAAAATTGCTGCAATCAAAGCCAAAATTATGGCTAAGAAAAGATCTACTATCAAGACTGACTTAGATGATGATATAACTGCCCTTAAACAGAGAAGTTTTGTGGATGCTGAGGTAGATGTGACCCGAGATATTGTCAGCAGGGAGAGAGTGTGGAGGACACGAACAACTATTTTACAGAGCACAGGAAAGGTAATAAAATATTCTACTCATTCATTAGTATCCATGTGTTTAATTTATTATTGGTTGGTCATGGAATTGGTTGTTTTTAAAGGCAGGTTTCAGGTTATATCTCTGAAGAGTCATTAATGTAGATTCCTAAGTGACCATATTTATAATTTTATTCTTATTTATGGTTGGTTTTAAGTCATCAGACACTGGGGGAAAATGACAAGATTTTGTGTTTTATACATGCATTTGTGGCTTGGTTTTCTTGTTGAACAATTTTTTGCTTCAGCCTAATAGGTAGGCAGACTCTCTTGTCATTGTGAGATAACCCTGAGAACTTGGTAGTAGCAACCAATTTGTTGGGTATGTTTTATCTAGATTACCTGTGAAACTTGTGTATTCCAGTGTGCTCTGTAGTGTGAATCTGTTTCATTAGTTCCTTATTAATGGAGTTTTGTTAACTTTTCTGCCTCTACCCCTCCTCCTAGTTTCTCTTAAATGCTTATTCTCTAGTAATGATTTGGTAAGGTTTTTAGAAGTGAGAGAGTTTACTGATGAAAGTGAATGTTGATCTACGCTAAATAGTGTCTCTCACCCCCTACCCCACTTCAGGGATCATACCCAAGGCTTCACAAATGCAAAGGCTTTTTTTCCTGACTGATGCCCAGATACCATTCCTGGCATGTTGGGAGATGGATTTGAGGGGGGCTATATGTGGTGCAGAGGGGAACCTGCTTCAATAGTGTGCCAGGCAGGTGTTTTATTGGCTGTAATATCTCTCTGGTACAGAGTTGTTTTCATTTGCAGGTTTTTGGGATTCTAATCTTAAATGAACTTAATGGGAATAAAACTACTAGAGTAATAAGGGATTCTTTTTATTTTGTACTTTTATTTGTTTTATAGAATACTTGAGATTAAGATGAATAATATTATCCAGGGCCAAAGAAATAGCAAAGGATGGTTAAGGTGCTTGAATTGCATGCAACTGACCCTGGTTCAACACCAATAATGCATATGGTCCCCAGAGCACTGCCAGAATAACCCCTGATTGCTGCTGGGTATGACCCCAATATCCCCGTAAAGTACATTATCCAGAACTTTAAATACAAAGAGCTCTGGGTACTGATTAAATTTCTAGTTTCGGAAATTTATAATTTACAGTATAGTGTATTTATAATAGTTAATATTTATAAGAAAGTGATTGTTACTACTAATTTTCACTCCTGATATGGATAGTACTGAATAATTTGTTGTTTAGCCATTGTACTTATGATTGTTGGGAGATTTCAATTTCTTGGTAAATAAAAATAAGTGATCCCACTTTAATTGTAGAGCAAATAACGAGAACAATTTTTTAAATTACAAAGATGAACAATTTTCTTTGAACTCTAGATGGCAGGATTGCACCATCATTTCAAAAAAGAAATTAGTGTTTAATTCTAAGTTAATATTGTTGGCATCATTATATAATATGAAAAATAAAAAGAATGATTTTGTAGCTAGGTTGCTTGAGTATTAATATTAAAAAATCAAAACTTAAATTTTAGTTGTCTCAAGATTTTTAAGTGCTACATTAAATGAAAACTTAAAAGTTCTCATTGCTTTAGGTAGTTCACCATTATCACCTATCAGGGCCTCATCATTTTCTGAATTTATGAAAAAAAGAACAAACTTAGATTCTTTAAGAAGTATGAATAAGTATATTCTTTCATAGCTATATTACTATTCTAGCACTCTGTAAAAAAACTATTCATGCTTTTAGAAACACTTTCAGACTTGACATAGTTTACTAAGGTTCAGTGGATTTGATCAAATAGATAACCAGGGGGCTGGAGAAATTGCATGTGGGAGTCTTTGGTGTGAGCCCTAGAACTTCACGGCTCCTTGAACACTTAACCGGACTTGTACCTGAGCACTATTGAGGTGTGACACTTGCCCCCAAAGCCCCCCAGAAATCTATCTAGAATCAAGAGGAAGATAACATGTAATTCTGCCTCACGTGACATTGAGTATTTCTAGAAATTTTATCTTATGAAAAAGTACTGTTTTTAAAGTAGATAGGATTTTCATGTGTTTCCAGTTTTTTTCATAATATGGTTAAAACTTGATTAACTTTGCTGCATCTATCTTTGTACTACAGGAACAGTACAAGCAGTTGTCAGTTAACTGCTACCCTCTTGGTCTCAGTAAAACCGTTCACTGGCACCAGACTCCACAGCAACCTTTGTATTTTTCACCCATTGGTTAAAATCTTGTACTTTTATTAATCTTGGTCTTTTTGGATATATATTTTGAATTTTTTTTTTTAATATGGGCCACCTCTGTCAGTGCTCAGAGCTTATTCCAGGCTCTGCTCACAGGGTGGGGCTCAGAGGACCATAAGGGATTCCGGGGATTGAACCTGGATTAGCTGCCTGCATGGCAAGTGCCCTGCCCACTCATCTCTTTGGCCCCATCTTTTGTGATTAAATATTGTGTGTGATTAAGTCAGGATAAGTCAAGTACCTCTGGATAACAAAATTGATGATTGTCTATAATAAGTAACACTCGAATCATTGTCTAAAATTGTTTGCTAAGCCTGCTTTTTTTCACAAAAATCTTTAATTCAAATAACTTACTCGCACTTGTGTATTTGACAGACATGTTTTCAAAAATGAAGGAAGTAAGTCTTCCTTTAAGGAAAGCAACTGATAGTATTTATTGCCAGTAGTTAAAGGTGAGCTTTCATTAAAAAATTTAGAAATTTGCTGCTGTGACCCTTATAACTTTCTAATTCTGAGTCTTCTCTTGAGATTTGTGATGATATTAACATATATTAAGTTGTTGATAATTGTCTGTTTGTAGTGTGTTGAGAAAAAATCTTCATCTCTCAATGATTGTTATTTTCCAGATAATGATTGTGGTTAAAAAGCCCTATGTTGTTAAAAAAAAAAATTCTATTTCAAGGGTCAACTGGATGTAACTCAGTTTGGTTGAGTGCTTGCCTTTGCCTGAGTTCAATTCTTGGCACCATTTAAAAAGTCAAGAGACCAGTGGATTTTAACATAACAGTGTAGAGACCAGGGATGAGACTCAGCAGTAGAATAGTGGATGTTTTGCATACATAGGGCATACTTAACATACTTAACACATATACATATGAGTAGGGTGGCATTTGCCTTGTGTGCATGAGACCTTGGTGTGTGCTTGTGCACACATACATATACATAAGTCAGTTGTACAGCATACTCCTGTTACATCAAATGACTATACAAAAACAATTACTTGAAATTTGTTCAACTCTTCTACTTATGTGAGACTAGTTGATTTACGTTGACTGAAATGAAACATACAACAATAGGTACTGAAAAATGAAGATAGGAACATATACCTTTATTGTTATATCATACTTACGGATAGTTGCAAAACTTCAAAGCTGTTCTGTTCTTTGGAGAAGTCACTGGTTTTTTTGAAAAAAAATTTATAGAAGTATTTTTATGTGGAATGATTTTTTACTTTTAAGAAATGTTTAAAAATTCTCATTTTTAATTACTAGTGTGATACATGTTATAACGCCTCTAAATCATAGCCCTTTATATATAGCCTTTTGGTTTTTGGACCGCACCTGGCAGTGCAAGGCAAGCGTTTTACCTGCTATATTATTGCTCTGGCCCCTAGATGCAGTAATTTTGAAGCAGTTACAGTGGTTCTGACCCTGTCATTTTATGTTCTAAGGAGTTGTAAGTACTGTGTTTGGGACAGTGGTAATATAAACACTTTGATAGTTCCATCCAAGGAACTTTTCTCTTTGTCTTGGATTTGAACAGATCTGATGGTGTTCAGGCTGGGTGTCTGGGTGTCACTCTGTGTATTATAGTGCTTGGGGAACCATGCTGTGCCGGGCATTGAAACTTGCTTTACCATCTGCAAGTTGCATTCTTGAATAGAAGGCAGAAAAATTTTAAATATGAATAACAAAATTAAGTATGCAGTTATGAAAAAGGGTAGGTACCCATCATGTACAACTTTTTTTTTCATTTTGGGTCATACCTGGTGATGCTCAGGGGTTATTCCTGGCTCTGTACTAAGGAATTACTCCTGGCGGTGCTCAGAGGACCATATGGGATGCTGGGAATCAAACCAGGGTTGGCTGTGTGCAAGCAAACGCCCTACCCGCTCTGCTATTGCTCCAGCCCTCATGTACTATTTTGTACAAATTTTCTTAGGAGAAGAGACTGATTTGAAAGAATAAAAAGCAGTGAATTGGTAAAGAAAGGCATGAGGTAGGAAAAGTGAGTTTCTAAGTCAAGGAAGTATTACGCTTCTAGAGAAAAAGAGGGATGGTGTTGTATTTCATGTTCACCCGAGTAAGGATGCCACCTCTCTCGTCTTTTGTATCAAAGTGCCATGCAAGGTGATTGTTAGTGATTGATAGCTGAATTGGAAGAGCCTGAAGAAAGGTGTTGAGGAAAAGTGGGGAAGAGTGTTAGAAATTAAAGAACAGCATTTTGTGAAGGAATGAGTACTTAGATTAGTAGTGAAATTTGTCAACTTTGTTCAGTGTTCCTCAGCTTCTTCATGTAAAGTTTTGTTGTAATAAAAAAAATTGTGAGGCTCACCCAGCAGCTTCAGGGACTATTCCTAGTTCTGTGCTCGGACCATATGTGGTGCTGGGAATGGAACCACAGTGGCAGTATGTAAGGCAAGTGCCTTAACTCTTGTACACTCTCTCTCGCCCAAAAGTTTTAAGATATTTCCATTTGTAGATCTTTAAAAAAGTATATACTTCTCCTAACTGACTTTCCAGACATTTTAGATATATAAATAGTGGCAATCTAAATTGAGAATTAAACTTCTTTTGACAACAGACTGAGTTATTTTGGCCAGTGCTTGGGATTGAACCCAGAGACTCACGAGTTCTGTTCCACTAGTTGAACCCAGAGACTCACGAGTTCTCTACCACTAGTTCACATCCTAGCCCAGTGTTTTTACTGTATTTGCATGAAATCTAATTTAAGAAGGTGGTGTCCTATCACCTTCTTTACAGAAGAAGAAGGAAAAAAAATCACTCAGCACCCTGCTGGAAATCTTATCTTTATGTGAACATAAAGTGGTCCCTAGTTGCCCCTTGCTGCTCCCCTGAATCAATCTACCCCACTCTGAGGAATTACTACCTACTTTGGAAACAGTGATTGAGTGTTCACTTGCTCCCTGGTTACAGATTTGAATACATGTGGGATATTAATAAGTTTATAGCAATAATGTGAAAATACAATAGATTTTTGGATAAATTTTTTAATAGTTGGTATTTGATTTTTTGCTTACATGTATTATAGTAATTCCTTGTCATATGATATGGGAAAGAATTGATGGGGAAAATACTGAAGTCTTGTTATTTATTTAGTACATTCACTGTCTGTATTTTAAGTGGGCTTGCCTAAAATTAATTTATGTTTTAGAATTTTTCGAAGAACATTTTTGCAATTCTTCAGTCTGTCAAAGCCAGAGAAGAAGGACGTGCACCTGAGCAGCGACCGGCGCCCAATGCAGCACCTGTGGTAAGACTTTGAGCTACTGAAAGTAACATGTGGTTTTTAGTATTGCAGTTGCTAGTGCAGCCCATCTTAAAGTTGTGAATTTTATGTGTACATATCCAACAGGTTAAATTTTAAAAAAAAATCAGTAGTTTTAATATCAGTCATTCGTAAACTTTTCTGTGGATCAGGTGCATGGAATGTTCATGGTCGTTCAGCTACATCCCTAGCTGGACTCCTTGCTGCCTCAGTGTACTTGAAAGATGGGAAAACGCTCATCCATTAAAAGTTCTGCCTCAGGGCTGGAGAGGGAGTAGATAGTACAGGGGGGGCGAGGTGTTTTCTTTGCATGTGGCCTACCCCAGTTTATTACGTGGCACTGCGTATGGTCTCCCAGGTGCTGCCAGGAGTGACCCCTGAACACAGAGCCAAGAAGAGCCCCAGACACTGAAGACATAGCCAACCCTTCACACTTCTTCATTTCCACAGTCCCACTTCAGAAGTAATTCCTCATTGGAAACATTCCTGTGTCACAGCCTGAAATGGGTCAATTAAAGGCCCGAGTTAAACTCTAGTTGACTTAATACATGGGAGAATTCACTAGCCATTTAAAATGTTGGGGATCGAACCGGTCAGCTGTGTGTAAGTCAAGCACTATACCTTCTGTACAGCCCCACCTTACTATGTCTTTCTTTTTTTTTTCTGTTTCGGGGCCATACCCACTGGGTACTCCAGTCTTACTCCTGGGTCTATGTACTAATGGGCTCTGGGGACCATATGGGGTGCCATGTATCTATCAAACCTGGGTATTTCTGTGTGCAAGGCAAAACATCTTACTTGCTGTACTATTGCTCAGGCCCCTTTCTATGTTTTTTGTTGTTTTAATTTTTTTATTGAATCACAGCGAGAATACACAGTTTTGTTCATGATTGGGTTTTAGTCATACTGTGTTCCAACACCCATCCCCTCACCAGTGAACATTTTCTACCACCAATGTCCCCAGTTCTATGTTTTTTAAATTTGAATATTAAGTAGCAGTTAAAATAGTAACATGTAACTCACTTTTCTACAGGATCCTACATTGAGAACTAAGCAGCCTATTCCAGCTGCCTACAACAGATATGATCAGGAAAGATTTAAAGGAAAAGAAGGCAAGTCACTTAATATTTCTCTTTTCATTCCTGCTATTGTGCTGAGCTAAGAGGCAATATTTTCTGATGTTTAAGATCCAAGGTTGGCAAGGTAACATCTCCAGTATACATCTACAGGCAACATTAAAGTTGTGTTAGAGCCTGACCACACTCTTTCATTTATATATTATTTGTGACTAGTGTGTGATAGAAGCTCTGAGTTGTCACAGATGATGTCTCTGGCCCTTGAACAGAACTCAGTGCTGATTCCATGTGTTCTGGATCCATAGTACCTGTTTCACATGTTACATAACAAGTTCTTTTGCTGTGAATTTTGATAATTTTTTTAGGCTTCTTCCTGTGTATCTTTAGAATACGAATAGCAGTAGTGCCCATATTTTAGGATTACAGTGATTAAACTATTAATGAACTATAAAAGTTTATTAAATGATGATTGGTTTATAATGTATATTACCTGCTGGTATTTGCTGTTACCACTGGCTTTTTTTTTTTTTAAATCCTCTTACTCTTAGAGAGTCTAGATAAATCACGTTAGGTTTTAGATTATATATATTGAGAATTTGGGAAGCATAGATTTTATACTAACGGATTTTGTGATAGCCTATGGGCAAAATTGGATAATTCAGTAGTGATTCATTTTATTAGGGAGATGGGAGTACAGTCATTGTACTGTCCACTTTAGATCTTGATTCTTGAAGAAGTGAGAAGCAATAGAATTTACCATATTTTTTTGCAAAATCTGAAGTTTCGATTCAAATGCCATTCAAGTATGGATTACCTTGATGTAGTGCGGTGATGACTTTGTTTACTGAAAAAAGACAGGATCTTAAATCACTGCCGTGGAGCAGACTGTGATCTATTCTTTTAGTCACTGTAGTGTTTCCTTGTAGGTTTATATAAAATAAGGTTAGTAAATTACAACCACAAACCAAACACAACGCTCTGTGGCACTCATTTGTTTATATATATATATATATATATATATATTATTTATCTTGCAATAGCTACAAAATTCAGTAGTAAAACAGAGACCCGTGGGCACCAATTATGTCAAATATTTAATATACAGCCTTCTATATAAAAACATCAGGATTCTCTCCTGCAGTTCCTGTTGCTTTTTCACTCATAACAATGCCAATCAGTGTCATTTTGGAGCACAATTTTTATGAGGTAATGATCTCATGATCTTGGGTGTTTTTAGTGAACTTTAATGAGCATTAGTAGAGTACTTTTTTTTTTTTGCTTTTTGGGTCACACCCGGCGATGCACAGGGGTTACTGCTGGCTCACGCACTAAGGAATTGCTCCTGGCGGTGCTCGGGGGACCATATGGGATGCTGAGAATCGAACCCGGGTCGGCTGCTTGCAAGGCAAACACCCTACCCGCTGTGCTATCACTCCAGCCCCAGTAGAGTACTTTTAAATATTTTCTTTCGTATAATTTTTTTTTCTATTCTTGGCCAGTTACATGACAAACACAACTGATGAAATAGTCTTGCGGAGGGTGGCTGTGTCACCCAGGAACTGCTTCCAACTTGGGCATCCTTCCTGGCAGTGTTCAGGAGACTATGCTGTGCCAAGAATAAAACCTAAGCCTTGCTAAGCCTTCTGCATGCAGAGCATGTGCTCCAGCCATTGAGCTATCTTTTTGGTCCTCTTGAGATAGTCTTACCGTCTTCTACACAGTTTTGTTGCTGTATTAAATAGATTCTAAAATACTGCTGCTTTTAGAGCATATTTTGACTCTGTACTCAAGAGAGATACTGGCAGTCCTTGGAATGGGGGCTCTGTGTGGTGCCAGATATTCAAATTGGGATCACCCACACATACGGCAAGTGCTTTACCTCCTGTATTATCTCTTCAGCCTCACAGATTTTGTCTTTGTTCTTGATGTCATATGGACAGTAGATTTAAGATTTTCTCATGCTGTTGAAATGATAATGTAAGTGACACTTCTTGTTACTCATCATGAAATACATAAAATCTTGTTTAAACTTTATAGAAACGGAAGGCTTCAAAATTGATACGATGGGCACCTACCATGGTATGACGCTGAAATCTGTGACGGTAAGTCAGTTCCTTGCCTGCAGCGCTCCTTCTGGTCCTGCTCTGTTATGTGAGTAGCAGATGTTGATGACAAGTTTGATTTTCTAATCCTTTCTACTTCAAATGTTTTTCTTTAATAACTGCTTGTGCTCATCTGTGATTATTTCGTGGGGTGACCCTTTTATTTATATACCTCAAGTGTACCTGAGTGTGTGTAATGAAAGCCTTTTTTGAATAACTGGACACAAGTGAGTGGCTACTTGTGTTGGGGCATGAGGTCTGGTTTGGGAGGAGTCTGTAGTTCTACAGAGCCAGGTCACAGTGCTTCCTAGGTAACAGTGTACTTGGCAGAACCAAGAGTTGGGCGTGCCTTTGTGTCATTTTGATTTTAGTTTTGGTTTTTGTACAGAGGCTGGTGCTCAGGGGCTACATCCAGCTCGGTGCTCCTGACGGTGCTTAGTGACCATGTGGTGCCTGGGATTGAAGCTGGTCTCCTCCTTGCACTCAGCTCATTGTGCTCTCTCCCTGCTCCCTGGTTTAAGTTTTCTTTATTTAATTTGGTCTTCTGTTTTTGGTCCACACCTGGCTATGTTCAGGGATTACTCTTAGCTCTGTGTTCAGGGATCATTCCTGGTAAGACTCAGTGAACGGTATGTGATACCAGGGACTGAATTGGAGCCTGCTATGTGTAGCAAGTAAGCAGGTGCCTTCTGTACTGTGTCTTTGATGCTCCCCATCCTCTTCACTATGAGTAAACTATTTTTTTTGGCGGGGGGTGGTGGTGTATTAATACTGGAGATTGACCCCAGCGCCTTACACATGTGAAGCATGTACTCTACCACTGAGTGTTCCCTCCATCCCACCCCACTGTGCTCCTTTTTTTTTTTTTTAAAGAAATAAAACCTCTAAAGACAGTTGTTTGTAGCTGTTCTGATCAAGCATGTAAACACTTAGCTAGTTTTTTTTTCTTTTTCTTACATTTTTTTTGGAGTGTGGGGTTACCCAAGCAGTACCGAGGGTCCCAAGAGCCACTCCCAGTGATACTTGACCAACTTGGCCTGTGTTTGGTGCTGAAGCCTGAGGATGTGGTGCTGCTCTGGGCAGGGTCCCCCAGCTCAGTGCAGGGCTCATTGTGGGTTGCTTCAGTGTGGAGGGGTGTGGGCAAGCTCACCTCCTAATTCCTGTGCTCTCCCTGGCCCACATATAGATACTTTATTTCAATTGATGATTGAACTTAGTGATACAGAAGAAATCAGGACTTTTTCCTGGCTCTGTGCTCAGGGGACCATATGTGGTGCCTGGAATCAAACTTGGGTTAACCAGTGTGCAAGGCTAACGTCTTATCTGCAGTTTTATTTTTCTGGACCTGAGCATTATACTTTTAATTTGGGTTGGCGTGGGGCCATACTTCTGGTGGTTCTCAGGGCTTCCTCCTGGCTCTGCATTCAGGGATCACTCCTCTTGGTCTCAGACCATGGGGGATGCAGGGTATCAAACTTATGTTAGCTGCGTGTAAGGCAAGTGCCCCCTACCTGCTGTACTGTCCTACCTGCTATAGTATTGCTCCAGCCCTGCATTATACTTTTAAAATACTTTGTTAGTTTGCACACCAGTATACTTTAAATTCTAATGCTAAACTTTGTCATTGAGTTATTTGCTGTGATATTTTGTAGCAGATAGTTAAATATAAAGAATCTGGTATTCGAAGGTGACCTTTTTCTGAACTTAAGACTGGAATTGACTGTAACTATTTTGCTAGTGACTTTGCCTTTTACATTGTCATCAGATATATTATTGAAGTTGTGTGTGGACTCATTAAGTCCATCAAATACTTACTGTGTTCTGGTGTCTGACTGTGTTCTGGTTGGCAGCATTAAAGTGGAGAATAAGAGATAGGGCTTTTCTTGTTGTTTTGTATTTTGGGGCCACACCTGGCAGTGCTCAGGGATTACTTCTGACTCTGTTCTTAGGAATCACTCCTGTAATGCTTGGGATCAAACACAGGTCAACCATGTGTAATGCAAGTGCCCTAACCATGTACTATCTCTTCGGCCCCCTAAAGCGCTGCTTTTAATAACACTTGAGAAACCCTCAGGGGAGGTGGTAATTGTTCAGAGCCTGGCAGGTGATGGTGCTGTTGAAAACAATCACGTCTAGAATGAGCCCCAGTGAGCAGTAACTGGAAACCAGTATGTCTAGTGTCTATGAAAGTAAACTGGTAAGAGATTAGATAACTTCGTTTTAGGAAAATTGCCTCATTTTTCTTCAGTAGAAATCATAATTGTAATATTAATGTGCTGTTAAAAGATTTTATTTGACCTTTTGGGGGCAAACAGCTTGCCTACTGACCATTCCTCATGCGTTCTCATGGAGCTGAAGTTGCTTTTACGGGGCACAGAAGTAAATTTTTCATTGTTTATGTTGTCTTGTTTCTACTTTTGTCTGAAACACCATGAAATTTCTGTCACTGTTAAGCTTTTAATCAAATAGCAAAATCATGAATAGCTTTTTGGTAATGATTGATGCTCTTTACAGAATTTCTTTTCGCCAAGGATTTTGAAATAGGAATGACCTGGCACTGCTTCTAATCAAAGGCTGTTCCTAAATACAGTCACAGGAGAGGTGAACTTAAATAGTGTGGTTTGTGTGTCCGCAGAAATGGTTTTAAAGATTATTGTAGTTTGGAAATGGAATAAATGACCAAAAAATGATCAAATTTGTTGCACTTCTAATATTTCAGTTTGAGACTTTGCTGCTTGTGCCCTGATTGATTTTAGCGGTTGTTAGAAGAGTAAATACATAGCAACTTGAGCTGGGAAACTTTGGGGTAACTCCTGTTTTTAGTTTTCTCTAGTTGAATCTCAAGAGTTGTTCCAGTGTGGTATTTTTAAACTTTTTTTCTTTTCCCCTGCCTCCCAGCTGAGTGGCATCCCCAGAGTCAAGCAAATCTCACTTAAAGTCTCCACCCAGCAGTACAGAAGTTATATTACATGCTTTGTTGCATCCACCTGGCTTTTTTTCTTCTTTTTTGCTACCAGTGTTATTCAGGGTTACGTACCCTGCTTTTTACACACACACACACACACACACACACACACACACACACACACACGTATATACATGTAGTTAGTAAAAGTGGGATTGGTTTATGTATTGATTACATCTTTTGGTTTATTTTTGGCCCATACCTTGCAGTGCTCAGGTATTGCTCCACTTCTTGAAGTTCTTGGGGAACTATATTATGCCAGGGATTGAACCCAGGCCTCTTGCAAGCAAGCTTGAACTCTGCCTGCTGAGCTGCATTTTTGCTCCAGAGCTGCACACTTGCTTTTTTTAAAGTTTTGACACTGTGATTTACAGTAGTAAAGGGTTTCATGCATACAGTGTCCCATCAGCACACCCTCCTCTAGTGTTCCTCCCATACCATGCTAGATAGTTTTTAAGTTCAAGAAACAGAATTCTGTTAGATGTAAGGCCAAATTATTTAATTGTTATTTTGATGACTAGAAAAAAGTACAAATATTTTTTTCTATTTCACTGTGACTAAGTAGATTTCCTAGTAAAGGTTCCAAAGTTCACATTCAGAAGATCCAAGTGTCGTGCAGAGGCTAGACATTTTCCTCAAAATGTGGAACTTAGGTTCTGTAATGGTAAACACTGAACAGAGTTTTGTGTTATGTGGTACTGGAACCTAGTTATTTTGAATGTGTGTACATAGGGAAGGCGAATATGCATTTGTTTCCAAGCTTGTTGATCCCCTTTTCTCCTTCGTACTGAGAATACTGAAGAGTTAGGCCTTGCATAGAATCCATGTAAGTGAAACTGTTGTAGGAGTTTCCAGTTGAAAGTAAGCGAAAACCAGATATTTATTTTTGTTTAATCCTTTTGTGAGTGGAGTCATTTTAGGCTTAGCAAATGCCGTTTAATAATGATCTTCATTATGTAAAAAGAGGGAATTTTTAAGTACCTTTCTTAGGTGGTAGCAAGGAACATGTCTATGGTTCTATGGGAGAGGGAATAAGAATATATGGTCATAGTTCTTTGTAAGAATTTGGTAATTGAATTGAGAACTGCTTTATTTTAATTTGTCATTCTAGCTTGTGTATGTTTAGGTGGAGATGTTACATAACCCTAGGCCCTATTTATTACTAGTGGTGTTCTTGAGTTTTGACACGCTACCTTATGTGTATATATTATTACTTTTTTTTAACTTCAAAAAGTTTGGGTGGCGGTAGGCACATGCCTGACAATGCTGAGGATGTGTGCCTAACTTTGCACAGGGACCAGTTTTTAAGGGGCTCAACTTGGGGAACCATATGCAGCACTAGGGATTGAACTGTGATCAGCTGTGTGCAAGGCAGGGGTCTTAATTCCCTGTGCTCTCTATGTAGCCCTTGTCTTCATTTTTTAATTTTTTTATTAAAAATTTTTTTTATAGAGAGACACAATGAGGTACAGTTGTAGACTTACACATTTTTGTGCTTGGGTTTCAATTATACAATGATCAAATACCCATCCCTCCACTGGTGCCCATTTCCCACCACCATGGATCCCAGTATCCCTCCCACCCCCCATCCCCCCCACCTCACCCTGCCTCTGTGGCAGGGCATTCCCTTTTGTTCTCTCTCTCTCTTATTGGGTGTTGTGGTTTGCAAAAGAGGCAATGTGTGACAATCATGTTTAGTCTATAGTTTACTTTCCGCATGCTTCTCCCATCTTGGGAGGATCCTCCCAACACCTTTATTTGGTGTTCCCCTCTTTATCTGAGCTCCCCTATCCCCTAGTATGTGTGGTTGGCTTCCAAGTCATGGAGTAAAATTCCTGGTACTAATCTCGGCCATTCTTGGGTGTTAGTTTCCTATTTTGTTACTTGTCTTCATTTTTAAGGATGTTTTACTCTAAAGTTTTCCTTTAAGTTCATTGTTTGAATTGACTGCATCATAGATTGCAGTTTTTACAATAAATGTTTTTTGTGTTTTTTTTGGGGGGAGGGGTTGGGGGGGGGGACCATTTTCCTGATAGTAAATGAATAGATTTTAAGTGGGATAAGGGGAGAAGATGGAGATATAATGATGGCACTGTCATGAAAGGTTCAAAATCTCAGTCTCATGAAATTATTCCTTGAGCAGAATTCATACATTAGAAACCTTTCTGCTTCCGCTTTTTTTGTAAAGCTTCCTTCAATTTACTTTTCCCTTCCTGGTTTCCTTCCCTTTTGTTTTTGTTGGACTGTGACCCAGTCAGATATTAGGTATAATCCTCACTGGGGTTGTTGACACATTTGGTTGCTACACGTAGGATTACATTGGCAGAACCAGGGATATCAGTCTCATTGCCTTTCCACGTTGAAGATGGGCATTTTGCCATTGAGCCACAATCTTGGTTTCTGAACCTCACTGGATTTTGATGACTTTGTTGTTTTATCTCTGCTACAACTGTTAAGAGATTGCCTTCATTGCAGTAATATTTGGGAATTCAGTGTAGAGCCCAGGCTAGCAGAAGTTGATTAAGACTTTTTTAACTTCACTTTTCCTCCTCTTTGCCTTCAGCAAGTATTTTGTGTGCTGTGTGTTCTGCAATATATTGGTTGCATGGACATCATAGTTGAGCAAAACTAGATATTACCATGACTGGAGAGATGTTGCTGTAGGTAAAGTGCTTGTCTTGAATGCAGCCAATCCAGAAGTTGATCCTTGGGACCACGACTGGTCCTTGAGCATTGACAGGAGTGATCCCTGAGCACAGAGCCAGAGAAAGCCTAGAGTACTGCCAGATGTGACCCTGAAAATGAAAAGGTAAAAAAAGAAACCCAGGAAACAAAACCAGACATGTCGTCATGGACTTTATTGATGGTCTTTTGTAAGAAACGTACACTAGTCCATCAAAATGAAACATAGGCTTTCGAATACAAAGTTGACTCAAATGTATAGAGATGCATTGTGTCACGAAAAGTCAAATACATGGACTCTTTAAAAAAAACAGGAAACAGAAGAAGATGCTAGTGAACGCAAAGTACCAGTGAACACAAAGGAGGAGGAAGTGTCCTGTTGGGATGGAGCGTGGCAGGTAGAGAATAGGATAGAAGATGGATCATTGTGCAGATTTTTTAAGGACTTTTTTTGGGGAGGGGGGTCACACCTGGCAATGCTCAGGGGTTACTCCTGGCTTTGCACTCAGGAATCACTCCTGGCGGTGCTCAGGGGACCATATGGGATGCTGGGAATCGAACCCAGGTTGGACGTGTGCAAGGCAAACACCCTACCCGCTGTGCTATCACTCCAGCGCCTTTTAAGGACATTTAAAGGAAGTTTCTTAGAGGTAGAAGCTGCCTGCTTCTCAGTACTGGTGCATTGATAATCATCTGCACAGCAGTGCTCCGCGTGAAGCTACATCCACGGCCATCATGTGCTTTTTTTTTTTTTTAAACATCCTACTGTAGTCTTTCATTGTGCTAGTCTCTTTTTATTTGGTTTGGGCCATCTTATGGTGTTCAGGGCCTTGTTCCTGGCATTGCTTGTGGAACTGCACGGTGCTGGGATCGAAGCTGAGCCTCCTGCATGCAAGGCATGCTATGCTCTCAAGCTGTCTCTGTCTCTTCATTGTGCCTTTCTAAATGTGGCCCAGATCTGTTTTATAAGGTGTTTGTTAAAATTTTAAATGGTATAATGACATTTAAAACTAGAAATTAGAGCATGTCCAGCTTACTCATTAAGCTGCCTAGTGTGTTGGGGTGCTGGTATTGGCCCTCATCTAGCAGAGCATGTGAGCCATTGCTGCCTAGTTTAGATGGATGTTCTCTCTAGGTTGCCAGAGGCTCCATTTGTCCTTGTTCTTTCATCTCATTTTGATTATTTAAACTAAGACCCTACTGGTCTTTGAGCTTGAGGTCTCCTGTTTAAATAAAGGCCGTGCTGGCTGTGGAAGTTGATCAGGCTAGAGGGCTGATGCAAAGGTTAAAGTGCTTGCCTTGCACTTGGTCAAGACTGGTTCAGTCTTTTGAACCACCACTTTTGGTCCACTGAGGACCACCAGGAATCGCTCCTGAGCACCAGTAGGGTATAGCCCCCCAATAAAAACCAAAGAAAATTAAAAGAACGGTAGTTGGGAACCCTGTAAGTTTAAGGGTTTGAAGTCAGTCCCTGCTTGGAATTGCAAGTTGTATCTCTTATTCTGCCACAAATGATGTTGAGAAGGTTGTTTAATCTTGGTTCTTGTTTTCATTTTCTAATAGAGATAAAGAATGTAATAGAATAAAGATAAAAATGATGAATATGATGTAAATATAAAATAAAATTTTAATATGCACATATTGACAAATGTAAATTTATATATTATGAATACTTACAAAGTACATTAATGGAAAGATAAAATAAATGCATCTTAGCTCTGTTAGGAATAAGATTCATTCATATGTAAAGTGTTCAGCACAGAGGACTCAGCAACTACTTTTATGAGTTATTTTTCTGCAATCTAATGTATGGATGTAGGCAACTATCACATATACTTTAATACATGTTAAATGATAATACTTGAATAATTATGGAGACTAGTTTATATGTTGGCAATTTGGAAATTGGGATATTTTTATTGTAGCAGTATATGTTTTCAAGTAGGGTAGGAAATTGCTACGAAAAGTTATCTTACAAAGTAGGTGATAATAGCAGTGTTAGGCTTTCATTCCTGCCTGTTGGGGCTCATATCTATATATGGAACCTAAACTGAACTTCACTTATCTTGGTGTCACCATGTTTATTAAACTGCACAAAGATCTGTTAGGCCAACTGGCTATATGTACAGTTTCAAAAAAAAAAACCTTTTTATTTATATATATATATACATACACACATATATGCACATACACACATACATATGTCTGCATCTGTATATGTTATTTAGATTTAAAGTATTTGATCCCAAAATGTTAAAAGTATCAAATTTTAAATATGTGATCACAAAATTACCTTTAGGAATATTTTTATAATTTTTATGCCTTTAGATCAGTATATGTCTTGAGGTTATTTTAATTAGTTTCCTTTTGGGATTTGGGGTCCTCTCTGCTGTGCCTGTGGGCTGGCTGCTCCTGGCGATGCTTAGAGGACCGCAGTGCCAGTGGGCCCAGACCCCTCATAGATGAGCATGTGCGTGGCCAGCTCCAGAATGTTAATATTGAACTTGAAATAATTTTTAAAATGTGTTGACTTGTGATATTTTAGCATGGTGATTCTGTTATACATTAGCCTGGGTAACAATGGTATACTCCATAAACAAAATAAAATGTTACTTGGTTTCTGCCAGTTGGAACCTGTTAAAGCTCTGAGAGTTTTATAACATTTACTACCTGTTACATGAATAGATATTTAAATGTAACCTTTAATATTTTTCACACAACTTATTATCTGTACTTCATAGATTTTAAAGATTAAATAGGTGCTTTTTTTCTATGTACTCAATTTTACTTATATCTCTTCTGATAGTTTAGTACTAGTGATTTTTTTCAGCTTACTTCCACCCTTTTCTTTCTGGAATGATGTCATGTTCCTCATAGATTTTGAGCATTCCTTTAAACTGTCTCCAGGGGGAAAGCTACCGAGAGTATTTGATATGCCAGACACAGTAACAACAAAGTCTCCAATGGAGACGTTACTGGGCCCGCTCGAGCAAATCGACGATCAACGGGAGGGCCTTTACCTTTTACCTTTACCAGGGGGAAAATAAAAATAAAAAAGTCTTCTATTAGAATTTGTGTTAATTAGGTATTGCTTTTCTCATGTGAAAGATGGTGGTGCAACAACTTCTGGGGTTTGTGTGTCTTTATTGTTGTTTTGGTTTGATTTCATTGTCGTATCTGGCTGTGTTCAGGGTTTTTTCCTAGCTCTTTGTTCTGGGGGCCATTGGTGGTGTCAGGGATTAAAGCTGGGTTAGCTGTTTGCAAGGCCAGCATATTGCCCACTGCACACTCTCTCACCCCTTGAATTTTTTTTGAAGATTAAATATATACAGGTATACCTTTATTAGTATTGTTTTATTCATTTTGGTTGTAGCATTAAATTAATTTTGCAGTTCTTTTTTTTAATGATAAGCACCTAAGAGACTTTTATTTTTTATGTTAAGAAATACAGATAACACTTCCCTTCTTTTGTTTAGTATTTACTGTGAACACTTACATGAGTGTATACTAAACTCCTTTGTAGCACAGCGGTAGGGCGTTCGCCTTACAAGTGGCCAACATGGCCAACCCGAGTTCGATTCCGCTGCCCCTCTCGGAGAGCCCGGCAAGCTACCGAGAGTATTCGATATGCCAAACACAGTAACAAAAAATTTAATTTTACTATAATATTTTGTCATAATCAGCATTTTGATTATAATGTACTTCAGTAAAAAGTGAATTATAACAGCAGAACATTTAATAGGTCTCCAGGAATTTTAAAGCATACAAGATAAAAGTTATTTCATAATGTCTTTAGTTAACATTAGTGTTAACATTACCTTTTTCTCTTTGTTTCTGGGCCACGTCTGGTTGTGCTCAGGGCTTACTCCTGGTTCTGTTCAGGAATCACTCCTGAAAGGACTCAGGCTGAGGGTAGAGGTGGAGGCGGAGGTGGGGTGGTGAGGGGGACTTATGAGGTGACCCTATGCTCTGTGAGGGATCAAAACTTGGTCGGTACATGCAAAGTGCCTTATCTGCTCTCCCATCTTGTATCAGTATTGGTAGACATGTATTTTTGTGCATTAATTTTATTTGAGAAAAAATACAATTTTCTTTAATTCTATCACGTGACTTTAATCCACTGATACAGAAAATATTTAATAAAATGCCAGGGCTGGAGCATAGATCAGCAGGTAGATTGCTTGCCTTGTATGTGACCTACTCAGGTTTGATCCCTGGAACCACCACATATGGTTCCCAGACCCTACAAGGACTGACCCCTGAGCACTGTCTGCATATGGCCCCAAAATAAAAAACCAAGACAAAACAATGCCATAATTGTGTTTTTTGATATTGATGGGTATTTTTGGTTGGTTGTTGGCTGGGTTTTAATTTACTATATAAAAATTTCTTCACAAATGGATTGAAATCCAAAAAGTTTCTTATCTAAAATCCACTTTGAAATTTTAGTTTCTTAATTGTCTTAACATTTTTGTCTTAATATTCATGTATTATCTAGTCAGTTTATCCCTTTCTTCTCCCTTCCCCCACCTACCCTATCCTCATTTGATCTTTAATTCTAAGTTTTGGTTTCTTTTCCAGGTCTTTTTCTTGATGGATGTTTCTTTTAGTGTTGTTCTTCTTGTCTTTCCTGCTTCTCATGTTCCTCTGTGAGTGATTGTTCCCACATTTATTTAAAATATCTGTTTTAAACTCTTTCTTGTTTCTTGTCTGGACAAATCTTACTATTAAGAAACTTGTTTCTATTTGAAATTTCAGAATTGTGCTTTGCTTTGAATAAGTTGAGGACTAAGAAATTACAGATTTTAATGTTTTTGTTGTAATTGGAGAGAAAAATGATAACAAAACTCAGATAATTGTCTCATTGTTGAACTTTTCATTTTACGTTGTCATTGATAAAGCATTTTTTCTTTGCATTGAGATGTTTTACATTGAGACCAGTTATTTTGAAGTCAGTTTAACATTTCTGCAAATTACACTTTAAGAATTGATTCAGTATTTCATCATTGTTTACAGGTAGTGAATCTGAATACTGTCAAACTAATCATTTGTCTTCCCTAAATTTGGTATTTTCTGATTGATATCTTTTAGTGTCTCTTTATCAGTTATGTAGTGTTAAAAACATTTGGCAGTACAACTCTGTATTAACTCTGTATTTGTTTTACCAAGTTTGAGAATTTAATATGTTCTCAAATTTATTTGTTTGGTTTTTGAGTCAGCCTGGCTGTGCTTAGGGGTTACTTCTGGCAGTGATCAGGGTACTGTGTGGGATGTTGGACATTAAACCTGGATCAGCTGTGTGCAAGGCAAGTACTGTGCCTGCTCTCTTATCTCTTCAGCCCCTGAATTATTAGTAATTTTGTAAAGTTTATGTAATTAAAAAAAAGTCTTTAGTATCAAAACAAAAACCAGCATGGCAGAATTTTCAAAACATTCCCCACTGTGGCATACTAGTGGTATATATTTAGATTTAAACTGGTAACTCTCTCAGGGCCAGAGAGACATCAGAGAGCGGGTAAGCATCTTAACTGTTGCACATGAATGATGCAGGTTCAATCCCTGGCATCCCTAAGGCATCACTGGGGGGTGATACCTGGCCTCAGAGTCAGATGTGGGCTGGAGCGATAGCACAGCGGGTAGGGCGTTTGCCTTGCATGCAGCCAACATGGCCGACCCGAGTTCGATTCCTCCGCCCCTCTCGGAGAGCCCGGCAAGCTACCGAGAGTATCTGATATGCCAGACACAGTGACAACAAAGTCTCCAATGGAGATGTTACTGGGCCCGCTTGAGCAAATCGATGATCAACGGGAGGGCCCAAAAACAGAAACTGAAAAAACAAACAGAAATTTTGTACTCTACTGTAGCTCACAGAAGAACAATCCATTGTCATAGGATCTAGATCCAAGTACTTAAAGAATTTTTTTTTTGGGGGGGGGCATAGTTGGCTATACTGAAGTCTTAACTCCTGGCTTTGTGCTTAGGAATTACTCTTGGCAGGGTTTGGAGGACCATACAGTGCTGGGAATTGAGCTTGGGTTGACCGTGTGCAGGACAAGCACCCTACCTGCTGTACTGTCTCCAGCCCCCAGTACTTGAAGAATTTTTATCACCCTCTGGTATGTTACAGAGGGAAGGTTAAATCATAGTAGTGATGAACAGTAGTGTAGAGGTTATGCTTCCCTGGCAAGCTTAGCTGAGTGAGTTCCAAGTAAGCTTTTTAGGTGGCATTTCCTCAGTGATGTACAGTTGCTCGGAAAAGACAGAGAAACTGTTTAATACCAGTATTCCAAAGCTTAAGAGAGTAAGTTTTGAAATGCCATTCACTCATTTACAGAGAGATATGTGATTGTTAGGGGCACTTAATACTTAGTTCTCTACCACTATATGTTCTCTGAGTGAAAAAAGTACATGGCAGCCAGAGAGATAGGCATGCATGGGTCACTCTTTTGATTTTAAGTATACTGCATTGCTCCCTGAGTTCCACTGACTTTGGCCTGGGTTGAAGCTTGAGCAATGCAGCCAGAGCATCATTGTTCACTGGGGCCTTAGCATTGAACTCTGTTCCCATTGGCCAAGCATTGTTGTCTGCGCACTGCTTCCCCTCCCCCACCCCCCAATAAAGAAGTACATAATCATCACCATGTTACAAGATGGTAGCATAGTAAGCACACATTAAATTATGCCCTTTGACTGCTTAATGGTCATAGAGTAAGATGTCTCTCTTCAGTAAAGACCTGTTGCAGCCAGGGAGGCTTTAGCATGGGTTATTGCTCAGATAGGCTTGGTCATCATTTTTGTCACTTCTGTTCCTTATTGGCCTGCCTGACCAACACTCTCCAGGTGAATGTTAACACATTATTTCTTGGATGTCTAGATTACTGATAAAACTTTATGGTTAAACTCTCACTCTATTTAATGTGTTTAAGAATATGAGACAATTAGCTATTTGGAATTTAAAAATTCATAATGCAGATAGAGTGGCAGTAGCATGTCTGATTAGAAGTTTGAACTGTAGGTCCAGGATTGTCACTGTCACTGTCCCTGTCCTCCCATTGTTCATAGATTTGCTCGAGTGGGCCCAGTAACGTCTCCACTGTGACAGTTGTTACTGTGTTTGACATATTGAATACGTCATGGGGAGCTTGCCAGGCTTTGCCGTGCGGGCGAGATACTCTTGGTAGCTTGCTGGGCTCTCCGAGAGGCTAACTAATCCTGTAGGTCCAGGGTTAGTTCTCTTTTTTTTTGTTGATTTGGAGGGGAGATTGATCAGTGGATTTTCTGTTACATTCTGCAACTCATGTATTTCTTTAATTTCACAGGTTTATAATAATGACCTTATTAAAATTCCATCTTTCCAAATCAGTTATTATGGTGTTATAAAGAAAGTCACAGTTGAGGCCAGACTAATAGTTTAGCTGGTAAGGCATTTGCCTTGCATGCAGCCTACCCGGGTTTCATCCCCAGCATCCCATATGGTTCCCTGAGCACCGCTGGGAGTAATTCCTGAGTGCAGAGCCAGGAATAACCTTTGAGCATCACTGGGTGTGAGCCCCAAACAAACAAAAGTTATAGTTTAAGGTTTTTTATTTTTATTTTTTGGGAGAGTCGAGGAGGCGGCATTTTATGAGTACTTAAGATACAGAATGGAATCAGAATGAGTACAATGGCAAACAGAATCAGTCTAAGTAGAAAGTGCCACCATGATTACTGTTATGGAGGACTCTATAAAGAGGTATGTAATTATTCTCTCTTGGGATTCACATTTTACAAAGCTTAATGTTACTTTGGAATATTTTACTTGAAAATATGAGTAATTAAAATATGCGGACTTTTTTCTTTTTTAATTTCTAAGTGTTTGTTTTCTTTCCTCATTGCTGTTTTGATTTTCATTTTTATTTATTTTTGCTTTTTGGGTCACACCACATGGTACACAGGGGTTCCTCCTGGCTCTGCAATCAGGAATTACTCCTTGTGGTGCTCAGGGGACCATACGGGATGCTGGGAATCGAACTCGGGTTGGCTGCATGCAAGGCCAACACCCGACACGCTGTACTATCGCTCCAGGCCCAATTTTCATTTTTTTAAAGCATCAGGGTCTCAGCATAGTTCATATGATTTCTGTCTTGTTCTTACAGAAATGTGTTTTGTGACTCATTGTGTGGTATATCTTGGATAATATCCCTTGTGCACTGGTTAAGAATGTGTACTCAACTTTTGGGGGATTGAAGGGCCCTATATACATACATACACAGTTTGCTAGGCTTGTCTCTCCCTTTGTTCCTTCAAGGGTAATATTTCCTAATTGAACTTTTGTGTAATTAACCTGTCCAGGAATGATAAGAGAAGTATTAAAAGTCTTCCGCCACACCTGTGTAGTTGTCAGTATTTCTCTTTAGTTCTATTAGTTGTTTTATGTATTTAATTTTTGTTTTGTTTTGTTTGGGGTTTGCTCGAGCGGGCCCATAACGTCTCCATTGGAGACTTTGTTGTTACTGTGTTTGGCATATCGAATACATTACGGGGAGCCTGGCAAGCCACCCGTGATGTATTCGTTATGCCAAACATAGTAACAACAAAATCTCCAATGGAGACGTTACTGGGCCGGCTCCAGCAAATCGATGAACAACGGGAGGGCCTTTACTTTTTACTTTACTTTTGTTTGGGGGGGGGGGGGGGTGGTTCACAGTGTTCAGACTTTTTTCTGCCTCTGCACTCAGGGATCACCACTTCTGGAAAAGTCTTGGGGGGTGGGCATTTACCATATGGGGTTCCAGGAATTGAACCCAGTTGGCGGTATGCAAGGCAGTTCCCCTACCTTCTGTGCTATCTCTGGACCCAATTCTGGGAAATACTTATGTATGATTTCTTTGACTAGTGATTCTTCACATTCGGGTACCCATTCTCCAGGACTCTGATGATTCTTAATATTGTTCCTCTTAAACTCATCCCCTACTTTTTTTGGTATGCTGTTCATTTCTTTTCAGAGTTCTTTTCCATTTTGTAATTGTTTTCTAAAGGTCTTATGCATCTTGTCTTGGTTGGAGATCAGTGACCTTTTCGCCTGCTCTTGTTATTCTGTGTCTCAGGTCTTCTGTTCGGTGGTAAATTTCACCTACCCTACTCTTCACTTCTCTCACCTTTGATTGTAATTTTCTCATTTCTGCACTTTCGTCTGCTTAACAACTACCTGCACCATCATTTTTTGGAAGTTCATTAAAGTTTCTCAACATGGTGTTTCTGATTAGTTATCTGAAGGATTACAGAATGGGTTGGTCCTGGTAGAACCCTTAGGCTGTTGTTTTCACTCATTGAGTTTGGGGTGCTTTCTCATGGTGTTTGCTCTGCTCTGAGGCTGAGTGTATAGTGAAATGAAGCTGTGTGTCATTCTGTTTCTTCCCTGCGCCCCCCTGCACCCAGGGGCAGGAGGTATGGGTGAGCAGTGAGAGGCTCCATGAGGAGAGCTGCTGCACAGCTGCTTCTATTCAGGGCTCCAGCCTAGGTTCTCGCTGGACGCCTTGAGAGGCTGAGTCACTGGCTCGGGTGTGGATGTGGGCCTGGAGGGCTGAGTGAGCAGGTGAGACTCTGAGTGTGGGTGTGCGCTTGTTGAAATGGTGGAGGTCGGTCAGGAGACTGGAAGTTTCTTGGAGGATTTTTGGAAATAAGAATAATTGATACGTTCTGTAGACACTTGTTCTACCACAGAACCACCTCTTGGTTCTTTAATTTGTTCTTCAACATTGTCTCAGTAATATTCTCCACTTTACAAACACCTTTTTTTTTGAAGAACAGTTACTCAGTGCTTTGCCATTTTAAAAATAATTAGTATATTCAAACAGATTCATAACTAGAGAAACGTAGCTCTCTGGCCCTCAATGAAGACTTTATTTGCATTACTTTCAGGTTGGCCAAGGTTGACCATGGTTACTGTGGATCCTGTTTCTTTGTCTGTAAGCTCTTATTGCCTCCCTCCCCCCCACTATTTATCTGACTCTGTCATTATATTGAGAGTATATAGGTTGCAGTATTTTTTTTCTGTCATTTAATATTGTTGATGGCGATCTTTTTTTTTCTAAAATTTTGATGTGATTGCATTTAGAAATTGTTGCTTCTTTGTTTTAGTGATATGTAGAAAAGTTAACTCTTCTCCCAAGTTAATAAAGGAGTTCACTGTTTTTATTTTTCTCTGAACTGGTTTTAATACTTAAGATTGAGGAAGATACCTCATACTGTTTTTTTTTCTTATGGCTGTTCCATTCTTCCAATATTATTTTGACCATCTGAAGGCCTAAAAGACCATCCTTTATCTGATTATTACAATTTTGTCTGCCCGTGACAAATTGTTGACTCTGTGAACAATGCAGAACTCTTGAATAATGAACAGGTATTTTAAACATCTAGTCCAGTCACTTTATTTAACTTCTGTTTATCATAACACTGAAGTTTCTTAAAACCATAAAATTAATTAGATTTGGAGAGCAGTGATTATGTGCTAATTAAACATTCCAAAGCACTGTAGCACTGTCCTCCCATTGTTCATTGATTTGCTTGAGCAGGGCCCAGTATCTAGTGTGAGATTTGTTACTGTGTTTGGCATATCAAATATCACGGGTAGCTTTCTAGGCTCTGCCGTGTGGGTGAGATACTCTCGGTAGCTTGCTGGGCTCTTCGAGAGGGGCGGAGGAATCAAACCCAGGTTGGCCAGGCCGGCCGCGTGCAAGGCAAACGCCCTACTGCTGTGCTATTCACTGACTGTAAATTTAGAAGAATTTTTTTTTAATATGATGAAAATGACCATTTCATTTTGCACAAATTACCACTGTTTCTTAATTTGTATGTGTATTCATTTTTGGGTTTTTTTTTCTGGCCACACTGAGCTGTGCTCAGGGATTCACTCCTGGTGGGCTTGAGGGGACCATAGCTCGGGGTGCTAAGGATTGAACCCAGGTCAGCTGCGTGTAGGGCCAAGTAATTTACCAGCTATACTATCACTCTATCGCTTTATTTTTAATTATTGCATAACAGTTTACTTAAAATATTTCCTAAAACTTTATCTCTTTTTTGCTTTCTTATTTATTACTCTGAAAGAGTTTTTTTTGGGGAGGGGCATCTTCCCAGTGACGCCTGGGCTTCTTAAGCTTCTGTTGGGATTGTAATTTTAACTGGTGCATTAATATTCTGAGAGATTTCTTAGGAAAATAAAGTAGAGGTTAACCCATATAGTTTTTAAATCTTTGTTAATTTATACTCATTTTGTAGATTAACAGTGAAAATGGTCTGTGGGGGTGGGGAACAAAACCCAGACCCAACCCTTAATTCGATAAATACTGAACCATTACCAAACAGTGACTTCTTTGCGGTGGGTAAGGGCATTGCTACTTTCCTCTGTTAAAAGTGATCAGTTCTGTTTCCAAAAGAAGTGCCTTTTAGTTTCAGAATCTTCTAAGTCCCTCCTGTTTGTTACTAAGAATTGTGCTCAGTGGTCTTAGGAGCAAGAGAAAAGATTTTGCTTTTCAAAGGTTCTGGCCACAAGGCATCAATATCTGAAAAAAGACAAAATTAACCGTGAGAGCATAGATTTTCTCTTCTTTGCTCCTTATTTACACGGAACATCAGGTGCCATTCTAGTGTTTGAAAGTGGATATGCACCCCCTTGGAACTGGCAGAAGATGAAACAGGAAATAGGAGAATAGAATACATGCCATTTTTGTTTAGCTTTTTGAAAGACCAAAACTTTTAGCAGGTGTCATATGTGAAATGTGGAAGAATAGCATAATGGTCTTTGGAATAGAATCCTGTGCTCTCCTAGCTTTGTGATCTTGGATGTTTATCCTCTTGCATGAGCCCTGCTTTCCTGGTTCTTTGTATTATTTACAAGGATTATAGGAGTTCATTTGTGTAAAGTGCCTTAAGAGTTCCAGGCACACAAAAGATGCTCAATCAGTCAATCGTTCCTCTTACTGCTATTGGTATTATTTTTATAGTTATCTTTGGAAATAGATATAAATATTACAGATGATATTAAGTGTGTTTATACTGAATGTCAAGAGGTGAGACATTTAAATTATATACTTGAAATAATAAACTTTGATCAAAATTGAATTAGCTAGAATAAATATTGAATGTTTGGATTTTTATTAAAAATATTTCCTCTTACCACTTAGAACATAATTGCATAGTCATTGTTCGTAATTTTTTTCTTCAGCTGTATGATTTAATATTTAAAATAATATTTTTATGTATAATAAGAATTGCATTGTATTATGAGTAAGCAATTCTTATGCTTGGTATATATTTAATATTGACATTTGGATAAACCCATTAAGAGTAAAAGTGAAAAAAATAGGGGTTATTTTAAAATAAGACGTTTTCAGCAGGACAAGGATCTGATACTCTTCTACTTCTTCGAGAACTCAGAATGTCATCTTATTATTACATTACCTTTATTTTAAAAGATGGGATCAGGGTTATAAAGGTCCTGATTTAAAACTGATGTCTAAAATGCCTATTTCACTGTCAGGAATAGGCATTTTTCTAAAATGGTTTTAAACTGAAAATTTGTTGGAGAGCATAATTGACAAAAGGTCCTGCATAGAATTAGAGTTTGTATTGATTGCACTTGGATTTTTTTTTCAGTGTGAACATCTGTTCATTTATGTGTGTGTCTTTGATTTTTTTTCCTTAAGTTCAGAAGTATGAACTATAGACTAACCCTTTAGGGAGAGAAAAGAGGGGAGATTCTTTTTGATTTTCATGAGACTTAGGTAATTTGGTGATACCCTGTCATGTGTGATGTGTGTTTCATAAGGGTATTTAACAAGTTTAGGGTATTTAATAAGTTTCTGTCTTGTAATCATAAAGAGTAGCAGACTTGAATGAAAGTTTTCAGAATTACTCTGGGTAGAACAGAATATTTACAATATTGATGTGAAAATGAGATGAAGTATGAATAATATACAATATGTTAGTATTTCACAATTACAATGCTTCTGAACCTAAGCAACTATTGCAATTTTATTTTGGTACAGTTTCCTCAGAATTAACTCAGATAAATTAGTGTTCTGGGGGACTGGAGAATAGAGCAAGGACAGTATTTGTTCAGTCCCTGAGGGCCATATAATTGCCTGAAGCACCACCAAGAATGATCCCTGAGTGTAGAGTAAGGAGTAAGACCTAAGAACTGCCCCAAATAACAACAAAAAACAGTTACAAAAATTAAAATGTTTTTGGAATTGGAATAAGTAACATCCTGGATATGAACTGGTTTACCATACCTCTGTGACATTAAAATTTCTTGATTATTAAGATTGTAATGCAGTTAGATAAAAGTACTAGGAAAATATTTGTACCATAAAACCCAGTAAAGTTTTTAATTTACTTTTTTATTAAAAAATTGATAAAAGTGCATTGTCACATTATTCATTTTAGAATCAAGTGTTCATCAAACATTTGTAGTTTTCCCCCAACTCTCCCCAGAAGGTTTTTAATTGGTGATGCAGAATATTTGTCATCTATGAAATTAAAAACCGCAGGTCTGTAAACTTGGCACTCAGAGGAAAGGAAGTGCCATGAAATGATTAAGTGTTGGCATGTGCACACCTGCTGTCAGGAAATAAACTTCCCATATGTTGCAGTTTGGCAGACAGGCATCTTCAACCTATGTTGAGTGAAGCTACTGCTGTCCTCTTTAGCTTTTACTTTTTAAACAGCACATTCTCTTTGTGAATGATCACTTAGTTTCAGTTAGAGGAACGTCATGTTTTATAGGTAAGTGGTGGAACTCTTTTATATCTCACTGACCTAATTTAATAACTCACTGAAGAGTTGTAGATTAACCCTTAACATCAGACTATTTTGATAACAACTATTTTGAAACATTTAATTTTTTTTTAAAAAAGTAGAGCCTGAAACACTGATTTTTTTTTCACATTTTACCACATCATGTCAAAATAACTCCTCTGAATATTGTTAGTGAAACAAAATGAATGTTATTTATTTTTAAAAGTTAAGTATTTAGATGAGAACTGTATTTATGAAACATTTGAACTTTATAAACATGTTCATGGAATAACTCAAGGTTATTGCATGGAATATAGTTTTTATAACCTTAAAATAGTCAGGTCAGAAAATCTGTCCTTTGTACAATTACAAAGTTTCCTCAAGATTGACAGCATTGTTTTATTTACATTTATTTGTATGGTGAAGTGATAAACAACTTAAACAAGTCTTTCGACTGGTTTTTGTTTCTTAAATTAAGATTTTTGTGAAAATATATGCAAATCTATTTTCCTTTAACAGATGATTTGAACCATTGATGTATGTGCATGCTTTTTATTGCATGTTGACACACAGATTCCCCTCATACAAATTTTTAAAGATTCTTTTGGGATACCTTTGTTATTACAGTGTAGGTTTTTAAGAATTATCTTCTTTGGAAATTAAAAAAATATTTTTTTAAATTCATTTATGTGATGACTTGTAACTAAAGCTTTTCCTAGGAATGTAATCATTTGTAACTATACATGCTTTTAACAATATTTTACAGATTGCATGTTGGAAAACAAAAGTTGTCTTTTCTAATGTAGTTTACGGTGGCGATACCTGCCTGCCTTTTCTTTTGCTGCGTTGGCACAGGCGTTGTGCTTATTTTGTTGTAAATGGTTCCAGTATTTTATCAGTTCACTAGGCTGGAACTGATGAGAGGTAATTAGGTGGCTGTATTTACAGCTTGAGTAAGAAACTCGCCAGTGATTGAATACGAACTCATTGGGAGGGGGCACAGGATCAATCCTCAGTTTGGCAAGGCAGATCCCCACATAGACATCTTCCAAGTGCAAACGACGGATGCTTAAAGACACTTTAAATATCTTCTCTGCCAGATCTCCAGAAAAAACATATCCGGTCCCAGAGCAGAAGACAGGGTAGCGCTCACTTGGGTAGAGGTCTGGTGGCATATACCACTTGCTGTCTTTGTTGCGATTGGGTGCATATCCTCTCATTAAGTAGCCAGTAAAGTAGTTATGTCTGGGAGGCAGGTCTGGCTTCAGTAATTTATGTATTAAATATTCAGTGTTAACAAACATGTCACTATCAGTTTTCATAACATAGGGAACATGTGGACAATATGTTGCAACCCAGTTCATGCCCATTAGTGTTTTAATGGTCAAATTATAGTATGTATCTAAATATTCCTGTTGAATTATGTCATGGTATTGTCTGCTTTCTTCCAGTATTGCACGTTGAAGGTAGCCATTTAGCTTAACACTTAGGCCCAACAAAAAAATTCGTGTGATTGGGATACCAGCTGCTAGAGTTTCATTGCCCCAGGTCTGCCGGATCGCTCTTCTTGCTTCTATTTGTCCAGGTTCTGCAGCTATTAGTAGGATTAAAAAAGGATTTTTTTCCTGACACTTGTCGGGTTCATTGATGATGTATTTGAAATGGTAAGAATGTGGATGTCCAGTACCTTTTTCATTGTAAATGCTTCCATTGGCACTAAGCGTGTTCTCTAGTCCTGTAACTCCTTGTGGTGATAGGTCTGTGTTGTTGGAGTTAGTTGCTGTTTGAGGCCTCAGTGTTTGAGGGACTGTTTCTTTCCAAATGTTCCGAAGAGAGCTGTGGTTTGTCTCACTTTTTGTTGACCGAAATCCACGGAAAGTGTATGTCACAGGGTTTTCTTTGAATCCAGCCCTGCCTGGCAGCCAGTCGTGATGATTGAAAAACAGAAACACAGCAAAAAGAAACACTAGAGAGAGTACACCAATAAGATGAGTACGAAACAGAGACCTCTTGACATTCCAGCTCATCTTCACAAAGCAGCAGTATCTTCTCCTCCACTGAAGCATGTTGTAAATAGCCAGTAATGGGATTTGCGCTATTGGTGGCCAAAAACGTGCTTCTCCTCCTAAACTAATGCTCTCCTCTGGTAATCGTATTCCAGTTTGGTCCTCATGGTATCCTCTGCAGTCATTCTATAAAGACGAAACAAAAGTTTACAAAATGCTGAGTGTTACAAAACTGCCTGAAAGAAACTTTGGGTGCTAATAAAATTAGGGCAAATAAGAAATTTTTAAAGCTGTGAAAATGCAGAAACAAAGTTTATAATTTGTGATGAATTTCTTTCACTCCTTGTTACTGTTTTATTATCTTTGGTTATCTGTACTTTTGACCCACATTAAAGATTTAAAAGTTGTATGTATATAGAAGAGAAAAAATGTTGGTAGATTTCCTATGAGAGGCACTGTAAGAAGGCTTGTGAGCAGATGGAAAATTTATTGGTATTAATTAAAATTGATTTGACATAGCTTTGGTGGTATGGTGCACAGTGAGAAGCCTTTTTTGTAAAATGGTCATGTACCAGTTGTGGGACAGACGGTGCAAGGTTGATTATGGCAGAGTTCTGTTAGTCACAGTACACTGCTTGGCATGTTTCCATTGGCCCCTACTGTGTTGAGAAAGTCAATGTGAAGATGCACCTGTCAAAATTAATTTTCAGGGTCCAGTAATTTCAGTGCTGGATTTCAAGATAGTAATAAATGATGAACCTTTCAAATACTCCGTTCTAATTCTAATCTTCCATTTAAATATGAGTTACTCAGGTAATGACTATTCTTGTTTGGGCTTAAGATTGATTTTAAAACATAACTAATTATCTTTGATTAATTGATGCCTTGACAGAATACTGTCACCACACAGTTCAGTATATAAACATGTTTATAGAGTGTCCAGGTTAGTTTTAAACAAAATAACTGCTTTGAATAATCTTTGCAGAGTTTTTACAAATATAGTAACTTGGTGTTACAAAAAAAGATTTAAAATGTTATATTTCACAGGCCATATTAACGTATTCTAAAAGATTATTACTGACTTCTAAATTTGCATGTAGTTTATAAAAATTTTAGGACTTTTGTCATAACACTAGATCTTAATATTTTAAAAAATTATGAGAGTAATTTTGGGAGGTTCTAGATGCTGTATATTAAGAACTGGTTGTGTTATGTTTAAAAAAGTTTTTCCATTCATAGGAGAAACATTCATGCTTTCCAGTTTATTCTTAATATTCTAATTTTGGCACAGATAATGAGATACTAAACAGTGAAGTAGAAGAAATCTAGTGCCTCACTCATTCTACAAAGTATATTTCAAAAGAAATCAATCATTTTCAAACATGAGGGGAGAAGTTTGTATGGAGCTATAACTTTTATGGTTCTAAATGGAAAAAAATGTCTTGGGAAGAGGACTGTTTCTTCTAACATTTTATTGTTAAAATTATTTCTTTAGGCTAAATAAAACTAGTTAAAATAATGTAGTATTATGTAAATGTATGTTTAGCCTTATATGCTGATATTTATGGTTAACATCAAATTTTCATCATTTTAATATGAATTTAATTCCTTGGAAGATAATTAAAACAATTAGTAAAATTTACATATATTAATGCTAGTACTTTGAAAACATTGCAAGTTCATTCATTAGATGAATGAAAGTAGTAGTATTCTAGTAGCTGCCACAAGGAGGCGCAAGTAGATGGGAGTTCGGACAAATTTTTAAATCGTCGTAGTACAGATACCAGGTTTTGATTTTTTTTATTTCTGAAATGATTTAATACTTTAAAAAGTACTTTAAAAAAGTTACAGTATTTTTCAAATGTTAAAAAAAAGCTGATGATTTTGAGAGAAATTTAACAGTGCTTTTTGCTTGGGATTTAAAATCAGAATCTGGTTTTAAATTCTTCAGGTTAATAAACTATTAAGCTATTCATTAGTTTATTAGCATGCATTTTAATTTCGTATTTCTATGATGAAGACCAAGGATATTCATTCTACTAGTAAAGCATATTATGTTCTGCACCTAGCTGAAAATTACAACTTAGCTGAAAGAAAGCTGCAATTTCTCATTTGAAATAGACATTTTTCCTTCTTGTAAATTGTTCTTCTATTAAGTCAACAAACTCCAAAAATTTTTTTTACCTGTAGTTTTAGGTAACATGATTACAATAGTGTTAACCCTTACAGTTTAGACATGCAAAATTACTGCACATTCTCCATCACCAAAGTATCTACGACCCTTTACAACTGTCCTTGTTGTGCCAGCAAACTCTGTGAAAAATTTTTTCAGAATGAATTTCTTTGCGTGTGAAAAGTATTGTTATTGATTCTTCCTTTACCTCATAAAGAAGCCAGTAAAGTGTAGGGTTGCGTGTGTGTAAATTTGTCAAGTTTTAAAAAAAGTTTAATCTGTTTAAAACATTCCAAAAACCAAATGTATTAGTTTTCTGTTGATAAAATAATTTTTGGAGTCTGGTTGAAGTCCAGTTAGATGTTTATAAGTGGAAATTCGGTGGGTTAAAAAAAGTGGATGTTTGAAGAAATGAAGGTAAATGCATTGATAAATCTAGATTATTTTTATGGAAACAGTATATCGAAGTGATGTTTCTAAAGTATTTCAATGTTACAGAAAACTGCAAGTTATTATTTATTGTAGCCTTAACATGAATACATAATTTATTGACCTTATGATTCTTCAGATTGGTGAGAAAGATGTATCTTAATTCAAATTCATGCCATTTGGATGTTTGTAAATATGAATAAGCTGCTGAAATTTGCAGTTGAACATACCCACTTTACCAATCTTCTATTGGTAAATGAAGTGCTTGCGTATCATTTTAAAATTGTTTATTAAAAGTTTGACAGGTATTTATTACGATTTTTCCATTTAAATATAGCTATAATCTCTTATTAAATAAAAAGTGAGTCTTGCTATTGCCTGCTATGCCATATTTTAATTCTTAAGAAACGAAAGCATGTTCAGATAAAATATTTTGGGGTTAAAAACAGGTTTGCACTTTCACATTGTCAGCATAGAGTTAGTTTTTATTTATCTCTTGTAGGTTGAGTGGGATTTCCCTTCCTAAATTACAGTATTAATTCTTTTTTACATCTCTGGTTATAAAGCATAGAGATTGTTACTGAAAAACATTTTACTTCACTTACACAGTTTCTATCATTTAGCTTTAAAAAGTGTTACTATCTTTAGTCTTTTGAAAATAGAGATAAATTAAACTTAGACAAAAAATTTCTACATTTTTGAGTTGTCTGTCTTATATAACAATGTTTAGTTGGTGACTTTAACATAGATAAAGGCTCTTAATAGATTTGAGGATCTTTACAATAATTTATTTTTGCCCAGTATTATCTTTAGTGGAGAAAAAATTTATGGTATTAGTCACAAGTGATAGAGATGCAATGATAATAGGGCCTGGTTAACTCATTTAGTCTTAAATTTCAATACTTGTTACTTGTCTCTAACAACTATTTGCTATTTTTGATTACTAAATTATGGGTTACTAAGTAAAATGGAGCATAAATTAGGGTGTTTGTTAGAGCTGTTAAAATTGAAGAAACCTCTTTGAGTTCTCCATGAGTTGATTTTCTAAGTATGACTGCTGCTGAATTTATCAGATTTATTTCTGCTCTGCGTACGAACACATGGTTTGTTATTGCATATTAATGGAACCTGGAAGCACAGCAGCACGTTTTTGTTTTTTTGACCTTGTATTGCTGTTCATAGATATTTTCATATCAGAGTATTTTGATCTCACTTTTAAAATGACCAAGAATCTTAAATTCAATCATTTTCAGTTTGTTGCTTAAAGTAAAACTGACTGTTTTAAATGGAAGTTTTTAGCAACTATTATATCTCTTTGTTCTAAGTTGTATTTAGGAACACAGCAATAACATGCAAATCTACTGTGGTGTGGTGCTGTGTTCCTCTTTGAATGTTACTGTTTCTACCTGCTCATAGCTCCAGAATTCTTAACATTTGTTGGTACCTCTTAGCTTGTGTTCCTTACCTTTATTTGGGGAATTGAATATTGGAGGGAGGATTTTGTTTTAGGAGGAAGTTAGCTTTTTGGAAAAAACTCTAAATATTAAGATCATCTTTGGTACTATTTAATGTAAATTTCCTTATTGTGTCTGTTGATAGCACTTTAATTTGCTAGGTAAGGACTCACTTTGACCTAATTTGTTAGAAGATGCTGTGTTTTCTTTAGGAGACTGTAATTTTTTTTTCTTTTAAGTGTAATTTCTGAGTCCTTTATGCACATCTTGTCAGTATTTGCCCTTTCTCTCTTACACGTTTATAATCCATAATTACTTCAAGCAATGTTTAGTTAAATAAAGCAGTGGCATCTAGTCTCTAAACAATGACAAATTAAAAATAACGTATTTAGAAACCCTTTCGTGGTTTCAAGGGCAGTAAGCTGTACCAGCTTGTTTATCACATATCAGTGCCTCCAGGGCTCTAACAAGGTAACAGGCATTCAAATGAATATCACACACAAGATTGACATACCTTCCTTGGTCAGGCCATTTATGTGAAGAGGACTATGCCCATTGAAAATACTTTTGCCACGCCATCACTTCAGTAGAAAAGATGCTACGGAACATGCGCACATCCCCCGATAGTCTGCCTTCTGCGATTGCTTTTCACAGTATCCAAAGTGTCCATCTGTCTGCTTCTTGTCGAGTTACCGTCTTGTTCATACGGGTCCCAGCGTTTGGAGATTTCCCCCTTCTTTCAATTCCTTTCTATTTCTTCAAACAAAAGAGCTGCAGTTGTCTTTTCTGTCTGGAGCTCTGTTGACTGTTCTCGACAGTTGATGCATTGAAGCTTTTTACATCTGCTGTTTTCCTAGCCGGACAATGCAGTGCTGTATTCTCTGCTCAGTATCCATATTTCTAGTAATAACACAGGGCTGCAATGCAAAGCAGCTAGAGCTAGAATGTAGCGCTTCGATTCTGTTGGGAAGAAGCAGGATTGAACTCTTTCTTGTTGCCTGGCAGCTGCAGAAAGGATTTTGAGCAGGTCTCCGCGGCTTTTAGTCTGTAATATGAAATCTACGGTTCCTCAGCTGCTGCACAGGCAGGCAGCAGTTTCAGTGTGGGCTTGACAGATGCTCTCTCTGACAGAGCAGAATTTAACGTCACTGCTTGGCTGAATCCCACGTGATTGTTTGCATTCATTTTGACTGAAAAACTAAGGTAGGGAGAATCTTAGAGATTTTGCTCCTCTGTGTTAAATTATCTCTATTCAATATAATTGTAGTGGAGGGTAAAACATTTGATGATTATGATATGAAAGTTGTAATTTAATTTTTTCAGCATTCCCCTCCACCCCTTTTAAAATGCTTTACATAGGATTCCTGAATGTTTTCATTGTTTGGTGCTGGTATTCTTATTTGTTACAGGCTTCTATAGGACATAAGCAGCACATAAGCAGTGTAAGCATTTATTTGTAATTTGATCTGATTTAACCCTTTCAGTGTCTCCTTCCCTAGAATTCTCTCCCTAACCTACATTGCTTCCACTGCACTAACACTGAGCTAAGACTTAGAGACTGTTTATCCTCACCTTCAATTTAAGGCATCCCAGCCACTCAATTTTCTGGGCTTGATACAAATCAGCTGTTTTACTGGATTTATCAGATTGCTTTGCTGATATACTTGATACAGCTTCTGTATTACTTGCTTTATTGTAGTTTCTTGCATTTTTGAAGGAAGCAGAACTTTTAATCTTTTAATCAATTCTATGTAAGCATTTGATTTTTCTTTTAAAAATTGCATGTCATTTCAACAAAATAATATAGTAGATATAGCATGGCATACTTGTATAGGATCTTCTTGGTGTAGATGCTGATATCTTACAAATATTTTTCCAATTTTGGATTATTATATAGCTTTCTATCAAGCAAATAAGCATTAGTTTCTTATTCTAAAATCTGTCTTTTACATGGTTAGTCTCCTGGCCATTGTGACATCTTCTTTTTTATTTTCCCTGTACAGCCCTGTGCCTTTCTGTTGTTTCCCCTCACAGCCCCTTTCCTCCTCCTCCTCCTCCTCCTCCTCTTCCTCCTTTTTTTTTTCTTATTTTGTTGGCCAGTTATGAACCTTTCTTGTTTAGTTTTTGCAACCACATAAAATACAAACTACAGAGAGTTCCCATTTCACAGCCAGAAATCCAGTAACTGATCTGATAAAGACAAATTGCCCAAGGGCAATGGAAGGATAGATGTTTATCTGTGAGAAGAGTTTAAATGTGCCAAGAAGGAATTTCTTTGGTGGAAATCGGGATAGCTTCCACTTTTTGAACTTTTGTCCAGTTGCACCTACTCAAGGAACCTAATGCAAGTTTCAGTAGATTTAAATAACTCACTGAATTTAAAGAGAGCTTGCCCCTCCCATCTATAATGTTTATGCTATTTTTGACTTTATATTATCACAAACCCGAAAAGGTGACTAAGCTGAGATGAGGCTATTGGAATGAACCCCAAACAGTGTAGGAGCTTGGTGCCATTGTAAGAAAAGGAAGCCAGGATTTAGAGAGGTCCTTGGGGCATATGTACCCAAAATAAAGAAGATGCAGCAAGACATTGCTGTTTGTAGACTAAGAGAGATTCTAGAAGAAACCAGACCTGCTGTCACATTGATCTTGAACTTTTGGGCCCCCAAACAGTATAAGTATACGTTTTTACAGTTAGTACAGGAGTTAAGGATCCTTACCTTGCATGTGCAGTCCCAGTTGGGGCTCCAGCACCACGTGGTCCTCAAGCATTGTCAAATGGAGCTCAGGAGGCCTTGAACATCAAGATGCATGGGGGGCCGGGGGGAGTTAACAGCACTTTCGGATCTGAGCAGCACCACAGCCACAAAATCCTTGGACTCTCTGCAGTGGTCTAAAGGGATTTGTCACCATTTTGTGTGTGTGTGTGTGTGTGTGTGTGTGTGTGTGTGTAAAATTTGGTTGTTTTTGCCATTTACCACTTGTATTAATTTATTGCTTTTCGGGTCACACCCAGCGATGCACAGGGGTTACTCCTGGCTCTGCACTCAGGAATTACCCCTGGTGGTGTTCAGGGAACCATATGGGATGCTGGGAATTGAACCCAGGTCGGCTGCATGCAAGGCAAATGCCCTACCCGCTGTGCTATCGCCACAGCCCTACCACTTGTTTTTAAAAGTAGGAGGCCATTTGGTATTCTTCACAGACTTGGCAAATGTCTTTAGTTCTTTGAGAATGTTTTTGTCCCTCTCTCAAATCTGATAGCCTCACAGGTTACGGGACTTTAGGTTGAAGGTTTTCTTCGTTCTGTACTTTGAATATATTATTCCATTCCCTTCTAGCCTGTCCAGTTTCACTTGCAAGATCAGTTGTAAATACTGTTTCCCCTGGACTTGAGGTTTTGTTTCTCTTTTGCAGCTTTAATAGTTCTCTCTCTCTCTCTCTCTCTCTCTCTCTCTCTCTCTCTCTCTCTCTCTCTGTCACTTGGGTTACAGTGTTCTGTTGTTGATTTTGTTGAGCACTCTGTGACCTCTTGGATCAGTGCCCCTAGCACATGGGAAATTCTTAGCTATTACCTCTTGCACTTGCTGTTCTTCCCCTTTCTCTCTTCTTTCTTCTTCCAGGACATTTACGATTCATAGATTGTTCCCCTTGCCACTAAATGTCCACTAAATTTTTTTTTTGGCTTCTTTTCTTTCTCTTTCTTGATATTCTGTTTTGTCCCCAGACACATTCATTTGGTTTTCAGCTTCTTCCTTTCTATCACTGTCACTTGTTACAGTATTCCTTAGTTCTTTCAATTCCAGTTGAATATTTATTCTAATGATTGCATCCATTGTTCTTTCAGCTGAGTGAATCTCTTATCCAATGTTTTCTTCTTTTCAGTTACCACTGTGTAAACTGTTGTTCTGAGTTCATCTTTAAGGCAGTGTTCAGAGTTTTGATACACTTAAGGAATTAACTATACTGACTGTCCACATCTACTGAAGCCACTGAATTCCTTTGTTTTCTTGTTATTTTAAATACTTTGTGGGTACTAAGGAGTTAGGAGTTTCAAATTCCAGGTGATCTGAGCGGTGATGGATGTGCTGAATACTGCATCAGACTTCTCTTTGTACCTCAATTGGTTTGTCACTGCCACCTCTGCTTATGTTCATCCTTCTCTATCTTCTTTTCCTATTTCTTTCTTTAAAAAATTTTTAAATGTAGTCTGCAGAGTAAAGTTTAAGGTAAGGTTTATTTTAAGGTATCAAATTATTTTACTAAATTAGATGTGGAATTTAGTATATCAGCATTTAATCATGCAACTAGTGACAGAGGCTGTTTATTATCAATTTACCAAAGCTGGATTGCCTGCTTTAACTATTGTATAAATGATCCCCCTCCTTTCCTCCAGTCGTTTGTTGACTATCATGTAAAGATGAATGCTTAGGGTTATGAAATGATCATTTCAAATATCATTTAGTGATGAGAGCGTACTAGGAGTTAAAGCTGGAAATTAAAGTAGAGAAGGCTATTGTAGTGCGTACCCTGTGCTCTCCACCGAACATTTTGCTTTAACGGTACTGCTGGAGAAATTATGAAGATTTTTCTGTTATTGGCAAAGTTTACTCAAAAATCATTGATGGAACTAAAAAATGGATGTTTATCTACTTTTTTTCACCCCTTCAAATACGTATCGATTGACTACTGTGTGCCAACATTTGTAGTTATTTTGCAGTCACTTTTCTCAGTAATGACCCTCCCGTTGATCATCGATTTGCTCGAGCGGGCCCAGTAACGTCTCCATTGGAGACTTTGTTGTTACTGTGTCTGGCTTATCGAATACTCTCGGTAGCTTGCCGGGCTCTCCGAGAGGGGCGGAGAAATCGAACTCAGGTCGGCCATGTTGGCTGCGTGCAAGGCAGATGCCCTACCCGCTGTGCTATCGCTTTGTCTGATTCTTCTGATTGAACTCTTTTCCCTCAGAAGATTTCCTATGGATCTTGATTATCAAGAGAGCTCCATTTTGATTATCAAGAGAGATCCTGCTGGATATGCTTCCATCCATGTTGAGCCCTTTTAATTCCCAGTGACTTGTGTCAACTTGTGCTTGCTATGGGACAGAAGAGAGTGTCCTGGCAAATCATAAAAAGGTGTCTGTGTACTTAATCAGCCTTTATTTTAAATATTTACGTATGCCTTTCATCTATTTCCTAAGTCATGCTGGTGAAGAAGTTTACTCAAAGTGCAGGGCTGGAGCGAGAGTACAGTGGGTAGGACACTTGGCAGACTCAGGATCGTTCCCGAGCCCTCCAGGAGTGAACTTGAGTGCAGAGCCAGGAGTAAACCCTGAGCACCAGATAGGACTCCTCACCCCCCTCAAGTGTTAAAAAAACAGTGCAGACAGGAGATAAAATCCTAGCAAATCTGTATGTGTCAGCCAGGAGATACTGTGAAAATCTCTTCTGACAGCAGACTAGTAGAAGTTCATCCTCTAGTCTAGTTTCTTTTAACATTCAAATTTTATGGTTAAACTTCTTCAGTAAATGTGACGGGTTTCTTTGTCAGACTCAGAAACTGGCATATAGTTTTAAATTTTATTTTATTTTATTTTTGCTTTTTGGGTCACACCTGGTGATGCACAGGGGTTACTCCTGGCAGTGCTCAGGGAACCATATGGGATGCTGGGAATTGAACCCGGGTTGGCTGCGTGCAAGGCAAACGGCCCTACCCGCTGTGCTATCTCTCCATCCCCAGTTTTAAATTTTATAGTTATAAATGTCTTGTAATTTTTACTTGGGAGGGTCTATTTTTTAGTCTTTTAAGATATCTCTGCTAGAAGATTAAATACTAGTCTTTACTGGTGGTTTATGTCCAGAGAGAGCTGTCTAGGCTGTGTTTAGGAGCTATCAGGGGATGTCTAGAATAGCTCTCAGAGCCAGGACTTAAAGGCAGCATTTACGATATCGCCTTGTTTTTTGTTTTTATTACATATAAAAGCAGTTGCCACTTTATTTACATATTTTGTAATTTCTGAGTGATTATTTTCCGATGAATCAGGTGTAGATTTGTTCACTCAAAGTATGTAAATGATTTGCAATTGATGATGCTATCTTGTTGTGCAGTCAACTAAGCCATAGTACTATGAAAAAGTACAGTTATTTTTAGTGTTACTGTGATTAGTCAACAATTGTACATTGTTTTCTTAGAGTTTGTAGCTCTTTACCTAAAATTACATAAAAGATTCAAACTGATGGCATGTTTTTGTTCTTTAGTATCAGTAAATCATTTCTTTTGAAGAAAAAATGCATATTGTTTAGGAATTTTTTTCTTAAGGCAGTGCATGATTTATAAGACAGTGTTGCTTTGAGCTAAAATAGTAATAATTAGTTCAATTTCAGATGAACCATCTCAGAATGACCACAAGTGTCAGTGTTAGCCTGCATTACTTTTCTCCTTACGTTTTCACCAGTTTGGCCAGCGTACACTCACATTGTTTAAGAATTTCTTTTGACTTGAAGCTACTGATTTAATTTTAATGTCTCTTTCAGAACTAATTACAGGTGCCTTTATTTAATATATAAACTATTAATGATCCCAAAGTAAAACATAAACATTTGAAATCAGCAGTAATTGACAGTAATGTTAGAATTATGCATTGGATCTCTTGGTAGTAAAGCTGTTGCAGTTCGGCTGAAACATGGTATTACTGGAAACATTTTTGGTATAAAGAATGGAATTGGGATTGCTGGATAACTTTAGTTTTTAGGAGGTTGCTAGATGTTTATAAGGAATTTTTATATTTTGGCTGACAAAATATTTGAAGAGCATTTAGTGAGGAGGGCCAGGGAAAGTAGTTTGTAGTGTGGGGGACAATAAAGACTAGTTTCATGTTTTGTAAGATCTCTTTTTAATATCCCACTGAATATGTGTGTGGATGAAAGGGCTTCTTTATAATTAAATGGGTCTGAAATGAAATTGCAATACAAAGTACATTTTGTGAAGTTTTAATGCACAACAGATTTTCCTTGAAGTGTAATTGTAGTGCATATCAAGAGAAGATTGTGCTTTATTCTGAATTTGGCTGGTGGTAAGGTCACAGTCACTGACTCATCAGAGAGTACATTAGTCTATGGGCATTTGTGATGGTTCCTCTCATATATCAAATAGTAATTTGTGGTATTGGGGAATTGAAACGGCATGCAAGACAAGCACCTTCTGGAATCTCTCCAGCTCCTCACCTTACTATGTGTCTTCTAGTATGATTATGTTGTATGGTGTGATTAGGTCCATACTCATGTGCTCAGACTGAAAACATGTTTCAGTCATTTCTTCTAAAATTTCTTCTTTCTTTTATGATAGTAGGTTTTTTTAAAAAATATTTTTATTATTATTTTTTATTGGGCTGGAGCCATAGCACAGTGGGTAAGACATTTGCCTTGCAAGCAGCCAACATGACTGACCCAAGTTCGATTCCTCTGCCCCTCTTGGAGAGCCCAGCAAGCTACCGAGAGTATCTCACCCTCATGGCAAAGCCTGGCAAGCTACCCGTAATGTATTCGATATGCCAAAACACAGTAACAAGTGTCACAATGGAGATGTTACTGGGCCTGCGCGAGCAAATCGATGAACAATGGGAGGACAGTGACAGTGATTATTTTTTATTATTGAATAGCTGAGAGTGACAGGCTTTCATGTTTGAGTCTCAGTCATGCAATTGGTCAAACACCCATCCCTCCACCAGTGCACATTCTCCACCACCAGTGTCCCCAGTATACCCCCCTTTCCAACGCCTCCTGCCTCCATGGCAAACAATTTTCCCCATACTCTCTCTCTGCTTTGGGGCATTATGGTTTGCGGTACAGATACTGAGAGGTTATCATGTTTGATCCTACATTCAGTACACATCTAGTATAGTAGGTTTGTTGTATTACCTCTGCATATGATTTCTGACTGTTAGAGAATTGTAGAAATGTTACATAAAGAGGATATGTGTAAGTTTGGGATTGTGAAGCCTGTTGTTGGCATCTTGGAGTACATCATTCGAGACAACTCAGACCCTATCCCGCAACACAGCGAAAGTATGAAAAAGTTGTAAATATTTATTTTAAATACAGCAAAGAATTTGTAAATGCAGTACCAGTAACATGTTGAAAGATGAAATGTTAGCATTACAAAATGGTGCCTTCTATTTTTCCTTTCAGAATATGCTTTATATATAATAGCTTTAGTAGATAAGGAAAGAACGCAAAAGTTGTAAGTAAAATATTTTCCCAGAGGACTCTACTTTTTCTTGAGATCTGGGAAATCTAAATTCATGCAGCTATGTGGAGAATGATTGTTTATGATCTGCTTGGAAATACAGATTTAAGTATAAATATAAATCCGTATTTATAGAAACTAAGATGGGGGAGACAGTGGTAGCAGGAAGTGAATACTTTTAAGGAGGATCCGGTGTGGTGCTGCAATGTTCTGTGTATGAAACCAATAGTAGTATTGTAAAGCATAGTTTTAGTGCCTTAAAAGCATATGCATAAGTATAAAGAAACTTGGTGAATCAGAAAAGGCAAAGTTATATAGGACTAGGAAGGGAGTTGTGATCCACCAATTTCATAGAAGATGCATATGAGACTTGCGTTCTGCAAGTAAATTTAGCATCTGTGTGATCAGGCTATCTTTAAGAAACCTGTATTAAATTGTCTTCAGACTTAATCATGCTCTTTAAATTGTATTATAGTGGCATTGTTCCTAGTGAAAATTCCATAGCAATAACAGTTTCCACACAAATTTTTAAAAAGCTGTATTTTACCTTGATTTAATCTAAAATTCTAGTTTTTTTTTTATTTACGGATATGGTAATGAGCACTTTGAGGGATGTTAATTTTCTCAGAAGTAGTGCACTTAATGTGGCAGAGCTCGTTAGTGTTAGGGCTCAACACAAAAGCCAAATTTGTTCTATACTGATTTTCACCATCAGTAGGTAGATATATTAGTGCATTTATTTTAATTCGTCTCCATAAGCTACACCAAAATGCTTTGAACCTTTTCTGCCATACCTACATTCTGCTGCCACTGTAAAAATACTTAAGTTTTAAACTCTTTCCCTCTTTTCATTGGCTGTTTTGAGTAATGTCGCTATGAGTGTCAGCATACTGATGTTAGTTTAAGTACTTGTGTTCAGTCCTTGTGTGTAGGTGTGCATCTGAAGTAGACTTGCTGGATGGTATTGGTTAATTCTATTTTTTGTGTTTCCATTATATTGCTTTCCCCACCAGCCACATCATGTTATGTATACACCAGCCACACACATACAAAGGATCTAATTAAATTATATCTAATTTAATTTATTCATGTCCTTAACAGCATTTAAGTATTCTTGTTGTATTTGACAATAATAGCCATAATAATGGGTAATTGTAAGAGTCATATTGAACCTGTTTTTATGGCCATGATTACCCATTTCAGTCCTTTTCCTAGTTTTGAATGGATTGCTTTGTTTTTACTGGGTTGCTCAGGTTCTTACTATTTCCTGGCTATCAGTTTTTTTTTTTAATCAGATACAGGATTTGCAGATATTTTCTCCAGTTCTGTGAGTTTTCTTTTCCTCATTGGTAGTGTCTTTGATGTACAAAAGCTTTCGATTTGCAGAATTCTAATTTATCTTTTTTGTTTCTTGGGGAGAAACCTGAGTAGTGCTGGGGGTACTGAGGGTCCCCAAGTGGTGTGGATGTGGTGCTTTAGGCACTAGGATGTTGTGGTTGGTCTGGCAGCTCAACTGGTGCTGGGGACCTTGCATATGCTAGTCATATGGCCTACAACTTGATCTCTCTTCCAAGCCTGGCTGTTATTTTGTTGTTTGTACCACACAGTGTTAGAACCTTGAAATCAATGCCAAATCTAATATCATAATGCCTTTACTCTTTTCTAAGCATTTTAATGGGACTTAGCTTTGAAACTTAGGCTTTTGATCTGTTTTGAGGAAATTTTTGTATTCTGATGATGCAAGTTAATGGTCTGGTTTTGTTCTGAATTAATTTCTGTGCTTTCTGTTGTCTTTATGGGTCTTTTGACCTGCTTAATAATCAGTCTTATGCGCCATTTTGATCATTGTAACTTTGAAAAAGTCTTGGAATCCAGAAGTGAGCCTACTTGGTTCTTTTTTCAGTATTGATGTGTCTAGTTGTTGGGGACACTCTGAGGTTCCATTTTTGTAAAAGCTGAATGAGGGGTGGGATGAAGTATATATAGAAAAATAATTTGTATAAAACTTAACTATATCTAATAAATGTTTATAAGATATTGATATGTAGTTTATACATATGTTTTAGAAATTCAATTATTTTTGGCAGACTTAGCCTCTTGGTTATAACAAAAACTTCCAGTTTTGTTAAATTTTGGTTTTGTTTCTGAAATCTTGTTTTTCAAACTCAACTGATTTGCTCAGAGTTTTGGTTTCCTTTTCAACATAGGTTTTTGTTTTTTTTTTTTTTTTAATCTCAACAACTTAGTGAAATTGAGACTAAAAAAGGGAATTATAAATAACACACTCATAGTTTATAGGGATTGTTGCTGCTGCTGCTTCCCCCCACCTCCATTTTTTTTTTAAATAGACTAGTGCTTGCAAGGGTCTAATTGAAATTTTTTTCTGGGATCCTGGAAGTAGGCTGAGTGACAAAATTTTAAGTGCTCACTCCACATGTGCCAGGCTTCAGTTCAAACCTCTGCAGTTGCATGTGCTGAGCTGATCTGGATAAGTTCTGCTGTGATCCCTGGCAAGGAAAAAAACTACTTATAGAACATACTTGACTTCCAAAAATACTTGATTTTTGCTGCCATTTTAATACTGTAGTTAGGAAAGTAGATTATAAAGCCCTAGAGTTTGTGTGTGTGTGTGTTTATGTGTGTCCGCTTTCCATTAAAACTTTTAGTGTTTCATTTATTTTCATATAAATGGCATTTCCCCAGATTAATTAGATTTTTTAATGATACTTGTAATTTATTTTTTTTGTACACTATGACATAGTGTGGTTTCCTTCTTGTTTAAGCACCAAGTAACATTTGTCTCCTAGTATCTCAAGAATTTAGATGATCTCATTTGCTAAATTAAATAAGAATTATAAAGAGCACACGTTGTTCGTTTCTATTGTTATTCTCTACAGCTACGATTTTAACACTTTGGCATCTCCAACCTCATTTGAGTTCAGTTTTTTCTAGAATGCCTCAAGTCTTAACGGAATTGTAATGCTTCTCACTTTTCAAGAGAAAGCAGCTTTTCCTCTCCACTTACCACAACTTGTCAGCTCTTTAGTTGTTTTTGTGCTGATACCTTCTTTTCCTATCTGGGTAGTATTTTCTCCCCTACTCCTAATATTTAAAAAATAAAATAAAGTGGGGTGAAAAGATAGTACAGAGATTAAGTCATTTACCTTTCACGTGACTAATTGCGATTCAACCCCCAGCATCATATATAGTTCCCCAAACACTGTCAGGAATAACCCCCTGAGCACAGAATCTGGAGTAAGTTCTGAGCATTTTCAATGTGGCCCCAAAAACCAACCAAACAAAAATATTTAAAAATGGAAATGTGCTTATTATTAAATCTGTATTACAGCAGAATTGTTCCTGCACTGTGTAATCTTTGAAAAACTACTTTATCCATATCTCTTCATAGACCAACTGGTGGTTGGGTTTTAAGATTTTTGGTATCCTTTATGGAATAATTTGTACAACTTTTTTTCCAGAATAATAGCAAATCAAGCTAGAATGTATTTTTTTTTTAAATATTATGTTGACTAGAAGTTCCCAAACTTATCATAAGCTCACAGTGTGATTGATGAAAGATCTCTCCAATTTTCTTTCAAGGAGCTTAGTCTATTGTTCAGTCATAGTGAATCGTTTCATATGTGCATGCATGAATATGTGTACATATGCTTTTTTTTAAAGTTTTATTTTTTTAGCCATTCACAATAACTTACTACATTTAATATCCCACCACCATTACACCTTCTCACCACCATATTCCAAATGTTTTGACCCTGACCTCCAGAACTTGCCCCCATAGCAGTACCTAAATAATTAATTTTGTATAGCTTGTTACAAATAATCTGCTAAAAATGATCCAAAAAAGTTTCCTTAGAGGAAAGTGTGTGAAGATTTTTGTATTTCAAACTGGAGCCATTAAGCCTCTATATTAAGAGATTACTAACATTTTGTTAAAGGTTGAGCCTTGTGTGCGTGCTTGTGTGTGTGTGTGTGTGTGTGTGTGTAGTTTGTTTTCTCCCCGATATTGGTTGCCTTCTACTTTACACCCTGTCAGATGTGGTGTGCTACTCTTGGTACATCAGTGGTGTAGAGTATGAGATGTTGTATGATTGTGTGTGTGCTTGTTCTTATTTCTGCCTGTATTCACTATTTCCAAAGTTAAGCAATGTTTTACTTCCTGGGTGACCCTGACAACCCAAGTTGGCATTAAATTCAAGAAAACAAAAAAGAAAAAATTGTATAAATTGTTTTTGATTGCAACTAGCAATTTTTGTTCAACTTAGACAAAATAGTATGGGGACACATCGGTGAGAGAAGAGATTGTATGAGTCACATAATCGAGAAAAATTATAGGTACAATAGGTGTCATTGGTCATTACAGCACAGCTCCGCATTATGAGGAGTGTTGCATTCCACTATTCCACTTATTTTCTTTTTTGCTAGCTTCTTTCTATTCTGCAGAGGGCTTTTGCCCTTGAATCCTGTGGCATATTTATCTGTAATTTACCTCCTTATAACTTTTACTGGAAGTGTAAGTAGTTCCAGTTTATAAAGCAAATACCAGAGAAGTGCTCTTGATTGATCTAACGCAGAACATATGCCTTTGCGTTACTAGTTACCGAGGGCTGGATTTATTTTCAAAAAGGAATGATTTGAAGTAGGAGAGAGAAATCTAGTAGACTGTTGATGTGTGGCAGACAGTGCCCATTTTAAGTTTTGAGTTTACTCAAAAATGAGCAAAACTACTTGTTACAATTTGTAGTGAAGACTATATAGATGTCAGCATAAGTGTTGCATTCATCATTCTTTTTCTTGCTTTTTCATCTCTGTGTGTTCTTATACTTAAAAATCAGTATTTACATATCATTTATCAACATTATAACTAAAGTTCACTTACGGTTTTATCATATAATGTCTGTTTGTTTATGCAGTAACCTGGAATAAATAGCTAAAATCTCTATCATTTCTATTGGATGATTATTCTTTGGCTTGTTTAATATGACTTTTTTTTGTCTGTCTATGGTGTTCTTAGTGTTTGATTTACTTGGTAGACTAAGCACAGTTATGTTCCTATCATGTAATAATACAATAAAAATTGCGGCACATCTTAATGAAGGGCTTCTATAGCCTCTACCTTAATAACATTGATTTTTTTCACTTTTAATATTTTCCATAATTCCTAAAGAAATATGAACATAAATAAGCTTGACAAACTTTTGCAAACTTGACACTACTATGAAACCAGCATGAGTCATCTTCAGATACACTAATGCATAATTAAATCTGTAAAGAGTGAAAATATTGAAAAAGGTTATTTTGCTTTTCTTTGCTTCTTAAAATTTTGTTAATGTTTTTGCTTTTGTTTCTTATAAAAATTAGTTTTTAAATTGTAACTGAATCTTGGACTACCACTATTGAAAATAAAATGTATTTCTTGTTGATACTAAATTTCTATTTTTACAATGTAACGATCATGATCATCCTGTTGTTTGTAGATTGCCTTGAGCAGACACCAGTAATGTCTCCTTCCTACCCTGAGATTCTAAAAAGTGCCATATTCAAGGCTCTTTCAGGGTTAGGAGAATGAGACCCATCATTGTTACTGGCATTTGGCATATTTGGTACGCCACAGGGAGTTTGCCAGTCTCTACCGTGTGGGCAGGATACATTCTGTAGCCTGCCAGGTTGTCCAAAGCAAGAATGATATAATAAGATGTCACGCGGCCACAAATGCGACTGCGCGTCGGGGAACTGGGTTTTATAGTCTCTGGGTCTTGGCCATTGATGGGATTACACGGCGCTGGGGGGCAATTGGTAGGTGTGACCCCCGCCTAACTGGAAGATGGAGAATATGGGTGGAGGATGCTCAGCCCCAATCCGAGCAGGCTTGGAGATCTCAGCCCCGGGACCCACATGCCTGTGTTCCTCTGCTGGTACCTTCATGCTTGTGGAGAATGGTCTCAGCATGGTTGTGGCTGGTTCTGGAGGTCTTCGGCTGCCGGGGTTCTGGTCGGGGCAGGGAGGGAAACTCCACCCGCCCCCCTCCAAGGGGCCCCGGTCCAGGACGGCCAGGCCACGGGGGCAGGAGATTCTGCGCTGGAGCGATAGCACAGTGGGTAGGGCGTTTGCCTTACATGTAACAATATGTAAAAAATGTGGGCCAGCCTACATTTAAAATTACTTTTCCCTGATAGTGCATAGGTTCCCAGCGCACCTCCAGGCGTGATCCCTGAGCACTGCTGGATGTGGCTCATACCAGAAAAATTTTTTTTTAATTTGTAAAAATCTTACATTTAAAAGATACAATTAAAATTAACATTAATAAGCAGCACTTTTTGATTTTTTTCTATATTTCTAAATAGGTAGATTCGTGTAACTTCCCTGATATCTTCAGATTTCCTTCATTTTGAATGCAGCTAAAGTCTCCATGAATTACTAGTTGTTTTGAAATTTTTATTTGTAGCTTCTGTCAAGAAAAATGCTTCGATTAAATTAGTGTAAATATGATTAAATTTGCTTCATTAAAGACATGTTTTGAAGTGTTAGGGTAGTTGGAGTCTTTTAAACTATTTTTGAGTATTTAACTATTTTTAAGTATATAATTGATATACTTCAACATTTACTGTATTTCCTTCTATATGTTATGTATTTGATTTTTTATCCTTGATTTTGCTATCAGATATAGGACTTCACATGTTCATGAGACATGCACTGTAGCAGTGACCTGTAGATCTGACCCATGTTACAGAGTTTTAATCTGAGGGATGCTCTCCAGTTTTGCGTCAGTGTCCCAGGACGATTTGCAGGGTTGCACTTGATGGTGCTGGTGCTTGTGATTTGGTACTGAGAGCTGAATTTGGGGGCCTCAGGCACACCAGCTATGTAATTCAGCTCTTGACTTTTTTTCCTGGACATTGGTAGGCTCTTTGTTTTTAATAATGCACTTCGAAGAACTATTTTGTGCCCCCCCCCCTTTTTTTTTTCTTTTTGCTTTTTGGGTCACACACGGTAATGCACAGGGGTTACTCCTGGCTCTTCACTAAGGAATTACTCCTGGTGGTGCTTGGGGGGACCATATGGGATGCTGGTCCCTGGAGGAATTGAACCTGGGTTGGCCGCGTGCAAGGCAAATGCCCTACCCGCTGTGCTATCTCTCCAGCCCATTTAGTGCCTCTTTTTAGTAGGTTACTTATTACTAATATTAAGACTGTTTCAGGGGAGAAAGGATAACTGGATTTTTAAATATCTAGTGCATTACAGCGGGTAGGGCGTTTGCCTTGCACGAGGCCGACCCGAGTTTGATTCCTCCGCCCCTCTGGGAGAGCCCGGCAAGCAACAGAGAGTATTCCGCCCGCACTGCAGTGCCTGGCAAGCCACCCATGACGTGTTCGATATGCCAAAAACAGACGTATTCGATATGCCAAAAACAGTAACAAGTCTCACAGTGGAGACGTTACTGGTGCCCCCTCCAGCAAATCGATGAACAACGGGAGGACAGTGCTACAGTGCTGCATTATTGAAAGTATTTAAATTATCAGCAGTTAAACAAGTCATTGACTATCTGAAAATACTACATGCTTTCAGTAACTCCTTTGTGGCAAAATGTGAATTTATTTTTCACTAAAGATGGCTGTTACGACCTCATCCTTTGATAGTCTAGAAGATAAGGAGAGGTTTGTTTATTTTAATGGTTAGGATTCATAGCATATTAAGTAGTTGACTGATGGAGGAGACATATATTGACTTTGTGTGCAGAAAGTGAATGGAAATGTGTAGGTTCAATGTTAGTAATTGTCTTCACACAAGTGTGCTTTCTTTTAAAGGAGGGTGCGTCAGCTCGCAAGACTCAGACTCCTGCAGCACAACCAGTACCAAGACCAGGTAAAAGGAAAAAACTTTGTATTTTTTTTTTCGCGCCCCCTCCCCTCCCCACTTCTGAAAGATCATTGCAGTGGGGATTTCCTGATAGGTTTAATACTTTAAAGGAATTAAATTTTTGGGTAAAATGCATTGAGGGAGTTTTCTTCAGATTGTCAGTAACGCTCAAGCAACTATCAAAATTGTGCTAATATGCAGAAAAATACGACTTAACTTTGGGTCAGCATCATTAATAAATCCTTGTGTTCTTTGTCAAGTAACAGTTAAAATGTAAAGCATATTGAATGTCCTTAGTTATATAGTACAGGAGGTAAAGTATTTTCTTTGCATGTGGCCATTCTGACTGCCACCCTGGTTGTATCCTTGGCATTGCATAGGGTCCTCTCAGCACCATCTGGATTGAGCCCTAAGTACAGAACCAGGAGTAAGCCCTGAGCACTGCCAGGTGTGGTCCAAAACAAAACAATTAAACATGCTGGATTATTTTCTTGTACTGCTTTAAGCAGATCATCTAGATTTTGTAATATTGCTTACCGTAATACTGTTTCCCTCAATGTGATGCAAAGATCACTGATAAAATACGTTATATAGGGGCTGGCGAGATTAAACAAAGATTGAGACAGTATGTTTGCTGCCTCCCCTGCTGCCACTGCGTGCGCCCCTGCGCGCCCCCCCCCCCCCCCCCATTTTTTATTCCCACTACCACATACAGACCCAGGGAACTGATGTGAGTGGTTCCCGAGTAGTCACTGTGTGCTCAGGAGTCCCTCCGGTGGTTTGGGAGGACCTTATGGGGTTTCAGGGAATTGAACCCAGGTCAGATACATGCAAGGCAAACAATCTACTACATCCCCCCCCCCACCCCCACCCCACTATCCCTCTAGCTCCTGATTTCACTTTTAGGCTCGGCATAATTCCAGCATTTGTTCAACTATAACATGTGTCTTTTTTTGTTCTTTTTTTAAAACCCCATCACTTTTGTTGAGCACATAACGTCAGCGTTGGAAAGGCACAGATGATAATTTAACAGAATGGTCTTTCTTTTAAATTTGGCAGTATCAGTGTGGATATCTTTTCATTGATAGACTTCAGATTTTTATGCTGGCTGTTCCTCAAGTTATGCAGGTTATAAGTATTAAATAATTCTGGAAGCACTTTAAACTATAATATCAGAGGTTTTGAAGGCAATTCACTGTATCCTATATCCATATCTAGGACCTTGAGATGACTAAGTACTTGCTTTTTTGTTTCAATTGACAGTAGGTTGTTTTGAAGTCTTTGTCAGTCCTATTTTGAGGCGTGAACTATCATCTCTATGAAGCATAGAGCACTTTGGATACGCTATTTTAGGTGATAGTACTGTGGGACTATTTAAGTAGACACAACAACCATTATGAGAGTATAAAGAACAATTAAACTCAGTAAGTACCTTTTGAATGCTATCTGTGTACTCTGTGCCAGAAACTTGCAGAGGCTGGGAGTCTCAAGAAGGAAGTAGAAAGTGAAGGAGGAGGGTGCAAAATGGATTGGACTCAAAGAATGCTGCCTAGGAAGTAGCGGGGCTTGTGGAGGCCACTGGAGCATAGAGAGTTGTTTGTTTCCTTTGAAGGGAGCACAGGGAGGCTGTGGGTGTGCTGGTCAAGATAGTCACACACAGAGGCTAGAAAGATAGTGCAGTACAGTCATTAGGGAGTTTGCCTTCTCTATGACTGACCTGGTTTCAATCTCTGGCATCCCTTGTGGTCCCTCAATACTGCCAGAGTGATTCCTAAGCACAGAGCCAAGAGTAAGCCATAGTATAATCCCCAAACAAAAGTCACAGGTGGAATTTAGTCTAGAAATGGTTTGAAGGAGAGGAATCAGCACTTAAGACTTCTAACCTGATTTTCTGTTGATGGTTTAAATGGTCACCATTTCACATTTTTCTCAGACTCACTTGGCAAAAAAAAGAAAGGGGTTGGGAGGTACATCGATATTTCATAAACTAGGTCACTCAAATGTACTGAGAAAATGCGGTTAAGAAAACTCCATTCGCAGCCAATTATGTGATCTTATAGACGATCATATGTAAAGTAATGTAATATGGACCTTGTAGGTTTTTAGTTTTAAGTGTTTCTAACAAGGTACAGACCCTAAAAGGAGACTAATTGAAGTTAATTTAAGCTAGTGTCTTATTTAAAATAATAGTTCTTTTGAACGCTTTTAGTACCAGTTGGCAATAAGACCTTATTTGAGTGGGATTTAGAAGTTGGCCTTCCTTTTTGTCTTGATTATAGTGCAGTTTTGTTTTGTTGCAGAAATAGGAGATGTGTTAACCTCAGGTGCTGTCCAATTTTGAGGGAATATTATGTTAGTATTTGTGATGTGCACCTCTTTTTAAAATTGAAGGAATATGGACACTCAAAACCTATGTTATAGCGGATGTTCAACATGAAAGATCATAGGTTTATATTGTTACTTTAAAAAAAAATTGGGGGGTGGGAGAGGCACTCAGGACTTGTGCTCAGGAGACCATATTGGTGCCAGGAAGAGAACTCCACTCATCTGTGTGCAAGGCTGACATAGCTGACTGGTGAGCGTGAAATGTTAGGAAATGGGGTTTGAGCTACATTTTTTCACTTCAATCAGGGACCCAAGGATTGAGAGTATTTATTTTTTGTTTTTTAAAATCTTTTTTTAAAATCTTTTTTTTTTTTTCATTGAAATATTTTTACCAATTTTGCCAGGTAAGTCCCTGGTGAATTTAATGCCTTAAAGTCTTTACAGTTATTCCTGGTTTCTGAAGGGAATGTAACTAATTGGTGATTATATTTAAAAAGCACAGATTTAGTAAACCATGGTTTTGGACCTTAGCTATCACTTCTTTTTATAATTAGATTAAATCTCTTGTACATGTTTTGTTCTGTTCTCACTTCTTTCTAATGCATGTTTGTGCATATTTCACTATTCCTGCATTAATTCTTAATTCCTATTTCAGGTCTTTTGAAATGGGTTGGTGGTCATGTCTATCTGCTTACTACTCATATGAGACTGAGGGAGAATTAATCCCCAGGATATTTAAATAGATTTCTTATTTGCTCTCCAGCCATCCGTTTATAACAGCTGCTGGTTGGACCCCTTTGTTCTATACTGTTAAATTTGTGCCCTAATGGCTTTCAAATTCATATCCAGCTTAAACATCTTATTTAGTTACTTTATATTAGCTTTCTGTTTAGAATTTGAATGTGTCTCCCGTCTTGACACTGATTTAAGCCATTATTTCTTGATATTTTTCCCCAAGATATCTTATTCCACACTGCTGCTTTTCCACAAATAAATGACAGCACTATCAACTCTGTTCCTCAAGCTAAAAGACAAGAACATGGATGCTCCCCCCCCTCCCAAGCTACTCATTTTAACTTTAGCTTATTTTACTTACGTCAGTGACTTTGTTTTTGATCCTCAACAAGTACACGCACAAGTTAAAAGTACAGTATTGTCACACATCTTGTGAATGATCATTTTCTAGCATTTTATTATTACTGTATTTTTTCAGTTTACCTTGGATTATAAATGGGAGAAGGGACCCAAGAAACAAAACCCTTCATCATTAACAACATAATTTGAGCAGCATCATTTGTAGGCTGACAGTGGTAATAGCCCAGACAACTATCAGCTCTTAGAATTGTCCTCCTTTTGTGTGTGTGTGTGTGTGTGTGTGTGTGTGTGTGTGTGTTTTATTATTAATATTTTTAGTGAAACACCATGAGGTACAGTTGTAGATTTACAATTTTTTGTGCTTGGGTTTCGATTATACAATGATCAAATACCCATCCCTCCACCAGTGCCCATTTTCCACCACCATGGATAATATCCCTCCCATCTCACCCTGCCTCTGTGGCAGGGCAATCCCTTGTGTTCTCTCTCTCCTTTTGGGTGTTGTGGTCTGCAAAAGAGGCTTTGAGTGGCAAACATGTTCAGTCCATAGTCTTACTTTCAACATGCAACTCCCTTCCTGGGAGGATCCTCCAAACACCCTTTATTTGGTGCTCCCTTCTCTATCTGAGCTGCCCTTTCCCCTAGAATGCCTGATTGGCCTCTAGGCTATGGAGTATCCTCCTGGTGTTGATCTCAGCTATTCTTGGGTATTAATCTCATATTTTGTTGCTTTATATCCCCCAGATGAATGCAATCTTTCTATGTCTATCCCTCTCTTTCTGACTCATTTCGCTTAGCATGATACTTTCCATGTTGTACCACTTGTATATAAATTTCATAACTTTATCTTTTCTAACAGCTACATAGTACTCCATTGTGTAGATGTACCAAAGTTTCTTTAACCAGTCATCTGTTCTTGGGCATTCAGGTTTCTTCCAGTTTCTGGCTATTGTAAAGAGTGCTGCAATGAACAAACAAGTGCAGATATCACTTCGACTATACATTTTTGCCTCTCTGGGATATATTCCCTTGAGTGGTATTGCTGGGTCAAATGGGAGCTCAATTTCTAATTTTTTGAGAATCGTCCATACTGTTTTCCAGAAGGGCTGAACCAGTTGACATTCCCACCAACAGTGAAAGAGTGTCCCTTTATCACCACATCTGTGCCAGCATCGGTTGCTTTTGTTCTTTTGGATGTGGAGAATTGTCCTCCTTTTGATCTCATATCTAAATTCATTACTTCTCTTTTCTAGAAGATGTACCATGAAAATAAAATCTTGACTCTTTCTGTCTTAGAAGTTCAAGTTTTCCATGTGACTAAAACACCCATAACCATTTCTAGCAAAACCTATGCATGTTGATTTTCTTAGTTGTGATTTCTGGAACAGGGTCACTCTTTTATTTCTATGCTTGCATATTTGGTTGTGGTTGTGTGTGTGTGTGTGTGTGTGTGTGTAGAGAGTTTTTTCTCTTGAAGTCTCACACTTAGTTTTGCCATAGTGCCTGGGCTCACAAGAGTAGTGCTACGTATTGAGCTCTCAGCTTCATATTTGTGAAAGAAGCATGTGTCTAAGCCTGTGTGTGTGTGTGTGTGTGTGTGTGTATGTGTATTTATCTCTTACCACACTCCCTTTTTTCCTTAATGGTCTATACATGTGCCTTTCAGTTTCTTCACTACAGTCGTTCTTCCTGCGTTTGCCATTTGCCCACATTGCTTACCTCTTTACCTCTTACCTGGACAGTTTTTGCACTTGTTCTGTTTAAGTTTGCTTCTTTCAGCCTTCATATCTTGGTTATGGTGCCTCACCCTTTGAGAGATGGTGTTCTATCTAAAGGACAGTTTTTGTCACTGTATATTCCTTTTGTTATTTAAGATTATATGTTCAGATTTGTGTTTGCGTCTTTGTTTATGGCCTGACTGTTTTATTGAAAGTCTTTTGAGGGCTAGGATATTTGTTTTATAGATCATTCTAATTAAAAACCTAGCAGGGTGCCTTGTACATGGGCTTTGAGTAAATATTTAGGAAGGGTTTTTTTTTTTTTTTTAAGTGAAACACCATGAGGTACAGTTATAGACTTACAAATTTTTGTGCTTGGGGTTCAGTTACACAATGATAAGTACCCATCCCTCCACCCCACGGGTCCCAGCATCCCTCCCACCCCCCGTTCCCCCATCCCACCCTGCCTCTGTGACAGGGCATTCCTTTTTGTTCTCTCTCTCTCTCTCGGTTATTTTTGTTTGTTTATTTTTATTTTGTTTTGGGGTCATACCCGGCTTACTCTTGAGTCTGTTCTGGGCCTTACTTATGTGTTGCTGGTGCTGGGGATTGAATCCAGGTTCGCCATACAAGGCTTGCTGACCCTCTGAATAAATACTCAGGTTAAGAATTGAATTACATCTGAAATTAAGCATAGCAGTAATAAAGATTACTTATTTTTGGATTGGGCTGGAGAGATAGCACAGCGGGTAGGGTGTTTGCCTTGCACGCTGCTGACCCAGGTTCGATTCTTCTGTCTCTCTCGGAGAACCTGGCAAGCCACCAAGAGTATGCCGCCCGCATGGCAAAACCTGGCAAGCTACCCGTGACATATTCAATATGCCAAAAACAGTAACAGCAAGTCTCACAATGAAGACTTAACTGGTGCCCACTTGAGCAAATTGATGAACAACAGGAGGGCAGTGCTACAGTGCTATATTGTCCTTTATTGTATTAGTTGAAGATGGTGCAGGAGCTAATAATTTTTGCTAGAACTGCTGGATATGTCACTTAAAACAGTATCAACAGGTAGAAATTTGAGGACAGAAAGACTTAATTGTTTAGTCACTTCAACCTGCCAGAGTATTATGGAGACAGGAAAGGGACTCCTCTGGTACATTGAAAAGAATTTGTGAAAGATCTAGTCATCTTTAGACAAGCACCCAGTAAGTTTATTGAAGGGAAGAAAAGAAAGCTATGTGGAGAAGAGACTGCCTGCAGTGGCCCTTCTTACTCCTCTTTTGTGGTACTTGATTTAGGGAGGAGGACTGTAAGTGCTCTTCTGGAAAACTCATTCCCTTTGCATGGAATGGACTTCCATTCATTTCCTAGACATTTTATGGCCAACTCTGAACTTTCCCAGTGGATTTGGGGATAGTGTGGGTTTGGGGTGAATCCCCGGACAGAAGCCAAGGGGAGCGGGATTCTCTGCCTGCTGGAGATGGGAGATTTCAGGGCCTCCTTCCAGCATCCCTTGGGTAGGACTATTTCTGGTGGATTAGAAGAGGGGATTCCTGTGCCGTATAGCTTGCTGCCTTTTTTCAGCAGGACTCTGCCTCTCTCCTCTCCTCTGTCCTAATTGACCTAGGAAATAGCAAAATGGAAAGACCCATTAAGATCACCCTGTTGTCCTTGGCCATCTTGTGTTCTTTCACCATCCCCACTGTAGTTAGAGTATTTGGCTGTAGTGTTCTTGCCTTGTATTTTACTTGGGAACTTCATTTTTTTTTTTGTTAATATTTACTAAACCTCTAAACTTTGTATGTGTTAACTTCTATTAAATTTTGTTATTCCTTGTTCCTGAGTTATAACCAAGTACCTCATGCCTGTGAGGCATAGACACTGCTGAGATACCACATGCATGACCTATATTGAAGATTGTTTTTCTGTTGGGTTCCAATGTTTTTCTGATGATTTTTCATCCCAGTTCCTATGATAATCATTTTCCAAATCTCTGGCGTCTGTTGGGAGTTCTCACCAGCATTTCAAAAATGTCTTTTTTGTTGTTATCTTTATCATTTTCATAGTAATTCTTTTTTTTTCCTTTTGGGTCACACCCAGCAATGCTCAGGGGTCACTCCTCGCTCTGCACTCAGGAACCACTCCTGGCGTTGCTCGGGGGACCATATGGGATGCTTGGGATCGAGCCCGGGTCGGCCGTGTACAAGGCAAACGCCCAACCCACTGTACTATCGCTCCGGCCCTTTTCGTAGTAATTCTTGTTCTACTTGCCCTATTAATCCTTTATCATTCCAACAAATAAATAGCAAATGTTTATTGCAGTTGTATTATAATTTAGAGCACTATTTTTTCTGTGTGAATTAACATTTATTTAATCACATTGGAGGTAAAAAAGACAGCAAGCATAAAATTTTAAATGTACAACTTTATCTTTATTTTTATTTTTAAAAAATTTTTATTAGTGAAACACCATGAGGTACAGTTGTAGACTTACAAATTTTTGTGCTTGGGTTTCAGTTATACAATGATTGAGTACCCATCCCTCCACCAGTGCCCATTCTCCACCACCACTAATCCCAATATCCCACCCCCCATACCCCCATCCCACCCTGCCTCTGTGGCAGGGCATTCCCTTTTGTTCTCTCCTTTTGGGTGCTGCGGCCCAGACAAGGTCAGACCTGAACACCTGAAGAACCTGCCATCAGTACTCATCAATACACTGGCTCGGCTCTTCACTCGCTACCTGTCTGAATGCAAGGTTCCGTCCCAGTGGAAAACCAGCAGGACCGTACTACTGTTCAAGAAGGGAGATATCCATGACATAGGCAACTATCGCCCGATCTGCCTATTGTCTGTCATCTACAAGTTGTTCACTTGAGTCATCCTAAATAGGATTGGCAGAACACTAGATGAAGGACAACCATGCGAGCAAGCCGGGTTCCGCAAAGGATTCAGCACCATCGACCATATCCACACAATAACCAAACTCATTGAGGTTTCTCGGGAGTTCAAGATGCCGCTCTGTTTAACGTTCATTGATTTAAAGAAGGCCTTTGATTCTGTTGAGACGGAAGCGGTCATTGAAGCCCTAGCCAATCAGGGCATTCAAGCCCAATACATCAAGATCCTCCGTGAGCTGTACTGCGGATTCACTACCAGGATCTCACCATTCTACAAAGAAGTGATCGTTGATGTCAAGAGAGGGGTTCGGCACGGTGATACCATTTCACTGAAACTCTTCAGTGCCACCCTTGAGAATATCATGCGACGACTGGAATGGGAAGGAATGGGAGTGAAGATAGATGGTCGGCAATTACACCACCTCCACTTTGCTGATGACATTGTTTTAATAACACCAAACATCAGCCAAGCGGCACAAATGCTGGCCGACTTTGACCATGACTGTGGAAAGGTAGGACTACAGCTGAATCTTATGAAGACAATGTTTATGAGAAACAGCCTCGTTTCTGACGCCCCATTTGCTCTCAACGGAACAACCATCTTTGAATGCAACAGCTATGTGTACCTAGGTCGAGAAGTCAGCATGACAAATGACCTGGCACCCGAGCTGCGTAGGAGGAAGAGAGTGGCTTGGAACGCTTTCAAGAACGTCGAAGAAATAGCTAAGAGGATGAAGAACCTCCGGCTCCGGGCACATCTCTTTGATTCCACTGTTCTTCCTGCATTAACATATGCCTCAGAGACCTGGGCCCTACGCAAACAGGATGAGAACACTATTCAGGTCTCCCAAAGAAGAATAGAAAGAGCTATGCTTGGAATATCACGTTTCACTCAAATGAGAGAAAAAATCCGGAGTTCCGACATTCGTTGACGATCAAGAATCATGGACGCTGTCTCATTTGCCAAGGTGTCAAAAATCAGATGGGCTGGTCACGTAATGGGATTTAAAGACGACCGCTGGACTAGAGCTGTTACTGACTGGATTCCACGGGATGTCAAAAGACCGTGTGGCTGCCCACCTACCAGATGGTCAGACTTCTTCGTGAAGACCATGAACGATCGGTTTGAGGCTCTTCCTGTTCCCAGAGCGAACAGATGCCATTGGGCTACACTAGCACGCGACAGGGACAAATGGAGACGTTACTGGTGCCCGCTTGAGCAAGTCGACGACTAACGGGAAGTTAAAGTGATTAAGTGATGTGGGTGCTGTGGTTTGCAAAAGAGGCATTGAGTGGCAATCATGTTTGGTCTATAGTCTACTTTCAGCATGCATCTCCCATCCTGGGAGGATCCTCCCAACACCTTTTATTTGGTGTTCCCGTCTCTATCTGAGCTGCCTTTTCCCTTAACATGTGCGGGTAGCCTCCAAACCATGGAGTGAACCTCTTGGTACTTATCTCGGCTATTATTGGGTGTTAGTCTCCTATTTTGTTACTTTGTGTTCCCCAGATGAATGCAATCTTTTTGTTTTAGGATGTTACAAATTTTATTACTTCTAAAACCTGGAGTAGTTTTTTTTGGAAAATCAGGTGTTTTTTGTTTTTTTTTTTTTAAATAGTGAAACACCATGAGGTACAGTTGTAGACTTACAAATTTTTGTGCTTGGGTTTCGATTATACAATGATCAAACACCCATCCCTCCACCAGTGCCCATTTTCCACCAACATGAATCCCAGTATCCCTCCCACCCCATCCCCTCCACCCCACCCTGCCTCTGTGGCAGGGCATTCCCTTTTGTTCTCTCTCTCCTTTGGGGTGTTGTGGTCTGCAAAAGAGGCATTGAGTGGCAATCATGTTTGGTTCATAGTCTACTTTCAACACGCATCTCCCATCCTGGGAGGATCCTCCCAGCACCCTTTATTTGGTGCTCCCTTCTCTATTTGAGCTGCCTTTTCCCTTAGCATGTGCGGCTAGCCTCCAAACCATGGAGTGAACCTCCTGGTACTTATCTCGGCTATTATTGGGTGTTAGTCCCCTATTTTGTTACTTTGTGTTCCCCAGTTGAATGCAATCTTTCTATATCTGTCCCTCTCTTTCTGACTCATTTCACTTAGCATGGTACTTTCCATGTAGTACCACTGGTATGTAAATTTCACGACTTCATCTTTTCTAACAGCTACATAGTACTCCATTGTGTAGATATACCCACGTTTCTTTAACCAGTCATCTGTTGTCCGGCACTCAGATTTTTTCCAGATTCTGGCTGAAGCAATAGCACAGCAGGTAGGGCGTTCGCCTTACACGCGGCTAACATGGCCGACCCGAGTTCGATTCCTCCGCCCCTCTTGGAGAGTCCAGCAAGCTACCGAGAGTATTCGATATGCCAGACACAGTAACAACAAAGTCTCCAATGGAGACGTTACTGGGCCCGCTCGAGCAAATCGATGATCAACGGGAGGGCCTTTACCTTTACCTTACCTTTACCTGGCTATTGTAAACAGTGCTGCAATGAACAAACAAGTGCAGATGTCACTTCGACTATAGTTTTTTGCCTTTCTGGGATATATTCCCAGGAATGGTTTTGCTGGGTCAAATGGGAGCTCAATTTCTAATTTTTTGAGAATCGTCCATACTGTTTTCCAAAAGGGCTGAACCAGTTGGCATTCCCACCAGTAGTGAAGGAGAGAGTCCCTTTCTCGATACTTCCGCAATAGCACTGGTTGCTTTTGTTCTTTTGGATGTGCGCCAGTCTCTGGTATGGAATGATATCTCATTGTTGTTTTGATCTGCATCTCACTGATGATTAATGATGTAGAGCATTTTCTCATGTGCCTTTTTGCCATTCCAATTTCTTCTTTGAAAAAGTTTTTGTTCATTTCGTTGCCCCATTTCTTTTTTTTTTTTATTTATTTATTGAATCACTGTGGGAAAGGTTACAAAGCTTTCAGGTTTATGTCTCAGTCATGCAAATATCAAACACATTTCCCTTTACCAATACTTATTTTTTACCATGAAGAACCCCAATAAAACCCCACCCCCCACCCCTCCCCGTCCCTGTGAGGCAGATGAATTCTAGTTAACACTCTATCTGCTTTGATTAGATTCATTGTTTCAATAAAAGATTCACCACTATTTTTTAGAGTTTACCCCCCCCCCCACCCCCCCAAATCAGACATGCTGAAAAAGCATTGTGAAGTGATTTGCTTTCTACAGCTGGGTTCAAGAATTAAATGTTGGTTTTGGATTTCTGCTATTTTACCTATTGACCCTGGAGGTATTTCTACTGAAAGTCAGATAGTTAAGAAATTGGTTTCTGTGTTCTGGAGTCGTGGCCGTGCTGGAGAGCCGCTCGCGGGGGGCAACCGGTGGCCTCGGTAGGGCGTGAAGGGCGGAGCGAAACGCCCCCCTTCCCATGAGGTTTTAGTCGCCCCCACACTCCCGGCTCATACCTGCTGTCCACAAGGCTCCCATGTGGCCGCCATCTTTCTTTCCAGAGAGGAGAGGGCGAATGGGGCAACACCCTTTCCCCTCCGGCAGACTTGATGGCCTGGATCAACGCATAGTCCGTTCACTTTTCTGCTCCAAGCTGCTGGGTTCTGCATTAAGTCCTTGTGCTTCTGGGGCCATGGCCGTGCTGGAGAGCCGCTCGCGGGGGGCGACTGGTGACCTCGGTAGGGTGTGAAGGACGGACCGGAATGCCCCCCGACCCATGAGGCTTTAGTCGCCCCCACTCCCCCGGCTCATACCTGCTGTCCACAAGGCTCCCATGTGGCCGCCATCTTTCTTTCCAGAGGGAGGAGGGCGGAAGGGAGCAACACCTTTTCCCCTCTGGGCAGAAATGATTGCCTGGATTAACGCATAGTCCTTTCACTTTTCTGCTCCAAGCTGCTGGGTTCTGCATTAGGTCATTGTGCTTCTGGGCTGTGGCCGTGCTGGAGAGCCGCTCGTGGGGGCAACTGGTAGCCTCGGTAGGGCGTGAAGGGCGGTCCGAAACGCCCCCCTTCCCATGAGGTTTTAGTCACCCCCACACTCCCGGCTCATACCTGCTGTCCACAAGGCTCCCATGTGGCCGCCATCTTTCTTTCCAGAGAGGAGAGGGCGAATGGGGCAACACCCTTTCCCCTCCGGCAGACTTGATGGCCTGGATCAACGCATAGTCCTTTCACTTTTCTGCTCCAAGCTGCTGGGTTCTGCATTAAGTCCTTGTGCTTCTGGGGCCGTGGCTGTGCTGGTGAGCCGCTCGTGGGGGGCGACTGGTGACCTCGGTAGGGCGTGAAGGACGGACCGGAACGCCCCCCTTCCCATGAGGTTCTAGTCGCCCCCATACCCCTGGCTCATACCTGCTGTCCACAAGGCTCCCATGTGGCCGCCATCTTTCTTTCCAGAGGGAGGAGGGCGGAAGGGAGCAACACCCTTTCCCCTCTGGGCAGAAATGATTGCCTGTATTAATGCATAGTCCTTTCACTTTTCTGCTCCAAGCTGCTGGGTTCTGCATTAAGTCCTTGTGCTTCTGGATCGTTGCCCCATTTCTTGATGGGGTTGGATGTTTTCTTCTTGTGGAGTTCAACCAGTACTTTGTATATACTTGATATCAAACCCTTGTTGGATGTGTATTGGGCGAATATTCTTTCCCATTCTGTAGACTGTCTTTGTATTTTGGTCACTGTTTCTTTGGAGGTGCAGAAGCTTCTTAGTTTAAGGTAGTTCCATTTGTTTTTCTCTGTTTTCACTTGCTTGGCCAGTGACGTGACATCCATTAGCTTCAATGTCATGGAGGGTTTTGCCAACTTTTTCTTCAATGTACCTTATGGATTCCAGTCTGATGTTCAGGTTTTTAATCCTTTTTTTTTTTTTAATGTAGGAGTACTGCTATTTATTCAGCCACTGATTAGCTGATTGAATTGTGCATGAACTCCACTTTACTTTTTATTTTTCATTTTTTATTATTTTATTTATTGAATCACCATGAAAACAGTTACAAAGCTTTCGGGTCTAAATCTTGGTCTTACAGTGAAAAACCCGTACCTTCACCAGTGCACATTCTCCACCACCAAAAACCCCAGTATACCTCCATCCCACACCCTCCCCCTGTGAGGCAGTTGATTTCCACATTACTCTCTCTCTACTTTGATCACATTTAATATTTCGACACCAGACCCACCATTATTATTTGAGATTTTACCCCAACACTCAGATGTGCTGAAAAGGCAACAGTAGACAATTTGTGTTCTATTGCTGGTTATGAATAACATATGTTGTTGTGTAGCTGCAGTAGGGCCATGTGATTTTGAAATTCCGAAATTTTAACACTTAAATCTGGAGGGATTTCTGCAAAAAGCCACTGGGTTTCGAGATTTGCTCCTGAGTCTCTGGTTGAGCAGCTTGATCAGGAGCCAGAGAGGCCATTTGTGGGCGATAACTTGGGGTCTCGTTTGGGTGGGGAGGACAGGCCCGGCTTCCCCCACATCCCGTGAGGCCCAACAAGTTTCATCACTGCAGGCCCAAACCTGACTGTCCAATGGCCTCTGGAGCATGACGGCCACCAAGCTGCCAAGGGGGAGCAGGCGGAGGGACAACACCTTATCCCCCCTGGGGTGGCCCGGCGACAGTAACCTACTGCGTGGTCCAGACGCATTTCTGCCAAAAGCTGCTGGATTTTGAGATTTGTTTCTGAGTCTCTGGGATCATGGCTATTAAGCAGCTTGATCAGGAGCCAGAGAGGCCATTCGTGGGCGATGACTTGGGGTCTCATTGGAGTGGAGAGGACAGGCCCGGCTCCACCTCCATCCGTGAGCCCCAAAATGTCTTACAACTGCGGGCCCAGACCTGACTGTCCAATGGCCTCTGGAGGATGATGACCACTGAGCCACCATGGGAGAGCAGGCGGAGTGACAACACCCTTTCCCCCCTGGGGTGGCCTGGCAACAGTAACTTCTGTGGGGTCCAGACGCATTTCTGCCAAAAGCTGATGGGTTTTGAGATTTGTTTCTGAGTCTCTGGGTTCAAGGCCGTTAAGCAGCTAGATCAAGAGCCAGAGAGGCCATTCATGGGTGATGACTTGGGGTCTCATTGGGGTGGGGAGGACAGGCCCAGCCCACCCACCCACCCAGCCCGTGAGGCCCAACAAGTTTCGTCACTGCAGGCCCAAGCCTCACTCTCCAATGGTCTCTGGAGGATGATGGCCACCGAGCCACCATGGGAGAGTAGGCTGAGTGACAACGCCCTTTCCTCCCTGGGGTGGCCCAGTGACAGTAACGCACTGTGGGGTCTGGACACATTTCTGCCAAAAGCTGTTGGGTTTCGAGATTTGTTTCTGAGTCTCTGGGATCATGGCCGTGAAGCAGCTTGATCAGGAGCCAGAGAGGCCATTTGTGGGCGATGACTTGGGGTCTCATTGGGGTGGGGAGGACAGGATCGGCTCCACCCCCATCCCGTTAGGCCCTGTGTTATCTCATCACTGGGGGCCCAAACCTGACTGTCCAGTGGCCTCTGAGGGATGGCGGCCACTGGGCCGACCGAGGGAACAGGCCAAGGCACGAAACCTATTCCCACCTGGGGTGGCCCAGCACCAGTAACCTACTGCAGGGACCAGAAGCATTTCTGCCAAAAGCTGCTGGTTTTCGAGTTTTGTTTCTGAGTCTCTGGGATCATGGCCATTAAGCAGTTAAATCAGGAACCAGAGAGGCCATGCTTCCAATTATATAGCTGAGCCGGAGTTGGTTTGTGGGTGTGTCTCCCACATACCTAATTTTTGGCCGTCTACTTTCTTGGTAAACTTTGCCCCAAGTTTTTGGAATCTGGCCAAAGGCACAGCAGCAATCTGGAAGTCTGACGGTGCCATCAGGCTGCTAGAGCACTCGCCTCACAGGTACAGATTGACCTGCTGGCGGCACCATACCCCCATATGGCGGCACCATACTTACTTTTGTACACGGTGTTAAGCAGAGATCTGAGCCCATTTTTTTGCATGTAGCTGTCCAGTTTTGCCAGCACCATTTGTTAAAGAGGCTTTCCTTGTTTTACTTCATATTTCTTGCTCTCTTGTCAAAGGTCAGATGGTCATATGTTTGGGGGGGAGATGTCCATATATTCAACCCTGTTCCATTGGTCTGCAGCTCTGCCTTTGTTCCAGTACCATGCTGTTTTAAGTATTGCCGCTTTGTAGTAGAGTTTGAAGTTAGGGGGGTTGATTCCTCCCATTTTCTTTAGCCCAAGAATTGCTTTAGCTATTCGTGGGGGCTTATTGTTCCTTACGAATTTCAGGAGTGTTTGCTCCATCTCTTTGAAGAATGTCATGGGTACCATTATAGGGATTATATTGAATTTGTACAATGTAGAGCAGTGTTTCTAAACTTTTCCACTTGTGACTCTTTTTCACCCGAGAAATTCCACCTGAGAAATTCCACTGGTGATGGAAGCATGCTTGAGTTTATTGCCCAGGTGATTTTAAATTAATTTTGGTTGTTAAATGTTTAGAAACTTTATTGTTGCCATACTTATTTATGATGGCATATGAGGTTGTGATCCATGGTTTAAGAAGCTAGGCTCTGGGTGATCTATTTAACCAGGAGTGCTATTTCTAATGGCCTAAAATGTCTGTATTTGTTTTTCCCTCAGAAGAAAGATGAAAACACTCTTAATATGTATGTGTGTCAACTTATTTTGTCTTTCTCTGTTATGTGTGACTAGAAAAAAATCATACTACTGAACTGAACTTAAAACTAAATATATCAGGTAGTACACAGTATTAGTCAAAGTTTTACTGTCTTTTCATCTCTGTATTCTGAAACCAAATTCGAATTTTAAAGTTTCCTAAATTTTAAATTAATTTTATCTGTATTTTATTTACTCATTTATTTCACATAGTTTTTGGTGCCAGGGATTGAACCCCTGGGCCTCTTTCACATGAAACTTATTCTCTCCCACTGAGCCCCCTTCCTGGCCCCAGTACTTGTGCTTTAAAGAAAATAGATATATTCTAGCATATAATAGAAGGCAATCAAATTTTCATATTATGAATAAGTACTGAATACTTGGACATATAACAGCTTTCATCTGAAAATATTTTCTTGAATTTGATTAATGCTAATGTACAATGGCATGAATTTTTCTATGTAATATAGTTAACTACATATACAAAAATGTAAAGTTGGTGTTTTGTAGCATACATTCATAATTATAGTAATGTGGGAAATTTTCATATAACAGACTTTTGTATGACTCATGGCTTGTTAAGTTCTATCAATAGTGGAAAAAAAAGTTTGCATAGAAGGGAAAAGTGAAACATAGGTCTTTATTCCGCCAAAATTATTGCTGCTTTTAGTGTTTCTCAGTGTTATGTACTCATTTAATTTTTGCATTTATTACTGTGAGTAGTTAACTGTGAATAGTTAAGAAAATGTTTCCTTTCCTTTCCTAGTACCTAATATTTGTGATTGTAGATGTAGACAGTACTCAGTAGCAGTTTTTTGTTTTTACTACAGTTTCTTTATGGCCTACCAGCAGTTCTTGGCAACTGAACTTGTGGTTCCTTTCTCAGGCCTGATGATGTGGTGCTGTTTGGGCTCTGATGAGGAAATGGGAGTTTTGTGTGTCAAACCTGATGGTGCTCAGTGACCTCAGGGTCTATAGTTTTATGTTCAGGGTATTGTGCATGTGACACAAGGTTCAAACCAGTCTGTAGTGTTCGGTACAGCCTTAGCTGCACTGTTATCTGTCTGGGACCTAGCCACTTGTTTTCTAAGTGTGTATACTCGAATAATGCTAAGCATTTCAGAATTTTGAGACTCCGAGAAGTAACTATTTGGGAAGACTTTAATATTCTTTAATAATATAACTAGATATATTTAAATAAAACTGTTAGGCCATAAGTAGCTTGAAAATAAGAATATGATTTTGATGACACTCAGAATTTTCTTTCCCCTTATAGTTTCTCAAGCAAGACCTCCTCCAAATCAGAAGAAAGGTGAGGTTATGCCTAATTATATAACTAATTTAAAAAAGTAAAGATGAAGAGGGGAGGGGTGGAAAAAAAGTCAAGATGAATAAGCTAGATTAAAAAACAAGGACTCTTATTTATATATCCCTAACATAGGTGCTTGGTATACATTTTAATTAGTAATACTGAGTTTGCTGATTATATATATTTTGAGTATCACTGCTGATTTAAAATATTTCTTGGCTTAAGTGAGTTGACAATTTAAAAAATTGAACTTTTTAGGTGTGAAATAGGGTATGAATCCTTTTAATAGTAATGTATTGATGCCTTTAAAACTTTGTTTATTTAGGCTCTCGAACACCCATTATCATAATTCCTGCAGCTACCACCTCTTTAATAACCATGCTTAATGCAAAGGACCTTCTGCAAGACCTGAAGTAAGTCATTTGTTAAATGATTCTTTCATGGGGCAATGGTGGCAGCATTGCAAACTAGAGTTCTTTTTTTCTTTTAAAAAATTTATTGAATCACCATGACCCACAAAGTTATAAAGTTGTTCAGTGATTGAATTTCAGTGGTTTAGTATTTGAGCACCCGCCCCTTTACCAGTGTCCACTTTTCCTCCTCCAACTTCCAATTTTCCCAATCACCTCTTTGAGTCCACCCCTATAAGCAGGCCCTCAATAATTTTCCATTGCTTGTCATAAATAATTTGCTAAAAGGATGATCAAAAAAATGTTTCCTTAGAAGAAAATTAGTGAAATTGTTGTATTTCACCAGGGAGCCAATAAACCCTTGATAGAGATCACTAAGATTGTTACAGGCTAAGCCTTCTGTGTTAATTGAGATTGGTTGCTTTCTACATTATATCCAATCCAATCTGGTATGCCACTCCTGGTTTATCAGTGTTACAGAGTTTGAGCTATCATGTGGACAAAATGGTGGCTGCTCACTGTAGGGTGTCCCTTTTTTTTTTTTTTTTTTTTTTTGCTCTTTGGGTCACACCTGGCGATGCACAGGGGTTATTCTTCACTCTGCACTCAGGAATTAACTCCAGTCAGTGCTCAGGGGACCATATGGGATGCTGGGAATTGAACCCAGGTTGGCCGTGTGCAAGGCAAACACTTTACCTGCTGTGCTATCGCTCCAGCCCCGGGTGTCCAAAATTTTTAATGGCATGAGACAGTTGGAGTTAAAATTTTTAACTGACTGGTGACTTTGGGACAGCGACTGCCAGGCTTCTGAAAGTATAGGAAGTTGGGGGAATGTAGTCTACCTCCAAGACTGTGAAAGCTGGAGATTTCAGTTACAAAACCCACATACCTGAGTTTTTCAACAAATTAATAATTTCTCAGTGAGGCTCATCGAGCAGTGGGGTCCAGCTGGGATCATGGCAACGATTATGAAGTGTGGAGGGTTTGGGCAGGTGAGGGGGCCCCCCTTCCATGTATTCCTGGGATTACTCAGCCTTGTACAGGATTGAGGAGAAATTCTGTCACTTGTTAATCTCTTTTGAGGTTTATTTCTGAGTCTCTGGATCATGAGTCTCTGGATTGTGGCTGGTGAAACAATTTACATGGTGCATTGAGGTGGTTTGTGGGAGTGCTATTTATAACTCCTAAATATCTCCTTAAATGGTTACAAAACATAGAAATTTTTTTAAATGTTACATTTTGTATTTTTTTGTTCTCAGTGTCTTTAATATATGTATTAATAGTCTTATACTTAAATATTATTTTATAGTAGTAGATAATACAATACCTAGAAATCACAAGTCAGTTTTATTATCTCTTTTTGTAACCTTACTAGAGAGAACCCAAACACACCTCATTCTTTGAATAGACCATGCCTATTTTTTCTTCTTACTCTAAAATACTCTCTTCATAGTTTAACACCTCATTGCAACTGACATCTCCCCTACAGTTTGAGTCAGCTGGAGGCTTTACTTTGTAATTAATGCATAATTGAAACCTCCTCCATGCAATTATAGTACTGGCTGTAACCCATAGCTCATGTTGGCATAGATTTTATTTAGTTTCATGGAAAATTGAGTATTCTTCAATTTTCAGTCCTCCAATAAAAAAAATAATCTTTATTTTATTTTTAATATTAACCTTTCATGCCTAAATAGGAAAATTAGGACTAGAATATAAGCATGATCTTGAGAGAAATTTTAGTAAAACATTATATAAATAAAGCAGATGACTTAAATTCTGGTCATCCATGATTGTCTCACCTTTGGGCAGAGTTGTCAAGAGGGGAGATTATGTGGAGAGTGCTCTGAGATGCACAGGATGGGTACCCTTGTACAGTCAAATGCTGTATAGCATATGCATAGGAAGAAACTGCTTTTTTATATTCCCTGCCACAAGCAGTCTAAAATGATTCAACCTTTTTGGATAACTTTAGGAGTTTCCTTTCTGTCTTTCCCTACTCCCATCACATATACTTTGAGAAGGCAGAGATTATGTCTCACATGATGTCAGTAAGGATAATACTTTTAGGGGGGGTTGCGTCCTTATAGTAGAATAATTACCAACAATGTATGTGTGTTTAAAATATAAAATTCTTAATTAGATGTCAGTATTTGGTAATTTTTAATGAAACTCCTTAAGAAATAAAATAATTACCTGAGGGGATTTTTTTTAAAGTAATAAAGTTTAATTTATCATGTGAAATGAATGTGAATATATCTCAAAATGTGGAGTTCAGTATTACCGCAATCGGCATGTGATAAGAATTTAAATTATTATAAAGTCAGTATGTCTATGATGAATGCAGTAGGTGGTTTTGGGCACTTTAAAAATACGCAGCAAAGCATAAGCTTCTGTGGGTTTCCTTTCCTCTTCTATCTTTTCTTAAGTTCAGAACTAGAAAATTCTGAAATTTTCTAGTTAGACTCAGTGCACTGATTGTTCTCCCAATTAATTTTAGGGGCCAGACCATAGCTAATATAGTAGACTATACTTTAGAAGTATATGTATTTCAGAAATGAAAAATGTTTTTAAAGGCCTTGTGAGCTGGGGTGCTGATCAACCCCACAAGGCGGACACAGAGCACTATATTTGGTAGTGGTTCTACAAGATAGCTAAGTTGTTTTTGAGAGTATCTGTTGATGGTACAGTAGAAGATTGAGTCATGTAGGGTCAGTCTGCTAGTGTTGCAGTATTTACTAAACCAGCCAACATACACTGACTTAATTTTCTTCTTTATAATGTGAGGAGCAATGCTAATGTTGCTGAGGCATGAACATAAGCATGAAAAGGAATGTTTGTGAAGCTCCTACACAGGCCAAATTGCCTGATCTGGAAAAAGCTTACTACCTTTTTCTTCTCTCTTAGTGATGTGGTGTCAGAACCATATCATCTTCATTTCAAGTGAGTCACCTTTTGACTTACTGTAAAATTTCTCTCTGGTAGCATATGAGAAATCAAGGATTAGTGTTGTCTTTAATGTAACTTTAGAGAATAGTAAGTCTGGAATGAATATAAATTATGCCTACAAAGGAAGGAACTGTATTTTGCTCTGATCTAACTGCATAACTGTTTTATTTTTTTAAATGAGGGACCAGGGAGTTTAAAAAGCATAGGAGTAATGTATGGTGTGCCTTGCATGCACCTGCTGTACTTAATCCCCAACACCATTTGACCTCACAAAATCACCGGACATAGCCCTAGAGGCCCCCAGCGTCCTTGTGAGACCCTGGTGGTCCTTGGCACCCGGACCTTAGAGCAGCACCACATCTTCGGTCCCAAGCACTGAACTGGTCTTGTTGGCTGAGTATCTTGAGTGGCCCTTGGGCCCCTGGACACCCCTTTGGAGGGCCCCTTCCCCTCCAAATAGGTTTTTTGGTTCAGAACGATCAGTGATTTTAAATTACTTCACAACATATTTTCCCCATATGCATCACATTAAATACATTTGCTCTTTTCATTCCTCTTTCTTTCAAAGATTTGTCCCATCAGATGAAAAGAAGAAACAAGGCTGCCAGCGAGAAAATGAAACTCTAATACAGAGAAGAAAAGATCAGATGCAGCCAGGGGGTACTGCCCTTAGTGTCACTGTTCCATACAGAGTAGTGGACCAGCCCCTGAAACTTATGCCCCAAGACTGGTAAGATGTCTGTTAACATAATTATTTTTTTCCATAATGGTTAACTATTGAATTTTACATCGATTTCTAAATAGAATACATTGGGAAATCTGCATTGACAATCTAAGTTTATCATCAGTGAAACTATGGTTTGAACCTAACAAAATATTAGATATCAAAATAATTTTATTTACAAGAAATACTGTTTTCTGGGAAATAAGTAAAAATTCTTTCCACCTCTCCTTTTGATCTGGATCCATTTATAGAGTAAAACTTAGAAGTAGACTTTTTTGAGAGCCCATGTTTAGAGTTTTGTTTCTCAGAATTAAAATTTTTCTGGTATTAAATGATAGAGTATTGTTATTGTCATTGTAAGGAGATATTTTTTTGTCCTTTATTTGTCCTCCCCACAACCCTTTCACGTGCCCCCCCTCCCCCTCGGAAATAATTTAATGGAGGTAATAATATCACTGTGCTTTTCATTTTGCTGTAAAATAAGTTTTTTTTTTAATGATACAGACTGCAAATTTTGATGCATTAGTCTTTTAGACCATAGGAAGTCAAGCCACTGAGAATTGTAAGGTTTAAAATGTTAGAAATGCTTGAATAATAAAAGATTTCTGTATTATGTTCTAAAGGATATACCATAAAGGAAAAATAATTTTTTACTGTTTACCTCAACATTAGTTATCAGCAGGGTAAATTTTAAGTTTGTGTTTTTTTTCTCATTGCTTTGCTGTTTGCTTTTATTTGTAAGGTACATCCTGGTTTTATGTTTTGATTGCTTTAGAGTCTTCCATCTAATGCAGTGCTTCTCAAAATGTGGTCTGTGACCCTCTGGGCATTTCCAGTGGGAATGGAATTACAAATTATAAGCACTGTAGCACTGTTACTGTCGTCCCATTGTTCATCGATATGCTCAAGCGGGCACCAGTAATGTCTCTTATTGTGAGACTTGTTACTGTTTTTGGCATATTGAATATGCCACGGGGAGTTTGCCAGGCTCTGCCGTGCGGGCAGGATACTCTCGGTAGCTTGCCAGGCTCTCCAAGAGGGACAGAGGAATCAAACCCAGGTTGGCCACGTGTAAGGCAAACGCCCTACTCTCTGTGCTATTGCTCTAGCCCCTTATTAATAATTCTTAATGATGTTAAAATTTTGTTCCCATCTTTAGTTTATGGCAGGTGTAACTTGTAATTTCTCCTTAATTAAAAATTTTGTAAACAAGGAATTATAAAGAACCTATAAGAGAACTATTCCTAGGAGAATGAAATTGAAAAGTTAGAAAACATACTGCTTAAAAAAAAATCTTTCAGGTTGACTAAAATCACACTAAATAGTGAGAACGTTTAAAAAATATAAATGAATTTGTGTTCAGATTACTTTTCAAACATCAGAATGAAGTGTTCATAATCTCGAGACATGAACTAGTGTAATTTAATATTTCATTAAAATCATCTATCTCTTTTAAAATGAACTTTTTAATAGATCAACAACTATTCCTTATTGCATTGAAAAAAGCGGGCCTTATTCTCAAAAGGCAGAGATAAAGGATTGCATATAAGTATTATGTGCATATCAATATATTTGAAAAAAATGGATGCACAAAAGCCAGGCTGACTGGGGGGAGCCTAGCAGCCATTAGTGTATCGGATAGTAATGTTGTCAAGTCTTGCTGATCTGCTTTGCTCACCTCATAGAAGTGTTGACCGGAGTAAGTATCACATGAATGATTATGAGACTTCCTTCAAGACTTACAGTAAGTAGCTAAAACTCATGATTGAGAGATTCTCTCTCTTTCCTAATAGGGACCGGGTTGTAGCAGTGTTCGTGCAAGGTCCTGCATGGCAGTTCAAAGGTTGGCCATGGCTTTTGCCTGATGGATCACCAGTGGACATTTTTGCTAAAAGTGAGATTCTCCTTGTTTAATTTAGGGGTAGCGCTGGAATGGGTTTGGGAGAAGGGCCTACTTCCAGCATTACTTTGCTTGGTGGTGATGCTGGAGTTCATCAGGTAGGGCAGGAGGGAGAGAGAGCTTGGGGTGGTCACCACATACAGTGCATGCGTTCCACCCTTTGGATATCCATCCCCTTTGGTACATTGTCCTTATCCTCGCTATGTCCAGTATAGAAATGTTGTTAAAAGATAATTATGATTGCGCAAATATCAAGAAAGGATTTCCTGTTAAATAACAGTTTAAATTTTAGATGCTTGTGAAATTACTGTAGAGGCTCTCTTGAAGACCATTGATGTGTCTTTGTACTTTGATCTATAACTGAATATTCGCTTTCCACCAACATTAATAATTTCTTGGGTTGTTTAAAAATCAGTGTCTCTTGTCCATGTAGTTTTATTAAAATTGATCTCCAGTTTTTAAGTGGATACACTTTTAGAAGTAATGTGTATTTGAACTTCAAGTGCTGTGTGACTTTTGCCATTATTCTCATTGTCATTACCTGAAATGGTTGTCATATGATTGGTATTTTCTTTTTATTCAGGTCATAGCTCAGGCATAGCTCTTGTCTTTTAGAGAATCCATCTCTGTCTTGGAAATAGTATTCTTTCTCTCAGTTACTTTTTAAATCTGTTGTATTTATTTCCTAGAAGCACTTACTTTGCTAGAGCTTTTTTATTTTCTTTTTTAACTATTTTTAATTTTACTCATTTTTGATGCTGAGCACTCAGTGTGCTCAGGGCTTACTCCTGACTCCGTGTTCAGGGATCAAACCTGAGTCAGCTGTGTGCAAGGCAAGCACTTTACAAGTGCCACCGTACTATCTCTGCATCTCTCCTGCCCTGTCATTTGTCTTTAAATATTTATTGTAAGTCGTCTTGGTCTAGAATTCAAGTTCTATAATTGGAGCAACCTTATCTGTTTTTGCATCATCAACACAAACCTAAACAGAATTTTTCAGTATATAATTATTGGATGGGGCTGGAGCCATAGCACAGCGGATAGTGCATCTGCCTTGCAGGCAGCCAACATGGCCGACCCGAGTTCGATTCCTCTGCCCCTCTCGGAGAGCCCGGCAAGCTACCAGGAGTATCTCGCCCGCACGGCAGGGCCTGGCAAGCTCCCCGTGACGTATTCAATATGCCAGACACAGTAACAACAAGTCTCACGATTGGAGACGTTACTGGACCCCCTCGAGAAAATTGATGATCAACGGGAGGACAGTGATAATTATTGGATGAATAGAATTTATGCAATTTTTGTCTTTAACCATTTATTGTCATATATTGAGATACTCAAAATAGGTGAATTCAGATTAGTGTTTTCCAAAATGGGAGGAGATACTGTCCTACCTCCCCTGCAAGATATGGAACGAGGAGGCCCACTGGAACCAACTCAGTGGGCAGTAGTAGTAACCTCTAGTGCAACTGGGGACATTTTCAGTTTATTTTCTAAAGAAGGAAGATTTCCAGAGTAATTGAAGGGATTCTTTTTTTTTTTTTTTTAATGAGGTGATTGTTCAAGGAAGTTTGGGAACCTCTGATTAAGTTGTTTATTTGCATTTAGGATATTTTGATATCTATTTTGAGTACAAATTAATGACAGTAAAATCACTTTTTTAAAAAAAAAAAGAATTCTTGGGGCCCAGGGGATAGTACAAAGGTGGGTCGCTTAATTTGCATGCAAGCAACTTGGGTTTGATCCCTGGCATCTCATATGGCCCTCTGAGCATCTCCAGGAGTAACCCCTAGGCATCAATGGGTATGACCCCCCCCCCCAAAAAAATAAAAACCACTCATGAAATCCATGTATTTATTACAAATGATAACTTTCAGTAGCTATGAATTGGGATTGTGCTAATATGATTTTTTGGGTAGCAATCTTATTTTGTGTCATATCTTCATTCTCCAGTTTAGAAACTGCCCAGATTTGAAAAATCCAATCTGTTGTTACTTTACCGTCTTGTATTTTTAATATTTAAAAGAAAATTATTTTGTTGTCAAGTTAAACTCATGGCTTGTACTCTGTGGGCTACGTACAGGGCCAAGGACCCTGGCCTCCATTTCTGGTGATACTTGGTCCAGGTGTTCTGCATTTTCTTATTTTAATGAATCTAATACAGCTTTTATTGTAGCATTTAATGTTATTTCTGAAAATTGAGTAATGCACAAAATGATGCTAGTTAATGCACATAGAGAAAAATGAGAATTTTAATGATAGTAAAGTGTCACTAAGGTGAATATACATTTTTAATTTTTTTATGTTCATTATGCCAGCCTTATTGAATACTATTTTGATACAGGTGTGGTTATCTTCAATAATCTGTCATTCTTCTAATTAGTATTATTCAGATTGTTAGCCTTATGAAATTTACCTAAGAACTTCAGACCTATAGTCATTATTAAAATGGTTTTTTATGAATTATTCCTTCTATTCAGCCTTAATTTGTCAGAATTTAAAGTAAAAGTTCTCTTGATCCTTCTATCTTCCAACAAATGAACAGAAACACTTTCCCAAAACACTTTTCACTTCTATCTTCTCTTTTGTTTATATCTAAACTTTTGTAAAGGTCTGTACTAAACCACTCTATTTAATTCTGTCCACTATAGACTTGTTTTTCACTAAATTGTTTCCACAAAACCCACCATTACCTCAGATACTGAATACTTTTTGTGTGCGTTGCGATTCATGTGATCCATTTTCTTCCTCTAAAAATGTTCTTTTAAGGGTTCTTGAATTCTCTGGCTACTTTTCTACTGGTCTTCACATAGATGTTTATGTTCCCATTTCTCCTCCCAATTATAAATAGTTCCTCAAGGAGATCTGATAGCTTTTTTGGTGCCTTGTTCTAGAAGTTATGCTTCTGACTTGATCATCTGGACCTACATATGTCACTGATTACCCTTTCTGAACTCACTTTACTACATCCAACTTAGCAGGTAGCAAATACAGAAGTCTTATGCTCTTTACACCTTTAATTAACCTTGATTAAATTTTTAAATAATTTACTTGGGTCAGAAAATTAGAAACAACTCTTTGAGTTAGATCTCTTAGCTTTCAGTAAGTCTCATTGCTTCCACTCTTCTTCCAGCTTTCTGTCCTGTTCCCCTGTAACATACATCAAAAATGAACATATGTATTTGACCTAGACGGAAATGGAGGGGATATATATATGTGTATATGTGTGTATATATATATATGGGAATGTTTTTGATGAAAATACAAAATTATATAAATTTGCCTGATCTTTAAAAGAAATACAAGAAATTTGTTTATAATTGCTGCACTGGGTCATTATGATAGGCCTCCATATGTCTTCAGTGACTAGTATATATAAATCCTCAGTGTTGAAATGAGTGCTTTTGAGACAGTCACTGTGAAAGATAACTTTGGTTATATATTGCTTTGGTTGATGAAAAAAGCTGGTGATTGGTTTTTATTTTCCTGGTTTATATCTTGATTATTTTCTTTATTTAATTAAAATACTGCTTAACTTTTTGTTATAGTTTGAATAAAAGTCATTTCTCCCCTGTGTAGTTAAAGCCTTCCATCTCAAATATGATGAAGTTCGTCTAGACCCAAATGTTCAGAAATGGGATGTAACAGTATTGGAACTCAGCTATCACAAACGTCATTTGGATAGACCAGTTTTCCTACGGTTCTGGGAAACGTTGGATAGGTAATTTTGATCCTAAAATGTACTTTTTTTTTAATTACAGTGATGTTACAATTAAAAATTTAAGAGTTTTAATTTCTTAAAATGAACTTCATTTCTCAATTTTCTTTTCTAAACATCATCTAATATGATGCTCATCAACACTGGACAGTTAATGAATATCTTTTGTATATTGACATGCAATATGAAGAAAGGCCCTACAACTTAGTGGAAAGGTCATTTGTTCTGAATGAGGAGACCTAAATTGCTAGTCTTAAATTTGTGATCTTAATTCTGCTGAACTGCATGACCTTTCTAAACCTTTTTTTCTTTCTAGTCAAAAAGAGCTTGGATTATGTGATCCCTGTATTTTTGCCAGCAGCTGATGTCTAATGCTGTGTTTGAATTATGGGTAGCTTTGTAATAGGAATGAAGTTTTTAAATTGTTTTTAGTTTCAGATTTTAAAACTAGTATAAATATAGGGGTCTTAAAGCCTTTCATAATAGACATTTTGTCGTTGGAAAATCTTGAGAACAGCATATGAACAGAAGGAACCCAGATGTATCTTTTTAAGACTTTTTTGACTTAACAAGAGGTGCTCAGGATTAAGTGGAGTGGGGAGGGGCCTCTCCCTGCTCTTCTCGGCCTGACCTTTACTTTGATACTGGGATCTGAAGATGCAGTGCTGTTTGGGCCTGTCAAGGGGTACTCTATGCCATTTGTTACTGGAGATTCCGTCTAGGCTCTAGCACATCAGCCTGTGCTACCTTCCTGACTCCTGAATCTTCTGTTCTCATTCATGTTATGTTTTAAAAATTTTTAATTTTCTTGGTAGAAATCTGAATAAAGCTGTGAGTTTCCTCAAAGTCATGACTGATTGAATATCTCAGTGGTTTTAATTGACAGTGTATATAAGAGGAACCATTTGGGTTTTCAGAGCCCAAGCGGCAAAGTAATAAAACAACTGTTTCTTCTAACTTCATAAAAGTCCAAAAGTTACAAGTTACAGTTTCTCTTTCTTATTTTAAATGAACAACACAACCATATCCACTGTTGATTTAAAAATGTTTTAAAGTCTACTTATTTTTATATGTACTATTCTCCAATGAATATGACCTATTATTATTTTTCAGGTACATGGTAAAGCATAAATCCCACTTGAGATTCTGAATTACTTAGTTTTCCTTTATCTGGAAATCTGGATTAAGAAGCATGGATGTACCTTGATACAAAGACTGAGACTCAAGCTTTATGAATTTATCAAGAACTTACAAATGAAGAAGGTCACAGATTGATCTTTTATAAGACCTTATTTGATGCTCTATGCTTCAACAGGATGATGCCTGTCGTCCACATAAGCATACTTTTTTGGCTTACAACTATTTTTTTAATATTAGCCTTCTAGTCTGTAATGAAAATTGTATATTTTGATAGAAGTTTTTTCTCCATTGGTTAAGTTAGCATTACTTAAAATTTGTTCTTTAGAAAATAAATGCAGGTTATAAATGTGTGTATATTTAGAGGTTATAAGGCTCTCTAAGCCATCTTGCTTCTGATTTTTCATTGCTCTATAATTCCTTTATTGAAAATATTGTTATGAATGGTATTAAATTTTAATTCTTGAACTTCCAAAACCAAGCTAAGGGATGTGACTATTTTGAGTGATTCAAAATGTCTACCTGTATGTATACTGTATACTTGCTCTTTATTTAAAAAGGAATAATGAAAAATCAAGGACAATTCTTCACTTTTGGTTGAAGTATTCAGCCCTTTCAAGACTTCTTATAAGGAATACATTTAATGAATGTACATTCTTCTCACTGACTTTGGTGATTTTAAAAACTTAGAATAATATATTTCTATCTGTGATATACCTTTCCACTTGAAAATTTCAAAACACAGATTAAAGACTGAATAGGCTATAATACTTTTTATTTTTGGGAGCCAGAATATGATTTGGGAGAAGGAAATGTATTACTCCTATTGATGTGTGACTTAACTTTATGTTTTCTCAGAAGTTTTCCTTTGAATCTTCCTTTATGTGGTGTAGAATTTTGAGTCTTCTGTTTCCAGGCATGTTGGTCTTGGAGTTCTTATCTTCCATCATCCCTAAATATTGATAAATTCTCCCAGACACCAAAGAGCATTTGCATAATTTAGTGTCTGAACAGAAACAAGATAAAAACACTGGTTATTTTTATGTGCATATGCAATGTTGCAGTGTCATATATAAAACCTATATTTTAACTTAGTAAAATATTTTACTATGTGTCTACTTTAGACAGAGTGTTGCATCCAAGGTACAGTGAATGAATAAGCATTTTTTCTTGAGTTTTTATTTCACTTTTAATTAAATATGAGCCCTTTTTTACTCTTTCCTTGAAAGATTTTTGCCATTGGAATTGTTGCTAATCATTTGTCATGTACTTTTCTCCATTTTTCCTGCCCTCAGTGGTATTTCTTCAGTTTACATACTTTTTGGTAAAGATGTAACTTCTTTTTATGTGACGCTGACATTACCTGGCCTCGTTTTTAGATTTACTACTCTTATGAAAATGAGAAGCACTTAACTATTTATTTTTAAAGTCACCACCAAAGTCTGTACCAGTAGTGGAGAACAAAAAAAGTATTCATGGAATTCACTAGGTTTATTTCAGAAGTAAAGCAGTCAGCATTTTAAATAACTAGGTTTTAGGATATTTATAAACAGATTTTCCCTTTAGTGCATCCTTTCTTGAAAATAAAACTCAAATCTGTTCACATTAGAATTTTTCAGCATATAAATGTTTTCCAGGTAAATTATGTGTTGTGTAAAACATTCTCCATGATGAAATAGTCAAGGACTAGAATCTGTAATATTTTAATGTAAGATTATTTGTTAAGACTACTACAAGTGGACATGAACTACCTTTCTATAAATATTTTTAGTATTTATACTTACGTCATGTATGAAATTTACTCAGAGTGTAGTTAAAATTGGAAACATCTACTTTAAACAGGGTTTATTTTTCTATCTTGAATTTGCCTTACCTATATTCAGAGACTTCTGGAAATAACAAAGAATCATTACGAAAAGTACAAATATGCTATGTCTTATATTTTAAAATCAAACTCTCGGTGTTTAATACTTTTTTTTAAAAAATTTGGCAGTTAACTCCTGTATTAAGTTTGTGTAATTAATTTTACAATTATTCTGGGGAAAAAAATGAGACCAAAAAATGTTTCAGCCAATAACTCTTAGTTCTCTCATGACTCCAAGTTCTGCCTGACTCCAAGCCCACTCACAGTGCCTTGCACATAGTAGGCTGTCAGGATATAGTTACAGGCATGAATGAATAATGTGTATGCAGTGAAAATGATTTATTTCTTTGATGGTTTTGGAGTATGAAAGTACAGATAGAATTAATAGGGAGTGAAGAAGTATAACCAAGTATTTTACTGGACATGAAGTATGCATTAGTAAATTGATTTGCTCATAAATTACCATTAACTTGAAGAACACCCTGATTTTTGTCCTATCAGTAAAGGAAAACTCCAGGTTTTTTTTGTTTTATTCATAGGCTACTTCCTGAGTCAGGTAACAATGCAAAGCCTGTAGACTTAATAAACAGCTCTCAAACTGAGAGTAATTTAGAAGCTTTCAAAAATACCCACGTCTGAATCTAGATTGTTTTAAATTGCCTGAGACAAGATCTGGTTATGATTTCTTTTTTAAGGTTCCAGGTAATTTTGTGTTTAGAAAGGAATAGGAATCACTGGTTTAATTTGCTATTGAAAACAATACCAGTATTAAATACTGTGTTTCTTCCCCCTACCCTCCAGCCCCAAATTTGTATGTGTGTGACCACCCTTTGCACTTGACCATCCCCATTATTGGTGGGATTGGCCTATAGTTCCACATGAAAAATTCATCTTATTTATTTAATATAGGAGTATTTTGCTGTTTAATATTTAAACAATGTTTAATATATTTCATTATAAACTAGTATTGTAGTTTATGGTTTGTTTCCCTTGTATCCATATCCATTACTAACTTTTTTTTAACAGCAGCATGACAAACTCCATACAGAAATAACTAATTCACAATGACGAAAATTTCATGATTTTTAAAGTAGAAGGATGTGAAGTATTAACTTATCTGCCATGCAGAATTAGACAATGGGAGTTTGCTGATGAAAGGAGGAGGCTTCCTTTTCCAATTGGTCTACACGGAAAAGTAAAAGTAAATTTTCATTTAAATTTCATTATCTAATAAACATTGAAGGAAATATTTTTCCTAAATAAAAGTTTTTGTGACTCCTAACAAAATTATAGTGATGACATTGTTCTTTATTGGATGGTGGGGAGGGGTAGTAAGTTGCCATATTCTTAATAATATATAGCAATTTCATCTTATTGGTGTTAATAGAAGTACTGATGTTAGGATATTCAGATGTGACCAGAAATAAAGAACCACTCTTCACATAACTATTATTTGAGTTTTAATTGTTCAACTAATTTATTTCTAAAATCCTTCAAGAAATAGAGTACACTTTATAGTGTTACAAAGACAGTTTAAAAAGAAAGCAAATATAATTAGTCTTAGATTATGTAACACTTTTTGCTATTTATTCTTTCAATACTTAGCTGGACATTCTAATCGTATACATTTTTTAAAAAATGGAATAACTGAATTTGAAATTTTGGAGTTCCGTACCTTTTATGTTCTCTCATACTCATTACCACATGGGCAGATAACATGTTTACCACTCCTTAAAAGGTAAAGGCCCTCCCGTTGATCGTCGATTTGCTCGAGCGGGCCCAGTAACGTCTCCATTGGAGACTTTGTTGTTACTGTGTCTGGCATATCGAATACTCTCGGTAGCTTGCGGGCTCTCCGAGAGGGGTGGAGGAATCGAACTCGGGTCGGCCATGTTGGCCGCTTTTAAGGCGAACGCCCTACCCGCTGTGCTATCGCTCCAGCCCTACCACTCCTTAGACTGGTATATAGTATTTATTAGTATATTAGGATTTTGTTATTATATTTTATTACTATACATTAAAATGTATGATGAAAAACTTATTTTAGTAAATAATAGGTAATATTTTCAGATAATCTACTTACTACAGTTTATGTGTGCTAGATAGTGTATAGAAATGAGAGCATTTGGAATAATAATGAGCATTGTGGTTTAGAATATGTGAACAAGAGTTCTTTCAGGTATACTAAGTTTTCAATTTGACAAACAATGGATTAAATATATCTCTTTTTCTGTTAATAAGTTAAATAATACAAAGAATCATAGTTTTTCACAAAGGTGCTTGCTGCTTGCTCTTGCTCCCAGTTTGGTTATGGTAAAAGTCCTATGTCCTTACTTTTTTAATAGAATTACAAGTCTGTCCTGGTAATTCACATTATCTTTATAGTTTGAGAATTCTGATTTTAACATTTTATAGTTTCAAAACAAACTGTACTCCCACATAATCAAACCATTAGCAGCAGCATCATATTGGTGGTACCAGTAATAATATGTGGATCTTCTGCAACAAAATGTCTTTTAATGAGGAGTTTAATGGGCCATCTTCAAATTTAATTTCCATTCAATTCATAATTACCCACTAAATATGTTTTTTACGCTGCTGTGCTATTCCTTTGATCATCTGCTTTTGGGTGAGTATGTGCATAACTAAAATAGATACAGCATGGGTTGCAAATGCTGTTGAAAGTTTTTAAGGCTCAGAGGTACTAGTATGTAAATAATAGCACATTGCCAAATATATTTTTAAAACCCATTTTCTAAAAGTATTTTCTTTTTGTCTTTAATCTTGTAATAAAAGGCCCTCCCGTTGATCGTCGATTTGCTCGAGCGGGCCCAGTAATGTCTCCATTGGAGACTTTGTTGTTACTGTGTCTGGCATATCGAATACTCTCGGTAGCTTGCCGGGCTCTCCGAGAGGGGCGGAGGAATCGAACTCGGGTCGGCCATGTTGGCCGCTTGTAAGGCGAACGCCCTACCCGCTGTGCTATCGCTCCAGCCCAATCTTGTAATAATCAACATTTATGGTGGATTAGGAGTATTTTTTCAGGTTTTCTTAAGTGACAGTAAATAGCTCTGTAGAAGGCTGTGTTGTTGAGATTAATAATTATTTGTAGACCTTTGGTGCCTACTTGCAATAATCAGAGAAATTTTTTTGCATTATAAAACTAATGTGAATTGGTTGGAGAACATATAAGCCAGAAGATATATGAGAACTTTTTCCAGTTTGGCAATGCGTGCCACAGACTTTGGACCCAAAATGTTGCTGCCCCAGTGCCGACAAATCTCGTCATATCTGTCGTTGTAGTTGGTCCTGATGGCTTCCACCAGCTTGGCCAGCGCTCCTTTGTCTTCCGAGTTGACCTTTCGAGTGAAAGCCATGATAGTGCAGGTCTTCCTGTGGACCAGGTGGCCCAGGCAGGCCTTGCCCTTGATGATGCAGTAGGGCACCCCCATCTTCTGGCACAGCACAGGCAGGAAGGCCACCAGCTCAATGGGGTCCACATATGAGAACTTTTTAAAATTGGATTTGAGTATTCAAATGGACTACTCTTTCCCCAGAAATTCCAGGTGAAACACTTTGGATTATACAACATTTCCTGTGGTAATGTACGCTCAGAATGGCCATAGGGAATTTAGTATCAAAAATAAAAACAATAGCTTTTCTCTTCAAAATCAAATATTTTTCCATTTTCCTTTTTATTGTTTTTGTTTTTGTGCCACATACGGTGCTCAGGACTTATTCCTGGCAGAGATTAGGGGACCCGTGTTGCCAGGGATTGAACCCATGTCTGCCACGTGCCAAGCAAGTGCCCTTATCTCTTCAACGCTTAAAATTTATCTTTAAAACAGGGTATCAAGTCCGTAATAAAGTTTATCACTATGATTAAAAAGTTTTATCAAGTCACTTTATCAGTTTTATCAAGTCAGTTACTAATAATTGGAGGTCAAATGTGCTTATGACTCATCAAGATATTTTAGCATAGTTGGCCATCATTTTTTCAAAAAATTTTTAAGAAAATGACTTCACTGCTTAGATCTTAATTGATAAAGCCACCTTGAATACAACAACTTAATAATGGGACTGAAAGGGTCAGTGAAGGGACAGAAATGTGAAAGCTACTGCAGTTCTTGATGGGGAATATATAGATAACACTTCCTTTAAAGTTATTTTACACAATAAATACTACACAGTCTTAAGAAGAGATGAAGTCATGCTGTTCACTGCAACCCAGATATCATGAGGGCATCGTACTAAGTGAAATAATCAGAGGGGAAAACCTTCCTAAATTATTTCACTTGTCTTTGGAATATAGAGAGACAAGACAGGGGAGTGGAAGATTTTAGTTAACAACAAATCCTTTGCCAAAGTAATTGAACTGAGTGCCAGATGGGTGAGTTGGGGTCAGAAACGGGAAGATGGAAGTAACCGTACATTGGTGGAGAGTCTGGGGGTGTCACTTGTATGGTGGTTTTGACTAGAACAGTTTTAAAGTGTTTTTATTTAGTTTTCCAAATGTGCCACTGACTACAAAACGAAAGTGAAGAAATAAAATTAGTATAGTTCAGTGCAGGTGATAGAGCAATTTGAGGAGAAATAAATCATGTGGGACTCAAGCAGTAAAAAAATACTGTAGGATTAATGCAATTCTTGAGTTTCTGGTCATGAATTTAAGGGAAAGCAGATAAGTTGTTATTTTGGTCCAATTTCACTTGAATCACCTGAGAAGGCTCTACACGTGCTGACTATTTGTTTTCCTACTAGCATGTTCTTTGATGTAGAGAAAATTGATTCTATTTACTTTGTTCGACATATTCCTTTGAGTGTGTGAATCAAAGAATCAAAACAAATCAAAGAATCAAGCAGACCAGGAAGTCGCTACAACAGGTGCCCCATCCTCGAAGGTTTGTCTTACACCCCTTGGTCAAAGTCCTGGCTCCTGGGCACAGTGCTCCTCTCTGTATGTGTGTACTTTTTTTTGAACACTGCATCCAGAAATGACCTTAACTATTCTCAATGGAGGCAAGAAAACCTCCCAGTACTGAATCTCACAAACATACCCAGATAAGTATTTTCTTTTCTCCTATTATAGAGTTGAATTTCCAATCCCTCGCCCTGGGACATTGTTCTTAACTTCTCCCATTTCTCTAACACATGACTTTATCCTGTTACCTTGAATCTAGTATCTCTACCCACATTCAAATGTTGCAGCGTCTTTCTGAGGGTGGTTTAGGAAGTTGCCTTCTGTCTAAGCCTTGGCCGTAACCATGGATTTAAGAAAAAGCTGTGTTCCTTAGAGTACACTACTGAATTGCTGTGGGCTTTGCTTTGTTCCATATCTTCCTTTGAATCTGTGAGGGAATATTTATTCAGAAATGAGTGGTGGGGAAGGAATTGCTAGTGGAGCTAAATGACTAATTTTGAGAAAGCACATGAGGAAATTCAATCAATGTAAAATAAACTTTCTAGACATTTAAACCCAACAGATTTAAAAGTAGAAAGAGAGACAAGTGACTATACTCCTGAGTATCAAAATGGTGTTTTGGGAGAGAAGTGTAGAAGCTAGTTGGATAGTAAAATTTAAAAGTGCAGCAAAACTATGGACCAATCATGATGGCCACTTAGTACCTTGTATTGCAAGCCGTAACACCTGAAAAGAGAAAGAGGGAATGTGCCTGCCACATAGGTGGGGGATGGGGGTTGGGAGGGATATTGGGAACATTGGTGGTGGAGAATGAGCAGTGGTGGAGGGATGAGTACTCAGTCATTATATGAAACATAATCATAGTGATTCATTAAAAACAAAACACACAGGTCAATATCAATTGAGGAAAAACAAAGATACAGCAAAAGTGAGGGCAGTTTTTAAAACTTATTAAAAAATATTCCCCTCAAATTTTATATAAGTATCACAGCCAACAATGCTGGAGGAGAGGGATAAATGGTGCTAGGAACCTCGTGTATGTATTATGTGCTCTGCCACTTGGACTATATTCCTGCCCCCAAATGACATCTTGAAGACAAATTTCAGATATTGAATGCAAATAGGTGCAGAACCATAAGAGAAATAAGGTGTGGGGGGTGGGGGGACAGGCACAGTTCAATCTAGAGGATACTTCCACTTGTCAGGAAGGATTCTATACAGTTTCTAACCACTCTGTGGGTAGGAAAGACTTGGAGATAAAAGTTAAAGTATTTGCCCATATGTCAACGTTGTGATTGAGTGAACTAAACTCAGGCATTTCCTCTTAGTCGGTGAAGATTGGTGAAAAGTGAATGAATATTTTTTGAAATCGCAAAAGTAAATGAGAAAATGCAGGAAAAAGGGGGGGGGGGGAGTGATCCAGCAGTTGTTGGGTTATGGTAGAGGCAGGATTCATTTGCATTCGTAGGGGTGGCCCAAGATATCTCAGTAATTTGAGAAACTGGCATTTGAGCAGTAATTTAAAGTAAACTAGGATACCATCTTCATCAATGTGGAGAAAACTCTAGAAGGTTAAAAAGTTCCTGAGGTACGGCTGGAGAGAGAGCATAGTGGGGTAGGGTGTTTGCCTTGCACATGGCCGACCCGGGTTCGATTCCCAGCATCCCATATGGTCCCCTGAGCAATGGCTGGAGTAATTCCTGAGCGCAGAGCCAGGAGTAACCCCTATGCAACACCAAGTGTGACCCAAAAAAAGGAAAAACAAAGTTCCTGAGGTAGGGCCAGATTGAGTGCAAAAGTCAAGGTGCTGGTCTTGCATGCAGGTGATCCTGCTTCAGTCCTGGTCCCCCAGGCCCCAGGAGCGGTGACTCCTGAGCACAACCAGGAAAAGCATTAGAGCACGGACATTGTAACCGATCCCTTCCAGGTAGTATCACGTCCGTTATCTCTGACAGACTCAGAGACTCTTCGCTAGAGATGAGTGTCAGAGGCAGGAGATTAAAATCTGTGAGGTTTTGTGCTCTGCTGTACTGAAAGACCTTGGACTGTTAGAAGCCACTGAGAATTTTTGAGCAAAAAAAGAAATGTAATTTTAGTTTTAAGTCACTTGACTGTTGAAGAATAGGCCTAGTAAGGACAGAAGCAAAGAGACCAGCCACTTAACTGTGGGAAGAGTTCCTTCTATAATAAAGAACAGTAAGGGATTAGAGCAATGCTTAATGTTCGATGAGGGCTCTAAAAATGGTCAGATCAGATGCAGAAATACTTTAAAAATAGTTTAATTGGATGTGGTAAGTAAAAAGTCAACAAGAGGGCTTTTTCCTGAATAACATGAAGGTTGGAATTTATTATAGTGGAAGGATCAGGTTTGGGGATGGTTAGCAGCCTAGCAGCTGAGGGCACCCAAGTTGAATTGAAAATATTGAGGTTGAGATGTTTATTAATCATTAGGGATGTGATAGGAGATGTATTCTTGAATTCCAGGGCAAATGGGAATTTTCAAAAATCAAGTATCCAGACTTTTAAAAATGACTTACAGTTGGGGCTGGAGTGATAGCACAACGCGTAGGGCTTTTGCCTTGCACGTGGCCGACCCGGGTTCAATTCCCAGCATCCCATATGGTACTCTGAGCACTGCCAGGGGTAATTCCTGAGTGCAGAGCCAGGAGTAACCCCTGTGCATCGCTGGGTGTGACCCAAAAAGCAAAAAAAAGAAAAAAAAAAAAGACAGCTAAGAATCTCCCAGAAAAAAATAATTTGTCTTAAGGATATATGTACAGATCCAAATTTCTTTTACAGATAATCTTATTTAAGGAAAATGCACCTAGAACCTTAAAGATTAGAAACAAGAGCTCATGTTGCAAGAGATACTTTATGTGTTTGCATAGGAAAGACTAGGAATACCAGGGATTCCTATACTCGGTAATATGCCTATACTCAGTAATAAGGCACGCACCAGGCATTGCAGTGATCTGGGTTTAATCCCTGGGATGGCACAAGTGGACATACCACTTGGAAAATCTCTAAGAAACTAAATATTAGACCAGGAGCAGAGCCTGGAACTGAAGGGCTGGGCAAGGAGTAATGGAGGAAAAAGTGCATTCTACATTTCTCATCCCCACTGAGAAAAATGACTTTGTGGATGATGGACAATGCTGCTTAAAACTAATCAGAAGTTACATATTTTTGACAAATGACTCTAAAACCCACTGAAAGACTTTGGAATATATTTTCTGTTACTAGGTTTGGAAGATTTTTTTTCCCAGCAGATCAGGAAGTTATTTCTGAGTTGTTACATTGTGAAGAAATAACTTTTTATAGTCTTTGTTTTTGTTTTTTCTTAGCTACCAAAGCCCAAAACAAAAACTCCCAATAAAAATTTTCAAAGTATTCTTGCCAGAGCACATTTACCCCACCTTCACCCCAAAGCAATTGCTTTCTCATTTACTGGTCACCTGACATTTATCATTTTTAACCTTGTAATTTAGCAAAGAGCTCACTTTAGGCTTAGACGAAAGGTCAACCCTGTCATCTTTCCTCAGGCTTCAGTTATTGCTGTTATCTTTGTGAATGTGTATTTTCTCAGGTTTTGTTTATGCTGCAGATTCATTTTGTAAAATATCTGTAAAGCTGTGTCTGCCTTGCTTAGTGCAAGAGGAAAAAACTTAAGGTCTAGTGACTCCATCTCTGCACGATACTCACATCAGCAGACCCAATTCACCCTTTATCAATATCCTCTGGTAGCCCTCTGGCCTGCTAGACTGCACTCTGGGGCCCCACAAATGGGGGTTCAATGCAAGGACCTGGGGGACTTTGTGCTTCTCTGGTGCTGAGGTGCCCGGATTACCCAGGCTACCCCAGCAATGCTGGGGGCCCCAGACCTGCACCCCTCCAAGCTTGGTGATTGGGACTACTGTGTTACTGGATCTCTACCCACTACTATTTCCTAGCTCCTCTGGGTCTTCTTAGCTATTAAAACAATTTAAATACAAATACCTTTTTTTCTTCCAGTACCTGAGTTATCTTTGCTGCAGGGGAGGGCCTGGAAACCTCTGAGATGAAATAAACTTTATTATTTTTAATTTTTATTTTTTTGCTTTTTGGGTCACACCTAGCAATGCACAGGGCTTACTCCTGGCTCTGCACTCAGTTGGTACTTGGGGGACCATATGGGATGCTGGGAATTGAACCCGGGTCTGCCACGTGCAAGCCCTACCTGCTGTGCTATCGCTCCAACCCCAAGTAATCTATAGGATATAGTGGTGCATGGATTAAGAGTCTTAGAACCCCGAGGTGAGGGTGGGGTGTGTGCTTGTTAAAATGCTGGTTCCAGACTGCTACTTCAGACTTACTGAGAGTGCTTTTGTGGGGAATAGCTGAGGAATCGGCATGGTTCTCTGAGAGTCAATGGTTTCTGAAAACTTCAAACCAGCTATCTTCTGTGTCATGGAGTTCGTTGCAGATATGCCGCTCGCAGTGCAGTCTCTTAGCGTGTCTTCCCCTTTCTCTGTCGTCTACCCTAGTAGGTGTTCCTTTCCTGACATGAAAAATGTGATCTTACTTTTCAAGACTCGGTTCATATTCACATCTTTGAAATTCACACGTGTCTGTATCAAGTAACGTGATTTTCTGATGTTTTTCTGCCCATAATCATTATAAGATATTTGGTGATACACTAATCGCTTGCTGTTGTTTATTAAGGGGAAAACATGAGATCAAACAATGCTTGTAAAACAAGTGCATTAGTGTACTGATTTAAGAGTGGAAAGCCAAATCTTAATTTCCTATATATAATTCACTGAAGAAGAAGTTTAAATCCATTTTTTTTTATTTTTTATTTTTTTTGCTTTTTGGGTCACACCCGGTGATGCACAGGGGTTACTCCTGGCTCATGCACTCAGGAATTATTCCTGGCAGTGCTCGGGGGACCATATGGGATGCTGGGAATCAAACCCAGGTCGGCCACGTGCAAGGCAAACGCCCTACCCACTGTGCTATCGCTCCAGCCCCTAAATCCACTTTTAAGAAGATTATTACAGAGATGATCTCTGAGGAGAGGCAGCAATAAAAATGAAATCTATTTTCTATAACCCACATATTTTAGATATTTTATGTAATTTATCAATTATTGACTAAGCAAAGGGATACTGATTTCTGATAGTTCACCTAAAATCCCTATTGCCCTCTGCTGTGCTGCCAAGGCACAAGTGCCCCCTTCCATTGCAGCCCTGCCCCTTTCTAAAACTGAGAGTGAACCATCCATCAGTTGACTGGCTCAGCTCCAAACCTGCCCTTTGCTTATTGAATCTGGACACTGTACAGGTCTCTTCCCAGCTATCTTGATGTTAGGTCTCATCCTAAGGAATAATGTAAGGGTTTAAGGAGAGGAAAGGGCTAGGCTGCATTGGACTGGCTCTCAGCAGATTGATGTGCGGACAGTCTAGGGGCTTGTGCCTCAAGAGCCTTTATAGATCAGCTGCAGCCTGCACTGCAAGTTCCCTGCAAGTTCCGCTCCTGACTCTGGAGGTACTCTTGTGAACCGCTGTGGCTTCTGGATACCCAAGTGCTCAGAATCATGCTGGGCTCTGAAGTTTAGGGACTTCAAATGTGTACAATATTAGAGTACTTGTAGAGATCATGGAACAGACTGCATGTCTCAGAATCATTTTTGCTGGATTCATACGTGAGTGCAGATGTGGCTTAGCACTTGGTTAACATGGGCAGATTTGGATTTAGTGCTTAGAGAAGCGAGCATCCTAAAAATAACGCATCTGAAAAATATTTTCAATGTTGTCACCGAAGTCCCCCTTTGGATCTTGAAAGAAATACAGTGCTTAAAATTTTTTATTTGGACATAAATGGCAATTTTTCAGAAAAGGTTTAAGTATTAAGACTCCCAACCCACCCCCCACTTACTCCCAATTCATGTTCCTGCCATTAAGAGAGTGAAGTGCATGAATATTGCCTGTACTTAGTGTGTCTCAGTTAAGGATGGGGTATTTCATTACAGAACTGCAGTATGATGTGACCACATTTTATTTTGAAACACCAATCCTTGTGTTCAGTCTGCCATCTACATTCTAGTTTTATCAATTGGCACAACACTATCCTTCTATGTAAAATATTTTGGCCCTTCTGTATCGGAACCAGTCAAGATCGCAAGCCAGTTTAGTTGTCATTACTCTACTGCTGAGCTGTGAAAGCGTTCCTCACTCAGTCTTTTGTGACACCAAAGGATATTTGAGAATGTCACATTTACTCATCTACAGGTGCACAATGGGCTGCGCCTCTCTTTGTGGTGATGCTCTGATCACTTGGTCAAGGTGTTCAATTTCTTTAGACCACTAGCATACTGAATTTTCTTGTATGCTTCTTTTTTTGGTAAGTTTATTTTTATTTATTTATTTTTCTTTTTGGGTCATGCCTGGCAATGTTCGGGGTTCACTCCTGGCTCTGCACTCACCTGTAGGTGCACGGGAGACCACTTAGGTTGCTGGGGATCAAACCAGGGTTGGCCGCATGCAAGGCAAATACCTTCCCCACTGTACTATTACTCCGCTCTCCTAGGTTTCTTAAGGAAATTGTGGGCATGTACCGTAGGAGCGCAGAAATGATGCCTCATTCATAATTTCCTCCACAGTTTAGCATGTATTTGCATTTCGTGCTTGAGCTGCTTCCCATGAGGATTATAAAGTACAGTTTTACAACTCCGGGGCTCTGGCTTGAGTACCAGTTGGAACTCAACATTCCACTAAGCTCCACTTCCTTCCATTTGTCACCTCCTACACTTAAATTCTTCATTATCAGTTTGTACTCCAGGCTTCCTATGTGATCATTAGACTTGGGATTTATTATTTCTTGGCACGGTAACTATATGGGGTACCAAGGATTGAACCTGCATCAGCCATGTGCAAGGCAAGCTTTCTGCCCACTCAGGCCCTGTCTCATGGTATTTTATTTTTTGGGGGGGGGGAATCACACCTGTCGATGCACAGGGTTATTTCTGGCTCTGCACTCAGGAATTTCTCCTGGCGGTGCTCAGGGGACCATTTGGGATGTTGGGAATCGAACCCAGGTCAGCCATGTGCAGGGCAAATGCCCTACCTGCTGTGCTATCGCTCCAGCCCAGTATTTTAAATTTTATTTTGTTTTCATTGTGTTGCCATTGGTTATTAATGGCATAATGTTTAACATTGATATATTTGTGAATTTTCTGTTTCTTATTTTTCTGTTGTTTTTAAATCTACCTAATATAATAGGAATCTTCCAGTTTTGTTTCACCATTCTTACGGATGTTTAATATGTTTTCAGTGATCTTAAATTTACTAAAACTTCTTTTTTGTGACTTAATATCTCATCTAACCTGAAGAATATTTCATGCACACTTGAGAAGAATGTCTTTTCTGTTGCTTTTGGATAAAATGTTCTATATATGTCTGTAAAGTCTACCTGGTAAAGCATGCATTTAAGGCCAATGTTTTGTTATTGATTTTCTGTCTGAATGATCTAGCCATTTATGAAAATGGTATATTTATGTGCCTACTATTATTGTATTGCTATCTGTTTTTCCTTTGGGATCGTTAATATTTGCTTTATATATTTAGGTGCTCCTGTGTTGGGTGTTTCCAAATGGGGTACCTTTTTGTTGAAAAGACCCTAGATCATCATCTAGGTGGCCATCTTGTCTCAACAGTTTTTGTCTTTTTTTTTCCCTTTTGGGTCACACCTGGCGATGCACAGGGGTTACTCCTGGCTCTGCACTCAGGAATTACCCCTGGCAGTGCTCAGGGGACCATATGGGATGCTGGGAATAAAACTCGGGTCAGCTGCGTGCAAGGCAAAAACCCTACTCGCTGTGCTATTGCTCCAGCCCCAACAGTTTTTGTCATAAAGTCTGAGCTGTTTGATATAAATAGAACTTTCCCAGTGGGTCACATATTTCTCATGGCTATTAGCTGGAGGCCTCATTTCTACCAGGTCTAGCTCCCTTTAGACTATTTACAGCAGGGCAATATGCTTCCTCCCAAGTGTGTGATCTAAGAAGGGAAGATAAAGTTAGTGTCTAAGTGTAAGTCATAGGAATTTAAAATAATTTTAAAAGAACGTAATCTTGGAAGTGGCAGATGAGATTGGTCATACCACTAATCCTGGGACTCCACAAGAAGATGGATACCAGGGAATTGGTTTACTGGGAGCTATCTGTCCACTGGAGTGTGGAAGGAGCTGCACAGAGGAAGCAGGGATATTTATCTGTGACAGCCAGCGGAGTCCATTCTGTGTACCCACCAACAGGATTCAAAAGATCCTGTCCAATACAAGATATTTTCTTAGTTTCCCTTGCTTATGTGAAATATATCCAACCTCTCGCCAGTCATCCCTGGCCCTATGCAACATAGGTATGATTGCCTAGTCAATGACCTGACTATGTGTTAAATATGTAATATCTTTGGTCTAATTTCACTGAACTCTTCTTTTGTCTTTCTATATTAATGTTCCCCTCTAGGATACCCTTTCCTCATCTTTGTATGAATATATCATACTAGTATAGTCTTTGAGATTTTCTTTTAAACTATATAAATATAATTAAATATTGAGGAATTTTGAAGTAAATCTCTATATTAAACATTGATATGTATATTGACTATAGGATACTTCGAGGATAGTATAGTGAGTATAGTAGAAGTAGCATTTTATAATTACATCAAATATTCAAATATCTCTTCTAGTTCTCTAGATGTGTTATCATGATAAATAGTTTGCTTGAAAATTAAAATGCTCAATAGTAGCACTGTTTGCACTGTCCTCCCATTGTTCATCGATTTGCTAAAGTGGGCACCAGTAACGTCTTACAACAAATTGTGAGGCTTGTTGTTACTGTTTTTGGCATATCGAATACATCACAGGTAGCTTGCCAGACTTTGCCATGTGGGCGAGATACTCTCGGCAGCTTGCCAGGCTCTCTGAAAGGAGTGGAGAAATCAAACCCCGGTCAGCCGTCTGCAAGGCAAACGCCCTACCCGCTATGCTATTGTTCTAGTAGTAAACACTAAATAAATTAATATATAACTGCTTAAAATTGGTAGACACATTTATAATTTCAAATATATTAAAGTAATACAATGAGTTTTGTTTTAACATGTTTATATTTAGATACATATGCATATACATATGTTTTGCTGTAGGTAAGTAATCTCTTCACAAAACTAAAACATTCATTTCCTAAACAGACACAGATGGATAATAAAAGGAATAACTTGATTTTAATAAGTTTGACATTTCTTAAACCTCATTATTATAGAATAAAATAAAATATATAAGAAAGGTTACTCTGAAATATATATATAGATAGATAGATAGATATATGTATATATATATATATATATATCTTCTTGGGTCACATCCGGCAATGCTCAGGGGTTACTCCTGGCTTTGCACTCAGGAATTACTCCTGGCAGTTGTTGGGGGACCATATGGGATGCTGGGAATCAAACCTGGGTTGGCCGTGTGCAAGGCAAATGCCCTACCCGCTGTACTATTGCTCCAGCCCCATTCTGGTATATTTTTTTCTGTTCTCAATTAACTTTCAAATAATAGCAGTCCTTCTTTGCAAAGCAATATTGTTACTGAAATGTTGTTAGAGTGATGCTTTCTGCATTTATTAAAATGCATTGTGGTATGTTGTAAAAAAAAAAAGATCCTGTCTACAGGCAGTTGGATCATTTATAGTGTTCTGAGTCAGGTCTAAGTTTCATATGGCTGATTGAGCTGCTTTCAGTTTCAGAATTCTTGTAGAGGTGAGGAGTTAGGCAAGCGTTGAATTATTCCTTTATTCCTGCCTCTCTTGATACCAAGACTTTAATATATTCATTCTGTTCCACTATGCTTATTGAATACTGGGGCTATAGACGTAATACATAAAAATGCCTTTGATCCTCCCCAAATTAAAATGTGGTCAACAAGAGAAAATTCTGCCATTCCTTTCACAGAAAAATAATTGAATTACAATGGAATAATGGTCAGCATTTTTATTTGCTCATGGTATATTTTTGACTCTTCTCTTGGAAAGGACACTGGAGCTTGGAGAAGACATTCAAGGTTTTATACTTACTTTATTTTAAAATAAATGGACAACAATTACTTTGCTCTTTAAACATACTGGCTCTTTTGATGGGCAAAGCACGTTGCTTACAAATTGTTCCTATTGGTGTGAGAGTCCTGAGAAGCCTCCCATCATCACCTACAATTTACTAAGTTCTCACTATTTCCTTAGCATGTTGAACAATAGTTTCTAGAATTAAGAAAATAGGGATTTTAATAAAGTTCCTGTTTGGGATACATCACTTCTGCTCTAGTTATGTTAAATAATACATAAAATGTACTGATGCTTGGACAATATGTTTAATATTTCATATAATTCTTATCTTTTATTCATATCAAAAACAAATAATTGAAATTTTAGTATTAGTACATTCAAGTTTTTATCATAAATTCATTGTTGTGATTGTTGTTGGAGGGGTGCCATTGGAAATTTAATATGAGGATGGGCTTTGCTGGGGCCTGCAGTGCCTGGGATTACCTGGGCCTAACAGGTAATCCCAGACTGGGTTAGATCCTATCATAACCCAATCATAGTAGCAAAGCAAGAACTGGGATCAATAAACTTAACAGTTTTGGAACTTGAAGACCTCTGACCACATCCAGAAGTGATCAGGGGTCTCTATGGCTGCTCTGGGGATATTTGAGGGCCATGTAGTGTGGATCAACTGGAAGTTACCCAACTGCTACCCTCTCCCCATCCCTTCGTCACAAAACTGTAGTTTATTTATGAATTTATTTTTTGGATTTGGGGCCACACCCAGCAGTGCTCAGGGATTACTCCTGACTTTGTTCTTAAGAATCACTCCTGGTGGGCTCGAGGTACCATATGGAATGCTGGGGATAGAACCTGGATTAGTTGTATGCAAAACAAGTGTACTACCTGCTGTACTATTGCTTCAGTTCCAAAACTGTTAAGTTTATTGATCCCAGTTCTTGCTTTGCTTCTATGATTGGGTTATGAGGGTATCTAAACTTCCCTTGCCTGCTCTCCCTCTTCCCTCCCCTCTCCTCCCTTCTCCCTCTTCCTCTACCCTTTCCCCTTCCCCTTTTCTTTCCTTTTCATATCCAGTAGTACTTGGGCTGCTCTCAGCTCCTTGCTTGAGGATTGCTTTTGGCAGTGCTCAAAGGATCTTGTGATGCCAGGAATCAGACCTAGCCTCCTGCATGCAATTCATATATCCAGCCCTTTGAGTCTTCTCCCCAGCCTTTAGGTTGTCTTCTTTTGATAAAGGCACATATTGTTCTTGGTGAAATAATGATACAGGCATATTTTCACAAGTGGAAAATTTTCTTGAAACAGCAAGATGCTGTTGGGCCTCACGGGATAGGGGTGGAGCTGGTCCTGTCCTCCCCGTCCCAATGAGACCCCAAATCATCGCCCATGAACGGCCTCTCTGGCTCCTGATCAAGCTGCTTAACAGCCATGATCCCAGAGACTCAGAAACAAATCTCGAAACCCAGCAGTTTTTGACAGAAATGCATCTGGACCACGCAGTAGGTTACTGTCACCAGGCCACTCCAGGGGGGGAAGGGTGTTGTCCCTCTGCCTGCTTCCCCCTGGTGGCTCGGTGGCCATCATCCTCCAGAGGCCATTGGACAGTCAGGTTTGGGCCAGTGACGAGACATCTTGGGCCTCACGGGATGGGGGTGGAGCCAGTCCTGTCCTCCCCACCCCAACGAGACCCCAAGTCATCGCCCACGAACGGCCTTTCTAGCTCCTGATCAAGCTGCTTAACGGCCATGATCCCAGAGACTCAGGAGCAAATCTCGGAACCCAGCAGGTTTTGGCAGAAATCCCTCCATATTTAAGTGTTAAAATTTCAAAATTTCAAAATTGCGCAGCCACTACTGCAGCCACGTGACATCATATGTTATTCATAACCAGCAATAGAAAACAAATTGTCTGCGGTTGCCTTTTCACAGATCTGAGTGTTGGGGTAAAATCTCAAATAATAATGGTGAGTCTGGTGTCAAAATATTTAATGTGATCAAAGTAGAGAGAGAGTAATGTGGAATCATCTGCCCCACAGGTAGGGGGAAGGTGTGAATAAATAGCAGTACTCCTACATAAAAAAAAAAAAAGAAAGAAACAGCAAGATGCACAGCTTTTCCACCCTCTCACAGTTGAAAGGAACATGTAAAAAAATCATTTATTTTTCTCTTGACACTTTAAGAGAAAAAACAATAGTCATCTGCACTGAGAGATGGCAATTACACTGGCTCAAGACAGGAAGGTGACAGGGAATAGTAGGGACTGTGGCAAATTAGAAAGTTGAGACAGTGTTCCAGGGAGCAGCTGTTGCTCAGCTTCGTTGCATTGTTGCCATTAGGAAATCTTTTGGGTCATTGCCAAGAGAGTCCCTAAATTTTCAAGAGAAGCTGGTACTCCCAATTGCTTGTCAAATTTTCTAACATTTAACAGGTAACACACTTGGGACATATGAAACATATATGTTGGCTGAAATTGACATCAGGGCTGCCACACATGGGGATTTCATGGTCTATGAGAAGGATATAGGCACCCGACACCCAGGGTCCCAATACCGTGTCTGGAAGAGCATAAACATGCGAAAGAAACTAGAGCGAACTAGACTTTGCAGCACTATGAAGGTCAGTCAACTGGTCAGCAAGGATGAGGCGACACATGAGACCCATCTCTGTGTAGAGACACTGAAAAAGAGGAGAAGGGCAGCGGTGAGCTACAGAGGTTTCCATTTTCATTTGGAAGCAACCCGTTTGGATAGACCGGAGTTTCTTGTGCCTGGATCTTTGCGGGAGCTTGTAGACTCAAGAAGGATTGGGCTAGTTAGATAGAGCAGGGAGAGAAGAAAACCAACAGATACTGATCTGGTACCTGAGACGGGTGGGGAGGCCTGCAGAGGCTGCAAGTGCGGTGAGGAAGAGGCGAGAAGGGTGCCAGGAGAGAGGGCTTGGGAAGTCTCCTGGTGTAAAATATAAGTTGAGATCTGAGTAGTCATTCTTCCGGCAAAGGGCAGAAAATGGGAGATCCAGGCAGAGGGATTAACAGGGGAGCCACTACTGCTAAGTGAATCAAAGGGTATTGAGCTAGGAGTTTAAGGAAACCAAAAATACGCACAAATAGAAAGCAGTCCTGCTGAAGTTGTAGTGTGATGAGGCTGATCTTGAGCCTAAGATCCATGTTGAATGAGCATGGCAAGATCATTTTAGTGTTTTTGTTTCTGTATTTTGGTCTGGAGCGATAGCACAGCAGGTAGGGCATTTGCCTTGCATGTGGTTGACCCGGGTTCGATTTCTCTGTCCCTCTCGGAGAGCCTGGCAAACTACCGAGAGTATCCCCCTTGCCCACCCCCGCACAGCAGAGCCTAGCAAGCTCCCCGTGGCATATTCAGTATGCCAAAAACAGTAACAACAGGTCTCACAATGGAGATGTTACTGGTGCCTGCTTGAGCAAATCAATGAACAAGGGGAGGACAGTGCTACAGTGCTATTTTGGGCTACACCTGATGTGCTCAATGCTTACTCCTGCTACTGTGCTCAGGAATCACTACTGGTGGTGCTCAGTGGGGCATATATGGTGCCTGGGATTTGAATCCAAGGTTGGCTGTGTGCAAGACGATCACCATATTTGTACTATCTCTCTGGCCCATTCATGTTGATTTAAAAAAAAAAACTTGTTGAAGTCTAACAGTAAAGAGTACAAATCATAAATGTTCAGCTTAATAACTCTTTATAAAATGAGTACTCTAGTCTTACCAGCTCAGGAAATAGAAGTGTCTGAGAATCCTTTCTAGACATGCTGTCTATCTCCCCATACTTCCCATTGTCTTGACCTGCAGTATCGCAGATAAAGGGGAAAAATTGTTGAAATAGCATTTTATAGATTCCACACATGCATAATTAGAAATCATCACCTATGTGTACTTCATTGTGATTAACGTGAATAGTCTAATTCTATTCTTCACCTTATGATTGATCCCTTTTGCCCAATTCATCTCCCTTCACCCTTCTAAAGGCTATTTTATTCTTACAATCTCAGAGTTTGTTTCTATTTTGTTTTGTTCTAGTACTTACTTCACATATGAATGAAATAGTAAAATGTTTGTGTTTCTCTGTCTGATGCATTTCAAATTGGTTTTGCCTGCAAACATAAATAGACACTCCCTAGAATAGCCATCCGAATGGCCAATAGGTACTTGAAAACTGTTCAACATCACTAATCTTAGGGGACAGGCAAATCAAAACCCAATGATAGCACCTCTTGCCTATTTGGATTGCTTTGTATTCAAAAAACAAGGAATATTATATGTTGGAAAGTAGGTGGAAGAAAGGAACACATGTATTATTAGACGGAATGTAAATTGGTTCAGTTCTGGAAAGGACCTAGAGGGTCTAAATAAAAAATAGAACTACCATATTATCCAATAATACTATTTCTGGGTACGGTTACAAAGAACAAAGACAGGATATTCAGGAGACAAATGGATTTTCATACGTATAGCACTGTTATTAAAAATAAACAAGATATGGAGACAATCTGAGTATCTGTAAATAGATGATGGATAAAGAAATTGTGCTGTATTTAGAAGTACTGCTCTTCATGATAATATAGTGGATTTGGAGGAACTTGCTAAATAAAATCAAAGGTAAATATGGTAGGATGTCACTTAGATGCAGAATTTTTTTAAAAAAATGTATCATAGAACAGAGATTAGAAGAACAGTGGTTATCATGGGTTAAAGGGAAAATTCTTGTCAAAGAGTATTGAAGATGATTAAGTGCTGGAGATCTACTGAATAGCCTGGTGACTCTACTAGAATACATGAAATTTGCTAAGAGATCAGCAGACACAGCTATGTGAGTTATGTATAAATTAACCTGTTTGTAATAATCATGACAAATTATATACCTAGCACATTGTACTCTTTTTTAAATTGATTGTACCTCAGTCAAGCTGACAGATAAACTGTTTTTGTTTAATTTTGAAATTTGCATATGTGGAATTATAATATCCTTTGTCTCATTTATTTCACTCACCACCCAGGTTTCTGAGATTCTTCAATGCTCCTCAACATTCATTCAACAAAATGAATGATCTTATTTTCCTTACCACATAAAATTCTAGTGCATCTTTTCTATCAAGGATATTTCACTTGTGTTCCTGATACTATTGAAATTTATACTATTACAAATAAAGTTTCAAGGGAAACTCCTGTACATGTCTTTTGATAAACATTTATGTTGATTACAAGTCACATTTTCATAAGATCATTTCAATATGGTGGTAGAATACAGGTGGAGTGACATGGAGAATTTATTGTATTAAGTCAGCCACTGTGATGGGATGGCTTAGACCAAAGGATTAGCAGTGAGCAAGACAAATGGCTGAATCTTAGAACATTTTAGAAGCATGTCATGACTTACATATTGATTGAATACAGAGGATGAGAGAAGAGCAAATGTCAATAATATCTTCAAGTTTCTGACTTGTTATATGTGGAAAGTGGTACCTAATTCATCATTAAGCCATTCTGATTTACTAACTTGGAAGCCATTTGTGGAAGTGTATGATTTATCATTGTTTGAGTTCAGAACTTCAAATTTAAAAATGTTACAATTTTAGAAAACATGAATATTTAGAATGTCAAGATAATGACTCGGATTATTTATGAAAACAGTATTAATCTTAAACTTGAGAAGCCTTATATTTTCTTACTAACATGGCTTACGTATAATCACTAGAGTTACTCTGAGTTTTAAAATATATGCAGGTAGGTTGAGAGTTGATTTCTATTCCTAACAGAATTCCAACATTTTCCACTTTTGTCACAGCTTGATAGATATTAAATTACATCACTTGATAGGATATTATGTAAAATGAATTATTCTCAATTTAGTTTCTTCCTTTTTTTTTTAAGTTTTATTGAATCACCATGAGATAGAGTTATAAAAGCTTTCATGTTGGAGATTTATCCCATATAATGATTGAACACCCATCCCTCCACCAGTGCATCATTTCCAAAATCAGTGTTTCTAATATCCCCCCACCACCCAAATCCCAGTACTCACCCTGCCTCTATGGCAGACACTTTCCCCAGTACTCTCTCTACTTTTGAGCATAATGTTTTGCTCAAATTTTCCCACAACCATTCAAGCCTACCTGCCAGGAGCAGACGCTAGATAATTTATTTCCCATTGCTCATTTTGAATATCAGGAGAGCTTGTGTGGCCATGAAAGGCCACATGCTTTTGGAATTCTAGATTGTAAACGGTTGGATTCCAAAGACATCTCTATAGGGCAGTAATCCATTTTGGGATTCAATTGAGTCTCTGGACCAGGGCTATTGGTGCATTAAAATGGCACCTGGAGGCTGATTGTGGGAATGATAACCAGCCCCCCCCCCCAAAAAAAAAGTGGGCAGGGACCTGGGGAGGGACACCCAGTGCCTCTGCTGCCCTGTGGCCCACAGATTTAGTCCTGGATACCACACACCTGGGCCTTGCTTGTGGAAACTCTTGTTTGCAGGGATTCCATCTGTAGTAGGCGGGGAAAGCCTTCTCCATCTGGGGTGCCCCAGTGAAATTGGCTCTGTATGGGGCCCAGAGAGATCTCCGGCGCTTTGGTGTCTTCTGGGACTCACTACTGTGTCTCTGGACAGGGACTGTTGGTGTGCTCTCTTCCTTTTTTTATGATTTTTTTTTGCCACACCCAGTGGTACTCATGGTTTACTCCTGGTTCTGTGCTCAGGAATCACTCTCGGAAGGCTGGTTTGGTGCCATGGATTGAACCTGGGTCTGCTGCATGCCAGACAAGTCCCTTCCACAGTATTATCACTCTGGCCCTCAATTCAGTTTCTTACAGTCTGATGTGTTCATGCCCAAAATTGCTGTTGCAGTTGTTACCATATTGGCAGTCTCAACAACCTGACACTGAGCGAGTACAAACTCAATCACTGATTTGTCTCTGAACCTCAATTTGGATACAGGTTAAGAAACTTAAGTATGAGTCAGAGGGATAGTACAGGGGGTAGAACATTTGCCTTATGTGTGACCAACCAGAGACTGATCCCTGATACCCATATGGTCCCCCAAACCCACTGGGAGTGATCTCTGAGTGCAGAGCCAAGAGTACCTCCTGAGCACCACAGGTGTGGACCAAAGAGCAAGGTAGTAGGGGGAAACCCATCTAAAGTAGAAAGTGTGTGAACTTCCACTTCCTTCTTCATTAAAACCACAATTTTTCACAGCATTAAACTTGGCCTGGTACCCCACTAAAATTCAGGTTAATAAGAAATGATAGTGATTGCTAAGATTCTGAGAGTCCCTATAATTATGGTTCACTTTTTTCTCTCTGTTTTTAAATTAGAACTCCTGATAGACAGAAACGGAAACACTTAAAACATAGCTGAAATCCTTGTTTTAGGTGCCAATGAGGTTATTCATTTAGTTTGAGATTGTCATTAAAAAGAATACTAATTTTTCTTGCCTCTAAGTCTTGCCACTGATTGTGTTTTAATCTCCTGGGGCATGTTCTTTGTATCATATTTCCATTTCTCTCCTGCTGTTTCTGATCAGTGTAGCTTCACTTTCAGTGTTTGTTTTCACTGACAAAAGTCACTGAGCCAAGAAAGACACAGAGTTAGGAAAATATCTTTGCCTTGATGATCTGCAGTTGTAAATATCCCTCATGGAGGTTGAGACTTCTTTTGGGAAAAAATAGAGTGTTCATTTATGAAAGGCCTGGTCAGATGTCTGTGTGCTGTTGTCATGGGCACAGAATGATGGGAGAGCATCAGAAAAGTCAGAAAACCCAAGTGGCGAGTCCTGGGGTGAGGCACCTTGGCCATCAGCACTTTCTACAAGAATCAAATACTCCAAGCCTTGCTCTTCCCATTCTTTTTCTTTTTTTGCTCTTCCCTTTCTTAAATCAGGACCGGAATATTGGTTCTGCTGGCTGTCTGGTGGCATAAATGTAGAGGAGACACTCAGGAATGCTTGAAAAATGGCAACGTGCTACATGAATGTGCCACAAAATTGCTTTTGAGAATGCTCAGTTGTATGTGCTCAGTTGCTTTAACTGCTTGTGACACAGATCCAAATTAACGGTGCCTTAGATTGAATTGGATGCTTCGCTTGTGGAACTGCAGTTGTTGGGGGAATCAATCTTCTTTTATCTTGTTCTGCCATCTGTAGGTTTTTGTTCTCATTTGCAAGATACAAAGTGGGTCATCACCTTGTCCAGATTCCACTCAGTAGTGGGAATGAGTCGAAAGGAATGCAAGTGGACACTTCCAGTGAAAGTCATAAAATCCCTTTTGCTCATGTGCTACTCACAGGACAAAGTTGGTGGGGGACACACCAACTATATGTTAGGCTCTGAAATGTGGTCTTTATTCTGGCCATCTCTGCCAATGAATGTTATAGATCCTGTTATCAGAGACGGAATAAAAAGTTATTGAAATATGCTACCATTTTGTTTGTTTTAATTTAATTGGGAGGGGGGTCTAGTGCACACCTGGTAGTGCTCAGGGCTTACTTCTGGCTCTGTGCTCATGATGAGGTTCAGGAGACCATGTATGATGCCAAGGATTGAATCTAGATATGTGGCACGCAAGGCAAGTGCCCCACCTGCTGTGCTATCACTCCATTCCCAGGGTACAATTTTATACTTATGTCACATGAATAGAACAAGAAGAATAACAGGACTGAACTTTAAATGAGGTATTTTATATTAATCCTAAATATATAAATATATATATATACACACACAAACACACACACACACAAACAACATGCATATGTAAATTTTGCTACCTAGAAACCCATTAAAATGTGAAAAATGGGGACCAGAGAGAGAGTAGAGAGGGTAGGATTTTGCCTTGCAAGCTACTTATCTTGGTTTGATCCCTGGCACCATATATGATGCTCTGAGTCCCGCTAGAAGTGATATCTGAGTGCAGGGACTGGAGTAAGCCCTGAGTGGCAGGGTATGGCACCCCTCACATTTTGCACTGTTGACGAACATCTTAGTTAAAAGCTAAGTTCAGTGACCTTTTTTAAATCTCAGCTGTGGTATGTATATAAAAAAACTAAGCAAAGGAAGAAGAGTATGCAATGTTAACACTTGGACTCTGACTATAGACCTGAGGTGGAGAGAGGGGCCGTGGGGCATGGGTAAGGAGAAGGTGGACTAGAAGTGACTTAGGACAATGGTGGAAGAATTGGACACTTTATTGTGGTGGAAATGCAATTACTTTGCACCTAAAAACATAAATATTAACGTTATTGTAACCCTGTTATCCTCTGTCATTCCAGTGTTTATCTTATAGTCAGTCATCTGGGGAACTGTTGGTGGGAAATGTACACTGATGAAGAGACGTGTTGGAACATTGTATGACTGAGACTAAATCATGGACTACTTTTTAACTGTGTATCTCACAGTGATTCAATTTTAAAAAAGAATTTAGAAGATGCACAGGGTTTACCCTAAGCTTAAGAAACTGGCGAAAGAGTCAGGCACATAGAAAATTATTGACAATGTAGAAGAATGGTCAAAGAGATTGATGGGCATTGAAGGTGGGATAGGAAATGTATGAAGTCTTCTTGGAGGAATTATCAGTCTGAATCTGAAAGGATAAGGCAAGTTTAACCTTGAAGCTACAAAAAGAAAGTCATTTCAGGGAGAAGAGAGAACTACCTTTGAAATCCGTCAATTAAAGATTTGGGAGAAAATAAACTGCTGAACATTGGGGATAAGCGCAGAGAAGTGATTTATAACCTCTGTGAGTATTAAAATCATATAGGAATTTGTAATGCTATAAATACAATGGAGTCAAGAGAGGTGGCTTTGGGGTGTGTTTTTAGCTGCACATTATATGCTTTTTCAAACTTATGCACAAAACAACTTCCCAGGCAGTTCCATATATAATAAATGAGTAAACATTGATTGCTTAAGATATACTGGCTCTGTTCAAAGTACCTTAAAATTATTAGCTAATTTGATGTAGGATCCATGAAACATATAGACACCAAGCAGTAATATTGCTTATTTAAGGACATCTCTGAAGTAGAAAAGCCAAATTCTAAAGCAAGAATTATTTTACAGCTGCTTCCAATAACAACAGTCTTTATAAAAACACTTTCTGGAAGAATACTAAAACATGTATCTAAAAGTATTAAATTTTAATACCTCTTGGTGTGATCATTTTGCCATTCTGGCAGTGATAAAGCATGGGTAAAGATCAGTTGGGAAGGGAGTCTTTCCTGGGAAAAAAAAACACGTTGACCCTAAAGTCCACTTGAGCTAAATTTAGAGCAGTGTTTGAAGGGCTGAAGCGAGCTATCTTGGTGCACATTGTCTCTCAAGCTGCCCATCACAGAAAGCCTCAGAAGGAACATAAGAAGAGAGGGGTGGTGGGAATGCCTCCCATCTGCGGTCACTCTCTTTGGCTTACAGAGTGGGAAGGGGACTTTTTGAGCTACAGAATATCAGAGGCTTGTCCAAGCATCAGCTCAGGAGAGAGGTGACAGAACAGGAAGTTGACAGACTGCATGTTTGGGGGAGGGGGCGTGGAAAGGCCCACTAATGATTACAGCAAAGAGCAAAACCAACTGTTTCACTCAAAGAAAGTGGAATTGGGAAAAAGAATCAATGCATGGCCGTACACATCATTTCTCCCAAAGGGAATGATGTTATCAAGTATTAGACATATTCACCATAGTTTATTTCAAGGGGAAACCATATGTGGTGTTTGTCTTGCGACAAATTTGTAGGCATAACATTTAGCCATAATTCTATTTTTCTGCATCAGTCTGCCAGAGGTTTCAAATCCATTTTGATAGACCTTCATTCAGTAAAAAGAAAGTACATGTCAATATGGATTCACAATGCCTCATTGGTGATCCCAACATTAGCAGAGTCAAAAATTTTTGTTTTAGTTGACATTAGGATGGATTTGGGTACAAAACCTGAACTGACACGAGTGTTTATACTTCTAAAATTTGTCATACTCAGTGTGAATATTTATGCATCTTGTTGCCAAAATATTAGTAAATTTCATCTCATGGCACTTTTTCTATATCCTTCTGTGGGTCTTATATAAGCAGTAGATAGTATATGTACTTTATTAGTTTTTCTAACATCCTTGAATTCTGAATTCCCAGATGCATTTGGCTCCCTAACTTTCTGATAAAGTTCTGTGCTGCTGTATTGACATTTTGAATGAACTGTGGTCTTCCTAATTCCAAATTAATTATTTTCATATTATATTCCAAGTTGCCTTGGGAAGAAACATTATTTATCCAAGAGTTAAAACTTTATGGAGTGGCCAATATGTAATCTTTATGAATTATTCATATTAAAACACAAAGTGCTGATTTTTTTCCCCCAACACCATTTCTAAGAAAAATACAATCTCCAGAGATTGGGAGTTGAGTTTAAAAACTGGGATACGTCTTTGGATCTTTGCACACTAGAAAGATCAAATACTTGTTAAACCAAATTTTTCATGCATAGTTTTATATTGCATCCCAAAGTTTATGTCCTAGAAGAAAACCAGAAAGGGGGAAAAAATGTCGGTTCAAGTGGTAATGAAAGGATAGGCACCAACTATCCTGGAAAGGATAGTCTAAAGCAGTGATTTCCAACTTTTTTATACTTGAGGCGCAGCACTGCTGAGAACTGCATGTCTTTATAAAATCCTTAAGTTGCATAAAAGTCTGGTTACTGTTTAACAGCTCTGTGAAATTCTGGCACTTTTACAGGTGACGTTTCGTGCTGCAGAGACAGCGGCAGGGCTAAGGCACTTATCTTCCTTGTCTGCACTTATCTTCCTTGTCTGCAGTTTGATCCTAGGTGCCACACACAGTGCTTTGAGCATCATCAGGAGTGACCCTTGAGCACAGAATAGTCAGGAGTAGCCCCTAGTCTGTTGAGTGACCCAAACTCCTTATACTCCCTCCACCCCAAATATTTAGGTCTGTTCCATTTTATTCAATGATTGCATCAGTTAAACATTAACTTTAAGACTTTTCAGATGGCTGCACATAGCAGTTTTCTTTTATCTTTTTTATTTCCATCTGGGATATCATTAGTTTATATGATTGTTTCAGGAATTTAGTTTTATGCCCCATCAGATACGTACATGTCAGTTTTAGACGGTCAGACTCTAGTGGGAAGGGACAGGAGAGGCTGAAGTGCCATGGGCCACAGGTGATGTGCACCATCACTTCTAAGAGGCAGAAGCAAGACTTGACTTGGACTTGCCCTACTCTGCAGGTGACCCGATTCCAAGACTGGGATTTTTCTCAAGAAAACAATGCTGGGATAGAGAAATAGTGCAGCCAGTAGGGCTTGCCTTGCACATAGTGAACTTAGGTTCAAACCCTGGCACCACATATGGTCCCCTGAGTCCTGCCAAGAATGTTTCCTCAGCACAAAGCCAACAATAAGGTTTAAGTACTACTGTGTATAGTCCAAAAATAGGAAACAAAACAAAAAAGAAAAATAATAATGCTGCTAAAGTCCTAAGCATCTGTGGTCATGGTCAGAGATTTGCTACTTATTTCCCTTCTACAATTCTGAATCTTGAAAGATTCAGGAAATCACAATGGAAAAAGCAGGAATTCCCCATTCCCTAAAGAGGTGGGGTCAGGGTGAGGGGGTTGGAGTCACCACTCCGGGGCACCTGGCTATCTTTAGCAAAGAACTGAGTGAGACCCAGCAGGTGGGGAAAGGATTTGTTAGAATTTGTTTGGTTTGGTTTGGGGGCCACACCTGGTGATGTTCAGGGCTTACTCATGGCTCTGCTCTCAGGAATCACTCCTAGAGGGGCTCAGTGAACCACATAGGAAGCTGGAGATTGGACCTGGGTTGGCCACATGGAAGACAATTGCTTTACACACTGTACTATCTCTTCAGCCCAAGATTTCTGAGGATTTTATATAATGGATTGAGGTTGTCTGGGGCAGTGCCAGTGTTAGGCAGGTAAGGACCCTTTAGGGCGACTTGGTGAGCTTTTGGTATTCTCAGTTCCTGCACCTTTTGGCAGTTAATTGCACCTAGTATCTGCAGCCCGCTGAGAAGTCTGTACTGACACTCATGTACTGACATTCAGTGGTCTCCCTGCCATCCTCGTTCCCTCAGGTACATGCATTCTCTTCTCCCCCGTGTCTTATTTGTGTGTTCTTTCTTCTCCCTTCAAAAGTCAGGGTCTTTGCCATATAGTTGGAGTTGAATTCTGTTCTCTCTGGGCTTTGGGGCTAGTTGCCTTGAACAAGTACGCAGAGCTGTTTTTCTTGGACACTGATTTCTGGTCCAGCCCGGGAGGAGCTTTGAAATCATCACACTCTTCTAACTAGTTTAAAACCTGAACAAATGGAAAATCAGCATTGAAAGTGCTGGGGAGAAACTTTCTGGTCAAACAAGCCTCTGCTCTTGAGAATACTCCAGATTCATTAAAAAGAGTTATTTTCCTTCTCCCTGATACTTTGACCTGGAGGGCTGTTTCCCCAGATCTTTACTAGGAGAACTCAGTGAGGATCTGATTTTGGAAGTAGAATCCTCTAAGGGCTAGAAATTTCTCCCTCTTAAAATTGGCTCACACTCTAGTCACATGACAGTTTTTCACACTTCCCAGTTAGGCATTTCTTCCTGTCTCTAGTTCCAGTGTCTTCTACTCTGGGCAAGCTGTTGTTGACTGTTCTTCTCTGCACTTATCCCTCTCTTCTGATTTCAGGTGGTCTTTTCTCTGGAGCCTCATTTCCTCAGCCATCTTAAGAAAAATAATTGATTTACTGTTTCTTTAGCTTTTTCTTGTTATAAGAACAGAAGCGATGAATTCCAATCTCTTTTCATATTGGAAATGAAATTGGAAGTTCTGGTTGAATTAAAACAATATTTTCAATTAAATCCTCTTTAAAATCAATTTTTAAGAAAATTGACATTAGACAAAGACATTTCACTCTCTGGAAAACCGTTTCAACTTAGTTACACAGTACTAGGTATTATTTAAAGACTGGTGGTGAGGGTGGGTGTGTGAACTTGAGGAAATGTTGCTCTCTTTTGAATTAAATAATTCATGTAGAAATAAAGGAAGCTGGAGAGATAGTACAGTAGGTAGGGCACAAGCCTTGTACATGGTAGACCAGGGTTTGATCCCAGCATCCTATTTTTCTCCTAAGTCCTGCTAGGAGTGACCCATGAGCCCAGAACTAGAAGTAAGTGCTGAGCAAGTTGGGTCTGACCTCCAAACCATAATTAACAACAAGAACAACAACAAAAAAATACCTTCGATATTTCATTAAAGGCATTTTGGTTTGAATTATAAGGGCATATATTTGAGGAAAAAATAGTGTCCCTCTTGATTGTCAGAAGAACAATAGTAGAAATAAACAAATGGGATTGCATCAAACTAAAATTCTCTTTGGGGTCCAGGGAGATAGCTTGAGCAAATGGAGCACCTGCCTTGCATGTCTGAGACCCTGGGTGCAGTCCCTGGCACCATGTGCCTCCTGCAGTTTGCCCACTCAGGCCTGTCAGGTATGGCCAAGGGTGTCCACAGCCTTCTCAAGCCCAAGCCACACTGCATCACTGTGTCTCATTACCCAAGCTGTTAGACCAGCATGGATGGGCCAGGCATCACCAGGAGTGGCTCCTAGACCTTTGGACACTGTTACAGACCGCTTCCCTCTAAATAACTAAACACAATGCTTCTAGGCCAGAGAGGTAGTACAGGAATTAAGGCCCTTTGCCTTAGGCCTGGTTCCATCCCCAGCACCACCAAAGGCAATTTTCAAGCACAGAGCAGGAAGGAGGCCTTGATTACCACTAGACGTGGCTCCAAAACAAACACACAAAAAGCCAATGAAATTAAAAACAAGAGTAAAATAAAAAGCTTTTGTACTGAGAAGAAACATTTATATTAGAGATATTCTACTATATGGTAGAAAACATTAACACACCATATACCTCTCAAATGTGTTCATATCTGAGGTTTATAAAGAACTGTCACTGAAAAAATACATTAGAAAAAGTTAACAGGGACTCAGGAGATGACTCAAAGGGCTGGAGTACTTGCTTTCCCGGGGCCATGCCCAGGTTTGGACCTGACTTTGCAGCACTCCTCAAGTACCCACTGAGCACTGAGTGCTGGGATTGAGTCCCCATCATAGCAGGATAAAGGCCTAGCGGGTAGGGCGTTCGCCTTACACGTGACCAACATGGCCGACCTGAGTTCGATTCCTCCGCCCCTCTCGGAGAGCCCGGCAAGCTACCGAGAGTATTCGATATGCCAGACACAGTAACAACAAAGTCTCCAATGGAGACGTTACTGGGCCTGCTCGAGCAAATCGACAATCAATGGGAGGGCCTCGAGCAATCAAAAAATGGAGAGAACAAATGCCTCTGCAAAAGAGACATACAGATGACTAAAAGCACATTAAAAAAAGAAGATGTTCATTTTATATGGACAATTAAAATCAGGATTACAGTGGGGTATTTCACGTGAATGAATGCATGTACGTCTATGTCAAAAAGATCAGAAGCAGCAGGCAGTGTGGAGGAAAGAGGAAGCCTCTATGGGGATGGAAATGTTAATGATTCAGCAACTACAGAAATCAGTATCAGGCCAAGACAGCTCAATAGCAGAGCACTTTGCATGTAGGAGTCCTAGATTCAATCTCCAGCACTGCATGTTTCTAAAATTACTACAGGGAGTAATCCCCAAGCTAGAATTAGCTTCTGAGCACTGGTGGCTGTGGCTCCCCCCAACAAAAACAACAGTCATCCCAAAAATAAAAACATTATGATGACTGCCTAAAATATTAAAAATAGAATTGTCATCTGATCTAGCAACTTTACTCTTAAATTTTTATCTAGAGAACACAAAAGTCCTTCATTTGCAAATATGCATGCACACCTGTAGTCACTGCCGGGCTATTTCCATTATCTAGGCATGGGAGAGAAACCAAAGGACTGGTACAGATGAGTGGATAGGAAGATGATACATCAATAGGTTGATATACTGTCACTTAGCTCTAAGAGAAGATAAAATCTTATCTTCTGTGACTGTATAGATGGAACTGGAGGGGTCAAGGTCAGCAAAATGAGATGAAGAGAGAAAGACAAATACTGAGTGATGTCACTCATCTGCGGTAGGTAGATAAAGAAAAGCAGCATGTCTGTTGGCATTGTCCCAGGAAAACTCTGACCACAGAACTAAACTGACCAAGAGTGGACAGAGCAGGCTGAAAGTATGGGTCAGGTCTGCTGGACTGTACAGAAGGATATTGGCACTTTGCTGGTGAGGGAGGTGTGGTCACATTGTTCCCTTAAAACATTTAAATGTCATAGTCTTGTAAATCAGTATTACCTTGATTAAAAAGATAATAAAAAGTAGTGTTTGGGAAGACAGAAGTGTCCAAATAAACATGGACAATGGTATATATCTTACATATCACTAAGGAGATATCAAATATATTTGCAATATAGATTTGTGGATCTCCCCTGCCCCCGAGTTACCAGTTGAAATGCTCATTTGCCTGGAATTGACTTAAGCACCTGCCTTAGCTGCTCAGCTGAAGCTAGTGGGAGAGTGGGGAGGCATTGACTGGTGTTCTGCTGCCCACACCTGTATGAGACCTTGATTTTATTCCCAGCCCCATTAAAAAGAAATGCTGGGAAGCAGTGAGCTATCGGGCACACGGGGCTGAACTGAACCAAGAACTGACTTGTTTCTGGTGACTGGTTAGGGCGGGAGATGATGGCCCAGAGATGCTCCGATTTGCAGATATGTGACGAGACTCTCAGAGATACATTTCATTTTTTCACTTCTCCCTGTCAGCAGCTTGAAATATTCATGTTCGCACATGAGTAAGTCTCCAGGAACCCGTTATCTCTAACTATCCCAGGTCTCCGAGTTCCCCCCCTCCCCCCAGTCCTTCTCTGTCCCAGGATGTCACAATGCATCAGGCCCTCGGGTTTATTTAGGCGGGAGCTGATCTAAGCTGGCTTCTCAGACTTGAGTTGTTTTGGATGACCTTGAACATTGGGGGGAAAACTTGAGGTTTGAGAGTAATGCACAATTGGCATACTTTCAATGTACAGAATTGGCAAAGTATAGCAGATTGTTCCCTTGAGTCCCAAGAATGGCTTCCTCACCGACTCTCTGTTCCTGCACTCTCCCAAGATCTTCTAGACCTCTGTGATATCTAGCAACTAAGGGGTTAATGGGAAGCTTCTAGATCTCTGTATGATACCCAGGGTCCTGTGCTTTGTTATTTGTAAATATTTGGACCAGAATAGCACTGTATTGATATTCCTTTTGGATTGCCAAGACAATGACAATCTATTCACATAAGAATGAAACACATAGGGACTAGAACAATAGCACAGTGGGTAGGGTGTTTGCCTTGCTCAGGCCAACCTGGGTTCCATTCCCAGCAGCCTATATAGTTCCCTGAGCACCGCCAAGGGTACTTCCTGAGTGCAGAGTCAGGAGTAACCCCTGTGCATGGGAGTGTGACCCAAAAAGCAAAAAAAAAAAAAAAAGAAAGCAAAAAAAAAAAAAAAGAAGAAAAAACACATAGGGATACAGAAAACACCCATTCAGACAGCTAGAAATTTATAGTGAGCTGGATCATCACTTTAATGATGCAAACTTCCTCTGGGAAAGTCTGATGGCAGGAGAACTGGCTTTATGCTATTTTTTTTTTTAGATTTGACAAGTGATAAAAAGATAAGTAAAGTATAATTGTCTCTCAAACACTATCTAGCTAGACTTTATCATTAAAATGTTGTATAATGCTGATGGAGAGAGAACTTGTTTCATGCTCCAGAAAAATAATGCTGTTAGATTTTATTTCCCTTGAATTCCACAAATCAGGGGTCAGTCAACACATTACAGCCTGTCGGGCAGTTCTGGGTTTCTGGCTGGATTTATTTTCCTAAATCAGGCTTTGCTAAAGCCCAGCCACACCTATTTGTTTATAGATTCATTGCTGCTTTTGAGCTAGGCAGACAGGGCTGAGAAATCATAACATACTGGGTGGTCTTACAAAGCAAATTTAATGTCTGGTATCTTACCAAAATAAATAAATAAATAAATAAAATAATTTTAAAAATGGAGACTCCTACTTTAAAAACTGAGAGCATATTTTTTTGTTTTGATTTTGGGGGGCCACACCCAGTGGTGCTTAGGGGACTTAGGGGACCATGCAGTGCTGGGGATCAAACTGGAGCCTCTCCTATGACCCAGGGAGCTATCTCCTTGTCCCCAGTATGTACTTTTAAAATCTTCAGAACAAGTACACAGCCTGCTCCCAAGAAACCTTCACATTTTCTTTTAAGTTTCTGACTTTCCCTCATCCCCAAATAGTTTTTGGTCAATTATTTTGTCAAAAAAAAAAAAAGAAAAGAAAAAGAAAAAAGAGCTAACTCTGTTTTGTATTTTTCCCTTAAAGTTGCTATGAAAAGGTCCAATAAAAACAAAACCTGGGACACTTGATGTAGGCAGGTAGACAGGGAAAAGCCCTTGGCAATGAAACCTAGGTCAACAAAGCTTCTGGGAAGGAAAATTTTAAGACATCCACCTGTGGATACAGAAAACAAAAACCTGATAAGACCATCGCAGATCCTGAGGAGATTGGAACCTTCCCCATGAAGTTCCTCTCCTCGAAAATCCTCAGACCTCTTCTTCAATCTGATTAACTTTAGTGATTCAGCCCGGAGAAAACTCCAGAACTTCCAGATCAAGACAACTCGCAAAGAGCCCATAAAAGCCACCTTGAACAAAGGAAGGGCACTCATATGCTGCTGGAGCCTGTGTGCTGCTTGCGCCCACATGGCCAAACACATGTGGTACCTGAGCACATGTGTCGCCCCATCTCCCCTCTTGAGATGTGTACTTCCATGCTTTTCTATCTGAAGCTGGGATGCATGTAGGGGCTCTCTCTGCCCTTGAAGAAGCCCTCTTTTTCTCTTGAGCACGTTACTCTGTTTCTCTTACTCTTCACTTTCTCCCACCTTCTCTTTCTCCTTCCCTTTAAAAATCCTCCAAATAGTACTATGTAGCTGTTAGAAAAGATGAAGTCATGAAATTTACATACAAGTGGTACTACATGGAAAGTATCATGTTAAAGGAAATGAGTCAGAAAGAGGGATAGACATAGAAAGATTGCATTCATCTGGGGAACATAAAGTAACAAAATAAGAGACTAACACCCAAGAGTGGCCAAGATTAGTACCAGGAGTTTTGCCCCATGGCTTGGAGGCCAGCCACACATGCTAGGGGAAAAGGGAGCTCAGATAGAGAAGGAAGCACCAAATAAAGGGTGTTGGGAGGATCCTCCCAGGATGGGAGAAGCATGCTGAAAGTAGACTATAGACCAAACATGATTGCCACTCAATGCCTCTTTCGCAAACCACAACACCCAAAAAGAGAGAGAACAAAGGGGAGTGCCCTGCCACAGAGGCAGGGTGGGATGGGGGGATGGGGGTTGGGAGGGATACTGGGACCCGTGGTGGTGGAAAATGGGCACTGGTGGAGGGATGGGTACTTGATCATTGTATAACTGAAACCCAAGCACAAAAATTTGTAAGTCTACCTCATGGTGTTTCACTAGTACTTCATGGTGAAATACCTCATGGTGTTTCACTAATAAAAATTTTAAAAAAAATCCTCCAAATAAAATCTCTTTTACTTCACTGCTTGTCTACTCCTAAAATTCCTTTCTGCGAGGTGAGACAAGAACCCTGGAAACCCTGGGTAAGGCCTGGGACTGGTTTCTCCTTTCCTACAAAGAGCGAATCCTCACTCCAGCCTGCGTCTGTAGCTCCCAGAGAAATGGAGTGGAGGGGATGAACTCCCATGCCTGGCAGACCAAGAGTACTTCAGGTGTGGCCTGATGGCCACCTTGTGGGACAGGTGGGGCTCAGGCCCTTGCCTAGCAGGGGCTCATCACAGACTTTGCAGGTCTTATTCTTCCCAGTGAGTGGCAGAGGCGGCGTGGAGAAGGTAACTGTCCTCTCCTCCTGACTCACATGAGCCACTCGTGGGATCCACTGACATTAACTGACTACAGAACTGAGATTCCCAAGGGTGGAGGGAGGAGTCGGCAATGTCCAGGGCACTGTGGCTGAGATATTGGCACTTGGGAGATGGATCAATTATACCAATTGTACCTCCTAAACTGGGTGTGGGACCATTCTACCCCAGAAAGCATAAGCACATTTATACTTTTGTAAACCTATAACGTGCTCCAATAAAATAAATAAGGCACAAAAGTTTCTATGTATTGCTTTAAATTTATATTTTTTCCTACATTTTCTACTTGAAAACTCATCTCCTGAACTAGTTATAAAATATTAGAATTCAGTGTCATGTCCACTATTTTTCTTAAGCTTTCACTGACAATAAAATGCATTTTGTGTTTTGACATTTTTCAGAAGAGGTGAGTGTTAGAATAGCAGATAAAATATCACAAAACATCTGATAACCAGTTTTGTCTTACAGAGTCCTCAAATATTACCCTGAGGTCATGAGGTGAATGGATATTCCAGATAATGGATCATCATTTCAGAAATTTAAATTTTCTTTTTCTTTATAAAATAAATACTCTGTGAGTTTTTAAAGAACCTTGATAAGATTCTCTTGAAAGAAATGTTTTAGTATAAAAGTAGAAGCTCTCACCCAATTATACATTAATTTTATTGTTGTCATTTAATACAATGCCTGGCAATTTAATATTAAGAACGTTAATACAGCTGTATCCCTGGAAATAATTGAGTTGTAATACAACAGGCTTTTCAAAAAATTAAATTTCCTATCAAATGAGAATCAGTTGGAATAACTAAATCCTTAAGTGCTCTTTATTAACATTTAAGAAGCTGAATACATTTGCACACATATATATTAAGAAAGCACTATTTTAAATTAACTCAGATTTGAAATAAAGATTTGGGGAAGTTTTTGTATACCTCCACTTTTACTTGTAGTGAAAAGGGAATAGGTATTGAATCAAATGAGAAATTAGATAATGAGAACCATGTAATAAAGTAGAATTTTATTTATTATTCTAAACATGCTAAATCGAGTCTTATCAATTATAATTTCTACCTATTTTAAATAAACATGAGCATGCATTTATTTATCTTGATGCATAGAATTTTGTGTGTTAAGTAAACTAATAAAACATGGTTTATGGTATTTTCTCATCCTTCTGAGAAATGCTGGCCGACTTTGACCGTGAGTGTGGAAAGGTAGGAGTACAGTTGAATCTTACGAAGACAATGTTTATGAGAAACAGCCTCGTTTCTGATGCCCCATTCACTCTCAACGGAACGACCATCTCCGAATGCAACAGCTATGTGTACCTAGGTCGAGAAGTCAACATGACAAATGACCTGGCACCCGAGCTGCGCAGGAGGAAGAGAGCGACTTGGAATGCCTTCAAGAACGTCAAGAAATAGCTAAGAGGACAAAGAACCTCTGGCTCCGGGCACATCTCTTTGATTCCACTGTTCTTCCTGCATTAACATATGCCTCAGAGACCTGGGCCCTACGCAAACAAGATGAGAACGCTATTCAGGTCTCCCAAAGAAGAATAGAAAGAGCTATGCTTGGAATATCACGTTTCACTCAAATGAGAGAAAGAATCCAGACTTCCAACGTCCTTTGTCTGTCAAGAATCATGGACTCTGTCTCATTTGCCAAGGTGTCGAAAATCAGATGGGCTGGTCATGTAATGAGATTTAAAGACGACCCCTGGACTAGAGCTGTTACCGACTGGATTCCACGGGATGTCAAAAGACCGCGTGGCCGCCCACCTACCAGATGGTCAGACTTCTTCATCAAGATCATGAACGATCGGTCTGAGGCCCTTCATGTTCCCGGAGCGAACAGATGCCATTGGGCTACACTAGCACGCGACAGGGACAAATGGAGACGTTACTGGCACCCGCTCGAGCAAATCGACGACTAACAGGAAGTTAAGTGATTAAGTGATTATGGTATTTTAGTTGGTAATCTTGTAGGGTTGAGATAAGGTACATATCAAAATTACCATGCTGTGCTTGGGATGGTAAGTAGCAAGAATAGCATAATTCTGTTTGTCCATCTTTCATTCAGCACTTCATTTCTAGGTGGAGATCCAACCAAGGTGAATGCATTTACTCGAACGGGCCCAGTAACGTCTCCATTGTGAGACTTCTTGTTACTGTGTTTGCCATACTGAATACTGAATACTCTCAGTAGCTTGCCAGACTCTCTGAGAGGGGCACAGGAATGCATGTATTCACAAAATTGAGTGAGAAGCCCTCCTACTAGTTTTCTTAATAATAGTTATAACCCAGAAAGAACTCAATCAAGAAGAGAATAGACAACTTCTATTTAATACACAGTAGAAGTAAGTAAGCTGCCGAGACAAACACAAGGAATGTTTATGGCTGAATAACAAAAATGTTGCACTAAGGAAATCAGATACAGTAGTGTCGGCACAGGGGATTAAATTTATGATAATATTTAGAAAAGACAAAGCTAATTAGAAGAATTGTTGCCTCAAGGTATAAGGGTAAATTGTCTGAAAAGGGGGCATGAGAAAAATTTCAAAGATGCTGAAATTGTTCTATACTTTCAACTAGCAGATGTTGACATGGGTGTACACACTTGTCAAAATTCATAAATCATGTGTGCATTTTTTTCTATGTAAAACTGTGAGGCATAGTCAGTATGAAAAAAGAACAGCAAACAGTATATTTGACAAGAGACTTGGACACATGACAACCTTACTAATAGAAAAATCATTATTCAATTAGCAATTTTAATAGAATAATAAAAATATTAATAAAGAAAAAAGCAGTTGTTGATTTCTATTGGTCATTATTTTATGTGAGACAAAGTAGATCATATCTGGAAAGTAGTAGAATTGAGGATTTAAGAAGTGAAAAACGTTAGTATGGAAAGTCCAGAATGAAAGGGAGTTATAATTATGACAAGCTGGTAACATCAATGAGTTTATTCCTTACAGGGTTTTAATGATATTTCATGATAGTTTAAACAAGCTGTGTAGATTAATATACTTAGTATACTAGATTATGGGAAAAATGAGTTTCATCTCTGCAAAAACTTAACTTGGAGAAAAGCAAATTAGCAGATAAATAAATCAGACTATTTGAAAAACTTTCCTATGCCCATTCCTAATATTCCATTTAGATATAAGTCATTTCATTACATTTAGTGCATCTTTTTAAAAAAATTATAACACTTGTCTTATAACATTTAGAAATAAAAATTTCTATGTATCAAATAGAAATAATTTATTAAATATAAAAAATATTTCTATTTATTGTGTGTCATCTTTTAACTTAGATTAATCCCAGCGGGGTCCTTATTTAGTTACTCCTTTTTGGGTTATGACAGAGTTTGTTCCTTGACTGTGCTCTTAACTTATTATACTTTTTTATGGCACTTAGCTAGTCCGATGCCAGGGTAGCTTACAGCTTGCCCTGGGTCCATCCAGCCCCTTTGTCAAGACCCTACTTTTGGAATGTTAAAGGGCAACTGAGGCTTAAGTCAAGTAAATATGGATGCCTAGAATTAAATGTTATTTTGTAGTCAATTAACTCCCACGTTACAAAGCATAGCATGGACTGTCTTCCTGTGTCTATACTTAAAGGACATTGCTGAATAAACCCTGCAAATGACATAAAGGGAAGAGAAAAGCATTATAGGATTATTATTATTTATTGTTTATTATTTATTAGTGCTGAATGGAATTGGGTGTGCCTCAGGAGCACTACTGTGGGAGTAACTCAATAAACCTAAGCTCCCTGCAGGAGGAACAAGGATAGCCTAATGTTATCCAACAGAGAACCTCCGAGTATAGCCCCAAACAAAAACATTGAGATACTGTGATTTGCAATATTGTTAATGATGGCTTCCTATGTACAAATTCCAACACCACATCCATCACCAGTGTACCCACCGTCCTTTCCCCAGGTCCCATTGGGTTTGCACACATTTTGTGGCACGAGCGATAGCACAGCCGGATTCAATTCCTCTGCCCCTCTCAGAGAGCCCGGCAAGCTACCGAGAGTATCTTGCCCCCGTGGCAAAGCCTGGCAAGCTACCTGTGACATATTCAATATGCCAAACACAGTAACAACAAGTCTCACAATGGAGACATTACTGGGCCTGCTTGAGCAAATTGACGAACAATGGGAGGACAGTGCTACAGTGCTACAGTGCTACAGTGCTATATCCACCTACTGCAATATGGTTTAGAATTGCTTGCAATGCAGATCCGAATGGCAGGGCTGCCTGGATACACCTGGTGTTTATGGGACACTGATGATTTGGCTTAGGATCATAAGCTGTGAAGGCAAATGTTCTAAGCCTGGACCCAATTCCCCAGGCCTACTTACAAATATTGGGATGTGGGGAGAGTGAAGATGCCAGGGATCAATCCAGAGCCTGTACACACAAAGCATGTATTCTTATCCTAATCCCAAAAGCTATCATTAGTTAGCTTTTATTGTTTTGTTTTGCAAGTGGTTTTGTTTGTTGTACAGATGTATATGTTTATTTTTTTTCCTTTAGTCTCAGATGGCCCAAATTAGGCTAAGATAAACCAAAAATTCATTATGATTAACGTTAAGGAGTTTACCACTATAACTTCTTTGAGAATTTTTTTTATGGTTTTGGGCCTAATGTTCTAGTGTTTAATGCATTTGATATTAATTTTTGTGTTTGGTGTAAGCAAAAGATTCAGCTTTATTCTTCTGCTTGTGCCTGTTTATCTAGTTACCTCAATATCATTTATTGAGGAGGACTGTCTTTTCCCCACTGTATGTTTTTGCTCACTTTGTCATAAGGTAATTGATGATATGTGTGAATTTGTTTCTGAATTCTCTAATATGTTTCATTGATTTATGTGCCTCTTTTTCTATTAATACTATACCTTTTATATATGACCTTTCTGCTTCCAATTTATTCTTTTATTTTTAAATTGCTTTAGCTATTTGGGGGTCCTTGGGGGTAAATATAGAAGTTTCAATGTTTTAAAAATATTTATCCATAATCACAGAGACTCAGAAACAAATCGTGGAACCCAGTGGCTTTGGTAGAAATGCGTCCAGTCCCTGCAGTAGGTTACTGGTTCTGGGCCACCCCAGGTGGGAATAGGTTTTGTGCCTTGGCCTGTTCTCCTTGGTGGCCCTGTGGCCATCATCCTCCAGAGACCACTGGACAGTCAGGTTTGCGCCTGCAGTGACGAGACATGTGGGACCTCACGGGATGGGGGTGGAGCCGGCCCTTTCTTCCTCGTCCCAGGGAGACTCTGAGTTGCCGCCAATGAATGGCCTTTTCTGGCTTCTGATCAAAGCCATTTAATGGCCATGATCCCAAAGACTCAGAAACAAATCGCGGAACCCAGTGACTTTTGGCAGAAATGCGTCCAGTCCCTGGCAGTAGGTTACTGGTGCTGGGCCATCCTAGGTGGGAACAGGTTTTGTGCCTTGGCCTGTTCCTCCTGGCAGCCCAGTAGCCGCCATCCTCCAGAGATCACTGGACAGTCAGGTTTGGGCACGCAGCAACGAGACATGCGGGGCTAATGGGATGGGGGTGGACGACCCTTTCCTCCTGTCCCAAGGAGACCCCCAGTCACAGTCCATGAACAGCCTTTCTGGCTCTTGATCATGCTGCTTAATGACCATGATCCCAGAGACTCAGAAACAAATTCTGAAACCCAGCAGCTTATGGCAGAAATGCGTTCGGATCCCGCAGTAGGTTACTGTCACTGGGCCACCCCAGGGGCAAAAGGGTGCTGTCCCTTCATCTGCTCCCCCTTGGCAGCTCAGTGGCCGCCATCCGCCAGAGGCCATTGGACAGTCAGGTTTGGGCCCACAGTGATGAGACACGCAGGGCCTCATGGGATGGGGGTGGAGCCAGCCCTTTCCTCCTCATTCTAATGAGACCCCAAGTCGCCGCCCATGAATGGCCTTTCTGGCTCCTGATCAAGCTGCTTAATGACCATGGTCCAAGAGACTCAGAAACAAATCTCGGAAACCAGCAGGTTTTTGCAGAAATCCCTCCAGATTTAAGTGTTAAAATTTCAGAATTTCAAAATCACGCAGCCACTACTGCAGCCACAGACATCATATGTTATTCATAATCAGCAATAGAAAACAAATTGTCTACTGTTGCTTTTTCAGCAGATCTGAGTGTTGGGGTAAAATCCCAAATAATAATGGTGAGTCTGGTGTCAAAATATTGAATGTGATCAAAGTAGAGAGAGAGTAATGTGGAAATCATCTGCCCCACAGGTAGGGGGAGGGTGTGGGATGGGAGTATACTGGGGTTTTTGGGTGTGGAGAATGGGCACTGGTGAAGGTATGGGTGTTTCATTGTATGACTAAGACTTAAACTCGAAAGCTTTGTAACTGCTCTCACGGTGATCAATAAAAAAAATTATAAAAAATAAAAAAAGCAAAGGTAAAGGTAAAGGTAAAGGCCCTCCCGTTGATCGTCGATTTGCTCGAGTGGGCCCAGTAACGTCTCCATTGGAGATTTTGTTGTTACTGTGTTTGGCATATCGAATACTCTCGGTAGCTTGCCGGGCTCTCCGAGAGGGGAGGAGGAATCTAACTCGGGTCGGCCATGTTGGCCGCTTGTAAGGCGAACGCCCTACCCACTGTGCTAGTTTATGCCTAATTCAATCAGCTAATCGGTGGCTGAAAAAAATAGCAGTACTCCTACATTTTAAAACAAAGTTTATCAAAAATTATCAATGTTGGTAATTACCTCCCGATCAATGGGAGGGCCTTTACCTTTACCTTTACCTTTGCTTTTTTTATTTTTTATAATTTTATTTATTGATCACCGTGAGAGCAGTTACAAAGCTTTCGAGTTTAAGTCTTAGTCATACAAAAATTACCCACATTGATAATTTTTCTAAATAGTTCATTGAAATTATATACAGGGAAGTTCAATTACTACATGCTTAGAAATCAGTACTTAGCAGCCCCATCTACGAAATAATTATTTGTGAATCATACCTAGAGAAAACTGTTGTGACTATAAGCATAGTGCACTTAAAAATTTATCATGCATATACTTTTAAAGTTTAATACTTTAAAAGTTCTTCTCTCTTTAAAGACCTTTTAAAAGTAAATCATTAGTTTTTATCTATTCACTCTGATTTACAAAGCTGTTGGTAATAAAATTTTAAGTATTCAATATTCCAACTCCAAAACCATCACCACTCTCTTTCCTTCCACCAATGATCAAGATTCTCTCCTTATCTCTATCCTGCCTCCTTAGCAAACCCTTTCTTTTTATTTGATTACTATAGCTTGTTTGCTTATTATAAGTGGGTCTAGCTGCTTGAACCTGCTTACACTAGTGCTGGGTGTTCCGGCTTTGATGTGCATTGAGACCTCACCTCCACATCACCTAAATCAGTTTTCTTCAGCCAGGCCCAGTCCTCCCCCTCATGCTTCATCCATCCCAGCCTTTGTTGACATTCTCATTTCTATAATCCAGGGTGCATGGCAGAGCCTGTCAAGCTACCCGTGGCATACTCGATATGCCAAAAACAGTAATAATAACGGGTCTCATTACCCTGACCCTGAAAGAGCCTCCATTACAGCGTTGGGAAAGATGAGTAAGGAGAGGTTGCTAAAATCTCAGGGCTGAAATGAATGGAGACATTACTGGTGCCTGTTTGAGTAAATTAATGAACAAAAGGATGACAGTGCTCCAGTGATAATCCAAGGCTAAGGGCTTGCCATCATTTGGTACATAAGAGTCAGATATTCTTATTGGACTTTGGATTTTGAACTGAATTTGGATGAATCTGAGACCTTACAGTGACAGAAGAATGGTGCCAGGCTAGCTGAGGCACAAGCAAGCCCAGAGCCCACAGGATGAATGGGCCCTTCTGGCACCCCTGACTTGAACTTGAAATATCTCATCAGGTGCTCAAAAGAAGATACCAATAAGGCATAATGTTTTGTCCGGGCCACAGTCACCAAGAGATACCTTAAAAATTTGAATATACATAATTAGCTCTCTTAGGTCTTTTGTAAAATGAATAAGGGACTCTGTTCCCAACTAGTAATTCTGCGCCTGGGATCCTCTCAGAGATGATTCAGTACTGCTTCTAGGGGAAAGTCCTGTGTGTCTTCTTCCTTTTATCCCTGAAAAGTGGAAGCAGACCAAGACCTATATTTAGGTTGGATGGCATGGATTGTCATTGACAGCATATTACAAAAACCCGTCACTTGTTACTTTCTTTTTTTCTCAGAATAGATTGCTCTAGATTCTGGCACAAAACTGCAATCCAACAGAGAGGAAGCACTCAGTCTTACAGATTTATTGAGCTGACGTGTCATTTGTGTGCTTTTATATCATTTTAACTATTACAATATTTTTAGTATCATAGTAATGACTACAATGTGTTGCACAGTACAATCTTAGTAGATGCACAGTAACTCACCAGCTTTATAAACTGTAGAGTTATCTTGCTAATATTTACATGGGACCTACTTGCAGTTCTTTACTAAGTAGACTATTGTTACCCTTAACATATGTTAAAGTGAAAATCAAAACTCCTGTATGTAAAATACTCCCACGTTTTTGTGCTCAAATGTATGTCTGACTATAGTCTTAAGAATCTATCACAAATTCAGTGTAACAACAACAGATATGGTTTTAGTGCATGTTATTCATTCAAGAAAAATGTAACTTATTTCTATTTCTGAAAAGAGCAATATTCATCACTCAAAATGCAGGACTCAATGAGGAAAAGTTTCTATACTTAATTCTTCTGGACAGGAAAATGCAGTTAGTGATTTATAATTAATGGAGATTGAGAAACTGTCTTACCATCCCCTTGAGTTAGTTTAAGAGTAGGAATCAGTATGCATTTCCCTTAAATTGAGTTCTTTTAACGAGTATTTGCATGACTCCTTATATGCCAGGAATTATGTTAGTTGCTGGCAGTTTCATTTTGAACAAATCAGAAGACTAAATTCCTGATCATCACGGTGCTTACAGTCTTACTGGTGAGACAGAAAACACCTGGGCTATAGAAACACACATATTTAAAATGAATTAGGTTAAAGAGAGTTTAAAGTTTATGGCAAAATTGAGCAGGATATGTAGTGAGTTCTGTATACTCTCTCTGCATACATATTCCTGTTTTCCCCATTACTAATATCCCTCATCAGAGTGGCAAGTTTATCATAATCTGAGGCAATATTGACATATAAGGACCACCCAGAGTCCATATCTTGTAGTAGAATTCACTTTTGGCATTTTTTTTTGGGGGGGGGATCACACCCACTGGTGCTCAGGGGTTACTCCTGGCTCTGAGCTCAGAAATTACTCCTGGAAGTACTATGGGATGCCAAGGATTGAACCCAGGTCGGCTGCGTGCAAGGCAAATGCCCTACCCACTGTACTATCACTCTGGCCCCAAAATTCACTTTTGGTATTGCATGTCCTATGGGTTTTTGATGAAAGGTTAGTAACATGTAGCCACTATCACAGTACCATTTAGGAAGTTTCACTGCCCTGAAAATCCTTTGTGGACTACCTATTCATTCTTCTCTTCATTCTTACCCCCTGACAATATCTCACCTTCTTATTTTCTTCATAGCTCTGCCCTTTCCAGAGACAATTCATCATTCAGACTCTGGCAAGAGTTCTAAGATGCTAACCTTCTCATTCATTTCATTGTTCTCAGGTTCAGCCTGAAACACCCAGGCTGATCTGGCAGTGAATGGGGAATTCAATGGAGGCTATTCTGTGACTAAGAGTGTGTTGGGAGGCTGATCTATAAACAGCAAAGCTCACAGATAATAAGAGAATCTCATGTGGCAGAAAATATACAAAGATGATGAGACAGCTGTTAGGAATGGAAATGCCTGGGAGATATTGTTGAGGTGATTGGATGTGACTGAAAAGTGAATGGTGAAGTCCTTGAGAGGATCTTGGACTGGGACCTCTGTGCAGAGGATACAGTGAGTGCAGAGGTCCTGGGAGGCACCAGTCCTGGGTTGTTTCTGGGGAGAGGCTAGAAAGGGGTGGTGGCTCAATGACCATTTGGAGTGGCATCTATGGAAGAGGGAAATGGAACTAGAATTGTCTGAGATGATTTACTTAAGTTCTTGCCTTTAATTTGAAAGTAACTAGACATTATTCCCCTTTCCCAGATGAAAATGAGATGCCAAAATCATTTTTCAAGTTTAAATCATTTGCTCATTTAAATCACTTGTTCAAGTTCTCCAGCCTGTAGCAGTAGAACTGAGATCTGAATTGGTGATGTGTCTGCTTCCCGACACACCTTTCACCCTTATGCAACTTCCTTGATAAATGCCTAGAGGATGGTCATGGCTACTGAAGAGCTTGACTGCATATATCCTTTACTTAATTTCTATTTGCATGGTATTTATCTCTTTTTTATGTATGTGTGATGTCATTCTGCTTTAGAAACTAAACTACCTGCAGTCATGAGCCATTTCAGTGGCACATTCTGTACTGTACTTAGCTATGTTTAAATATAAACCCATCCATCAGGCCTGAGCTTCGGTGATAAATAAAGGAGCTAATGTACCTCTCAGCAGAGCATCCCTCATGATAAGGGAACAATTTTGGGCTTGTGAGATAATGGCTCATTATAGGTAATCATGGAGTTTATATTCTGGTTTTCCTTTTTGATGATGCCAAAAAGTTTAGCTGTATATGTCAACTAGAGCAGAAACAATTTAAAGAGATTTCCAGACTCCTCAGGTAAAATGGCCTCATTTACATATTTAATAAAAATTCCACCAAATGCCTGAGATATTCTGAGATATGATAGTTTGACTGTAAGATAAATAAGGTAGTTATCTGTTATGTTAGTTGTACCCCAACATAAAACTTCAAAACTGCCAGGGCATGCTACAGATTCATCCCCACCTCATAAAGTTCTGAGATTACAATTGCATCTTGGGAGGGGAGAATTAGAAAGCAAGTTTGAACCTTCAGTCGGGAGTCTCCCCAAATTCCCTTTTACAAATAAAATCCTATGTAGAGATTTTTACCTCTTATCTTCCAATTAACATCTCAGTTCAGATTTGGCAGCTGGATTGAGCACTTTGCTTGAGCCTCAGACAAGCCCAGTTTTCCATTTTGTTAAAGAAGACAATGTCTCTTTCTGATGAGAGGAATAATGTAGAGTGTTTCTGTATTACCTTTAATTAAGTATGATCAGTTGCTGCTTGAGCTGAGGAAGCCTGGCTTTGTGCAGGAAGAACAAGGTGGATGTGGGGACGAGAGGGCAGAAACTTTCACTGGGAAATGCGCTGTGAAAGATGAAGTGAACTTCTTGCATCGAAACTTCAGTGTTCAGCATTGAAAGTTGTGTTAGAGAATGAAAGGAACATAGGGGTCCAGCTGGAAAAGATGAAAAGAGAGAATATGAAAGCCATGTGCCCCATTTCCTCTCCCCTATCCCCAGCAGCGTAGAAGCAGGTGCAGGACGGGAGGAAGAATCCTTAGGCCTGGTGAGAAAGTCAATCCAGAGCATCAGATAGGGATGGAAATGGGCTAGAATTGACCGGAGAAGAAAGAGGATGGTGCTGAGAGTGATGGAGCAGGATGCAGAGCGGAAGACTGGAGTTCCGTCCACCAATCAGGAGTCTGGGAATCACTGAGTAAGGACCATCTCCAGGATGTAAAAACAGATCAAAGATGCTAGAATCAAAGAGAAACTCAACGTGTCACAGACATCTCAGCTCTTGTCTTACTTGTTCTTGATAATAGCACCAGCATCACAAGTGAAACTATGTCCATGCTCCTATTTTAAAACTTGATTTCAAGGGCAAGCCATGGTAAGCAAACACAAGATGGGCTGGTTCAATAAGTTATCCAAGTATAGACAATTTGGCTGTAGCTTAAAAGCTACCCTGAATTTTCTGCCTTTGTTTCCTCCTTGGCCTTTATAGCAAAGCTGTTTGCGTTTTTGTCAGATGGTATATTGGCAGGGGAGAACAGACTGACTTTTGATTTGAGTGTGAGAGCTTTTGTTACTTAAAGCAAAGTACCATGCATTATTAGTTAGTCAGATTGATAGATTGACTTGATGCTCTCATAGTTGGGAGGTGGAGTGAGATGGAAAGTGGTTTGTGTTTGGAGCTGATTGGTTTCTAACAGTTATTTTTCTCTCTCAGCGTTTGTGTGCATTTTTGTGTCCCCACCTCCGCCCCTGTCTTTGTGGTAATAACCACAAAACATGCAATCTGTTGGTATCTTGTTTCATTACATTGCAGATTTTAAGTGCTCCTGTAGTCTTATCTGTAAATCACTTATGCTTTTGTATGACATTCACTGTTTCCAACTTCAGCGTAAGATGCTGTGTGACAACATAATTGACAAGCCTACCTTATGCTGGCAAACGGCGCAGTACATCCCAGCACAGCTGCACTCTCGGGCCTGCTGATCACCTACCTTCCCTCAGCAACTCTTGAGTTGCTGAGGGTAGGTCTTACAGACAACAATGAATCACCACTGTTCAGTTCCAGGCACAAACCAGGACACTCTAGTGCTTGGTATTGAATAGACCACATGCCAATCTGGTCAAAATAACTTGGCATCCTTTTTAATAAGGGAGAAATGATGGTGAGGGACAGATGGGGCTTCATTTCAGAGGGAATGCATTTCAGGCTATTTTGTGTAACTTTGTATTCACACAAAATGTGAATGTTTTTTCCAGGTGGGCTTTCCCCCTGGTCTTTCCACGTTCTCCGCCATACTGCATCCCACACAGATGTATATGCCTGGCCCCATCAACCTGCTCCAGAGCCCCCACTGTCATGATGGATGGGACAGGTCATTCTACAGGAGAGGGATAAACAGATGTTTTGTTCATCCAAAGGTTGCCTAGGTTTCCAGACATTCTAGCATTTTCTACTCTAGCAGGATGAAAGTGTTCTGTTCAATGAGAAGACTGACAATAGTTTTTTGGGAGACTGCTGTTTTGTTTAAGGCAATGCTGAGCTGGGCTCCAAGAGGGTCAAGCACCAGGTTATGATCTGGAACTTGAGTACATTGTAAGTAGCGGAAAGAACTTCTATCATATTGCTGTCGATATTTGAAAGATGGATGATAAACCCTATTCATAGTTTTCCTTTTGCATCTAGTTTTCTAGGTGCCCCAAGAACCTTAGACAGATGTTTCCTTTTGGTTTGTTTTGGAGCTACAGCTGGTGGTGCTCAGAGTTTGCTCCTGGGTTTGTACTCAGAGGTCATTCATATTGAGTATGGGAAACATATGAGATCCTGGGGATTGAGCCCAGATTGGATCTGTGGAAGGCAAGCATCCTACCCACTATATTTATCTCTTTAATCCCCAAACACATTTTTCCATGTTGTGTGTGTGCGCGTGCGCACATACACACACACACACACACACTATGATAAAGAGATATGATAGGGGCTGAAGAGAAAGTGCAGTGGACCAGGATGCTTGTCTTATAGATGGTCAATCCAGGTTCAGTCCTCAGCACTCCACCCAGCCCCCCAAACCTACCAGGAGTGATTCCTGAATGCAGAGCCAGGACTAAGCCCTGAGCATCACTGGATGCGCCCCTCACTCCCAACAGAAAGATATGATATATAGATTATAAAGTGCTTAGAATTCCTAGACAAAAATCTCTGGGAATTTTCATATGTGGACAATGAAGGTTTAGAGAGAACATTTACCAGAAGTGGTGGGGTTGGGTGGGGTAGTATAGAGTGGCTGGTTAGGGGACAGGAACAGAAGGTTAGAAAGTGTCTTTCACTTGGGGACTAAAAGAATATTCACACTTTGCACATTTAGAAAGGAACTTTTTGCAACCCCTACAATACCCAGAGACTTGTTCTTCTGCAACTCCTGTGGAATCAAGAGCTACAAGCCCTGACTGTTTCCTCTTTCTAAACGTTCCTCAGACTTGCTTAAACTCCCTTCCTCCTTGAACAATTTGACCTTGCGGAATGTTCTCTCCCAGTTCAGCAGATTCTTCGGTTATTGCTCTCTGAGAAGACAGAAAGGCACAGTTGCCTTCCTTCCTTACACATTGTTAAGCTGAAATTCTGGGTTCCCAAGCGTTGAGACGAACAGATACACAAACTCAATAATGCAAAAATGGTAGGAGTTTTATTCCAGTATACTGGGGTCAACTATCTCACCCACAGAGTGGTCTCTTGATAGCAACCCCGACTTCAGGCAGCAAGCAGTTTATATATGGTTTGATTACATAAGCAGTACATGCCTTATTGTTTCAGAAAGAAATCTTACTTAACTACCAAACAAAGGTGTTTTGGCAAGTGTCTGGGTAACAGTGGCCAGGCAATTGTTAAACAATAGTTTCCACTAGCAGTTTGTGGTTACATACGCTACTCATTCTTTTTAGGGTTAACGAAAGGCAATTTCTGGGGCATTGTGGGAATTGATTAATTGAGCCCACTTGCTGAGCCCAGGAACTTTCCCAGGTGGATTCAGTTTGGCTAGTTACACATTGTTTTATTGCTAAGAAACTGAATCTGTTTCAGTTTCAGGAATTGAACCTGAGGCCTACTTGATTTTTTTCATTTCTGCTGCCTGTCATGGCATCAATTTTGCCCTTACATTCCCCCCTTTTTCTTTTACCTTCAATAATAATCATACTCTTGCATGCTTAACTGTTCTACGCACTGTGGATTCCTGGCCGATTCAGTGTACTTAAGACTACAAGCTGTACAGGGGTATGGTGCTGCCAGCAGGTCAGCCTGTACCTGTGGGGCGAGCGCATCAGCAGCCTGATGGTGTCTTCAGGCTTCCAGATACCCCAAAATTGCTGCTGTGCCTTTAGCCAGACGCCAACAACTTGGGGCCAAGTTTACCAAGAAATTAAATGGCCAAAAGTTAGGTATGTGGGAGACACACCCACAAACCACCTCCAGCTCAGCTATATAAGCTCATTTATTGGCCTTATTTCAGATAACCATAAATCTCAAAAGAGATCAAGAGACGCAGTTAGAGCCTATAGCGCAGAGGTAGGTTTGAACCTGTGAGTGAGAGATCCAGGCCCTCTTGGATTGGGACTGGGCCTCCTCCCCCCAGGTCCCCAGTTTTCCAGTATCTTGGCATTCACACCCACAAACTGCCCCTGGAGCAATGTAATCTCCTCAATGGCCAAGACACAGGGACTATAAACTAAAACTCCTGAAAGAGAGTGCCACAGAATGTCCTGACCCCGCACCAGGCTGTCTTTACTGGGCTGCCCCAGAGGGGGGCTGGTGAGAGCCCTCCCTGTCCCAAGGGACCCAGCTCCAGCAGCCAAAACCTCCACAACCCAACTGCTGCCACACTCAACTCGCCACGAACTCGTGCTGAGCCTCATGCATGAGTGAAGTCCTACGGAACCAGGTAATACAGAACTCTGTGACCTTGGACTCTGGGCTCAACAGGACCAGGAGTGGAGATCCTCTGCCCACTTTCCCCAGTCTCCGTCGACCCAGAAGTCACACCCATAAGCCACCTCCTGCCAGCGCCAGGTAATCTCGTCACTGGCCACTGTCCAGATTACACAGCTGCTTCTCCCGAAAGGGAACATACACGAGGCCCCCATACCATGCCACTGGACTTGTGCCAGGCTGTTTCACATGGGACATCAGGAGGGGGTTGGGTGAGAGCCCTCTTTGCCCCAAGGGACACAGCTCCGGCAGCCAAAAACCTCCAGAACCCAACTGCCCCACACACTACAGTCAAGCCTCACATATGAGTAAACATATAAACACATCATAAAACACTCCCTACCCATTCTCCATAATTACCACACAACATTTGATGGGGTTCAGATAGTAGGCAACAAATCATAGAGGGAAATATATATGCATATATGCATATTTTCATATATATATATATATATATATATATACCAACACTCACATCACCCAAACTTTAATATCTTTAATAACATGATAGTGATATCTTATAGAATGTCTTAATGGCTCCTGCCAAAATAGAACAATCTTCACACTGTTCCCTATATAAACACTTTTTGTAAGCATGTTCAGCAGTTCTTCATAATAGACAATACAAAATATATTATTTTGGTTGTGTTTTGGGATAGGGATTGGGGTTTGGGATGGAAACATCCCAAATTTGGTGGTGGGAAGGTGTAATGGAATGGGATTGGTGTTTTAATATTGAACTTAATCAAATATTGTCTTCTAACTTATAAAATTAAAAAAAATTTTAAAAATATGTAATGTGGAGTTCATGCTCAATTCAATCAGCTTAATCAATGGCTGAATAAATAGCAGTGCTTCTACATTATATATACACACACACACACACACACACACACATATATGAGAGAGAAAGAGAGAGAGAAAGAGAGAGAGAGAGAGAGAGAGAGAGAGAGAGAGAGAGAGAGACTACAAGCTGTACTGTATTTATTCTGCCCTTAACAAAAACCACTAGTTTGTTCAGGATGCAGGAGCCATGGTAGCAAAAGCAGGAGCCCTGGTGGTCCCATGTGGGAAGTGATCAGGGTGACAATTTGACTTTTCCAGCTCTCTTCCAGAACAATATACCTATAGCACAACATAATGCACTTGAATCCTTCCTGGTTACAGCACCTGTAAGAGCTTAGAGCTTATACCAAGATTGGCCTAGGGCTAGCAGAAAGGCAGTCTTGTTGCTTGCTTTCTGCTGGAGGAACCAGTACCATTTTCAGCTCTTTTGTCCATCATCTTCATGATTTATGGAAGAATGAGGCAGGAACTCAGCACTGTCTGAAAGGCTCTTGCTACTCTGGCTGTCCTGAGACCTGCAGGCCCCTCCCTTCTCCAAGTCACAACCCCTGTATTTTCCTACTAGAGTCCTTAAGTCCATTTCCTTAGCTATGCTAATTGGCTCCTGGTGGGATGAATTCTATTGGAACCAATATCCATTTTGAATGCTTGGTGTCTATTTGGACTGCAAGCCACTCTCCCAGGTATGTGGTTCGGAATTGCACTTCCCTGATAATGAGACATAATTTTTGTAAAAAGGACAAAAACTTTTCTTTTTGGGTAACACCTGGCAAGGCCCAGGGGTTACTACTGCCTCTGCATTCAGGAATTACTCCTGGTGGTGCTCGACGGACTATATGAGATGCCAGGGATCAGTCTCAGGTCAGCCTCATGCAAGGCAGATATCCTACCTGCTGTACTATTGCTCCAGCCTGGAAAAAAGTTTTTATATAAACAGTAGCATTCAAACATGTCCCCAAACTCCACATTTATATCTGATTATATTTTGCTTTATCTTCTTTCTGCTTAACTCAGTCATTTTTTGAAGAAGGGTTGTGCTGATGTTCTCAAAATTCAAAGTTATAACACAGTAAAGGATCTTGTGCGTCCCAAATGGCTGGTGGGGAGGGGAAGAAATAAAGGGGAGGTGTGATTTGTGTGGGTCAGGACCTAAGCTGCTATTAGAGAACTGACCCCAAAAAAGAACTGACTGTAGAAGCCACTGGACTCCGCCTGTCTGTTCCCTCTGTGTTCATTTCAAGCACTGAACAGCAGAAACATGGTCTCTGGTCCATTCCTGCCCTCTGTGAACTTGTAATTCAGACATAATAAGCAAGTACATGATGAAAACAGTGGGGTCGAGAGTTAGTGCAGGGGTTAAGGTACCCCCATGGCACTCTGATCCCAGCATCATAGTCTGGGAGCCTCCCAAACAACATGGCTATGGTTTTGGGGCTCCTGAGCCTTAATGGTCACAGGCATCCTCCAACCCAGGAGTTCACCCATGCAGGCGTGTTTCAGATTGGCTGGGAGTGGCCCTGGGATGCTCTGAGCACTACATGAGAGTCACCATCCCCACAATCCTCCATGTGCAGAGAAAGTGGAGGAAGGGGGCCCCTTAGCTGGAGAATCAGGAAGAGCCTCAATTCAAGGGTGACACAAATGGCTCCACTTTGATTTTATGAAAGACCTATATTAGCACAGGTTTTCTCTAAGGGAAACCAAATGAAGAGGATTTTCCTTTGAGAACAAAAGCTCAGAAACACATAGGCCTTTCTTTGGTAGCTGTGGTCCAGAGGCACTGGTGCCTGGTACAGAGAGCACCTCCACAAACCTGCACCCCCACACTCCCCAGCCCCTTCCCTGGAACTACTTTATATGGCCAGGTATTTATCTTATTCCTGCTTATACACCAAGTGCTATTTTAGGTTTTGTGCATCATTTTGCTAAGATTTGACAGGTTACTTTTTGGGTCTCTAAAGGTTAGACCCCCCCGGTTATATTAACAGCAATTTCTGTTTAGTTTTTGCTGTTTCTGCTTATGAAAAATTCCATGGGAAAACTCTGCTTTCAGATAGTGGGGGAAACCTATAGTCTTGGCTTGCATGGACCGACATGACCTGCAGGTTTTTAATGCACCATGATGATTCCTGTCTAATTCTTCTTGCCTCCCCTCTCCCATCAGATGCATGAAACTGAGTGAGGTTCAGCATCCTTGGAAATTAGGTAAGCACATTTAAGGGGAGCTACACTGCTCTCAGTTCAACTTTGGAACCCATCCAATGCAATTCAAAACAGTGAGTATCCCAATTTGGTTTCATAATTATCTTGCTAAATAAAATACTTCATATTTGTTTAAATATTTCTATTTTCTTTATGAATAAAAACAAATATTTGGGGGCTGGAGAGATAGTACAGTGGGTAGTACACTTGCCTTGCATGAGGCTGACTTGGGTTAAATCCCAAGCACTCAGTATGGTCCCCGGGGCACAGCTAGGAGTAATTCGGAGGGCAGAGCCAGAAATAACCCCTAAGCACCACCAGGTGTGGCCTTCCCCAAACCCCTTGTCCCCAAACCCCAAACATATATTAACAGATGAGGTGTTAGCATCTTATGGTATTTAGTTACCTTAGTAAACTAGCCCTGTACTACCTTTACTCTTCCCACCGCCCCTTTTTTGGGTCACATACAGCATTGCTCAGGGGTTAATCCTGGCTCTGCACTCAGGAATTACTCCTGGCGATGCTTGGGTCACCATATGGGATGCTGGGGATTGAACCCAGGTCGGCCGCATGCAAGGCAAACACCCTGCCCACTGTGCTTTCTCTCCGGCCCCTACCTTTACTCTTAAATCTAATCTTTAAGAGGCATTAAGAGAGTTTATGTGTATATATTAGACATATTATATATACACATATAGCCACATATACATATATAATAAACCACATTTATTTATACATATATGTTTAAACAGGCTATGCTGCTAATTTTGGTTCTTTTTCCCTATAGAATAAAATGAGTCTAAAGAAAATGATCCCTTTGACCTTCAAGGTTTATTAAATATGAATTTAAAGGCCTGTGGCATCTAGAGGAAATTAAATCTTCTGGTTGTAAAACTTCCCACTTCTACTTTGCTGTGTGTGGTTTAGAACAAAAGGACCTGATTCTTCCCATCTTTCCATGAATTTGCTCTTAATTGTTTAGATCAGGATTGGCGAATAGACAGCATTCATGTGCCAACCCTGATCCCCTGGTTGTGGTTGCTGAGAATGGCCCATTGAGGCGGACTCTGTCTCTTAGTCCCAAGTCTGTGGGTGAGAGGACAGTGCTGTGTGAACAAGATTCCTCAGACTTTGGAGTCTGGGGGTGAGGCATACTGTCTTGCATTTCTGAGCCCTGAGACTCTTGGAGATCTCTGTCTTTTCAGGTTGCATGTGACATGAGAATAGATTGTCTGTTATTTGGACTGTTGCTTGCATTTTAGAAACTAGGAACATCTCTGGGGCTGCAGTCCAAGGAGTCTTGGACTGACAACACAAAAATCTTTATTCATGTGTTGAACTGAAGCCATGATAGTAGGCATTCTTGATCCTGATTTAAACACAGGTTCTGACATGAACTCTAGGTTTGTTACACATGGTGGCAGGCAGAACAATGCCTAACCTTCTTTCATCCTTTTGCCCAGTCTTAGTCCCTGAAAATAGAATATGACTATGTAAAGCTATGTGGCAAAGATGAACCGAGGTTGGTGACTTGATGAGTTTGAGATAGGAGATTATTCAAGATGATTTGATTAGGTTCAGTATAATCATACTCCTTGTAAGTGAAGAAGGAGGCATAGAGGAGAGAACAATAGAGATGGCAGCTTGAGGAACCTCAGCGCTCTTGCTAGTTTTGCAGAGAGAAGAATGGAGCAATAAATGTGGGCGATTACCCCCGAAGCATCCAGAAAGAAGAAACCTGCTCAGGATGATTTTAGCCGAGTGAGCCTTTCATCAGACTGATAGCTCTGAGTGGATGAATTTGTGTTGTTTCATGCCACTAGACTCGAATAGTTAGTACTGCAGCAAAGAGAAATTGACAGAGGCATCCTTTCACAGATGAAGACCTTCTCGTTTTACTTAGTTAATCAATTCAAAATATAGGTTCATATTCACTTTTATCAGGCATGTGGTTTTTTTCTACCTATTCTAGATCCCTTACCTTCTAATGTGAAAAGCATATTCTGGAACTACCAACTGGGCATTCATACCTCCATGAGATGATCTAGCATCTACAGCTGGCCTCAAGTCTACTTCTAGTTTTTTTTCTAATTTTACAGCCATATAAATATTAGACAGAGTCACTCTATGGCCAGGATGGACCAAGGCCAGAGCAGATCTAAAGCACAAGTCTGATGAGAAACGAAACAAACACATTATCCAAGCCATGGGAATAACCAACTAACTCTATATCTTGACTAAAACCAGTGAGGCCCATACCTTTCCCTTTCCTTTGTTAGGGGAAGGTAGGAGGAGGAAGATACCTTTAGCCTCAAATAATTTTCCTTTCTACCAGATGAAATTCAGCACCATCGACCATATCCACATGATAACCAAGCTCATTGAGGTTTCTCGGGAGTTCAAGATGCCGCTTTGTCTAACATTCATTGATTTAAAGAAGGCCTTTGATTCTGTTGAGACAGAAGCGGTCTTTGAAGCCCTAGCCAATCAGGGCATTCAAACTCAATACATCAAGATCCTCCGTGAGCCAGTGAGCTGTATTGCAGATTCACTACCAGGATCTCACCATTCTACAAAGAAGTAATCATCGATGTCAAGAGAGGGGTTCGGCAGGGTGATACCATTTCACTGAAACTCTTCAGTGCCACCCTCGAGAACATCATGCGATGACTGGAATGGGAAGGAATGGAAGTGAAGATAGATGGTCGGCAACTACACCACCTCCACTTTGCTGATGACATTGTTTTAATAACACCAAACATCAGTCAAGCGGCACAAATACTGTCTGACTTCGACCGTGAGTGTGGAAAGGTAGGACTCCAGCTGAATCTTACGAAGACAACGTTTATGAGAAACAGCCTCGTTCCTGATGCCCCATTCGCTCTCAACGGAACGACCATCTCCGAATGCAACAGCTATGTGTACCTAGGTCGAGAGGTCAATATGATAAATGACCTGGCACCCGAGCTGCGCAGGAGGAAGAGAGCGGCTTGGAACGCTTTCAAGAACATCGAAGAAATAGCTAAGAGGATGAAGAACCTCCGGCTCCGGGCACATCTCTTTGATTCCACTGTTCTTCCTGCATTAACATATGCCTCAGAGACCTGGGCCCTACGCAAACAAGATGAGAACGCTATTCAGGTCTCCCAAAGAAGAATAGAAAGAGCTATGCTTGGAATATCACGTTTCACTCAAATGAGAGAAAGAATCTGGAGTTCCGACATCCGTCGACTATCAAGAATCATGGACGCTGTCTCGTTTGCCAAGGTGTCAAAAATCAGATGGGTTGGTCACGTAATGAGATTTAAAGATGACCGCTGGACTAGAGCTGTTACCGACTGGATTCCACAGGATGTCAAAAGACCGCGTGGCCGCCCACCTACCAGATGGTCAGACTTCTTCATCAAGATCATGAACAATTGGTTTGAGGCTCTTCATGTTCCTAGAGCGAACAGACGCCATTGGGCTACACTAGCACGCGACAGGGACGAATGGAGACGTTACTGGCGCCCGCTCGAGCAAATCGACGATTAACGGGAAGTCAAGTGATCAAGTGAAGTGACTAGATAAAATTAGGATATTCAGGTACAGGATTACTTCTGCTTCCTGCCAACATCACAATCCAGAACATAGTCTGTCTTCCTTAGACACTCCTCAAAAACACCTAATATTAACCTAAATTCTTTAAGTCCTTTATAACATCTTTCTTTTTTTGATGCCTCTGTTTTCCACGGGCTGTTTTCTCTATGGCCACAATGAGTAATAAACCCTGCAGAACAACTACAGGTGTCTTCTGTTAGCTGGAAGGAATTGCATAAGTTTAGGTTTTATACCTTCTAGGTGTTTTATCATGTTTTAAAGAAAGTTGTGATATAATGCACATATATCTTTTACAATGAAAATTCAGTGTATTTTTTCAGTGCATACATTAAGTCATGCAGCCATCACCACTAAGATTAGAACATTTTCATTATCAACAAAGGAAACTCCATTGCTCATCACAGCCCATCTTCTTCCCTCTCCAGTTCTTGCCTACCCCCATCTAACTTTCTGTCTATATGGATTTTTATATTTTGAATTTTTTTTGCTGAAACCTAAAGTGAAAGTTTTATTTATTTTTAAATATTTTTTATTGAATCACTGTGAGCTACAGTTACAAAACTTTCATGTTTGAGGTTTAGTCATACAATGATTGAACACCCATCCCTCCATCAGTGTACATTTTCCATCACCAATATCCCTCCCCTCCTATCCCGTCCCATCCCTCCCCCTGCCTCTATGGCAGACAATTTCCTCTTACTCTCTCTCTACTTATGGGCATTATGGTTTGCAATACAGATATTGAGAGGCCATCATGTTTGGTCCTTTATCTACTTTCAACACACATCTCCCATCTCAAGCGATCCCTCCAACCATTATTGACTTAGTAATCTCTTCTCTATGCCAGCTGCCTTCTCCCCCAGCTCATAAGGCAGGCTTTCAACATGGAACAATCTTCCTGGCTCTTGTCTCTACTGTCAGTGGGTCTTAGTCTCATATTATGATATTTTATATTCCACAAATGAGTGCAGTCATTCTATGTCTGTCCCTCTTTTTCTGACCCATTTCACTTAGCATGATACTCTTCATGACCATTCATGAAGAGTATCAACAAACAAATTTCATGACTTCATCTTTCCTAACAGCTGCATAGTATTCCATTGTGTAGGTGTACCAAAATTTCTTTAACCAGTCATCTATTCTATTTTGAAAATCTTATGTGAATGGAATCTTATAATATGTGGCTTTTGAGGATCTGACTTCTTTCACTTATTATAGCTTTTTCAGGGTTATTGTATTGCATCATGAATACTGAGAGTATTTAATTCTTTTTGATGAGTGCCATTCCATTATATAGATTTTGTTCACTCATTCTTCAGTTGGGCTGGAGCAATAGCACAGCGATAGGGCATTTGCCTTACAAGCAGCCAACATGGCCGACCCGAGTTTGATTCCTCCGCCCCTCTTGGAGAGCCCGGCAAGATACCGAGAGTATCTCGCCTGCGCGGCAGAGCCTGGCAAGCTACCGGTGATGTATTCGATATGCCAAAACACAGTAACAATAAGTCTCATGATGGAGACATTACTGGGCCCGCTCAAGCAAATTCTTCAGTTTATGGTCATTTGAATTGTTTGTATTTTTGTTATCATAAATAATCCACAGTCATGATTATCCAACATTGCTTTGTGCACCTATGTTTTAAATTCTCATTGGTATATACTTAGAAATGGAATTACTGTTGAATCATTTGAGGAACTGACTATTCACCTTATTCCTTTACAAGTTTTTTTTTTGGATTTTTAATCTCTTAAGTTTCCATATGAATTTTAGTTGTCATTTTGACATTTAAAAATGTCAGCTGATATTCTGATAAGAAATAGACTGTGTATCTGTAGGTTTATTTGGGTAGCATTTCCATTTTTATTTTATTTTTTATTTTATTTTTTTGTTTTTTGGTCCACAGCCAGTGATACTCAAGGGTTACTCTTGGCTCTACACTCAGAAATTACTCCTGGAAGTGCTTGGGGAACCATATGGAATGCCAAGGATCAAACCTGGGTTGGCCACATGTACAGTTATTTTGAGCTTGCACATATGTATATGTTTATGTACACTGTTATATCTTACTAATTATATACAATTTATATATTTTCTTGCAATAACATTTTATAGAGTTTTGAGTGTTATACCAGGGTTTTTTTTCCATTTTGGAAAAGTTCTCATTTGTATGTATTTCTTAGGATTTTCTACATATAGAAATTATGTCATTTGCGATTGAAATTTACTTCTACCTTTCTAATCTGGGTGCCTTTTATTTCATTACCTTGCTTAATTGCCCTGACCAGAACCACTAGCACAATCTTGTACAAAGTTTGTGAGGGAACATGCTTGTCTTGTTCCTGATCTTGGGGAAAATTTTTCAGTCTTTTCCCATTAAGTATGATACTTCAGTCTTTCTTCATTAAGATGTTTTTGTAGTTGCTCTATATGGTGTTTAGCTAGTTCCTGTCTTTTTACATTTTGTTGATTATTAATTAATTAATTTATTCCAATGACAGGATGTTGGATTTTGTTAAATGATAATTCTGTACCAGAGGAGTTTACTTCATGTTTATTTGCCCTGTTTTCTATTCAGACGGTGTTTTACATGCCTGATTTTGGGAATAAACCCCATTTGACATGATAGATAATCCTGCCACATATAGTTCCATTTAGGGGGTTAATATTTTTAACTTAAATTTATTGAGGTAACATTGGATAACAATAGAGTAAATGTTTTTGTATTTTAAGGGCATAATGTTACCCCTACATGCCCACCACCAAAATGCCAACATCTTTCAACCACAGTCCAGAGGACCCTTCCATCTACTCCTCACCTATTTCAGCCATACCGCAGTCAAAAGGTTTGTTTTCATTGGACATTTTCTGTTTTCTTTCTTTTTTCCTTATATATAAAATATTGGTGAGATCATCTGTCTTTTGTCTTTCTCCTTCTGACTTATTTTGTTTAGCGTGATATTCTCCAATTGTTTCCACCTTGTAAGCAAAAGGCAAGAGATCATCTTTTCTATTTTGGCTAATGTTTTAATGAGGAGTATTGCATTTATATACATATAAGACATATTGGTCTGTAGTTTTCTTTCTTTTTGACATTTTTGTCTTTTTTGGAATAGGAAACTAATACCACAGAATGAAATGGATGTGCTGTACAATTTCTCAGACCCTTAATTTTTCTTCTTGAAGACCAACACCGTCCTCCCGTTGTTCATCGATTTGCTTAAAGTGGACCCAGTAACGTCTCCATTTTGAGACTTGTTGTTACTGTGTTTGGCATGTTGAATATACTCTCAGTAGCTTGCCAAGCTCTCCGAGAGGGGCTGAGGAATCAATCCCGGCTAGGCCGAGTTAGCTGCATGCAAGGCAAATGCCCTACTGTTGTGCTATTAACTTTATTACTTATATTTCTTATCATTGAAATTGTGTTATTTATTTCCTCTTAAACAATCATTGGCATTTCCCCCCCGTATTTTGTGTCTCTTCCTTGCTGTTGGTTCATTCCCCTCCATTCATACACATTCTCAGTGACTACAAATAACCAGGAAAAAAGCAGCATCTTTGTTTTTTCTCCCTTAAATAATCCTTCTGTGTCATGCCCTCTCTTCAAGATCTCCTTCCTCTACTCCACTTCTATGTCTTGGTTTCCTTTTGAATTTACACATCTTAAACACTGAGAATCTCCATTTCTCTACTTGACCTTCCTGCAGCATTTATGATGACTGATTACTTCTCCCTGGATTCATGATCTTCTTTGGGATTTTTGATACTGCCTTCTACTGGTTTCCTTAATCCCCTCTGAACTGTTCCATTAGATGACATTTCCTTTTTTGCCTAGTTCTTCAAATATTGTTTCCTAAATTCCCAGCCTTACTCTTTTATTCACAAACGTAAGCATCTCTACGCTGCTGCCAATTTTGAATCAATTTTGCCATCTCATCTTTCTTCCCTAATCAGTGCATCTAACTCTTTACCACCTTGTTGTTTCAGGAGCACGTCTTTTCTGTAGTTGCCCCATGATTTTCCAGTGTATAGTGAGTGTCTATTTTGTGTTCCACACACACATTTATGAAGCATCTGAACTTCATCTTATTAATTAAGGAAATTTTATTTTTGTCTGTACTATGCCAGGGATATGGATTACCTTCATCCTTCCACTCAGTCAACCAAGTATCTAGACTTCTCTTTAAATCACATTTACTCTTAAATATATTGGTGTTGATCAGGGGTGTTCACCTCTTAGTGAATACAGACTGTACCAATGGTGATCAGGATGTTCTCCTGGTTCAGTTCTTGGGATTTGCTTTGTGGAGCATGTGGTGTCAGGGATTGAAACCCAGTCTTCCTCATGCCAAGTAATGCTCCAGTCCATTGTGCTATCAGTTAACACCCCTCCCCCACCACTTATGATTCTTGATGTTTTTCCTCCTATTTATTAGGTCTTTACTGTGGAGATCTTTAATTCTTAGTAGGATTAAGATAGCACCTAGCTGCCTTTCCTTTTTCCTCACCCCTCATTTGCAGTGCTCTAATATTACTATCATTCTAACACTATGATTTTGTTTCAAACCCATTCAGAGATTTTTCAGTTGCTTTATACTGCTCCAAAATGTCCATTAATTTCTTGGTCACTATGTGCTATGCTGGAGCGATAGCACAGCGGTAGGGCGTTCACCTTACAAGCGGCCAACATGGCCGACCCGAGTTTGATTCCTCCGCCCCTCTCGGAGAGCCCAGCAAGCTACCGAGAGTATTCGATATGCCAGACACAGTAACAACAAAGTGTCCAATGGAGACGTTACTGGGCCCGCTCGAGCAAATCGACGATCAACGGGAGGGCCTTTACCTTTACCTTTACCTATGTTCCTCTAATCCAGCACATTCTCCATATGTATGATTAATTGAGAAGTTACATCTAGGAGTTTGCAAGTGAACCCTTGAATTTTTTTTTATAATACATGCAGTCAAATTTCCTTTCCAACTGAATAATATCTCAAGAGGGCTGAGAGACAATACAGTGCTTGCCTGGTATACAGTTGATCCGGGTTCAGTCTCTGGCACCCCATTTGGTCCCCTGCGTCCTTCCAGGAGTGATTCCTAAACATAGAACCAGGAAGAAATCCTGAGTCTCACATTTTGTGGCCCCCAAACAAAAAAATGATGATGAATTCCATAATTTTCTAGTAATACTTATACAATTTCAGTACTAAAGAATAGCATGAACTCTGTAAAAGGTAAATTTACTTTGTCTCATCCATCTATCCTCTTTGGGGAAGTGTCTACTCATCTCCTCCCTGCTTTTTTGTGGATGGGGTATTTTTTTTTATTGTCATTGTTAAACTTTGTGAATGCTTTACATATCTTGAATAGTAGTTCTTTATCTGTTGTGTGATTTGAAAACATCTCTTCACAGTCAGTAGAGTATTATTTTATTTTAGACTTAATGTCTTTTATCATGTAAAACTTTGTAATTTGATAATGTCTTATTTGTTTTTTAAAGTTTCGTTGTTTATGCCAACAGAGTGGTATCATTAAAGATATTGATGAGATCTGCAAAAATACGGAAACAAAAACAAAAGAAAATTACCTTGCCTCAAGATCATCCCAAAGTTTGCTTAAAACCCTCACTTCATCTTGGCTGGAGAAATATGTTTATGCTCTGGCTTAGAGTCAACTACTCTGTTTCGTAAATGATAGCTGTTTTAGTGATTGGAGTAGAAGGGGAATTGGAGAAGCAGGAGTCAGTCTAATTGAGTTTGATGTGGATGACCTTTGCTGATGTGGTTTCCATGTCAATTTAACCTGGCTCTTTTTCTCTGAGGAAATTCCCAAGAGGAGTAATCTTGTCTTATTCTAGTTTCTCCAAAATTATTTTCTCAAAAATTTCCTCTGGGTTGAGGATATTATTGTTTTATTTTATGCCTGCTCGGCTTCAGTCCTTCTAGTAATCTCTATGTTCTTCTGTGAGGAACTCCTAAATTCCATTGTTCTCTTTTATACTTTCTTAATTTTGTGGAGAAAATTTGCCTCAATGCCCTTCCTTTCTTATCCAAATCCTCCCAGAAATACCTACAACTCCGTTTCCTCAAACTCCCAATATAGATTACTCCAATAGGTCTACTGCTTCCAGAAAATTCTAGACCAGAATTACACATGTCTCTTTGCTCAAGCACTCAGCCAAATTTTAGGGTACTTTGAGAAAACATAGCTTCTTTTGTTTTAGTGGGGTACAGGACTATAAAGAACATCCACTCTCTAGGTTTACAAAAATTTCTCCCAAGAATTGTCTCACTATATGATTGATGTTACCTGGGATATCCAGAAATCAATGAGTACCTCTAAATATATCTGGAGATTCTTGATGGTGATGGAGGCCATATATTGTGAAGGTGCTTTATGACACAAAATCATGCTTAAAATAATTAGAATGACAACCCTGTGTTATATAGATTCTACACACTCAGGAGAGAGGGCGTTTAAAAATGCAACTTGAAAGGGGATGGAAATTGGGAATCTGCTATTCCATGGACTTCTAGTTGAGCAAACAATGCCAGTTTGCCTTCCTTGTAGGTACTTTGGTTTATCTTGGAACTACATTTTCTCTGCTTGAGGTGAAGGAATGTTCCTGCTGTCCCTCAGTAGTAGGGGAGGGAAGACATAATAGTCCTTTTCCACAGGCACTAAATGTCCTACAAGGTTGATGGCTTATTCTCCCCAGGCTTCCTTTGACTTTTCTGGCAGTGAGAGTGTTTTCTTTAGGTTGGGATTGTTCTGACTTGAGGCTTCTCAGTAGTCTCTATGGGGATGTGAATCTCCTGGGACTGACCTATTAGAATGTGCAATCCTTAGTATTTTTAGTTCTTTGCTTTGAGCAGAGGATTGGTCTCACTTCTAGAATCAGATCATCTCATTTGATGTTTCCTTATGTGAGTTTGCACTGATATATTAAAGCACACAATAGTACACACAATAATAAAAGACACGAGGCAGTAGCAAGACATGGACAAGTCCTTTTGTTTTCTCATAGTCCTTTTGATCCTTTAGAGAAACATTCCCTGTTCATAGAACTGGAAAGAACAGAGAAGAGTTCCATGAAAATGAATGTTTGTTGTTTTGATTTGCATGTTTGTCTTTTATATTTGCCTTCTTTTGGTATAAGAGTGCCAGCTGAACTTGGAAAGTGGAGTAGGGACCCACTCTAATAAGTGACATGAGGCAGAAGGACTTTTATGGAAGCATGTATAGATGTGTCTCTTTTACACTTGAGCCTTGGTGCTATTGTTCTTTCAAATATAGGGTTCCAAGATAAATCGTTTAGATGGAAATAGAGTTAATTCCAAAATAACTGGACAGAGCAGGTAAGTTCAGGAAACCCTTAACTTGGACCCTTACGGGTACACACAGACACTCAATCTTTACATGTCAGTTTTGGGAGGTGACCTGCATCCATCTGAACCCTATCAGCTATCAGGCTCTCATAACACATGATTCACTCTCCCAATTTCAGATTAGGGATGTTTAGATTGTGGAAAATGAGAAAAAAGTAATCGGCATGAAGAAAACCAGGATCACAAAGAGAAGCTGTAAGTGTATACCTGCCGTTAAGTTTTTTTTTAATTGAATCACTGTGAGATATAGTTACAAAGTTTCATGATTGAGTTTCAGTAATACAATGATTGAACACCTATCCCTCCACCAGTGTACAATTTCCACCATCAATATCCCCAGTATCCCTCCCCACTCCCACCCCCTGCCTCTATGGCAGACAATTTCCTTCTTACTCTCTCTCTACTTTTGGGCATTATGGTTTGCAATACAGACACTGAGAGGCCATCATGTTTGATCCTTTACTTTCAGCACACATCTCCTAACCGAGCGATCACTCCAACTATCATTTACTTAGTGATCCCTCCTCTATCCCAGCTGCCTCATGAGGCAGGCTTCCAACTGTGGAGCAATCTTCCTGGCCCTTGTCTCTACTGTCCTTGGGTGTTAGTCTCATATATGTTATTTTATATTCCACAAATGAGTGAAGTCATTTTATATCGGTCCCTCTCTTTCTGACTCATCATGCCATGAAGTTTTTTGAACTTATTAAGCTTGACTGTTCTTCATTCTGCTGCAACTCCAGCCCGACTAGTTCAACCATTTGAAAGAGCAGCTACTGAGAATCCTGCATGTGCTATGCCAGCTGTATGTCATTTTTAGAATATGGCTTTCGTTCTCTATTTTGAGAAGGCATTTTGTTCAGTTTCCGGTTGGTCAGCATTATTGAGAGACACTCAATTCATCAGAGGTTACTTATAGAGTGAGGTCAGTTAAGAGAGGGAGGTGCCATGATTTTAAAACGCCATACAGGCTGTTCTTTCAAAGAGAAGCAAATCAGTTTCAATTGGAGATGCTGCCATGTTCAGCTGTCATTCTGAAGTTTAGATTAAATAAAAAAAATACCAACAAGGAATAAAACAACAAAAGCAACGTTTTCTTCTTGTTATCGCAGGCATTGGTTTTGATGCTCAGAATGGGATATATTCACACCTTGAACACAGAACTGACTTTCATAAAATGAGTTTCTTTTTAAACTTCATTTTTAAAACGTGGTGGTAAAATTTCAATAGAGTGATAGATGATGTATGAAGTGTATTTCATATGTTAAGATATGGACCTTAATACATAAGAAATTTTGTGAGTTTTGATAAATGTACATTCATGTGCAAATGTCACTGCAATAAAGATTAAGGATATTTGCATCACTCCCAGAAAGTTCCCCTTTTCCTACTTTAAGTCTTCCAACTGCTACAAACAAATATGCTTTTGTAATCTTAGATTTGTTCTGCCTGCTCTAGAACCCATATAACTAGTGTGTGCCCTAAATATCTGGGTTTTGTAATGTTCCCGAGATTCATCAGTATTGTCAGGCTCAGCAGTTTAGAGCTCATGGATCTGAAGTTAATCTTTCTCTCCAAATATAAAAAATTTAAGCTATTATTTCTTTGAGTGTATTTTTTCCATCCCATTTTTCTCTCTCCTCTCTTTTTGAAACATCAGTTGCATGTGGTTAATAACTTTTTATTGACTTTAATGTTTCTGAGGCTCTGCTCACTTTTTCCAGTTTCTTTTCTCGTTTTCTAATAGAATGAAATTCTATTAAAATGTCTTCAAATTCACTAAACTTTAATTTAAAAAAATTGAATCACTACGAGACACACAGTTACAAAGTTATTCATGATTTGGTTTCATTCATACAATGTTCTAGCACCTGTCTCTTCAGTACACGTCTCACCACCAATATCCACAGCCTTCCTCCTGCCAATACCCCCAAGCCTGCCTCTACCCCGCTCTGTCTCTCTCTGCCTCTGTCTCTGTCTCTCTCTCTGTCTCCCTCTTTCTGGGCATTGTGGTTTGCAATACAGGTAGTAAAAATTTGCATGTATGTTCTTTCACCTACGTATAGCACTCAGTTCTTGTCCAGAGTGATCACTTCCAAATATCATTGTCATTCACTAAAATTTTCTTCTCCAATATACCCATACATTCATTCACTGAATAAAATTTTAGGTATAATTTTTTGTTTCTGGGTCTTTTAATTAGTTGTAAAATAATTTCTATTTCTGGAGCTAGAGTGATAGCACAGAGGGTAGGGCATTTGCTTTGCACATGGCTGACCTGGGTTCTAATCCCAGCATCCCATATGGTCTTCCAAGCACTGCCAGAAGTGATTCCTGAGTTCATGAGCCAGTAGTAATCCGCCAGGTGTGACCCAAATAGTAAAAAAAAATTTATTTCTTGGATGAGATCACTGATTTTGAACATATTTGTCATCAATAGCTTTAAAATTTTAGTTTGCTAATTCCATATCTGGCCTGCCAAGGCACTATTCTATGGACAGCTATTTTTCCCCTTTAATTATGGTCACCATTGACTGAGTTTTCAAGAGGGCAGGAGGGTGGCCTGCCAAGAAAGATCCTAGAGGCCTGGGGACCTCTCTCAGTGATTCTCAGCCATCGAGGCTAGTAGCTCAGAATGAGCATCCAAGGATATGGTGCTGCTTGAGTCCTGCTATGCCATGGTCTTGCGGGTCTCTAGGGAAGGATCATCATTGCTCAGCAGTACAGGTAGTGTCAGGGATTGAACCATTGTTGGCATTATGCAAGATTTTTACCTTAATCTCTACTATTTTTCTGATTCATCATTACCAATATTTTAATAGGCAGTGATATAATGTACAATGTGTCATGGAGATACTATATTCCTCTGATGCAGGTTGATTGTCTGACTGAAAGTCCGGTTGCTGTCATCTTGATCCTTAGGTTTGCTTGTTTTTGTGCTTTATTCCAGTGCTTTGAACAAATCTGAAAAGCCCTTAATATTCCTGCTGAGTTTGTAGTACTCAAATTCCCAACTTTGCAACCCCAGTGGTTTGCAGTAAATAAATTCTTTGCCAGCTATTTCAAACACACAGAACATACAGCATCTTCTTTCTTGGGAGTTCCTTGAAATCTGTCTTGGTTATGCTGAGTTGAGGGTTTTGCCAAGAATTAATAGACAATTCATTGTGAATTTAGGGTGCTCATTGTTCTAGATTTCTCCCCTCAAGTAACAGCTACTATGTGAGTTCTGAGTAGTGTCCACTGACTTCTCAAAAAAATATGCACTTTTCTTCTTAAATGTCTTTCACCTGTCATCCAGGGGGGACTAAGAAGTGCCTCCCCCAAATCACAGCAATGTGGACTTCACGCACCAAATGTTGTTTTGTTGCTTTTGAGGGCTTAATCTTCTATAGTTTCTTCTTATTCATCATTGTTCTCTGGAGCCTTCAAGAGTATTTTTTTTTAATTTTTTGAGGAAAATTATGCTTATTTTCAGAGGCTTAGTCAAAACAAACTACTTTACTATTGCTAAAAAAAATTTCAAAATATTTTGCCTTGTACACAAAATAAAGTATGAAATTTGGGAAATGAGCTGATAAACATTTGCAAATATATTTTCCTTTCTCTCTGGCCTCTTCTTATTTTTTTTCTTTCCTGGGATTTATATTCAGTACTTATTTTTCCATATGTCTCGTTTGAACTAGAAACACCATTTTCGTTCTGGATTCCCCATTTTTTGTTTGGCACTTTTCCTGATTGTATATTATTGACAAATTGTGACAATCAATTTATTTGTTTAGACTACTGGAGGTCCTTAGACCTTTTCTTGATCTTATCTCTCAGCTGACTGCTTCTCCAGCGACTTTATCTGGCATATAGTAGGTATTAACACACAAATGAATTGATAAATAAATGAATGCAAGAATTAACCAAGAGAAAAGTGTTTTCAATGAAAATTTGAAAGATTCTCATAAAATTTCCGTGGGGCATGGCAGGGGGATTTGGCTCCTAGGAGAATATACTCTCCTCTTAGTGCCCCCAAGTTGGCCTTGGTGGTCCCAAGCAGTGCGGGTCAGCAAACATCCAGGTTTGCCCTTAGAACCAAGTGTCACCAGAAGTGGCTACTTCCCTACTCCGTACCCCAGTATAACTGGGTGTGATATTTATAAAACTAAACAATTTTTACTTGGGGGAGGTATTTACATATCTTTTAGTTTTGTTTTGTTATTATTTTGTAGTCATTTCAACACTAAATTGAAATATTAGTAAAATTCAAATATACTGAAAAAATGATGTAATTTTGTACAAATAAACAGAGAAGGGCCCTGGTTGATTGTTTCAGGCAGTTGTAAGGTCAACAGGGAAGGGGAGGATTAAGCATGAGCTTAGCTGCTTTAGTTTTGTTTATAGCGTGACTCAGGACAGCGCTTTGGAAGACTATTAATATATGCATGAATTCCAGCAGAGCAGGTGACAGCTACATTCACTTAATAATCACTTAACTTCCCGTTAGTCGTCGATTTGCTCGAGCGGGCGCCAGTAACGTCTCCATTTTTCCCTGTCGCGTGCTAGTGTAGCCCAATGGCATCTCTTCGCTCCGGGAACATGGAGGGCCTCAAACCGATCGTTCATGACCTTGACAAAGAAGTCTGACCATCTGGTAGGTGGGCGGCCACGCGGTCTCTTGACATCCCGTGGAATCCAATCAGTAACAGCTCTAGTCCAACGGTCGTCTTTAAATCTCATTACGTGACCAGCCCATCTGATTTTCGACACCTTGGCAAATGAGACAGCGTCCCTGATCCTTGATCGTCGACGGATGTCAGAACTCCGGATTCGTTCTCTCATTTGAGTGAAACGTGATATTCCAAGCATAGCTCTTTCTATTCTTCTTTGGGAGACCTGAATGGCGTTCTCATCTTGTTTGCGTAGGGCCCAGGTCTCTGAGGCATATGTTAATGCAGGAAGAACAGTGGAATCAAAGAGATGTGCCCGGAGCCGGAGGTTCTTCGTCCTCTTAGCTATTTCTTCGACGTTCTTGAAGGCGTTCCAAGCCGCTCTCTTCCTCCTGCGCAGCTCGGGTGCCAGGTCATTTGTCATGTTGACCTCTCGACCTAGGTACACATAGCTGTTGCATTCGGAGATGGTCGTTCCATTGAGAGCGAATGGGGCGTCAGGAACAAGGCTGTTTCTCATAAACATTGTCTTCGTAAGATTCAGCTGTAGTCCTACCTTTCCACACTCACGGTCAAAGTCGGCCAGCATTTGTGCCGCTTGTCTGATGTTTGGTGTTATTAAAACAATGTCATCAGCAAAGCGGAGGTGGTGTAGTTGCCGACCATCTATCTTCACTCCCATTCCTTCCCATTCCAGTCGTCGCATGATGTTCTCGAGGGTGGCACTGAAGAGTTTTGGTGAAATGGTATCACCCTGCCGCACCCCTCTCTTGACATCAACGATCACTTCTTTGTAGAATGGTGAGATCCTGGTAGTGTATCCGCAATACAGCTCACGGAGGATCCTGATGTATTGGGCTTGAATGCCCTGATTGGCTAGGGCTTCAAAGACCGCTTCTGTCTCAACAGAATCAAAGGCCTTCTTTAAATCAATGAACGTTAAGCAGAGTGGCATCTTGAACTCCCGAGAAACCTCAATGAGTTTGGTTATCGTGTGGATATGGTCGATGGTGCTGAATCCTTTGCGGAACCCAGCTTGCTCACATGGTTGTCCTTCATCTAGTGTTCTGCCAATCCTATTCAGGATGACTCGAGTGAACAACTTGTAGATGACAGACAATAGGCAGATCGGGCGATAGTTGCCAATGTCATGGATGTCTCCCTTCTTGAACAGTAGTACGGTCCTGCTGGTTTTCCATTGAGATGGAACCTTGCATTCAGACAGGTAGCGAGTGAAGAGCCGAGCCAGTGTATTGATGAGTACTGACGGCAGGTTCTTCAGGTGTTCAGGTCTGACCTTGTCTGGGCCGGGTGCTGTTTGCTTCTTTACTGACGAAATGGCGTGTCGGATTTCGGAAGGGAGAACGTTGGGAACGACATACCCATCCTGTGGAATTTGGTATGTCGGCAAGTGGACATGGCTATCGAAGAGATTTGAGTAGAAGTCATGGATAATCTTCTCCATTGCCGTTCTGGAGAATGTGATGGATCCATCAGGACGTCGGAGGGCAGTCATCTTGGTCTTATAGTTGGCGAAGGACAGGCGGGCGTTACGAATACTTTTCCCGGCTTCTGCCGCATCTACCAGTACTTCTGCTCTTCTCTCTTTGAGGTCTTCCTTGATTGCATCTCTGCACTGCTTTGCAAGCTCGGACGTTAGCTTGCGGTTGCCTGAGGCATGCGCCAAACCACGCTGGCGAATTAGCTCAAGAGTTTTCGAAGATAGGCGACTTTTTGTGGCTATCTCTCTCTTGGCGTTCCTCGCACATTCATGGAGGTGCTGAACCAGTCGATCGTATTCCTCGTCAATGTTGTCAACAATGGCATCTTCCCATGTTGCCGCAATAGTACCAAAGAGTTCCCAGTTGGTGGTCGTTCTGGGAGTTCTCTTTTTGAACTTTGCAGCCCTTTCTCCCCGCTCTGTGAAGTAGAATTTTGCACGAAGGAGACGGTGGTCCGATCCCGTTCGAAATTTTGGGACAACAGCGACATCAGTCAGGCAAAACCGTCGATTGAATATGATGTGGTCTATTTCGTTGTGGAATCGTCCACCGGGAGACTCCCATGTCCATCGTTTAGATTCTGCCTTCTGGAACTGTGAGTTACCATGAATGGTCTTGGTCGACATGATGAACTCAGACAGTCTCTCACCCTGTTCGTTCCATTCTAGGCCACGGGTTCCGATGTGAAGTTCTTCAGCTGATCTTCTCGGTCCTATCTTGGCATTAAAATCACCCACAATGATCTTGTAGAAGGTGTGGTCTTCTTTATAGAACTTCTCTAGCTCCATGTAGAACTTCTCGATTTCTCTTTCATCATAATGAGATGTTGGTGCGTAGACAACGAAGATAGAAACTGCAGGCAGTGAGCCACATCTATTCAAATGTAAACGTCCGATTCGGGTTGTTAGGCATTCAAATGAATCAATGCTCTTGGCTAAGTTTGTGTTGACAAGGACACCGACGCCTCCAACACCTCTTTTATCGCATGTTCCGAGGAACAATTCTTCTCCAGTGTCGAAAACGGCATGGTGAGATTCGTGTCTTCTTGTCTCGGTCAGACCAATGATGTCGTACTTGATCATTCGCGCTTGTACCATCAGGTCCTCGATGGATGCATCTGATGCTAGCGTACGTGCATTGAAAGTACAGACGATCATTTTTGTCTTCCTTCGTTGTGGCAGCCTAGGTCGGCCTTGAGATTTTGTCGGCCTCTCCTTTCTCATCCTTCTCAGTGCTGCCATGTCGGTGAAGCCTTCAGGGTCAGGTGAATGAGACCAGTTGTAGTTACTGGTTTTGGCATATCGAATACACAGCGGATAGCTTGCCAGGCTCTTCCGTGCGGGCGGAATACTCTCGGTAGCTTGCCAGTCTTTCCGAGAGGTATAGAGGCTTTTGGGGTGACCTCTAATCACCCTTGTAGGTGTTACCATATTTGAACCCTATCAAATATGGTACGACAATTCCAGAAGACGGGTATTTAGTGTTTTATGATGTGTCGCGCGGCCGCTTGCGGCCGCGCGGGTCCGGAAAGCGTCCTGGAGTGTGGCGACGGCTGGGTAGTGGAAGCAGTGTCTGTAGCTGTGCTCTGCCCTACCCCCACAGCTACATTGGTTGCATTTTAATTTTAGATGAAAGTTCCATGTAGCCAAGTAAGATAGCATGTATTCTTGTCTATAGAAAAGTCCAGTAAAATGACATAAAAGGCTAATGTTTGTAAATGGACTGCTTTTGTTTTTGGACTAAGTGTGGCTGAGATAGTTCAACGGAATTTTAGAACAACCTACTTGCTTATTCACATAGCCTCAAAGGTCCAGTTTCACAACTGCTGGAGGAGCAGCCAACTGAGAGATAGACTGTTGTGTCCCGGAAGTGCTCTGCTCACAGGTTAGAAGATGGTGGAGTCTCATCATTACCATCTCGCCGGCATGGCCATAAGAAGCAGCTTTTACAGCCAAAGAAGGAAGCACATTTTGAGAAAGGCTGGGATATAAGCGGGTGGGGGGACAGAGTGGTTGATCAAGTCTTTCTTCTACTGGTCCTCTGGGGTCCCCTCCCTCGTATCTGCAAATCTAAGCAAAGGTTTCTGAGTAAGGTACAACCTATTCTTTTTTATTTTATTTTATTTTTATTAGTGAAACACCATGAGGTACAGTTGTAGATTCACAAATTTTTGTGTTTGGGTTTCGTTTATACACTGATCAAATACCCACCCCTCCACCAGTGCCCATTTTCCGCCACCATGGATAATTTCCTTCCCCCCACCCCCCCATCCCACCCTGCCACTATGGCAGGGCATTCTCCCCTGTTCTCTCTCTCCTTTTGGGCGTCGTGGTCAGCAAAAGAGGCATTGAGTGGCAAACATGCTCAGTCCATAGTCTACTTTCAGCCTGCATCTCCTCTCCTGGGAGTATCCTCCAAACACCCTTTATTTGGTGCTCCCTTCTGTATCTGAACTGCGCTTTCCCCTAGAATACCCAGCTGGCCTCTAAGCTATGGAGTAATCCTCCTGGTGTTGGATATTCTTGGGTATTAATCTCATGTTTTGTTATTTTATATCCCCCAGATGAATGTAATCTTTCTATTTCTATTCCTCTCTTTCTGACTCATTTCGCTTAGCATGATACTTTCCATATTGTACCACTTGTATGTAAATTTCATGACTTCATCTTTTCTAAGAGCAACATAGTACTCCATTGTGTAGATGTACCAAAGTTTCTTTAACCAGTCATCTGTTTTTGGGCACTCAGGTTTCTTCCAGTTTCTGGCTGTTGTAAAGAGTGCTGCAATGAACAAACAAGTGCAGATGTCACTTCGACTATACATTTTTGCCTCTCTGGGATATATTCCCAAGAGTGGTATTGCTGGGTCAAAATGGGAGCTCAATTTCTAATTTTTTGAGAAATGTCCATATTGTTTTCCAAAAGGGCTGAACCAGTCAGCATTCCCACCAGCAGTGGAGGAGTGTCCCTTTCTCGCCACATCTGCATCAGCATTGGTTGCTTTTGTTCTCTTGAATGTGGGCCAGCCTCTGAGGTGTGAGATGGTATCTCATTGTGGTTTTTATCTGCATCTCCCTGATGATTAATGATGTGGAGCATTTTCTCATGTGCTTTTTTGCCGTTCGAATTTGTTCTTTGAGAAAGTTTCTGTTCATTTCATTGCCCCAGTTTTTGATGGGGTTGGACATTTTCTTCTTGTGGAGTTCAACCAGTACTTTGTATATCCTTGATATCAACCCCTTGTCAGATGTGTATTTGGCGAATATTCTTTCCCATTCTGCAGACTGTCTTTGTATTTTGGTCACTGTTTCTTTGGAGGTGCAGAAGCTTCTTAGTTTAAGATAGTCCCATTTATCTATCTCTGTTTTCACTTGCTCGGCCAGTGGCGTGGTGTCTTTGAAAATACCATTAGCCTCAATGTCATGGAGGGTTTTGCCAACTTTGTCTTCAATGTACCTTATGGTTTCTGGTCTGATGTTGAGGTCTTTAATCCATTTTGATCTTACTTTTGTACATGGTGTTAGGCAGAGTTCTGAGCCGATTTTTTTGCATGTAGCCATCCAGTGATGCCAGCCCAATTTGTTAAAGAGGCTTTCCTTACTCCACTTCACATTTCTTGCACCTTTATCAAAGATTAGATGATCATATGATTGCGGGGAGATGTCGGTGTATTCAACCCTGTTCCATTGGTCTGCAGTTCTGCCTTTGTTCCAGTACCATGCTGTTTTGATTATTACTGCTTTGTAGTAAAGTTTGATGTTAGGGAGGTTGATTCCTCCCATTTTCTTTTTCCCAAGAATTGCTTTAGCTATTTGTGGGGGCTTATTGTTCCATATAAATTTCAGGAGTGTTTGCTCCATTTCTTTGAAGAATGTCATGAGTATCCTTATAGGGATTGCATTGAATTTATACAATGCTTTCGGTAGTATTGCCATTTTGACAATGTTAAGTCTCTTGACCCATGAGCAGGGGATATCTTTCCATTTCCTCATGTCCTCTTTTATTTCCTGAAGTAGTGTTTTGTAGTTTTCTTTGTACAGGTCCTTTACTTCCTTAGTTAAGCTGATTCCAAGGTACTTGATTTTCTGGGACACAATTGTGAACAGGATTGTGTTTTTCATGTAGCTTTCCTCTCTCTCACTGTTTGCATATAGGAAAGCCATGTACTTTTGGGTATTGATTTTATAGCCTGCAAGTTTACTATATAAGTCTATTGTTTCTAAAAGTTTTTTGGTGGAGGTTATTGGGTTCTCTAAGTAGAGTATCATATCATCTGCGAATTGTGAGAGCTTGATTTCTTCCTTTCCTACCTGAATGCCCTTAATATCTTTTTCTTGCCTAATCGCTATTGCAAGTACTTCCAGTACTATATTGAACAGCAGTGGAGAAAGTGGGCATCCTTGTCTCATCCCTGATCTTAGAGGGAAGGCTCTCAGTTTTTCCCCATTGAGGATGATGCTTGCTGTAGGCTTGTGGTAGATGGATTTAACTATGTTGAGGAAAGTCCCCTCTATACCCATTTTGGCTAGGGTTTTCATCATAAAGGGGTGCTGGATCTTATCAAATGCTTTCTCTGCATCTATTGATATGATCATATGGTTTTTATCTTTTCTTTTGTTGATATGATGGATTATGTTGATTGATTTCCGGATGTTAAACCATCCTTGCATCCCTGGGATGAAACAACCTACTCTTACTTGGGCTTTGGGAGGAAGGACATGGTAAGCACAGTGGTCCTTCCCTAGAAATACTAGCTTTCAGTGCTCCTCCCAATTTCTCTAGGGTCAATTTCAAATCTCCACCATTATTTATTCATATACAATATCTGGTCCAAAGCAGAAGATCTGGTTGCTTCCTGCAAATGGGTCATCATGTAGGAAAAGTAGACTAGAACACAATCACCTGGTGGGGGAAAATATCTCTCCCCTGCAAAGTACAGCTTCATTCTGCCTTCAGGGACTCTTCTGTCAAAATAGCCTTTTGCCCAAGATGTTTTCCAGGGTGACAGATTTTTGCCTCTTTGCTATCCTGACTTTGAAGCTTGTTGAGAAGTTCTGTATTTCCGCCCTCCCACCTCCCCCCTCCCCAATTATCTCGAAGAACCAATCTCTCTGTCCTGAGAATAGAGCAGTTCAATAAAGGAGTTCAGTCTAAATTTCTGATGGAGAATTACTGTCCTATAGAGATAAATGAGACAAAGGGGAAGCAAAGGAAGTAACTGAGTTGAGGAGACAGTACAGTGGGTAAGGTGCTTTCCTTGCTCATTGCCAACACGGGTTTGATTCCCGGGCTCCCCTTATGGTCCCTTTAGCCCATCAGGCGTGATCTCTGAGTACAGAGCCAGGAGTATGTCCTGAACACCACCAGATGTAGTCCCAAACCCAAACAAACAAAACACGAAAAGAAAGTAAACTAAAAGTCCAGCAGGACTGCCTCTGGAGAATGATGATGAGGTATCTGCAGAGCGTCACATGAAGGCTCCTTGTTCTCAGGGAGTCTGAAAACCAGCATAAGCTTTGCTCAAATAGAATCACTGTGATCTTTCTGCAGCCTCTGCCAGTCTCTCATCTCAGCTTCGTGTGGTTCTTAAAGCGTCCTGCTAAGTGCTGGGGCCGAGGACGCAGTGCTGCCGGGGTCCTGTGGTGGCAGCGACTGCCAGGGCCTCTTCATCAGTGCTCAGGGACCACCAGGCCCCCACCTGATGGCTTTTGTGCTCTCAGTTTTGTTTTTTTGTGCCTCTTAAATGGTGTGAGGGTACACCTGCGACATCTGGTACTCTGCCAACCAGGCTAGCAGTTCAGAGCTCAGGCTGAAGGGTTCCGTGTTGTTCAGGTCCTATGGCATTGAGGGCCATGCCCAGCAATGCTTGGGGCCTCTTGGGCTGTGCCTGACAATGCTCAGGAGGATATGCCAAGCCAGGGAGTGAACCCAGCCATTTTAAACAAGCCCATCAAGAGCAGGTATAACCACACAGATCCTCTTCATTTGCTTTGCTGGCATTTCTTTGCTAAGGAATTGGGACTGAGCTTTTTCTTGCCTCCCAGGACCCAGTGGTACTGTTCCTTATTCACACTCAGGAGTTGCTACCCGGAGTCTCTGTAACACCTGTAATTAGGGTTTAGTCCCTCATTTCTTGAACTTCCCAAAAGGTTTGGTACTTCAAGGAAGTATCCTTGTTATCCTCTTAGTAGAATAGAACCCCGTCCATAAGGCATCTGACTGGTTTTGTTACATTGACTCTCTAAAGAGACCAATATTAATAACTGAAGTGGTATGGTGGCTTCTGACATTCCAGTCAAAGCTATAGCCCTACTACCAACTTCTAAATAATCTATCACAAAGAGAAACAACCCATGGCCACAGAGAATAAAGTTACCAGAGGTTATGGTGACAGGGAGAGAGGGAAAGAGAAGCAAATGTTTCAGTTCCACTCAACGAAGTGCAGTGTCTCAGGTTCCTGCATGTCACTGCTGCAAAGGGAAGCGTCTTGTGAGTCTGGAAAAATAAAACATACGGGTTCAAACAAAAATATCCTTAAAAATGATCTTTATCCTTGATAGTCCACTCAATCTCATGTGGAAAATCTCAATCTCTTGTAATTTTTTAGTTTTTCCACAAGCTCTGCAATTTTTACCCCCAGTTCCATTATAAATTTGTATTCTGAAGTATTTGTCAGTCTTCCCATGATCTTCCCTGAACACAAAGCCTTCGAACAATTTTGTAAATGGCAAAAGGCCTTAAAATGATCATAATTAAGGATCTGACTATAACACAATTAGTAAGGAAATTTGCTCAATCTTGTGACATATAATTTCCTAGAGTAATACCCAGATTTGACCAGACTTTCAGGAATTCTACACGATTTTAGAATACCCATGTTACCGCCCACACATATATTAAGTAGGTTAAACATTTCTTCTTATGTGGCAATGCTTTTCATGAAGCTTCAACATGCCAAATAGCTCTGATCCCTATATGTGGTTCTTCCACAAGGAAAGGAAATGATCATTGTGAGGTGCCTTTGGGAATTCTTCTAAGACTTTCCATATTTATTTTCTTTTTAATCATTTAAGATTTTTTTCTTACAATTTTTATTTTTGGGAAATTTTGATTTGAAAAAGTTAAAAACACACATATTTCTACAGAATAGAAATATTAACCACATATTTAGCAAAGATTTTAAAACTAATATAGAAACTTGAAAAACTACAAATAAAATACCTCCTTAAAAAACAAGACTAGGTTTACTTCAATATTAAAAACCTAATGACAAAACCTTCATTTGTAACATAAAGCTTACCCAATCCCTCAAACTTTGGTTGTGACCTGTAAATACTAATATTTAAAGCTTATATTTGTTTATTCAGCAATTTCAAGATCCAATTTTTGATAGATGACACCAGCAAAATAATAAAAAAAAAGAACCCTAAATAGCCCTTAATTGATTCCTATGATGTCATTCAAGAAAGTCACAGAAGACAGACTATAGGCAATGACAGGTTCACGAGGAGATAGAGATCTCCATCTTACTTTCTGTTTTTAACCCCAATCCACTATCTCCACTTCCCTCCTTTAAGTTGAAAATTTGAACTTAGTATGGTTTTAAGATTCAAGTGTTCCTAGTGTCCTTGAAACTTTAGAGGCAATTTTAGTATTACTGAAAACCTCAACATAAATGGACAATTTTTAGCTTAAGCCTTGGATTCTTCAGAGTCAAAACTATAATCATGTCGACTGAAATCTGTAGTTTTTGGCTTTCAATATTTTTTTCTTAAAGAAAAACAGAATGATAGAACTTTCTTTCTATAACATGTTCAGCTATGAAGCAATCATGAAAATTTCTCCAAACCCTCAGATCACAGAAAAACCTGAAAATCATAATGGGACATAAAAGATTAGCAAAACCTGGTGCATGGAGAAATATTCTCAATAAGGAGACAAAAAGAGCATTGCCAGTAAAGTACTGTTGTTCATGATTGGGTTTCAGTCATATAGTTTTCCAACATCTGTCACTTCATCAGTGTACATTTCCTATCACCAATGCCCAATATTTCTTCTGCCTCTCACCCCTACCTCTTTGGCAGGTACTTGACTTCTCTCTCTCTCTCTCTCTCTCTCCTCTCTCTCTCTCTTTCTCTCTCTCTTCCTTTTGGGAATTATGGTTTGTCAAAGTTATCATAAATATCCCTTTACCTACTTCAACACTCAGTTCTCCAGAATGATCATTTCTAACTATTATTGTCATACTGATTCTTTCTCTATCCTAATGAGGCAGCCATTAATTTACAGATTCTAAATTAAACAGAGGGACAGTCTACAGAGCAGTGACTCCTGTTGGTTAAGGGACCTATTCAATCATTTTCCAAACCAAGGTCTGCTCACTTCCTGGCTGTCAAAGGTTTGCTTTTGTCAAAGGAAGGAAGCCATGAAGAGACACAGTAGACCATTCAGAGAGATTTTTATTGGTGACAATCCGGCAGGATGGATGATGAATTCCTGTCAGGACAATCACAAGAAGTGTTTTTTACAGAAAAAGAGAAAAGAGAAACACATTTTTAGAAAGGACTGGTTTCAGGCTAGTGGGAATAGTCAATAAATTCCCTCTTGGATTGGCAGCCTGACACACATCATCATTTCTGCAAATCTGCAAATTTCTGCAAGGGCTTCTGCTTAAGGGTTTGACCTATCCTTATCCTAGGTTTTGTTTTGGGGGGAAGTGGAAGTAAGGTTCACCAGAGGGCTTACAGATTATAAATTTTGAGCCCAAATCTATTTCTTCTGCTTTCATCCATGCACTGAAAGTGATAGAATTTAATTGTTTTATATTCTTTTGTTTTTGTTTTTGTTTTTGGGGAACCACACTTCATGGTGCTGAGGGATCACACCTGACTCAGGGATCAGGGATCATTTCTGGTGGGGTTTGGGGAATCATATGGGGTGCTGGGGATTGAACACAGGTTGGCTGTGTGCAAGGGAAGTTCTTTACTTTTGGTACTATCACTCTCCTTGTTTCACATTCTCAAGTTTTACAGTAACATTCAATAGCATGCTCACTTACTACCTTATCCGAACAAGGTTTCTAGATTTATTTTTTCTTTTTTGGGTCACACCTGACAGTGCACAAGGGTTACCTCCTAACTTTGCACTCAGGAATCACTCCTGATGGTGCTCAGTGGACCATATGGGATGCTGGGAATCGAATCTGGGTCGACAACGTGCAAGGCAAATGCCCTACCTGCTGCACTATCACTCCAGCTCCGGTTTCTAGATTTTTTTAAATTGATGTTTGTGAGTACTTTCTATACTTGGATATTAACCCTTTACCTGATGTATTGAAAATAGTCTGTCCCATTCAGTTGGGTGTTTTTTAGTTTTAGCTGTGAAGAAATGAAATTTTTGGCTTTGAATGTCCTTATGACAACTCCCATGTCCCTTTATTATTCACCATGTGTTGCCTTACAGACTTAGCTCATCCAGTTGGCTATTAAAGGTATTCTAGTGCACAGTCTTTAATCCAGAGGCAGGCTTTATGATCATTTGAAAAATCATTCCAACATTAGGCACAGTGTGAAGTAATTATTGCACTGAAGTTGATTTTAGAAGTTGTACACTTGTGGATTATGATGTTTGTGTCTGGCAAATTCTGTTTGAATAGTGCAATAAAATTGGTGTTTGTATCAATGGTAGATTGTTAGGCATTAGTCCAAATAATCCAGCCAAAGGAGTTTAAATGACAATGGCCTAGAAACTAATTCAGACACATGCCTCAGTCTTGGGAAAGCAGTTATGAAGCGGGCAAAGAAATTGTTCTGCAGAATATCATGCTTATAGGAGAGAAACAGCAATAATAAAATAACAACATAACAGTTATTTTAAGAAACTTTCTCCTTCATAGAAGAAGAATACAAAATTCTTCAAGATCTGAGGAAAGGAGATTTTGGAACAGAACTTGCAAAGGGGCAACATTTGTGATTCCAACACTCCTCTGACTTGAAACTTTCTTGCAGTGTCTATTTTATCTTCTGTATTGAGGATCCAGCCCAACACTCAGCGCTACTTCTCTTAGTAGAAAATTCTAACCATCCATTTTTATGGAGTTCCTTTGTATTTCTTCCTTTAGAAAAATCCTTTGCCAAAGACAATGAGATGCATTAACAAATAACTCTTTTATATATTAACCAATGCACACTTGGTTAAAACAATCTTAGCATAAGTTGTGACTCTTAAATGCTGTGCTATTGCTTAAGCAATAGTCTTTTACAACCATACTGTTATTTTAGAGCCTGGCAAGCTACCCGTGATGTATTTGATATGCCAAACACAGTAATAACAGTCTCCAATGGAGACGTTACTGGGCCCGCTGGAGCAAATCGATGAACAACGGGAGGACAGTGATAGTGACTGTTATTTTAAAGCCCAGTCTGTCTCTGTCCTTCCTTCCTTCCTTCCTTATTTCTGGCTCTTTGATTATGGATAATTCCTGGCAACGTTTGGGAGACCATAAGGTGCCGGGGATCAAACCAGGGTTGGCCACTTGCAAAGGAAATGTCTTTTCATTCTTTAAAAAATTATTATTATTATTATTTGAAATTATGCATTTTACAATACTGTTGATCATGGTTTCTCTTTCACATAATTACAACACTACAGCCATCACCAGTGTGCTGGGACCATATGGTGCTGGGGATCAAACCAGGGATTCCCCCATGCAAAGACTGCACACTAGCCCGGCACACAAGCTATCTCCCTGGCCCTGGTTCTGATATTTTAAAATTCCACATACTCTAACCAACAAGTTATTTCTATGATTTGGTTCAAAAGTTAAACTGTACTTTGTACTTTAGGTGGACCAGTGATTTGTTGCTGCGGTTTTACTAAGAGAGAGACCTAGAGGATTAGTAAGTTCAGAGTTTTATCTTTGAATCCTTACAAAGAGCACATAGACCAAGATGAAAGGTAATTTGTGACTGAACTGTGAAGGAAAATGCCATTTATTAGGTTTTTGTTGATTAGAAACTTTTTAATTTGTTATAGCAAAGTCATGGTAAAAAATTTGATACTATATTGCAGTAGTTCTCTTGGCTCTGTTTCAAAATATTTAATGCCTATAGTAAGAATGTGATTTCAGAGTTCCAGAGTTACAATTCCTGACACTATAGTTCTTCCTGCAGCAGATGAAATGTTGGGATCAGATTTGTATCAGCTTCCATAATATTGGTTTTCCACTCACTTTCTTCTTTGACTTTGGAAAAACAGCTGCCAAGGTTGGTTTGGGACCTCTTATAATTCCTGTCACTGAGGGATTCAACTCTCTTAGCATTAACTTCTGTTCTTCTCTCAGGGTTGGTGATAACTTGATACTGATCACAAAGAGGGAAACTGAACATCAAGGAGCAAGAGAAGTAAACTTGAAAGAAGTAAAATCAGTGAATTTTAAAGTTACAGAAAAAAAAAAGAACGGAAATTCCCTCTGGGTATTTTCACACAGAATACAGTTATAAAAGCAGATAAAAATGTTTTATTGTTTTAGTTTCTTTGTCTGGAAGCATAAAAAGCTGGAGATTGAGAGTCATAAAATCTTACTTGAAAAGGAGCTCTAGTAATATCCTGAGAATGAATTTGGATTGTAGCAGAATATCTGTTTTTTTCTTTCCAGCCCCCTACTTGTAAATGTAGCTCCAAATTCTTTTGGAATTGTAAGTATCCATGTTTTACTTGAGAGTACAAAGGAGATACTTGAGCAAATTATTTTGTTGCCAATTATTCCCCTCCTCACCTTCCCAAACACGTATGTCCAAATTAAGATATATTCACAGAGAAGAAACATGCTTATAAATGATCAGCTTGTGCATTCCCAAGAAAATTTATTTTGGTTATGACATTTATCACCCTCTAGGGTATTTTCATCTATTTATTTATGTCTTCACAATAGATAGCAGCTTTTTTTTTTTTGCTTTGGTGTCGCTCCTGGTGGTGGTGCTCAGTGAACCATAGTGGCATCAGGGATGAAGCCTGCGATATCAGTGAGATTCAGAAAAGCATCTAACCTACCATAGTATTTGTCTGGTTCTAGACGGAAACTTAAATGAAAGGGAATTCTTACCCTGAAACAATATTTCTGTTACCTAGAATATGGTCGCATACACAGTGGGTGTTGAATGTTGGGCATTACACGAGTGGGGTTGAATACACGGTTAAATGTGTATCTCCATGAGTGAAATGAGTCAAAAGGAGAGAGACAGACATGAAATGATTGCACTCATCTGAGGAATATTTTTTTAAAAAAGTGTAACATGAGACTAATACCCAGGGACAGTAGGAGCAAGGGCCAGGAGGACTGGTCCGCAGATGGAAGCTTGCCACAAGTGGAAGGACATGGGGAGGACAGTTAGGAACCACTATGACAATGATAGTTGGAAATGATCACTCTGGACAAGAACTCTGTGCTGGAAGTAGGTAAAGGATATGCATGATAACCTCTTAGTACCTATATTGCAAACCATAATACCAAGAAGGAGAGAGAGAGGGGGAGGCAAAGGAAAGGGGGAGAGAGAGAGAAAGGGAAGGAGGGAGAGGGAGAGAGAGAGAGAAAAAAAGTGTCAAGGGGCAAGGGACGGGAGCAGGTGGGAAGGATGGTGAGAAGGAAACTGGGAACATTGGTGGTGGGAAATGTATACTGGTGAAGGGATCACTCACTTGATCACTTGATACCCCGTTACTCGATTTACTCGAGCAGATGCCAGTAACGTCTCCATTCATCCCTGTTGCATGCTAGCATAGCCCAATGGCATCTGCTCGTTCTAGGAACATGCAGAGCCTCAAACCAATCATTCAGGGTCTTGAAGAAGAAGTCTGACCATCTTGTAGGTGGGTGTTCACGGGATCTTTTGATGTCCCGTGGAATCCAGTCAGTAATGGCTCTAGTCCAGCGGTTGTCTGTAAACCTCATTAAGTGTCCAGTCCATCTGATTTTTGATGCCTTGGCAAATGAGACAGCGTCCCTGATTCTTGAGCATTGACAGAGATCGGAACTCCGGATTCAATCTCTCATTTGAGTGAAGCGTGATAATCCAAACATAGCTCTTTTGAGTCCTCTTTGAGAAACCCAAATAGCGTTCTCATCCTGTTTTCATAGGGCCTAGGTCTCTGAGGCATATATTAATGCAGGAAGAATAGTGGAATCGAAGAGATGTGCTCGGAGCTGGAGGTTCTTTGTCCTGTTAGTTATTTCTTCAAAGTTCTTGAAGGCATTCCAAGCCGCTCTCTTCCTCCTGTGTAACTCAGGTGCCAGGTCATTCATCATGTTGACTTCTAGACCTAGGTATATATATATATCTGTTGCATTCGGAGATGGTGGTTCTGTTGAGAGTGAATGGAACATCAGGAACAAGACAGTTTCTCATGAACATTGTCTTTGTGAGATTCAGTTGTAATCCAACCTTTCCACACTCACGGTCGAAGTTGATTAGCATTTGTGCCGCTTGACTGATGTTTGGTGTTATTAGAACATTGTCATCAGCAAAGCGGAGGTGGTGTAGTTGCCAACCATCTATCTTCACTCCCATTCCTTCCCATTCCAGTCGTTGCATGATGTTTTCGAGGGTGACACTGAAGAGTTTCGGTGAAATGGTATCACCCTGCCGAACCCCTCTCTTGACATGGATGATTACTTCTTTGTAGAATGGTGAGATCCTGCTAGTGAATCCATAATAGAGCTCATGGAGGATCCTGATGTATTGAGTTTGAATGCCCTGATCGGCTCGGGCTTCAATGACTGCTTCTGTCTCAACAGAATCAAAGGCCTTCTTTAAATCAATGAACATTACACAGAATGGCATCTTGAACTCCTGAGAAACCTCAGTGAGCTTGGTTATCGTGTGGATATGTAGATGGTGCTGAGTCCTTTGCAGAACCCGGCTTGTTCGCATGGTTGTCCTTCATCTAGTGTTCTGCCAATCCTATTCAGGATGACTTGAGTGAACAGCTTGTAGATGACAGACAATAGGCAGATTGGGCGATAGTTGCCAATGTTATGGATGGCTCCCTTCTTGTATAGTAGTACAGTCTTGCTGGTTTTACATTAGGATGGAACCTTGCATTTAGACAGGTAGCGTGTGAAGAGCTGAGCCAGTGTATTGATGAGTACTGACGGTAAGTTTTTCAGGTGTTCAGGTCAGACCTTGTCTGGGCCAGGTGCTTTTCGTTTCTTTACTGATGAGATGGCGTGTTGAATTTCAGAAGGGAGAACATTGGGAACGACATATCCGTCCTGTGGAATTTGGTATGTGGGCAAGTGGACGTGGCTATTAAAGAGATCTGAGTAGAAATCATGAATAATCTTCTCCATTGCCCTTCTGGAAGATGTGATAGATCCATCAGGATGTCAGAGGGCAGTCATCTTGGTCTTGTAGTTGGTGAAGGACAGGCGGGCATTACAAATGCTTTTCCCGGCTTCTGCTGCATCTACCAGCACTGCTACTCTCCTGTCTTAGAGGTCATCCTTGATCGCTTTTCTGCACTATTTTGCCAGCTCCGACATTAGCTTGCGGTTGCCTGAGGCATGTGCCAAGCCACGTTGGCGAATAAGTTCAAGAGTGTTCGAAGAAAGGCTTTTTTTTTTTTGTGGTTCTCTTGACATTCCTTGCACAATCATGGAGGTGTTGAATCATTCAATTGTATTCCTCATCAATGTTGTCAATGATGGCATCTTCCCATGTTGCCGCAACAGAGCCAAAGAGCTCCTAGTTGGTGGTAGTTCTGGGAGTTCTCTTCTTTTTTTTTTTAAAAATAATTTATTTATTTATTGAATCACTGTGGGAAAAGTTACAAAGCTTTCAGGTTTAGGTCTCAGTCATGCAAATATCAAACACCTTTCCCTTTACCAATACTTATTTTTTACCATGAAGAACCCCAATAAAACCCCACCCCTCACCCCTCCCAATGACTGCCAGGCAGATGAATTCTAGTTGACACTCTATCTGCTTTGATTAGATTCATTGTTTCAATAAAAGATGCAGCACTATTATTTAGAGTTTACCCCCTCCCCCCAAATCAGACATGCTGAGAGAGCATTGTGAAGTGATTCGCTTTCTACAGCTGGGTTCAAGAATTAAATCTTGGTTTTGGATTTCCGCTATTTTGCTAATTAACCTTGGAAGTATTTCTACTGAGAGTCAGATAATTAAGAGATTGGTTTCTGTGCTCTGGAGTCGTGGCCGTGCTGGAGAGCCGCTCGTGGGGGGCAACTGGTGACCTTGGTAGGGCGTGAGGGACAGACCGGAACGCCCCCCTTCCCATGAGGTTTTAGTCGCCCCCACACCCCCGGCTCATACCTGCTCTCCACAAGGCACTCATGTGGCCGCCATCTTCTTTCCAGAGAGGAGAGGGTGAATGGGGCAACACCCTTTCCCCTCCGGGCAGACCCGATGGCCTGAATTAACGCATAGTCCGTTCACTTTTCTGCTCCAAGCTGCTGGGTTCTGCATTAAGTCCATGTGCTTCTGGGGCTGTGGCCATGCTCCAAACTTAACTCTGATTTTCAGGGAGAAATGTTGGGTGATTTACTTCCCATTGATCACTTTGTATATATAGAGATGTCATGCGGCCGCATAAGCGGCCGCCCGGTTTGGAGGAAAAGTATACTGAGCTATGCTTGTGGAGGCTTCTGGTCACCGGGGTTCCATCTGGGGGAGGCGGGATGCGGCACCTACCCCATCTGGGACTTCCCGGTGATCTCGGCTCTTTTTGGAACCTGGTTTCTTCTCCGGGAGCTGTGGAGCCAGCCCTCCATGTGGTCCTTCTTCTCTCTGTACCGGGAGTTCTCTTCTTAAACTTTACATTCTTTTCTCCCCGTTCTGTGAGGTAGAATTTTGCACAAAGGAGACGGTGGTCCGATCCCGTTTGGAATTTTGGGACAACAGCAACATCAGTTAGGCAAAACCGCCGATTAAATATGATGTGGTCTATTTCATTGTGGAACCATCCTCCAGGAGACTCCCATGTCCAATGTTTAGATTCAGCCTTTTGGAACTGTGAGTTACCATGGATGGTCTTGGTTGACATGATGAACTCAGATAGTCTGTCACCTTGTTCGTTCCATTCTAGGCCCTGGGTCCCGATGTGGAGTTCATTGGCTGATCTTGGTCCTATCTTGGCATTAAAATCACTGACAATGATCTTGTAGAAGGTGTCGTCTTCTTTATAGAACTTTTCCAGCTCCATGTAGAACTTCTCAATTTCTCCTTCATCATAATTGAATATTGGTGCATAGACAACAAAGATAGAGACTGCTGGCAGTGAGCCACATCTATTCAAGTGTAATCATCCGATTCAGGTTGTTAGGCATTCGAATGAATCGATGCTCGTGGCTAAGTTCGTGTTGACAAGGATACTGACACCACCGACGCCTCTTTTGTCACATGTTCCAAGGAACAGTTCTTCTCCATTGTCGAAAATGGCGTGATGTGATTGATGTCTTCTCGTTTCGGTCAGACCAATGATGTCGTACTTGATCATTCATGCTTGTACCATCAGGTCCTCGATGGATGCATCAGATGCCAGCATACGTGCATTGAAAGTACAGACAATTAATTTTGTCTTTCTTTGTTTTGGCAGCCTATTTTGGCCTTGAGATTTTATCACTCTCTCCTTCCACATCCTTCTCAACTCTGCCGTATTCAGGGTCAGGGGAATGAGATCCATTTTTTTTTTTAGTGGATTTGGCATATCGAATATACCATGGATAGCTTGCCAGTTTCTGCCGTGTGGGTGGGATATTCAAGGTAACCTGAAAAATAAATAAACATAAATAAAAAGTCCTGGGATCTTGGTGTGATAATCTCTGGATCCTGGCCATTGTTGGGGTTACAAGGCAGTTGTTGGGTGTAACTGTGTAGCTACTGGACTGTCCAGTCCCAAACCGTGCAGGCTTGGAGATCTTAGCCCCTGGTCCCGCACACCTGGGTTCCTCTGCCAGTTCCTTTATGAGTGAGGCTCATCCAAGCATGTGGAGAGTAGTCTCAGCATGACTTTGGCTGGGTCCCAGAGGTCCTCAGCTGTTGGGCCCTGGTGAGGACAGTCAGGCATGGGGTAGGAGACTCTGCCTTGTTCTCTCCCGGGAGCTTTGTGTGATAATCTCTGGATCCTGGCCGTTGTTGAGGTTACACGGCAGTTGGTGGGTGTAACTGGGTGAAGGGATGGATATTGGAAAATTCTATGGCTGAAATCCAATTATGAACAACTTTGTAACTGTGTATCTCATGGTGATTCAATTAAAAAAATGCATCCCTCCAAGCAGGTATCTTTTACAGGGGAACAATATCCTACTGTGATCCTACCATGTTCATGTCCATGTGTCCAGATGCTTCTCGGGCTATTCTGCTTGACTGTCTCATAGTATTTGCACATTTACCACATTAATCCTTGACATGGGCCTTGCTCCATCAGACCCAAGCAGCCGTGGGTTCCTGAGATCATTAAGTTTCTATTTGGAAATAAATTTCATTGAAATTACTTGCTTACATCAGCTTTCTTAATTAAGCCACACTGACTTTAAGTTTTGGTTTAAAAGAGAAAAAAACTGAGGGCCTGAGAGATAGTATAGTGGCTTGCCTTGCATGAGGCTGACCCAGGTTCAATCCCCAGCACCCATAGGCTCCCCTGAATCCCATCAGGAGTGATCCCTGAGCACAGAGGCAAGAGTAAGTCCCAAGAAATACTGGGTGTGACCCATATATGTGTGTGTGTGTGTGTGTGTGTGTGTGTATATATATATATATATATATATATATATATATATAAAACATAAGATTGAGGGACAGAATAACCCAGGAGGTAAGAGGTGCATCAGTCCTGGTTTGACCCCTGGTGCCATACATGCCTGAGGGGAGTCAGGAGTAACTCCCTGAGCACTTCTGGGTATGATCCAAAAAAATAAAAAATACAAGTTTGGAGGCCGGAAAGAGGGCCAGGGTCAAGGTGCTTGCCTTGCATATGCTGATCGGCTTTGATTCCCAGTGTTGCTCGGTCTCTCCTACACCTTTAGCTCTGACTCAAACACTAAAGGAGGGGAACAAGCAGCAGAAATAGGAAAGTTTGAACTCAGTCTACAAAAGGGGGTTCCAGAGAAAGAGTACTGCCAGGAGGGTGTTTCCCTTGCATACGCCCCTCCGGGTTCAATACCCCGCATCCAAATGCCCTGAACCCTGCCCCACAGGGCATCGCCAAATATGGCCCCCAAACCAATATATATATATATATATATATATATATATATATATATATATATCATGGTCACGGTCCTCCTGTTGTTCATCGATTTGCTCGAGTAAAGTTTGCGGGCCCAGTAATGTCTCCATCATGAGACTTGTTGTTACTGTGTTTGGCATATCGAATACATCACGGGTAGCTTGCCAGGCTCTGCCATGAGGGCGAGATACTCTCGGTAGCTTGCTGGACTCTCCGAAAGGGGCAGAGGAATCGAACTCAGGTTGGCCATGTTGGCCGCTTGTAAGGCAAACGCCCTACCACTGTGCTATATATAAATATATTTATATATATATATATAAATATATATATGTATGTAAAAACTTGAGTATAGTAAATGGACAGGGCAGAGGCACAGGAGCCCCAAATTTGATCTTTGGTAATGCTTGGTATTAGTGCTATTGGGGGCAATCAGAGCCAAGAGCACTGAGCCAGGAGTAGTTCCTAGCACTGCAGCACCAACACATGCACAAAAACATAGAATGTTCTCAAAATTAGTATTAAATCTAAACACTGGCACCCTGAAGGGCAGGTCAGCTCATTTATCATAAGTGAGATTCCAGGTCAGCTGATGGTCAGTGCTCAGCAACAAAATGTAGAAAAGTGAGGCTGTTTTGGTTATTTATTCTCCCGCCTACTTTGTAGTTGCATGCCTCAGTGATGCCCGCACACCCTACTGTGGGCTCAAATATAATGGAGCTGTGTTGGGAACTGAATCCTACGCTTGAGCTGAGGTGTTCAAACACGTGCTCAATGCAGTGGCACTTTGTTCATACGTACAAGATATACTTCTGGTGGACTGAAGTGATAGCACAGCGGGTAGGGCGTTTGCCTTGCACGCAGCCGACCAGGCGACCCAGGATTGATTCCTCTGCCCCTCTCAGAGAGCCCAGCAAGCTACCAAGAGCATCTCGCCCGCACAGCAAAGCCTGGCATGCTACCCATGACGTTTTCGGTATGCCAACATAGTAACAGGAAGTCTCACAATGGAGACGTTACTGGGCCCGCCCTAGCAAATTGATGAACAACGGGAGGACAGTGACAGTGACAGTGACCACATGCACCCTGCAACTCTCGACTTCTCAGATCAGATCCCTGTTTACATAAACCTAAGCCATCTCAGGTAAATGGATACTTGATTTTTCCCCTCCTTCTTTTAGTCCATTCTAACTGCTCTGTTCCCATTCCTCAAGCTTCCTCCATATCGAGTCACCGTCTTCACCATTCCATTTCTGCTAAGCCAGTTGTTTCTCCCGTGGGCCTGCAATCGTATTCAAGTGTTTTCTCTTTTCCATTCTTATTCTCTGAAATGGGTTGGAGCAATAGCATAGCGGGTAGGGCGTATGCCTTGTACATGGCCGAACTGGCTAACTCAGGTTCTATTCTTCCACCCCTTGGAGAGTCCAGCAAGCTACCAAGAGCATCTCTTGCACATGGTAAATCCTGGCAAGCTACCTGTGATGTATTCAATATGCCAAACACAGTAACAAGTGTCACAATGGCAATGTTACTGGGTCCACTCGAGCAAATCAATGAATAACGGGAGGACTGTGACAGTGATTCTCTGGAATTCATCCTTAACAACACAGCAGGAAAAATGGTGTTTACTGGCAAGCTGCTCTAGGGAAAAGTGCCTGCTACAGAGGCAGGCTGGGGCAGGGGCAGGTGGGGAGGATGGTGAGAGGGAAACTGGGGACATTGGTGGTGGTAAATGTACACTGGTGAAGGAACGGATATTGCAACATTCTATGACCAAATCAAGAACAATTTTGTAACTGTGTATCTCACAGGAGGTTCCTCAAGGATTTTGTGTTCTAGTTTCTGATGTCTCTCCCCCTGTTCTCTTTCTGCCATTTTCAAGAACCACATTAGTTCTTCATCAAGCAGAATTCAGAAACTGTTAAACCCAGCGTCTACTGACTTGCCATTTCCTGTACCTAGAATATTCTACACTCAATATTGTGACTGCCAGTTCCATTTTCTTTTGCAGAAATCAGTTCTAAGGTACAAAGGTGTATTCTTTGATATTTCTTATTTAGTTTTCTTGATAGAACTAAATCTGTCACTGTCCTTCCACTGTTCTTCAATTTGCTCTAGCGGGCCCAGTAATGTCACTATTGTGGGACTTGTTGTTACTGTGTTTGGCATATCAAATACGCCACGGGGATCTTGCCAGGCTTTGCCGTGTGGGCAAGATACTCTTGGTAGCTTGGCGGGCTCTCCGAAAGGGGTGGAGGAATCGAACCCGGGTCAGCTGGGTTGGCCGTGTGCAAGGCAAACACCCTACCCGAGAACTAAAACTATATAAAAAAAATCATATAACCTTTTATTTTGGGACAGAAACTTTCTAAAAACTGAGAACAAAGACTTGTCTTTCCTGTTCTAATTGTATCCTCTGATGAGTGTCAGGCATAGAATAGCGTGTGCTCAATAAAATACAGTAAGAGATGATGTGAAGAACTTATTCATGAAACTTAAAAAGATGGCTAAAATATCCATCCTCATCATAGAATTCTTTTTTTTTTAGGATAGTGAGAGTTTATTTTAAATTTTTTTATCTTTTTTTCTCCTGTTTTATTATATATATATATATATATATGTATTTATTATTAGTGAAACACCATGAGGTACAGTTGTAGATTTACAATTTTTTGTGCTTGGGTTTCGATTATACAATGATCTAATACCCATCCCTCCACCAGTGCCCATTTTCCACCACCATGGATAATATCCACCCCACCCCTATCCCCCCATCCCACCCTGCCTCTGTGGCAGATCCCTTGTGTTCTCTCTCTTCTTTTGGGTGTAGTGGTCTGCAAAAGAGGCATTGAGTGGCAAACATGTTCAGTCCATAGTGTACTTTCGATATGCATCTTCCCTCCTGGGAGGATCCTCCAAACACTCTTTATTTGGTGCTCCCTTCTCTATCTGAGCTGCCCTTTCCCCTAGAATGCCCAGCTGGCCTCTAAGCTATGGAGTAATCCTCCTGGTGCTGATCTCAGCTATTCTTGGGTATTAATCGCATATGTTGTTACTTTATATCCCCCAGATGAATGCAATCTTTCTATGTCTATCCCTCTCTTTCTGACCCATTTCGCTTAGCGTGATACTTTCCATGTTGTACCACTTGTATGTAAATTTCATGACTTCATCTTTTCTAACAGCTACATAGTACTCCATTGTGTAGATGTACCAAAGTTTCTTTAACCAGTCATCTGTTCTTGGGCACTCAGGTTTTTTCCAGTTTCTGGCTATTGTAAAGAGTGCTGCAATGAACAAACAAGTGCAGATGTCACTTCGACTATACATTTTTGCCTCTCTGGGATATATTCCCAGGAGTGGTATTGCTGGGTCAAATGGGAGCTCAATTTCTAATTTTTTGAGAATCGTCCATACTGTTTTCCAGAAGGGCTGAACCAGTCGACATTCCCACCAACAGTGAAGGAGTGTCCCTTTCTCGCCACATCCGCGCCAACATCGGTTGCTTTTGTTCTTTTGAATGTGGGCCAGCTTCTGAGGTGTGAGATGGTATCTCATTGTGGTTTTGATCTGCATCTCCCTGATGATTAATGATGTAGAGCATTTTCTCATGCACTTTTTTGCCATTCGGATGTCTTCTTTGAGAAAGTTTCTGTTCATTTCATTGCCCCATTTTTGGATGGGTTGGATGTTTTGTTCTTGTGGAGTTTAACCAGTACTTTGTATATCCTTGATATCAACCCCTTGTCAGATGTGTATTTGGCGAATATCCTTTCCCATTCTGTAGACTGTCTTTTTATTTTGGTCACTGTTTCTTTGGAGGTGCAGAAGCTTCTTAGTTTAAGATAGTCCCATTTATCTATCTCTGTTTTCACTTGCTTGGCCAGTGGTGTGGCATCATTGAAAATACCATTAGCTTCAATGTCATGGAGGGTTTTGCCAACTTTGTCTTCAATGTACCTTATGGTTTCTGGTCTGATGTTGAGGTTTTTGATCCATTTTGATCTTACTTTTGTACACGGTGTTAGGCAGAGTTCTGATCTTATTTTTTTGCATGTAGCCATCCAGTGATGCCAGCACAATTTGTTAAAGAGGCTTTCCTTACTCCACTTCACATTTCTTGCACCTTTATCAAAGATTAGATGATCATATGATTGAGGGGAGATGTCAGTGTATTCAACCCTGTTCCATTGGTCTGCAGTTCTGCCTTTGTTACAGTACCATGCTGTTTTAATTATTACTGCTTTGTAGTAGAGCTTGAAGTTTGGGAGGTTGATTTCTCCCATTTTCTTTTTCCCAAGAATTGCTTTAGTTATTCGTAGAGGCTTATTGTTCCTTATAAATTTCAGGAGTGTTTGTTCCATTTCTTTGAAGAATGTCATGGGTATCCTTATAGGGATTGCATTGAATTTATACAATGCTTTCGGTAGTGTTGCCATTTTGACAATGTTAAGTCTCCCGACCCATGAGCAGAGGATATCTTTCAATTTCCTCATGTCCTCTTTTATTTCCTGGAGTAGAGTTTTGTAGTTTTCTTTGTATGGGTCCTTTACTTCCTTAGTTAAGCTGATTCCTAGGTACTTGATTTTCTGGGGCACAATTGTGAACGGGATTGTTTTTTTCATGTCGCTTTCTTCTCTCTCTCTGTTTGCATATAGGAAAGCCATGGACTTTTGGGTATTGATTTTATAGCCTGCAACTTTACTATACAAGTCTAAAGTTTCTAGGAGATTTTTGGTGGAGGTTATTGGGTTTTCTAAGTAGAGTGTCATATCATCTGCGAATTGTGAGAGTCTTGATTTCTTCCTTTCCTACCTGAATGCCCTTAATATCTTTTTCTTGCCTAATCGCTATTGCAAGTACTTCCAGTACTATATTGAACAGCAGTGGAGATAGTGGGCATCCTTGTCTCATCCCTGATCTTAGAGGGAAGGCTCTCAGTTTTTCCCCATTGAGGATGATGCTTGCTATAGGCTTGTGGTAGATGGCTTTAACTATGTTGAGGAAAGTCCCCTCTATACCCATTTTGGCTAGGGTTTTCATCATAAAGGGGTGCTGGATCTTGTCAAATGCTCTCTCTGCATCTATTGATATGATCATATGGTTTTTATCTTTTATTTTGTTGATATGATGTATTATGTTGATTGATTTCCGGATGTTAAACCATCCTTGCATCCCTGGGATGAATCCTACTTGGTCATGGTGTATGATCTTTTTGATGAGTAGTTGGATTCTATTTTCTAGTAGTTTGTTGAGGATCTTTGCATCTGTGTTCATCAGGGATATCGGCCTGTAATTCGCTTTCTTTGTGGTATCTCTGTCTGCCTTTGGTATCAGTGTGATATTTGCTTCGTAGAAACTGTTTGGAAGTGTTTTTGATATTTCAATTTCGTGGAAAAGCTTAAAGAGTATTGGGAGTAAGTCCTCTTTAAAGATTTGGAAGAATTCACTAGTGAATCCATCTGGGCCAGGACTTTCGTGCTTGGGGAAACTTTTTATTACCATTTCAATTTCTTTGATGGTGATAGGTCTGTTCAGGTATTCCAGGTCTTCTTGGTTCAGCCTTGGGAGTCTGTAGGAGTCTAGGAATTTATCCATTTCCTCGAGGTTTTCATGTTCTGTCGCATAAAGCTTATCAAAGTACTCCCTGAGGATCCTTTGAATTTCTGTAGTTTCTGTTGTAATGACCCCCTTTTCATTTCTGATTCGGTTTATTAGGGTTTTCTCTCTGCCTTTCTTTGTGAGTTTTACTAGAGGCTTATCGATCTTGTTAATTTTCTCGAAGAACCAGCTCTTGGTTTCATTGATCTTTCGGATTGTTTTTTGGGTTTCCATCTCATTAATCTCTGCTCTGAGTTTTATTATTTCCTTTTTCCTGTTCAGATTGTGCTCCTTTTGTTGGTCCTTCTCCAAGCTCTTAAGCTGTGAGGTTAGGTTATTTATGTGTGCTCGCTCCTCCTTCCTGAGGAATGCTTGTAGAGCTATAAACTTTCCTCTTAAGACAGCTTTTGCTGTGTCCCATAAGTTTTGGTAACTCGTGTTCTCATTTTCATTCGTTTCTAGGAATCTTTTGATTTCTTCTTTGATTTCCTTTCTAAGCTACTCGTTGTTCAATAGCGCACTGTTTAATTTCCAGGTGTTTGATTTAGTTTTCTGTTTTTACGTGTGATTTACTTCTAATTTCAGCGCATTATGGTCTGAGAAGATTGTTGATACAATCTCTATCTTCTTAATTTTATGGAGGCATATTTTGTGACCCAGCATGTGGTCTATCTTGGAGACTGTTCCATGTACACTTGAGAAGAATGTGTATTCAGCTTTTTGAGGATGAAGTGTCCTGTATATATCTACTAAGTCCCTTTATTCCATTGTTTCCCTCAGATGAAGTGTGTCCTTGCTAAGCTTGAGTCTGGTTGATCTATCAAGAGGTGACAAAGCAGTGTTGAAGTCTCCCACTAGTATTGTGTTGCTATTGATGTCTTTTTCCAAATCTATGAGTAGTTGTTTTAAGTACTTTGCTGGTCTCTCATTAGGTGCATATACATTTATTATTGTAAGTTCTTCCTGTTGTACAGATCCTTCGATCAATAAGAAATGGCCTTCACTGTCTCTTATGACCTTCTTCACTCTGAAATCGATGTGGTCTGATATTAGGATGGCTACCCCAGCTTTTTTATGGGAGCTGTTTGCCTGTAGGATTGTTTTCCAGCCTTTGACTCTGAGTCTGTGTTTGCTTTGACTATTGAGATGTGTTTCTTGCAGGCAGCAGATTGTTGGGTTCACTTTTCTAATCCATCCTGCCACTCTATGTCTTTTAATTGGTGCGTTTAGCCCATTGACATTGAGAGAGAGTATTGTTATGGGATTTTGTCCCATTGTTCTGTTGACATTTGGTGTATTTGAGGGGCCTTTCTTGCCTTAAAGTAGCCCATTTAGTTGTTCTTGTAACCATGGTTTTGAGTCTATGAAGTTCCTGAGCTGTTGTTTGTCTGTGAAACTGTGTGTTGTTCCTGCATTATGAATGAGAATCTCCCTGGGTATAGTAGTTTTGGAGAGGCATTTATTTCATTGAGTTTTTTCACTATGTCCCACCACTGTTTTCGGGCCATGAGGGTTTCATCAGAAAAATTAGCTGTGAATTTTAAGGATGCTCCTTTGTAAGAGATTTCTTTCTTCGATCTTGCTGCTTTCAGAATTTTGTCTCTGTCTAAGGTTTTGGTCATTTTGATCAGAATGTGTCTTGGGGTATTTTTATTCGGATTTCTTCTAGCTGGTACCCTTCGGGCCTCCTGAATGTGGTCTCAAGTTTTCTTCAGCTCTGGAAATGTTGTAGCAATGATGTCTTTGACAGTTTCTTCTTCATCAAGTTTTTCTTCCTGTCCCTCTGGGACTCCAATAATTCTTATGTTACCCCTCTTGGCTTCATCACGATCTTCTCTTGCCATCTGTTCCCAAATTGTGTCTCTTTTCCATTTTCTGCTCTTTTCTGGAGAGTCTCTGAACTTCATCTTCGAGCTCACTGATTCTGTTCTCAGCAGCTGTTACTCTGTTTCTGAGGCCTTCCACTGAGTTTTTCAATTCGCCTACCAGATTTTTCAGGCCAGACATTTCTGATTGCATTTTCCTCATTTCTGCCTTCAAACCCTCATGTCTTCTATTGGCATTGCTTTCCATTGTTTCATTTAGTTCCCTAAGCATCCTAAGTAGCTCTCTTCTGAACTCCTTGTCAGAGAGCTTGTCTAACACTACAGTACTGTTGGTGTCATCTGGGCGAGACTCTTCTATAAGAAAGTTTGGTGGGCTTTTGCATTGCTTTACCATTGTGACAAGTGTGGTTTAGTCCTTCACGTTCACTGTTACTATTCTGCTTGATATGCAGTGTGAGTTGAGATAGGCTTATGAGTTATTGGCTACTGTGTTACTAGTGGCTGAGCTAAAATAGAGAAGATTCCACCTAAGAGGGTAGCTTATGGTTCCTATGGCATATGTAGTGGGACAATATTTTGTGCCCGCGTTAGCGGCCGCGGCTCCGGAAAGGGTCCTTGGCACTGGGCACCAGGCTGTACCTGGTTGGAATAGGAGACATTCAGCTTTGTTGCCGAGAGGTGGGCCTCCGTTCCTGTCCCATGCAGATCAGGGGAGGAAACCGGCTTTCTAGGAGATCAAGCTAGCTGCGCATGCCCAGAGAGAGTCCCGGGCCCTGGGGGCGAGCTGTACCTAGTTGGAATAGGAGACCTTCAGCTTTGTTGCCGAGAGGTGGGCCTCCGTTCCTGTCCCGCGCAGATCACGAGAGAAAACCCCATAGAATTCTTAAAGATGAAAAATGCCCAGACTTGCTAAAGCTGCTAACTAACACAGAGATTACGAACAACAACTAAAAAGGATAATTTTCTCTTTTGAGCTCTAAGCAAATTGAAAAGTGGAGAGAAGGAAAAGTCTGTGTTCAAGTGAGGAGAGAAGGCTGGTGCCCTAAGTAAGTGGTTTTGTTACTGATACAACGTGTAAGTCTTTCTGCCACAGAGCTTTCCTGCCTACTGCATTTCTCTGAGACTAGAAGGGGGCTTTTGAGGGGTCCCTGTGATGGTACAGAGGGTAAGGTGCTTGCCTTGCATGTGGCTGACCCGGGTTTGATCTCAAGGTACCAAACATGGTTCCCTGAGCACCACCAGGAGTCATCTTTGAGCACAGAGCCAGTAGTAAGCTGTGAAAAACACTGAGTGTGGGACAAAAATAAAACAAAATTTTAAAAAGGGGAGTTTTTTTTTTAATCAATTTTGCTCAAGCAGTGGCCAGTGTTTTTTGACTAAAAAGAAAGAAAGAAAAAAAGCAAGCTTCCATTAGATTTTAGAAAGCAGGCTATTTTGGAGATGTAACTAATATGTGAATATTGCTCTCCTTCTGAAGCGCTAAGTACATTCACTGGGGAATGTGCTGAGCTAGGGGCAAACTGATCGTCTGCTTGCAGTGGCCAGAGGAGGATTTTTGTCTTGTCTTGTCATAGGAGAGAAAATGCAAGGGAGACTGGATCAATTAACTGCCTGCCAGGGTACTGCCCTCTCCATTCGGGACAGGGGGAATAGGAGCAGGCTCAGGGGTTTGCTCTGGAAGTGAGTTCTTGCTGAGGGAGGCTGGCATCAAAATCCTCCAAACGATTTGTGTGAGTTCAATCAGTTTGGCCCCAAGGAGAATGAAACTGAAAGGAAATTCCACAATTAGGAGGCGTGGAAGTGGAAAGCCAAGCTCAGGGCGGCAGTGTGGGTTGGAGAGATTACATTCTTAGGGTAAAAAATAGACCAAGCTTTTAATTTCTCGGTTCTTTCTCTTAGAGATTCCCTTCTGTCTGAAATTTAGTGGCATGAGCCGTCCTGGCTCAGGTTTGTCTGACCATTCATTGTGAGGGTAAAGACCTTTGCATCTCTGAGCTACAGGCTAGCGGGAGGTCTTGCAGAGAGGTTTGTAGCCAACACGTGAACAAGCAGTTGGGAGACAGACTCAGGGACAAGGAGCCGGGAGACAGATTCCTGGTCTCTTTCACTTGTTACTAAAAGTCAGAATAAAAGGGAGAAGAAAGTCTCATGGACCCTGAGGAGGCTCTGTTTTTTCTTCTTCAGGTTCTCTGAAGGAAAATTCTGCCAAAATAACTTGGTAAAGTTTTTAATTGTTCACTGTTAACTGATATTGACTCTTCACAAAGAAGTGGCACAGCCTAAAGAAAAGGGGTTGGCAGAGCCTGACCACAACCCTAAGAGGATGGGAAAGTTGAGTTTGAGCTTAGAGGTTCAGAGTGACAAATGGGTCTCCAGTTACTCAGAAACCCAACACTTCCACGTGACACTTGTTTTTGAATTTTTTTTTTTAGAAAACCTCCGATTCTTTTCCTCTCTGGCTGTATTGTTTCAGATTCACAATCTAACCAAAAGTATAGGATTCCCTTTTCTCCACACCCTCATCAATTCTTATCTTTTGTCTTTCTTGCGTGTACACACACACACATTAAAAAAAGACCTATTCTATCTTTTGTCTTTCTTGCGTGTACACACACACACACACACACACACACACACACACATATTAAAAAAAGACCTACTCTATGAGGTACTTCATTGTGGTTTTGATTTGCATTTGCCTAATGGTTAGTATTGTTGAGCATCTTTTCATATACTGTTTGTAGGTGAATATTGAATTAGAAGAAGTAGGGAGAAATATCCCTTTATTCTTTACTTATTTAAAAATCTTGTTACTTTGGCTTACTTTTTTGGTACTGAGTCTGTTCCTTATAGATTCTGGATATTTTACTCCTTACGTGACAAAGGATTTATAAATGCTTCCTCCACTTTCATAGGGTTACTTTTTAATTTGGAGGGATTTTTTTCTTTGCTGAGAAGAATTTTAGTATGAAGCAATCCCATTTGTCCACTTTTGTTTTTATTTTTCTTGCTCAGGGCATCATAGTTAAAAAAAATCATTGCTAAGATCAATGTTCAGAAGATTTTCCCTTGAGTTTTTGTTTTCTTTTTTTAGTTTTATGATTTGGGATCTTACATTTAGATCTTTGATCCATTTGAGTTGATTTTTGTATAGACTGTGATTTAAGGTTCCAGTTTAATTCTTTGCACGTGTTTGGATATCCAATATACCCAGCACCATACACTGAAGACTCTCCTTTTGTCATTTTCTGTTTTTGACACTCTTTCTGAATACAAGTTACCTGTAAATCGGTGAAATTCTTTCTGGGCTCTCTGTTGCATTCTCTTGGTTTCTATATCTGTTTTTATGCCATTAGCATAATATCTTTATTTCACTTCTGAATATGTATTAAAAGGAAATTAAATCTGAATCTTAAAGAGGTATCTGTATTTTCATGGTCATTGAAACATTACTCACAGCATTCAAGATATAGAAAAGAACTAAATGTTAATAGAGAGATGGCTAATGAAAATGGGCTGCATTTATTTGTGAAAACATGGGTGGATCTGGAAGTTGTTTGTTTTGGGGGGAGGAGGTGAGTTTTAGGTCACTCCTGGTGATGCTTAGGATCTACTTCTTGCTCTGTGCTTGGAGGTAACTCCTAGCGGTGCTCAGGGGATCATGTGGTTCCAGAGATTAAGCTCAAGTTTCCTATATGCAAAGTCTGTGTGGAATCTTTTGGGCTATCTTCAGAAACAACCTAGAAAATGCTATGCTGCGTGATATAATACTGTCACAACAGGTAGACAAATAGTGAATAATGTCATTTATATGTGGAACCTAAAATATAGGAGCACAAAATAGCATGTTGCTTTCTAGGGATGAAATTTGGGGATAATAACTATTGATCAAAGGTTCAGACTGGAGAGATTGTACAGAACATTGTGCACTTACCTTGCATGTGACTGACTTAGGTTCATTTCTGGCACCCTGAGCCCAGCAGGAGTGATGTCTGAAAGCAGAACCAGTAGTTAGCCCTGAGCACTGCTGGAAGTGGCCCAAGCCCACTACCCCCAGCCAAAAGGTACAAAGTTTTTGCTTAATTTTTTATATGCAAGATGAATAAATTCTGTAGAGCTAATATATTACACAGTGATATTCTACTGTGATCATAGATAATCCTACTGCATAATGTACTTGGAATTTACTAAGATGGGGCTGGAGTGATAGCACAGCGGTAGGGCGTTCGCCTTACAAGCGGCCAACATGGCCGACCCGAGTGCGATTCCTCCGCCCCTCTCGGAGAGCCCGGCAAGCTACCGAGAGTATTCGATATGCCAGACACAGTAACAACAAAGTCTCCAATGGAGACGTTACTGGGCCCGCTCGAGCAAATCGACGATCAACGGGAGGGCCTTTACCTTATACATCTTAAACATTTTCATACCATAGATATGAAAGTGATAATTGTGTGAGGTGATTAGCTTGGTGTAATATAGATTGGCAGTGGTGATTTTTATTTATTTATTTATTTATTTATTTCACCTTTTCTTTTTTTTGGGGGGGGGGATCACACCTGGCAATGCTCAGGATCTGAAGTGACTGATTCTCTCTTCCTCTTTCATCACTCTTCTTTTTTGGGGGGATGGGGTGGGGGGTCACACTGGGCAATGCACAGGGGTTACTCCTGGCTCTGCACTCAGGAATCACTCCTGGTAGTGCTCAGGGGACCACAAGGGATGCTGGGAATCAAATCCGGGTTGGCCGTGTGCGAAGCAAACACCCTACCTGCTGTGCTATCGCTCCAGCCCTGTAGTGGTGATTTTTAAATAATAAATACACATATAAAAATATCAAGATGCATGCTCTGTAGCACTGTAGCACTGTCCTCCCATTGTTCATAGATTTGCTTGAGTGGGCACCAGTAATGTCTCCATTGTGAGACTTGTTTTTACTGTTTTTGGCATATCGAATATGCCACAGGTATCTTGCCCAGTTTTGTCATGAGGGCGAGATACTATCGGTAGCTTGCCAGGCTCTTCTAGAGGGACGGAGAAATTGAACCCAGTCGGCCGCATGCAAGGCAAACACCCTACCTGTTGTGCTATCACTCCAGCCCATCAAGATGTATACCTTATATATATTAAGATGTATATCTTATAGATGTATTTCCTTAGTTTTGGCCGCGTGCAAAGCAAACACCCTATCTCATTGGTTTTGTTAATTAAAACTCAATAAACTGAAAACAGTTTTATTTATTTATTTTTTAATTAAAAAGTCGTTCTGGATTTTGCTCTTGGTTTATAGCAACAATGCTCAGAGACTACTATAAGCTTGGTGCTGGGGTCATTCCTGGCAGTTCTTGGGGGAACCATTTGGTGCTGGGGATGGAACCCAGGCCTCTTTCATGCAAAGCATGCTCTCCACTTATTGAGAAATCTCTTCAGTCCCTGAAAATATATTTTAGAAGAACACTTAAATATAAAAAAGCACACAATAGTCTAAAAACTGCTTGTTTAAAAACAATAGAAAGCAATAGTCTAAAACTGCTTGTTTAAAAAAGAATTAATTGACCCATTGTGAGATGCAGTTACAAAACTTTCATGTTTGAGTTTTAGTCATACAATGATCAAACACCCATACTTCCACCAGAGTACATTTTCTACCACTGATGTCCCCCATATATCCCCACCTCCTTTACAACCCTCCCCCGCCTCTATGATAGACAAGTTCCCCCATACTCTCTCTTTACTTTGGGGCATTATGGTTTGCAATACTGATTCTGAGAGGCTATCATATTTGGTCCTTTATCTACTTTCAGCACACATCTCCCATCCCGAGTGATCCCTCCAACCATCATTGATTTAGTGATCCCTTCTCTATTCCAGCTGTCTTCTCCCCCAGCTCATGAGGCAGGCTTCCAATTATGAATAATCTTACTGGCCCTTGTGTCTACTGTCCTTGGGTGTCAGACTCATGTTATTATATATTCCATGGGCTGGAGCAATAGCACAGCGGTAGGGCATTTGCCTTGCATGTGGCCGGCCCGGCTGAGCCGGGTTCGATTCCTCTGCCCCTCTCGGAGAGCATGGCAAGCTACTGAGAGTATCTCGCCCACACAGCAAAGCCTGGCAAGCTACCCGTGATGTATCCAATATGTCAAACACAGTAACAACAAGTCTCAAAATGGAGATGTTACTGGGCCCACTTAAGTAAATCGATGAACAATGGGAGAACACTGCTACAACAGTGCAGTGCTATATATTCCACAAATGAATGCAGTCATTTTGTGTCTGTCCCTGTCTTTCTGACTCATTTCACTTAGCATACTTTCCATAACAATACACTGATCATAAGCAAATTTCATGACTTCATCTTTCCTAACAGCTGCATAGTATTCCATTGTATTGATGTACCAAAGTTTTTTTAACCCTGTTCTCAGACACTCAGATTGTTTCCAGATTCTGGTTATTGTGAACAGTGCTGCAATGAACAAACAGGTGCAGATGTCATTTCTACTGTGCTTTTTTGCACCCTTGGGATGTATTCCCAGAATTGATATTGCAGGGTCATATGAAAGCTCAATTTTTAAAAATTGATTGTTTTCACATTTACACTGGCTACTTCTGCCTACTTTAGAAACTTTATTCAAGAGATCATTTCTTTCCTATTTTGTTCTGACTCTTCTTCAATATTGGGAAAGCTTTTGAATATATTTTGATTTTTGAATGAATTTTGAATATACAATGTATTATGGACAGTCATGACTAAAGTAATATGCACCTCAAGAAATTTAAGTTTTCTAGGTCTGCAGATATTAATGGAAATACATTCAATTTCATACAATATTTTAATAACAATATAAGGATGCTGTCACGAGGCTGTCTTCACGGGGCCCCTTGGAGGGGGGCGGGTTAATTCTCCCTTACCACCCCAAGCAGAACCCCGGCAGCCCAAAACCTCCAGAACCCAGTCACAGCCATGCTCAAGGGCACTCTCCACATACTCGGACTAGCCTCAAGCATGAAGGAACTGTAGGAGGAACCCTGGTATGCAGGACCTGAGGCTGAGATCTCCAAGCCTTCTCCACCCAGACCAGCAGTTTTCCAATAGCTTGGCAATCACACACACAAACTCCCCCTGGCACCATGTAATCTCATCAATGGCCAAGATCCAGATACTATAAAACAAAGCTCCCAGAAGAGAGCAAAACAGCATTTCCTCTCGGAGAGCCTGGCAAGATACTGAGAGTATCCTGCCCGCATGGCAGAGCCTGGCAAGTTGCCCATGGCATATTCGATATGCCAAAAATAGTAACAATAATGGGCCTCATTCCCCTAACCCTGAAAGAGCCTCCGATATGGCAGCATTGGGGAAGACGAGTAAAGAGAAGCTGCTAAAGGGATTCAGGACTGGGATGAATAGAAATGTTACTGGCGCCTGCTTGAGCAAATATATGAACAACAGGATGACAGTAATAAGAATGCTAACAAGATGAAATTAAACTTGACTTGACTTCCAGTTAATCGTTGATTTGCTCGAACGGGTGCCAGTAACGTCTCCATTTGTCCCTGTTGCATGCTAGTGTAGCCCAATGGTGTCTGTTCGTTCTAGTAACACAAAGAGCCTCAAACCAATCGTTCAGGATCTTGATGAAGAAGTCTGACCATATGGTAGGTGGGCGGCCATGCCATCTTTTGACGTCCCGTGGAATCCAGTCAGTAATGGCTCTAGTCCAGTGGTCGCCTCCAAATCTCATTATGTGTCCAGTCCACCTGATTTTTGACGCCTTGGCAAACGAGACAGCATCCCTGATTCTTAAAATTGTTCATGGAGGATTCTGAACTCTGGATTCTTTCTCTCACTTGAGTGAAACATGATACTCCAAGCATAGCTCTTTCAATTGGGAGACCCGAATGGCTTTCTCATCCTGTTTGCATAGGGCCCAGGTCTCTGAGGCATATGCTAATGCAGGAAGAACAATGGAATCAAAGAGATGTGCCCAGAGGCGGAGGTTCTTTGTCCTCTTAGCTATTTCTTTAACGCTCTTGAAGGCATTCCAAGCCACTCTCTTCCTCCTGTGCAAGTCAGGTGCCAGGTCATTCATCACGTTGACTTCTCAACCTAGGCACACATAACTTTTGCATTTGGAGATGGTCGTTTTGTTGAGAGTGAATGGAGCATCAGGAACGAGGCTGTTTCTCATAAACATTGTCTTTGTAAGATTCAGTTGTAGACCGACCTTTCCACACTCACGATTGAAGTCGGCCAGCATTTGTGGCGCTTGGCTAATGTTTGGTGTTATTAGAACAATGTCATCAGCAAAGTGGAGGTGGTGTAGTTGCGACCATCTATCTTCACTCCCATTCCTTCCCATTCCAGTCATTGCATGATGTTCTCGAGGGTGGCACTGAAGAGTTTCAGTGAAATGGTATCACCCTGCCGAACCCCAATCTTGACATCAATGATTACTTCTTTGTAGAATGGTGAGATCCTGGTAGTGAATCCATAATAGAGCTCATGGAGGATCCTGATGTATTGAGTTTGAATGCCCTGATTGGCTAGGGCTTCAATGACTGCTTCTGTCTCAACAGAATCAAAGGCCTTCTTTAAATCAATGAACATTAGACAGAGCGGCATCTTGAACTCCCGAGAAACCTCAATGAGCTTGGTTATCGTGTGGATATGGTCGATGGTGCTGAATCCTTTGCGGAACCCAGCTTGCTCTCATGGTTGTCCTTCATCTTGTGTTCTGCCAATCCTATTCAGGATGACTCGAGTGAACAGATTGTAGATGACAGACAATAGGAAGATTGGGCGATAGTTGCCTATGTCATGGATGTCTTTCTTCTTGTATTGTAGTGCAGTCCTGCTGGTTTTCCATTGGGACGGAACCTTGCATTCAGACAGGTAGTGTGTGAAGAGCTGAACCAGCATATTGATGAGTACTGACGGCAGGTTCTTCAGGTGTTCAGGTCTGACCTTGTCTGGGCAGGGTGCTGTTCGTTTCTTAACCAATGAAATGGCATGTCCGATTTCGGAAGGGAGAACATTGGGAACGACATATCCAACCTGTGGAATTTGGTATGTGGGCAGGTGGACATAGCTATCAAAGAGATCTGAGTATGAGTCATGGATAATCTTCTCCATTGCCCTTCTGGAAGATGTGATAGATCCATCAGGACGTCGGAGGGCAGTCATCTTGGTCTTGTAGTTGGCGAAGGACAGGTGGGCGTTACGAATGCTTTTCCCAGCTTCTGCCGCATCTACCAGCACTTCTGCTCTTCTCTCTTTGAGGTCTTTCTTGATCGCATCTCTGCACTGCTTTGTGAGCTTGGACGCTTGCCGTTGCTTGAGGCATGCACCAAACCACGTTGGCGAATAAACTCAAGAGTTTTCGAAGACAGGCGTTTTTTTGTGGCTATCTCTCTCGGCGTTCCTCACACAATCATGGAGGTGCTGAACCAGTCGATTGCTCCACTACCTCCACTACTCAGCTGCCATCCACTCCAGGATGCTTTCCAGAGGCTCAGGCCAAGACTTACGCACAACTGAAACCCCACAGAACAAGATAAGCGTAACTCTGAGACCAGGCTCAAGGGACGTGGGGACAGAGATTCTCTGCTTGCTCCCACCAACCACAGGTGAGGAAGTGATTAAAATCAGGAACCCCACCCTACCCTGCCCTGTCTGCTTCCACCAACCACCAGAGACCCAGGGATTGGATTGTGCACAGAAGACCCACCCAACCCCTACGGGTACCAGATAAATACCTCACCAGCCGACCTCCACTACCTCCACTACCTCCACTACCCAGGCGCCGCCATGCTCCAGGATGCTTTCTGGACCAATATGGCAGCATTGAGAAGGATAAGAAAGCAGAGGCTGATAAAATCTCAAGGCTGAACTAGGCTGCCACAACAAAGGAAGACAAAAATGATTCTTTGTACTTTCAATGCAAGTACACTAGCATCAGATGCATCCATAGAGGACCTGATGGTACAAGTGCGAAAGATCAAGTACGACATCATTGGTCTGACCGAGACAAGAAGGCATCAATCACATCACACCCTTTTCGACACTGGAGAAGAATTCTTGGAACATGCGATAAAAGAGGTATTGGAGGTGTTGGTATCCTTGTCAACAAGAACTTGGCCATGCGCATTGATTCATTTGAATGCCTAACAACCTGAATCGGACGTTTACACTTGAATAGATGTGGCTCACTGCCAGAAGTTTCTGTCTTCGTTGTCTACGCACCAACATCCAATTATGATGAAGGAGAAATTGAGAAGTTCTACATGGAGCTGGAGAAGTCCGATACAGAAGACCACACCTCCTTCAAGATCATTGTCGGTGATTTTAATGCCAAGATAGGACCGAGAAGATCAGCCAAAGAACTCCACATCGGGACCCATGGCCTAGAATAGAATGAACAGGGTAAGAGACTATCTGAGTTCATCATGTCGACCAAGGCCATCCATGGTAACTCACAGTTCCAGAAGGCCGAATCTAAATGCTGGACATGGGAGTCTCCCGGTGGACGGTTGCACAATGAAATAGACCACATCTTATTCAATTGACGGTTTTGCCTGACTGATGTTGCTGTTGTCCCAAAATTCCAAATGGGATCGGACCACCGTTTCCTTCGTGCAAAATTCTACTTCACAGAATGGGGACAAAGGGCTGCAAAGTTTAAGAAGAGAACTTTCAGAACGAACACTCACTGGGAGCTCTTTGGCACTATTGCTGCAACATGGGAAGATGCTGTTGTTGACAACATTGACGAGGAATATGATTCACTGGTTCAGCACCTCCATGATTGTGCAAGGAACGCCAAGAAATCAAACATTGATTAAAAATGCTTAAGCACTAGGGAAATAGTTCAAGTGATAGAGTACATATTTAGCATGTTCGAGGCTCAATTTTGATCCCTGGCATCTCATAGCCTCATGAGCACTTCCAGGTACCTTGCCTCCCCTGACCCCGACATGGCTGGCCTGAGTAGCCCCTCAATCTTATTTTTTATTTGCCTTTATTTATCAGAGGGAAAAAAGGTTACTTGAACCTAGTTTTGTTCTATTTATTTCTTACAAGGCCTTGTTAGAGAAAATTCAAAATTAATGTTAATATATTTATATAACTCCAAGGTATTAATTAGAACAGACACTTTTATTTATTTTTCAAATTAAAAAATAATTTAGGCACCATGACTTACAAATATTCCCATAATAGAGTTTCAGGCGTATATGGTATTTCAATGCCAATTCTACCACCATGCCAATCTCACTACACCATTGTCCCCAGGTTCCCTCATATCCCCAAGTTTGCCTCCTTAACAGGGGCATTTTTTTAAATTAAAATTTTTCTTTTAATTAATGAAACATCATGTGGTACAGCTGTAGACTTACAAATTTCTGTGCTTGGGTTTCAGTTATACAATGATTGAGTACCCATCCCTCCACCAGTGGCCATTCCCCACCACCACTAATCCCAGTATCCCTCCCACCCCCCAATACCCCGAATCCCACCCTAACTCTGTGTCAGGGCATTCCCTTTTGTTCTTTCTCTCTCCTTTGGGGTGCTTTGGTTTGCAAAAGAGGCATTGAGTGGCAATCATGTTCAGTCTAGAGTCTATTTTCAGCATGCATCTCCCATCCTGGGAGGATCCTCCAAACACCCTTTACTTGGTGCTCCCTTCTCTATCTGAGCTGCCTTTCCCCCTAGCGAGTGCTGCTGGCCTCCAAGCTATGGAATAAAACTCCTGGTACTTATCTCAGCTATTCTTGGGTGTTAGTCTCCTATTTTGTTACTTTATGTTCCCCAGATGATTGTAATCTTCCTATGTCTGTCCCTCTCTTTCTGACTCATTTTGCTTAACGTGATACTTTCCATGTAGTACTACTTGTATGTAAATTTCATGACTTCATCTTTTCTAACAGCTACATAGTACTCCATTGTGTAGATGTAGCAAAGCTTCTTTAACCAGTCATCTGTTCTCGGGCACTCAGGTTTTATCCAGATTCTGGCTATTGTAAAGAGTGCTGCAATGAACAAACAAGTGCAGATGTCACTTGGACTATACTTTTTTGCCTCTCTGGGATATATTCCCAAGAGTGGTATTGCTGGGTCAAATGGGAGCTCAATTTCTAATTTTTTGAGAATCGTCCATACTGTTTTCCAAAAGGGCTGAACCAGTCGGCATTCCCACCAGCAGTGAAGGAGGGTCCCTTTCTCTCCACATCCGCATCAACACCAGTTGCTTTTTTTCTTTTGGATGTGGGCCAGTCTCTTGGTGTGAGATGATATCTCATTGTGGTTTTGATCTGCATACCCCTGATGATTAATGATGTAGAGCATTTTCTCATGTGCCTTTTTGCCTTTCGGATTTCTTCTTTGAGAAAGTTTCTGTTCATTTTGTCACTCCATTGTTTGATGGGGTTGGATGTTTTCTTCTTGTGGAGTTCAACCAATACTTTGTACATCCTTGATATCAATCCCTTGTCAGATGGGTATTGGGCAAATATTCTTTCCAATTCTGTAGACTGTCTGTATTTTGGTCACTGTTTTTTTTTTGAGGTGCAGAAGCTTCTTATTTTAAGATAGTCCTATTAGTTTATCTCTGTTTTAACTTGCTTGGCAAGTGGCATCACATCTTTGAAGATACCATTAGCTTCAATGTCATGGAGGGTTTTGCCACTTTTTTTTTAATGTACCTTATGGATTCTGGTTTGATGTTGAGGCCTTTAATCCAATTTGATCTTACTTTTGTACGTGGTTTTAGGCAGAGACCTGAGCCCATTTCTATGCATGTAGCTGTCGAGTTTTGCCAGCAAAATTTGTTAAAGAGACTTTCCTTGCTCCACTTCACATTTCTTGCTCCCTTATCAAAGATAAGATGATAACAGGTACATTTTTAAAAAGTTTGAAGTTTATGGTTTGGTTATAGTATTGATGGCTCTGTGGTTAATACATATATACCATACCTCCAAGGTCTCTAAGGTTCTTGTTACTTGTCCCAGTGTCTCTAAGGTCTCCAGGTGTCTTTCACTGTATAACTGTTCATTAATTTACTCGAGTAGGTGCTAGTAACTTCTCCATTCATCCCAGCTCTGAGATTTTAACAGCCTACCCTTACTTGTCTCTCACAATGCTGATTTATTGGAGGCTCTTTCAGGGTCAAGGGTATGAGACCCATTATTGTTGCTGTTTTTGGCATATCTAATATGCCACAGGTAGCTTGCCAGCTCTGCTGTGACAGGTGTCTTTAAGGTCTCACAGGTGTCTCCAAGGATCCTGACTCTTGTCCCAGTTAGCACTTCTCTGCCTCTTCTTACCTCTCTCCTTCATTACTCTTCTCCATCTTTTCATTTCTATAATCTAGGGTCAAAAGTTTGTTCACCTTTTGTACCTTATATTCCTCAGACATGTTATCCTATATACCACAGAAAAGTGCAATTATTTTGCCTTTGACCTTTTTCTGACTCACATTACTTATCATGATATCCTCCAGTTCCATCCAAGTTGCAGTGAATTGTATGGTTTCTCCTTTCCTTGAAGCTGTATAGTATTCCATTGGGTATATATACACCACATTTTTCACTATCCACTCATCTGTCATTTGACATCTAGTTTAGTTCCATAGCCTAGTTATTTTGCCAAGTGCTGTAATGAATAATGGTGCCCACATATCCTTTCGAACAAATGTCTTTTGAACAAATGTGTTCTGGTGGTAGATACTGAGAAGTGGAATTGTTGAGTCCAATTTTGAGCACTCTCTATCCTGTTTTCCAGAAAGGTTGACCCAGACAATACTCCCACACAGCAGTGGATGAGAGTCCCATTTTTGCCACATCCTCCCCAACACAGATTGCTTCTAGTCTTTTTAATATGTGACATTCTCACTGGGTTGAGATGCAGTATTATCATTTTGACTTGGATTTTCCTGATTTTCAGTGTTAATGAACACGTTTTCAAAACTTGCTGAAAAGCCAGTCTTCTTCAGAGATATGTCTGTTGGTTTCCCCTTCACATTTATGAAAATGTTTTTGTATTTTTATTGTTGATTTTTTGAATGCTTCATATATCTTATTTAATAACTCTCTGGCTGATGAGTACACACTTTTAAAAAAGAATCTTAGTGATATGAAAAAAGTTTTAAAAACTTAATTAAGGAAAGAGAGCTCATTGGTTTTTGCATGATTTTTCAGCTTTAATTCATTATAGTCGAGTGTTCTCTTTGATCTAGAATCAAAAAATGCTTTAGAAAAAATATGATAGAGCTCATTTTATAAGTGGACTTAAACCAAATCTTGGCTTAGGTTAGTTTGTTGAAGCTAAGCTCCTTTGAACTCTTAACTTCTCTGCAGTACATTGTTGCATTAAGCAGGGATTTATCTTCCACTGGTCCAATGAACTAAAAATAGTTATTAGATTATCTTAAGTTAAAACTATGGGATAATTCATATGAAATTAAAATAATTTAAAGTGAGTTCTTCTGTTTCCTTTTACTCAGTAATGATTTCTATTTAAATTGTTATTCAAAGTAAACTATTTATTTGTAAAAATTTATCAGTTTCAGGTCACAGTCCCCGTATGTACCTGCAAAGGGGATGTGTTGAGTAAAGACAATTCATTTTGCTAACACATTCCTAAAAATGCCCTTGCCTTATTTTATTTATTATTATTATTATTATTTAAATTTATTTATTAAATTACCGTGAGAACAGTTACAAAGCTTTTGTGTTTGAGTCTTGGTCGTGCAATTATCAAACACCCATCCCTTCACCAGTGCACATTTTCCACCACCAAAAACCCCAGTATACCCCTCATCCCCCCCTACTTCTGCCTGTGTGGCAGATAATTTCCACATTACTTTGTCTCTACTTTGATCACATTTAATATTTTGACACCAGTTCCACAATTATTATTTGGAATTTCCCCCCAATACTAAGACCTGCCGAAAGGGCAACATTAGACAAATTGATTTCTATTCCTGGCTATGAATAGCATCTGATGTCACACAGCTGCAAGATCGGCCTCGCAATCATGGAATTCTAAAATTTTAATAATTATGTCTGGAGAGATTTCTACCAAGAGCTGCTCAGTTCTGAGATTCCGCTGTGTGTCTCTGGAATCATGGCCATTAAGGAGCTTAATAGGTAGCCTGGTGGGGGGGCGTTTGTGAGTGGTACCTCAGGGTCCTGTTAGGGAGGGGGAGGAGAAAGACCTGCTCTTCCCCCATCCTGTGAGACCTGGCTTTTGTTGTCATTGCTGGCCTGTACCTGGATTTTCCAATGCATCATGGAAGATGGCGGCTGCTGGGGTGTCCAGGGAACAGGCAGAGGGACAGCACCCGCTCCCATCTGGGGTGGCCTGGCAAAGGTGGCCTAATGCAAAGTCTGGAAGCATTTCTGCCAAGAGCTGCTCGGTTCTGAGATTCGTTTGTGTATCTCTCCCTTGCCTTACTTTATAACTAATTTCGATGAGTGTTAGGTTAAGGGATATTTATTTTCTACTATTGGTTTATCTCATCTAATAGTGCCTCTTCAAGAACAACTTAGAGTGAATTTTTGCTCATTCTGATTGCTGTAATAACTTAAAGCTAAGAGAAAAATTAATTGCATTTCTAGGAATTTCAGCAACTCTTGAATTTTCCTAGACAAGCCAGCCTTTTCCTTTAACATTTGCAATCACATGTCTTCCTGGAGAAGTGAGTATTGTTGTTTTGCTTTTCTTTTTAATGTGCCTTTCTCCTTAACTAGGTACCTATACTAATACTAAGGTATGCTTATTGTGTATTTTTGTTACATTTGTGAGAACTATAAATTAGCTAGGACTATTCTAAATTGGTTATTTCCTGGCTAGATCTTCCTTAGCCTGTACCAACTCTCCATGCCTGGACACAGATGCTCAGCAAGCCATCAATCATCTATAATTATGCATTGGAAAGAGCTCCTATGTAAAGATGCAAGATTTGTAGGCAAGCTACAATTTGTAAGTAATTCTACAAAATTTTTATTCTGTAATTTCCTTGAAAGATTAACTCAGTGACGAAAAGATTGCTTCTCTTCCTGCAAATAAGTATTGTTGATTACAAATGGTGTTATTCAGTGTGATATTTCCCAGCTTTGTTGGATTTCAAATCCTGACTCCTTTATTCTCTCCTCTCCTTCTAATTCTGCAGCAGGGACTTCTTTGAGGCCACTGGCTCCCCTAGATTGAACTCATGGTGTGAGAATCCTCAGGGGGTGGAGGCTCAGTCCCAGGAACAGCATTTTCATAAAAATGGATTGAGAGCAGCCCAGGAGCGAAGCTATTGTTGTAAGGGAATTTGCTGAATCCATCATCCCAGACCATGTCAGAGGAGAAAGCCCGGAGATTTTATTATTTAACTTCAACAGACTATAACTAGGAAATCATCTGAAATTATGACCCAGAATAGGGATTCGAACACCAATTACAGGAGTTTTTCTGGCAGTTACAGTAATGGTGAGCCAAAGAGAAGAAAAGCAGAAGAATGGAGTTTTTCAATCTGTTACTTTGCCACAATTCCCTGTCCATAACGGAGATCTGCAAAGGAGCCCCAATGCTGGGAATCTTTGTTTAGTACTTTCTGCTTTATATTCCAAAGCGACATTTTCTCATTAATTCATTGTTTCTGTAATCCTGGTCCTTCTCCTAGCCAGCCAGGTTGCTTTGGGTTCTTCTGTTCTAAATCATAACCTATGGTTTATTGCCCATTCACCTCTGCCCAGCCCCCAGAATGTGTCACTCAGGGCTCCCACCTCTTAACTACCACTTAGCAACCTGTTTATGCTCCTGTTTATATTTCTAACTTTCCCACTACTTAAACAAAGCAACACACTAAGATAAGGCTTTTTTTTTCTTTTTGGGTCATACACGGTGATGTGCACAGGGGTTACTCCTGGCTCATGCACTCAAGAATTACTCCTGGTGGTTCTTGGAGGACCATATGGGATGCTGGAAATTGAACCCAGGTGGCTATGTGCAAGGCAAATGCCCTACCCGCTGTGTTATCGCTCCAGCCCCATAAGGCATTTCTTAATGCAAAGGGTATAGGGTAGGGAGAGCAAAAACTGCAGTTTAACCCTTACATAACATAGTCTTTAGGGCAAAGGTCACAGGAACTAAACTTTTGAGGGCAAAGGAAGTAAAAGCAATACTTGTAGATTGACAAATTCTGTAGGGAAGTTGAAGAGACAGAAGATGAAGAAGCTAGGAAGTGGTTTGGAGAGAAGAAAGATGGCTTACAGCTCAAACTCACTTGACCATGTGTACCTAGAGGACAAAGGCAAGGAGACTGCGGACACTGATAGTATGGCAGAGAAAGAATAACTTAAAACCTCAAGTTCTAGGCTGGAGTGATAATGCAGCAGGTAGGGTATTTGCTTAGCACACGGTTAATCTGGGTTTGATCCCCAATATCCCATATGGTCCCCTGAGCCTGGCCAGGAGTGATTCCTGAACACATAACCAGGAATAAGTACCAGGAATAAGCATCATCAGATGTGACCACCCCCATCCCCTCAAAAAAAAACCCACAAAAATTCAAGTTCTTAGTGGTGCTACAAGTGGGGAGACAAAAAATTCATATTGGGGGAATAGAAATAAATGAGGTAGAACCTGACTTTGACTGACCACACTGAAATTGTGAAAAGAGAAATCGTGGAGGTTAATTTTATGGGTTGACTTGGACACCGAAGTGTTTTGCATCAATCTAGATGTTTCTGTGAAGGAATTCTTTTAGAAGAGAGAAACGTTTCAGTCAGCAGACTCAGAATAAAAACAGATTTCCTTCCAGAAAGTGGGTGGGCTTCATCCACCCACTTGCAGGCCTTAAGGGAAGAGACAAAGGTTCCTGACTAAAAAAGGAATTCTCCTCAGGGCCACTTTCAGATTTCAAATGCAATAGTAACTCTTTCCTGGGTCTCCAACCTATCAGACTGGCCCTCGGCTTTTGGATTTGCTAGCCCTGCCATTATGTGAGTTAATGCTTTACCTCTCTCCATCCATCCATATCCTGCTGGTTCCTTTTCTCTGGGGAACCCTGACAAATCCAGAGATTCAGGCTTTGAAGATGCTCAGTTAGCAATGGCATTTATTTTAGTAAGATGGGAAACTATAAAAACATAATGGAAATGAAGAGGACACTTAAAAGTAAAAACATTTTCAAGGATTATTTGGTTGAGGATATGAGACTATGGATTCTTCCAGGACAGAATGCCCATTTTGCTGCTTTCATATTGTAAAAGTATAGTACAACACATGACGATACAAACATGTTTGTCAAATACTTGCCAAAGAAGCCTAAGGAAAGGACTGTGAAGGGTCAGACAGGTTGAGAAGCTATTTTTGTTAAGGGAGTTCTCCAAGAAAGAGATGAGCACCACTCTGAGGGTCCAAGTTGGAAGTCTTTATTACTGAAGCTAGTGGCCTCATTTAGACTGGCATCCCAAAGAACTAGAACACTCAAAGATAATCAGTGATGAGTTTATAAAGATAAAATCACTTTCCAGTTTGACAATGGGTTACACCTGACCCTTGTAAATGGAGGCGTTTCCTTTCTGCTGACAGACTAGGAGGGGAAGAAAGATAGAGCCCCTTAGGTCAGGAGCGCCGCTAGCTCACTGTGAATGCTGAAAATTGTCAGACTTTGTAAATTTGATAATATCAGTCTGAAAATTCCATCAGAAAAGGTGAACCCTGGGAATGAATCTAATGAGAACTACTGAGGTCAAGAGGTCTGGATAAAGCAATGTGGTGGTGGTAAATGTACTCTGCCCCATGAAATAACAAATTGTGGGCCCCAGATGGGTAGGATAGTCAAAGGAGAAGGATTGATATTATTGATCCGAGAAGAATGGAAGGAGCCAAGGGATTATATAACTTAGTGCAGTCAGCAGTATGTTTAATGGGGAGAATGAAGTAGAAAGATGAAAAAGAAGGTGGTTGTTGTCTATGAGTCTTATTATTTTGGCGATTATGATGGTGAACTTGTTTTGGGTGACTTTTGTAGACATGAAATAGAGATTGAGATAATCTAAATAATACATTTCAATTTTGCTATTTATATATTTTGATTTCTTAGCACTGGAGCGATAGCACAGCAGTAGGGCATTTGCCTTGCACGCAGCCAATATGGCCGATGCGAGTTCGATTCCTCCGCCCCTCTCGGAGAGCCTGGCAAGCTACCGAGAGTATCTTGTCCGCACGGCAGAGCCTGGCAAGCTATCCATGACATATTCAATATGCCAAATGCAGTAACAACAAGTCTCACGATGGAGACATTACTGGGCCCGCTCGAGCAAATCGATGAACAATGGGAGGATCATGACCAAATTTCTTAGCACAGCAGGTAGGGCATTTGCCTTGCATGCGGCCAACGCAGGTTCTATTCCTTTGTCCCTCTTGGAGAGCCCGGCAAACTACCGAGAGTACCCCGCCCACATGGAAAAATCTGGCAAGCTCCCTGTGATGTATTCAATATGCCCAAAACAGTAACAACAAGTCTCACAATGGAGACATTACTGGTGCCTGCTCAAGCAAATTGATGAACAATGGGAGGACATTGCTACAGTGCTAATTTCTTAGTATATGATTTGAGAAGGCTTTAACAAATTAAAAATGTAGTTAGGAGTTGTGTAGTATTTTCTGTTTTACTTAACAAGAAGCGGCTCTTATGGAAGGACACTTTTTTTTTTTAAATTTTATTGAGCCACCGTGAGATAGTTACAAGCCTTCGTGTTTGGGTTACAAGCACACAATGATCAAACACCCATCCCTCCACCACTGCACATCTCCCACCACCAATATCCCTGGTGTACTCCCCCTTTCCCACCATCCCCCTGCTGCCATGACAGACAATATTCCCTATACTCTCTTTACTTTTGGGCATTATGGTTTACAATACAGACAATGAGAGGTTATTATGTTTGGTCCTTTATCTACTTTCTACACACATCTCCCATCCTGACCGGTTCCTCAAGCCATCATTTTCTTAATGATCTCTTCTCTAATCCAGCTGCTTTCTCCCCTTTGCTCATGAGGCAGGCTTCCAGCTATAGAGAAATCTACCTGGAAGGACATTTCTTACATGCTGATTCTTTCTAGATTCCAAGGATGCTGAGTATTAACTGCACTAAACTTGTAATTGGGAGAACTTACTATGAACCTGAGCTTTTATATTTGCTAGATGAGCTTGGGAAATTCATCTAACTCCATTAAGCTTTTATCTTACAAAAGGTGAATGAAAATATTACCTGTGAGTTTATTGCAAAGATTAGATAAAATATGCACGTGTTCTTTTCAACTGTAAAGTTTGAATATTGGATAATACTTCACAATTATTAAGTATACATTGTACTATTTGTTCACGAGGAACATTCTACTTACAGAACATTCTACTGTATGTTCTTGAGGAACATTCTACTTAAAAATATTTAAATGAATTTAAGAGGTTTAATTTTCAGTTAGACTTTGGGAGAGTTAAATATTAGTAATGTATATAAATTTTGCTGCTTTGGACCAGACCAGGGATGTTCTGGGTTATTCCTGGATCTATGCTCTCAAGTGACCATTGGTTGTTTTGGGGGAACAATATGTGGTGACTAGGGTCAAGCTAGGTTTGGTGAAATGTAAGGCAAGTGCCTTATTTCCTATACTATATGTCTATTAGTTTTATTTAATAGTTACAAATATTCAACAGAACATCATTTACTATTTGATCCAACAGAATAAAAATCTGTCTTGGTGTACTCTGAGTGTTTTCCTTATTTTTTAAAGGGACATTTTTGTCATTCATTCTTATTATTACTCTCTAAGATATAGGAATGGAATAGGGGTGTATGTGTGTGTTTGTGTGTGTTGTGTGTTTTTGTGTGTATCTGTGTTTGTGTGTGTGTAAATGCACTCATGTTTTGGGAGGGCTTTAAAATCTAATCTGAGGCAGTTGGGGGGGTGGAGTATGCAGCACTGGGAGACATTCCCAGTGATATTCCATCTAGCTGTATGAGAAATACGGGGTAAATATCATCTATTCTGAGTACCTTATCTGACTTCTCTTTGTATATGTCCTATTCCCAGATACACAACATAGTCTTAACCCATCATCATGTTTATGACCTTCATAACATTTAATAAATCACACTTGCTCATCTTTTCTCACTGGAAACTCACTCTTAGTAGGGCTGTCTGGTTTATCCAAGACTTTAACTCATATACAAGCAGTCAGTGAACATCTATTAAACCATTAACTAATTGACTTAAGTGCATTTCATATGTCTGGTATCCATGGTGGGAAAATGAGGTAAGAAGAGCTTTAAGCCAATGGTCCTCCATGACTTTCCCTTTTGGTTTGGGTAGATTACATGTTATATTATGAAGTTCTCAATAAACCTCTGAAATTCCAGTCTTTCTTTGCAGTAGCAGAATGATTGATGGCCCTCCAGAGTTAGGCTCAGGTCCTAATCCCTAAACCCTGTGAGAAAGGATCTTTCTAGAGATCACTCAAGTACAGATCTGAGGGGGAGATCATCTGGGACTACTGATCTGTGCCTGAACATCCCAGGAGAGATTTGATTTCCGGAGAAGACCATGTGAAGATTGAGGTGGGGATTGGAGTTGTGCAGCCTCAAGCCAAGGGGTTCCTGGCTTGAGAGGCTCCTAGAAGAGACTTCTATCTTTTAGCTGGAAGAGACTAGAAGTTCTATTCCCTGGAATCTTAGGGCCAAGTATAGACTTGCTGTCACCTTGATTCAGACTTCTACACCCCAGAAGGACCCTGAGAGGACAATTTTTTTTTAATTTTAATGAATCACCGTGAGATATAGTTACGAGTTTTTATGTTTGGATTACAATCACACAATGATCAAACACCCATCCCTCCACCAGTGCCTCTCTGCTTTTGGGTATAATGGTTTGAAATACAGATACTGAGAAGTTATTATGCTTGGTCCTTTATCTACTTTCAGCACAAATCTCCCATCCCAAGTGATCCCTCCAACCATCATTGACTTAGTGATCCCTTCTCTATTCCAGCTGCCTTCTCTCCCTGCTCATAAGGCAGGCTTTCAACTATGGAGCAATATTTCAGCCCTTGTATCTACTGTCCTTCGGTGTCAGTCTCATGCTATTTATTTTCTACTCCACAAATGAGTGCAGTCCTTCTATATCTGTTCCTCTCTTTCTGACTCCTTTCGCTTAGCAGGATACTCTCTATGTTTATCCCCTTATAAGGAAATTTAATGACTTCATCTTTCCTAACAGCTGCATAGAATTTCATTGTGTAGATGTACCAAAGTTTCTTTAACCAGTCATCTGTTCTTGGGCACTCGTGTTTCCAGATTTTGGCTACTGTGAACAGTGCACATATAGGTACAGATGTCGTTTCTACTGTGCTTTTTTGCACCCTTGGGATGTATTCCCAGAAGTGGTATTCCAGAGTCATATGGAAGCTCAATTTCTAGGTTTTGAAAGAATGTTTTCCAGAAAGACTGGACCAGTTGGCATTCCCACCAACAGTAAAAGAGCATCCCTTTTTCCCTACACCTATGCCAGCACTGATTGCTTTTGCTCTTTTGAATGTATGCCAGTTTCTGTGGTTTGGGATGGTGTGTCTTTGTTGTTTTGATTTGCATCTTCCTGATGATTAGTGATGCGGAATATTTTTTCATGTGCCTTTTGGCCATTTTTATTTCTCTTATGAGGAAGCTTCTTTTCATTTCTTCTCCCCATTTTTTTTGAAGGAGTTGGAGTTTTTTTTTCTTCTACAGTTCTACTAGTGTCTTGTATATCCTGGATATTAATACCTTATCAGATGGGTATTGGGTAAATATTCTTTCCCATTCTGTGGGCTCTTTCTGTATTTTGGTCACTGTTTCTTTTGAAGTGCAGAAACTTCTTAGTTTGATGTAGTCCCATTTGTTTATGTTTGTTTCCACTTGCATGGTCAGTGGTTGTTTCACCCTTAAAGATGTTTTTAGCTTCAATGTCATGGAGGGTTCTGACTACATTTTCTTTCATGTACCTTGTGGATTTATGTCTGATATTGAGGTCTTCACTGACTTTTGTGTCTGGGATTAGACAGAGGTCAGAGTTCATTTTTTTTTGCAGGTAGCTATCCAGTTTTCCCAGCACTACTTGTTGAAGAGAATTTCCTTGTTCTACTTCACACTTCTTGCTCCTTTGTCAAAGAGTAACACTGTAGCACTGTTTTCCTGTTGTTCATTGAGTTGTTCAAGCTGGCACCAGTAACGTCTCCATTGTGATACTTGTTGTTACTGTTTTTGACATATCAAATACACCATGTGGAGCTTGCCAGATTCTGCCATGTGGGCAGAATACTCTTGGTAACTTGCCGGTCAGTGGTCGTAATATTTGACAGTCTGTGACAGAATAGTCAAGTCTGTTCCATTGGTCTGCAAGTCTGTTTCTAGCCCAATACCACACTGTTTTAATTACTACTGCTTTGTAGAATAGTTTGATGTTGGGGAAGGTGATGCCACCCATCTTCTTTTTCCCCAAGGATTGCTTTAGCTATTTGTGGGGGTTTATTGTTCCATATGAATTTCAGGAGTGTTTTGTCTATTTCTTTGAAGAATGTCATGGGTATCCTAATAGGGACCACATTAAATTTGTATAGTGATTTGGGTAGTATTGCATCTTGATAATGTTAATCCTTCCTATCCATGAGCAGGGAATGTGTCTCCGTTTCCTAGTGTCCTCTTTTATTTCTTGAGATAGTGTTTTGTAAATTTCCTTGTATAGGTCCTTCACCTCTTCAGTTAAACTGATTCCGAGGTACTTGATTTTCTCAGGTACTATTGTGAACGGGATTGTTTTTTTATTGTCTCTTTCTTCTCTTTTGTTATTTGAATATAAGAAAGCCATGGACTTTTGGGTGTTGATATTGTAACTTGCAATTTTTCTATATAAACCTATTGTTTCTAGGAGCTTTTCTGTAGAGTCTTTAGAGTTTTCTAAGTTTAGTATCATATCATTTGCAAATAGTGATAGCTTGAAGAGAGCACAAATTTCTCTTGCTTCAAACTACCCCACATTGTTTTAAGAACAAATGTATCTAAAGTACTGCATGGAATATACTTACACTGCAGGTTTATTTGTTGCTTATCTGAAATTCTAATTTAATTAGATATTCTGCATTTCTATTTGCCAAATCTGGCAACCTTACTATAATCTCAAGAATACATGAAAATGAAGAACTGGCTGGGAAGATATATAGTTTTTACCAATTTAGAATAATCATCACATTTAAACAAATCAGTAGCTAAAAGAAAATGAAGTTGGTGTCAAAGGATTCTAAATTATGCTTCAAAATCCTGAATTTTTGCCCAGAAAAAAAGCAAGCAAAAGAATGCTTGGAAATAGAAAAGATTTTTCACATCTTAAATCTGATCTAGTACTGTTTTAGAAATGTCTAATTTGTTTCTTGTGACTAGAAAAATGAAGAATTTACATCCAATCCTGATTTGATATTTTAAAAAGTCTCTGGGAAATTAGGATTGAATTGGGAGCTCACTCTCATTTCTACTGCTGTTTATTAGCTTCAGCTTGGAATTAGGTAAATGAAAACACAAGATTAAAAAAATCAGACTGAAACAGCTTTCAAAGCAGTGCATTGAAAGACCTCCATCAAGTGTCTGCAGGTGCTTCTAGCATGGAGCGAGGGGACCCCACACCCCACAGTCCCCCATAGGCTCCAGAAACAGCTAATGTCACCTTTGAGGTAGAATTCTGGCCTTCTCCATTGAATGGCACATTATCAACAGGTATAATCACCTTTGCTTTCCCCCTTTCCCATGAATTTTTTTGTTTTTGTTTTTGTTTTGCTTTTTGGGTCACACCTGGCGATGCACAGGGGTTACTCCTGGCTCATGCACTCAGGAATTACTCCTGGCGGTGCTTGGGGAACCATATGGGATGCTGAGAATCGAACCCAGGTTGGCCTCATGCAAGGCAAACGCCCTACCCGCTATCACTCCAGCCCCTCCCATGAGCTTTTAAACACAAAATATACTGCTAAAGTAGCTGAACCCCATTTCAAGATGAGCAGGTTTAGGAGGAGAAAGGTATGAGGAAAGAGAGAGAAAGGGCTGGGGAGGAGAGAGGTGAGTGGGAAGAGGAGCGAGAGAGAACCACAGCAGCGCAACAACAGAAAGTCCCCAATCCGTAGCTTATTTCATGAAATACTGTGAATTAGTGGATTCAATGTCTGTTGCAATAACAACCAGGTGTCCCTGGGGTGGGACTAGAGGATGAGAATTGCACAGAGCTTGACCTCTCTTAGCTTCGCTTCTGCTGTGAGCACTGATAAAACTAAGCCAGAGACAGCCCCAGTTCCCCAGCTGTAAGAGACGGTTTTAGAAGTTAGGGACCAAAAGAGAGCAAGAGGGAGGCCTTGTTCCCGGAAACCACCACACAGGGTAGGGCTCTGACGCCGTGCCCGGGGGCCCCAGCAGAGGAGAGGGGCCGGATCCCAGGCTGAAGGGCTGTGGAGTCAAGACCGAGGACACTGTGGGTGCCTGGGAGCATGTGGGCTGCTGGGTGAGCGCAGGAAGGGCAGTTGTACATGAGATCCCTCTCCTGCCCCGCAAGGAGCCAGGCCCTGGACCACTCCCCTTCCCCACCCCTACCCTGGCCACCCTGCAAATGGGCTTTGGAGACTGAGCAGATTCAGGAGCTGTGTGCTGTACTTGGAGGAACATGGGGAGGCTTGGGAACATTGGGGGTGGGGGTGGAGGAACCCCCTGCAGAGCACATGCACAACTCTTGGAACTGTGTCTCTGAGGAAATCATCTTTTTGTTTTGGGGCCACATCCAGAGGTACTCAGAGCTTACTCCCCCCAGGTGAAATATTCTTATCCTCATTTCAGTTTCTTTATGATTTTGAAGAATGATCAAAAACAAACTTCTGGTTTTCACAACAGCAAACTCCTTGCTGTTATGTCTTAGAAAATATATTGATAAAGTATACTGATACTTTTCTGAAATGTTTTCATTTAATGTGCTGATGATTTAAAAAAAAATCTAAAGAACAGCGAAACACAGTTATCAGAGAACACATTTTTGCTGTTGTTTATTTTGGCTTTGGACCATACCCGGTGGTGCTCAGGGCTTATCCCTGGCTGTGTGCTCAGAGATCACTCCTGATGGTGTCCAAGGGGGCATATGTGGTGCCAGGGATCTGATGTGCAAGATAAGTGCCTGTGCTGTTTCTCCAGGCCCTTGAAGATGATGTGCTTTGACTTTGCATACAAACTGAAACATTGAGTCCCCACTAAACTACTTTGACTGGCATAATTTGATATTTAGGTATCTTTTTATGACACTTGCCCTAAACCATTACGAGCTGATTCCATTGACCTGTGTTAGGTGGAATGACTATGGCTGGTTGTGGGCTGTTGCTCTGAAGACAGGACTTCTCAGAGTCTAATGTGCTTTCTCGTTTCCCCGGGATCGCATGACTTTCTAGGCTAAGCTGTGCTGACATTTCATGTTCATAAAGTAGATGCTCCCAGGTGACATCGGGCTGCTGATCCGAAGACCACACTTTGAAGAGCAAAGGCTATGTCCAAAGGCTGAATGTCCTGATCTGGAATCTGCCTTAATCCCATGACACTGAATGATTTAACAGATTCACCTAAAATTAACAAATATGTTCCTGCATATCATTGTGGGTGATTTTAATGCTAAGATAGGACCGAGAAGATCAGCTGAAGAACTTCACATTGGGACCCATGGCCTAGAATGGAACGAACAGGGTGAGAGACTACCTGAGTTCATCATGTCGACCAAGACCATTCATGGTAACTCACAGTTCCAGAAGGCAGAATCTAAACGCTGGACATGGGAGTCTCCCGGTGGACGATTCCACAACGAAATAGACCACATTATATTCAATCGATGGTTTTGCCTGACCGATGTCGCTGTTGTCCCAAAATTTCGAACGGGATCGGACCACCGTCTCCTTCGTGCAAAATTCTACTTCACAGAGCGGGGAGAAAGGGCTGCAAAGTTCAAAAAGAGAACTTCCAGAATGACCACCAACTGGGAACTCTTTGGTACTATTGCGGCAACATGGGAAGATGCCATTGTTGACAACATTGACGAGGAATACGATCAACTGGTTTACCACCTCCATGAATGTGCGAGGAACGCCAAGAGAGAGATAGCCACAAAAAATCGCTTATCTTCGAAAACTCTTGAGCTAATTCACCAGCATGGTTTGGCGCATGCCTCAGGCAACCGCAAGCTAACGTTGAGCTCGCAAAGCAGTGCAGAGATGCGATCAAGGAAGACCTCAAAGAGAGAAGAGCAGAAGTACTGGTAGATGCGGCAGAAGCCGGGAAAAGTATTCGTAACGCCCGCCTGTCCTTCGCCAACTACAAGACCAAGATGACTGCCCTCCGACGTCCTGATGGATCCATCACATCCTCCAGAATGGCAATGGAGAAGATTATCCATGACTTCTACTCAAATCTCTTCGATAGCCATGTCCACTTGCTGACATACCAAATTCCACAGGATGGATATGTCATTCCCAACGTTCTCCCTTCCGAAATCAGACACGCCATTTCGTCGGTAAAGAAACAAACAGCACCTGGCCCAGACAAGGTCAGACCTGAACACCTGAAGAACCTGCAATCAGACTCATCAATACACTGGCTCGGCTCTTCACTCGCTACCTGTCTGAATGCAAGGTTCCGTCCCAATGGAAAACCAGCAGGACCGTACTACTTTTCAAGAAGGGAGACATCCATGACATTGGCAACTATCGCCCGATCTGCCTATTGTCTGTCATCTACAAGTTGTTCATTTGAGTCATCCTGAATAGGATTGGCAGAACACTAGATGAAGGACAACCATGCGAGCAAGCTGGGTTCCACAAAGGATTCAGCACCATCGACCATATCCACATGATAACCAAGCTCATTGAGGTTTCTCGGGAGTTCAAGACGCCGCTCTGTCTAATGTTCATTGATTTAAAGAAGGCCTTTGATTCTGTTGAGACGGAAGCAGTCATTGAAGCCCTAGCCAATCAGGGCATTCAAGCCCAATACATCAGGATCCTCCGTGAGCTGTATTGCGGATTCACTACCAGGATCTCACCATTCTACAAAGAAGTGATCGTTGATGTCAAGAGAGGGGTACGGCAGGGTGATACCATTTCACTGAAACTCTTCAGTGCCACCCTCGAGAACATCATGCAATGACTGGAATGGGAAGGAATGGGAGTGAAGATAGATGGTCGGCAACTACACCACCTCCTCTTTGCTGATGACATTGTTTTAATAACACCAAACATCATCCAAGCGGCACAAATGCTGGCCGACTTTGACCATGAGTATGGAAAGGTAGGACTACAGCTGAATCTTACGAAGACAATGTTTATGAGAAACAGCCTCGTTCCTGACGCCCCATTCGCTCTCAATGGAACGACCATCTTCGAGTGCAACAGCTATGTGTACCTAGGTCGAGAGGGCAACATGACAAATGACCTGGCACCTGAGCTGCGCAGGAGGAAGAGAGCGGCTTGGAACGCTTTCAAGAACGTCGAAGAAATAGCTAAGAGGACGAAGAACCTCCGGCTCCGGGCACATCTCTTTGATTCCACTGTTCTTCCTGCATTAACATATGCCTCAGAGACCTGGGCCCTACGCAAACAAGATGAGAACGCTATTCAGGTCTCCCAAAGAAGAATAGAAAGAGCTATGCTTGGAATATCACGTTTCACTCAAATGAGAGAAAGAATCCGGAGTTCTGACATCCGTCGACGATCAAGTATCAGGGACGCTGTCTCATTTGCCAAGGTGTCGAAAATCAGATGGGCTGGTCACGTAATGAGATTTAAAGACGACCGCTGGACTAGAGCTGTTACCGACTGGATTCCACGGGATGTCAAAAGACCGCGTGGCCGCCCACCTACCAGATGGTCAGACTTCTTCGTCAAGATCATGAACGATCGGTTTGAGGCCCTTCATGTTCCCGGAGCGAACAGATGCCATTGGGCTACACTAGCACGCGACAGGGACAAATGGAGACGTTACTGGTGCCTGCTCAAGCAAATCGATGACTAACGGGAAGTTAAGTGATTAAGTGATATTCCTGCAATGTACAGACCTTATACATAACACAGAAACTGTTAATTCATCTACTTATTCTCCAACTGTCTGTCTATCCTCTATCAATCTATGGGTTCATCATGTTCTATCTTTCTAAAAAACAAAACAAAACAAAACATAAAATCACACCAAAATATAAAAAAATATAAGTCTCTGTGCATTTTAGATGTAGACTTTACAAGAGAAAGTGGAGGTGGAATTATTCTTTTTTTCCTTCACATTCCATCACAAGTGATAATGAGTACCTTTTTAAAAGTTTAAAATAAAAGATTACTTTTTATAGTAATTTATTTACATGGTAGAATGGAAGAGAGACAGTGAGTAAATTAAAACAATCCAATTATTGGTGACTATAGAGTATGTCCAGAATATCTTACTCTAGGACTTTTACCTTTTCCTCCATCCCTCTCGGAGAGCCTGACAGCTTACCAAGAGCATCCCGCCTTCATGGCAGAGCCTGGCAAGCTACCTGTGAGGTATTGATATGCCAAAAACAGTAACAACAAGTCTCATAATGGATATCTTACTGGTGAACAATGAACAATGAACAATGGGAGGAAAGTGCTACAGTGTTACTTTTACCTTTATTGTAAAACAAATGCTGCTCCAGTACAGTTGGTTTGTTGGGAAGGGTGGGGAGATGTCACTGTGTTTGCTGCAGGCTGATTTGCAGGTGGTAAGTCTGAAGGTTGCAAAGCTGTTCTAAGTTAGGAAAGTTGAGGTGGGAAGAAGAGGGTGGATTTGTGGGGACAGAAAAAGTTATTAGGAAATGGGATGGGAAATGAAGAAGACTGGTGAGGGCTGACTCCCAGCTTTCTGCTTTGGGCAGTGGAATGCATGCTGAGCCTGCTTGCTGATCAGAGCACACAAGAGGAGATTAGGGAGTTGGAAGTGAGAATGGCATCTCTAAATTAAGATGTGGGCTGTTGGCGATTAGAGTTGTAGTGCTTGAGAGAGGTGCCTGGGCTGGCAGTGCAGACTTGGATGGTGATGAAAGTCTTGGCACTAGCTGAGCTCATCCAGGGAAAATATATATCGCTGAAGCTGTTTAGCAGGAGAACACACATATGGGCTTCATGAGTCCCAAACCTTCAGAATTCTTGTGAAAAATTCAATTTCTATGTGAATTCTTTGGGGGGATGAAGATTCTGAAGGTTTCACACAATGCTCAAAGGAGCCCTTTACTGTAAGATGTCAGACACTCCAGGGTGGAGTGTGAAGAGAGAGCAGGATAGAATCTAAGACCCTGGTGGGAAAATAGAATCCGAGGCTGGAACTGAGCCTGAGGAATTCTCACCCAGCCAAACGACTCAAGTTGCCAGGCCCTGAAGCTTCAACCATCTCTCATGTTCAGTCATGTTGTTCCTGGTGTAGATTCTAGAAAAAGAAAGACCAGATCACAAACACTAAAAAGTTTGGGAGCAGAAATCACAAACATGGAATGAGAGGACTATGAACATTGAGTTGTGCTTCAGACCTAGGCATTTTTTGAGAGGTTTTTTTTTTTTTTGTATTTTTTTTTAATGTTCTAATTTCTTTCTTTTATTTTTTTTTAGATTTTTATTAGAGAAACACCATGAGGTACAGTTGTAGATTTACAATTTTTTGTGCTTGGGTTTCAGTTATACAATGATCGAATACCCATCCCTCCATCAGTGCCCATTCTCCACCACCACTGATCCCAGTATCCCTCCCACCCCTCATCCCCCCCATCCCACCCTTTGTTCTAAGATTTTTTCTTAGAATTTTTTGGTACCTCAAAATTTCCAATTATTTATTCAGTAAAGAAAATAAATATAATTTCTCTGGTATAAGGAATTCTTGTCTATGAGCATATAATTGACTTTTATTCATTAGCTTATATGGACTAAGATGAAAGCCCAGTCCAACGTTGACTTCTCCCAGTAAAATTAAGATTAAAAGATCAAATGTCTTTTGAAGTACAAATGGAATATTCCTTTTTGATTCAGGCTTTTTTTTTCAAATGCATTGTGATTTGGAAGGTTTTCATGCTAATTAAACTGAGAACAATCAAGCTTGATCCAGTATTTGTCTTTTTTTTTTTTCAAAACACACACTGGCAACATCTTAACTTGGGCTTCATAATTCAGACTGCTTCCTAACTTTATGGATTTAGAACAATAAATAATCTAGGAACTTTGTTGCAGTATTTTAATAAATAGTTGAAACTAGAAACCGGGAAAGCAATAACATCAATCATTTTATCAATTAATTAATTTACCATTTTTATTGAGCTACCTACCAAGACTTATAATACTATTAATTATACTTTTGATGCAGAGTCATTCCAACACCACCCCCACCACCAGTGCTTACTGCCCCCCACCAGTGTCCCAGGGACCCTCCGGCTACTCCCTCCATAGAAGCTCAGTTCTAATAGACAAAATCTCCAGTGCTGATGATGTTGGCCATTTATTGTTCCCTTATTACGCTTCTTTATATCCCACATATGAAAGAGGTGTTTTGTTTTCTGGTTGTTATTTTCAAAAAACACAAGATTTTGTTTAATTTTGTGGCAAAAATTATGCGTACAAATACACACACATGCAGCTACAGTTTTGCTCACATATACTCTCTCACTGCCACTGCACAAAAACAACATGTTATACATTCCTATGCAGGATGCTAGTTTTACTTAACAGTTCCTACTGAATATATGTGTTCATGAAGCTTTGTCTCTTTCCTTCAGACTGACTAAAAATCTAGCTGTATGAATACTTGGTGAAGTGTTGATTCCACTGAAGTTTTGTAATATATCCCACCATTTCCCTCTGGTTTGCAATCTCATTTGATAGTTTTGCTATGCGTCTTATTGGCGTTTTCATTTTTGATCTTGTTGATTTCAGTTTTCTGTCTCTGATTTTGGCTATGTCATTCTGATTAGAATATGTATTGTATTTTTTTTCTGTTGGGTTTATTTTTACTGGGAAACGTTGGGTCTCTTGGAAGTGAGTTCCTGTACTCCTTGACTTTGGGAAATTCTTACTTATAATTTAACTAGTGTTTCCATTTGTATTTGCATTGGAGTTCTTCAGGACTTCAATGATTTGTTTGTTATTTCTCTTGACTCACCCCACAGTTTTCTGGTGTGCTTTTTCTTAGCAAACAAAGAATAAACAGACTTTCTTAATCAAGTAGACGGTAACCATAAGCACTGTGGGTGAATGCCACACTCAGCGGTAAAGTTCTAAGAAGGTTGCTTGTCTTTGAAAGAAGTTCCTTTAATGTTTATTGATATGTCATTAACATATAATGTGGTAAAATTTTATGGAATAAAATGTAATGAGTTGATATCATGTATTTATAGCAAGATAATTACCACATGCAGTTAACACCCATCACTCAAGCCCTTTGCATTGGGAAAGATGCCAGAGGCATACACAATCCTAACTGACATTCAGGTACAGTTATATCTAGGAACAAAGTTATTGCCCATGACATCATGTTAGCCATGAAGAGACACAGTATTGATGAGTTATTAACTTCCATTTTTTACATAGCAGGTGACCTCTAACTTGGGAATCTTAAGTCTCATCTTGAGTCAGTTTTAATGGATGGGAGGATTGGGTAAGGTTGGGGTTCTGCAGAATAGCTAATGAATATATTTTCAGTAGATTGAACTTGGCAAGGTATCAGCTGCTTTTAGTCAAAAGTTTTCCCCCATGAGATCAAGTCTTTGTTTCATAGAAACTAATTGCTCCATCTCTTTCCTAACCCATTCAATCTATAAAAGGCTAGTTTATGAAAAGTTTTCATGTCCAAGGAATTTCATAAATCTTAAAAAAAAGCCTTCTTGCTTCTCTTTTTCCATTTTAGTTTTCCCCAAATACCACTTCTCATTTAAATATAAATATATTTTTAGGCAACTGATGCCAAATGGTAATCTTAGAACTGACATAGGTTATAAATTCAACAAGATGTTTTTAAATATCCTATTAGGACTTAATAAAGGCATGAGTATATATGTAGGAATGTCAAAAGAGCATCCGTTTTTCTGAAAGTCATTCACTCTCCAGGTTCTCTCTTGGGATTCTGTTGGATGCCCCATTGGGCTCCATTCTGCACAAATGGAAGAGGGGTCCCTGCTAGGAACCATAAGGGTGCACAAATTCTTTTCTTTCTTTTAAAAACTATATTTTTTATTTTATTTAAACACCATGGTTTACAAAGTTGTTAATAATACAGTTTTTAAATGCCATTCACTATTGCAATTCCAATCTCACCACCAGTGTGACTTTCCCTCCATCATTGTCCCCAGTTTCTCACCCACCTCCCAAGCTTGTCTCCTTAGCAGGTCCACACTATTCTATAGATAATTTTTAAGGCATCGTGATTTACAAAGTTATTTGTGATTGAGTTTTAGATGTACAATGTTCCCACAACAATCCTATCACCTGTATCTCTAATTTCCCTCCCTGCCCATCGCCTGTCTCTATATTAGGCACTTTTGTTTTTTAAGACCCTGTGACTTTTAATACTATTGCTGATAGGGTTTCATGCCTGACACATTTTAGATGGACACTGTTCCCCTGAGTGACTACCTGACTCTGCCACTGTCTCAGTGTCCCCCCCTCCATTCTATCCCCTTTCCCCACCCTGTCAAGTCTCCCATGTTCTGCATCCTACACATGGAGATCTTTCAAACAAAGTGAATTCTGTCCTAGAGAAAAAGGTTCATTCACCTGCAAGTGTCTTGAGGGAAGCTTTTCTGAAGGTAAATGCTAGACTTGCTGTAACTGAAGAGTAAGGAGTGCGCTTCTGAAATTCAAAAGTGAATTTGGGTTATGGCCTTTGGGGTATCTTTTTGTTCAGTCAAAGGACTAGTTATATTTTAGAACAGTTTGCTTTTGCCGCCTGAGGAATAAGTTAGGAAGGGAAATATCGAATGAGTTATCCAGTAAGGAAGCAAGCTTAACAAAATCACTGGTGCTCTGTGACTCGTGACTGTGCTGCTTGTGTTGATTCTGCAAAGTGGAGGGAAAACTAAATTCACTTTAACTTCAAATTATTATGCAGAAATTCATAATTTTTTATCATTTCACTTAAGTCATGCAAATATGCCTTTTAATCCTAACAGGAAGCCAAATCCTGCTTTGAAGAATTTACTTCCCATTTTGTGGAAAAGGTAATGGCACAATTCTTAGAAAATGTTACCTTAGAACTCTTAGACTCTTAGAACATATTGATAAAATAAAGAAATGGCAAGCAGGAGCTCTTCCATCTGCTCCCGCAGGTAATATAATTATGGTCACACATACTAATAGATGATAAACTAAGTGACTCAAATGTTTGTTAAATAAATGGATACAACAGTAGCTTCAAAGAGACAGTAGTCTTAAAATATAGATAAATGCAAAAGTACCAGTTAAAATAGGATTATAAAATTTTATAATAATTTTTAGAGATCATTTTTATCATTGGAGGAAATCTGGGGGTGATTTGGGTAATTCATATACCTTGAACCTTTCCCCAGCCATGTTCGATAGTTACACACTGGCAGTGGTTTCATCCGGATGACTAATGTAAATTTTACTTTCCTGTCCTTTTGAACCCATCTTATGTCTCAGGGCTGGAGAATACTAAAAGGTTAATGGCCTGCTGGTGCCTGAGCAGTAATGATAAAATCACTGAAATGGCTGAGAACCACAGTAGGTAGGGAGAGAAAGCAAGAAGATACAGATTCAGTAAGCTACTTAGCCTCTTTGTGGTGTCGCATCTGTCAACTGTGTGTGATGAAGGTGATGTATCTGTGAGCACCTGGTATAATGCTGGTCCACTTGAGGTGATTAATGACCAAATAAGGTCTGAGTAAATAGACTCTCAATCAATGTTGGGGCAATGTGAAACTGGGAGGTGGAGGATAGGGTAGAAATTAGAGAAGGACCAATGGGACACATACCATTGTGAGAACAAAACTCTGAGACATGAACTGGTAGAAGGACTCAACAGAAGATTGTCATCCTCTGTAACTTTTATTCTCATCTCTTCTTTCTCACAAAAAATTTGCGTTCCGTCCATCATTCTTACTGTGTGGAAATCTGATCTCTGTGCTTGGCCTGTGTCAAGGTTAGGACTGCTGTCTACAGCTATGATACATTTGCCATCTCCCTTTGACCTGTCTGCTCACAGGGAGTGTTGTGCTCCTGCTTCCTCATCCCAGTTGCACAGGAAGCTATCTGATTTACCTCAATGTTCCCTAAGTGAATGAACTTGAAATGCAAAAAGGACACTTGTTTCCTTGAAAATGTAGGTTGCATGATGTGTAGAGATACAAGAAAATTTAATTTCTAACATTTTATTTTTTTTTCCCCAGTAGAGCGGATTGAGAGAATACAGAAATTCGAATGAGATATATATAAAAAGATTCAGAACTTTGCCCTAATTAAAAGCATTTTGTGTTTTAGGGTATGGTATCATAGCAATAATGAAACTGTGGACTCTGGAGCCACACCTGTCAACACTAAAATCTGGTCTCATGTGCCGGGCAGTGTGGTGACCTCAGGGCCCAGTTTCCTTGCTGGTAAAGTGGGGACCATAGGGCACCATTGTGGTCATTGTGTGATGATGTGTGTGTTCCTTCTTAAATCCTCTCTCTGGACACCAGCTTCAGCTTGAGGTTCCTCAGGCTGCTCATTTTTCTTAGTCACTGACCAGAAGGAGAGGGTTTCACTATCCCTTCAAGTTTGAAAATTTAGTAGCATTTTTTTGGGGGGGGTCACATCCAGCAATGCTCAGGGGTTACTCCTAGCTCTGCATTCAGGAATTACTCCTGGCAGTGCTGGAGACCATTTGGGATGCTGGGAATAGAAATCAGGTTGACTGCGTGCAAGGCAAACACCTTGTACTATCGGTACAGCCCCTTACTAGCATTATTGCAGGATTCAGGCTGCACGCATGACCTCAGTGGTATTGTCACAGAAGGGAACAATTCCGGGGTACCTGAAAGAAAGATGATATATGGAGGGTGAGGGCTGAGAAGAGTCCAAATGCACGACCCTGTGGGTTCCTTGGTATTGCTGCTTCCACCAGCACATCTGCGTATAATAATAGCACAAGTGTTCCCAACCAGAGAAGCAGCCTGCGACCACCTGGATGCCAGAATTTTCATTGCAGATTGGATTGATTGAAACACTGGTCGAGACTGGGTTGTTATTATGTGACTCCAGGCCCTGACTCCCTAGTCACAGGATTGGTCTTTGTGACATAGCCAGGCCCCCTCCTGAGTCATCTCCTTAGCTTAAGCTGTCAGGGATCACCCAGTGTTGCTTTATTAGCATAAACCATTAGGACCCACTCCCAATAATAAAGATGCTCCATCATTTGGGAGAATCCACGGGGTTAGAAGCTACATTCCAGGGCCCAGAGATAAAGCTGAATTTTTTATTACGGTGTTAAAATGAATTCCTGTCTCAAGCACCCTGAGGACAGAGATGACACACAGGGAACACTGTATAAATGTTTGCTAATATATTTGCATTCCACTTCGAAGACGCCCAACTGAAATTCATGAATTTAATGAATATTTTTCTTTTTGAAATGACTAATTACTGACGGAGAAGAAAAGCATCAGACAAGAGGACTTTTGCAGTATTTGTGCTGTTTTCTTTTAGATCCCGTTTTGAGTCAAGGAAACATAATGAACTATAATTTAATGTTAATTAGGTGTCTTGGAAATTAGGTGGAGTAAAACCTTTATCATTAATTAGGGCTGGAGCGATAGCACAGCGGTAGGGCTTTCGCCTTACAAGCGGCCAACATGGCCAACCCGAGTTCGATTCCTCCACCCCTCTCGGAGAGCCTGGCAAGCTACCGAGAGTATCCGATATGCCAAACACAGTAACAACAAAGTCTCCAATGGAGACGTTACTGGGCCCGCTCGAGCAAATCGACGATCAACGGGAGGGCCTTTACCTTTACCTTACTTTTTAGGAGATTTGGGTTCTAGTCCTACCTTTTTAATTCTTATTTTTGGATTTTGAGCCACGCACAGCTGTGCACAGCCACACACTTTTGACTCTGAGTTCAGAGCATCACTCTTGGTGGTGTTTTGGGGGAACAAATGTACTGCTGGGAATCAAACTAGGGTTGTTAGGTAGTATGCAAGGCAAGGTAACCAACAATTTCTCCATCTTCCAAATCTGTTTATCACTCTCTCCATACCTTTCTCTCTCTTTGGTTTTAGAATCATATCTGACTGTGCACCAGACATATTCCTTGCTTTGTGCTCTAAAATCTCAACTTTTGAAGTCAGCGCATTGGAGAGACATGGGTCTAAGGCACTTGCCTTACACAAGGTTAGCCTTGGTCTGATTCCTGGCACTCTAAGTACCACCAAGTGTGATTCCTAAGCACAGAGTCAGTAGGAATCCCTGAGCACAGCTGGATGTGGGCCCCAAACCAAAATAAATAAACAGGTAAATAAATTTTAAAAAAGAGATTAAAAATTGAATTTTCAGTACTTGTTTGAGGGTTATAATTCAATGACTTCTCAGAGTATATGTTACTTTACTACACCATAAACAGAAATAAAATACTAATATCCTTTCCCCACCACTTCACCAGCCGTCTCCTCTGGTGATTTTTAAAGGTGAAAGATTTATTTGATCTGAAGAGAAACCAGAGTATCCTCTGGTGATTTTAGAACTGAGGTCTAAATTCATGGTCTGTTTTCCTTTGTTTTTTATCTGCTCCCTTGCTTTGTTTCTCTATATTTCACAGATGCATGAGATCAACTGGTGTTTGTCTTTGCTATCACGACAAAGCCTGGCAAGTTCCCTGTGACGTATTCGATATGCCAAACACAGTAACAAGTGACACAATGGAGTCGTTACTGGGCCCGCTCAAGCAAATTGATGAACAACGGGAGGACAGTGACAATGATTCATCCTGGCATCATTTACTTACCATCATTAAATGCACCTCCAGTTCTTCTTGTTTTGTTTTGTTTTAATGTAGGAATACTACTATTTAGTCAGCCACCGATTAAGCTGACTGAAGTGGATGTGAACTCCACTTGATCACTTGATCACTTGACATCCCTTTACTCATTGATTTGCTTTAGCAGGTGCCAGTAACATCTCCATTTGTCCCTATCGTGTGCTAATATAGTCCAATGGCATCTGTTTGCTCCAGGAACACAAAGAGCCTCAAACAGATCGTTCAGGGTCTTGACAAAGAAGTCTGACCATCTCGTAGATGGGCAGCCATGCAATCTTTTGACATCCCATGGAATCCAGTCGGTAATGGCTCTAGTCCAGAGGTCATCTCCAAATCGCTTTACGTGTCCAGCCCATCTGATTTTCGATGTCTTGGCAAAGGAGACAGAGTCCCTGATCGTTGATTGTTGATGGAGGTCGAAGCTCCAGATTCTTTCTCTAACTAGAGTGAAGCATGATACTCCAAGCATAGCTCTGTTGATTCCTCTTTGGGAGATATGAGTAGAGTTCTTATTTTGTTTTCATAGGGCCCAGGTCTCTGAGGCGTATGTTAATGCAGAAAGAACAGTGGAATCGAAGAGATGTGCCCGGAGTTGGAGGTTCTTCGTCCTAGTTATTTCTTCAATGCTCTTGAAGGCATTTCACGCCACTCTCTTCCTCCTGCGCAACTCAGGTGCCAGGTCATTCGTCATGTTGAGTTCTCAACCTAGGTACACATAACTGTTGCATCAGAGATGTTAGTTCCATCGAGAGCAAATGGAGCGTCAGGAACGAGACTGTTTCTCATAAACACTGTCTTCGTGAGATTCAGCTGCAGTCTGACCTTTCCACACTCATCGTCGAAGATGGCCAGCATTTGTGCCGCTTGGCTAATGTTTTGTGTTATTAGAACGATGGTCATCAGTGAAGTGGAGGTGGTGTAGTTGCCGACTGTCTATCTTCACTTCGATTCCTTCCCATTCCAGTCATCGCATGACTTTCTCGAGGGTGGCACTGAAGAGTTTTGGTGAAATGGTATCACCCTGCTGAACCCCTCTCTTGACATGGATGATTACTTCTTTGTAGAATGGTGAGATTCTGGTAGTGAATCCATAATAGAGCTCATGGAGGATCCTGATGTATTGAGTTTGAATGCTCTGATTGGCTAGGGCTTCAATGACTGCTTCCATCTCAACAGAATCAAAGGCCTTCTTTTTTTTTAATTTTTTTAAATTTTTTTTTTAAGGCCTTCTTTAAATCAATGAACGTTAGACAGAGCAGCATCTTGAACTCCTGAGAAACCTCAATGAGCTTGGTTATTGTGTGGATATGGTCGATGGTGCTGATTCCTTTGCAGAACCCAGCTTGCTCGCATGGTTGTCCTTCATCTAGTGTTCTGCCAATCCTATTCATGGTGACTCAAGTGAACAGCTTGTAGACAACAGACAACAGGCAGATTGGGCAATAGTTGCCAATGTTGTGGATGTCTCCCTTCTTGTACAGTAGAACGGGTCTGCTGGTTTCCCACTGGGAAGGAAACTTGCATTCAGACAGGTAGTGTGTGAAGAGCAAAGCTAGTGTATTGATGAGTGCTGACGGCAGGTTCTTCAGGTGTTCAGGTCTGACCTTGTCTGGGCAGTTGCTGTTTGCTTCTTTACCAATGAAATGGCGTGTTGAATTTTGGAATGGAGAATGTTGGGAATGACATATCCATCCTGTGGAATTTGGTATGTGGGCAGGTGGACGTGACTATCAAAGAGATCCAAGAAATCATAGAAAATCATAGAAATCATAGAAATCATAGATAACCTTCTCCGTTGCCCTTCTGGAAGATGTGATAGGCCCATCAGGATGTTGGAGTGCAGTCATCTTGGTCTTTGCGAAGAACAGGTGTGCGTTGCAAATGCTTTTCCCAGCTTCTGCTGTGTTGGCCAGCACTGCTGCTCTTCTCTTTGAGGTCTTCCTTGATCGCATCTCTGCTCTGCTTTGCGAGCTCGGACATTTGCTTGCAGTTGCCTGAGGCTTGCTCCAAGCTACGTTGGTGAATGAGCTCGAGAATTTTAGAAGACAGGCATCTTTTTGTAGCTATCTCTCTCTTGGCATTCCTCACACAATCATGGAGGTGCTGAACCAGTCGATTGTATTCTTTGTCAATGTTGTCAACAATGGCATCTTTCCATGTTGCCGCAATAGTGCCAAAGAGCTCCCAGTTGGTGGATATTCTGAATGTTCTCTTCTTAAATTTTTCAGCCCTTTCTCCCTGCCTGGTGAAGTAGAATTTTGCACGTAGGAGACAGTGGTCTGATCACGTTTGGAATTTTGGGACAATAGAGACATCGGTCAGACAAAACCGTTGATTCAATATGATGTGGTCAATTTCATTGTGCAACCATCCACCGGGGGACTCCCATTTGGCTTCTGGAACTGTGAGTTACTATGGATGGTCTTGGTTGACATGATGAACTCAGATAGTCTCTCACCCTGTTCGTTCCATTCTAGGCCATGGGTCCCGATGTGGAGTTCTTCGGCTGATCTTCTCGGTCCTATCTTAGCATTAAAATCACCAACAGTGATCTTGTAGAAGGTGTGGTCTTTTTTATAGAACTTCTCCAGCTCCATGTAGAACTTCTCAATTTCTCCTTCATCATAATTGGATGTTGGTGCATAGACAATGAAGATAGAAACTGCTGGCAGTGAGCCACATCTATTCAAGTGTAATCATCTGATTCAGGTTGTTAGGCATTTGAATGAATCAATACTCATGACCAAGTTCATGTTGACAAGGATACCAACACCACCGATGCCTTCTTTTCCACTACCTCCACTACCCAGCCACCGTCACACTCTTTGCTGCTTTCCAGACTCTTAGGCTGAGACTCACGCATGAGTGAAGCCCCACAGAAGCAGGCAAGCGGAACTTTGTGACCTTGGACTCCAGGCTCAATGGGACCTGGAAACAGAGATCCTCTGCCTGCTCTCACCAATCTCTGGCAACCCAGGTGTTACACCTAGAAGCCCCACCCTGCAGGTACCAGATAAATACCTCATAGGCCGACCTCCACTACTTCCAATGCCTCCACTACCCAGCCGCCACCATGCTACAAGGCTCAAGGCTGCTTTTTGGACCATGTGGCTGCACACTTAATACCCATTTTCCAAGATTACTGCACCATATTTGACGGGGTTCAAATATGGTTTGAACCATGGGAACACCTGCAATTATGATTAGAGGCTGCCCTAAAAGCCTCTATTCCTCTCAGAGTGCCTGGCAAGCTACCAAGAGTATCCTGCCTACATAGCAGAGCCTGGCAAGCTATACATGGCATATTTGATATGCCAAAAACAGTAGATGACTATCTGTACTTTCAACACACATACGCTGGCATTGGATGCATCCATCGAGGACCTGATGGTGCAAGCGCGAAAGATCAAGTATGACATCATTTGGTCTGACTGAGACGAAAAGGCATCAACAACATCACGCCACTTTTGACACTGGATAAGACCTGTTCCTCGGAACATGTGACAAGAACTCCACATTACTTTTAAAAAAATTATGGAATATTCGTAGATAGACCATTATAAAGCTGTTCATGGTTGAATTTCAGTTATACAACGATTCAACACCCATTCCTTCACCGTGCACATTTCCTACCACCGATGTCTCCTGTTTGCCCCCCATAATCCCCCAGCACCCCACCCTATCCCCACTTTTCTTCTCTCTCTCTCTCTCTCTGTGCTGTTCCTTTTGTACATAATGGTTTGCAGTACAGGTACTAAGAGGTCAATTGTATTTGTTCAGGGAATTTAGTATTTTTATCAGGAAAGTAAGTCGGAGTCTGGAGTAGCTTTTTCACTGGGTGGTAGCTTTAGGGTGTGGATGTGACTGCCGAGGCTTCCAGAAGTATAGGAAGGTGTGTGTATGTGGGGGTGGGGGGAGGTAGCCCATCCCGACTTTAAGAAAGTCTGGATATTTCAGTCACAAAACTCACATACCTGAATTTTCAGCAGATTATATCTAGGTGAGGTCTGTCCTAAGACAATGGAGTACAACCTGGGTCATGGTGAAGATTTTGGATTGTGGAAGCAAGAGGATTCTGGGGGCTCTGCTTGGGGGGCACTCAGATTAACCCACCTACCTCCGATTTACCTTGGTCTATTCAGACTTGCTCGGGTTCAAGATTAGCTGTTAATTTTGATTCTTTTGAGATTTATTTATGGATTTCTGAAGTTAGGCCAATCAATGAGCTTGTAAAACTGAGGAGGAGGTGATTTGTGGGCATGGCTCCCACATACCTAACTTTTGGCTATTTAATTTCTTGGTAAACTTAGTTTTGAGCTGTTGGAATACATCCAGAAACACAGAAGCAATTTTGGAGTATCAGGAAACCTTAAAGACATTATCAGGCTGCTGATGCATTTGCCCAATGGGTATAGGTTGATCTGCTGATGGCACCTCACCCCTGTACCTCCAGTTCTGTCCATGTTGTAATGAAGGCAAAATTTCATTCTTCATAGCTCAATAGTGTTTTTTGTGTCTATAAACCAGTTTCTAGTTCTGCTCTTTAGTAGTTGCTTGACTTCAGGAATTCTTAAAGATCTCAGAGAGGGATTGAGGATTGATATCACTAAATGAGTGATATCCACAGTGGATGGAAGGAAGCATGGTAGAGAGAAAACCAAAGTCTGTGCACAGAACTTCCTAAAACTTTGGTTTTTCTTTATCTGGCATTGTCTACCTGCTTGAGGACTACATATGGAACCAAAATTTTTCCAGAGAAATACATTTTACCTTCTCTTTTTAAAATTTCCTTTCTTGATTTCTGTCTACCTGTTCTAATTTTTTCAGTTAAGTGTAAAAATTGTAATGAACTTTGTTCAGATCAGAGCTGAAAAGTATCTGTGGGAAAGTGATGCGTGCCTTATCATGCTTACTCAGGACACTGAGATGAGTTGTAAAGATAACAGCAACAGAATCATTATAATAATAATGAATAATGTAGGAAATGAGGTGTGTGAAAATGCAATGAGTTCTGATGATGAGAACATGCTTTTTTAATGCTAACTTCACTGTCTAAAAGCTTACTATTCTAAATATTTTGTATAGTGATCTAATATAAATTCATATTAGTGTTTATCTGGAGGGACCTGGGGCCATGACTTATGGCATTCAGGGGATACTCGTTGTTCTGTTCTTGGGGGTATCTCCTAAGAGTGCTTAGGGAGCTACATGATATCAGCTCAATGCAAGGCAAGCATGTTAACCCCTGTAATATCTCCCTGACTCCAATTAACTCTGACTCTTTCATACTTATGACTATCATAGCCATGCATCTGTAGCTAGTTTCTGTTTAGCTATAGTGAATTATAAAGATAGGTAGGATGAAGAGTTTAAAAGCTTATAAAGCTCTAGTAAGGAGATTACATGGGAGTCAAAGGTGCATACTTTGCTTCATCTTCAATCCTTAGCATTCAGGACTCCCCAGGACCATGGGGTGATTCCTGGCATACCCTGGTGCAGAGAAGAATAAACTGCAGGGAAGAGTGCTAAGCCATCTGACTGTGCAGGTCAAGTATCATAGGTCCTCTTGAGCACTCCTTAGGAGTCTCTCCCTACCAGAAGAGAGACTATCTTAGAAAACACAATAATTATAATGTAAAATATTACTTGAGTGCAGAAATCGTTTTCATGTTCTCATAAAGGTTTTTAATGAGGTTGGCAATAAAATTTGTTTTTGTTTACTCTTATTTTATTTGGGGGAGGGTTGGGTCACACCCCCACTGGTGCTCAGGATCCATTCCAGGCTCTGTGCTCAGGATTGACCAGTTGTGTACTCAAGTGAGTATATGCAGGGCCAGGGATCTTGTGCCATTTAACTCTAAAATTATATACTGGGCTGGAGCGATAGCACAGCGGTAGGGCATTTGCCTTGCACGCAGCCAACATGGCCGACCCAAGTTTGATTCCTCTGCCCCTCTCAGAGAGCCTGGCAAGCTACCGAGAGTATCTTGGCCGCACGGCAGAGCCTGGCAAGCTCCCCGTGACGTATTCGATATGCCAGACACAGTAACAACAAAGTCTCCAATGGAGACGTTACTGGGCCCGCTCTAGCAAATCGATGATCAACGGGAGGGCCTTTACCTTACCTTTACCTTATAACACTATGTACCTGTAGGAGAACATTTCCCCCAGAATTCTTATTTTAGCAGGGATAGGCATTGGGGAAGGGAATTGTGGGAAGTCTTGGGTTACCTGAGGTTCTGGAGCTGTTCCCATATCTGTGCTCAGGGGACAGAGTGGTATTTGGCATTGAATAGGGTTGACTGCATGCAAGGCAGGTGCCTTTATCCCAGTACTGTCTCTCCAGTCCCTACAGGAGTCTTGTGAATTAGGAAATTAGGTTTTGTATTCAGTTATGTTTGGGAAATATTTGGGTGTTTTTTATAGTTAAAAAATATTCAGATATCTTACTAAAGTGTTAGAGATTCAAGGCTAAGGAATTGTATGTGTTATTACCAAATGTGATTGTCCATCTTTGAATTCCCAAGGCACACCACAGGGCACCTTCTTTAAAAAAACTCAAGAATGACCCCTTAACTCAAGAAACATGTCTCAAAGAAATACCTAGCTTACAGAAAAAAAAATTAGTCGTCCTGTTTTCACAGAGAAAAGATTTTATTTGTTTTTTTCCAAGAAGGTATTAACACTTCATATTAATACCAATATTTCCTAATAGCTAGCTTTGAAAGAACAGTGTAGGGGCCTGAGAGATAGTACAGCAGGTAGGATGCTTGCCTTGCACAAGACAGACCTGGATTTGATCCCTGGCATTCCATATGGTTCCATGAGCCCTGCCAGGAGTGATCCCTGAGTAAAGATCCAAGGGTAAGCCTTGAGCAGTGCAGTTTGTGGTCTTAAACAACAACAAATGACAGAAGAGAAAAAAAACACCCAAACTAAAAATGACCAATGTATATTAGCTGTAGTATGAAATAATTATAAAAATCCAGAAAATCAGCAAGACTTACAAGAATCAATACCAAGTGATGAGGCAAAAATACAAGAAGTGGTCATTACAGAATATTACGGGACAGAATAATCGTACAGAGGTTCAGAGTATCACTGTGCTCAAAGAGAAGCTGTATATATTAAGTTTACAATCTTTCTGTAAGAGGACATTTTGTTTTAAGGTTTGATGAAAAAGTGATTTAAAAAAATTTTAGTTTAAACCTTTAATTTTGCTGGTAAATGCCATTTTGCCTATTTTTTAAAAGAGATCTGGAAAATTATTTTACACAAACCATCACATTCCCTAACAGAGAAGATGTAGCCATGACGTGGTAGAGAGGCATGACAATCAGGAAACCAGGTTCACCAGTCAATGATATTACATTCGATACAGATTTTTCCATTTTTTTAAAACTACCTTTTCTCCAATGTAAAAGAGGGACACTTTTTCTCTGGTGTAAAAGAGTCATTTCACAGGATTATTGTGGAAACAAAATGAGACAAATATATGTAATTTCCATCACTTGCCTAGAAAAAGAAATCTAAAAAACAAGTTCTTTAAGATAATTTACTATTGTTATCCCAAGTCTAAAAAACGTCTCTGAGACATTTAATTTTCCGAAACTTCATGTGATGACTTGGCAATTTTTGAGTCTAATAAAAAGAAAACTAGTGTCTCTGAAAGAGGGTACAGAGGTTAAGGTGCTTGTCTAGCAGTTCCATGGCACTGTCTGTAGGTCCCCCAAATGCTTTCAGGGTCCACTTCTGGGCACAGAGCCAGGAATGGTCCCTGTGCGTTTCCAGGTATGATCCCCAAACAAAAAATCTGAGCAAGGTCAATGAATGTAGTAACTACTTGGTGATTTTTGAGAAACCAATCTCCTGGGTGCTGAGTAGGAGGCCAGATGCAGGGAGGTGATTACCACAAGAATTCCTTACAGGAGCAGACTGAACAAACCGAAGTGAGAGAGGATTTAAGTCATCTGGGTATTATGCAAGGAACTTTTTCTTATTTCATATTGGGAGAAGATGACATCCTTAAACTTCTTGAAGGTCAGCAAGACTAAAGAAGAAGACAGCAGGAAAAATACAGGTTTAAGAATAGATCTGTTTCAAGTCCAATGTCACCTTGGACATAATCCTCAATCTCTCAAGTACCTCTAAATACCAGCTGCTAACACCTGCCTCATCTTCTGTGTGACTTAGGGTAGAAATCATTTTAAATAAATCTGGTGAAAAAGAAACTCATTGAAAATTAGAGTGTTTTGTCATACAAAATAAGGAGAAAGTAATTTTTTTAGAAGATGGTGTTTTTGTGTTGAAGACACTTAACTTTAGGACTGGTGAGATGAAAATTCCCTTTGCCTGTTTATGAAGGGTAAATCTGACTCTGAGAGAAGGCTTTATTGGACTGAATTGAATTGACACAGCGCTAACGACGTGACAAATGCACTTTTAGATTACAAGGCAAATCGCTCCCCTCCATTGTAAGCTAAGAGTCCTTCTTGGGTTCTCTTTGGACATTCTACAGTGGTTCTTGTTTTCATTACCAACCCACTGCTGTGCGGCTTGTCAGTTCTGTGTTCTTCAACTCACACAGTTTAACTATATCTCTCAGCAATTTCCTGCCTGAAAAAATTGCTTGCTTTTTGTTTTCATCGAGGTAAAACGATATTCACTTTAGGCCCATTTACACAAGGAGGGAAAAAGACTGTTTAGAAATCTGGCATCAAATATGGATTTCACAAACTCTGTGGTGTTTTGAACACTAGGTAGCAAGAGTCGAGGGTTTCATTTTCTTTATTGTGACTAGTTGGACTATAAAAGAGCTTCTAGAATTTGTACCTTAAGTGTAACCCTTTGGATCAAGGATGTAGCCTCAGGGGTAGGTCATATGTTGATGCCTTTTTTCTATCCCTCACTTGCCAGGACCCCAGCACCACCATGAGCACTTCTGGGTCTTGGATTTTGCTGTTTGTGCTCTTATAATTAAATTTAAAAAATAAACTTAAGATATATATTATATATTAATATAATATATGTAATATATATCCATTGAATTCTTATTTTAGCTTATTATTCAACTTCCCAATTTATTTTTGACACAGTTTATTTTACCTAGGGCCAAGTTTTTTTTTTTTTTAAAAAAAGGCAATGATATTTTTCCCCAAGAAATATAAACTCAACCAGGATGTAAGCACCTTAAAAAGGAAAAATCCACAAAGTTTCTTAATGTTTGTTTTCTGAGATTTACTCTTCAACCAGGTACCATGTCAGACTGAGGAGAGGTTGAATAGGCATGCATTTGTTCGTATTTAATTGGAAAATAATCGTGTAGACTGATGTTTGGGTGGAATTGTGTATTAAATCTAGTAGTGGCACGGAAGAGTGTTAGGGAAAACTCTGCATGCTGGATTGGTGATGGCCAGGAGTGTGTTAAAAGGAGCCAATGAGAGCGTTGCACACACTGCTCGCCAGATGGGAAGCTCTGAACAGTTGGTAACTGCTGCTATCCATGTAAGTGCGGGAGAGCGTCAGGTAGGGCCCACTGACAGTAAAATCAGGCCCTGTAAACCTGGTCTCTGTTACTCCACCTTGGCTAGAAGCTCCAATCCGTGAATGCTTTCTTTAAGAATGTGAATGTTTCTAGCAGCTTAAAGAATGGCCAAGGCATCCTGATACATGGTCTAGAGAGAAGAGTTTACTATGCTAGGGAGATGGCAGGGGACACAGGAACAGGGCTTAAGGTGGGGTGAGAGTGAGGGTACTGACACTGGGGAAGGGTGTGGTATTAGAACACTGTATATGTGAAACCCTGTTATTGACAGTATTATAAATCATGGTGACTAAAATAAAAATTATAAAAAATAATGCGTAGAGATATCTCAATTTTATTTTATATTTATGTACCATAATTTATTCAAATAGCCTACGGAAAGACATTTAGGTGGTTTCATTATTTTTTTCCCTTTAGAAATAAGATGTAATACATATCCTTTTCAATATTATCTGAATTGTACTCAATTTCCCCCAAATAATGAAAACCTATTGAGATACTGAAAATTACATACACATCATTAAAAAAAAGGCTATTATATTGTCAGAATTGTGCAAAGCAAAGCAATGTATATAATCCTACTGGGCATTCTTACTTAAAGAGATAATATTTAAGAGAAATCAAACAGAAAGCGAAAGAAGAGAAAGGGACAAGCCCCCTCCAGCTCATTCAGAGTCCTAGGGGGATTAGGTACTCCGACTAGGTGACATTTCTGGGCACCTGGAATATGAAAATTGAGCTAAGAGTGATTTAATCTTTACCTAGTTATATCAAAATCCTGAGAACTATATTACATATAGTTTTAGCATGAAGAATAAAAGTAATTTAACCCCACTTGATTCAAAACCACCCTTTAGACTGGAATAATGTAGATGTGGGACATTGAGTTGAATTGGTAATGGAAAATGCCCCCAGGGTTATAGAAGTTGGTTAGCTGCACATTCCAGCTTAACATCCCCATGGAATGACTTTTTCATCCTTGTACATCATGGCGCATATTTTATCTGTAATATTATCTTAATTATTAGAGTCTGTCTTAAGAATGATAAATGTTCAGGGGGTGGGGATGTGGCTTAGCCTTGCGTGTTTGAGGACTTGGATTCTATCCCTGACACCATAAAAAATAGTGATTTATGTTCCTATCTTTTTAATTCTACTGGGTCTTTAGTTCCAAGAGGGCAGAGATTCCCTGTCCTCTGTGTTTTGAACCAACAATGACTTGAGTAAGTACTGTATAGGAATAATTAATTCAGGTACTCAAAGGATTTAGGGAGTGAAGAGTTTCAAATTTTGTGGTAGAATTAGAATATAACTAGATTCTTATTTTTATTTGTCTGTTTTGGGCTGGTATGAGACAGTGCTCAGGGGTTATTCTTGAGTCTGTGCTCAGGAATGATCCCTGGCTGTCTTTACAGTATTGTATATGGTGCCAGGAATTTGAAACGAGGCTTATAACCTCCATAGCCTCATGCAAGGCAGATGCCTTACCTCCCAAACTATCTCTCTGGCCTTAAGTACTGATATTTTTAAACAACAATATTGAAAAGGTTAATGGCCCATTATTACATAAAAACAAATGGACCTTATCTTTATCTATTTTTTTCTTTCTTCATGTGGCTAGTTTACTGATATGCACCAGCAACAACATACAAAGGATGAGATGAATAGAATGGAAGCAGGATTTTCTCTAGTAACTAACGATAATGAAATTTTATTTTTTGCGTCCTCAGAAGGAAAAATAATCCAACTGAGGCTTGAGTTTTTGTGTTTTATGTATTTTTTCTTTATCTAATATATTGTTATGAAGCCTCTGAGAGAGGTCTTTGAGTCCAATTTATTAATAGTTCATTGGAGTTTATATGTATAATATAAAACAATAGTCAATTATAATTTTCAGATTTTTGGTTATTGAACAAGTTTATTTCAATATTTAGCAAATAGGTTCAGTTATTTGCTAAATAGCCATATTCTAATTACTCTGAAATAGAATAGAATTTCTCTTTGGAACAAAGAGAATGAAACCCAATAAGAATTACTTAGAATTTAAAATATATATAAAATTCTGTTCCCTTCACAACCTTTCCTAATAATAAAATATGAGGGACTTGTCAAAGATTCCCCTTTGCACTATGAGCAATTTTTGCTTCTAAGTGAATGTGGGGAAAAAAGAAAATTCTACTTTGAGAAAGATAACCTTTAGAAAGTTTTGAGAGTCCCTTGGAAAAATTATCTCCTGCATTAAAAATTTTAGGTAATTTATTATTGTCATCCCTGCCCACTTTCAAGTAATGTTTAAACAAAGAGGGAAAAATCTTCCTCCTCTTTCTCCTATGTGTATTGAAATAGTTATATTATAAAATTAAAATCCAAGCTGGATATTTGTGTGGACTGCTTGTCTGTTCCTGAGAATGTGGTGAGGGAGTTAATAGAAAAGACATACTGCAGAAGAAAAAGAATATTGAGAAGAATGTGGACATTGATTCCAAGGTTTTGACATAGAAAATCTATTTTAGAAAAATTGTGAAGAATGCTGCTGTCAATACTGCTTTTTCTAATCTCCTGACTTTTAAATGCAAAGATTTATTGTAGAAAAATCCCTTTTCTGAAAAATGTCTTTCCTGATTCATTTTGGTACATTGTTAATTTTATAGTTCGTTTAAGATAGAACATCTTTCTAACTTGGTTACTCCCTGTATTTGTTTCCCAATTGTTGAATCAAGAAATAAACAAAGAAATAATAAAGATTAAGAATAAATAACTTAAAATAAAGGAAATGGGTTCTTTTTGGGGAGGGAGGTGGGCTGTGGGAGGCCATACCCAGTGGTGCTCAGGGATTATTCCTGGTTCTGTACTCAGGAGTGACCTGTGGCATTACTTATGGGACTCAGGATTCAACTGGGATTGGCAGGATACAAAACAAACCCCTTAATCCCTATAATATCTCTGGCCTGGAAAAGGGTTCTTTCAGTATGTTCTTTACTTGGCAGCACATGCTCAAATGAACATCTCCAGACATTGACCCTCAAGAAAGTGATGTCACTGTCACTGTCACTGTCCTCCTATTGTTCATCGTTTTGCTTGAGCGGGCCCAGTAACGTCTCCATTTTGAGACTTGTTGTTACTGTGTTTGGCATATTGAATAGGTCATGTGTAGCTTGGATGTGAGGGCGATCTGACTGCGACATCTGTCACCCCATTGATCGCCAGGGTTCATTCAGCTGATCTGGCTGGCTAGACAGGTGTCCCCTTCCTCCCTCACCGCTCCATGTGCATTCCTCTCGAGGCTGCATGCTTGGTCGAAGAGGACAGCCTTCCCTGAATAGAGATGGACCCGTCGAGGGTTATATCAGTAGCTGCGCTCCCCTGCTAGAACCTCCAAACAAGCTCTCAAGAAAGTGATGGAGAAATAAAAAACAAGTACTATAGCTAAGCAATTTTGTATTGTTGAGCAGTATCTTTACATTTCCTCAACTCCTCTGCCTCTACAACCCCTTTGATCCTATAGAATTCTACTAGTTTTACCTTTTAAAAAATTCCTTCATTGGGGTGGGAAAGATAGTACAGTGGTTAAGGAGTTTGCCTTGCAAGTACCTGTTCTGGGTTTGATTCCTGGCATCGCATTTTGTCTTCTGAGCTCAGCAGGAGGGATCCCTGAATGAAGAGCCAAGACTAAGCCCTGAGTGATGCTGGGTGTGCCTCTTCCCCCAAAAGTCTCCTGTAAAAGTGAGATCATAGAGCACATTTTAAAAATCTGGTTAATTTCATATGCAATAATAGCCTCAAGTTGTTGCTTTGCTTACGGGAGGGTTTCTTTCCTTTTAAAGTTAAATTCTTTCCCACTATCCTTGTCATTGTGAGGTTGTGTCTATGAATACATGTATCACACTTCTGACTATAAAATAAATAAGATAACTAAATATATTATGAGCTGTTAACCTTAATAAATTTAATATTAAAAACATGTGACTGTTAATATTGCTTGAGGAATCTCATGACCAATAACACTAATGGAAATAGTAGCTCATCATTTGATTCGGTCATTTTTTTAAAACTTTTTTTATTAGTGAGACACCATGAGGTACAGTTGTATACTTACAAATTTTGTGCTTGGGTTTCAATTATACAATGACCAAATACCCATCCCTACACCAGTGCCCATTTCCCAGCACCATGGATCCCAGTATCCCTCCCACCCCCCATTCCCCCATTCCACCCTGCCTCTGTGGCAGAACTAATCTCTGTTCTCTCTCCCCTTTTGGGTGTTATGGTTTGCAAAAGAGGCATTGAGTGGCAATCATGTTTGGTCCATAGTCTACTTTCAGCATACTTCTCCCATCCTGGGAGGATCCTCCCAACTTCCTTTATTTGGTGCTCCTTTCTCTATCTGAGCTCCCTGTTCCCCTAGCATGTGTGGCTGGAATCCAAGCCATGGAGCAAAATTCCTGGTACTAATCTCGGCCACTCTTGAGTGTTAGTCTCCTATTTTGTTACATTATGTTCCCCAGATGTGATTCGGTCATTTTGAATGTCAGTCAGTGGTGGGACATGTAGCAGGTCAGTGGAGGTTGGTTTTCAAATAGTTGTCAGGAGGTGCTGGGCTCCGGATACACCTTCAGGGCCAATAAGGAAGAATAACTTGAGACTAATTGGGACACCTGGTCCTCTGCCAAGTTTGAATTAGAACAAATACCACATTTATCTGTTTTGTATATTGGGTTTCTGAAAAAGACTTCCTTGGCAAAAACTTTTTCCTTTTCCTTTCATATGGAGGATATTAAAAATCATACAATCTAGATACACTGCTATACTTTCTTTATTGCTTCTCTCAATAAAAATTTACCCACAAGTAAGACTCAAATGAAAATGGACGCCAATACAAAATTAGCACCAGAATCACTATAATGATCCATAATTGCTATAGTTATTAGTGGCATATCATTAATTATGGCTCACTAAGGGATGTGGCAGAGGAAAAATAAATTGCAGGTTATGTCTAATTCTTTCTACTTGCAGTTTCAACTGTTTCTTCCAATTTTAGAAAACAGATAGGAAATCAAGTGAGTGAGAGAACCATACTATTCAAGAGGAATAGCCTTGAATCTATTTTAATTTATAAAAGAAAGTAAATCATTTGTTTGATCGACACTCTAATTACTACTATTGAAATTATCTCAACAGTTCTCATTACTAATGACATCATACTGGTTGAAGATTTTCTATGGTTAGGATCTCAGAGCAGGAAATAATTGCATTGATTTTCAAAATATAAAATTTTGGCATTGCAAGGCATACATTCTAAATTTTTGAAATATAACAGCTCTTTTCTCTTTTACTCTAATTTTGACCAAATATAGTTTATGTTTCCATAGAGTACCCATCCTTGGAGTTTATCTAGTCATTCAGCCTCTCAGAATTGGTGTCTCAATGCCACTAAAGTCCCCTCTGACTAGTACAGTAGAAACAAAGGGTAGGAGGATTGGTCCATTGTTGGAAGCCTGTGTCAAGTGTTGGGGAAGAAGGCAGTTGGGATAGAGAAGGGACCGCTATGACAAAAATAGTTGGAAATGATCATTCTGGATAAGAACTGCAAGCTGAAAGTAGGTAAAGGAACAAACATGATAACCTCTCAGTACCTGTATTGCCAACCATAATGCCCGAAAGAGGGGTGGGGGGCAAGGGAGGTAGAGAGAGAGACAGAGAGAGACAGAGACAGAAACCTTCCATGGAGCCATATTGACAAGCTGACAATGACAAACCTGGGGGTAAGAGGTGGTGGGAGGGGAATAGGGGACACTGGTGGTGGGATGGGTGTTGGATCATTGTATGACTGAAATCTGGTCATGAACAGCTTTGTAACTGTGTATCTCACATGATTCTATTAAAAAAAAGGTCTCCTCTGAATGATTTCCACAAGCAAGTGGATCTTCATGTGCTATAGTGAAAGGAAGGAGGTGTAACTCAGAGAGCCTGTCTGGCTTAAGAAAGGAGTAAGTCTTGATGAATGAATGAAATGAAACCAAACAACTTGTTTGCACTCACAAATTTCAACAAGTAGAGTTGTGAGAAATTCAGATATGTGCTTGTCAGAGATATATACTAAACTTGGGAAAGTGGCAACAGCTTGAACCTAAGACAATATTAGATTATCTGGAAAATCAGTAAGGGCTGAGAGAGAAAGGGAAGAAGAGCAAATGATGATTCACCTAAATACAGTATTGGTTTTTCACTTGCAAAGAATTTGCATTTTACACTTGAGGAAACTGACTTTACAATGATCAAAATATATATTCCAATAGAACTCTGACACTGTAAACAGCTTAGATTCCAAACTCAAATTCCATTAGCAACCCTTTCTAGACTCCAACCCACAACCTGTACAACAAACGTCACAGAGCATGAAGACTTGGCAAATAACCAACAGCTTCTTTCTTTTTCTAACAATTACCAGCTCAGGATCAACCAGAGAAAGGAACACATGTCTCCTAGCTTTGGAGATCAAAGGAGATCATGTACATTCTACGTGGTACAGCCATAGACAAGGCAAATATACTTTATAAATTGTCCCATTAGATGCCCCTTCTGAGTATTTTGTCTCCAGCTTTCCCATGACTTCAATCTCCAATGACAACAAAATAAAAACCTGCCATTTTTCTGACCAAAGTTTTTCCACTTCCCTTTCTGCATTTTAAAACTGCTCAACGTAAGTGCTGAGGACTAACTAATCTCTTTGTTATAGGAAGCTCTGAGTAGATTGATAACTTCTGTTGTGATTTATGCATTATATTATTAGAGAGTAAAATGAATGTTTTAGTGTGATACCATGTTTAATTTAAGTTTTGTTTGAGAAGTCCTGACTTCAGGAGGATAAATAAAGTCTTTCTATAAAGAACAAGTTCACTCCAAATGGAATAGATAACTGGATGTTATGGATGAAACTGGAAGAGATTATGCTAAGCAACGTAAGTCAGAAGGAGAAAGACAAAGACTGGATTATTCCACTCATCTGTGGTGTATAAAGAAACAAAGAAAGGTGACAGACAATGAAAACAAGCCTTAGACTCTGACCATAGAGCAGTGTTACCAGGGGAAGTAGATGGAAAAGGTCCAGAGAACAATGATGGAGGGATACTGGCATTTTGGTAGTGGGCATGGTTTGGCGACATTGTACTCTTAAAAGATACAAACATTTATACCTTGTATGTTAATGTTATTACCTCAATCAAAGAGAAAAAGAAAGCAGAATTGAATGTTAGATCAGAAGCACAAAATATACTGAAGAAAGCATGAGCAAAACACTATGCTATTGGCCTCCGGAGTGTATCTGGGGATAGAACACTAATGACAAGGAAAACAAAAGCAAAAATAAACAAATGGGATTATACCAAACTAATGAGCATCTGCACTGTGAAAGTAACAATCACTAAAATGAAAAAACACCCTACTGAATGGGAGAAAATGTTTGCACAAGCTGCATATGACAAAGGACTGATATCCAAGATACTCAGGAACTCACAAAACTCAACAAGGAAACAAAAAACAAGGAAAAAGAAATCTTATTTAAAAAGGAGGAGGGGAAAATTGAAGAAACTTCTCCAAAGATTACATTCAGAATGCCAATAGGCACACGAGAAATTATTTATCATTGCTGACTATCAGGAACATGTAAATAAAAATAACTATGTCATAATTTCTCATACCAGCAAGAATGATATATCACAAAATCAGGAACACCAGGAGTCTTTGGGGGTAAGGAAACCTCATCATTTGGGTGGGAATATAAATTGTCTCTATATAAATTGAAAAATGGCATGAAAAAATTTCAGAATATAAAAATAAGGTCCACCACTTAATCCAGCAATTTGATGCCCAAGTATGTATCTGAAGAATATAGAAACATTAATCTGAGATTTATTCACACCTATGTTCATTGCAGTACTATTTGTAACAGCCAATACCTGGCAGCAACCCAAGTGGACATATGAGTGGATAAAGAAAATGTGCTGTGTGTATACATACATACACAATGGAATACTACTCAACTGTAAGAAAAAAAATAAAATCTTGCCTTTTGCAGCAGGATGGATGAAACAAGCTCTAAATCAAATAAGTCCTAAGAAGACGGCAAATATCAGATGATCTTATTCACATATGGGAGATAGAGAAGAAAAGCAAGCTAATAGACAAAAGCAAATGAAAAAAAGCTGATGGGCTTAGATTGTGAAACTCTGCTTTCCAGCAGAAAAAGAGGAAGGATAGATTGAAGGGGTGAGGGGTCCAATGAGCTGAGGTGAAGGCATATAGGTCCTTTGGTGGTGGTGTGGTGTGATGATGTAAGCTTTGAAGAGGAATGAAATTATACCCATAAAATATATATATTTATATAAATTTATGTTGCCTCAAAACAAACCAAAACTAAATGGTCATACCACAGTATCCATTCTCTTTTTCTTTTATTTAATCACCTCATTAACACATGGGAAAATTCATGGTTGCAAAAATTGAGCCCTTGTCACCCTTCAAAATGCTTTATATTAGAACCCTCATAATTACTGGAGCGATAGCACAGTGGTAGGGCGTTTGCCTTGCACGCAGCCAACATGGCCGACCCGAGTTCGATTCCTCCACCCCTCTCGGAGAGCCGGGCAAGCTACTGAGAGTATCTCGCCCGCACGGCAGAGCCTGGCAAGCTCCCCGTGACGTGTCTGATATGCCAAACACAGTAACAACAAAGTCTCCAATGGAGACGTTACTGGGCCCACTCGAGCAAATCGATGAACAACGGGAGGGCCTTTACCTTTACCTTTACCATAATTACACTGTGAAAATGTTACAGTTATTACTTTCACTTTATAGATGAAGACATGGAAGTTCTGTGGGTTGTATAAATTTTAGTATAATTAAATGTCTGAGTTTGTATTCTAATCCAGTATACCTTATTCTTGCTTGTCAATACTATGTATAGAGTATTGACAATCTCTCTAGAGCTAGTGGAAGGAGGGGCAGATACCCAGAAAGTGGGATTAACAGATTCATTTTCAAAGAAGAGTTAATAGAATAGGCCTGAGATTGCTCTCCTTAGGAAGACCTGCTTGCAAGATTGAATTGGAACTTGAATTTTAGGAGTGTTAGCCCCACTCTGATTAAAAGAGCTCACTGTGCCTAAGCCATTTGTTCCAACAACATGGACATTCTACAGGTTATGCCAAATACTCCTTTCCCTTCAAGAAGTCTGAGAACTTGGTATATGCCAAAGAGAAGCTGCCTCTGTGATTCATCCCTAATAAAAGCTCTTGGTGCTGAGTGTTACGGAGTTTCTCTGGTACATATAACACTTTATAGTTCAATGTTGAAGGATTCTCCATGTCCTGATTTACTTCACAAGGAGAGGCCCCTTGAAAGTTTTCCTTCACCTTTACCGTTCATTGATTTTGTTTTGTGTTCTTTTCCCATAATGTATCTTAACTATGAGTGTCTGCTGAAACCTCTTGGCAAATAACTAACATTCAAGGTCCTGTTAGTAGTACTCAATACCACTAATCACACTTAAACAGAGAACTTATTTGAACCCACAGTCTGGCTGTAGGGACAAGGTTAAAAAGGAACAGGGAAAGTCAGCGTAGAAGTGGACTCACCTATAAAAACAAAAGAACTAGAGAATTTCTGCTCATCTCCCACAGATATACGAAGTAACAATAAATAAATAATACTGAAACTGAAGTATGAGCTGACAAGGATTCTTTTAAATTTTTTTTAAATTTTAATAAATCATCGTGAGATACATTTACAGACTTACAGACTTTCATGATTGCGTTTCAGTCAATGTTCAAGTAGCCACCCCTCCACCAGTGCCCATTCCCCACCCCCAATGTTCCTGGTATCCCTCCCCCCACCTCCACCCCTTCTCCCCTCCTGCCTCTGTGGCAGGCACAATCCCTCTTACTCTCTGTCCTTTTGGGTGTTATGGTTCACAATACAGGTAACAAGCAACCATCATGTTTGGTCTATAGTCTACTTTCAACATACTTCTACTATTCCGAGTGATCCCTCCAACCATCATTTATTTAGTGCTTCTCTCTCCATCCCAGCTACCTTTTCCCCCTAGTGCTGACAAGAATTTTTGATGTAGTCTTTGAAGAATAAATTGGTGGGAAATTGATTCGAAATTGTAAGTGAGTGAACACTTAAAGAAATTAAATGCAAAAATCTGAAGTTGATCATTAAAAATTAAGGTAAGCATTTTCTGGCATGAAATTCTCTTATGATGTTAGTGAAACATCATTCCCTTATGATGTTCTACACATGATGATATTTTTAATATTCTTATTTCTCTTGGTGGAAGATTCATCAGATTATGCCAACACAGAAAAAATGGTTTTATGCCTATGGTGGCTGTTTTGAAAAATTTATTGCCAGTATCAAATCACTAACAAGCAAGGAATGTACACTGCATTAAAAATTTAAAATATTCACATTAACATAAAGTATGGAGCTATATTTTAAAAGTTTTAATGGAGGGAGACGAATTATAAATATGCAAGTATGTAGAGTTGGATTACTTAATAAATTTTTAATGATCAGATGAAATATTATTTGTGCAATACTCAGGTTGAGCAAATGTCAGATACTGTTAGAGTACTGTTACTACTCTGATTATTGGTTACAGGTAGAATTTCTTATTTACCTGTTTGGTTTCTTTGCTACCATTCAGAAACATGATAGAAGAGTTATTCTCAAGATAACATAAAAGTATTTTGGGTCCTTGTCTATTAGGATTTTATTTGTGTTTAATATATGTCTGACAAAATTGTTGGGGTTAACATTTTTGTTTGCTCTGAATCTTAACATTTGGAGGGAGGGCTTCAAAACTGTTAGAAATTAAAACGCTTTTGTATGTGATCATGCTTTAATCCAGAATTTTCAAAAACCAAGGATCAAAAGGGTAGGAATTTGGATCAACAACACAAGAAGATTTTGTACATAAATCAAAATAGTAGTAATCCCAGCTTACTTAGTAATGGAATTAAAGTTTCAAAAATACACCTTGTAAAAAAGTGAATATTTACGAGATGAACGGCTAATTTTAAGGAAAGTATTTTTGAAATTAAAATTATACTATTTTTTTCAAGTTTTGTTTTGTTTGCTTTGGGCCACACTAGATAATGCTCAGGGGTTACTTCTGGCTCTGCATTCAGGGGTCACTCCTGACAGGCTTGGGCAACCATATGGGATGCAGGAGATGGAACCCAGGTCAGCTGCGTGTAAGGCAAGTACCTTACCCTCTGTACTATCTCTAGCTCCCCCAAATTATACTATTTTAAAATGGTGTAGTTTGTAAATAAAGTGAGTTTAATATCTACTGTAGTTTGTGGATGAATTTCAGTAGCCAGTTTGTACTTTAGTTATATTTAAAAGATTGTAACTAAATAACAAATCAGAGTCTAAAGAAGCCGGTTTACTCTTTTTTTCCTATACAAAAGAATTTTGTAAGTACCTAAAATGCACAAACGATTAAAAATTGAAAATGAAAGCTTATGTGGTGACACCTCATCATAATAAAACATGGTTGTGCTGAGTTGGGCTAGAGAGATAGTACAGAGCACAAGGTGCTTGCTTTGGAAACAGACAACCCTGGGTCGATCCCTGGCACTGCATATGGTGCCCACCAGGAGTAATCCCTGAGCAAAGCAAAGCATGGCAACAAAACCCAAACAAAGAATCAAAATAGACGTAGTTCTTTGTAGGATAACATTGGTTTGCACTTCCTCCCTGGTCACTGGGAGCTTGTGTTTGCTGATTGCTCTCTCAACCTGTCAATTACTTTTTTCTCCTGATCAGACTCTGACTTGTGCATGTTGTCTTTCTCTTCTCCTTACTGTCCTTTGCATGGTTAGCTATTTCAGAGCAATTATTTTTGGTATGGCTACAGGAAGACAGTTAAAAAGACAAGCCGGTGGCTTGAGAGTTGATTGACTTCAGATAATATTAGCTTTTTGGGCATCTGCTCTCTCGATTTAAGCCTCAGTTGCCCTTACTTCCTAGATCCTCCAAAACAGGGTCCTGATGAAGGACTGGATGGACTCAGGGCAAACCAGGAGCTATGTGCTACCCTGGCATTGAAATGGGCCTGGTCAAAGTGCCATAATGCTTAACCATAAGTTAAGAGCTTGGTCATGGACAAATTTTGTCATGATCCAAAAAGTAATAATTAGATTTGGACTCTAATGGGGCTAGGGATGATTAATTTGGCCTAGCACTGTAGTCTGAGTCTGTGGTGAGATGTTCCCAGGAGAGTCACCCTAAAAGCCTAAACGTGTCTATTACTGTGTCCATACATAATGGTAAATGGTAAATAGGAAGTAGAGTTAAAGATGTTAATGAAGTTGTTGGTCTAAGGAGAAGAGAAATACACCTTAAGGGCTGTTTTGCCCTCTTGGGCTGCAGGTGGCCGGGAAGATTGGAAAAACATTTTGATTGTGCTTTCTGTGAGGAGATGTGGTTGAGAGAAGGAAAAAAAGAGCGGCTGGGGGGCTGGGGGGGGGCGGTTATAGATTGAGTGTGAGACAGGGAGTTCGAGGAAGATTGAAGGAGATAAGGGGTTAGAATAGACGGATGGAGTTGGAGAGGATTGTAGAGCGAGTTAGAGAGGGTTGGAGAGAGCTGGGAGAGACGATACATGGAATAAATGGCAACTAATCAGCAACCAGCTTGGCCCTCGTTCCTCCTTCATCCGTCCAAGGCAACAGCCATCCTGGGTGGGGAAGTGGTTCGAGAGCACCAAAGGCAGGTGGCGAGAGAGAGCCCCCTGGATATACTGCGAACATCTGTTAATGTGTAATCTCCCCTTGCCTGCCCAGGTGAAAGGAGACTGTGCAGCTCTAGCTCTGGCTTGGGTGGGCAAGAGGGGCAAAGAAATGATACAGTTCTGTATTACTAAAACAGGATGAGAAAGCTATTTGGGTCTCCCCAAATCGAAAAAGCTATGCTTGGAATATCACATTCACTCAAGTGGGAGAAGGAATCTGGAATCCTTCTCATCTGCCAAGTCGTCGAAAATCAGATGGGCTGGACATGTAATGCAATTTGATTTTTTTTTTCTTTTTGGGTCACACCTAGCGATGCACAGGGATTACTTTTAGCTCTGCACTCAGGAATTACCCCTGGTGGTGCTCAGGGGACCATATGAGATGCTGGACCATATCGAACCTGGGTTGGTCGCATGCAAGGCAAACGCCCTACCTGCTGTGCTATTGCTCCAGCCCCATCTAATGCGATTTGGAGAGGACCGCTGGACTAGAGCTGTTACCAACTGGATTCCATGGGACGTCAAAAGAATGCGTGGCCGCCCACCTACAAGATGGTCAGACTTCTTCGTCAAGACCCTGAACGGTCGGTTTGAGGCTCTTTGTGTTTCTGGAGCGAGCAGGCGCCAGTGGGCTACATTAGCATGTGACATGGACAGACGGAGACGTTACTGGCACCCGCTCGAGCAACTAGAAGATCAACGGAATGACAAGTGATATTACTAAAAATGTATGCAGTAAGGATTATAAAGGAGAGAAAACATAGTTTTCTAGGAGGAGAATCAGAAAGACTTGTGAGAAGATATTTAAGAATCCTCCAGTGAAAAAGCTACTCCAAATGGGTAGAGCAAGGCACACAAAAGAACATATTTAAAGAGCAGGAGCTCTTCATTTTGAGGAGCCTCTTCAAAGAGAAAGTAAGGTGTCCCCGAGGTCATCTGAACTGGGTATGTGGCTGAGATCTGTTAAAGCTTCTTTCTAATCTCTTGAAATTCTGACAGGTAGCTTCGGAGATCTGTTTGTCTTTCAGTCACTCAGGATAAGCCTTGATTGAATATGTTCTCTTGCTTTTAAGCCACCACCTACCAATCTGAAGTGACTGCTTCTCTCTTCCTTTCATCACTCTTCTTTTGGGGGGGGGGTATAGGGAGGGGGGCCACCCTGGGCAATGCACAGGGGTTACTCCTGGTTCTCCACTCAGGAATTACTCCTGGTGGTGCTTGGGGGACCATATGGGATGCTGGGAACCGAATCTGAGTCGGCTGCTGTCAATGCGAACACCCTACCCGCTGAGCCCTCATCACTCTTCTTAAAGGGAGTTATAGTCTAGAATTTCACAGGGGAAGTATAGAGATTGAGAAGGATTGTGTGTCCAAGTGAGGAAGTGTGGAAGGAAAGAAAGGCTGAAATTTATGGAGTTAACTCTCTTCGCCAGAGAAACTAAATGAAATTTAGGGTTGTTTCTGTTTTCACTTTTTCTTCAGGTCTCATTCAATGGTTTTATGTCAACTTAATAGTTCTTGCTTAAAATTCTCTAAAATAACATGGTTTTCATTTTTTGATGAGTATAGCTAATTTTAGATAATTTAACTCTTAGCTCAAGGGCAGTTTGGGGGATGGTACAAATTCTTTTCCACCACTTCTGTATTTGGGGTGTCCTAATTAAACACTTCAAGCAGAAGCAGGAAGTAAGTTCAGGACATCTTGCGGTTTGGATTGCAGGCTGTTTTGATAAAGAGGGTTAAGTGGAGCTCTGAGCTGGCTTTAGAAGAAAACATCTGCTAATGTTAATGGTCCAAATTAGTTTGAGTCTCGTTAACAAAGAAAGCAAGTGTTGATTGGTTTTAAATTTCAACTCCTCTGGGTTCAATACAACTGGGTAAGATACAATAGAAAAAATATCAGGAAAGGCAGAATTGACCCTGATGATAAGTGGTTTGGAGTTCTGTAGGTGAATGTTATAAATGTTCTTAACATTATTGCTATGGACAATTGGATAAATCCAACCTGTTTAACTATGAACCACATTTATTAACTTTATGGGTATCTGCTAGTTTGTTTAGAGAGAAATTGATCCTGATTATCTGTTTTTTTTTTTTGTCAGATTACTTGTTTTCAGTCAGGGATAGCAAGTTTTCCTGCACCCAGACACATGCAATTCTGACAGTCTGCTTTCTGCTTTCCTTGCAGAGATGGCTACTGGTTTGTTGCTTTAGGGCACCCTCAAGGAATCATTGTTTCCAACATTACTTAAAAGAAACACTTGCTCTAAGTAATTTGACAGTGGTGAAAGAGAATGGCCATTAGAAAAGTATGGTGAATTTTAGATTTATTATTCTTAATTGCAAAATTACCTAGGTAAAACTAACTTTCAAGAATAAGAATTAAATAATGGAGTGCTTTTTAGTTTTGATAAATTGCAATTGAAAAGCATAACCCTAGGTTGGGAGATAGCACACAGGGCTGGGGCACATGATGGGCATGTGAGAACCCAAGAACCCAGGACTGAAAGATTCCCTCTGTGCCATTCTGAGCAAACCCCAGGAATAGCCCCAAGCACCCCTATGTGTGGCACCAAAATTTAAAAATCTGAGTAAAATGAAATTCTAAAAAAAAATTCTCTGCAGAGAATACTCTCTTTCAAACTTTTTCTTTTTCTTTTTGGGTCATACCCGATGATGCACAGGGGTTACTCCTGGCTCACGCACTCAGAAATTACTCCTGGCAGTGCTCGGGGACCATATGGGATGCTGGGAATCGAACCCAGGTTGGCCACGTGCAATGCAAACACCCTGCTCGCTGTACTATCACTCCAGTCCCTCTCTTTAAACTTTTAGGAGGGAGCTAACAAAATGTGGTAGTGAATCAGAAAGATGCTTGAAATATCTGCAAAGTTTGTCTTATATGTCAGGGAAAAGTGCTTCTTTTGTTGTTCTTGTTACTTGTTTTTGAACCATTCCTGGCAGTGCCCACAACTTGTTCTTGGCTCTGTGCTCAAGGATCACTATATGGGGTGTTGGGATTGAACCCAGTTGACTGCCTGCAAGGCAAGAGCCCTACGTGCTTTTCTGTCACTTTGACCCTGAAAAATGCTTCTTTATTGACTCTTCAGGTTGGGATATAATTCAGAGGTAGAGCACATTCTTCATATATGTGAGACCGTGGGTTTGATCATTGTACCATAAAACAAAGTTAATGAAACAAAGCTTATGAAATCAGCTACATTTCATGGATCAAAATCCATTTATGTGTGCATAAAATTATTATAAATTGATGCCTGGATATTATATAAATAGAAAATTAATTTGTGTAAGAAAGCACAATGGAAATCCAAAGACTAGATCTCTAAACTCCATGATTATCATATACCTTCTAGATCAATACACACACATAAATTTTTAGGCAACATGATACTAATAGTTATGTAAGTTTATCCTGACTATAGCTTGCTTTTTAAGTTAGATAAAATTTTGACATATTTCTTCTCAATAAATAAGTTATCTCTAATATGGTGACAGCATTATATTTCACTAAACAGTTGTGCCATAATTTTTTTATCCACTTGCATTGTTGGCTGCTACATTCAAGAATATTATGAACAGGGATGGTTATTTAAAAATTGTTTAACAAGAGTGTAGCAGCCAACAATGCCAACTGGCTAAACAAAATTCTGGTATGTCTATCTAGTTAAATACTTAAACTTTCCTATTTATAACATTTTTGAGCCCTGGTTAAAATCTGCTATTGGATGCATTCCTAAAGTTGAATTTCAATGTTAATGGTTTGCATTTTATGTGTGTTGGCATACTTTAGATTAGTTTTAACAAATGAAAATGTCTGTTACCTTAAAGAATATATTTGATTTGATATATATATGTGATTGTCCTCATTGTTTGGCTATTTGTTCTTTAGAATATAAACAGTCCTTATTTCATGTGCCAGTGTGAGTCTTAGATGACCATTACAGGTCACCTAGGAAATGAAACATCCTACCTAGACACACATTTCACAGGTTATGTAAATCAAAGAGAAAAGTAGTCTTGAGTAAATACTTGCTAACTCTAATGACATTTCTCATTAAAGTCAATCTTTTTACCTCTTCCACACCACCACCTGCTCAACAAAATGACTGTATGTTTATGGAGAGCTCAACACCATTTGATTGTATTGTCTCTGTGGTCAGGACCTTTTGTTTGGCATTTTTTTTGTGAACTTCATTGTTATTTTCACAATTGTTCTTTAATATTTATTTTGATTAGTCTGTGTCAGATTGTGAATTTAAGAAATCCTAGATTGTGAATCTAAGAAATCTTGCTAGTAATTGTTTTTGCTTTCTAGTTTTTGGACCATATCTAGCATAGTTTTGAGCTCAGGAGTGATCCCTGATGGTGACCTTTGTTGGTGCTCACATTATTATATTATACTGGGGATCAAACCAGTGGCTACTACAGCCCTTTGCAGGCAAGTACTCTAGCTGTACTATCTCTAACCACCTGTCTCTAAGAATCTAAGAAATCTTTGAGTTAAAAATATCAGCTTTAAAATATATTGAGTCTGTTGGCAAGTGTTTTTGATACTGTGGATAATATATGGATATGCTAGAGTTTGTTTAGCACTTGACATTGTTTTGTAGATATTTTTTATCTTGATGTATTTCATCATTATCATTCTTGAAGGTTGTGTAGTTATATTTTTTAACTATGTAGTATTGATCTAAATATGTGAGTTTCAGGGGGTATGGTGCTGCAAGCAGGTCAGTACCTGTGAGGCGAGTGCATCAGCAGCCTGATGGTGCCTTCAGACTTCCAGATACCCCAAAATTGCTGCTGTGCCTTTGGCCAGACCCCAAAAACTTGGGGCAAAGTTTACCAAGAAAGTAAACAGCCAAAAGTTAGGTATGTGGGAAACACACCCACAAACCACCTCCGGCTCAGCTATATAATTGGAGGCAAGGCCTCTCTGGTTCCTGATTGAACTGCTTAATGGCCATGATCCCAGAGACTCAGAAATGAATCTTGGAAACCAGCAGCTTTAGGTAGAAATGCGTCTGGTCCCTGCAGTAGGTTACTGGTGCTGGGCCAACCCAGGTGGGAATAGGTTTCGTGCCTTGGCCTGTTTCCCCTGGTGGCCCGGTGACCACCATCCTCCAGAGGCCACTGGATAGTCAGGTTTGGGCCCCCAGTGACGAGACACACAGGGCCTCATGGGATGGGGGGTGGAGCTGGGTTTGTCCTCCCCACCTCAACGAGACCACAAGTCATCGCCCACGAACGGCCTCTCTGGCTCCTGATTAAGCAGCTCAACAGTCATGATTCCAGAGACTCAGGAGCAAATCTCGAAACCCAGTGGCTTTTGGCAGAAATCCCTCCAGATTTAAGTGTTAAAATTTCGGAATTTCAAAATCACATGGCCCTACTGCAGCCACGTGACATCATATGATATTTATAACTAGCAATAGAACACAAATTGTCTATTGTTGCCCTTTCAGCATGTCTGAGTGTTGGGGTAAAATCTCAAATAATAATGGTGGGTCTGGTGTTGAAATATTGAATGTGATCAAAGTAGAGAGAGAGTAATGTGGAAATCATCTGCCCCACAGGTCGGGGGAGGGTGTGGGATGGGGTTATACTGGGGTTTTTGGTGGTGGAGAATGGGCACTGGTGAAGGTACGGGTGTTTCATTGTATGACCGAGACTTAGACCCAAAGGCTTTGTAACTGCTCTCATGGTGATTCAATAAATAAAATTATAAAAAATGAAAAAACAAAAAGTTAGGTGGAGTTCATGCACAATTCAATCAACTAATCAGTGGCTGAATAAATAGCAGTACTCCTACAAAAAAAATAAATATGTGAGTTCCTTCCTTCCTTTCCTTCTATACATGGAAAAACAAAAAGAAAAGATAAAAAGCCATGATATAAATTATAAAACATTTCAAATTATAATAAAATATTTGAAATTATTTAAGAACTACTCTGTGATTTCTTTGAATATGTGTATTTTCTAAATATATGAATTTTCCATAAGGATGTGTTATTCATATTAAACAGCTGCCTAAATATGAAGAAACTTGAGTTATAGCTATATTTCTGTATTGATACTTATCATAATGCCCAACATATACTGATAGTGATATAGATTATATACAATTTTATTATTGTTAGTTTTATCCCTCTTGGAGAGCCTGGAAAGCTGCCAAGAATATCCTGCCCGCATGGCAGAGCCTGGCAAGCTCCCCATGGCGTATTCAATATGCCAAATCTCACAATGGAGATGTTACTGGTGCCTGCTCGAGCAAATCAATAAACAACGGAAGAATAGCGCTACAGTGAGGTATTATTATACACATACATAACCATAGAATGTTTTTTTTTAAAGTAAAAGGTTAATCACAGTTTATAGTAAGCTAAATTCTTCAGTCTGTTTCATTGTACTATGTTGAAGGCATACTTTGACAGTCTTTTAATGTACGGCATCCTATTAAAATCTGTGATAAAAAATCTCATCGTGATAAAAGCATTCAACTCACTTCCTAATTCATGTCCTATTTTACGTCTTCACAGTTTAAGAAAGTACACATTATTACCTGGCAATAGTCTTTTCAAAAGTATTTTATTATGGAAAATGGCTTCATTTGGGGTGGATGTAGTGAAAGAAATAACCCTTGATTTTAGGTCACCCAGATAATTTTTTAGCTAAATTCAGTGCTCATTAAAAAATACCATTTATATATATATTTTTTCTTTTTGGGTCATGCCTGGCAATGCTCAGGGGTCACTCCTGGCTCTGCACTCAGGAATTACTCCTGGAGGTGCTTGGGGGACCAAATGGGATACTGGGAATCAAACCCGTGTTGGCTGCATACAAGACAAATGCCCTACCCACTGTGCTATCTCTCCAGCCCTATAAATGTGTTTTCTATGCTTTTGTACTAACCATGCATAAATACTATGAATGTTATTTAAAGTTCTCAAATGTTTTATTCTTAGGATTCATAAAATTTTTTAAAATTAGTGAAGCTCCCAATTTTTAAAGCTATTTAGTGTATTCAGGGCTGGAGCTATAGCACAGCGGTAGGGCATTCGCCTTACAAGTGGCCAACATGGCCGACCCGAGTTCGATTCCTCCGCCCCTCTCGGAGAGCCCGGCAAGCTACCGAGAGTATTCGATATGCCAAACACAGTAACAACAAAGTCTCTAATGGAGACGTTACTGGGCCCGCTCGAGCAAATCGACGATCAACGGGAGGACCTTCACCTTTTACCTTTATTTAGTGTATTCAGTCTTTAAAGTGAAAACATTAAAAGATACATACTAATAATTTATTGGAAAATAATAAATCTTTCTAGTAAACATCAGTAACATTTGAATGAAGATAACCATTTTCTAAGACAGAAAATCTTAGCTAGGAAAATGGCCTTATTTTACACTTTTGCATATTTCTCTAGTATTTGGCTTGATGGAAGGGAATTGCATTCATATCTGCTTCTGTATTCAATCTGTTGTGACATCACAAGTCATGTAGTCTCTGGAAAACTTTACTATGTGCATCTGAGAGAAGAAGAAAGTCATGGAGAAGGAGAAATACAAAAATAGGGTGGTGGAGATATCTCAAAGTATTGGTGTGCTTGGTTGTGTGTGTGTGTGTGTGTGTGTGTGTGTGTGAGACCTGAGTTGACTTCCTAGCATCACATGGTCCCCTGAACACCACCAGGAGTGACCTCTGAACGTCGCACCTGGAGTAGTTTCTGAGAATCAGCAGGTATGTCCCGAAGTGAAAAGCAAGAAAAAAAGAAGACAAATAATATCTTAAAATTGCTATGATATTAGTTGTGTGACATCATGGTCTCCTTGAAAATGTGTGAAGGGTTCCCATGAGTTTCCAGGTCACACTTGTGAATCACTGATTATAGAATTGTAAAATATGGGCACCTTCATCCATCTTTCTTGTGGACTAAAATCTTTATAGATTCCTTTAAATCTTTATAGATTTATATTATTGTAGTCTAACAGTGTTGCACATTGACATTTGAAAAGCAGCTCTTACATTTAGTTGCTTTGTTATCTTGGAGAGTTTATCATGTTCATGTGGAAATGAGCATAATAATGTCAACTTCATGGTGTTATTTTTAAGCATTGGCTTCTTAGTTAACCGATATTTCTTCTGAATTTAGTCATTATAACATTATTCCTGAGAACCCAGTGGACTCTCAGTTTACTGATACAGACCTCCAGCAATGTGGAGAACCTGGCTCCACTTTGTGGTAAATTCAAAGAATAAATAAGTGGCTAAAAGATTACATCTCCCTTGTATGAAATCTGTGCGGCTGCTACCAGTGCAATCCCAGTATTAGAGGAAGAAGGGAGGTCCGCAGGAATCAGGGTTGGGCTTGGCTGAGGGCAGCAGAAGTGAAGTAGGAATTTGTGTTGCTCTTCTCCAGAGTATGTCTTTTGAACCTGTACCCTACACAGTCTTTCTAAGTAGAATTTTGATTTTCTTACTCTAAATGATGGAATTTGGAACTACAATTTGATTTCTGTTAGTTTTTTTTCTTTTTCCTACCTCCTTCTCTCATGTTCTAAGTACATTTCACATTATAACAAACGTGAAAACTGATATTCTGAAAACTGATATTCACTGTTGGAATAAAATTGGGAGCATTACTAAAATGCTAAGATATCTAATATGGATTTTTTACTCCTTGAGGTGATTCTGCTTTCATGTGCTTACTGATATAGCTCTATTCACTCTGGTTATAGTTGCTTTTCTGTTTTGCGGAGAGAGGAACTTTGGACCACACTTCACTTGCTCAGTCAGAGCTCATATTCTTTTCTGTATGCTCAATAATCATACTGATGGTACTCAGGGGATATACTTTAAGCCTGAGATCAAACTGGGGTTGGTCATATACAAGGTAAGCAACTTAACCTCTGTACTATCTATCTCTCTGACTACAATTTCCTTTCTCTGTATGTGGATTGACTCCATCAGAATTTCACATAATTGATTGTACAGATATTTTCTAATAATTATTCTTTTATAGAGTTCCTTACTTTGATTATGTAAAGAACAAGTTTTTATGCATAATTTCCCCCTAACTTAAATGTGTTTTATTTATTTTATTAAGGTAACATTGGTCTACAAGAGTATAAACATATATAACTTCTAGGAATACAATATTATCAACCCAGGCCTACCACCAAAGTAATAATTTACCTAAACTACAGTCAGCAGTGAGGGTCCATTCAGCCCATTCCCCAATTTTACCATTTGATAACCTCAGTTCTGTGATCAAAACTAAGGTTTTCTTTATTGCTGAACACTTTCTTTTGCTTCTTTATATAGCATGCATGAGCAAGATCAGTCAGTATTCGCATTTGTTTTTATCTTCTGAGTTGTTTTTCTTAGCATAATACCTTCTAGTGCCCATGGTATTGCAAAAGTCAGGGGTTCTATGCAATGACCCAAGACTGCAGTATGGCTCAGGTCCTGGGGTGCTGAGAATTAACTGGGCACTCCAATACAACTCAGGATCTTCTAGGCTACAACGGATGCATTTTTATTCTTTTATCAGAGAAGAAACATCTATTTAAAGTCAGAATGCTAATATTTACTGTTTCATTTGTCAAAACTATGAGGCACAATTCAGGTGTTATATGTAATCTAATTTGTGTTAATAAGGGTCAACATAGCCATCTGGGCAGCAAAGAAAGACTGCCTCTTGAGGAGAAGTGTTTTACTTTCTAAACCTGCTACATAAGTTTCCTTTTAATAGCATTTATTAAATTATGATATTGAACAGAAATTCCTTGACAGTTTTAAAAATATTTTATAAAGTTGGCCCAAATGCTGTGAAGTAACATGATTTCAGCAGTTTAAAGAAATCCCAGAATGAAGTGCAAGGAGTTAGAAATTGATCATAGTTCCTGTGTTTACTGGCTCCCTTTACTTTACAAAAAAATTCTGCCTCTCTTTGCCTTGTCATCTCTTCTAAGCATTTGGGTTTTAATCTCTTTTTAAACCTGGACTGTGTAAGCCTTCGCTCTCCAGGGTTGCTCATTGATCAAAGGTATCAACATCTTTCTTCCTCTGCTTCTAATTCTCTCTCAAACAGACAGCCTCGGCTAGGCTGAGTCTCTGCGCTTCCTCCATCTTTTGTTGTGTGTTCCTTTGTCTCTCTGGTGCACCGTTCCCTGCCTCTTTCACACAGCCCCGCCCAATCCCTCCCCCATCTGTCTTTGCTAACAGGAAGTAGACTCCTCCTCTTGTGTTAGGTTAAGTTAAACCCATATTTTGAAGTTACTTTAAAAAAAAAAGTCAAGATTTCCGTTTGAAATGAACATTTCAAAATGTTTAAATGTTTTAAACAATCCTTTTGATGTCTCCCATATTAACTGATAAAATGTTATATACAGTGACCTTTATAACTTGTTACAGTAATTCTATATCATTATATATCAATCTCCTGCTTCTGGGAATTGCTAATTTAAGTTATTTTTACTACAGAAACCCTAACTGTTAAGTGTAGAGGAATACTTTTTTTTTTTAAAAAAAAGCTCCCATGATGCTTGATTTACATATTGGTAATAGATTTTAATTTTCGTGAATTATTATCTTGTCAGCTCCAGAATAGACAGTAAGAAAGAGAACCCTGATTGCAGGAGACAGTAGTTTGTGTAGATGAATGATTTTTTTTTAATATCCTGAATGGATTGTTCATTTTTCACCTGGGAAAATCACTAAGGATTTTAAAGATTCTGTTTGTCCAGGTATAGGAAAAAAATCGCTTTTTAAAGAGCTGAAGATAGGGACTTTAAGATTTCTCTATGAAGATTTTAGTGGGGAAAAAGAACCCTAAGTACTGTCCTAAAGTGAACAATGCATTTACAAAGATCCTATCTTACACAGACAACATGTCTACATTAACAGTATCAGGGAGCTACTGTTTCTGGTGTTTATTCTGTCAGATGAAAGCATTTATTACAGGGTGGTGTCCCACACCCAACTTAGTTTCCTTTTGTGTGACTACTGAACTTTTCCTGAGAAGGAAGGGTTTTTGGTAGTAAGGGAACCTGAAATGTCACATAAAGACTGAGTGCTACAAGAAACTAATGAACTGTGCAGTTTTTCCTACAATGCATCCAAATTTATCTACTCTACTGATGTCTGGAACTACTTCCTGGGAATCCTTTATTTATTTTCAACCTGGATTATATCAAGAACATTCTAGATGACACACCAATTCCGTTTCTGGGAACAAAGGCTATCTAGTGTTTATTCATAAATGACCCTGCTATTCCAGTCAGCTCCTATCTAGTGGGAGTCTAGTATTTCCCAGGCACTCCTCTAGTGCTGGAAGATATAGTGGTGAGTTCCAAAATCCCTAACTTTGTTTGGTTTATTTGGGGTGAGTCATTTTGAGAAGAGAGAAAGAAATTGCCAGCATTTCAGCAACCAATGAATGTTATATTGGAAACAAAGCAAGGTAATAGGATGGGGACCAACTGGAGACACTACATTTTGGGGGGGGGTTGTTTTTGGACCACATACACTGGTCCTTAGGGGTTACCCCTGCCTCCAAATTCAAAAATTACTCCTGGAAGTGCTTGGGGGACCTTATGGGATGCCAGGCATTGAACCTAGGTCAGCAGTGTGAAGACAGCCACCCTACCTGCTTAAAAGAAAATTGATGTAACGTTCAACTTCATGTTGTACAAGGCTTGGATATGCATCTTAGAGACTCAACGTGTAAGTCCCATTTGAGACATTGCTTTGTCATGATCTTGAGGAGAGAAAAACAATAGATTTTTGAGCTGTATCAAGTTTTAGAGACCGCATTGAATGAATGAACAAATTAATTAAACTGAAGTCCTTCTTTAGCCTGCATGCCCTCCCCATTATCTGAATGTATCCCAGGTATTCTCCCATCCCAGAGATGTGTGCGTGAGGTTCCCTGTCCCACTTGTCCTAGTGAGAGTGTGTGTGGATGGAGGCCCCTGTCAGGGAAGGTGTCCTATCAATGTGTGCCCCCATCTTGACCCTTAGCTGCTTGAGAGGGGCTTAGCCTCCTGCAACCCAGAGTCCCTTGGAACAGAGAGGAATAAATGCACACAAATTATTGCTTAATATTAGAAACGTTTGGATTTTTTTAAATTTTGTTTTGTTGGGGTCTTACCCTGTGGCACTCAGGGCTTGTGTGCTCAGGGATCTTTCCTGGTGATACTTGGGGGACCAATCACGGGGGATCAAAATGGGGTCAGCTACACGCAAGGCTACCCTTAATCCCTTTATTATTTCTCTGGCCTCTGACTGGGGTCTTTTTGGAGAAGTTTGGTACAGTTTTGTGGCCAGAAAAACACTATAGGAATGTAACCTATTTATACCATTTAGGCTATACGTCACATTAGTTTCCTTATACCTGTTTTGCTTAAAGTTGCAGTAACTCAGAACCTCTGGACAGCTTTAAAATAAAGATTTCTTATACTGAAATCAGTCCCCTTCCCCATCCTCTGAGAATTGGTTGCCATTTACAGCATACCGCCAGCATTAGTAGTTGGGTTTTTTTCTCAGTTTTACAAATTCATTTTTATCTATCAATTTACCTTCACACCACAATGTATGAGCATTCTGTCGCACTGTCTTCTTAGCTTTTATCTTGAGTTTAACTGTAGTCATTATGGGGTTATACAGTGGAATCTTATTCTGAATTTAATTGGAATTTGGAAAAAGTTTTGAGTACCTCAAATGAGCCTGCTACCTGCATTTATGAACCCATATATAACCTTTGAGGGAAGATATTTTTAGTAGATACAGGAAGAGTTGAAAAAATAAATTGCTTATAGGGTACTCATGCACTAGGAGACATGCAGGAAAGAGAGAAGAGGAAATGATTCTAAAGCTTAGGGGCTTCTCTTAGGGTTCCAGCACTCGGGGAACCCTTGTCATGGTGCAGACATGGCCAAGTCTAAGAACCACACCACGCACAACCGGTCTCGAAAATGGCACAGAAATGGCATTAAGAAACCTTGGTCACAGCAATATAAGTCTCTTAAAGGGGTGGACTCCAAATTCCTAAGGAACATGTGTTTTGCCAAGAAGCCAACAAGAAGGGCCTGAAGATGCAGGCAACAATGCTAAGGCCATGAGTGCCCAAGCAGAGGCCATAAGGGCCCTGGTGAAGCCCAAGCAGTGTAGGCCCTTGATCACAAAGAAGAACAAAGCAAACTAAGTTGACTTGCGTATATTGCTCACCCCAGACTTGGGAAAAAAAGCTCGTGCCTGCATTGCCAAGGGTCTCAGGCTTTTCCGGCCAAAAACCAAGGTTGAAACCAAGGATCCAACCAAGGCTAAAGCCAAGGTTCAAATGAAGGCCAAAGGCAAGCTCCAGCACCAGCTCAATCTGCCAAAGGTGCCCAGGCCCCTGCCAAGGCTCCCTAAGAGGCTCCTGTCAGTGTTAGCATGGAAGGACTGATGCGATCTCTGGGCTGTCTCCAGTTGGGTCCTCCTGTGCTGTTTGTACAAAAAAACCTGAGACCAGGGAAAGGCAATAAATAAATAAAGCGTAGGGACTTTTCCTTCATTTAGAGATTTTGGAAACTTTATTTGAAATTTACTATTTCTTTTATTTAGAAACTCCTGGATTAATTTTGATCGTAAATGAAATTTACCAGTTCCTATAAATAAAGAATGACATTGTGTGATGTCAACACACAAGATTAATTTCCTCTAGATTCCGACTTGTGTGGTCCGGTGGGATGACAGATGGTACCAACAACAGGAAACTATTAGCTCTCACACCACATCAACTTCTTCATGGCTTTTTTTTTTTTTAGTGTATGTGGGAGATGATGGGGTTTTTTTCAGCCTGTATCACTGCTGCAAGCAGCCTTCTAACTGGTGATTTGTGGTGATTGCTCTAACTGCTCTAGCTTTATCTAAGTTATATGTTCCTCCACACTAGGCAACTGACTGATGATGGCAGAGCTTAAAATAAGTTAGTGCATTTGGATTTCAAAAGTTAAAAACTCTTTTCTACTACAACAGCATTTGCTATGATGTGTGAGGATGATCTGTAAGTCCAGCTGGACAAGGCATGTTAAATATGCTTCATTACATCTTTCATGATTTTGTTTTTAATTTAGTAATGGAAAGTAAGTAAATGAGTGAATATATAAACACCCACATTTCCAGAGAAGACACACATTTGGTGACTCGTTGGTGATATACTAACCAAGAAACAAATTGAATGTGACATTGCTCTGAAAACTAAACAAGATATGGATGGAAAGAATGGGTAACATGACACTGATAATTTAATAAAAAGTTACTGAAAAGAAATGTCTAAAAACTGTATGGAATAATTCACCGTCTTGCCACTGTTTCCCCCCTTTTCTGTATCCCCTTTATCTTTTGTCCTAAAATGTTTTGCTGATTACAGGTAATAATGAAATTGTAGGCCTATGTTTTAAAACAAACAAATTCTGTTGAACTGGCAGTGACAGGCTTTGCAAACAAATGTATTTAGGAAAATAAGCAGCTATATAATGTTTTTGTTTTTGTTTTCTTTTTGGGTCACACCCAGCCGATGCTCAGGGGATACTCCTGGTTCTGCACTCAGGAATCACTCCTGGAGGTGCTTGGGGGACCACATGGGATGCTGGGAATTGAACCTGGGTTGGCCACGTGCAAGGCAAACACCCTATCCGCTGTGCTATTGCTCCAGCCCCTATAATGTAATTATTTTTAAAAATTGTTCAAAAATAATTTAAATTAAAAACACCGTGATTTACAAAGTTGTTCATTATACAGTTGTTTCAAGATCTTAGTGTTTCAAGACCACCAGTCTGAACTTCTCTCCACCAATATCTCCAGTTTCCTTCCCAATCCCAACCTGTTAGGCACATAACAAATTTACTTTATATTGTTTATTCCAAAAAAACTTTAGAAATGGCTAATAGAATGACCAGAAAATAAATTAAGTGTCAATTTGTGATTGCTAGATGATATTCAGTTATGTGAATATGAAAATTAAAACCATTTAATATAATATAATAAAATGTATTCTCATTTATGGCCGACCCGAGTTCAATTCCTCCACCCCTCTCGGAGAGCCCGGCAAGCTACCGAGAGTATCTCGCCTGCACGGAAGAGCCTGGCAAGCTCCCTGTGACGTATTCGATATGCCAGACACAGTAACAACAAAGTCTCCAATGAAGATGTTACTGGGCCCGCTCGAGCAAATCGATGATCAACGGGAGGGCCTTTACTTACTTACTTACTTATTCTCATTTATATACTTTTTTATATTTATTTATTGAATCACTGTGGAAAAAGTTACAAAGCTTTCAGGTTTAAGTCTCAGTCATACAATGATCAAACACCTTTTTCTTCACCAGTACTTATTTTTTTACCACCAAGAACCCCAATATACCCCCCCTCCCACCACTCCCAATGCCTGAGAGAAAGACGAATTCTACTTAACTCTTTATCTACTTTGATTACATTCATTATTTCGACAAAAGACGCACCATTATTGTTTAGAGTTTACATCCAACAATTAGAACTGCTGAAAAGGTATTGTGAAATAATTTGTTTCCTACAGCTGGTTATGAGAACCATATGATGGCTTTTTGGATTTCCGATATTTTACTAATTAAGTCTGGAGGGATTTCTGCCAAGAGCCAGATAATTACGAGATTGGTTTCTGTGGCTCTGGAGCCATGGCTGTACTGGAGAGCCACTCGTGGGGGGCAACTCGTGACCTCGGTAGGGCATGAAGGATGAGCCGGGAATGCCTCCCCTTCCCATGAGGTTGCAGTTGCCCCGTTACCTCTGGCTCATACCTCGCTTTCCAAAAAGCTCCGAGGTGGCCGCCATCTTGCTGCCCAGGGGGAATATATACATTTTTTTAACCATGAAATCTAAAGTATATTACATTAAACTTTGTTTTATACTTGGACCTCATTTTGGTAATAATCATGTCTCACCTGTCATTAATTAAACTGTTAAAGCAATTCTATGTTAAAATATTTTGGAGTTTATATGCAATAGGCAAGGCCTATATATGTAAAATTTCCCCCTACACTTTATACAAACACTGTGGTTTACAAAATTGTTCATGATGATTTCTTACAGGCATTCAATATTCCAACACCAATTCCACCACCATTACACTTTCCCTTCCCACTATTGTCTCCAATTTTCCCAAGGATTCCTTAAGACTGTTCCCATAGCAGATCCTCAGTAATTTATTTTATGTTGCTTGTCACTAATAATTTGCTAAAATAATGATAAAAAATGTTTCATTAGAAGACCTCTGATTATATCTAGTTTTTTTCCCTATTCAGGTCCTATCTACTGTTGTTGTTTTGGCAGAAGACAGCTTTGATCCACTCTTTGCATTGACAATTTCTCATTTTTTTATTAATACAAGTTTTTATATTTTAAATAAATTTTACATATTATGGAGAAACCATTAAATCTATTTTTTCCCCACTTAACTGCTTTTTTTAAAATTTAACCACTGTGAGATATACAGGTATAAAGTTGTTCATGACAGTTTCAGTCATACAATGTTCTGACACCCATGTATTCACCCATGCATATTTCCTGTCAACAATGTCCTCAGTTTCCTTCCTGCACCACTCTGCTCATACCAACCTGCCTATACGGCAGGTACTTCTTTCTCTCTCTGTATAATTTCTCATTTAATTTTTTTATTAAATAACGATGAATTACAGTTACAAAGTTATTCACAATTAAGATTTGGAATTTGGGCTGGAGCGATAGCACAGCGGTAGGGCGTTTGCCTTGCATGCAGCCAACATGGCCGACCCGAGTTCGATTCCTCTGCCCCTCTCGGAGAGCCCAGCAGGCTACCGAGAGTATCTCGGCCGCAGGGCAGAGACTGGCAAGCTCCCCGTGACGTGTTTGATATGCCAAACACAGTAACAACAAAGTCTCCAATGGAGACGTTATCTGGGCCCGCTCGAGCAAATCGATGAACAACGGGAGGGCCTTTACCTTTACCTTTTAAGATTTGGAATACAATGTTCCAATGCCAATCCCTTCACCAATGTTCACTGAATTTCTCATTTTTAATATTGTCATCTGCTGTAGATGCTTCTCTTAATCGTTTTGTTTAGACTCACTTCCTCACTATTTTAGCCACATTTTTTTCTGTATGATACTTATGATTCATTTCAAATGTCGTATATTTATAGTCATGTCCTCCAGAGCCTTACTAGAAAATAAACTCCATGCATACAGAACCATATCTGTGCATTATTCACTGTGATTTTTGTTGTTGCCTAGGAATGAGTTAGGTGTTATCTATGAATGAGTAAAGAGGAAATCGAGTTATTATACTTTGTAAATTACTATGCTTTTATTCTGATCAATACTAAGTAAGGGAGGGGATTTGGGGGCATTTTTTGGTAGCAGTGTTACTTGGGCACCACACTTGGCAGTTCAAAAGGATCAACTTCAGGCAGTGGGTCAACCTCAAGACTTAGCATATCACTTTTTACATTCCTGAGCTCTAAAGAATTCCTTTTTTTAAAAGATTTTCTTTGGCATATGGAGTGGAGTTTTCTCAGGGGACCACATGTGGTGCTGGAGATCAAACTCAGGTCAGTCATGTGCAAGGCAAGTACCTTAGCTGCTGTATAATCTCTCTGGCCTCTAAGTTATTCTTTTAAAAAAGTCATGGTGCTATTAAGAAATTGAATTTTTGTTCCTAAATTTTAGATACACTTAAAAATTTGGGACTAATATTACCCCATTTAACTAAACTGAGTGCACTTAATTTAAATGGATAAAAGGAGTGCACCTTTGTTCACCATGAAATCTGCTGAAATCGTCCTACTCTTAAATTTACTCCCCACTGGGTGATGTTGAAGTTCTGCCTTCCAAGCTCCAGCATCACATGATTTGTGTCCTTCTCCCAGTCTTCTTAGCTTTCTCTTCTCTTTGTAATTAGAACCCGAAGTGCAAAGTAATTTGAATGCTTTTGACAAGGATAGCTTTAGATAATCTTTTATTAATGTAATTAGCTTGGCTTAATTAAGGGTCAAACCTGTGGGGCTTCTCCAACCACAGCTATCCTATCCACTACATTAAATGTTTTCACTTTACCCAGGATAATTCCTTCCCAGCATAGATAAATCCCAGCAGGACATTCTGACCTGGATCTGTCCCCAGAACACACAAACAGATAAACTCAAGTTTAGCTCCAAGGTCCTTGTGCTTTTGATTTAATCTTCTCAATGCAGTGTCACAGAGACATTGCTTCTATCCTATTTCAACTTATGAAATGAAATTCTTAACCCCTGATATTCTTTCGCTAACACTTAAATCAAATAATTATATTATAAAAGCTCTTGGTAACAGCTCATATGTCTGGCAGGAGAAGCAAACCTTGACCACAGCATGGGATTATCCATTTCTCCTCTCCATGATCATTAAAATTCTTGTAAAAAATAGATACCTGACATTTAGAAATTTTTAGTATGCAGAGTATTTACAATAGGAAATAAGTAAAAATGTTTTCCATTGACTGGGAAAGAAATAAAGGAGTGTGGTTGGCCATTAAAATAGAGGTTGAGTTTAATGATTAAACTGAAGAGCTTGGAGCCAGAAAAGGGAAAGTGTGTAAGGTAAAACTCAGGGGTTGAGGCAAATAATGAGTACATATAACATATACATATTTTTTTGGTCTGAGCTTTACTTCTACCAGACAAATACCAATGACTTTGTGGATCTTGTCCAGATTTGAATGCAGTTTTTTTTTTTATTCTATGGGGAGGCAAACAAATGTATGAGTCAAATGAAATGCTCCTTGCCTTCATGTTTTTTCCTCTTCTAGTTCTTTCTAAACCACATGGCTTCCAAAATCAGTTTCCTAAACCATACCTTTCATATCTCACTTTGTACTATTCAAGAAGCTATAATGTTTTGACGAAGTATAAACATATCATCCCATATTTTAGCCACATCCATTATGCTTTCCCATTGCTTCTCCATTTGTAGTCTTTGTTATCTCCTCTTACTCCAGGATGTTTCGTGACTTTGTATTTAAAAATCCTAATTAAAAAGTAATATTTGCAACTGGAACAATAGTATAGTGGGTAGGGTGTTTGCCTTGCATATACAGTAAACCTGAGTTCAATCCCTGGCATCCCCATATGGTCTCCCTAGCACTGCCAAAAGTGATCCCTTTGTGCAGAGCCAGGAGTCACCCGTGAGCATCACTGGGAATGGGCTCATAACAACAACAACAACAACAACAACAGCAACAACAACAACAACAACAACAACAACAAATTAGTGTTAAAAATGTGTTTGATTTCCATGGAACTCAAATGTATTTCATACCAATAGGATGATCAGTGTTACCCTTTGGTGGATGATACAAATTTGAATAAGGTATGCTTAATATTTTTGTTGGGAGAGGAACAAATTACCATTTTTGTGAAATTATTTGCCTAGCAGGCCCTCATTCTCACTCTCTGATTTTAAAGTTACTTTTATTCTTTTTAAAAATTTTATTTTATTTTTATAAAGTTATTCACAATGATTTGTAACATTCACTATTCCAACACCAATCCCACCACCATTATTCCTTCCCGCCACCATTATTTTGAATTTTCCCAACCATCACCTAAGTATGCCCCAATAGCAGGCCCTAAATAATTTATCTTGTATTGCTTGTTATGATCCAAACAGTTTTCCTTAGAAGAAAGTGTGTGAAGATTGTTGTATCTCACCCTAGAGCCAATCTCTCTTGTATAAGAGATTACTAACATGTTGTTACAGGTTGAGTCTTAAGTGCTAATATTTCTTTAAATTGAGATTGATTGCCTTCTACTTTACAACCTATCCAACGTGTGCTACTCCTGGTACATCAGTGATATAGAGTACGGGATGTTACATGGCAGCAAATGCAGTCGCATGCTCCAGGAATTCTAAAATTTTAAATAAGGTGATACAGCTAGAATAAAATTTTTAAATGGATGGTCATTTTGGGCTCTGGAGGCATCTCTGGATCATGGCCAGTTAATATGGCACCAGAGGCAGTTTGTGGGCCTGACTGTCAGGTTCCAAAAAGAAAAGATGGGAGGTAGCCCATACCCAACTCTGTAAGAGCCTGGAAATTTTGGTCGCAAAACCCATACACCTGAGTTTAACAGATTCATCTACGGATGAGGCTCATCCGAGCCTGTGGAGATTGGCTGTGAGCATGGTGATGGCTGGGTTCTGGAGGTTTTCAGTTGCTGGGGCTCTGTTTGGAAGACCCTTATTCTCTACAACATAAATGCACAGCTTATAATTTCTAATCCTCATCTTATATGGTTTTAACAGTGCTTTGGAACTTTAACATGGGTAAGAATCACTTGGAGAAATAAAATAGACATTCTGGGCTTTAATTCCAGGGATTTTAATTTAACACGCAGGGGTTAGGACCTTGGAATTTACATATCCAACAAGTTTCTAAGTGTTATTGGTGTTGAGGATTTAGGAACCACACTTCACATAGCTTATTTATCCAAAGGTACTAAAAGTTAGATGACATTAGGGACTGATACTAAAAGAAGCACACTTGACTATTCTGTGGTCCTATTTCTAGTAACCGAAAACACCGAGACTCAAGTCTTCAGAGCTGTGATCAAGTGCTATTACCATTACATCCTATGCCCTCAAATCCTCTTGCTTTGCATACTTAATCCAATTCTTACTCTAGCAAAGCAGAAAAAATGTCAGGGATCCTACTTGCAATCATTTGTAATATTTTCGTGCTTATCTTGAGAGTTTTCAAAGTTATGTGGGTCTCTGAGATTTTTTCTGGGTATCTTAGAGTAAAAGTTATTTTCATAGTAATTCTAAAATAGTATTTGCAAGCACAACACCAAAGAAATGGCAAAACCTGTAGCACCTTAGCATGAATTGAAATTTTAGTACCAAAGCATACTCGTGTCCTTTTATTAGTATGGCTGCACATTTGCAGTTACAAAACACCATACTTATACTTAAGGATGTCTTTATGAACAGTAAATATTATGAATTATGTCAAATATCTACCCCAGATTAATTTTAACACTCTGTGTGACATAATGGGATGCACACCTGGAGTTCTTCAATTGCTGAGCTCACAAAACCAGAATGAATTGGTAGTTATCAGGGTCATGGTCGGGTTGGTGGAGGGAGGGAGTGAGAGAGATCATCCCAGGTACATACTCCCAGTTATTAGAGGAATAAGATGCAGTGAAGGACACGTGACATTAGCACACAGCACCATGCAGATTTCAAGTTACCATAGGATTAGATCCTAGAAGGTTTTTTTTTTTTAAATAGCATCAGTCCCTAAAGTTTGCAACTGTATTAGAGGATGGAGGTGGTGGATTAGCATTATTGTGGGAAATATATAGATATATGACCATCGTACCATTGTGGCCTTAAACTTATACTGTGTTATTTGTCATAGTTCAATAAACTTGAAAGAATGAAGTTGGAAAAATAGGTGTCAACTGGAGCATGGTAGTTGTTTCAGAGTCATAGGTTAATGAAGTTGCTGGTATTTTTGTTTTTATGGAATACCATTTTCACTCAAAAGGAACATTGATGGGCAAAATGTCGGGGTCCTGGCCAGTCTGCCGAGGCACACTGGAGTACAATTTCCTGGAGTCTCTGGACTTACTACCTAGAGGAGAGGGAGTAGGTAGGGGAGAAGCCTCTCTCCTGGTGCTCCACTCACCAAGGACTCCAGCCGCCTCAGCAAAAGAACCACAATGAGGGGGGAAAGCTGGTGGTCAATCAGCAATCCATCTATTAGCTCTCACACAGGGGTTTTTATACATACATTTCAGGGGGCAATCCACGTGTATCACCTTGTCAGGTTCAGTACAGATGTTAGTTTATAATTTACATCTACTGCTCTCAGGGCCGGGTGTATCAGCTCAGGCAAATGGTACCTGTTAACGTCCCTCGTCCTCAACCCGAGTGCCTATGTGTATGGAGTGCTGGAGCAAGCCCCTGGGCCCCTGTAAACAAGGCCAGCACTTGTTTCAGGGGCAGGGATTTGGTCAAAGTGTCAGGCTGACTGCTAAGACCCCAATAGTAAAGTAGGGCAATTTTGGTGGATTGGCCAAATATTTGGGGAAAGGTACCATGAAGTGACTTTTCTCTGATGCTGGGATTCCTTCACTCACATGTATGAGCTGGAAAGCCCAGTGGCTGGAGCTCTCTAACAAAGTCCTGGTCTCTCCATGTTGCTCAGCCTTTTTCAGCATGGGACAGGGTTCTGAGGTGCAGCAACACCTTTGGGGGAGTATTCCAAGGTGATGCAAACTTCAAAGGGACCCAGGCAAGAATTGCATAAACTCTTGTGAGCCAGCTTTGGGTTGACATATAGTGGTCTCTCCTCCCTAGAGTAGAATTCAAAACATTATAAGTCTGTACCCAATCCTGTTGCTGGGGGGATGCATAGGCCTGCCTCTTATTTAAAAAATAAAAGTAACTTCTGAATAAAAGTAAAGTGAAAGTAACATTGGAATATTACATAAGTCTCAGATAAGTTCATTATAAAGAAGCACATTTATTATCCAGTGAACATTTAGTTCACCACTAAAACTTTCAATCTTGTCCTTTACCCTATAGTTAGCTTGCTCAATTTACATATCATCTTCCAGAAGTTTCACCTGACACCAATAATTTTATATTCCTTTATTGTGGAAAATTTTAAAATTGAGATTCTGTGGTTTACAATGCTAATAATAATGATATTCAGGGTCAGAGAAATAGTAAGCCGGTAAGGCATTTGCCTTGTACACTGCTGACCTGGGTTTGATTTCTGGCACTCCACATGGTCCCCGGAATCCACCAGGAGTGATTTCTGAGTATAGATCCGGGAGTAAGCCCTGAGCACTGCCGGGTGTGCCCCCTAGCCCCCAAGATGGTTTCTCATGCACATAATTCCAACACCATACTTATCATGAGTGTGTGTACCCCCTTCCGACACCCCACTCTTAAAAAGAGTATCAAAGCATTTGTCCCTGTTAAAAATTATTTCTAAGCTCTTTGATCTCTACAATGAAGAACAATTCTCTCCTTTTCCTGGGAAGGCAAATATAGTCAAACACATTTTCTCTATATTATTCACATATATAATTTTTTTTTACAACCACGCCATAATATTGACTTTCTCATCTCCACTTAGCAAATGAAGGTGCTGATGTGTTGAGAGGTTGAATAGCTTGGCCAAGGTCATACAGTGGGTTGGAAGTTCTGTCTCCTGAGCACCAGTTCTGGACAATATCTCTTCAGCATGTTTTCCTATTCGCCTTTCAGAGAGAATGCAGGGACGTTTACATAATCTAAATTTCTTTGGTGAGAGCTAAAATACATGTATAATCACACTCTATCAAATATCCTAAGCTTCTAAAAAAAGTTGCTTTTGGCTAAACGATGGCTGGAGCATAAGCCTTATCATCTTATGAAAGCACTCAGGGGCTACAATTTTTTAAGGTTTTCATTTCCTGTGAGGAAAAAAAAGAGAAACTGCTCTGAGTTGCACTCTGCTGCTGAATTTTGACCAGAGAGTAAAAAAGATGACTTTCTCCGTGAAAAAGGGCAGGCCACTTCCATTTGTTTTTCCCCAAGGGGCTGGCTATTTGGTCTAATTTTTGTGATAAGCTGACTAAGGGTCAGGGAATGTCAGGCGTGCAAAAGGCAGCAAACTTGGTCAGGAAGAAGAAAGGCTGGTATCGGTGAAGACCATAAATAAACACTCCCCGGGAAGGTCAGACTGGGGAGATGCGGAGTTAACTGGCTTCCATCCATTAAGGCTAGAAACAGAATCTCTAGGTACACTAGGTCAGGTCAAATTTTGGTTAATGAAGCTGAAGTACAAACTGGAGTAAGAAGATTAAGCCGGGAAGACGCACAAAGTGACCTTTAGTTCAATAAAAGAAATGGGCTCTGCCAGCTGATAGCTTTGCTGCAAGCCTGCTTAACAGTTGATGAAGAAGGGGTGGGCCTGGGTGTTCACTTTGTGAAAGAAAGTTCTTTAATGACCCGCAGAAACCCAACTAGCAAAGTCAAATAGGCGTTTGTGAGTGGGAACTCCTTTGTGCTTCCATCTGTCTCCAGGGAGAGAAGATGCGGACATTGGAACATTTTTTTTTTAACGTGACATTAGCGTTTTCCTGAACCCATGTTTTATAAGCCTCCTTTCTTCCTACTTCCCATATGTTGCTTAAATTTCTAGAGTCAAATCACATACATTTATTACCGAAATGTCTTCCATTTTTGTACAATCTAAATAAATATTACAAAACCGCATGTCAGTCAACAATATCTATTTAACACTTTTATCTCTTCATTATTGTACTAAGTTAAGAATACCAGATATATGGTCAATGAATTCATTTATTATCCTTTAAAAAATTTACATTTTAATTGAAGTATTATTAAAATATTACATCATTGAAAACCAACGTGTGTGCTTTTTTTTAATTTTTGTCTGGACTTACCCTCTCCCATTGCCCACCCCCCAGGTCTCTCCCCTCCATTTCTGGTAACCACTAACTGCTCTTAAGTTCAAAAGCCAATTTTTCTCTTTATTTGGTTCATCTGTTTGTTTTCTCTACATGTGAGTGAAAGCATATGGTGTTTGCCTTTCTTTGGCTTATTTTACTTAGCATAATACCCTCTAGGTTCATCCATGTTGCAAATGGTGGGCTTGTGTTTTTTTAAATTGTTTAGTGTATTGTGTGTATACATTATATTTTGTATGTATTCTACATCTTATTTTTCTAATAACCACTGATGAATGCTTTAGTTATTTCCAATTATTGGAGACTTTTAATGACAAAGTAATAAGCATGGGGATGCAGATATCTCTTTGAATTAATATTTGTATATGTCTTGGGTAAACACCCAGAAGTGGGATTCCAATGAGATCATTTGGAATTTATATTTTTGACCTTTGGAGGACGTTCCCTCATGTTGTTGGTTTTAGGGAAGACTGAAGAATTAACACTTCTCTGTTTGTTTGTTTGTTTGTTTGTTTTGCTTTGGGGCCACAGCTGGTGATGTTCAGGGTTACTTGGTACTCCTGTCTGCACTCAGGAAACATTCATGGTGGGGCTAGAGGACCTTCTAGGGTTCTGGGGAATCAAACCTGCATCAGGCAATATGCCCTGTCCATTGTACCAGCTCTCAACCTCCTAATTCTTAATATGAACAATAAATTATTTTTGAAAGCACATTTTATTTACATTAATAAAATAAATCTATTTAGATTTTGAAATTATTGCATTGCTATTTCTTAAGTTTACATGGCTGATTTGAGAAATAAAAAATCAAATAAGCCATGTAAACTTTAAAAATATGCCTCTTGGAGGCCATCTTTACAGCACGCAGCCGCAGAGAAGAAAGGCTGCTGGGCGGCTCCACAGATCCCGGAGAATGCACCAGGTCCCAAAAAGAGCCGAGATCACTGGGAAGTCCCAGATGGGCTAGGTGCCGCATCCCACCTCCTCCAGATGGAGCCCCAGTGACCATGAGCCTCTACAAGCATAGCTCGAGTATGCGAGAACCAGGATCTTTACTCCAAACCGCACGGCCGCTTATGTGGCTGCGCGGCATCTCCCTATATACAAAGTGATCAATGGAAAGTAAATCATCCAAGGTTTCTCCCTGAAAATCAGGCTTAACTCTTATACAAACCACAACACCCAATAGGAGAGAGAGAACAAAAGGGAATGCCCTGCCACAGAGGCAGGGTGGGATGGGGGGATAGGGGGTGGGAGGGTTACTGGGATATGTGGTGGTGGGAAATGGTCACTGGTGGAGGGATGGGTATTCAAAATAAATAAATAAATTTTTTAAAAAAAGGAAAAAAATATGCCTTTTGGAGAGCTTGGAAAGTTACCGAGAGTATACCAACCACATGGACAGAGCCTGACAAGCTCCCTGTGGCGTATTCGATATGTCAAAAAAGTAAGGACAAAAGGTCTCATTCCCTTGACCCTGAAAGAGCCTCTAATTGTTGAGAAAAGATGAGTAAGAAGAGGTTGCTAAAATCTCAGGGCTGGGAGTAATTAAGACGTAATGTAAATTGATGAACAATGGATGACAGTGATACAGTGATACATGGCTGATTTATGATATTATGGTTTTTTCTTTCTCTATGTAACTTTAATTTATAAAATTATATTTTTGAGGCATATATAATTATATCCTTCTTATAAAACATGTTTCACCCCAATGCATTCAAAATCAAATTACCAACATTCCTTTGTCATAGGCCATTGTGCCCCCATCTTCTCCAAAATCACCTCCATCCCCTATTCTGGTGACCTCAGTTCTGCAGTAAGAGTCTTAGGGTTTGGGACTGGAGTGATAGCACAGCTGGTAGGGCGTTTGCCTTGCATGCGGCCAACCCAGGTTGGATTCCCAGCATCCCATATAGTCCCCTGAGCACTGTCAGGAGTAATTCCTGAGTGCAGAGCCAGGAGCATTCCCTGTGCATCACCGGGTGTGACCCAAAAAGAAGAAAAAAAAAGAGTCTTAGGGTTTGTTTTCCTTTGACATTGTTTCCTTGAAAAAGCAGATCATTTTTTATAATCAATGTTGCTTTATGCTGATATGGGAATCATTGATTTTATTGTACGATTTGTACAATTTTAGAGTTGGAAGGACCAGTGGTAGTTGGTACTATTAGCCACTTTTATTCATTTTCTCTCTCTGCAGGAAAGTTGTCAGGCTACTCTTTTAAACACAGGAGTGGCCATGTGACATGCTTTGGTTAACGTAATGTTTGTGGAAGTGACATATATCATTTCCTAAAAAGTTTTATAAGCTGTCTCAGATTTTTCCATTTCTTCTCTTTCTCCCCTTAGGCAGGTAAAGCTCTAGATGAAGTGATTCTATTAGCGTGAGCGTTGGAATTAAGATGCTAGACATGGAGTAGAGCCTCAGCTGGATTATACTGAATAAGTAAAATGAATAAGAAATTAATAAGTAAAAGTACTTTTTACTTATTAATTATTTGAGGACGCTTTTACTTATTAATCACTAAAATTTTAGAGTAGTCACAGCATAGTTCAGACTTGTATCACTTGTATCACTTGTCATCTCGTTGCTCATCAATTTGTTAGAGTGGGCACCAGTAACATCTTCATTTATCCCTGTCACGTTCCAGTGTAGCCCAATGGCATCTGCTTGCTCCAGGAACACGAAGAGCCTCAAACTGTTTGTTCAGGGTCTTGATGAAGAAGTCTGACCATCTCATAGGTGGGCAGCCAGGTGTTCTTTTGATGTTCCATGGAATCCAGTCCATAACAGCTCTAGTTCAGTGGTCATCTCTGAATCGCATTACTTGTCCAACTCAGACTAAATTGACTAAAATATTTTAAAATTTGTGGTTCTTAATTTTGGTTGATTATGAAATGTAACATGGTGCATTTTATACTTGACAGACTTAACAGTTCTTAATCTATCTCAGTAAGTTTGGGGCAGAAAGAAAGAATCTGTATTTAAAATCTTCCCAGTTGACTCTAATGATCTCACTCTTTGAAACCCAATCATTTTACTTATTTTAAAGTTAAAAGGGGATTGAGCATGAAAAGTTATCATTTTAACTAATTTGTTAGTTAAAATGTAGGTCAGAGTTTGAGTTATTTATAAAGCAATTTCTCCTAAAGTACTAAAATGTAAGTGGATTGTGCACCTGAGTACGGGAAAATTCCAAATTAGTTCATCCAAATTAACAAAGTTTAATTGCATGTTGTATATAGGCCATCTGGGTTTAAACCTAATAAAAATTATAAATGCAGCCTCCTTCATAAGAGGCCAGAATGACAGAGTATAGGACTTTAATAATAGAAAGCAAATTTGTTGCACAGATCACTTGATCACTTAATTTGATTACTTGACATCCGGTTACTCATCGATTTGCTTGAGCAGGGTGCCAGTAATGTCTCCATTCGTCCCTGTTGCGTACTAGTGTAGCCCAATGGCATCTGCTCGTTCCAGGAATATGAAGAGCCTCAAACTGTTCGTTCAGGGTCTTGACGAAGAAGTCTGACCATCTCAGACTTCTGAAGTGGATGATCTTTTGATGTCCCATGGAATCCAGTCAGTAATGACTCTAGTCCAGCGGTCATCTCCAAATCGAATTATGTGTACAGCCCATCTGATTTACTATGTCTTGGCAAACGAGACAGCGTGCCTGATTCTTGATCATTGACAGAGGTCAGAACTCCGGATTCCTTCTCTCACTTGAGTGAAGTGTGATACTCCAAGCATAGCTCTTTTGATTCCTCTTTGGGAGACCCGAATAGTGTTCTCATCCTGTTGTTGAACTGAGTCTTGAACTCCAGATTCAGTTGCACAGATAACACCCAGACAGGTGAAATCTTTATTCTTGCTATTAAGTGATTGTGGGTACAAATAAATAAATAAGATGTTATGAGTGCACAGAGGAATTTGCCATGGTGAGCAGGAAATTAAGGTAGTTCAAGGGCATCTCATGACAATTTCCAACACTGCCCTGACAGCTCTATGAGATTCTGTGGTCTGAGTCCCCTTGTATCTCCATACTATAGAAAGTAGCTTCTTCAATCAATATTAACTTTTACTTAGTATTACTCTGGAAAAGGCATTTTAAAAGAAGTCCTGTTCTACGAGTGTCCTCAAATAATTCAGAATGCACTGTAAGAAGAGGCAGAACCCTCCACATTGACTTAGTTTTTCTCATGGGATCTACAGCTGTCAGAGAACTTTTGCCTGCTGGGACTCAATGACTGGCCCGCGAAGGTTCCCGAATGGGGATACTGCTAGGTTAGTGTGTTCCACTGGACTCTAGCTGTGTGGACAGCTCGAAGGGCAGGACTGTGTTCCCAACCTGTTCACAGTTACTAGTGCTCATTCCAGTTCCTCAAAGTCTGGCTTAGGACAACACCGTTTTCCCAGTTATGCACTCCAATATTTCCTAAGGAACCACACAGATTTCAACACTTTTGATGGTTTTTCTTTATTGAAACTTCTTTCTCTCTTAATTTTTATAATGTTGTGCTATTCTCTACACATCTGGCACATATTCACCTTGTACTGTGGGGTTTCTTGATAGAAACTTTTTAACTTACTAAGTACTTTCTACAGGCCAAGGTCTCTCTGTGTGCGTTTAATTAAAAATATCACAACTTTACTCAAGCACATACAATGTCATGAAAAGAGTTAATATTACCTGTGTTTTCCAAATGAGGAAATTAATATTTTGTTGGTTCACTTTCTCAAAAAGGTTCTAAGGAGGTAAGGCATTAGCCCTGCATGAGGCTGATCCCCTGATATCTACCACGGGCCACTTCTGAAAACAGAGTCAAGAGAGTGTGTTGATTAATTTAAAGAATTAATATATTATCAATTATTTAATCAATAATAAATAAATGATTGGATTAACTGGTGTCCTATATGGCCCCCAATACACCACCAGAAGTGATTCCCTAGTATTCATTCTTAATAACAAGAATAAAGATTTCACCTTTTTGGGTGTTAGCTGTGCAACAAATTTACATTCTATTATTAAAGCCCTATACTCTGTATTCTCACCTCTTACAAAGGAGGCTGCATTTATAATTTTTTTTTCTTTTTGGTTCACACCCGGCGATGCACAGGGGTTAATCCTGATTCTGCACTCAGGAATTACTCCTGGTGGTGCTCAGGGGACCTGATAGGATGCTGGGAATCAAACCCAGTTTGGCCACATGGAAGGCAAATGCCCTACCCACTGTGCTATTGCTACAGACCCGAGCATTTATAATTTTTTAAATTAGGCACTGATAAAATCTCAAGGCCAAACTAGGCTGCAAAAATGAAGAAGGACAAAAATGACTGTCTGTACTTTCAATGCACGTACGCTGGCATCGGATACATCCATCGAAGACCTGATGGTACAAGTGCAAAAGATCAAGTATGACATCATTGGCCTGCCCAAGAGGAGAAGGCATCAATCACATCACGCCATTTTCGACACTGGAGAAGAACTGTTCCTTGGAACATGCGACAAAAGAGGTGTTGGTGGTGTCGGTGTCCTTGTCAACATAAACTTGGCCAAGAGCATTGAAGGAGAAATTGAGAAGTTTGACATGGAGTGGGAGAAGTTCTATAAAGAAGACTACACCTTCTACAAGATCATTGTCAGTGATTTTAATGCCAAGATAGGACTAAGAAGATCAGCCGAAGAACTCCACATGGGGATCTATGGCCTAGAATGGAACAAAGAGGGTGAGAGACTATCTGAGTTCATCATGTCAACCAAGACCATCCATGGTAACTCACAGTTCCAGAAGGCCGAATCTAAACGTTGGACATGGGAGTCTCCTGGTGGACGGTTCCACAACGAAACTGACCACACCATATTATTCAATCTACAGTTTTGCCTGACCGATGTCGCTGTTGTACCAAAATTCCAAATGGAATCGGACCACTGTCTCCTTCGTGCAAAATTCGGGGAGAAAGGGCTGCACAATTTAAGAAGAGAACATCCAGAATATCCACCAACTGGGAGCTCTTTGGCACTATTACGGCAACAAGGGTGTAGGATAACACTCTTTTGTCCTTCCTTAGGTAGCTTAGGTTTGTTAGGTCACACCCATCTAAGGACACTGAACTTGTATTGTAAGCAATGTTCTTTCTGTGTGGACACAGGAAGACAGTTAATATTATGCTTTGTAATTTGGGAGTTGATTGACTCCGAATAATATTTACTCCTGGGCATCTGATTTCTTGACTCAGTTGCCCTTAGTTCCTAGCACCCCAAAAGCAGTGTCCTGACGAGGGACTGAATGGACCCAGGGCAAGTGGTGAGCTACCCTGGCATCGAAATGGGCCAGGCCAAAGAGCCACAATACTCAACTATAAGTTGAAGGCATGATCATGGACAAATGCTGTCATGATCCAAAAATAAGTAACGACGAGATTAGGACCTTGCTGGAGCTAGGAAGATTAACCTGGCCTTAGGACTGTGGAATGTGTAGTGAGATGTTCTCAGGAAGAACCAAACTAAATTTGTATCTGTTACTCTGCTCATACAGAATGACATTGCTAGAAATATTAGAAGTACCTTTATTACAACTATTTAAGTAGATTACTAACTGAGGGAAGAACACACCCTTGTTGGGATCCCACCCTTGAGGAGATCGCCTAGTAATCTGGAGTAATCTCTGTAGATGAGATTTTATCCTTGAGTTAATCTCCTGGAGGAGTGGTCTTACCTCTCTTTGTTGATTTGTCAATATTCAACCCACCTTTATGTCACCGCCTTATGTGACTACTATATAAACTAAGATGGTAAGCTTGGAGGAGGAGAGTCAGAAGCGAGAGAGCTCGGGCTCCAGAGATACAGAGTCAGAGCCAGAAGGAGAGAGGTTCCAAGATTGGGGCCCAGGAGAGAATGAGGCAGAGAAAGACAGGAGTGAAGAGGATTGGAATTAAACTACTATTGATATAGACCGGCCTGGCCCTCATTTCTTCTTCTGTCTGCCCTTGGTCAACAGCCGTTCCGATCCAGGCCACACACAGCAGCTCAAGATCACCAAACGCAGGCCGTGAGACAGTGCCATCCAGTTATCCCGTGAACACACAACCTTCAGTGTGATAAGATTTTACACATGGGAAGGCTGTTGTTAACAACATTGACGAAGAATACAATCAACTGGTTCAGCACCTCCATGATGTGCGAGGAACACCTAGAGAGATATAGTCACAAAAAGACGCCTGTCTTCGAAAACTCTTGAGCTCATTCACCAACGTGGCTTGGCGCAATCCTCAGACAATCGCAAGTGAACACAGCAAAGCAGCACAGAGAAGCAATCAAGGAAGACCTCAAAGAGAGAAGAGCAGCAGTGCTGACAGATGCGATAGAAGCTGGGAAAAGCATTTGCAATGCCTGCTTGTCCTTCGCCAACTACAAGACCAAGATGACTGCCCTCCAACGTCCTGATGGATCTATCACATCTTCAAGAAAGGCAATGGAGAATATTATCCATGACTTCTACTCAGATCTCTTTGATAGCCACATCCACCTGCCCATATACTAAATTCCTCAGGATGGATATGAGGTTCCCAATGTTCTCCCTTCCGAAATCTAATGTCCCATTTCTTCGGTAAAGAATCGAACAGCACAAGGTCAGAACCGAACACCTGAAGAACCTGCCGTCAGTACTCATCAATACACTGGCTTGGCTCTTCACACACTACCTGTCAGAATTCAAGGTTCCATCCCAATGGAAAACCAGCAGGACTGTACTACTGTACAGGAAGGGAGACATCCATGACATTGGCAACTATCACCTGATCTGCCTGTTGTCTGTCATCTACAAGCTGTTCACTTGAGTCATCCTGAATAGGATTGGCAGAACATTAGATGAAGGACAACCATGTGAGCAAGCTGGGTTCTGCAAAGGATTCAGCACCATCGACCATATTCACATGAAAACCAAGCTCATTGAGGTTTCTCGGGAGTTCAAGATACTGCTCTGTCTAATGTTCATTGATTTAAAGAAGGCGTTTGATTCTGTTGAGACTGAAGTGGTTGTCGAGGCCCTAGCCAAACAGGATGTTCAGACTCAATACATCAGGATCCTCTGTGAGCTGTATTACAGATTCACTACCAGGATCTCACCATTCTACAAGGAAGTGTTCATCCATGTCAAGAGAGGGGTTTCGCAGGGTGATACTATTTCACCGAAACTCTTCAGTGCCACCCTCGAGAATGTCATGTGGTGACTGGAATGGGAAGGAATGGGAGTGAAGATAGATTACACCACCTCTGCTTCCCTGATGACATCATTCTAATGACACCAAACATTGGCCGAGTGGCCCAAATGTTGGCCAACCCTTTGACAGTGAGTGTGGAAAGGTCGGACTGCCGCTGAATCTCATGAAGACAATGTGTATGAGAAACAGTCTCATTCCTGACGTTCCATTAGCTCTCAATGGAACGACCATATCCGAATGCAAAAGTTATGTATACCTAGGTTGAGAAATCAACATGACGAATGACCTGGCACCTGAGTTGCACAGGAGGAAAAGAGCGGCTTGGAATGTCTTCAAGAGCATTGAAGAAATAGCTAAGAGGACGAAGAACATCTGGCTCCGGGCACATCTCTTTGATTCCACTGTTCTTCCTGCATTAACATACACCTCAGAGACCTGGGCCTATGAAAACAGGATGAGAACGCTATTTGGGTCTCCCAAAGAGGAATAGAAAGAGCTATGCCTGGAGTATCATGCTTCACTAAAATGAGAGGAAGAATCTGGAGTTCTGACCTCTGTTGAAGATCAAGAATCAGGGATGCTGTCTCATTTGCCAAGGTGTCAAAAATCAGATGGGCTGGACACGCAATGAGATTTGGAGACGACCACTGGACTAGAGCCATTACTGACCGGATTCCACTGGATGTCAAAAGATCGTGTGGCCGCCCACCTACGAGATAGTCAAACATCTTCATCAAGACCCTGAACTTTCGGTTTAAGGCTCTTCGTGTTCCTAGAATGAGCAGACACCATTGGGCTAACTAGCATGTAACAGGGACGAATGGAGATGTTACTGGCACCTGCTTGAACAAATCGATGAGTAATGGGATGTCAAGTGATCAAGTGAATTAGCCACCTGAGTACCCTGAGTGAGGCCCCAATCCTGCCCTTCTCATTCTCCTCCATTTTTTTTTTCAAATAGGAATGTTCTATTCTTGGATTGGAGAGGTAGCTTAAAGGCCTGAGCACATGCTTCCGTGCATTAGGAGCTAAGTTTGATCATGTGTGTGGTTCCTGAGCACTGATGAAGGGTATGAGTCACCCCCAGCACTGCTGGATCTGATCATGAAACCACTGGCTCATATAGTCATCTTAAAAATTATGAAGAGTGGTTCCTGGTCCCTGAGCACTGTTGGGGAGACCCCTCGAAAAAGGAAAGGCTCATGATTTTCCTTTAAAAACCTAGAGTATATGTATATCTCATATACTTCTTGGGCGGCTTCTTCACCCAATTGAGGGTCTTTTGGGTTGTTCTCAGCCTGGGACTCATGAGTGAAAAGTGTGTTACTCCAGCCTTTTGAGCTGACTTGCTGGTGAGAAATCACTATTTTAATAAAACAAATGTACTGATGCTTTGATTGAAGTTTGGGGAGAAAATACACCTGCACACAGATATAATAATTAGAATAGAGAGGAGTACTATAATAAATTTTCAAATAATTATGCTATTCCTTTTTTTGATCACACACAAAATATTCAACAGTGGAAGTTTTTAAAAGATTAGTTGCAATGTGGAATGTAATGCCACATCAGTGAACTTCTTATGCTTTTCTACATTAATTTTTGTGACTTGCTCCAAATTTTGAATGACATTTCACTTGTGCATGAAACTGGCCCAAGGCTTCCCTTACAGCTCAGTCTTTTATAAAAGTTCCAGTGAAATGCTGAAAGTTCGGAAACACAAAACTGTACATGAATTATAAAATAAGAAGGTAAAAGTAAATTTAATGGAAAACAGTGCTCAAGCTTTCTTTTATTTATGTTTTTACTTTTTAAATTAAATTTTTTTTTCTTGGTTTTGGAGCCACAACCGGAGATGCTCAGGGTAACTTCTGGCTCTGCACTCAAGAATTATTCCTGGCAGTGTTTTCATACGTGATGCCAGGAATAAAACCTGGGTTGGCTGCATGCAAGGCAAGTGTCCTACTTGCTGTACTATGGCTCCAGCTCCTATGTACAAGTTTTAAAGCAATTCACAAGGGTTGATATTATAATAGGCACTGTAGGGAAATTTATGATTTTTTCATACCCACTTGAATCAGACTGTAGATCTAAACTGTCTTGGTAGTTTATGAGTTAATATCAATTATTTCCTAGATGGCAATGCATTTACTTTTTTTGGCATTAACTATAAATAGCTATTCATCTGTGCCATTAGCCACCTAATTAACTTTATTACTTTTGATTCTTTTCAAATGCTTTAGGTCAAGGCTATCAAATTCTAATTTTATTTTGGCAGCAACTTTAAATGTACTTGACCCACCATGGCTGCTTTCCACCAACCCATTCCGCACATGGCGGAATTCCCCTGCCTTTGCATTTCTATGTTTCAGAGAACAGAGGTTGTCTAAGAGAACAGAGATTGTCTACACTTATTAATTCTACTGGGTTAGATCATTTCAATGTAAGTTTCTTCTTCTTCTTTTTTTTTAAAAAAATTAAATGTTGCCTTTGTCCTGACAAAGTGTGATTAAGTTTGGGGCTGAGACCCACACATTCTTTGACTCTTCCACTGCAGGAAAAAACATATGACAAGTTTTTATGTGAGATTCCTTCTCATTCTCCAGTTGCCAAAGAAGCTAAGGACATAAAGAGTTTTCAGTAAGATACATGTTGTTTAAAATTTATTTATAGGTCCAAAGAGATAGTACAGCAGGTAAGGCACCTGTGTTGCATGTGGCCAACTCTGGTTCATATACCTGTGGTATCATATATGGTCGCCAGAGCACTACCAGGAGTGACCCCTGAATACACAGCCAAGAATAAACTCTGAGCACCACTGGATGGGAGCCAAAAACCAAAAATATTTCTTAAAATTATTGGTTAGGAAGTGTAGAAAGCATGCTAATATTTCTTTAATGTGTTTAGTTTTGTCTTTTTATTTATTTTTGTTTTGCGGCCACACCTGGCAATGCTCTGCGCTTACTCCTGTTTTTCATTCAGTGATCCCTCATGGGGCTTGAGGGGGTCATATGAGATGCCAGGGGTAGATCCTGGGCTGACCACGTGGAAGGCAAGTGCCCTACCCACTGTACTATCTTTAAGCCCAGATATGTTTTATTTTTACATATCTTATTTTGAGTGCCAAGTTTCTGTCATCATTATCAATTCCTGGGGCTTGACAATGACAAGGTTTTATAACTAACTTGAAAAAGTACGTAGTTTCCCTTACCACCGAGGCCACGAGTTGCCCCCCACAAGGGGCTCTCCGACATGGCCATGGCCCCAGAGTCACATGGACCTAATTTGGAACCCAGCAGCTTTTGGCAGAAATGTGAATGGACTATGCATTAAGCTATGGTGCCGTGTCCCCCCCCTCCACCCCCCTCCCCCGCCGGGAGGGAAAGGGTGTCTGTCTCTTTCGCCTTTTTCCCCCCTGGCAGCAAGGTGGCTGCCACCTCAGAGCTTATTTAACAGCCAGGTATGAGCCTGTGCTGATGGGGCAACTGTGGCCTCATAGGATGGGGGGGGGGGCAGAACCAGAACATCCTTCCTGCCCCACTGGGGCCATGAGTTGCCCCCCACGAGCGGATCTCCGGCACAGCCATGGACCCAGAGACACACAAACCAATCTCGGATCTATGCGACTTTTGGCAGAAATCCCTCCAGACTTAATTAGTAAAATATCAGAAACCCATCATATTGTCTTCATAGCCAGCAATAGAAAACAAATTATTTCACTATGCCTTTTCAGGAAGTCTGATTTTTGGGATAAAATTCCAAATAATAATGGTGCATATTTTGCCGAAATAATGAATGTAATCAAAGTAAAGAGAGTTAAGTGGAAATCATCTGCCTCACAGGCATGGGGAGGGGTGGGATGGGGGTATATTGGGGTTCTTGGTGGTGGAAAATATGCACTGGTGAAGAGATGGGTGTTTGACCGTTTTATGACTGAGACTTAAACTTGAAAGCTTTGTAACTGTTCTCACGGTGATTTAATAAATAAATTTAAAAAAAAGAAAAGAAAAAGTACATAGAACACTATATATATGTACATAGACTTTGCCTTAAAAAATGCAGAGTGCAGCTGTGTCCTTTCAGACATGTACCTGAATTCTTTCCTTAACTTGAATTCTTTCCTTAACTTGAATCAATCATACACATATAAAAATGGTTTCTTTTCAGTTCTTTAGAAAGATAAAATTCTAACCGTGCAGGGATGGAGTGATTGTACTGTAGGTAGGGCTTTTGTCTGTGTGCAGCTGATTGGAGTTTTATCTCTGGCATCCCATATAGTCCCTGGAGCAACGCTAAGAGGGATTCCTGAATACAAAGCAAGGAGTATCCCCAGAGAATCACTGGGTGTAGCCAAAAAAAATTCTAACTGTGCTCACATTCCCTTGTTAATTTTTGTGGAATTAAATGAGTATATTATGTTAATAGCTGGAAGTTCTTACCTCTGATGCACTTTTGCGTAGGATTGGGGCCAAATGCAGAAAGGATCAGGGCCTATGCTTGGCTCTGCACTTTGAAGATCACTCCTGGAAGTTCTCAGGGACCATATTGATGACAGAGATTAAAACCACGGTTGACCAAGTGCAAGACAAATGCTTTAGGACCCCTCACCCCTCACAATGTGGCTGGAAAAGAGGACCCAGTGGGGATCTTAGGTAGCAGAGCTGGCAGGACAATGCTTGGTCATGCAGTCGTGTCAGAATAGAACTGGTGGCCTCATTCTTTCCTGCAAGTGCCCTCTCTAATCACTGAACTATTTCCAGCACTCCTGCCTAGACCTGGAGTTAGAGTTTCTCCTCATTTCTTTATCTCTGGTGCTCAACGTCATATCTGGTGCTAGTCATGATGGGATTTACCATGCAAAACTGGTGCTATAAGACCAAGTGACAAGTTTGGGAAAACTACTGATCTTGGCTTTTCAATTTTTTTAGAGATTTCAGAGAGTGAAAACATGAGGCCATATCTAAACTGGAGGGGGAAGAAAAGTAGTTAAGTCATTTTCTGTGAACTTTGGTAAAAAAGTATAGCAGAATCCAAGAGAACAGAATACCCTCTACCTCTTCCCTCTTCTAATATTGCCTAAATACTTGTGTAGCTAAATATGTTTTTTTTTTTTAAGATTTGGTTGCTAGGATAGATGAATCAAATTTCACACTTCTAGGCAAGAATATCCTAGTGGGGCATTGAGGTTATGTTATCTAATACTGTTTTCTTCATCAAATTTTCTATTTCAACCCCATTATGTAAATTCCAATTATAAACTCTACTTATCATGAATGGGAAAAAAATGTACTAGTTGCTCAGGGTTTTGGAGGATTTAGAGCAGGGGGTGAGGTTTGTCATTAAGTCTTGGTAGTGAACTGTTTCCCAGATAGCTGAATCCTGGGGCTCACAAGAAGACCCTTACCTGAACTCTCGTAGCATCCAAGTGAGAATCTCAGTAGCCACACTTATAACACTAATTAAATTTGAAAATTTCTTTTTTATGTGTATAGTAAATGTTAGCTCTTAGAGCATTATGAAATATGTATGGTCATTAAATACTGGCTGCCCACGAATTAGTAAATATGTAGCACACAGGAAATATTCAGCAAATATTTGTATTTTTTCCCCTAATTATACTCTATTGTCTTCTTAAAATAATTTTACTTTTAAAATTATTAATGGGGGCCGGATTGATAGTACAGTGAATAGGGCAACTTACCTTGCACACAGCTGATCTGGGTTCACTTCTCATCATCCTGCATGGTCCCCTGAGCACCGTCAGGAGTAATTCTTGAGTGCAGAGCCGGAAGCAATCCCTAAGCATCATCAGGTGTGGTCCCCAAACAAAACAAATTTAATAAAATAGACCAAACATTTTCAATTCATGCTATAAATTTTCAAGTAATAAGGATATTGATATCCAGGGAGTTTATATTATCTGTGTATTTTTATGGCTTCAGGTCATATGTGCCAGTCATTAATCCATTAGTTTTGGATAATAGCGTGATATAGTACTTTTATTCATTCCTTTGCATGTGACTGTTATTATTATTGATGAGACACTCTGCCCCTTTCTAGGCATTTGGCTTTTTTTCATGGACTGATTGTATATGTACAGTTTTATTTTTGGATTTTTAATTCTGTGCCATTGGTCTGTGTGTATCTGTTTTGATTTCATTATCGTGTTGTCTTAAATATTGTTTTCCAGTATAGTTTAAAATTAAGAAGCATGATGTCTATTTTTTTCCTCTTTTTCCCAAGAATTTTTGTTGTTATTAGTTTTGCTGCTCTCTGAGGTCTTTTGTAGCTCCAAATAAATCTAATGATTTTTTGTTCTGTGTATGTGAAGAATATTACAGAAATTTCTATAAGTATTGCATTGAATCTATAAAAAATTACAGAGATTTGACATAGAATCCATATGATAGTCCCTTCACTCCAGTAGATAATGGTAACTTTTCCTTATTATTTTCCATTCTTACACTTAAGTTATTTTCAAACCATTGGATTTTGATAAGATCTTGCAGGAAATTTACACTTTTGTCCTCTTTCTCCTATTCTGCTTCACTGGCTTTCCTCATAATTCTCATTATTCTCTTCCACTGGCTTTCCTCATTATTCTTACAGTAGAATTTGAGGAAATCTATGGAAATGGCTAAAATAAATATGGGAGAATTTTCAAATAATGATTTTGTCTAAACACTTGCAATGAGGAGAAACTCATTAAACCAATTTCAATGTTGGTTTCCAAATAAGACATTATATTTCTTATTTTTTAAAATTTTAAATAAAAAACTGAGGTACTGTGATTTACAATATTGTTAATGGTGCTTTCTTTGTGCATAATTCAAGTACCACACCCATCACCAATGTATCCATCTTGCTCTCTCAACGGCCTTCTCTTCGAACTCCCTACCCCCAAACTCAGTTTTACAGACCTTGGTGCTTCATTGTTCACTGTGTATCTTTAAGTCCCACATATGACAGAAATAATTCTCTCATTTTCCTTCACTCAGCATATCCTCTCATTCTATCCATGCGGTGGCAAATTGCATGATTTTGTTCTTTTTTAAAGCTGCATAATATTGAGAATACACTGTATTTCTTGTCAAGTTGGGTAGGAATAATCTAGGTCAGATAGTGCTATCTCATGTCTCATTCACTCAGGCACATTTCTTGGTACAGATTTATCTTTCATAGATATGGGATGTCTCTAGAGAAAGATATAAGGAACACGTTATATTGGAATGTTAAAAACATATACCTATATATGTGTGTGTATATGTATATATACATATATGTATGTATACACACACACATATATATACACATACATATATATATATATTCCAGACACAGGCTGAATGTTTGAAGATACTATAATGAAAAAATTGAGAAAATGGTAAAAATCAATATAGCTATGTTTTATTTATTTTACAGTAAAGACAGTACAGCTCATATTACTTTTTTTTTTTTTTTTTGCTTTTTGGGTCACACCCAGTGATGCACAGGGATTACTCCTGGCTCTGCACTCAGGAATTACTCCTGGCGGCGCTCAGGGGACCGTATGGGATGCTGGGAATCGAACTCAGGTCGGCCGCATGCAAGGCAAATGCCCTACCCGCTCCAGCCCCCAGCTCACATTACTTTTGTAAAAATGTTTTGAAACTAGGAGTTTGTTACAAATGAGAATAAAATTTACCATTAATTTGTAAATAAAGACATCAAGAAATAGCTCAACAGAAAATTTCTATCTCAATTTAGCACTGAGTTACATAGACATCAAAGCGTAAGTATTTTTAAAAAAGTTACACAAACCAAATTTCTTCTCACAGATCCCTTTGTGAATTAAGCTCTCATTTCTCATTTCCAGATCTCATGGATAAACTGGCTTAACAATAGTGAGTAAAAAAAGCTGAATTTGTAGTGTTCTTTGTGTATATAACCCACGGCAGTGTTTTAGAGATTCCAGTGATAACAGAATTGTTTCCATTTGGATGACCACAGAAACAAGTTTTGAAACAGATTCCTAGTGAAAATAATTTATTTGAGAAATGTAGGAAATTTCAGTGTGGAAATGGAATGAGGAAGCAAAGTACACAACCAATATAAGATACATCATCAAGCCACTTACCACTGATGCCCATTGACACTTAATCTTGGAGTGAAATCTTAGAAATGGGTTAGAATACCCTCCCAGGAATGAGCAGCATTTGTATCACTATTACTAAACTCTGGCTGCCATAACAAAACACCGTAAGCTTAGCAACTTGCTTTTAACGGCAGGAATCTATTTAGAATTCTCGAAGAAGGAGGCTAGAGAGATAGTCCAGTTGATAGAGTGCTTGCTTTGCACACGGCCAACTCTAGTTCCATCCTTGGCATCCCATATTCTACCCTGAGCACCATCAGGAGTGATCCCTGAGTCTAGAGCCAGGAGTAAAGCACTGAGTACTGCTGGTGTGGCCCCCAAACTGAAAAACAAAACAATAAAAACAAAAAATATCCCTCAGAGTTCTGGAGGCTAAAAAGTCCAGATGATTTAGTTCTTGCAAGTGTTCACTTCTGTGCTTACAGATGACTTATTTCTTCTCATCTGGGCCACAATCCCATGATGATGCCCCCACCCTATGGCATTATTTAAATCTAGTTACTTTGCAAAGGAATCTCCAAATGCATAAAGGGTGAAACGTCCAGCATAGGAATTTGGGGAAAGTACACAATTCAGTCCATAGTCCATAGTCACATCTCTAGCTTTTTGGTGTATCCAAATTCTCTGCCATCCCATCCCTTTTTCTCTGTCTGTCTGTCTTTCTCATTCTATTTCGCTGGAGCAGAAAACAACTTTTACACTCCCACCAGTCATCATTGATTGAGGACTGCTCCTGAGGGGTTAATTATAGAAACTTCAGGCCCATTGCACTAGCAGATCTGATGAGGCTCTCAGCAATAGCTTTAGAGAAGAACCTGCAGACAGTGAAGACGTGTAGGTGCAGAGTTCTGGGTACTGAGGTCCCTCATGAGAACTGTGAATTCTGTACACACTAAGGTAACTGTTGGCTCTCTGAGATTACTTTCTTATGTCACCCACTCAAAGTTGGAGTTTAAGACATAAATAAATGCAAGGTGTGTATTTTCCTAAAAAATACATCCAGAATTACATGTAAATGTGTTTAAAATTACTATTAGGTGAGTAATAACATTTTTTCCAATATTTATTCTTATTGATTTTTTTGGTTTCCAGGACTCACCCTGTTGTGCTCAGCGTTTACTCCTGGCTCTATGTTCATGAATTATTCCTGATAGTGCTTGGGGAGGCTGTATGTGGTGCCACAGAACAAACCAGGGTTGTCCATGTACAAGACAAGTGTCTTAACCCCTATACTATCTCTCAGGCCCCAATATTAGTTTTTTAAAATGTACTTAATTTTTTATTGAAATAACATTAGTTATCACATTTATATAAGTTTCACATGTGCATCATTAAAATTCAATATGTGTCTCCTTATTTGATTTTCTTTCTGCTTCTTCCCTTCTGGTAAGCATTAAGTGATCTTATAAGTCTAAACATTTTTATTGCCTGATTTAACTCATCTGTTTGTTTGTTTCTTTTTTTGTTTTGTTTTGGTTTTTGTTTTATTAGTGAAACACCATGAGATACAGTTGTAGACTTACAAGTTGTGCTTGGGTTTCAGTTATACAATGATCGAGTACCCATCCCACCACCAGTGCCCATTCTCCACCCCCACCAATCCCAGTATCCCTCCCACCCCCCCATCCCCCATCCCACCCTGCCTCTGTGGCAGGGCACTCCCTTTTGTTCTATCTCTCCTTTTGGGTGCTGTGGTCTGCAGAAGAGACATTGGGTGGCAATCATGTTCTGTCTATAGACTACTTTCAGCATGCATCTCCCATCCTGGGCGGATCTTCCCGGCACCCTTTATTTGGTGCTCCCTTCTCGATCTGAGCTGCCTTTGCCCCTAGAGTGTTTGGCTGGCCTCTAAGCCATGGCGTGAACAACCTGGTATTTATAACAGCTGTTCTTGGGTGTTAGTCTCTTATTTTGTTACTTTATGTTACCCAGATGAATGCAGTCTTTCTATGTCTGTCCTTCTCCAGCAGTACCACTCCTAGGAATATACCGCAGAGAGGAAAAAAGTATAGTCAAAGTGGATAGGAAGTATACGTCACAGTACAAAGTATTCAGATTGTATTTGGGGAATCTGGTGCAGAGAACTGGTTTCTTCAGCAGTGTCTTCTAAAACTGTAGGTCACAGCATCGTATGGGATTGTGTAACTTTGTAAGATTTTGTTTTAAGACAATATTTTATGATTTATTATCAGCAAATGTTTGCTTTGTATACCTATTTCATATACCGATATAACCTGGGATCATGTAACAATTCGGTGGGTGAAAAGGGAATGCAAGTGGAAAATGTTTAAGAAGCCCTAGCTTATGTGATATATAGTGGTGTATGTGAAGACTTGATAATTGACTTTAGGTACTTGGAACTGGAGCTAAAGATGTTAAGGGGCTAGGCTAAGTGGATAGGGGAACTTATTCATTCTCTATCCCTATCTTATTTATTAAGAACCAGCACTTCTTGCCAAATCAAGTGTTTTGGATTAAGCATGTCAGCTGGAGTGGTAGCACAGCGGTAGGGCATTTGCCTTACAAGTGGCCAACATGGTTGACCCAAGTTTGATTCCTCTGCCCCTCTCGGAGAGCCCGGCAAGCTACGGAGAGTATCTCGCCCGCACGGCAGAGCCTGGCAAACTACCCATGACATATTCGATATGCCAAACACAGTAACAACAAAGTCTCCAATGGAGACGTTACTGGGCCCGCTCGAGCAAATCGATGAACAATGGGAGGACTGTGACCGTGACCATTGGTAACCAAGTTGATGTAGAAGATTGTGTATATTTATAGGTATAGTTTCACTACGAATTTTTTGTTGTTTATAAGTTTTAATTCTTTTTAGGTAATTGTTAACTTGACTCCATCATCATGATCCATATCCTTCAATCCACTTACACTCCTCCTATTCTGCTTTTCTGATGTCACATAGACATGTGATGTCTCCAGAACTGTGAATTAGAAATAAGTAGAAACACTTATGTATGGTGTATTTAAGGGGTTTTTGCTATATAAGAGGAGAAAAGGGTATAAGGTCAAGGGAGATTTTGTGGTTTAAGATGGCAAATAGTATTTGCAAGAAAGGAAGGAAGGAAGAAAGAAAGAAAGAAAGAAAGAAAGAAAGAAAGAAAGAAAGAAAGAAAGTGGTTGAGATGGTGAGTGAATAGCAGGACAAGAAGAAGTTACTGAAGCTGTGAAGTAAATCCCTGAAAATGTGAGAACTTTGGAATAAAAGCATTGTGGGGAATAGTGCTTGTGTTGGGTGTCAAGATACATTTAAAATAGAGAAACAGATCTTTGCAGCATTCAGCCTAAGAGAAGGACCACATGGAGGGTGCGGGAACCACAGATCCCGGAGGAAAAAAAAAAAACAGGTTCCAAAAAGAGCCGAGATCACCGGCAAGTCCCAGATGGGGAAGGTGCCGCATCCCGCCTCCCCCAGATGGAACCCCGGTGACCAGAAGCCTCAACAAACACAACTCGAGTATGCGGGAACTAGGACTTTTTCTCAAAACGGCCGCGCGACATCTCTCTATATACAAAGTGATCAATGGGAAGTAAACCACCCAATCTTTCTCCCTGAAAATCAGAGTTAAGTTTGGAGCACGGCCACAGCCCCAGAAACACAAGGACTTAATGCAGAACCCAGCAGCTCGGAGCAGAAAAGTGAAAGGACTATGCGTTAATCCAGGCCATCATTTCTGCCCAGAGGGGAAAGGGTGTTGCCCCATTCGCCCTCTCTTCTCTGGAAAGAAGGATGGCGACCACATGGGAGCCTTGTGGACAGCAGGTATGAGCCAGGGGTGTGGGGGCGACTAAAACCTCATGGGAAGGGGGGCGTTCTGGTCCGTCCTTCACGCCCTACCGAGGTCAACAGTTGCCCCCCAGAGCGGCTCCCCAGCACGGCCACAGCCCCAGAAGCACAAGGACTTAATGCAGAACCTGGCAGCTTGGAGCAGAAAAGTGAAAGGACTATGCGTTAATCCAGACCATCATTTCTGCCCAGAGGGGAAAGGGTGTTGCCCCATTCGCCCTCTCCTCTCTGGAAAGAAAGATGGCGGCCGCATGGGAGCCTTGTGGACAGCAAGTATGAGCCGGGGGTGTGAGGGCGACTAAAACCTCATAGGAAGGTGGGCCTTCTGGTCCGTCCTTCACGCCCTACTGAGGCCACCAGTTGCCCCCCACGAGCGGCTCTCCAGCATGGCCACAGCCCCAGAAGCACAAGGATTTAATGCAGAACCCAGCAGCTTGGAGCAGAAAAGTGTAGGGACAATGCGTTAATCCAGGCCATCAAGTCTGCCGGAGGAGAAAGGGTGTTGCCCCATTCGCCCTCTCTTCTCTGGAAAGAAGGATGGCGGCCGCATGGGAGCTTTGTGGACAGCAGGTATGGGCCGGGGGTGTGGAGGTGACTAGAACCTCATGGGAAGGGGGGCGTTCCGGTCCGTCCTTCACGCCCTACCGAGGCCACCAGTTGCCCCCCACGAGCGGCTCTCCAGCACGGCCACAGCCCCAGAAGCACAAGGACTTAATGCAGAACCCAGCAGCTTGGAGCAGAAAAGTGAAAGGACTATGCGTTAATCCAGGCCATCAAGTCTGCCAGAGGGGAAAGGGTGTTGCCTCATTTGCCCTCTCCTCTCTGGAAAGAAAGATGGCGGCCTCATGGGAGCTTTGTGGACAGCAGGTATGGGCCGGGGGTGTGGAGGTGACTAGAACCTCATGGGAAGGGGGGCGTTCCGGTCCGTCCTTCACGCCCTACCGAGGCCACCAGTTGCCCCCCACGAGCGGCTCTCCAGCACGGCCACGACTCCAGGACACAGAAACCAATTTCTTAACTATCTGACTTTCAGTAGAAATACTTCCAGGGTCAATAGGTAAAATAGCAGAAATCCAAAACCAACATTTAATTCTTGAACCCAGCTGTAGAAAGCAAATCACTTCGCAATGCTTTTTCAGCATATCTGATTGGGGGGGGGGGTAAACTCTAAATAATAGTGGTGAATCTTTTATTGAAACAATGAATCTTATCAAAGCAGATAGAGTGTTAACTAGAATTCATCTGCCTCACAGGGACGGGGAGGGGTGGGGGGTGGGGTTTTATTGGGGTTCTTCATGGTAAAAAATAAGTATTGGTAAAGGGAAATGTGTTTGATATTTGCATGACTGAGACCTAAACCTGAAAGCTTTGTAACCTTTCACACAGTCATTCAATAAATAAAAAAGAATATAAAAAAAAACAAAAAAAAAACCAAAAAAAAAAAAATAAAATAGAGAAACACTTAGTACTATAATTTTCTTCTTTCTTTCTTTCTTTCTTTCTTTCTTTCTTTCTTTCTTTCTTTCTTTCCTTCTTTCCTTCTTTCTTTCTCTCCTCCTTCTCCTCCTCGTCCTCTACCCCTTTCTCCTCCTTCCCTCCTCCCTCTCCTCCTCTTCTTCCTCTTCCTCCCTCTCCTCCTCCTCCACTTTCTACTCCTCCTTCTAAACTTTTGAAAAAAGAAAGTTGTCTTTGGAAGTTGAATGATGGATTTACTTGGGAAAACCTGGAGGTTATATGCATGGAATTGCTGACATGATTTTAGATTTGTTATCCTAAATTTAAGGCAATATTGACATGCCAGTGTTTGAATTTTGCTCTGTGCCTTGAATAGAAATTCCAGTGAAGTGGGAAAATGGACTGTTACACTGGGTAGGATCTGGAAGAAAAGAATGAAGGAATATTTGAGAAAGAGATTTTTGTGGTGATGCATTTACTGATCAGGTTTTCTTCCAAGGAAAGGAGTAGCTGACTAAGTGACAGAGAAGTGGATGAAAGGGAAATCAGAGAACTAGGAGAGTTTCAGGTGTGCCATCCGCATTGCTGACTTGTTGAGGGATGGTGAATGGGGTAGGGGTGGAAGAAATGCAGGAAGTAAGGGAATAAGGTCGCAATTTTTGCAGTAAGTGGGAGGGCCATATAAATAGGACCACAGGAGTATAAGAGGTGGATGGCATAGCAAGATGACATAGCTTTACAGGAACTGTGGGTTTTTAAGTCTTTGGGAGAAATAGTGGTTGCAAAGCAGCTATGTGGATAGAAAAGAACACCCAGTTCCTTTTTCTGTTTCTTACATAGAGGCAAACTACAGTTATAAAATAACACAAGGAAATGGAACAGTAAAAGAAAGGGTGATAGTGTGAGTGAGTTTGTTGTTCATAGATCTGAAATTTCAGGAGGAACAATAAGTGGGTTAGGAAGGGGTTAGTTAGGAGAGGTAACAGAAGATGTCAGTCCTGTTGATAGTAATGACAGATAGCTAGTAACGTTGAGATGTGAGTCAGTGATTCTTTTCTGAGAGTTTTACAGTGGGGAAAAAGACAAACATGGCATAGCCCAGCTGTTAGACACCAATATACCCATGGAAAAAATCATCTGAAAACCGTCATCTGTCACGGAAGGATTGCATGCATGATTGAATATTTGAACTATCCCTTGTGTGTATCATGGAGGATTTGAGTGGCAAAACCAAGGTTGTAGCATTTACTTAAGAAGCCTCCTAGGATTTATGCTTTTCTCCTGCAGGAGATCAGTTTTTAGGTTGAGTTGGACTTGGAAATTTCTTTTCTTATCTTGAATAGTTGTTATAAGCTTATAGAATGACATTTTCAAGCTGGGAGAGAAAACATATATCTAGTCTCTGGCTATAGACATTTACCCCTACAACCTCATATCAGATTGGGTTGTAGAAGAGAAATCATCTTAGGAAACTGCAGGAGACATCTATTATTTTGAATATGAATTCTACATGTATAGACCTAGAGACTATATTGATACTCTCATAAAAGATTTTGACCATGTTACATGCTTGTGTGGGAAAGAGTAGCTAAGTATCAGAAAAAATAAGTAAAGTAAAGGCCCTCCTGTTGATCATCGATTTGCTCGAGCGGGCCCAGGAACGTCTCCATTGGAGACTTTGTTGTTACTGTGTCTGGCGTATCGAATACTCTCGGTAGCTTGCCGGGCTCTCCGAGAGGGGCAGAGGAATCGAACTCGGGTCGGCCATGTTGGCTGCGTGCAAGGCAGATGCCCTACCCGCTGTGCTATCGCTCCAGCCCTAAAAAAACAGATATCAGAAAAAATATAGATAAAAAATTGGTAGATCAGAGGCTTGAGAAGTCACTAATTTTTACTGAGGGAATTTCCTTTTTGAATTTCATTTATTCTCTTTGTGTGTATTGATGCTAATGCATAAATCTTTTACATTTTGAATTGATGTTGAATTCAGTTATTCTCAACCACTTTTGTATGCCCATCTACCCAGAGTCCCAAAACAAGAATATTTCTTGATACTGTTAAATATAGATATTTGGATTGAATTGAACTTGAATGATAAAGTGAAGATTATGGAGCTCAGAATGACCAGGCCCGGTAAGCCAGGGTAATTTTAGGATGCTGTTTTAATAAGAGTTATTCCAGTCTGGTTCAGTTGCATTTTACATACGCAGTCACCAGTCTGGTAGTCTGAAGAAATATTTCCATGACAACCAGAGCTGACCGACTTGCCTTTCAGAAATGGTGAGGAATCAGTCATTTGTAGAAGATACCTGTGGCTCACAGTGAATTTCTAGAAGGTCATACTGTTTGGCAAAAATGATTTCTAGTGGTTGGTAATGGCAAATGGACAAAAGAAACTTAAGATCTAGATATGCCTCATCAGTGTTTCAATGCTCCTTGAGCAACCTCACATGGTTGCTTCTGGTACATGAGCATCTTTCTGTATTTACTTGGACACAATAGGCAGGATTTTATAGGCTGGAGGTTGTTTACAGTTCTCAATGTATCTAATTTGACAGATTTACATATAATGAAAATGCAGAACAACATAGCCTATCTCCTATTCCATAATGGTTGTTCATAGTAACATAGTAACATCTCATAGTAACATTGAGATGTGAGTCAGTGATTCTTCTTTTCTGAGAGTTTTACAGTGGGGAAGAAGACAAACATCACTTTCAAACTTTTTATGAGTTCTCTTTTTGTCTTACCTTCAGAACTGGTTTGAATAACAAAGAAAACCAGTTTCATATATATATATATATATATATATATATATATATATATATACACACAATTTTTTTCCCCACAGCCTGCTCTCCAGATTTTGATTGAAAAAACTCCAAAGCTCTTTTAAGCTAAAACAATCCACAAGAAAGACTATTCTAAACATTTTTTTTAAGCAATTGGAGCTTTCTGAGTCTCCAATCACAAGTTTTCAACTTAAGGGATGTAAATGGTTCAATTTATTTGATATACATACATACACTGAAATTTCTTTTTAAATGTCAAAGTATGAACTTCAACTAGTAGTTGATAATTTTTATTATTGTTCAAAACAGAAATATGAACTAACTCTGCTTTACAAATTTCTACTTTGTCCTTTCTGGCTAGGCATAGTGTCCGACAATCCATTTTAACTATCATTTATATAAAAGTAAACTCCTGAGCAAACTCCTGATTTTTGTATAAAATAAAGCAATGGTTCATAATGAATAGTTTCATCTGTTCACGTTCAAGTATCCTATCTCTTCCATCATTTGAAAGCTAGCAGTGGTAGTATGGTTCCAATTGTCAGAGAGCCTCTTTGTTCTAAAAAATAGATTGACCCGCATTTAGATATTTCTGACTCAAAGGGCATTGAAAGAACTTCTTAACGCTTAGTCATTGCACTTTTCACAATCCTTCTCCTCTTTTCCCAGCTTTTAATTAGGCTTCCTGCGTGACTGGAATCATCACATTCTTGGTATGAAAGCACATAGTACCACAGAATCGCTTAGTTAATACATAGATGAAAATACGAATTTGCTTTTTTTGTTCCATCCTTCTGTTGTGCTTTTGCCAGTAAGGTTGACTCAGGTGTTTGCTTTTTAACTTTCTTTTCTTTTCTTTTTTAACTGATGTATAAGTGGCATACAACATTACAATAGCTTCAGGCATACAATTTAGTAATTTGACCATTGTATACAATGTAAAATGCAACTATAATAAGTCTATTTCCCATCTATTTTAGTATATTTTTTCAAATTTGCAGTACTGTATTATTGAATAATAAACCTATGTTATATATTCTATCACATGACTTATTTATTTTGTAGCTGGAGATTTGCACACCACCATCCCATTCACCTATTTTGCTGACCTCTTAACAACTCCCTTTAGTAACCATGAATCTGTTTTCCATTTCTTTAGATTGGTTTTGTTGTGTTAATCAGTTTTTAGATTCCACAAATAAATTAAGTTGTATGGTATTTGTCAAAAATTCCATATCATTTTTTAAAAATTTTGGTCTTAAAATTTGTTCATTCTTTCATCCAATTTTCTATTCTATTCACTAAATCTGGTGTATTTTGCTAGGTCTTCCAATATTTCACAATCCATTCTCTTTGGCATTCTTAGGCTTTTGTATGAGTTCATGAGTGTATATATTCTCATTCTCTTTACACTGTATATTCAATGGTCACAATTTTACTATCTAAATGTTTGATGTGGAGAGATACATATTTAGAAATCAATCCAAATAAATAAAAGCTAAATAAAACATTAAGTTTTCACATTAAGTTTTAACATTAACATTAAGTTTTCCATTTTATTTACAAGTTCCTGCCTTCATAACCATGACAGAGATTGCATGGTTTATAATGTATATACCTAGGGTGTGCCATACTTAGAAGGGAACCATACTTAATTTCATGTCTTTCTGTTGCCATCTTGAAGATCTTAAAGATATTTTAGCAAGGATATTTGATTTGCCTTTTTGCATGCTACAAAAATATGTAGACATTCCTGATGGCAGCTCTATCTCCCCTTTAAGCTGGATAAATGGATTTTGTTTTTGTTCACTTATAATTCATTTTCATTCCTCATTACATTTAGATTTTTTTTGCTTATTGCCTTTCTGTGGTTCGTCACTTTGACTGCTATTTTATTTTATTTTATTTTTTTTCCCTTTATTTTATTTTATATCGCCTGGAGCGATAGGACAGTGGGTAGGGTGTTCGCCTTACAAGCGGCCAACATGGCCGACCCGAGTTCGATTCCTCCGCCCCTCTCGGAGAGCCTGGCAAGCTACCGAGAGTATTCGATATGCCAGACACAGTAACAACAAAGTCTCCAATGGAGACGTTCCTGGGCCCGCTCGAGCAAATCGACGATCAACGGGAGGGCCTTTACCTTTACCTTTACCTTTACCTTTATTTTATTTTATTTTTTTTAAAGTTGTAGATTTACAATTTTTTGTGCTTTGGTTTCAATTATACAATGATCAGATACCCATCCCTCCACCAGTGCCCATTTTCCACCACCATGGATAATATCCCTCCCACCCCCATCCCTCCATCCCCCCTGTCTCTGTGGCAAGGCAATCCCCTGTGTTCTCTCTCTCCTTTTGGGTGTTGTGGTCTGCAAAAGAGGCATTGAGTGGCAAACATGTTCAGTCCATAGTCTACTTTCGACATGCATCTCCCCTCCTGGGAGGATCCTCCAAACATCCTTTATTTGGTGCTCCCTTCTCTATCTGAACTGCCCTTTCCTCTAGGATACCCGGCTGGCCTCTAAGTTATGGAGTAATCCTCCTGGTGCTGATCTCAGCTATTCTTGGGTATTAATCTCACACTTTGTTACTTTATATCCCCCAGATGAACGCAATCTTTCTATGTCTATCCCTCTCTTTCTGACTCATTTCGCTTAGCATGATACTTTCCATATTGTACCACTTGTATGTAAATTTCATGACTTCATCTTTTCTAAGAGCTACATAGTACTCCATTGTGTAGATGTACCAAAGTTTCTTTAACCAGTCATCTGTTCTTGGGCATTCAGGTTTCTTCCAGTTTCTGGCTATTGTAAAGAGTGCTGCAATGAACAAACAAGTGCAGATGTCACTTCGACTATACATTTTTGCCTCTCTGGGATATATTCCCAGGAGTGGTATTGCTGGGTCAAATGAGAGCTCAATTTCTAATTTTTTGAGAATCGTCCATACTGTTTTCCAGAAGGGCTGAACCAGTGGACATTCCCACCAACAGTGAAGGAGTGTCCCTTTCTCGCCACATCCACGCCAGCATCGGTTGCTTTTGTTCTTTTGAATGTGGGCCAGTCTCTGAGGTGTGAGATGGTATCTCATTGTGGTTTTGATCTGCATCTCCCTGATGATTAATGATGTAGAGCATTTTCTCATGTCCTTTTTTGCCATTCGGATTTCTTTGAGAAAGTTTCTGTTCATTTCATTGCCCCATTTTTGGATGGGGTTGGATATTTTCTTCTTGTGGAGTTTAACCAGTATTTTGTATATCCTGGATATCAACCCCTTGTCAGATGTGTATTCGGTGAATATCCTTTCCCATTCTGTAGACTGTCTTTGTATTTTGGTCACTGTTTCTTTGGAGGTGCAGAAGCTTCTTAGTTTAAGATAGTCCCATTTATCTATCTCTGTTTTCACTTGCTTGGCCAGTGGCGTGGCATCTTTGAAGATACCATTAGCTTCAATGTCATGGAGGGTTTTGCCAACTTTATCTTCAATGTACCTTATGGTTTCTGGTCTGATGTTGAGGTCTTTAATCCATTTTGATCTTACTTTTGTACATGGTGTTAGGCAGAGTTCTAAGCCTATTTTTTTGCATGTAGCCGTCCAGTGATGCCAACACAATTTATTAAAGAGGCTTTCCTTACTCCACTTCACATTACTTGCACCTTTATCAAAGATTAGATGAGCATATGATTGAGGGGAGATGTCAGTGTATTCAACCCTGTTCCATTGGTCTGCAGTTCTGCCTTTGTTCCATTGACTGCTATTTTAATAGAGGCATATTTAGCTTTTTTATTTCTCATCCTTCAGGAATATTTAGCACACTATAAAAAGGATATGGCCAAGTTTTGATTGATCACCCCAACTTTAAGAGAATAGGAAACTCAATAGAGATTATAATTCAGATAGGTAGCAATCATTTGGGGGAGCAATACATTTTTTTCCACTTTAGGAGATTTGTCTTTTTATCCATGCTGGCTCCGGCTAATTGGTTGTTATTCCTTGACTACACAATAACTGGTGATTGGTAATCCTGCTGAGGAATGTAGACTCTCTAACCTGAAGTTAAATATCCCCAAAAACAAGAGGAGATAGATTGTTCTTGTAATCTTTATTCTAGGACATATAAAAAGTAAAGTAAAATGAAATATAAATATTTAATTTATAAATTAAATATTTAGTTGCATAAAATAAATTTCGTCAATTTCCTCGAGCAGAGGCACCAGTAACGTCTCCTTCTTCCTAGCCCTGAGATTTTAAAAGAGCCATTTCAATGCTATTTCAGGATTAGGAGAATGAGACCCATCATTGTTACTGGTATTTGACATATTGAGTACGACACGGGAAGTTTGCCAGACTCTGCCGTGCGGGCAGGATACTTTCAGTAGCCTGCCAGGTTCTCCAAAGGAAAAAATAAGATAATAAGATGTCACGTGGCCGCGCACTTCCGGGAGCTGGATTTTATAGTCTCTGCGTCTTGGCCGTTGATGAGACCAACCTGGCTCTGGCAGCAGCTGGTGGGTATGACGCCTACCTACTGGAAGATGGAGGGTCTGGTTGGAGAAGGCCCAGTCCCAATCCGAGTAGGCTTGGAGACCTCAGCCCCGGGACCCGCATGCCTGGGTTCCTCTGCCAGTTCTTTCATGCATGAGGCCCATCCGGACGTGTGGAGAGTGGTCCCAGCATGGCCGTGGCTGGCTCTGGAGGTCCTCAGCTGCTGGGGCTCTGCTCGGGGTGGAGGGGGGAGAGAAACTCAACCCTCCCCCCTCCAAGGGGCCCAGGTGAGGACGGCCAGGCATGGGGGCAGGAAACTCTAAATTTATTTTATATAAATAAAAATAAATAAAATAAATAAAATTCCTTTTAGAGTTTTCACGGATTTACTGGAGGAGGTTAGTAGGCTATTAAAACTTTTCTAGTGATGTTGAGGTGCTGGTTTTTGGGTTTGACAAACCAAATGTCCTATTCTTATCTTTTTACTTGAGGGTAGTCTGAGTCATTTTAGTCAGTCAGAAACTATCTGCCCAGAAACATTAAAATAGTAACAAAGTCTGATGTGTCCCCAAGTTGACCCAGCTGTCTAGGTATGAATTATTGTTATTATTCTCTACAATATAAAACAGATTTTTTTCATGAAACTTATGGTGCCAATCACTTGAAAAACAGAAATTCCTTTAATCCTCTGAAGTAGTTATATTTTTTATACCTTTCTGTAATGCAAATTGGTTCAATAGTGCTGACATGAGTATTTGAACCCTGGCCACCCGCTTCAGCCTGTGTCTGTAACGCTATTCTAATAGCAGTTCTGTTCAATGGTACCCACTTTGGGCCCTTACGGAGTTGAGACCTACATGATTAGTAGAACACAGCCTTAGCAGCGTGACGGACTTTCTAAAAGTCTCTCTTTCTTTGGTAACTTTTCTTCAGTTGACAACACATAATTACAGTGTAAGTGAATATGTCTTTAGAAAACCCAACAAAACAGACAAACCTAGGTATTAAAACGGTGCGTGACTGAAAGTGGAATTATCTGAAGTGCTCTCAGGGATCTTCCTGACGACTGCCTGACAGCACATCTCTGGGAACTAACAGGAAAGATATGTTTCACTAACTGTCACAGTCCCTTTTGGAAACTTGAGATCACAGTTGGTGACATTGCCGACATCTTATATCTGCCTGACACACTTTTTCCTCTTGATGAGCCATTACAGAGTGTGGAGTTAGATGGCCAATCCATGCGCTGCCTCAGAATCAATAGGTCTCTGGAAGCATTCCACCAGGCCTAGGAGTCTTTCCATTTCTCAATCCTGTCTGGGCTTTGTGCTTGCTTTCATGAAAAAAGAGAGTTTGGGGATTATTTTATCTACCTGTAACTTCTCATGGACAAATGAATCCCCTATTATTGTGGAAATCAAGTCAATAAAACTGTCAGAATTCTTAAAATATTGGCACAAAAGCCAAGTTCTGTGTACTTAACCCTCTAGTCAGTTCTGTGTGTAAAATGTGAGAAGAAAATGATATTTATAAGAAAGTGCTTTAAAGTTAAAAAAAACCCCAAACTTGGAAACATTATATAATAGGAAATAACCCCTGTCTTAAAGAAGGGAGGACTGGGTTCTGGCTGGATTCTGCCACTAAAATTCTGGTTAGTAGTATCGCTGTACAACAAGATGATTTTGCCTGTTAATTGCTGATTAAAAGACCTTATTGTCCAATCTTTAAAAAAAAGTATTTGATTTGTATCTCATGATGACTCAATTAAAAAAAAGTATTAAAAGCATCAGGATTTACAATGATCTTAATGATAGGGTTTCATGCACACAATGTCCTAACACCACGCCCTGCGCCACATTATCTACTTTGACTAGCAAATGGCTGTTGGCATTCTGACCCTTGTTTTCTGGCACACAATTCTCTCCCCTTCTTCTTTGTTCTCCCTCAAAACCATCATCATCTCTTTGATATCCACAGCTTTGATCCTATTCTAGAACTAGAACATAATATGTAAAAAAAAAAAAAATCCCTAGTTCTTTAGAAATAGTCAGGGTAGAGCACCATCCTTAAACATTTGTCCACAGACAGCGCTGGTTTGCAGGTGTAGGAAGATTGAAACTGAGGCTGAAAAGATAGTACAGTAGGTAAGGTACCGAATGCAGCCAATTTGGGTTCAGTCCCCTGGTACCACATATGATCACTCCCCGGTAGGAGTGATCCCTGAGCACAGCATGGTGTGCCCCACACCTTACAGAAAAACCACAAAAAAGTTGTATAACAAAGGGGCTATCAACTTAGTTATAATTAGAGGTTTATGGACTTGTATGATAGACATGTGATGATCTAAAGATGTATAAAAGATAAAAGACTGTCAGGCTAGATTAAGTAATTTGCCTTTTATGTATCTTAAATTTCTTTTTTTAAAGTTTGTTCACCTTACATAATAACACTTTTGGTATTAAAAGTATCATCTGTAACATATAAATTTCAATCTTTAAGTAACTTAATACAAATTTAATATTGATCAACTGGTGGATTTCCTTCAAGCAGAGCTTCTGAGATGAACTTTCTCTTATTCAGTGGCTTCACCATCTTCTAGGTAGGAAGAGCATGGAAGATACCTTTTATGGATAAAATCTGGAAATTGTGTATTGATTGTATTTAGATTTTATTGGCTACAGCTATGGTGCCGAGAAATCAATTCAGTTCTCTGCCTATGAAGAAGGGGAAATTGGTTTGATAAATGTCTTGAATTTTAGGGTGTATCAAAATCTTTCTGGTGAAGAAAGATTATCATAAAAGTCCAGATTTCAGTGTCCCAGTGCCAGTGCTTTTTAGGGTCCCAGTGCCAGTGTTCTTAATTCAGTAGGGCAATCACGAATCTAACCATTTGCCTTTCTAATAAGTAGAGGCATAGGGGAGAAGCTCTGGACCATAAGTTTTTTTTTTTTTCCACTGCTACTTAAGTGCCAACCATAGGAGAAAACTGGTCATGGAAAGAGCTTGTTGGCCACATACATGGTAGACTCAAATTAAAACCACCATCTTGTCTGCATGGTCACAAGAAGGGGTTAATATAGGGAAAGGACAGGGTTACTATAGGGAGGGGTTAATATAGGGAGGGGTTAATATAGGGAAAGGAAAGGCTGGTTTATGAGACACTCCGTTGTTTTTTTTTAAAATTAACTCACCATGAGATACACAGTTACAAAACTTTTCATGGCCTGGTTGTATGCAAAGTTCCAACACCCATCCCTCCACTAGTGTGCACTTCCCACCAACACTGTCCCCAGTTTCTCTCCTGTCACCCTCCCCCCAGTCTGTCTCTATGGCAAAGACTCCCTTCTCTCTCTCTCTCTCTCTCTCTCTCTCTCTCTCTCTCTCTCTCTCTCTCTCTCCTGTTGGACATTATGGTTTGCAATACAGATACTGAGAGGTTATCAAGTTGTTCCTTTACCTATTTTCAGCATGCTGTTCTTATCTAGAGTGATCACTTCCAACTCACTTTGTCATGACACTTTCCATCTCATCTCCACACCAAAACTAAGTAAATGAGTAAAAGGGTAAATTGAGGACAAACCGTCCTTACCTTTAGGTTTTGGGGACAAAGGCAGCATTGATCTTTGACCCAGTTTCAAGGTGACCTAAGTTAGAATTTTCACTCTACTAAACTGAATGTCTATTGCAAGTAACTTTCTCTCCTGCATTCATGAGCTCATAAATATGAGACAGGAATGATGACTATCAATTTAGCCTAAAACTAGGGACTGTTGAGAACAAATGAGATAAATATGGGGTGAAACAATTATCTTAAGTAGGCATCTAGGTTCTCCTTTGGGCAAGAACTGTCTTTAGTAAGAAAAACAAATTGATAAAATTTGCTAAGTGTGAGAAGTGTGACTGGCATGCAAGATCTGAAAAAGGAAATAAGAAAGAAGTGAAACAATTTCTGAAAGGCTGATAATGACTGGGCGTTTAGAAGACAGCACCCAGAAAAGAATGGAGGAGCAGAAGAAAAGACTGCTTTTGCCAGAGCTGCTTTTAGAGTAGGACTGTCTCCTCTGCACTTTTGGGACTCTTTGTGAGCATAGTTTCATTGTCTTCCCAGACTTTTAGTAAAACTACAGTTGTTTCATTGGAGGGAAGAAAAATAAGTTCTATGATTGAGTTTAGAGCAGAGCCAAGAAATTGCCATGGATCTATTAAAAAGAAATGAATGTGAAGAAAGTGTTAAGGTGTGAAATATGTTCAAGGTTATGAAAGTATCAATCCAAATCTGAAAGTTACACACAGATAATGTTTTATGTGAATGAAGTCAAACAATAAAGATATACTTAATGATATCACATATATGGGTCATTTTTTTTAAACAAAGGTACTTGGGAGTCTGAAGAAATAATACAGCAGGCAAGGCACTTGTCTTGCATGTGATTCAACAGAATTTGATTCCAGGTACCCTCTGAACAGCAAGATGGCGGCCACCTTGGAGCTTTTTGGAAAGCCAGGTATGAGCCGATCCTGACAGGTCAACTGAAACCTCGTAAGAAGGGGGGTGTTCCTGGCTCGTCCGTCACACCCTACCAAGGTCACGAGTTGCCCCCAACAAGCGGCTCTCCGGCACAGCCATGGGTCTAGAGCCACAGAAACCAATCTCATCATTATCTGACTCTCGGCAGAAATACTTTGAGGCTTAATAAGTAAAATATCGGAAATTCAAAATCCCGCGACCGCAATCACGGCCACTCAACATCATTTGATTCTTGTAACCAGCTGTAGAAACAAATTATTTCACAATGCCTTTTCAACAGGTCTGATTTTGGGGTGTAAACTACATAATAATGGTGCATCATTTGTTGAAACAATGAATCTAACCAATGTAGATAGAGTGTTAACTAGAATTCATCTCCCTCCCAGGCATTGGGAGGGTTGGGGTGGTATATTGGGGTTCTTGGTGATGAAAAATAAGTACTGGTGAAGGGAAATGTATTTGATGATTGCATCACCGAGACTTAAACCTGAAAGCTTTGTAACTTTTCCCATAGTAATTCAATAAATAAATAAATAAATAAAAACAGAATTTGATCCCAGGCACCCCCCTGGTCCTCTGAGCCCAGCAGAAGTGGTCCCTGAGAATGGAGCCAGGAATAAGCCCTGAGCACTGTCAGGTGCTACCCCATAGATATGAACACATGAAAAAAGCATGGGGAATCTTAGAAACTGAAAACAACTTGATGGTTGTCTATAGTGGATTTGGGTGGGAAAAATGGGTGAATGGTGTCAAAGATGCAAACTGACAGTTAGAAGGTAAATAAATTCTAGGTAATGTGCAACATGGTGACAATCATTCACAACTGTACTGTTTGTGTTGTAGGTCTCCTGATTTCTTGATGTTTTGCCCAATGATGTCGTTAACTGATGTTGCTGGAAAAAGTGGGGAGCAGGAAGATGAAAGGCTTATGGGAGAGTGCTCCCGCACTCCAGTTTGACTTTCTGCTCCACTGATCGTTTTCTGGGGAAGGCCTTCAGGTCCATGGGCTACTTAAGGGCGGACGGCTGGAAATTCCACTAGTCCTTCAGAGAAATCCTTAGCTCCCCCTAGCTGCTTGCTTCGCTGCTTATAAACTCCTAGCCCCCTAATTTCTCGGCTTGCTACATTTGGAAGCTGCAAAGAGTACACCTTAAAAGTTGTTATCCCATGGAAAAACTGTAACTATGTGAAGAAATGATGTTGAATGCACTATAGCAGTGATTTTCAGTGTGTCCGGACAGCCTGTCTCTGTGTCAGATATGCAATGTTATGTGTCAGTTATAACTCATGGAACTGGAAGTGGGGAGAATTTCGCATGTAGTGCAGTACCTGTCACTGCATTTTAAAACTGAAAAAAATGCATAAAGAGAAAAAAGGAGCACAAAGAAGCAAGAGATCAGAAGGAAGTTCTTGTGGAAACCTAAGTTCCTGAAAACCCAGGGAAACCCTTAGCCAGTAAAATTTCTGGAGATTAGTGATCTAATACATTTATGAAGGAAGAGCCTGGAATCAGTGCTGCAAATAAAGATTTGATGATTCTTTGACAGATCAAAGGGCATATAAAAATAAAGTTTATAGTGCTCTCATTTAATTATATTTTGATATCTCTTATCCACTTATCTATTGCTTACCTTATTATCCTCAATTAAAATTTCACTGGGCTTTTAAATTTTCTTATTTTATTTTTAGTTTTGGTGTTGATGCATTTTCTGAACACTACAAAATTACCCAAATGGAACAGATTGAATTTCAAGGTTAGGATGTTTTTCTAATAATAATTTATGATCCAAGTATAATGTGATGAAGTAAAGTGTTCTGCATTTAAGTACCAACCTAAGACTATGCTTGCCAAGAACTGGATCAGAAATGGGAGGCAATATTTCTAGACTTAGTTAGAAACACTCTTAGAATGCCTTCAATATTATTTCTAATGAAAATTGCTCTTTTTTTTTTGGCAAAATGGTTACATTTGATAGGTTCCATCTTATGCAGTCTTTTATCTACTGTGCTGTTTTTTTTCCCCCTTCTTCCATTTAAAAGAGGAACAATCTCTCCATTAATTCTTATAACTTTTAACTTAATTCCTTTTTATTTTATTAAAACTGTGAAAACTGGGGTCATTGGCAGTGGGAAATGGACACTGGTGGAGGGATGGGTGGTGGATTCTTGAATGACCAAAACCCTATCACGAACAGCTTTGTAACTGTGTATCTCATAGTGACTCAATTAAAAAGAAAACAAACACAAAAACCAAAAAATACTAACTGGGCTGGGGAGGGAGGATTAGCCTTTTAAAATATTTTATTTTATTTTATTTTGGTTTTTGAGCCATACCCAGCAATTCTCAGGGATAACTCTTGGAAGTGCTTATGTGAGATGTCAGAGATCAAACCAAGCTGGGTGCATGCAAGGCAAGTGCCTTAGCTGCTGTACTCTCTCTCTAACCCCTATTAACTTGATTTCTAAGACTCAACTTCTAAGACTAAGACATTTTCATTGCCTTTTCCCCTTTGAGAGCTATCTGCACTAAGTCTGTGCCTTTTAGAGAGTGTGTTAGTTAAGCTTTGCAAAAAACAGTTCAAGGAGCAAAGAATAACCTTTGAATTTGTTTTTTCCTGGGGTAGTGATTAGCAGTATCTTGAATATCTAACTTCCTCAAACTTTCTTATCTGTGCCATGCATCAGTGGAAAACTGGGTTATTCTCTAACATGATTAAGATTTTTTTCTTGCCAGAAAAGGAGAGTAACAAAATTAGCAGTGAAAGAAACCTAAATGGAACTTCAAAAAGGAAAAAAGAGAGAAAGAAAGAAAGAAAGAAAGAAAGAAAGAAAAAACCCATTTTTCTTTTATTTTATTTGCCCATTTAAAATAACCCCAAACAAAAGCAGAAGACTGGAGATTGCAAAGGAATTTTATGCAGATCAGTGAGGCTGACAGCTCACGTTTTCTGGCAAAACTCTTAAGAATTTTCCTTCACAGACCCCCTCCAAAGTCAGTGATAAATTGTAAATGCCATAAAGAAAACAACTTCCTATTGTTCAAAACTGACTTGTTCGGTATGTGGGTGAGGCAAAGGAGGGGGTGGAGAGAAATTCTGTTGTACGGAAACTGAAGTTAGGCACATAACAACCCAAATGTACCCAAAGTGGTAGATAATTTGCGTTTCTCACATCATTGGAATTTAGTCCAAATGTCTCTGGACAGGGTTTTCTTTAAATTCATGTTCACTATGGAGAAAGTATGCCCACGTATTAGGCAGAACTATCCAGGTATTAGACAGAAATATTACAGACTGCCCAGTAGTCTTCTAAGAAAGTGTGGATTAAAACCAATTTTTTTTCTTGCTTAGCTGCACTTAATCTGTATTTCCCTCTTGGAATGGGCTAAAACCCCCATTGACATCTCCGCCCCTGTATTTATTGAACTTGCTAATGTATGGGGGTGTCTTTCCCAGTTCGAGTAATGGGGAAAATTGCATTTGCTTATCTATCACAAATGAAAATCACCCGGGGAATATAAAAAGCATTTTCAATTCTGCTACCATTATTTCAGAAGCAATCACATACAGAGGAATGAAAGTCAGCCCAGGAGAAAAATGCTGATAGATTGGGCAATCTGCATAGCTCTCTGGGACCATCATTATTTCTGTGTTCAAGAGGAAAATGCACCTTTGAAGTATGGTAAATTCCATTGCATGCAATTCATCATTCATCTCTACCAGCAATAATAATTGTGAAGGAGGTAGTAATTCAGAAGTTAGTATTGCAGTCATCCATGCTTGCTGGTTGGTTTGTTGATTTCAAGGAATATTAAATACCAAATAAATACATTGTGTGGACATCTTGCCCCATTAGAATATGGCTCCTAGATATTCTTCAGATGTTAGTATTCAGCATCAGTCATGGTGAATGGTGAGGCCAGAGTAAATATTGCAACCACAAAGAGCAGGATACCTGCCTTTGTCTTTCTTCTAAAACATATCCTCTCATTCCAGATTTTAAAAACTAGCAAAATCCATCTGCATTTTATCTATATTTTTCTACTCTCATCATCTGCAGGTGATTTTATTAATACAGTAAATCTTGGTTGACTGATACTTTCGGAAGATGCTTTTTCTGGGTAAACTAAAAGCTTGGCATGGTTCTTCCTGATGTCCTTAAATATTTTATAAGCAGCTCTCCCCCACTCCCTTCCTATTCAGAGTCTTCTTCAGTTTAATGATCTAAAGCAGGTGGTAGGGTTGTCAAAACCAGGTTTTCATTAGAAACAATCTCGGGGAATGTGGTTGGTTGTTTTCTTCCTCATTTTCTTCATTATTAGGTTTCTCAGGCTCATAAAGGCCATGTGACAGATTGAAGACACATCCTGCTTGCTTCCAATGTGCTGTGCTTCTGAGCTATCAAAATTAGATCATATATTCTTACTTTTTAAAAAGGCACCTTGAAATGTAAATTTTGCCTGTTTCTTTTCTTCTTTAAATCTAAAAAATAAAAAGAATGAAAATCTAACCTCTAATATACCACTACCTTATTCCCCCTTTAGTTTTCAGATGGAGCAGAACTGACAGGATTGGCTAGTATTATATGATATAGAAGCAAATATCTATGATATAGATACATCATCTTGGTGTTCAGGAAAAAGCGATATAGCATGATATGTACTGATATCAGGAATAATCATCACTAATAATTCCTTTAATTATTGATGGCTCTTAACTTTTATCACTCTTATTTTTCATTTATAACCCTTTCTCCCCAACAAATTGAGGCTAAATAATTATGTTAGTACTAGTGGGGAAAGCTCTTTTATAGTTACTTGACAAAAAAAAAGGAAAGAAGCAAAGAAAGAAGCAAAGGAAGGAATGAATAAGAAAGAAATAAAAAGAAAGGGAAGAAAGAAAGAAAGAAAGAAAAGAAAGGAAATCGGTAGGTAGATATCATTGGTGATAGAATGATACCTTTTTATCCTCATGTTTTATTAGGGACCTACCTCAAAATGGTGAGGGAGGCAGGTAGATACAGAAGGGCCTATGGCAGGTGGAATTCCTGGGAAAAAATAAAACCAATAGCCCTGAAGCTGAGCTTCAAAAAGCTCACCCATGAGCATAGAAATCAAGGCCTGATGAGACTTACCTAGTGCCAAGAGAGCCAGAGAAGGTCAGAACCCCGCTACTCCTTTGAGAGAAGCTCCTACAGGAACAAAGGCCAGGAAAGGAGTTTCAAAGAGTACCAGAGACCATTCTCAGTCATTTCTTTGGCAGCTACCCTAGCAATGGACTTTTACCTAGAAGACAGATGTGGGGCAGGTTGACTGGAGAAAAACTGTAAAAGCTACTTGAACAAAAGGAGCACTCACATGCTATCTCATCCCATGTGTTGTTTGTGCCCATATGGCTGAGCACATGTGTAGACTGAGCACGTGTGTCACCCACGTCTTCCCTCTTGAGATATGTATGGGGACTCTCTGGAGAAACCCACCTTCTTGCTTGAGTGCATTACTGTCTCTCCCTTTGGTCTCCTTCCCCTTCCTAAAAACCCCAAATAAAATCTGTTTTTATTTCACTGCTCATCTACTCTTAAAATCCTTCTTTGTGAGACAGGACAATAAAGGATCTAGAAGCCCTGGGTTAGGCCTACGACTAACTTTCCTTTCCTGCAAAGAGTAATTCTTCACTCCAGCCTAAATCTTCAGGTCCTCGAGAGATCAGGTAGTGGAGATCAACTCCCATGCAGAGAAGACCAAGTGGGTTTCAGGTGTGGTGAAACCACACCTCTGGGGCTGGTGAGACTCGAGGTCCAAGCTGTGCAGGGTCTCATCGCAGAATTTATCAATCCTAACCTTCATAGCAGGTCCCAGGGTGGCAGAAGTGGATTGGGAGAAAGTGACTATCTCTTTCCTCCCTACCTCACATAAGCCGTCCTTGGTGGCCCAACTGCTTCCATTCAATAGAAAGTGACATATCTCAAACACAGCTTGATGCATTTTTACAAATTATTATGCCATGTAATCAATACTCAAGACACAAACCAAATGTAACAACACCTACGAGCTCTGCTTGGATTTCCTTCCCTCCCTCCCTCGAGGGACACTCTAAATTTTCAAGATCACATGTTTGCTTTGCTAGCTTCTTATGTTTGCATATAAATGGTGGAACACAGTAGAAACTCTTCTGTTTCGTCTTTTCCTCAATATTGTACTTCTGAGATTCAACTGTGTTGCTTTAGGTCACTCATATATTTTTAGGTTGCTCATTCATCCACTATTTTGTAAGTATCTTTATTTTATATTTAGTTTGCAAATAGTTCTTTTACCCTTCAGAAGTGATGGCATTAGTTAAGAGAAGAATCCAGGGCCAGAGAGATTGTACAGTGGATAAGGCACTCGCCTTGCACCTGGCCATCCTAAATTCTATCTCTGGGACCCCCTAGGGTCCTGAAACACCACCAGACATAGCCAAGAGTAAGCCTTGAACACAGTTGGGTGTGGGTCAAAAATTAAAAAATAAAGAACCTGACTCTTCAATTTATTACAAGTAATATTCTGTGAAGTGTACTCAAACTTTTGCTGGTTTAATATGCTATGTTTTAATAATGATGATGATGATGACAATAATAGCACTGCACTGCACTGCCCTCCCGTTGTTCATCGATTTGCTCGAGCAGGCACCAGTAATGTCTCCATTGTGACACTTGTTACTGTGTTCGGCATATCGAATATGGCACGGGGAGCTTGCCAGGCTTTGCTGTGTGGGCAGGATATTCTCAGTAGCTTGCCAGTCTCTCCAAGAGAGGCGGAAGAATTGAATCAGGATGGGCCATGTGCAAGGCAAACTCCCTACCTGCTGTGTTATCGCTCCAGCCTGGATGACAATAAATAATAATAATAATAATAATAATAATAATAATATATTTCTATAGGGTTGTCCCTTGAGGGGGTAGGTACAGACTTGCATCAATACTCCCTTGAGGGGGTAGGTACAGACTTGCATCAATACATATAATGCATTCAAGAGAGTAATTTACTATCTAAGCTTGTTCTCTAGCTTGCCCTTCATGTTTTCCTGTTATGCTTTGATCTCTGAAAAACAATCAGGGAGTCAAGAGTGCTAACTGATCAAAAGTAGGAAAGAAGGGTTGTGTGACAGAAACAAAAGAAATTCTGGATTTTAGATGTTTTATGTTCCTGCACCATGAATTTTAAATTTAAGTAGATATATTTACACTTTTTTTGGGGGGGGAGAACTGTTTAATTAAAACCCTGATTATATATAATTAAAAAAGGTAAAGGCCCTCCCGTTGATCGTCGATTTGCTCAAGCAGGCCCAGTAACGTCTCCATTGGAGACTTTGTTGTTACTGTGTCTGGCATATCGAATACTCTCGGTAGCTTGCCGGGCTCTCCGAGAGGGGCGGAGGAATCGAACTCGGGTCGGCCATGTTGGCCACGTGCAAGGCGAACTCCCTACCCGCTGTGCTATCGCTCCAGCCCTTGTGCTATCGCTCCAGCCCTTATATAATTAATAAATAATAATCATGCACAATGATAAAAATGTGCTATGCTATAAAACACTATTTTCTAATAATGATACTTAGAAATATTAGCTATAAGAAATGCCATATTCACTTCCTACCCCATTCCTTGCTGCTACTGTTGATAGCATAGTACTACTTTGTAATATTTATAATCTGAAGCATTGGGTGGGGTATAACATAGATGATTCAAAATAATAGGATCTCCACTTATCTACTACACATTGCCTCCAATTGGTGTTGCTAAGCATCTTTATTTTATTAATTTTTAATCTTTACTTGTTTTTTAAATTTTAATTTAATTTAAATTAAATTAAAAATTAAAAAATTTATTAGTGAATCAATGTGAGGTACAGTTACAGACTCACAAACTTTCGTGCTTGCGTTTCAGTCATACAATGACCCATCTCTCCACCAGTGCCCATTTTCCACCACCAATGGTCCCAGCATCCCTCCCACCACCCCCACCCTGTCCCCTCCACCCCACCCTGCCTCTTTGGCAGGGCATTCCCTTTGCTAAGCATATTTAGATAGAAACACATAATACTCAATTTTTCATTCCCATTCCAGTACCTACTTCCTTATGTCCAGGTCCATGATGAGCTGGGAACCATGTAAAATACTATCATGTAAAATACAATAACGATGCATCAATAGAGACTAAATCACTCATTGCTACAAAAATCATGCATCAGCGAAGACTGAGTTTTTCATTGTTCCTTTCTCCTCTCAGTGTTTCTCCAACTAGCATGAGATTCAGGAAAGAAATCATGAGATTTGGGAGAAAGAAGTGTTTCTGAAAGTTGTGGCTTCTTTTCTTACTTATTTATTACTTTAAGGTTTTTTGGACTACACCAGGTGGTACTCCAGGGCTCTTCTAGGCTCTGTGCTTGGAGAGGAGGTGGTGCCAGGGACCGAGCAGCGCCTCCTGCAAGCACTGCACACACCCCAGGGGCTCTCTGATTCCTTTGATAAGAAACACATCAGCATGAGTAGAGATAGTTTCTATTTAAAACAGACAGGAAATGTTCTCAGTATTATTGGTGGTGTTTTGCTCTCTCTGGCATCATAGGTCTATAAAACACAGAGGTGCTATTTTACTGAGAATGTAGTTTAAGAAAGTTAGAGCAATGCTGTGCGGTTACAGTCTATTGGCATAGTGGAAATATTCTTTGCACTTCCCATTTTTTCTTTGGATTATGGTGCAAAAGGAGAATTTGTATTCAAGACACATATGAATGTAGACTTTAATTATTTGTTTTTTGCAATTATTTATTATATAAGTTTATTAGTACATAGTATAACATACAAATTTATTGCGTAAATTTAGACTAAGTTTATGAAACGGTACCATTCAGAGAAATTCTTATAGCTTCTCACATCTACAGTAACAAATTTTGGGGCTGGAGCAATAGTACAGTGGGAAGGGGATTTGCCTTGCATGTAGTTGACCTGAGTTCCGTCCCCAGCACCCAGTCCCAAGTTCTCTGCCAGGAGTGATGCCTGAGCATAGAGCCATTAGTAAGCCCTGAGCAATGCTGGGTGTGGCCCCCAAACAAAATGATTCCCCTCCCCCCATTTCATTTCAAGGTGACAATGGAGACGTTACTGGGCCCACTTGAGAATCTATGAACAAAGGGAGGATAGTAACAGTGACAGTGACAGTTTATCTAAAAATTTAAGTTCTTCAACATTTTGGCCAACGTGACTGAAAAAAACTATCTTAATCTCATTAGCTACTCATGTCAGGAGAAAGTAAGTAAGGACACCTATGGATGGACACACATAGTGCTGGAAGCTCAATTTTGAGTAGGTTTATGTGAAATGAATCTTAAATGCCTTAATAAGCCAGATTCCATGGAAATGAAGTCAGGGGGAAAATATGTAAACTTTTCGCATAATGTCATTGTGTATTTAATATGCCAACACAGTAACAAGTCTCAAAATGGAGATGTTACTGGGCCCGCTTGAGCAAATCGATGAACAATGGGAGGACAGTGCAGTGCTACAGTCATTGTGTAGCACTCGCATTATAATAGCCAGGGTTCTCTTGAATATCTCAAGCTGACATTTGACAAGCAATCCTAAATGAATTGATTGGGGTTGTGTACATTTTTGGTTTTGCTGTACAAGCTTAGGCCATCATTCTTCCCCAAGCTTTTGCTCAACTAAATGTTTAATTATGTCTGTTTGGTGAGTAAAACAGGTCCTGACCTCTCTGTAGTCAGCCTAAGGGGACAGCCTTGTGGTGATTTCAGGGCATTAGGAAAGAAAGGCCCTGCTGTGCCTAGGCTGGTTCAATTTTAGCCCTGAATGTCCTATGTCCTTAGACTGGCCAAACTGATGAATGACCAACCAAAGATCTTTTACCCCTGCCACTAATCTGACACAGAACCAAAATTAAGTGTGTTAGACTGAGTATTATGTATTTTAGGGAATGTAAAAAATATAAAAATGTAAATGTAGGGGCTGGAGTAATAGCACAGTGGGTAGGGCATGTGGCCAATCTGGGTTTGATTCTCAGCATCCCATATGGTCCCCCAAGCAGCACTGCCAGGAATGATTCCTGAGTGCATGAGCCAGGAGTAACCCCTGAGCATCACCAGGTATTACCTAAAAAGCAAAAAAAAAAAAAAAGTAAATGTACCAAGATAATGCATTAATATCAGTTTTCATTTCTCTCTTTCTGGGAGTATGTTTGTTAGCTCTACCGTTTTCACTTTAGGTAGTAAAGCCATGGAGCCAGGGGCGAAGATAGGAAAAGAGCTCACTATGGGCTAAGGAGTTTGATATTCTTTAAATAGGCACAGTTCACTGACAGGGCTGCGGGACTCTGGAGAAGCCATGGTGTGACTTATCATGGGATGCAGTTACTCCTAAGGAGAAAGAAAGTCTTTGCCCACACAAGTTGGGGAGACAGACCTGCAGTCACGCACAGCGGCTCTTGGGCTCTGTGTCTTTCTAACTCAGTCTTCACCTCCCACACGGAGTTTCCTCATCACTGAAAATGGATTTCAAGAGATGTGAGCTTTGTGAAAATAAAAGGAAACATGTAGAGAGTACTTCAAAGAGTGCCTGGTCCCTCAAGGCAGTGTATATGACTGGGAGTATCACTTCTGTGTTTTCTGGGTGGGAGGGAGGGCACTCTGGAGAGCTGTGGTCTCTGAGGGGTATGATTCATTGCATTGCTTTGTTTGTTTGTTTGTTTACATGTTTGGAGGCTACACCCAGCTGTGCTCAGACTTTACTCCTGGCTCTGCACTCGGATCACTCCTGGTAGGCTCAAGGACCATATGGGATGCCTGGGATCGAATCTACGAGAGCTGCATGCAAGGTAAGCACCCTACCCGCTGTTCTATCTCTCTGGCATTGATTCATTGCATTTTTAAGTCCCTGTCATTGCATTATATGTCTGACCTTTAGACGAGGTAGGATACAGATATTATGTTATATGTCTACCTATAGATAAGTAGGTGACTCTGCTGGAAATCACTGTGTTTATTGTTGCCTTGCACATATGGGCACACAACAATAAAAGCAAATGAACTGTTTATGAAATCATAATCACGGAGGTTTGTATTTCATCCCTGCCCCATTCTGAGTCCTGTGCTGTTTGGGTTCTTCCAAGATATCAATTTCATGCTTCTATTTTCTATGGGATTTAAGTTACATTTATGGTGCTATTTAGCTGCAAACTAATACAAAAGCAGAACAATTTGGGGGCATTTCTAGGCCTGTGCTATCCAAAGCAGTGCACAGATTCTTCATTTTCTTCTGCATAGCTCTGGCTGAGCATTATTTATGAGAGTAGCAAAAATAGTCAACGTGGAATGAGAATTCACCCGACTAAGACATCTTATTTATTCATAGGTGAACTGATGGCCTAAGCTAGCATCAAGTTTCACTAGCAACATTCCAATGATAGAGTCATATACAATTGGAATTGTAATGAAATGTAGCTTTACATGTATTGACAGATTTAAAAAGAAAAAGAGAATTTTATTTTCTCCTATAGGTATCAATTTTTATATAGTTTCCCACTTAAAAAAAAAGATAGGCATCTGCTAAAGATAAGAACAAAATGTATGACTATAAAAGTTTAAAAATTACTTTCATTCCCCCAAATGTTACATGTAAACGTTTGAAACTGATCTTTGAAACCTTGATCTAAACATAAACAGAAGGTCACAACTTGTCAAATTTCTTGTGCATGGCAGAGTGAAGTTGATTCAGTCTCTTCATGATACAAGCAAGAATTTTGTTTTGAGAATGAATACGCAAAGTAAGTCTTCTGATTTCAAATCTCTTCCTCTTTTCTGTTATTGATAAAAGTATCAAAAAATGCTACGAAATTTTAGGATTGAGGGAGGGATGGGAGGTGGTGGATGGAGGAGTGCCTTCCAGAAAGCCTAGAAAGTTCTAGTAGTTTCGATACATCCAAAATGCTGGTAAAAGAAAGATATAAGGAACAAGTATTTGCATGAAGAACATAGGAAGGTTGAGCAAAGTAAAAACACTTGTACTAGAATCCAAAATGCCCAGTAATTGATTGTTTATTTTTTTTCTTTTTTCAGTGCTGGAGTGATAGCATAGTGGGTAGGGCGTTCACCTTGCAAGTGGCTGACCCGGGTTCGATTCCTCTGTCCCTCTTGGAGAGCCCAGCAAGCTACCGAGAGTATCCCACCCACACAGCAGAGCCTGGCAAGCTCCCTGTGACATATTCTATATGCAAAAACAGTAACAACAAGTCTCACAATGGAGATGCTACTGGTGCCCGCTCAAGCAAATTGATGAACAACCTGAGGACAGTGCTACAGTGCTACGTACTTTTTTTTTCAGTGGGGGGTAGGTGGGGAGGCAGATACCCAGCAGTGCTTGGAATTATTTCTGACTCTGTGCTCAAGGATCACTCTGGTTGGGGCTTGGGGGGGCATATGAGTTGTGGGGTGTGATTACAAAGTGTGGGTGCGAAACAAGAGCATTTGGTGCCCAAGAGCCGCCTCCCCAGGCTTCCCCAGCAGAGAAACAAAGAGACAGGGGTACACAGACTGACAGTCATGATGGCCCATTTAATACAGAGCTTTTAGCATACTTATAGAGAGGGTACTGGGAGGGTTCAAGGTATAGGACTGCCTATAGGTGTGTCGATCGTTTACAGAGGTAAAGCATTTTGGTGGAGGTAATTCTCTTGGGAGGACTAACTCAAGGAGACACTCTGTCTCCCAGGGACATCTTTTCTCTTTCCCTTTAGTTATACATATTAAACAATTAAGTTTACTTCTTATTAATACTTGCAGTTATTTAAATAAACACAGTAAGAGATCCAGATTCCAAAATTTAGTTCTCTGGGCTCTGTCAGAAAATGCTCCAGGCTTTACTACAAATCTTAGACTAAAGGTCCTCAGGCTGATTTAGCTTGTCCTTCTCCATGGGGTCCTTTCTCTTAAGTCATAACAGTTTGCATCAAGACTGTGCTTTTATGCTTTCTGTTCCATTTCAATGCCATGGTAGCTTCGTGGCTCACCCCAGGGTCCATCCCAGTCCCAAGCCTGGAACTCCCTTTGTGGGATATTAGGAACTAAAACAACCAAAGATTGAGTCAAGTAATTATGATGGATGCCCAGGAGTGAATATATTTCAGAGTCAATCAACTCCCAAATATTAGGAGCGTAGTATTAACAGTCTTTCTGTTCTTTAATCAAATCAATGTTCTTTAATCAAAAAACATTGCTCTATAGTAAAATATGGAAAGGTTATTGGGGGAATAGAAAGCAAGTAATTCACTTCAAATACTAAGTCCAGAATAACCAGAAATTTTGACTTATAAGTAACCAAGACTGATTTGGGGAATGTAACAATAAGAGGTAAAGCACAAAGGAAAGGTTAAAGATAAACTTGGGGGATTAGGGGTGCTCACAAGAGCACTATAAGTTTCTCTCAGGGGAGGAAAAGGGGCAATTCACTGACGAAGCCTAAAACATTTAGGGTCTATATCCAACAGTGGGGGATCAAATCCAGACCAGTTGCTTGCAAAGGAAGCACCCTATACACTGTTACTATCTCTCCAGTCTCAGAGATTGATTGCTTCTTTACAGAACATTTGTGGAAACTAAGGAAATAATATATTGCTCATTATTCACTTGTTAACATATAAGGATAATTATTATTATTATTATTTTGCATCACACCCAATGGTCCTCAGGACTTACTCCAGGCTCTGTGCTCTGAAATAACTCCTGGCAGGACTCTGGGGATCATATGGGATGCTGGGGATCTAACCTAGGTCAGCTGTATACAAGATAAGAGCTGCTTTCTGTATTATCACTCTGGCACCTTTATAAGGATATTTAATTTTTTTTGAAGTGCTGTGACTTGAATCCAGAACCTCATATATGCAAGACAAAAGCTATGTAGCTGAGCAACATCCTAGTCCCAGAAGTTTTATTTTTCTTCTAAAATGAAAAGAGTGACAGCAATGATTTGTGAAGTCTTATCGTTTTTTCCCCTGATTTCTTGAGCATTTAATTTAGAATTTTTTAGAGTGAGGCCTCTACCACCTGCCTCAAATTCAAGATGATGCTTTTTAAAAATTCAGGTTTCTGGATCATCCTTCCAATTTACCAAGTGCAGAGGGACCTGAAAATAATCCCTGAAGTTACTTCCCAGATGATTCTGAAGTTTAATAAAGTCTAAGGACTATATCCAAGTGTTATTCCTCTGTTTTATTAATGGGTTTATTTTATAGAGAAGTAAATGATGACCTTAAGTATTACTTAAGTTCAGCGGTATTTGAAGAGGTGGCTGCACTAAGTGTTCTTTGCAGGTAATTATGAGCTCTGTTGTAATATAAAATAAATATTTCATTGCATATGGAGGAATCTGGAAGGCCTACCAAAGAATTTTCTTGAACATAAAAGGCTGAATCTCTGACTGTGGTTCTGCAGAGAGGCCGTCTCTTTGCATAAACCTGAGGGACTTGAGTAATGGACATTATGTCTGTTAATTCTGCAGAATCAATAGTCTTACTTCAGAGATGGGGAAATGATGCCACTGAACAGTAGTTGGCTTTCTTCTTCTTTTTTTTTGTAAAAGGCCAGATAGTAAATATTTTAGACCTTTAGGCCATACAATGTTTGTCGTAACTTCTCAGTTGCACTGGTGAAGTGTGAATGTTGCCATAGACAAGTGAAAGAGCACTTTCTCTGTTCCCACAACCCTCAGTTATAACCTGTTTTTGGCCTATGAACCATGCTGACCTCTAACAGACAATTTGTAGTATGTGCTCTAATCAGTGTTTAAGTAAAGAACAGTGAATATTAGTAATCTGAATTGATATGTGAATGACAATAAAATAGGTTAAAAAAAAAAGGAATATGGCATTGCTTTTGCTTGCCTTTTTATCTTTGTGAAACATTGGCCTCTTGAGAACTGCTAAGGTGGTGCATATTGGGTGAAAAGGCATTCATCAACTGTCCTGGCCTTGAGAGATGAAGTCTTCTGCACAGTCCTGTACACTGGTCCTGTGATTTGTTCAGTCTAATAGGATGCTAAGGAAATGATGTTCTAATGAGAGCCTCCATTCTCATGATGATGGAGAATAAAATTTCTGATGGAAACTGAGGAGTCCCAGCTGACTCAGCCTCCCTAGCAACCTCACTCAAGGCCTTAAATGCTGTGTGTGTATCCTTGCGAGAATAGGTTAGCCCAGTCCATATGACTCAACTACAAAACAGTGACTTTATGATTGCTTTTTCGTTATTAGGACATATATATTTAAAAACAATTGTATTAAATCACTGTGACACAAACAGTTACAAATTTGTCCACGATTCTAGTCATACAGGGTTCCAACACCCGTTTCCCTTCATCAGTGTACATTTCCTACCACCAATTTCCCCAGTTTCCCTCCTTCCACCCTTCACCTCTAGTCTGAGTCTATGGGAGTCACTCCCCCCCCCCCCCCCCCGCCTCCTTTTAGTCACTATGGTTTGTCGTAGAGGTACTGAGCAATGACTTTAATAAAGGTCTGTGTCTAAAATCTAAGACCAGTCACAGTGATTGTGTGTGTTTGCCTTTTTGCTTTGGGCCAGACCCAGTGGTGTTCAGTGCCTACTCAGTCTGTGCTTGGGGGTGTTTCTGGTGGTGCTCAGGGGATTGTGAGGTCCCAGGATCAGCCCAGACTTCCCACATGCAAGGAAGGCTCAGTCTGCAGTATGTGTGCTTTTAAGTTGAGAGTCCAGTTTTGTCTGCAAGGAAGGGATAAAGAGAGAATCATCTTCAACCATGTGGGTACGAGTGTGGTGGAGGGAATTCAGGGGAGTGAAGGATGGGTTTATGCAATGGCAGTTATTATTATCACACTAGTAAACAAGGCAAGGGGGACACAGATTCCAGGGACGATGAGAAGCCTTGAAAGGAGCAAAGGATCGTAGGACATTTCTGAGTGGCATCAGATTTGTGAGATGAGGAAGGTGACAGAGGAAATGAGCTGGAAAGACAGGAACTGATTGCTGGAGAAAGCTCCACTTGGAAGGATAATTATGGAGGAGATGGCAGTCTTGCAATGAGTTGGGCTTGTCTCAGCGAAACTGGAGGTTCTCAATCTTCCTTTCTTATTTGAATCACTTGGAGCGCTTTTATTATTTAAACAAACAAAAAAGATTGATTTTTCTTTTTCATGACCAGCAGTGCTTTGAGGCTTCACTCTGCAGAGTGTCTGGGGGTTGCTGCGGGCTGAGCTGGTGGGGAGTGAGGGGAATGTGGTGACCCTAGGCCTCTTGTAGCTCTGGGAGGGCTTTTAAGATTCATAATGTCTTTCTAATACACCCAACAACCTGGCTGAGATCCACACTACAGCCATAGCGAAGGCAACAGAATCATCCCCCACCTGGTACCCTGCCCAGGTGATGCCAATGTGAGGTCGTGTGCTGGAGGTTGCAATCAGCGGGGAGAATCTCGTGCTGGGACAGATTCCCTACCTAGTCTCCTTCTTGCCCCTCCCTTCCTCCCACTCACACAGTTTTCACTTGCGGCCCCCTTGCGGTATCCTGGCACCCCGAGGAGGTCTCATTCCCATCAACCCAGCGGAGGAGCTGCGGTAAGGTAGGTACCAACCCTGGGATATGCGCAGACAGAGCAGAGGAAGTAGGCTGGCTTGGAAGAGGTGGTTAGCGAACTGAAATAACTGAATTGCAGGGGTTATTTTCACAAATTTTCAGTGAATCAAGAGTTACAGTTCAAGCAGTATGGACATAATGACTCTGGAGAGACAGCATGGTCAGCCTCGAGAGGTGAGGTGGGCCCGGGTGGCATTATCTGTTGAAGTTTTTAAGGTGTGTGTGTGTGTGTGTGTGTGTGTGTGTGTGTGTGTCTGTGTCTGGGGTGGGGGAGGTGTCTGTGTCTCGATGCTCTAAGGGCTTTCTGAACCGTTTGCAAAACGCCACAAGGGTGAGAGCTTTCAGAAACACCCACCAAATTCTTCTTACCCTTGGGTGTAGAACTACATTCAGCACTGCTCAGGGTCCACTACAGGCCATGCGAAGGGGGCCAACCTTATGTGCTGTGGGGTTCGAACCCAGGTCTGTTGTGTGAAAAACAAGCACCTAGTGCCCCCCTCCCCCACTATCTTTCTGGCACCTGCCAAAACTTTCTGCCATTCACACATTCATTTACTTATTTGACTGATAGTTTTTCTTGGTGTCAAACATGTTCTAAGAGGAAGTGAAGATGGAAATCCTCCCTGCCGAAGTCTTGTCTTGACTGGGCAAGGTTCCTATCCTTTTAGATAAACACAGTTCCTCCAATGGTCTGGACCAGCCTTAGTTCCTTATGCTGTTTGGCAGATAATGATGTGAAGATTGATTGTATGCAAACTGCTTAGTCTTTTGTCTTCCCCAACCCGCCTTACAGGGCCTTATTAAGTGGTGGTCTGCTTTTAGTTTTGCCTTTGCTTTAGACATGCCTTAGCTGTGCAGCTAAGCCTTGAGAGTTGCAGCCTCAGAAAGAGTTGGTTGCTACTCGAAACTGTCAGATGAGAATTTCAGTTGTCCTTTAACCCATGGTATCCCACAACATTAATAAGAGATGAGTTCATTCTGTAAATCAATATGTAATGGGTCTCTGTGCTGGGCCCAGAGAAGTATAGAAAATACCATTTTTTCATTCCTGTAGGAGGTGGGATAATAGGAGAATGTATATCCTCCTCTAGCACTCATTAAAAAAATAATGAACATTTGGTTCTTTCTGGTCATTGGCCTGTAATAGCCCAATCTCTTTTTCTGAACTTTCTAGAATTCTGGGGCTGCCTTTGCAAACCTCATCCTTCTCCTCCCTACACTTCTCTTAACCAGAACTAGCTTTCCTAAAATGAATATTATTTCTCCTTTTGCAATTCAATAATGAAAAAAGCAAAAAACCCATATAGCCAGTCTCACTGTGGTTGAGTTTTCTGGTGGTGTCTTAGAAACTGTATTTGGTGGTGCTCTGCTTTTAAGTTAATGTCTTCTCTCCTTTCATCTTTGCCGTGGCTTCCTCATTCTGACACACCTCATTAGCGCTGCATTTGGCCCCCTCCACCACTTTGATTCTTTCCTGTTAGATTTGTTGCCTGGACCTGTGCGTGCTCCTGCAGCTTTCTCATCTGCTTTCTTGGAACATCCAGTTCCCGTTCATATTTCTCTCTTCTTCGCTCTCCTCCTCCTTCCTCCCTCCCCACTTCTTTTAATTACCGCTTTTAATTAGGGCTACAGTATTGCAGAGGGATAGAAAATATGAGACTCGGACACAGAGCCTCAGGTTTCTAAGCTTCAAAGCTTTATTCTTTTATTTATCGATGTCCTTTGGAGCTAAAGATTCTGTTTCTACTTCTATTTCCCATGGGTATGAATACTGGCTTCCTCCTGTGGAAAGGATCTTCCTAGGTGGCATGATTGCCAGAAATAAAGGTCATTTTCCCTGAAGAGCTGGCTGAATCTTCAGTAGTTCTGCTAGAATCATTTAAGTCTCTGTGCCCTTACCCCCTTTTATCTTGTTTTTTGCCCTGTCTTGACCCAAACTGTAATCTGAATGCTGACAACACCCTTGAGCTATAGGTCAAGATTTCCATATTTATTAACATTCCTATTTGAAAGCAGTGTGGTTTCCTCTTGCTTTGCAACTAATTGCTTCTCTGTGTTAGGCTTTGTATTAATTAGTGAGACTGCTTAATGCATGTGGCCCGTCTCTCTCGTGTGGCAGAACATTTTGTTGCCTTCTGGGTGGTTTCTCATTTTATAATTCAGTCTGTAATATCTCTCAAAACAAAATTAATGGGAGCCACAGTTAGTGGGGCAGGGCTAGGTTCGGGGGCACAAGCAGAGAAGGCCCTGGGCTGATGTCACTCCTCGTGCTTTCTGGTGCTGTTTTCGTTCTCCTTTTCCAGGGTGAGAAAATGGGGGAAAGGGAGCATGAGAGGGCAAGTAGAAAGGTGCATGGGCAAGCAGCTGTAGGAGCTCTCACTGCTCAGATAAAGCAGATAAGCAGGTAAGGCTATAAATAGCTCTTCCCCGTTCTCCTTCCCAACATGCCAGCTCACTCTGAGCAAAGCTTCTGCTGACCACTTGTCTTCTAAGGGCTTGTTGGCCCAGAAACCTACTTTGATGGAACTCACATGGATAGATTGGTGTCCGTTCTGCATGTGAGATGAGCAGCTCACATTCAGGGCTTGCTTTCTTCACTACAGAGCTGGAGACTAGACTTTCAAGTGTCTGCCTAATCACTTGTTCAGGCCATGGCAAAGAGTGGGGATAATGCCACACTTGTGGCACACTGCCTTTTTTTTTTTTTTTTACACATTTACACCTGCCTTCTATGTCACATCAGACCCATACCTAAGGAGCATCTAGAAGGCAGATTTAGAACACAGAAGCCTTGTGTATATGCATATTTTCTTTCCCTCTCAGCAATGTGTGAATTTGTGACAGCTGTCAGGAAACTGATCCGTTGAAGTGCAGTTGCGCTGCAGAGTTGAAATGCTGAGACTTGGACTCACCGCAAATAGGCAAGCTGACATTTCCCCAGAGTGACAGAGTGGGGAGGATATTAAAGTTTCAGCTTCAATTTGGGCCAGGGTTGGAAGCCTATTTTACCCTAACTGGGGAAGACCAAGCTACTAGTTAATATTAAATCTTTTGCAGCCAGGTGGTGTCACTTGAAACCCCTTTCAAAGTGGGGTTTGGGGCCTTGTCAGTTGCATATTTTTAATCAGCAGTGTTATGGTGCTGGCAAATACAGTTAAATGGAAATCACCTAGTTAGAAAAAAATTAGAATTTCCTAGGTAGTCTTTTTATCTTTGAATTTTTATTTGCTTTCCCAGAGGTGTCCATAGGGTCTGGGGCCCCTCCTGGTGATACTCAGCTAAATTCAATGTCATAGTACCTGAATGAGGTACTATGACAGGGCTGTACCTGCTGAGGTTGTGCTGAGAACATGTGAGGCCAGGATCGAACTGGGCTCAGCACATATACCCTCCTAGGGTACAATTTTCCTGACCTCTGCATGAACTGAAATGTACTGAAACCACCAAAATGAATGGAGGCTGCTCCATGAGTGCTGACTTCCTAGAGAATTGAATGTGCTTCAGACATCTTTTTTGAATAGGCTGATTTATTTACCTCAAGGGTATTAGAGTTCTCCTCTGTAATGTGCTAATAACCTTAATCTGGGGCTGGAAGTATGACTCACCCAAGGGGGGGAGGTGAAGAAGGGGGGTTTAAGGTCCTGTTTGCTGGTGGGGGTGGGGTGCTTGTGAGTGCCAGGTGTGACCCTGGACACCTACTGGAGCTTTTGAGCCTTCTCTCAGTCTATACCTGAATCTTGAGGGTCACATCAGGAAATTGTTACATTTTCCACAAATGCTCTTTGTTGATGGGTTTTTCCATGGTGGCAGCTGCTCGCCAGGGAATTTTGCTGGTGATCTTTCAAAAACTGATTTTAGTGTGCAACTCTTACATTCAGAGTTTCCAAAGTAACTTAAGGATGTGATTCACTGATCATGACCCCTAGAATTTGAATCAACCTTATTTAAATAACATAGTCATTGGAAATTGTAATTAAGAGAAAATAAGCTTTTTAACAATCCAGTTGAATTTGTCAACTGTCAACTTGTTGGTATAGAACATTGCACAAGATTATAAATAAGTGTGGTTAGTTGTTGTTAGAAATAAGTAGGTAAGGAATTATTAGAATAGACTCCGGTGATTTTTCTCTTTTTTGGTTGTTTCTATTCCTCCCTTCCTCCCTCCTTCCCTTCCTTCCTCCCTCCCTCCCTGCCTGCTTTCCGTCTTTTCTTTCCTTCCTGGCTCCCATCCTCCTGTCTTCCTCCTTCTCCCCCTTTTTCCCTTCCCTCCCTTTTTTTTTCCTACCTCTGGCCCTATGCTCTATGCTCATGGGGATAGAACTAGGTTTAGCTGCATGCGACATTAAGTGCTCAACCTTAAGTACCACCTGTACTACCTCTCTGGTCAAGGATTTTTATTTGGACCATATCCAGAAGTGCTCATGGCTTACACCTGGCTCTGTGCTCATGGAGCACTCCTGGTGGACTTGGGATACCATAATGAGTGCTGGGAATTGTACCGTGGTTGGGCATGTTCAAGGCAATTGCCTTATCCAGTGAACTGTCTCTCTGCCCTTGCCCCTCATCCAAAGGTGTTTTTAAGTGTTTATCGTTGCCCATCTGTCCACTTAAATTCTTAAGATTCTATGTCATAATTTATGGAAAAAATAAAGTATATCATGATGTTTACCTAATCTAATGGTGCTTTCACTTTCTAGCTATTTTAGTGATGGTTTTCTGTCTTCTTTCTTTATCAAGGAAGACTTTAATCTTCAAAAACATAGGGTGTAGTTAAAATACACCCCCCGGGCCCTAAGCCCCTGAGCTGTATGTAGTTCCCTTTTTCGCCCTGGTTGAGGTAGATGTGGGTGGGGGACCCTGGTTCTGGAGCAGCCCTTACTGGATACTGACCACGATTGGTTGGTTGTGGTTGTCTTCATGGACATAAGAGGAGCAAGAGTTAGGGAAGCACAAGTTCTCAGTGCGGACTTGACTTTCCCAAATTGCTTTCCTCACTTCATTCTTTGTTTCCCTTCTATCCAGGCTCTTGAATGGAAGGACTATGGTTTTAAACAGGTGTAGAAAGAAACTCTAAGGTTCTCTAAGGCTCGAGATCAATTGGTACAGCCACTGAGCCCACGTTAAAATTATCAACACCTGAGGCAGGACTGTTGTATTCATTGCAGACAGGTGTGAAAGTCAAACCTGCATTTAGAGATGAGATTCCCAGGCTCTCTCATGTCTTGATAGTATGATTTATTTTACTAATAAAGAAATCAAGGACCAATCTTAATTAGCAGTACCCTCAATGACTAGGAGGGAATTAGAATCACTAGATTTTGTTTCATGGATCTGATAAATCCCTGTATATGGTTGGTTCAAATATGAAAATGATTATATTTTGGGAATATAATTTGATAAGTAATACTGTGTATTAGGATGATGGGTATATATTGTGAAAAGATTTGAAAAAGAAAATGAAAAATGTGTTATAGTTGTTACCTTAAATGGAAAATACTTTGAGAAAATAACTATAATTTTCATTTTGCGCCCAAAGTCTTATCAAAAGTAAGAATACATTATTTCTCTTCACCAAGTTTTATCTTTGTATTATAAGATGCTCCCAAAATTTCAAGCAAGTGTGCAAATTGAAATCTTTCGATTTTCTAGGGAAAAAAATATCTTTGTTAGATATGCAGAGAAGTTCATACTTAGATACTTTTCTTTTTTTTCTTTTAATATTTCTTTGTGTGCCCTAATAAGATCTTGACAAAAGAGAACAAGAATTTTTTTCTTTTGAGAATATTAAATACTAGGGCAGATCAATGAATACCTATAGCTAAGATACTGTATTAGACAGTACTGCATAAGGGAAAGCAGAGCACCCTTTCTAAAATAGGCAGAAAAATAAGCAAATCAAGTTAAATCATGTTACTTAGTATGCTAACAGCATTAAAAGAAATGTCTTTGGGCAATTGCTCTTTATAATTAATAGCCAATTGAATTTTACAGGTAAGTGCTTAATCAGACTTAATTCTGTTGGATGGGCAATTCAGATTTGCATTTCTAGATGTGAGAAGCTTCCTAAATTCTACAGTTGGGCTGCTATGTAAGATAAGTGTGGTAATTTTCAGTGAGAGGCTTTTCTGCCTTAATTGATGCATTGGTGAGTAAAGGATGGGTCTCAATCATTGAGGAGTTTTCTCTTATTATTGATATCCAGAAATTATAAGGAATCTTGGCATTTCCCCCATCCAGGACTCCACAAATATTGATTGGTGGCACCTTGAAATTGAGTATATGGCTCCCAGAAAGAAATAGAAACATAGCCACTGGCAGGGTTGATCAGTAGCAGCCTGAGATTAACCCAGAAGCTACGGCTCATCACCTGGGCCAGTAAGGACTAAGCCTTTGATGCATACCTGTCCACTGTAGTTCTGGCCACCTGCTTGTGCTGCCCCATCAAAGCCTGGGCTCATTCAAAGTGTAGGATACGCCATTTGTGCAGGACTTGGAGACAGACCCACCTCCAGCTCTTGGGTCTCTAAATCTGCACCCTTCTGCATCTTTGTCGCTGTTAGGAAAAGGTGAGGACCCCCTTTTGGCCAGGCTTGCTGAGCAGCGAACTTGGAATTGTTGGTGTCTCCCTCACCTGTTAGTCCAGAGACTGAGAGAGCGTACAGCCTACTAGGAGGACAGAGACTGGCTCGGAGGCATTGAGGCCACACAACCCAGCTCCACCCCGGTGCCCCTTGGTGGAGTTTGCTCAGTGTTTGCTTAAGGGATAGAATTTGTCACTTGCCTTCCCCCCCCCCCCCCCTCCATTTTCAGAGCACTTTAAAAGTTGAAATGGTAGGAATTAAACTGAGTTACTTTGATTTGTAGGAAACAATTATGAACATCAGCATAGACCTCAGGTCTGAACTCAATTTGAAATTTCAGTTAATGTTTCTAATATATTGTTCAGGGATGGAGAGGGTACAGCAAGTAAGATGTTCACTTTGCATATGACTGACCTGAGTTCCACCCCTTGTACCACATACGGCTCCCTGAGTACCACAGGGTATGGACACCCACCCAGCACCTCCCCCCGCCCCGAATAAAATGTACAGACTGATGATTGTGAGATAGTTTAAGCAATAGTTTTATTCAAAACGCAAATATACTTTAATCCAAAGAGTTCTTTAAGGCATATGAAGCTTATTCTAACAACCTTGTAATGTGTAATACCTTCTAAGTCATTTCTCACCTTACTACAAACTGTTCTTCTGTCACTGTCCTGTCCTCCCATTGTTCATCGATTTTGTCGAGCGGGCCCAGTAACGTCTTCATCATGAGACTTTGTTGTTACTGTGTTTGGTATATCGAATACGTCACAGGTAGCTTGCTAGGCTTTGCCGTGCGGGCGAGATACTCTCAGTAGCTTGCTGGGCTCTCCGAGAGGGGCGGAGGAATCGAACTCGGGTCAGCCATGTTGGCTGCTTGCAAGGCAAGCGCCCTACCTGCTGTGCTATCGCTCCAGCCCACAAACTGTTCTTAAAACAAATAATTTTTGAGGTTTTTGTGTACATACTTTAGCCTTGCTGAGAACCTGAACAGCTGATTAACATATTTTGTTTGTACATACTATACATTGTATTCTCACAGAAGTAAATGTTAAGAAAATCAAGAGGAAAATATTACTGTACTTCATTGATACCAAGATTATGTTGTCACTTTATACGATGAATTGTTTCTTATCTATATCAGTATTGTCTTAAGTGCTACAAAACACTGGATATTATACACATCATAACATTAGACATAAAAATGAAAAGACAAAGTAAAAACAATCGCAGGTATAGCTCTTTATGCATTATAATTTTTATTGAAATGTGTCATTTATGTGGACTGACAGTGCAAACCTTTGTTTTCAAAGTTTAATGATATGACCTATTAGCACAAGCATTATAGAACTCTGAACGGTTATTTTAAATAATCTAACTTTTTTTTTTTGCGCCACTGCCCTTTAGTAAACACACAACTCCATGCTGAACTTTCTGAACAGCTGCCATGCTCTTTTCCCCAGGTGACTGCACCATTTTCTATTTCTGCCCGTGATATTAAGGATTCTGATTTTGCAGTATCTTTGCCAACACTTGTGATTTTCTGTTTTTGTGATTATTGCCGGGATGGAGCGATAGCACAGCGGGCAGGGCATTTACCTTGCAAGCAGCCAACATGGCTGACCCAAGTTCGATTCCTCTACCCTCTCAGAGAGCCTGGCAAGCTACCGAGAGTATCTCGCCCTCACGGCAAAGCCTGGCAAGCTACCCGTGACGTATTCGATATGGCATATTCGATATGCCAAACACAGTAACAGTTGTCACAATGGAGAAGTTACTGGGCCCGCTCAAGCAAATCGATGAACAACAGGAGGACAGTGATAGTGACAGTGACAGTGATTATCGCCATCCTCATGACACAGACTGACATGTATGTGTTCTGTATCAGGCTGCAGGAGGCACACCTAGTGATGCTTAGGGCTCACATCTGGTGGTGCTCAGGGAACCCAATGTAGGGCTGGGGATGACACCCAGATTGGCTGCATGCAAGGCAAGTGCCTTAACCCCCAGGCTATCTCTCCAGCTCCCGAATTTATGGTTTTAATTGGTGTTTCCCATATTAATTTTATATCACTTTGCCCATATTAATTTTATATCACTTGTTGTGATGGGCTGGAGCGATAGCACAGCGGTAGGGCATTTGCCTTGCGCGTAGCTGGCCCGGCCAAGCCAGGTTTGATTCCTCTGCCCCTCTCAGAGAGCCTGGCAAGCTATCGAGAGTATCTCACCCGTACTGCAAAGCCTGGCAAGCTCCCCGTGATGTATTCAATATGCCAAACACAGTAACAACAAGTCTCACGATGGAGACGTTACTGGGCCTGCTCGACAAATCGATGAACAACAGGAGGACCGTGACCATCTTTGCTTAAAAGGGAGTTATTTTTTTTTAACAAAATATTTTAATGTCAGGATCAAGACCCTAAAATAGGTATCAGCAGTTTATTTTTCAGTAATATAAAGGAAAATTGATTATTTTTATTGTTGGTTTATGGACCACACCTGGCAGTGCTCAGGGATTACTCCTGGCAGGTTTGGGAGAATATCTGGGATGTGGGGAATCAAACCCAGATTTGCTTATGTGCAAGGCATGTGCCCTACCCACTGTACCATCACTCTGGTCTCAGAAAATGAAATGATTTTAAAATATATTTATGTTCTGAGCATTTACCTTAGGATTGACTGCTAGATGCTTTTTCACCTCATACTTTAAATTTTACCTTTTTTCCGCACTCATAAAATGAATAAAAATTCGAGCTTCAGAAACGAGTCAGGCCATTCTGGTCAAATAGTTGCATGATTGCATATCTTGGTAAGGGTAGGTGTGGGATTCGAGGTTTTCAGGGTAAAGCATTTGCCTTTTCTTGAAGTGTAAGAATGACTTTGACTGGACCGTTGGTGGTAAATGAGAGGGATCTGGAAGAGAAGACCAAGGAAGAATGAGCAGATGGAAGCTGCAATGCTTGCTGGGAACTGGGTCCACCTCTGGAAGTGCCTGGTACCATTTGCCTTGGGAAACTTCCTTCAAGCCTGTTGGAATATTCAGTATTCCAACACTAATCCCTATTATTACACTTTCCCTCTACCATTATTTTGAATGTTATCACAACTTTGCATTTAGAGGCAAAGTGGCTTTTTTTCTTTCATGGGAATTTGTTTGTAAAAGTCAGAGTAGGATGAAGAACCTGGACCTTCCCATTTGCACACGGTGACTTCTGTAGATTGAGAAACTGTAGCCTGCTCAAATTTGGCCAAGGGGAAAACATATTTGTCGGTTTACCAGGTAGAAGCTGTTTGGTAAAGTACTGTGCAACAGCCATGCTATTGAGCCATACCTTGCTTCTCTTGGGAAGTGGACACAATGGTCTGGGTGATTGTTACCTATTTAGATCATTAACTTTAAGAATGAACTAGTACATGGGATAGATAATTGTCACCCAGAAGAGCCTCGTTGTATTTAAGGTTTCCCTAGCTATGGCTTCAAGCCAAATGGACAACTTTACTTTATAATTTTATTTTTATAAAGTTGTTTACAATAACATTCAGTATTCCAACACCAATCCCACCATCATTACACTTTCCCTCTACCATTATTTTGAATTTTATCACCACTTTGCATTTAAAGGCAAAGTGGCTTTGACCTGGACTAGTTCTGACAGATGGAAGGATCTCTGTTTCAACATAGGGTCAAAGAAATTGTGGTTCTGTGGGAAACTTGGAAAGCTAAAATTCCCTGCTACACTAGCAGTGTTGAGTACTTGTTAGAGAGCTATGCTAACATCAAAGGGGTGAAGGGCTCACTGTTTGCTCAGGGCGCAATTCAGGGGATGTCATTCCTTTATTTTAATGTCTGCAGTACTGATGATGTCACCAAGTACTCAGTGCCTAACACATATGAAGTGCTTGGCCCCTGTTGAGAGCTCCATGTGGTTGGAATGTGCTTATCTCTAGGTGTTGTAATACACCCCTCGCCCCAAATATTTTAACTACTGGAGAATTGGCATTCACCTTGGAAAACAGATTTCTGGATTGGATAAGCCCATGCGGAATGCTGAGTCATTTCTGCCTTTTCCCTGACTTTCCTATTGGGGGAGCTCAGGAGGGCAGCCAGCAGGCCTGCTTTCTGCAGGACGGAGCTGGTTTCTGCAGGAGGGAGCCCTGAGAATGCCACATTAGTGCAAGTATGCCAGGAGGCCCACATATGTCCTTGCAGGAAAAATTTCCGGATGTGATTATGGAAATTCAAACACCCGAAGCATGTCTAAAGTTAAGAACTGCATTCAGATTTTAAGTCTGAGCTGGAAGGACTTTGGAGGGAAGGAATCTGGTTCTAAATGCTTCACAAGGAAGGCTTTGAGACAGAGGCTAAATTCCTTCCTCTCTCAAGGGAACTTTCAAAGAAGACATGACAAGATCTTCTGTTTCAAGCAGCAGTAAACAAGAAAAGTTTCCTTAGAATTTCCACATATGTTAAATGAAGAAAAATAAAATTACCTCGTATGTGTGCATGTCGGTTTACTGGGGAAATACTAATTTATATTGGTAATTCTTTTTTTTTAAGTAATCTTATTTTTTTATTGAATCACCATGAGATACAGTTACAAGCTTTCATGTTTGAGTTTTAGTCATACAATGATCAAACACTCATCCCTCCACCAGTGCACATTCTCCACCACCACTGTCTGCAGTATACCTCCACTTTCCAACCCTCCCTCTGCCTCCATGGCAGACAATATTCCCCATACTCTCTCCCTACTTTTGAGAATTATGTTTGCAATACAGATACTGAGAGGTCCTCATGTTTGGTCCTTTATCTACTTTCAGCACACATCTTCCATCCTGACCGATCCCTCCAATCATCGTCTTAGTGATCCCTTCTCTATTCCAGCTGCTTTTTCCCCCAGTGCATGAGACAGGCTTCCAACTATCAGGTAATATTCCTGGCCCTTGTGTCTACTGTCCTTGGGTGTCAGCCTCATATTATTTTATATTCCACAAATGAGTGTAGTTCTATTGATAATTCTTGAGGGCCTGAATCTTCTGGTTAGACAAGTGCTAACGCACACCTAGTGTTCAGGGCTGGGGATCTGGGCTGACGCAGCTGTGCCATGCTGCCTCAAAAGTGGCATTTTCTGGGTCAGTTTGGGGGGGACCTGGGAATACTATTAAAATGAAAAAAACCTTTTGAGACCCTAAGAATAGCCTAAGAGGAATATTTTGCTTTAAGAAACCAGTCTGACTATAAAAGCTCAGGGCCTTTGGGGTGAGAGGGGGAAACCTTAATGAAAATTCTGATGAATCCCCGAGTTGAGAGGTAGGTTGAGTCATCCTTCTGACTACCGGTCTTGACCATTCCTCATTTTATGTTTTCACCATAGACAGGTTCATTCATTTTAGGATCTAAAGGGGAGGGAAATTGGAGCAATAAAAGTGAGTGTTGAGAATTTCGGGATAGAACGACTTGTGGGGAGAAGTCTTGAGGGTGGGCACAGCAGAGAGAATGGGGGCTCCAGAGAAAGACTGGCTGTCAGTGTGACCTCTAAACAGGAGGGCAGGTTTCACAGAAACAGATAATGTCAGAGCATCAAGAGAGCTGGGAAGAGACCTGAGATTCTGGCAGGCATCTGGCCAGAGGGGCTGGTCCAGAGGCCCATTACTGTTGGACAATTTCTAGGCTGGGCAGCTTTCTCTGGAACTGGGAGGTTGACAGGAACAGTGAATGGTAAGCAGCATCGCCTCTTTTCTTTTGGTCCCTCAAGAAGTAGACAGCAATGGCCAGATCTGAATTTGGCCTCTGTTCCTCATTTCACTTCTAAAACATGCCTCTTTATTTTTACCACTCTGGCAGCCCTGCCAGAGACTTACCAAGAATGAATTTCTCTTTCTCTCCTCTGGAGTCAGAGTATATGTGCTTCTCAATATGCAGTTCCCAGGCTACATGCAAAGCGACTACTCTCAGTACTTCATAAAAATTAAGATTCAGAATCTTTTTTAGATCTGCTAAAACCAGTCATAGGCTGGCTTTCTAAAGTTAATACTTGATCACCACCCATTTATTTTTTTTAATATAGCTAGAAGTTACCAACTACTATTTCGATGATGAATGAATAAATGATGATAGTTTAAAAATTCCCTTGCTCCATCTCATGCAATTTGCAAGAATTTTCCCCAATGCAATTGCTATACCACTGCCCCTTGCATTTGCTTTTGACTTTCTGTAAAGTTCATGTGATTTTCCAAATCTAGGAAAATCCATGGGACTTTAATTCACTCGGGAGGTATCAGTACATACACAATGCAAACCTTTTATGCTATTGCCTGGAATTCAGAAAGTTTTTCCCAGATTCTTGATATATCTCAATTCCCAGTGAATGATGACTTCAAATACAAATATTGGCAGTTGTTAGAGCTATATGACATATCTAAGTCTCTTGAGTACCTCTTATTGTAATATTTATTCAGTGTTTCTAGCAGGTCTTAATTCTCCTGAGTTAAGATTCTGTTGGACAGTTTGATGAGACTGTGAAAATGGAGAAGCCGTTATTGAGAGCAGAAGGGGAGTTTATAATTGTTCTTCAGCCCCTCTACCTGGAATTCCAAATATGAGCATGAGAACTGGGAATTTCAAAAGTTATGCAGGAAGCATTGTATGTTTGGGATGCCTTGATTTTTTTGTTACACTGAGCTTCCAGAACTGATCTCTGTCATGCTCTCTCGAAGTTGGCATCAAAAAGGTAACTAATTAAAAGTAGAAAAATTGGTTTCTTTTGTTGTATCTTTTGAACATCAGTGCTCCATTAGAGAGGAAAGAAGTAGACAACCTTGATTTTTATGAAAGTAATTTACTTCTATATGAAAGTAATTTGGCTCTTTGCCCAAGTTGAGCACCATCAAGTTTCTTCCAGTAAATAAAGTATGTAGGTCCTTGACTATAAAGATGTGTTCTAATTTGCTTTCTAGATAAGACAAAGTCAAATGTCTTTTTTTTTTTTTTGCTTTTTGGGATCATTCCTGGCTCTGCACTCAGGAATTACTCCTGGCAGTGCTTGGGGGACCATATGGAATGCTGGGGATCGAACCCAGGTCAACTGTGTGCAAGGCAAATGCCCTACCCGCTATGCTATCGCTCCGGCCCCAAAGTCAAATGTCTTTATCCATAGGGTGTCTTTCTCAGGAAAATACTGGTGTGGAAATAAACTCAAACCTGTATTATAGTAGGATATGAGTAAGGTATGAATAAGGTTATAAATAAGCTGCATGCAAATGAGGGACCCCACCCACTGTACTAGTGCTCTGGCCCCTATAGAGGGTTACTCTCAGATCTCAGTAAATATAGCCTGTGTGTGTGTGTGTGGGGGGGGGGGGGGGCAGGTATCACAGCTGGGTTGAATCCAGGCAGAGCTGACTAAAGGAAAACCTCATTCAGTAGTATTCTGGCCTTTTGGATCAATTTAATGTCAAATGCATAAAACACTTGCAATTTCTTGCAACATTGTTCCTTTGGTGAAAAGGTATTAGCATTAGCATAGTCAGTATGGGTACGTTTGTAGGAAATTCAGCTTGACAGACTTTTAATTCTGCTTAGGGAAAAGTCTGATACTTGGACTTGGGAATTGTGCCCTAGAGCATGTTACTCCCTGGACTTCTATTTTTATCTCCAATAAAGTGGGGATGCTAGCCACCTTACATGATTGTTGGAGGAAATAAAATTAAGATATATAGAATGTCTAGTACACAGACAGACACACATTAGGAGTCTTAAGAAATGATGCTGACCTCCATGAGCAAATAAGTGCTGGAGCCTGGCTATTGTGTCCATCAAGGGCAGTGAGGGGCTCCTGAAAGTCTGTACACAATCCTGGAATAGTGCCATGTTCTCAGATGAACATGTCCAATGCTATCATGGCAGTTCATCTGTTCTCTACTAGTATAGTAAGTTAGTTAAAATCTTGAATATGGCTATCTAGGTAAGTTACATGGATTTGTATGTTTTCTATGAGCATTTAGATGATTTCATTATATTGGTGAGTTTTGCTCTGCTTTGTGAAAGAATTTCATCTTTTTTCCCCAAAGAAAATAATGCCTATTATTCTCTATGTTCTCTTCCTTTTGTCCTATTGCCCTCATAGTATGTTTAATTTTGTCAATGGCCACTGACTTATTTTTTGTGTATTTACCATTTTGTATCTAGTGCATACACTGATGAAACAATTCAGTTCTTCATTCCTGATGGGTGAAACAATGCAAGTCTTCCTTCTGAGTTCATTTTGGACAATCCCATTGAGTTCCTATTTTTTTTGTTATAGTTGACAAAATAATTTCAAGATCATTTATTAGTATCTTATTGTCCACATATACTGAAATTTTTTGGTGCTTGGTATGTTTTATGTTACACTCAGCAGAGTTCAGGGATCACTCCTGACTTTGGGCTCTTGAATCACTCCTGGCTTGGTGCTCAGGGAACCATATGTGGTGTCAGGGATTGAACTGGTGTTGGCCATGAACAAGAAAAGTATCTTAATGCCTCTACTGTCTTTCCAGCCCCTACTTGTTACATATTTATCCAATTGTCTATTGATAGGCACTTCCGTATCTTGGGTATTGTAATAATGTAGCAGTATAATAGTATTTTAAATATAATAGTTTGTTCATGGATTTAGTTTCTTTATATATTCAAGGCAAGGGGCTGGAGCAATAGCACAGCGGTAGGGCGTTTGCCTTACAAGCGGCCAACATGGCCGACCCGAGTTCGATTCCTCCGCCCCTCTCGGAGAGCCCGGCAAGCTACCAAGAGTATCTCGCCTGCACGGCAGAGCCTGGCAAGCTACCCATGACGTATTCAGTATGCCAAACACAGTAACAACAAGTCTCACAATGGAGATGTTACTGGGCCCGCTCGAGGAAATCGATGAACAATGGGAGGACCATGACGGTGACCGTGATATATTCAAGATTGCTGGAATCATGTGGTAACTCTGTTTCGGCTTTTTGAAGTTCACGTTTTTCAAAATTGATGCATCAACACTTCAAAGGGGTTGTGGTATCCCCCCCGCCCCCATCTCCTTCCATCTTAGCCCCCTCCCCTCCCACACTCTACAACACTTGTTATATTTTTGGTGGGATTGAAGATTGGGATTACTCCTGGTTCTGGGGTCACCCTTGGCAGTTCTTTGTAGATCAGATGTGGTGCTGGAAATTGAACTGGGCTTGGCTTCCTGTACTAAGCCCTAACGTATGTATTATCTCTCTAGCTTATCCCTTGTTCATTTTGATGGAAATCATTGTCTCAGGTGGTCTCTCGGGTGTTTTGATTTGCATTTCTCTAATAAGTGGTGATGAAAAACATCTTTTTCATATGCCTGACAGTCAGCTGTAAGTCTTCTTTGGAGATGTATCTACTCAAATACAGTTCATTTGGCTTTTCTGGGGAGGCTCCCACGCAGCACACAGGGAATTTGGAGTCACTGGTGATCTTTGGTCATCTGGGCCAGTGGGTCGGTGCATGGCCCCCACTGTGATTGGTGCTCAGCAGCCTCCAGTGCTACAGTCTGCAGCGTTCTGGAAACTCTGTGGTGCTGGGCTTGAACCGGTTTAGGTATGTGTCTTACATGGGGAACACATGAGACTTAATCACCCAAAGATGACATCATGGCTTTCTCCATGGAGAATACGTTCCCAAGTCATTATTAGCTTAGCAGTGAGAATTCAGGTATGTACTATATAATAATATACACGTTACAGTGTAAAAAGGAACAACTATTGTGTTTAGTCAGTTCAACTAGGCACAACCATTCACGAGAAGAAAATTTGGATCTCTTCCTTCTTGTAAAAATATTTTGGTGAGGTATAATTGATGACAATTGCACACGTTTGAGGTGTGCAGTTTGCAAAGCATTGACTTGCTACATTTGAGGAACCATCATGCACTCAGGAAAGGAAGATGTCCCTCACTTTTCTGTTTTCTTGTGTTCTCCATGTTCCTTGTGCCCCAACTCTAGGCTCCCACCAGTGTACTTCCTTACTGTTGGTTAATTTGTACCTTCACTGCTTTTCTCTAATATTCATAAGCACGAAGAACAGTTGCTCCAAATGCTCTTAGAGGAGTTTTTGGTTAAAGTTACAGTGCACCAGTCCTTTGAGGGATGCTGTGGACTTTCTCTGTCAGTGGTCAAGGGAGCAGGGGAGGAATTCAATGATTCTTTTTCCCCCTGTGCTTGTGTGCATTAACCTTTTCTCCTAATGTAACTTTCCTCACATTCCTTTTCTCCTTTTCAACTTCTTCAGATCCACAGGTTCTGGGAGATAACAGGACAGGGATTTATTCATTTCCCTCTATTGCAGTAACTTGGCTGCTTGCATTACAATAAAATACACAGAATAATTTCTGGCATTTTCATAAAGCATTTTTCCTCTTTACTGAAACTGTAAGCAGAGCAAATGGTTCATTCCTCTCCAGATCTTAAATTTCAATTCATTTTAAGATAATCACGGCCTGAAGAACACTATATAACGTGTCTTATTGAGCAAGCATGCAAACTGGAGTCAAATACTTAATTCTTGGGCACTTAAAGACTTCCAGGCAGCCTGTCTCAACTCTTGGTGCTCTGTTAGGTTCTAACTAAGTGTCCAGTTGGCAAAGATTGGCATGCTACCCTGGAAAGACTCTGCAGGAGAGGCAAATGAAACAGTTCTGGAGTAACAGATATGTCACAAAATGGGGACACAAGCAACTGTGAAATAATCCAATATAAATACAGTGCAATATATCCCAAATCCCTTCTGTGAATGAAAGAGACCAGCAAGGATAATAGGTGAAAGCCCAGGGGTATATTAAAAGACTTCTGGGGCGTTCTGACCAAGTCTTAGAATGCATTTGCTGCTTACATGTTAACAGTGGGGGAACCTGCAGAAGATAAGTAACTTTGCCTCGGTGTAGAATGGTAAAGGAAAAGGTGATATGGCAGCTTGCGGCTATACTTAATATAACATTTTAGCTCCAGTAATTTTATTTTTTTTCATATTAAAGTTTTATCAGACACCACTATTCTGTTTAGTATTTATAACAGAGTAGTTCTGCTAGGTTCACACCAGCACTTGTGTAGTTACAAACTATTTGGAATGGTGTTCCTGCCTAGATTTTATTTAATGGAGTGGCAGCTTTTGTCATTTAACTAGATAACTGAAGCTCAAATGTAAGTTCTTGAGCATTTGTTTTGTTCATTTTGTTCTACCCTCTGATTCTGTGATTGTTCTTTTGCTCCCTCCCTTTTTACACTATACAATGGTGCCATGTTTTTGCTGCCTTTATATTATGTCTATTTGAAAGGTTTTTATAACTACTTTTACTCATACAATTAATAAATCTAAGTTAGTGTTTGCTTTCCTCTCAAATCTAGACCCTCAGAGGTGTTCACTCATGAACCCCATTCCTACATTACACTACATTGAAGAGCTTTGTTTTAACTTTACCCTCCAAATTAGGCATTAACCAGTCAGAAGTAATTTAACTTATTCCTGAAATTATCAGTTGGTTTGCTTACCATTTCTCTACACTTGTTCCATCTGAAATAATTTTCCTTGAGTGAAAGAAATTCTTCAGAAGTCATTTGACTAAGGATCTGTTGGTGATAAACACTGTTCATTTTTATTGGAAAATGTCTTTTTTTTGCTGTCATTCTTGAAGGGTGGAATTCTAGATGGGCATATATCCAAATTAGCATGTTACCATAAAATTTTGCTACTTCTGGTCTTGTTTTAATCTGTCTTTAATGGTCATCACTTGGAACATTAAAATAACATCAGGTGTGGCCTCCTGGGTGGTGTGCAGAGCAAGCAGCCACAGCCAACTGGAAGACCCCTTTTTGGCAAAGATGCCATATGAGCACCTAGGCCAAAGGAGACTTCTGTGGTTTTAGGAGTGCTCTGGAAGTAGAATTCTAACCCAGGACTGGAACCAATGTGGGCCTTTCCTCCACAGATATAGCAAGTGAGGTGTCTGTGGAGTGGCCTTGAGGACTGTGACCTCTCATGCGGCCAAGTTATTTTCTCCTTTCATAAGGCTTAGGACTCAATATTGCAACCTCCATAACCTAATTCTTATGAGGACAGCCTGGCTATCCCAAAAACATTAGGCCAGAAAGTCAGTAGCCTACTCCTATCAATATACTTTCCAAACTCACCAAAATAATGGTGAACACAAGAATCTGAAGAAGCTAATGTAAAAGGGCACATGAACCCTGAGACTGAGTGAATGGCAGATTTCCCCTCAAGTACTTTGTGGTTGATTGTGTAATGCCTCATCTGCCTTGGAATCCAACGTGCTGGTGTCTGTTAGCTAAGATGGCAGAAGGGGCTGTGCAGAGAGGATCTTGTTAAGGATATTGCTCAGTGTGGCTTGCCCTGCGTTAGAGTTGGCTCAGTGTAGTCACAGGGTCTTAAGAGGCACATGAGAAAAAGCCAGGGAGGAGACACAGCAGGAGCAAGAGGTTGAAGTGATGGGAGAAAAACTCCATGAATCCCCAGAGCTCCCAGAGAAAGCTTCAAACCAGTGATTTTCAAAGTTGGCAAAGGAAGGAAAAAGGTTCTCTGAATTCCTCCAGATGCAAGTTAGTTCTGATGACATCTTTGGGGATGGAGTGACCACATTTAGGCCATGCTTGGTAGTTCTCAGAGACTATTCCTGGTTTTGTGCTCAGAATTGACCCCTGGCTATGCTCCAGGGACCCTGTAACAGTGACAGGGATTTGAACCTGGCTTACTGGGAAGCATGGCAAGCCTCTTAACCACTGCTCTCTCTCCAGCAATTGTGTTTAGATTTTTACCCACTAGGCTTAAAATGGGCTGGAGCTATAGCACAGCAGGTAGGGCGTTTGCCTTGGATGCGGCTGACCAGGGTTCGATTCTTCCATCCCTCTTGGAGAGCCCAGCAAGCTACTAAGAGCATACCGCCCACATGGCAGAGCCTGGCAAGCTCCCGGTGGCGTATTCAATATGCCAAAAACAGTAACAAGTCTCACAATGGAGATGTTACTGGTGCCCGCTTAAGCAAATAAATGAACATTGGGAGGACAGTGCTACAGACAGGCTTAAAATAAACTATGGCAAGCAGCTATGCTTCTGGTTGATGGTTTCATAAACAGGAAATAAATTTATCTCTATTTTGTGATGTTATAATGAACTGGGAGTGACTTCTAGGATTGCAGTAGCTTTTTCCAAGAGAAAGTGGGTAGTACTCTGTGCATTAAGTAGCAGACTTGGGGTGAACCCCATGTTTGACAGTCCTTTGCGATGGCCCTTGTAGCCATGAGAGCAGCGGGTAGCCTGAGAGTCCAGAGCTTGAGGAACCTTTGTGCTAGTGTCCCTTTGGCATTCTCTTCCAAGTCATGCTTGATTTTTCACTTCTAACTTTGTCTCCCAGAGAGCCCATGTCTTTCATGAAGCAGGCATTAAGAGTTCTAACATGTTCTAGCTTGCATTTCACCTGTTCCCATAGGGTAAACTTTTCAATGTGTGCAGTCAGTCACCATCTGGACATCAGTATCTAGGAAGACTTTACAATCATTTTTTGAATTTTCAGAAACAAAAGCATATGCCTCCTCCTCCCCCTCCAGCCAGAACTTTGTGCTTCCTTGCTGGCCCACTGGAGCTGAGAAGTTCTCAAGTCAGAATTTCTTATCTTGGAAGGAAGAGAACTGAAATACTAAAGACTTTGGTCTGGGCTCTTGTTTAATACTGGTTTTCTAAACAATTCATTATCTGCTATTCATGAAGTATTTCCTGGGAGGGAAGAATTTGGCAGCCGTTCTGCACTTGAGTAAAAGGCTATTGAAACTGACCCTGTTTATATACTCATATCATAATTATCTGGTGGATGGTTCTTAAAGTGTCTAGTTTTCCTTTTTAGCTTTAAAATGTGAGGGCATGGAGATGGGGCATGAGTTGTACCTTCTGTTCTTTCAGAAGCTTTTTCTGTGTGTGTGTGTGTGTGTGTGTGTGTGTGTGTGTGTGTGTGTGTGTGACTAGCTAACTTACTGAGGGCTTTTCTGTCTAAATCTTTCAGAAATAAAACTGCGGAAATTACAGAAGAAAAAGATGAGGCAGAGATGGAGCAGAGGGACAGCAAACAAATGAGCTTAGAGGATTGCTTTTCTTATTCCACCTTGATGCCACTCCATTAGTAAGGAGAGCTTGGTTTCTTTTTATAAGAAGCATACCTTTAGAGTCAGGCATGGCACACTTAAGAGGTGCATTGAAAATATCATGCTTGTTTGGGAGCCTATAACAATATTGGTTTGGTAATGGCTTTAATAACTCATTGTGGTTGAGTTGTAGATAATGTTTTTTAAAAGTGCATTTTCTATAAGACTGTCAAGCCACGAAAATGCTTGATAAATAGAAAGAGGATAAAATCTATTAATATTTGACTTACTGTCAGAATGGGCTGGAGCGATAGCACAGCAGGTAGGGCCTTTGCCTTGCACGCGGCCAACTGGGCCGACCCGAGTTCGATTCCTCCGTCTTTGATTCCTCTGCCTCTCTGAGAGCCCGGCAAGCTACCGAGAGTATCTCCCCCACACCGCAAAGCCTGGCAAGCTACCCATGATGTATTCAATATGCAAAACATAGTAATAACAAGTCTCACAATGTAACTGGACCCGTTTGAGCAAATTGATGAACAACAGGAGGACAGCGACAGAGTCAGAATGTTGCCATTTTTAATACAAGTGGCAAAAATCAAATATGTGTGTGATACTAGAGAACAGAAAGTTTGGGGACATGACCAGGGAACATGGACCAGTGTTCATGTTCACTAAATGTTCTAGTGGGCTTGAAAGGGATTTCCTTGGGAAGCAAAGTTAATTGGAAGATAAGGCTACACTTACAAGTTTATGTCAAGAAATTTGGAAAAGATCAAATTCAGTGTCAAAGTTTAAACATCCCCATGATCATCAGAAGTGACAGTTTTCTCTGTTATGAATTAACTATTTGGAAAAAGTTGTTGCTGTAGCAAGTGAGTGTGTTACTCTTTGAAATAAAATATGGTCTAATGGTCTCTTGCTCTACAGTAAGTATTAAATATTACATGCAAATTCTACATTCAAAGGATTTATTTTATGACCAAGGCTCATTGAGAATGCTTATAGAATGGAAAAATATTTATATTTTACTATCTTTTATACGGATGACCTGGGTTCAATTCCTCCGTTCCTCTTGGAGAGCCCGGCAAGCTACTAAGAGTATTCTGCCTGCACGGCAAAGCCTGGCAAGTTACTAGTGTCGTATTCAATATGCCAAAAACAGTAACAACAAGTCTCACAATGGAGACATTACTGGTGCCTGCTCGAGAAAATTGATGAAGAACTGTGATGAAGAACAGTGCTAGAGTGCTAGTATTTTTTTCTCACACCATTCACTATTTTAGGTAAATTTACCATATCTTTTGGGATGGTTTGTTTCTCAACTTTATTTGTAGTATTTTCTAATCTTAATAATGCTGGACAAAACAGACAAATACATTTGACACCTTGTTTGGGAAAAATATCTTCCTTACTATGTACTTTGTGCTCTTCATTTTTGGGTCACACTCAGCTGCTCAGGAGCTGTTGCTTGCCCTGTGATTGGGGTTCTGCCAGCAATGCTTGGGGGAGCTGTATGGTGCTGGGGGAATCTCACCTGGGCTGTGTTCACACTGCCAGCCCATTGAGTTGCTTCTCTTGTCCCAGCTGTGTGGATGTGTGTTTTGCCAGGGATTGAAACACATAAAGGGCAAGCATTACACTGATGAGTCATACAGTGCCCTCCCCCCATTTTTGTTACTTGAGGTAATAAAAGTTCAAGTAAATACCCAGGAAAATCTTTAATATACGTATAATCACAATTTTTCTATTTTGTTGATACAGCTAAAATTTGATTTATCTTTATATTTGAACTGTTTTAGTACATGGACTGCATGTCTCTGCTTGTAGCTACAGTGGCTAATTCAAAGCCATAAGCTGAATAACAATTTAAGTGCATATGTATTAAAATGTACATTTATTTGGTGACTCTCAGCTAATGAGACTTGTTAAATTGTACTTTTAATGAACCTGAATAATTATTGACACAGGAAACCCTTATTCAGACCCTACTTACCCAGCCCTCTGACTTTCCCAGGGTCTGCCCCCTTACCCGGGCATTCCCTGATGCTCACAGATGCCAAACATCATGACTCAGGCATTGCAAGCCATATGCATTCTCCTTTTACCAGTTCTTATGCTTTGGAAGAGTCAGGAGGCTTGTTCTCTGTGGCATTCCTGAATGTCAGAGCCCAAGAAAAGGTTACAGTGCTCTAAAGAGAAAAACGTACTCCTGAAAAAGGCAGTACAGTGATTCTAGTAATGAGTTCTGCTTTCTAACCCACAGATTGGAAAGTTAGGCAGTGGGGGAAAAAGTCCTACAGAGTGTTGAAGAGAAATGGGCAATCAAAGAATGTTCTATCCAGATGAGCTGTCACTCACCTCTGAGGGCCAGTGAGTGACATGTTGACATGAAAGAATTGAGAATGTACCTTGATACTACGTAGAGAAGATACTTGAATATAGTCCAGTGAAATAATATTTTGGAATGGATGTGAAAATCGGGTAAGGGGTGTGAAAATAGGATGTGAAAATAGGGTGTGTGAGTCATGACTGACTAGATAGCATTGCCTCTAACTGGCCATTAGAAATAGTTGTGCAGCATAAGAATTCTTGTTATACAGTTATATCCTATAACTATAGAATTCTATAATTTTATAGAATTATAAATTCTCGATGAGGTTATACTTTAAGAAGAATGTTAATTACATTAAAATGAAGAAACGTTTTACTCTCAGTTCAGGTTTTGATGGGTAAGTGGTTGGAAAGAATGAGGGACAAATTTATTCATGTCAGTAAATATTTACAGCACACCCGAATACGTCTTAGTCCATGATATAGACAAATTCACAGTGGTGTGTGATGTACATTTCAGTACCAAGTAGTTAAGAGACAAAAATCACAGATTAACAGGGCAATTTCAAAACCAGTTCTCTGAAGGGACAAAATGAGATGAGTATATAGAAATTGAGAAGTATGGTAGCTACTCTAGAATGAATCACAGGAACAGGCACACTTAATTATTTTGTTTTGGGGAAGAAATCTGGGTTAAGTCATCAGTGCTGGGGACACTCTAGGTTGTCCTCTTGGGTCTCTCCCAGCTCTGTTCAGGGCAACCAGTGTCAGCAATAGAACCAGAGTCAGCTGCCTTTAGGGCAGGCACTTACTCCTGTACTGTACTGTTCAGGTTCCCTTATTTTTCTACAGAAAACTTGCTACTTAAATTGAACCTGATAGTGAAGAAACTTTGATACACCTACACAATGGAAAACTCTGTAGCTGTTATAAAAGATGAAGTTATGAAATTTGCATACAAGTGGTTCTACATAGAAAGTATCATGCTAAGTAAAACGAGTCAGAAAGAGATGGACAGACATAGAAAGACTGCACTCATCTGGGGAATATGAGGTAACAGAATGGGAGACAAACACCCAAGAATAGTTGAGATAAGTACCAGGAGGTCAGCTCCATGGCTTGGAAGCTGGCAGCACATGCCGGGGGAAGAGAGAGCTCAGATAGAGAAGGGAACACCAAATTAAGGGTGTTTGGAGGATTCGCTCAGGATAGGTGATGTGTGGTAAGAGTAGACTATGGACTGAACACGATGGTCACTCAATACCTCTATAGCACCCTGAAGGAAAGAGAGAGCAAAAGGGAATGCCCTGCCACAGAGGCAGGATGGGGCTGCGGGGGCCTGGAGATGGGAGGAGTGGGAGATGGGGGGGGTTTCTGGGCTCACTGGTGGTAGAGAGTGGGCACTGGTGGAGGGATGGGTACTCGATCATTGTATAACTGAAACCCAAGAATGAAAGTTTGTAAGTCTACAACTGTACCTCCTGGTGTTTCACTAATAAAAATTAAATTTAAAAATTGAACCTGATAACTGCAGGGATGTTAGGTGACCAAGGTTCAGTTGTAAATTAGACTGTCAAAGAATTGGGGTTCAGAATCTTCTTTCTAGTGAAATAACCTTATTCCCATACCCATGTAGAGCTATGGGTACAAACAGCTACAGAGTTTTCCATTGTGTAGATGTACCAAGTTTCTTTACTATCAGGTTCAATTTAAGTAGCAAGTGGTTAGTGGTTTCTCTAATGTTTAAGAGACCTATTTAATTAATGTTTGGGATGAGTTTTTTCTTACTGAGATGCTTAGGAGTAAAGGTTAGACATTAAAGATGGTTCCAAATTTTTTTAGCAGAGGATTAAACTTGGTACTTCAGATTTTTTTCTGTCTTTTTGCAGGTTTTTGCTTTTTTATTTTCCAGAAAATTAAAAAAAATTAATTTGACTTTAAAGAAATTAAAAAATTTCTGAGCATCAATTGAAGAAACATGGTGCTTTTAAGGGAGCTCAGAAGCCAGAGAAATAAGCCAGAACAAATACATAGAAGTGTAAAAGTTACTGGAGATGTTTAAAGTTTACATAAAAATATTAGCACATAAGGAGATTCAAATACAAAAGTTTGTTGTAACTAAATATGAGGTTTCCACATGTGCACAATTAAAGGATTATTACTATTGGAACCAATATATTAGAGGCAATGTCTTCAATAAAAAGGAAAAGGCAATAATTGAGATAAACCTTTCCCAGGACAGAACAGACACCTTATAAAGAACCAGATCTAGAACAAACTTCCTATGTAGGAGTGGAAATAAATAATTATAATATTTAAAAATGCCAGACTAATGCATTCATCAGCAATCATATAATTAGCCTAGGAGTCATTTACCTGTTCCATAAAAAGAAAACTGTTGGAACTACCATAGATTTCAGGTGCATTTCAGCCAGAAGAGCCTAGCCCAAGTTTCCATGACTTACTACATGAAAAGCATGTTTCATATTCTTGGTATATGTTCTACATGAGTTAGCATGAGGCTCTTCTCAGGGCCTCAGGCTAATGGAAGATCTATTTTAATAGCTATTTTTGTGATCACTTTAGTGGTGGGAGAGGAATGAGCCTGAAAGTAACATATCAGCTCCATCTGCATCTCATTGACCACAGCAAGTCATATGGCCATGCCTCATTTCCCAGGGAGCAGGGCTATGGCATTCTATGATGTGTCTGGAGGAAGAATCTGAATATTGATGCAAGCACTTATGGGACTTCTATAGTATATCACCCATATATCATGTCCAAGGGAAATGATCCCATTTGGATTTCATCAGACACTAAAGGTACCCATAGACCTCCATTGGAGGAGGGTGACGAGGAAAGTGTGATGAACAGATGCTGCTTGTGTGTGCACTCTCAAGTGTGTATCTGTGTTTAAACATGGAGAAGGGAGGCTCAAATGATCCAGCAGTGGATAAGTCATTTGCTTTGCATGCAGCTGACCTGGGTTTGATCCTAGGCATCCCATATGGTTACTCTAGCATCGACAGGAGTAATTCCTTAGTGCAGAGTCAGGAGTACCCCCTAAACATTGCCAAGTGTGACACCCACCCCCCCAAAAGGAGAAGAAAAAGTGTGTCTGAGTAATCAAAGTAGTTTATACTTCTCTGCAATACAATGTATGGGAGTGAGGGCAGAAAAGAGAAGGGGAAGATAAGGGAAAGAAGTTTTATTTGATATCAGAAGGAAAGGGAAGAAAACCTAGAAATTTTGTGAGGCAAAGTTCAAGCAGAGTCTCCAGTATTTACAGAATGTAGAATTAAGTGTTGCCTGCAGTCTACCTCCAGCAAAATTAAGTTTGTCAGGATTTCTGAAATGGAGTGGGTAGAATGATGAGTGCTTTGCTTCAAAACAGCAGAGTGGAGTCAGGAAATCATAATAGTTTTTGATTTTCAGAGGGCCTAATACTTCCAGAGTATACTCAAGTTACAAATAGTTAGATGGCCTTTATTTTTGATAAATATATTTTTTTAAATCCATACATTGGTTGAAATATAGGTTGTGTCCATATGTTAGTTATTGTGAATATTGCAAAAACAATATTGTGAATATTGTGAATATTGCATGGGGAACATTTGTTTTTTAGTGTTTCCAATTTCTTTGGATTAATACTCAGAAGTAGAATTGCTAAATCATAATGTAGGTTAGTTTTAGTTTGAATAATTGCTTTTTGTTCTTCATAGGAGCTCACCAATTTACATTCCCCAGCAATACTCTGGGAAAAACATTCTGGAATTAAACACTAACTTCCTATCTTGTACCTACAAACACATAGAAGATGTAAAACATATACGTCATGAGATATTTACATAAAAATATTAGCACATCTAATTAAACATTAAATAGGTTTCTGAGAAATTACATTTCCACAGAGGTGAATCAGGAACTTAAAAAATATTCACACATCTGTGTGAATTTCAGATGTGACTTAAACACGAGCTGTTGACATTTAAAACTTAAAAGTTAAAAAAAAAGATCAATATTAAAAGGGGAATATGCAAGCTGTAATCTAATCAGAATGTGTTAGTAATAGTAAATGTGAAATTTCTGATAAGTCATTAAACAGTGACATATTAGAATAATAAAAGGCCTGCCTGATATCTACACACGCAACCCACTTACAGAATTTAAGTCTTAAATGGTGATAAAACCAGGAGGGAAGGACAATGCAGGAGATTCTATTTCAAGAGTTTCTGCTGATTACTGTTTCTGAGAAATTACATTTCCACAAAGGTGAATCAGGAACTTAAACAGTTTATGAGATCATACTTGATGTTTTCTTTAAAATAATTTTATATGAAAATGAGACCAGATTGGTAATTTGAAGTTCAAGGTGTGGGAGTATTCATTGTACTGTTATTTTTGTTTCAGATTTTCCTTAAATTTGTTTTTACAAGAAGACATGTGCCTTTTTTCTCACTGCTCCTCTTTCCTCCCACATTTTTCTTCTTCCTATCCTGTTACCCATGGTTCTACTTATCAATGCCCACATGCTTGTCATTTTTTTTTACATTGATCAACTTTGCAACCTTCAATTGCACACAGAAATTAGGCACTTCTCCCTTCCTATACACTTTGTATAATTCCCTAGAACTTCATCCATTTTGCTGATAGCAAAATTCTACCTTTTTAAAAGTGTTTAATGGAATTTCATTGTGAAAACATCTTTATACAACTATCTATTGATGGGTCCTGTGCTCATGGTTAAGACCTGGTTGCTTCCATATTTAGTTATTTGTGACAAGGCTTCAATGAACATTGGTGAGGCTATAACTTTGTATAAATTTTCACATACTTTTCCATAGATACTCAAAGCTGGGAATGCTGGATTATATTGTATATCTGTCTTTTAGCTTCTCATGGAAGTCTATGGGAATTGTACCAATTTACAATATACCAGTAATGCACAAGAGTTCCGCTTTTTTTTTCTCTAAGTCTTTAATCAGTTTTGAAATTTTAAAAATTAGTTAGAAGACTACATCTATTGGTGCCAGGGACAGAACTCAGGCCTCACACGTTCAAGGCACATATACCATTGTTGAGTCTCATCCCTGCCCCTTAACTATTTTTGTTATTTGCTTTGATTTCTGGATCACACCCAGTGATGCTCAGGGGTTACTCTTGGCTCTGCATTCAGGAATGATGCCTGGCTGTGCTCTGGGGACCATACAGGATGCTGGGGATTGAATCCTAGTCAGCAAGTCCTTATCTGCTATACTATTTCTTCAGCCCTTAACAGGGATATTTTTTTCTCTAGGAGTAGAGTCCAGTTTAATGCTTTGGTGTGGGGCAGTCAAAGGCACCCCCTGCTTGATTTGTTGAAGAGATTCTTCATTGTAGGATCCTAGATTTAGGCTGTAATTTTACATGTGTGCTTTTATTTCAGGGATTTCAGTTCTGTTCCATGGATTCACATGTTTTTTTCCTTAGTACCATACAGGGGGGTTTATTGTGATGGATATGGGTGAGGCCTTGAAAGTGGTACTCAAGAAATCCGGGCTACCTCCTGGTGAGCCTCCATGAACTAGAACAGGGCTTCGGTGGGATTGTGGAGGTTGTGATTCTGCCTGGGCCTGTGTTACTAGGGGTTTCCTGGGTCTCCAGGGTGAGATTCAGCAGTGCTTCTGTTACCATCTGGCACCAGGGATCAATCCTGGGTCGACTACATGTGTCTGCCTTAATCTTGTACTAACTCAATGGCCCACCAATATCATAAATTCAATCACTGTAGCTTTGTAGTATAGTCCTCAGTCAGTTAATATGCCTTGATCTTTCATTTTCACAGGAAACATTTACATAAATAGGCCGTTTAGGATGCCATGTGCCATCAATATATTTCAAATGACAGGTTGTACACATAACACTCTAACCACAATGTAATTGTTAAAATGACTAACAAAGATAATGAAAAACTCCTATGAAAATGCTAACTATGCGTTCGTATTGGCTCCATCTTAACTTTGCGAACTGAAACCTCTTAAAGTTTAGCATCAAATGTGCTTCCACCTTCCTCATATTAAGTCTGGCAATTAAGGTGGTGTTTATTTATTTTTCTTGAGCCACATCTAGCAGTGCTCAGGGATTACTGCTCAGGGTGCTCTGGGTACTATAGTTGGATGTGTGCAAGGCAAGTACCTCACCCACCATACGATCTCTCCAGTCCCTGGAGATCCATTTTTGTGGTGGAAGCACTTAGAGGTAAACTTTCGTGACAAGTTTTTGAAAGCAAGTGACTTTTGCTTCATTTGTCTTTTGTTCTCTCCATGCTCTGGGATATAGATATAGGTAAAGGCTTGAAGTGGGCAGAAGTGGGCAGAAAATCAGAAAGGACAGACTCCAGCTCCCTTCCCTGGATTGCCCACCTACTGCTGAGAGAGCAATAAATTTCATGCTTTTTGTTTTAAGCCACTTTATTTTTAGAATGTTAAGGTTTGTTTATTTGTTTTTCTAGCAATTAAGCTTATGTCACAATTCAGGATTCCATTTTAAGAGAATTCACAGTGATGAAATCATAGTGGAAACTATCATAAAAATTAAAAGTTAAGGAGAAAGTCACCGTCCAGTGTCTATTGGGTATATGCACATATGTTGCGGGATGTCTCTCATGCAGTATATTCTTGGATGGAAAGTTATTGTCTTTGCCGCTCTCTGCAGGAAGATGAAAATTACAGTCTTCCACACTTCCCCCCTCAGTCTGACACCTGGTGCTGGCTTTCCAGGTTGCCCGGCCACTCTCCTTAACTGGCTGCCTGGTATTCTTGCTCACTGCAGAGAGGAATGCCAGAAGGCTGTGCTGTAGGTGTGTAGGAGACTGATTCTACTACCTGACATTTCTAAGTACACTCTTGGCATTTATGCAACAATAAAATTACCTATTGACTTGTTTTACTGAGTATATTTCTCCGAAGCAATGTTTGATTATATTTGTGTGATGGTACCGGACAATTGAGGCAATCTTTGACCTCCTGAACAGCCCAGCAACTAGCTGAATCCAATTCAGAAACTTCTGTCAATTCCTTGTGGGATTTTCTGATTCACCCTCTATGGAAAAGTGTGGAAATTGCTCTAAAAAGCAATAGTAGAGCTCCCCTGTGATCTAGAGATTCTACTTCTCAAAACATAAGAACATTAAAAAAAGATATATACATACCTGTTTATAATAGCATTTGGTACAGTGCCTACAAAATAAAAACAGCCCAAATGTCTTAACACAGATGAACGGATATGGTAAGGGTCAGTGAGACAGTGCAGTGGGGGAAGGCACTTGCCCTGCATGTGCCTTTCCTGTGTTTGATCCCTGGTACCATAGATGGTCTCCTTAGAACAGAGCCCAGAATAAACCCCAAACAGATAGGTGTGACACTGCCCTCACCCCCAAGTTGTATATAGCACAATGGAATATTCTGAAGTTGTAAGAAAAGATGAAATTCTGTAGTGTCCTGCAACTTGGATGGAACTGGAGAGTAAGATGTTAAAACAAGTTAAGGGAGAGAAGCACTGAAAAATTAAACTCATTTGTGGAATAAAGAGACCAAACGTGGGAATAGAGTATATCAAATGACAAACCCTTGGCCTTGGATTATGAAACTGATGAGCACACATTGTAGAAAGTCACTGGGGGAGGAAAGTCAGATCAAAGGTGATATTGAGACAATGGCGGAAGGTCATGGGCACTGTGGGTGCTGGGATTGAGTAACTGGGTACATAGATACTATAAACTTTAACATGATTGCAATCATATTACTTAAACTATAATTAAAATAAATCCTTGTGGAACATAACTGCTTAAATGAGCTCTGCCTGCATTGTTGATCCAGAGCAGTAAGATAATTAAAAGGTCGTTTTAGATCACTAAGCTATGTAGTAGTAGTAGGTAATTGTTTCATGATAAAAAAATGACCACAACACAAATTTTAAGTACAGAAGTAGTTTTTAAATACACATATGAATACTTTTTAAATTTTCTTAGGTCTTCTTACTTTCCTTGTTATGTTGAATTTCTGATTTTCCAGATTGGTGTTTACGTAGCATGACTCAATTTTATTAGTTGTTGACTTAAAATATCTTCCACAATGATGAACTGGAGAGATAGTACAGGGCTAAAGAGCACAGAGCCAGAAGTAAGTCACAAGTATTGGTGGGTAGTACTCAGAAATTCTCTTCAGTAACAGTGCCAGAAATGTGACTAAGCAGTACAGCTCAGGTCTTCCATGTGTGAGGCCTTGGATTTAATCTCCAGTTCTGTACCAAAAAGGCACCAACTGGTTAAAAAGAAGCAATAAGTAGGAAGTGCTGAGCACAGTGGCTGGCCTGGAGGAAAATTCTTTTAGGATGATGTACTGTAATTTTTAAATTTTTCTTGAGAAGAATTCAACCTAGAATTTAATAAGTGTTCCTTGATTAAACTCACTCAATATTTAATTTCCTGAAATTCAAGGTTAGATTGAGCAAAAAAGGAGATCTAAGCGTGGTAATTTCTCATGTTACAAAAAGTTCAAATTATTTATCTATAGGATCCGCTAAGGGTGGGCTTGTGGAGATGAATGCATTTCTAATTACATGCATGGACTGCTCTAGGATGATTTTAGCTCAATACCTTACTTTAAAATTGTCCTTCAAATGTGGAATGCCCAGGTCAAGAAGTTATGCATAATAGATTATGAAGCTTTGGGAAATATTTTCTTAAAAAATTCGGAAAAGGTCAGCTAAAATCATAAAACCGACTTCCTGTAATAGAATCAGAAATATTCAGAAAGGTGATAGGATTAAGTCTAACTTAAAGTTTTTAAATAGTAGATGGCTTTGGAAGCTCCTTGAGGTTTGAATATCCAACCTCCTAGGGCAACAATGTGCAAGTCTGAAGCTCACTGTGTGTGTGTGTGTGTGTGGGCTCCAATCCTTCTCTGTCACTCAGCACCTGGGCTTGGTTTCTCACAAGAGAAACCAAGTGAGAAACACACACAGTGAGCTTCAGACTTGCACATTGTTGCCCTAGGAGGTTGGATATTCAAACCTCAAGGAGCTTCCAAAGCCATCTACTATTTAAAAACTTTAAGTTAGACTTAATCCTATCACCTTTCTGAATATTTCTGATTCTATTACAAATGGGTAGCCATTGCCATGCTTACAGCCAACTCTCCACAGAATCAGATGAGCCTCACCCATGAGGGAATCTGCAGAAAAGCCCAGGTAGGCAGGAGCTATGACTAAAATCTCCAAGCTCGCTCAGAGAGGGAATGGGCTTCCTTCGCCCATCTCCCAAGTTTACCTGTAGCTTCACACCCACAAACTGACACTGGCACCATATAATCTCATCAGTGGTCATGATTCAGAGACTCAGAAATAAAGTTCCTAGAAGAGAGCAACATAGGTATCACTCATGAGTGAATCAGCTGTATAATCATGTTCTAAATTTTAGAATTCCTCTGGCATGTGGCTGCATTAGCGGCTGCACGACCTCTCATACTCTATACCACTGATGTACCAAGAGTAATGTTAAACCCAATATTTGATTGGGTTTAACAAACATGTTTCTAACCTCCTATACAAGGGCTTAATGGCTCCAGGATGATATATAAAAATCTTCACACACTTTCCTCTAAGAAAACGTTATTGGACCATTTTTAGTGGATTATTCATAATAAGCAATACAAAGTTAATTGTTTTGTTCTTCTTTGGGGGCACAATTTGGGATTTGGGGTAGAAACATTTCAAATATGGTAGTGGGAAGGTGCAATGGTGGTGGGATTGGTGTTTGGATATTAAATGTAATGAATTATTGTGAACAACCTTATAAAAATAAAATAAAATTTAGAAAAAAAAGTGGGGTTAGCTTTAGATCAGAAGATGGAGAGGCTGGTGACCTAGTAAATCAGAGAGGGTGCTTGCTTTGCATATGGCCAACCTGGGTTTCAATTCTTGGGGACCAACATGGTCCCCTGAGCTCTACCAGGAGTGACCTTTGAGCAAAGAGCCAATAGTAGGTCCTGAGCACTGCTGGGTGTGGCCCAGAAGCCAATACCAAAACAAATAAGGAAATGAGGTGGAAGGAAGCAGAGTCACCATCTAGCTTTACTTTGTTTGTTTTTATCTTGTTTTTTTGGGTCACACCCGGAGATGCACAGGGGTTACTCCTGACTCATGCACTCAGGAGTTCCTCCTGGTGGTGCTCAAGGGACCATATGGGATACTGGGAATCAAACCCGGCTTGGCCACATACAAGGCAAATGCCTTACCCACTGTGCTATTATTCCAGTCTTCTAGCTTTACTCTTGATAACCACTATCAAACCAAGCATATCAATAAAATGGAATACTGAAAAATCTAGATACTTTATCTTATGATAAAAAAATCATCCCATTGGTGGATGTATGACAGAAATGAATTATAAAATAATTTTCAAAATAATATTTTTAGTAAAAATGTACATTTATGAACATAAAAAACTTCCATATTTATAGTTTTCAAAGTATAGGTTTTACATATTTTAAATTTATCCCTAGGTACTGGAATTTGGGGAGACACTACTTTAAATCAATCTTTTTGATTATTTTCTAGTTCATTTTAATATAGGAATTATTATGGAATTAAAACTATTATCATTTTTCTACTTTTCTATATGGGTCTATTTCTAGTTTTTTCAAAGTGGAATCCTGAAGGTCTTTTACATATGCTGTGATATCTGCAAATAGTGATAATTTGAACTCTGATCCAATTTGGATCACTTTGATTTATTTTTCTTGACTAATTACTGCAGCAAGGACTTCAATGCCATATGAAATAATAGTGGAAATAGTAGACGTCCTTGCCTTCTGCCTGATCTCAAAGAAAGGCTTTAGTTTTGCATTATTGAGTATAACAGTGACTTGGAGTTTGTTGTGAATGGTTGTTATTATCTCAAAGAAGTTTCCTTCTATCCCTAATTTATTGAGTGTTTTTTAAAATCATAAATGGATGTGTTTTTTGAAAGCTTTCTTTGTATCTATAGATAGAATTATGATCTTTGTCTTTCATTTCCCATTAATAGATATTTGGAAAAAAAAACTGAAAGATAGAAAACAGACACCATTGAATTTTTTGTAAAGATTCTATTAGTGGAACTTACACTTTAGAACCTATTTCTTCAGTTTTATTTCACACAAGAAGATGTGGAATCAGGAATATGCAAAATTAAAAAACAGCATTTTATATAAAAGAATCATGCTTGACAGTGATATGCAAACATCTCCAATAGCTGAATGTGTTAAATTATTACCTCAGGGCACAGCTTTATTAAAATGTCACTAGAGTTTAAAGTTGATGTTAGTTTTCCAAATTGATGTCTTCTGACTTTCTAATAGCCTATTGGATCATAAATGCTGATCTTTTAAAAAAGTTCAGAATTTTCACTTTTTCTTTCCAAAGTAAAAGATAAATACTAAATTTCTACTAACCATGGGCTTTTAAAAAATGTAATTATCTATTGAATAGTTGACACACCAAAATACAATCATAGAAAAAGTTATAAATACTGTACATAAATGATAAAGTGCCATAGCAAGGGCAGTAATACTATTTGGGAGCTGGAGAGATAGTTTAGAGCTAAATAAAGGCAAAGTCAGTCCTGGTTCAATTCTCAGCATTGCATGTGGTCCCTGACCCACTTTGAGTGCAGAGCAAGGAGTAAGCCCTGAGGAGAGCTGGGTGTAACCCTCCCTTTCCAAAACGAAACAAACAAAAAAGCTCTTTCAAGGTCTAGAGAAGATGGATGAAGAGACTGAGGATGAATAGTTCAAAGAAGAGTAGACATGGTTTTTTTTAAGTAAAATGGGAAGAAGTTGAGAATGTAGGGTGTGAGTTCTAGCAGATTTCCTTTCTCAGTCTTTGGGAAGCAGGAGAGTTAGCCAAGTTTCAGAGGAGTAATAGAGAAATATGTAGCATCATCTAAGATAAAGATAGGACATAGGTATATAAAAAATATAAATAAGTGAAAAGTTGTACTGGAAAACAAGCTTGTGGAAGGTGATAATGAAAGTTCAGATTTGGGGGTTAAAAGCAGTTAAGAAAGTAGATGTGGCAAAGGTATCTCGAATCTGAAAAGACTTTAACTGAAAAAAGAGAACCACTCTGAAAAAATGTTTAAAGTCTCAAATGAAGATTTTTTTCCCCCTTCATGTGTAGTCTATTTCAACATAATAAGCATTTTCTCTTCAGTTTTGAAGAACTAAACCAAGCACAAGTTCCTGCAATTACTTTACTATGTCTGCTGGCACTTTGCTGTTTGCTTACACACTGTTAATTATAGTTTTCATTGGCAAAAGTATTTGTTAATATAGTTAATGAGTAGCCTGTTAGAGTGTAAATGTAGCTCTTTGGCCTTTGCCTTTGAATAGAACTATCAAACAAGTCATTAACCATTGCTGGTGACTAATTTCTTAGAAATTGTTTCTTATTTTATAGTACTAGAGTTGATACTTCCAGGATCACAGTAAACAATGAAAGAATATTACTGAACAGAAAAACAAATTGTTTGAGTATGCAATGTAGAATATAATCTTGGAATGATTTTTAAACATTAAACTTACTGCACAGGCTGATATAAAGTCACCATTAGATCACATCATTTTCTTATGTTTTTAATTGAAATCACTATTAGATTGGTATTTCTATTCATCGCATTACAGCCGATTCTGTACTTAACCATTTTTTTTCCCTTTCCCTTTCTTCCACTTTGCTCCTCTTCCCTTCCATTCTGGCAGAATTCTGAGATTTAAATGAAGTACAAGATTTGCATGAAGCATAACAGAAATATGCTTAATAATGAAAAATCGGGAGCCAAGCTTTCTGTCAAAATTGTAGCTTTCTATTTCTAGAAGAATCCAGTGGCTTTTCCAAAACATTTGTATAAAAACCCAGTGAAAATCTGCTTCATCACAAATAAAGCTGCCTGATGCTTAGACTTGTCCAGCATCGATATAAGGAGTGTGGGAAGACAATCTTTGCAAGGCCTGTGAGAAAGGCTCTGCAAAGACCCTGCTCCTCCCAGTTTATCTGGGAGCCTACATGAAAACTGTGAGGTGAGGATTGGTTAACTTGGGGAGATGCACTTTGGGTATTGTGGATAACTGGGGTTTTGTTTACTGCTGAGGAGTCAAGGCACGCTTGAGGCACTTTAATTTCTATTCTGGGACTTTGATGCATCATTTTCTGTGATTGTCATTGCTTGGCTGGTTTGTACTTGGAAAATCCAGCCAAAATAGAAAATGGTATCTCACTGTAAATTTTCTCTTTAATTACCAGAGATTTGGGAATACAATCCAAGAGTTTAAAAAATGAGCAAAGAAAGAGATGTCCCACACAAAAGAAAATCTCAAAAGTTAGCTCCCACTTTTGACGTTCTGAAATTTTCAGAATCTAAATGACTTTGAGGTCATCTTTATAATACAGAAATGATCTTTTATCATACTATTAAAATATGCTGACTAGATTTAATTTATATGCTAGGGTTATTAGGATATAAATGTGTAAGTGTGGAAAGTAAGGATTATGAGATCCTGTACTAAGGGTTAGAAAACTCGGATTCCAGTTCTGAATTTTACCTTTCAGTGGTGTAAGCTAAGTTTTCTAACTGCTCAAGCCTCAATTTTTCCCCATCCCTTGTGAGATTAGACTAAATAGTATCTAGTTCTCTGGAGTCACCACTACGCAAATCTCTATTTTTGTAGTTCACTAGAAGATTCAGCTGCTTTATGTGATATGTGGATTTACCTCCGATGCTATCTAATTTTGGCAAAAGTAATGTCACCAATATTGACAGTTTTGAAACAGCAAGCTCGGGCAGCTACATGGATAGCCAAAGCAGAGATGGTACATTCCCTTTATACCATTTTGAGTCTGAGGAATCTGTAGGTTCTTGATTTATCTGTTGTTGTATGTTTTATATTTCAGAAATGAGCCCTTGTGCTGACCAAGGACTGAAAGAAATGAAGTCAGTTTAGTCTAGTTTTAAACATCATGCAAGATGAATTAAAATAAGAACATTTTCTTGGTGAAAAAGTTGAAGTTCTTTAAATTTTAATCAAATAAGAGTTTTGTAAATAATACTATTGGGTGTTGCGCACGTGCGCGCGCATGTGTGTGTGTGTGTGTGAAGCATAAAGTAGGACAAAAATATTTATGTACAGTGCCTGTAGTAACAGATATCCTTTTGATTATGCCCCAAATTAGCATAGATGTGACTAACAACTGAAAAATAATGAAATTCTATCTTCTATGAAAGTTGCTTCTTTTGATTTTCCCAATGGTTTTACATTATCATCTCAAAGATTTCAAAGATAGAATTTGATCCATTTGGTAATTATTAATATGGCATAGTCTGCAATCCTTAAGTAAACAAATGAATAAATAATATGCTTAAAGGGTTTCAAAATTTCGAAGAAGAAAATCAGATACAGTTGGCATAGAAAACAAGTGATTAGTTAGTTGGGTTTGGAAAGTTTCCTGTGATGTGACATTTGAGCTGAGATCAGATTGAGAGAATCTGGGGGAAGACTGAGAAAAGCACAAAGAATAGAAGCCAGGGATGAAAATGAATCTGTGTTGGAAGGCAAATTTCCCCCTACTGTGGGCATACTGTAATGTACAAGGTAAGGGCCTTTGTGGTCAAAGTGAATGAATTAAGACAGTTGTTTTAGGATGTTACTCATTGGGAAATTTTAGAATTAACTTGCTCTATAAAGATCATTTTGGCTATTATATAAAGCAGCAGTTTCAGTCCATTGGAGATGGACTTTCAAAAGTGAGAGTAGAAGCCAGTCTGACAAGAAACCTCTTAAAGTGAAAAATGCTGTCACAGTGGGAAAAGTGAGAATTGTTTATGAGATGTATATTACAGATTTAATCAAAAGACATAAAGTAGGTGGAAATCTGAATTTGTTGAGCTTTGGGTAAAAACTGGGGCTGAATACTTTTGTTGTTATTTTGGGTGACTTCTGGCAGTTATCAGGGCTTATCCCTGACTCTTCACTCAGGGATCACTCCTGGCAGTGCTCAGGAGATCATATGCAGTGCTAGGGATCAGATCTGGGGCAGCCACTTGCAAGGCAAGTGCCCTACCTGCTGTACTATAGTCTGGTTCCATGGGGTTGAGTATTTGGACCTGGGTATTAGAAATGTAGTTTGAAGCCATGAAGTAGATTATTCCCAAAGAAAATGAGAAGACAGGGGAAAAATCAACAACTTAGTGTCCATTAATGAATGAGTAAGTAAAGATATAGTATGTGTAGAGAATAGCATTTAATTCATCTTTGAGAAAGGGCATTTATCTACATGAAATGTGTCTATATGTATTTTGCATGAGCTATGCTAAGTGAGATAAGGCAGAGTTAAATATTATATAAAATATAACATTATTTAATAAGTGATTTATGGAAAAGTAGAAAAGTGGCTGGGAGCAAAGTGGGGGAGAAAAAGGGGAGATGTTGGTAAAAGAATATGGACTTGAAGACTTAAGACAAATAAGATGTAAGAATACTGTATAACATGATGATTATAGTTGATGATGCTGTGATATAAAGTGGAAATTTGCTACAAGTAGAACTTGTTCTCAACAAATATATTTTGTTCATGAATGTATTCATAAAATGGGAATCTAGAAATGACCATGATTCCATTGGGGTTGTATAATCTTAGAGGGAGTATTCTTGAAAAAATTGGCAATAAAAATTTTTGAATTTTTGAATTTTTGAATTCAAAGTCAACAATTTAATAAATCCAAAGTTTTTTTTCTGGAAGCATTTAACCCATGTTGTATTTTTCAAGCGTAAGGGGGTTTAGTGGGAAAAACGTTTAAGTCCTGTTGTACATAAGAACGTTAAACTCAGTCAGTTATACATTAATAAAGCTGATGACAGAAACTCAGCTGGAGTGAATTGAATAGGAAGTGGAGGACCTGTATTTCCTGCTGTAACCCGGTGGTCTTTCTGTGCTTTAGCGTGCCTTCAGAAAGGTAGGAATGTTCTTGAAGAAATCTGACTGGTAGCTCTCTTTGGTTTGAGGCTCTCTTGATCCCTCCCCATATCTGATCCTATGTTTTTACTGATAAATGATGTACAGACATCACTGTGTTAGTTTAGGATGACTTGATATACATGTATAGCAAAATGGAGCTCCACAGTTTCTGTGAGATGGCACAGCAGTTAGGTACCAGCATGCACCTCTCTGGGTTCTATCTCTGTCCCACATGGTTCTCTGAGCATCACTTTAGCTATGGCCTGGGAGAGGCCCCTGAGCACTGCCAGGGTGTCCTGGGGAATTCTTGTAGCTATCTGAACCAACAGCATGTCCTGTGCCCTTGCCTTAATATGCTGCTTGACTGAGAATCACCAGTGGGGTTCTTGGGTCTTCTGAACAGACCCCAACTCTCCTCCCATATTGGTGGGGAAAGTCTGTGATAAACTACTATGATATTTTCCTACCAATTTGGCTATATGATAGTACTAGTTATAGTCAAAACATTATATATTAATATCCCTAGTACTTTTAACTGGAAGTTTGTGCCTTTTGTCTACCTTTCTCTAGTCTGCCCTCTCTCCATTTTCTGTCTCTAACCTTGAATGTTTTCTTTTTTCTTTCTCCTGATTTCCCCCCATCTGATCACACATGTGAAATCATGTAATAGCTGTTTTTGACTGCATCATGATTTAGAGATGCAGAATGAGAATTTTTATGAGCAAAACCATTGTTATTTGGAAGAACTGTGAAATAGTCTTATGAAGCATTTCAGATGTTTGGATTAATAGAAAATAATACTAGTGTTAGCATAATTGAACATAATAACTGGAGCAAACTCAAGAGAGATTGGATGGGGAATGCCCTGTGTCTGTCGGAGGCAGAGAGAAAATATGAATAATTTACTCCCAATTTTTTTTTGTCAAATAACAGACAGCTGATTGAATTCTGTTGGCATTCCTGGACACTCATGCATGTGATGAGTGCATTTACCACATTATCCATGACATGACTGGGAACAAAAACAGAATGTCAGCAAATCCAGTGAAGGGTTATGAGAATGGTTACCGCCAATCTGGCTGACAATGAATGCAGTGTTCTGTAGCCTGGCCATGGGTGAGCAAGACAAAGCTTTTCAAGGAAAATAACACATTAACACAAAATGGGCAATGTTTTGAGAGAGTGCCAGCTTGCAAATATCACTGGTCAACTTGGCCTGGCAATTGTGAAGCCATTGAAGGCGTGCTTGGGGACATGTGTATTGCCCAGTGCACTGAAACGTGGGCTGGCTCTTCTCTATGCAGGGGAGTCGGGAGCGCTGTCTGAGGGTGAGTAATTCCTGCTAGGATGTGGCTGTTGGCTGTTCTTGTTTCCTGAATCCCCCACTGTGAGCATATGCTCCATTTGGCTCATCCAAGTTGTCTGGAGGAGGCTTCCTGAGTGGTTCTGAGCGAAGAGCACCTGATCCCTCCGCCTTTCCCCAGAGTGTGCTTTTCTGTACCAGTCCCTGTGGGAGGCTGGCAGCTGGAGTTTGGCCCTCACCATAAAGGGAGGCACCCCTGTCATTGCAGATGAATCTTGAACATTAAGGAAAAGCTCCTGGCTTCTTTTGTTCATGCCCAGATAAGGGTGAGATGCCCTAAATATTCCATAATCTAAGTGATCACCAGGATGACTATTGCAGGATGAGACAATGGACGTGAAGACTTGTCAGTAAGACCCACTGTCAGTAGTGGTTACCATCTGGGTTGGAGTGATATTGCAGCCAGTACGGTGCTTACCTTGCATGTGGCTGACTCAGGTTTGATCTCTGATGTCCCCTAGGTCTCCCAAGCTGCCAGGAGTGATTCTGGAGTGAAGACCCAGGAGTAACTTCTGAGCATTGCTGGATGTGACCTAAAAGAACAAACAAACAAAAAAAAGGGAAAAGAAATAGTGGATAGCATCATCTTAGTGATGTGAGCAAGAGGTAAGGACGTTTACTGTAGTTAACATTGAAATGTTGGACTGAACTGTGGTAAACAGGATTACAAAATTTATCATCAGAGTCTTGGATTTGGGTAGAGAAACCATGTAAATCTCCTCCTACTCCTTCCCTGAGATCTCTCTGAGGCGGAGAGAGCTCTGACTGCCAGCCAGTGACACAGTGACAGGGCGTCCCCTATAAGAGACTTGCCCAGAGGGGATTTGTGGAGATGTTGTGAATTTTTCATTTTACCAATAAAATGTCAAATCGATTGACCTTTTCTAAAATCACTGAGTTCCCAGAGCAGAGCTGCGGTTAGAGCTCAAACATTAGGCATGTTGTGTGCTTATCAAGCTGTTTAAAGCATGAAGGTTGAAGCTGAGTTTAAGTGCCAAAATGTGTGTGTGTGTGTGTGTGTGTGTGTGTGTGTGTGTGTGTGTGTAGAGGAGGAGGGAAAGGAAGTAGGAACCAAGGCAGTTATAGCATTGAACATTATTTAAGTTGAGGTAGTGTGGTCCTGCAATGAGTTTTTCATTTTCTCCTAAGAAAATGTATATTACAAGATCTTTTCTGAAGCCCCTTTAACTAAGTTCTTTTAAATAACAGTATAGGAAAACATATCTGTATGTAATAGCGGGCATGCAGGCTCAGCAGACATGCAGGGAATTTGTATAAAATTCAAGACAAAGCGAACAGCATGGTGATAAATCCATGTGACTTTGTAACATGCAAAATGGTAATGAGCATAAAAATAAGGCTAGTGGCAGAGAGTGGGAGGGATACTGGGATCCGTGGTGGTGGGAAATGGGCACTGGTGGAAGGACGGGTATTTGATCATTGTATAATTGAAAGCCAAGCACAAAATTTGTACCTCATGGTGTCTCACTAATAAAAATTTAAAAAAAAAGTAAGGCTAGTGTACCAGAGATAGGAAGAGGTTAAGGTGTTGCATTGCATGTGGCTGATCCTGGCTCTATCACTGGTACTGCATTTTGTCTTCGAGGCTCTGCCTAAAGCCAGGAATAAATCCCCCACGTTAAATCCTTCCATCCTAATAGTGACTATGTTTGGAGAGACGCAATCTGGTAAAAAAAAATAAACAGGTCTTTCTAAGTTATTGATGATGTTTTATTAAGTATTGTGAGTTCATCTATATTTTTTAAAAATATTATATATATTTTAGGTGTCAAAAGCAAATTGCCCCTCAAATTGATAGGGATATTTAATCTTCAGTCTTCATCTCCCTATGATCCATGCTTATTCATACCATACCATAATTTTGTTCACCCATTAGTTTGTTGATGTTCACTTCACAAGCCCATGTGAACAGTGACATTCAGAAGATGGATGCTCAAATGTTTCTGAGTTCTTTCTTAAAATTCCTTTGGCTGCATGTCAGAAAGTGGAATTTCAGGGTCATCTGATTAATTTTTTTATTAGGTCTGCCATATGTTTTCTATAATAGCACCATCTTATAATTCTATCAACAATTCACATGGGGTTCAATTTCTCTGATTTCCCACCAAAATTTATTTTCTTTTTTAATAAAATCTATTATAGAGTAGCTGTCTGAATTAGTGTGTGTGTGTGTGTGTGTGTGTGTGTGTGTGTGTGGTATTAGTGGTATTAGTGTGCACTTTTGTAATAGTTATTGTTGAATAGCTTTTCAAATGCTTGTCAATCATTTTGTCATCTTTTGAAACATAACTGTTCAAGACATTGCCCATTATAATATCAGGGTATTCAGTACTTTGCTGAATTCATAGCATTTTTGAAAGATTATGTGCATTATGTCTTTTCAGAGAAATGATTTGTATTTTCTCCAGTTTATTACATTGCCTTTACATGCTGATTTTGTTTTTTGTATAGTTTTAAATTTTCATGTAGTTTTACTTTTATTGCCTATGCTCTTGGTATAGCAGCCCAGATATACCAATTTTAGTAACATGACATTTTTGTTTTATCATAATACTTTGATAGTTTTCGGTCTCTACAATTTTTCTTTGATCCACTTTGAGCTAATTTTTGTGCATGATTAACGTATGGGTCAAACTTCACTCTGTACATTTGGTTATCGCAGCATTTGTAGATATTTTTCTTCCCCCATTGAATGATCATTCCCCCATTGAATGATCATGTCACCTGTGTCAAAGCATTTGGTGAGTAAGACACTCTTTGTCATCAACTTGAAGATTTTCTTAAGCTGTTTTTGTGCTTCTATTTCAGTCTTTGCAGAGTCATATTTCAGTCTACTTGTTTTACTTGACTGGTCACTCTTAAGATCTTTCTAGTCCCTTAGATTAATCATCAGACCAAGTCTCCAGAAGTGAATTTCCATTTGCCTGGCTTGACCTTGTCTGAGATTTTGAATTCTCTTTTTAAAATTTATTTTACTTATTTATTTTTAAAGAGCCATGATTTACAAAGTTACTGATAGTTGTGTTTTAGGTATACAATAATTCAACACCAATCCCTCCACTATTGTCAATTTCCCTTCATAGAGTGTTCCCAGGTTCCTTCCCCATCCTAACCCTCACTCCATCTCTGTCAATTTGACAGGCAAATTACAAAGTTCTAGAGATTGCCACTTAGATCTCATGTTTTCAGTTCTGTTGAATTTGTTTTGGATATATGGCTATACCCCTCACTCATCTCACTGGTATAACTGAAACCCTAATGACTATTAACCCATTATTTCCTCATTTTCTTCTCCCCCCCTTGATTTCTTTCTTTCTCTGTCTCCTCTATAAACATTGAAGTCAAGGATGATCTAAGCATCCTCCGTTTACTACAATACATTTTCTCATCCACTATTCTGTATTCTACAAATAAGTGAGATCCTCCTGTGTTTGTCTTCTTCGGCTTACTTCACTCAACATAACTTTCAGTTCCAGCCATCCATGTTGCAGCATATTACATGATTTCATAATTCATTGCAAGTGTATAGTATTCCATTGTGTTTATATGCTATGTCTTCACAATCCATTAATCTGTCATTGAACTGCTAGGTTATTCTCACATCTTAGCTATTGTTTTGAATGCAGCAATGAATAATAGTGTGCATATGTCCTTTTGAGAGAGTGCTTTTTATGGCTAGGGGTAGCTGCCCCTAAATGAAATTGTTGGGTCATATGGCAGTTCAATTGTAAGTTTACTGAGAATTCTCCATATGGCTTTCCACATGGGGTTTACCAGCAGTGGATAAGAGTTAGGATCTTGAATTCTGAGGGTGGGCATCTATCTCAGTGACACGTTGAGGTTTCTTCAGCTACTGCTTCTGCTCTATAAATGAATACTTCCTTTAGAAAATATAATAAAGGAAAATTCAGATTTCTCACCTGAACGTCATGTTTTCTAACCTTTAAGGCAACGTATTTTCCGCCTGTGTCTTTGTGTTACATTCTGTGTTCAGTCTTATGCTTTGTCTTTCCACGCTTTTGTTGTGTCAAATGTTAAATGACAAACCTTAAATTTCTGACATAATAGTGTACATCTCCACTCTCCTTATGTGTTCTATTAAAGTGTCTTGATGTTTATTTTCCCATGTTCTTTTTTTGAGGTACCATGATAATAATAATAGTATTAATATTGGTATTTGAGCTGTACTTCTTACCCTACTTTACTTGTTTTATAATTGTTTCATATCCTGTTTGTAACTTGAACATCTGCACTTTTTTGTGGATCTAACTTGTTGTATGAGTTTCACTTAGCATGATAACGTCCTATTGATTTTACTCTTTTGTTGTGAGTGCGTGACACTTTTCTTCTGTGGCAATACTTTGAGGTCTGAGGTGAAGCTAATTTTTCTCAGAGAATGTGTAGTCTCTCCTAGAAATCTGAGGGTAGGACTGTTTGGACTACTTTAACTTCTCAGCTTGAGGCTTTTCAGGTCATAAAAAATAAAAATTTTGATCGTTCTCTTATGAAGTTAGCTTTACTATTAAGAATTCTCAAACAAGCCTTTTCCTCCCTTTTCTCCACCTATGACCTTTGCCTATTGAGATAACTTTTGATATTGCCTTCCTTTGTGTGGCAGGTTTTATTTGTAATATTCACTCTTTCATCTTTCTTTACTCAGGTGCCTTTTTTTTGGTGGCATTATGGTTTGACTTCTAATGTATTGGATGCCTTCCACTTTGTTTCTTTAACTTTGTTCTGCAAGCTAAAAGAAAATGACTTCTGGATATTTGGGGTAGAGAAGAAGGGTAAAGAAAGGAAGTAATTTACATCCCTGGTTTCCCATCTGGATTCATTTATTTTCTCCAAAGTATTTTCACATATTAATAGATTTTATAAAGGTGTATTAAGCTTTGTGTACTAATGGCATTAAATCAAAACATCTCTAACTTACACTATTGCTAGTATGGCTTATATATTTGAAACTTATGCAGGCTTAAGTGTCTATGTATTGTAATTAGAATAATTCATAATTTAATATGGCATATTTATTTTCAGAAAATAGATTATATTTCCCTGTTTAGTTTTGGGGTGACCTGAATTAATGGAAAATGCCCATATTCTGAAATAGTTATTCATACTAGGTGCTATAATAGATGAACTCTGATCTTTAATTCACCTAGCAGGCGAATAGTCTTCATAGTTTCCCTTGATAGTAGTGAGAAGAAAAGGTGACAAATCTTTCCTGGAGTACTGATACATGGGCTCAGGGGACACTATGGCTTTCTAATTGACTGTCAGATGGTGGACAAAGCAGGTGCCTCCCCACTGCTATACTTTTGTAATGTGGGAGTTAGTTGACTCCGAATAATATTTACTTCTGGGCATCCATTGTACTTACTTGACTTAAGCCTCAGTTGCTCTCAGTAACACCCTCAAAAGGAGGGTCCCCAATTCAATCAGCTAATCAGTGGCTGAATAAATAACAGTACTCCTACATGAAAAAAAGAAGGGTCCCTGTAAGGCACTTGGATGCACCCAGGGCAAGTAGTAAGCTATCCTAAAATCAAAAAGGGACAATAAATGCCATAGAAGTATATTAAGTTAAGAGCACAGTCATGGAACAAACTCTGTCATGACCCAAAAAGGAATTAGATGAATAAGGACCCTGCTGGGGTTAGGAAGGACTAATCAGGCCTGAGAACTGTATTCTGGTATACACAGCAAGATGTCACAGGAAGAGCCACTCTTTAATATATCTCCTCCTTGTTCATACAAAGTGACTAGAAATATTAGTAAGAAGTAAATTGAATATGATTGTTTAAATGGATTACTAGCTAAGGAAAGGAGAGAGTAATACACTGTTAGATGGAATCCCACCCTTGAGTGGATCTCCTAGTAATCTAGAGTGGTAAAGCTCCAAATGAGATTTTGTCCCTGAGTTAATCTTGAAGAACTTCCCTTGGAGGGGCTTACCTCTGTGTATTGTTATGATAATGTTCAACCCCACCTTTGTGTACCCCCACCCATCATGATTTCTATATAACTAATGCTGTGAAAATAATGAAGGGTCACTAATTACCAAGCAGCCAATGGCCCCATTTTTTTGTTTCTTATTCCTTCCTTCACCTGTCACTGTTAGTCAGCATGGAGAGGTGGTTCTCAGCCACTGAATGCACGTGTAATGCACCCACAGTTTGAACTCACACTCTTTGTCGACCCAGCATCTGTATGTCCCTTGCTTCTCAGATAAAGATTATTGGCTACAAGGTGATAGTCCTGAAAGGTTGTAGGTACTTATCCTGCTCAGAGTTGAGGATTCCTGTAATGTTCAATTTTCTCCATCAGGGCAGGAGGTCCTGAAGTGGCTTCTAGGACTAACTTGGATACAAGAATCTGCTTTTCCCAGTTCTCTAGAACCTCTTCATGCCTCAGAAGAAATTCCCGCTATTTCCTACTGCTTTGGTTTGCATTTCACTTGGTGCCAGGAATACTTGGCAGTTTTTTTGGGAAGTGAGATAAGCATTGATTTCCACTGTGTCATGAAGTCCAGCAGCACAATTGCTTGCATCCTTGAAATGTTTGTAATTAGCGAGACAACTCATCCTCTTTAAAATCTTTCTTTCCCTGGGTGCACACCTCCCAGGAGTGTCGCTGAGTTGGGACAGGATCCAGCTTCCACTGCTACTCTGTGCTTGGAGTTGGTCATTTACCCTGCAGCTGATCACAAGCCAAGCCTGATTGGCTTCAATTCCAGAACCCTGATTGATTTCTTTAAATCTGCTCTCCAAGGTGACTCATTTCTCTTAGGGTTCCTTCCTCTTTCCCAAGTCCTTCAGATAGCCCTGAAATATAATAATGGTTTAAATTTTGCCCTTAGTTCCCCACTTCCTTCATGGAAAGAGTGGGTATAAACACAACAGAATAACACACATTGCATGAGTCCTTATAAGAAGAGATGTTACCCAGTTTCCATCTCTGTCCTTAGGCGAACCTAATACTACTGCTGCTTCCCTTTATTTGGTGATAAGACATACTTACTAGAATTATGTCAAATTTTCTCAAGTAACTTTTTCACCCTCTCTGGTGTGTGTGTGTGTGTGTGTGTGTGTGTGTGTGTGTTGGTGAGGGGGAGGGTGTCTGGGGGAATTAAGCCATATCTGGTGGTATTCATGACATACTCCTGTCAGTCTACTCAGGGATCACTATTTTTTTTAAAATTTTATTTCAATGAATAACCATGAGACACAGTTACAGATTTACAAACTTTCATGATTACGTTTCAGTCACACAACGTTCAAGCACTTATCTCTCCACTAGTGCCCATTCTCCACCACCAAAATTCCCAGTATTCCTCACGCCACCTCCTGCCTCTGTAGTAGGCATATTCCCTCTTATTCTCTCTCCTTTTGGGTGTTATGGTTTGCAATACAGGTACTAAGCAGCCATCATGTTTGGTCCAGTCTACTTTCAGAACACATCTACTGTCCCTGGCAAGCTCTACAACTGTCATTTACTTAGTTGTCCCTTCTCTATTCCAACTGCCTTTTCCCCCAGCATATGAGACTGGCTTTCTTGCTGTGGAGTGATCCTCCTGACCCTTATCTCTACTGTCCTTATTGGATGCAGTGTCAGTCTCCTATTATGTTTATATTCCATAAATTAGTGCAGTCATTCTATGTCTGTTCCTTTCTTTCTGTCTCATTTCACTTAGCATGGTACTTTCCATGTCCATCCACTTATATGCAAATTTCAAAATTTCATCTTTTCTATCAGCTGCATAGTATTCCATTGTGTAGCTATACCAAAGTTTCTTTAACCAGTCATCTGTTCTTGGGCATTTGGGTTTTTTCCAGATTCTGGCTATTGTAAATAGTGCTGCAGTAAACATACAAGTGCAGATGTCATTTCTACTATACTTTTTTGCATCTCTGGGATATATTTTCTGAAGTGGTATTGCTGGATCAAATGGGAGCTCAAATTTTAGTTTTTGAGATATGTCCATATTGTTTTCCAAAAGAACTGGAGCAGTCGGCATTCTTAGGGATCACTATTTATGATGCTCTGGGAACTGTAAGCAGTGCCACAAATGCAAACTGGGTCAGCTACTTGCAAAGCAAGAGACTTCACTCTGTCCTACCTATTTCTTATTTAGTTTTATCTATTTATTTATTTATCTATCTATTGATACCTATTTCTTGAGCACTAGGAAAAAGGAAAAATGAGGGGAGTAATGTTGAGGGGGAAAATAATTTTAAATTATTTGATATAATTATGAAATTAATTATATTCACTTGATCACTTGATACCCCGTTACTCATCGATTTACTCGAGCGGATGCCAGTAACGTCTCATTCATCCCTGTTGCATGCTAGCGTAGCCCAGTGGCATCTGCTTGTTCTAGGAACATGCAGAGCCTCAAACCGATCATTCAGGGTCTTGACGAAGAAGTCTGACCATCTGGTAGGTGGGCGTCCATGCGATCTTTTGACGTCCCATGGAATCCAGTCAGTAATGGCTCTAGTCCAGTGGTCATATCTAAACCTCATTACGTGTCCAGCCCATCTGATTTTTGATGCCTTGTCAAATTAGACAGTGTCCCTGATTCTTGAGCATTGACAGAGATCAGAACTCCGGATTCTATCTCTCATTTGAGTAAAGCATGATACACCAAGCATAGCTCTTTTGATTCCTCTTTGAGATACCCGAATAGCATTCTCATCCTGTTTTTGTAGGGCCTAGGTCTCTGAGGCATATGTTAATGCAGGAAGAACAGTGGAATCAAAGAGATGTGCTTGTAGCTGGAGGTTCTTTTTCCTCTTAGTTATTTCTTCAGCGCTCTTGAAGGCATTCCAAGCCGCTCTCTTCCTCCTGCATAACTCAGGTGTCAGGTCATTCATCATGTTGATTTCTCGACCTAGGTATATATAACTGTTGCATTTGGAGATGGTGGTTCCGTTGAGAGTGAATGGAATATCAGGAACAAGACTGTTTCTCATGAACATTGTCTTTGTGAGATTCAGTTGTAATCCGATCTTTCCACACTCACGGTCGAAGTTGGTTAGCATTTGTGCTGCTTGGCTGATGTTTGGTGTTATTAAAACAATGTCATTAGCAAAGTGGAGGTGGTGTAGTTGCCAACCATCTATCTTCACTCTCATTCCTTACCATTCCAGTTGTTGCATGATGTTCTTGAGGGTGGCACTGAAGAGTTTCGGTGAAATGGTATCACCCTGCCGAACCCCTCTCTTGACATGGATGATTACTTCTTTGTAGAATGGTGAGATCCTGGTAGTGAACCCATAATAGAGCTCACGGAGGATCCTGATGATCCTCCTGTATTGAGTTCGTACACCCTGATTGGCTAGGGCTTCGATGACCACTTCCATCTCAACAGAATCAAAGGCTTTCTTTAAATCAATGAACGTTAGACACAGCAGCATCTTGAACTCCTGAGAAATCTCAATGAGCTTGGTTATCGTGTGGATATGGTCGATGGTGCTGAATCCTTTTTGGAACCCAGCTTGTTCGCATGGTTGTCCTTCATCTAGTGTTTTGCCAATCCTATTCATGATGACTTGAGTGAACAGTTTGTAGATGACAGATAATAGGCACATTGGGCGATAGTTGCCAATGTCATGGATGTCTCTCTTCTTGTATAGTAGTACAGTCTTGCTGGTTTTCCGTTGGGATGGAACCTTGCATTCAGACAGGTAGCGAGCCAGTGTATTGATGAGTACTGATGGTAAGTTCTTCAGATGTTCAGATGTCTGGGCCAGGTGCTCTTTGTTTCTTTACCGACGAAATGGTGTGTTGGATTTCGGAAGGGTGAACATTGGGAATGACATATCCATCCTGCGGAATTTGGTACGTGGGTAAGTGGACATGGCTATTAAAGAGATCTGAGTAGAAGTCATGAATAGTCTTCTCCATTGCCCTTCTGGAAGATGTGATAGATCCATCAGGATGTCAGAGGGCAGTCATCTTGGTCTTGTAGTTGGTGAAGGACAGGCGGGCATTACGAATGCTTTTCCCGGCTTCTGCCTCATCTACCAGCACTGCTGCTCTCCTGTCTTTGAGGTCATTCTTGATTGCTTTTCTGCACTGTTTTGCCAGCTCGGACATTCGCTTGCGGTTGCCTGAGGCATGTGCCAACCCATGTTGGCGAATAAGTTCAAGAGTGTTTGAAGAAAGGCCTTTTTTTTTGTGGTTATCTCTCTCTTGGCATTCCTTGCACAATCATGGAGGTGCTGAATCATTTGATAGTATTCCTCATCAACGTTGTCAGTGACAGCATCTTCCCATGTTGCCTCAACAGAGCCAAAGAGCTCCTAGTTGGTGCTCATTGTGGGACTTCTCTTCTTAAACTTTGCATTCTTTTCTCCCCGTTCTGTGAGGTAGAATTTTGCATGAAGGAGACAGTGGTCTGATCCCGTTTAGAATTTTGGGACAACAGCAACTTTGGTTAGGCAAAACCGTCGATTGAATATGATGTGGTTTATTTCATTGTGGAACCATCCACCGGGAGACTCCCATGTCCAACATTTAGATTCAGCCTTTTGGAACTGTGAGTTACCATGGATGGTCTTGGTTGACATGATGAACTCAGACAGTCTGTCACCCTGTTCATTCTATTCTAGGCCATGGGTCCTGATGTGGAGTTCGTCGGCTGATCTTCTTGGTCCTATCTTGGCATTAAAATCACCAACAATGATCTTGTAGAAGGTGTGGTCTTCTTTATAGAACTGCTCCAGCTCCATGTAGAACTTCTCAATTTCTCCTTCACCATAATTGGATGTTGGTGCATAGACAACAAAGAGAGACTGCCAGCAGTGAGCCACATCTATTCAAGTGTAATTGTCCGATTTGGGTTGTTAGGCATTCAAATGAATCAATGCTCATGGCTAAGTTTGTGTTGACAAGGATACCGACACCACCGACGTCTCTTTTGTCACATGTTCCAAGGAACAGTTCTTCTCCAGTTTCGAAAATGGCGTGATGTGATTGATGTCTTTTCATTTCAGTCAAACCAATGATGTCTTTTCATTTCAGTCAAACCAATGATGTCATACTTGATCTTTCGTGTTTGTACCATCAAGTCCTCGATGGATGCATCAGATGCCAGCGTACATGCATTGAAGGTACAGACAATCAATTTTGTCTTTCTTCATTTTGGCAGCCTAGTTCAGCCTTGAGATTTTATCTGCCTCTCCTTCCACATCCTTCTCGACTCTGCCATATTCAGGGCAGAGTATAATATATTATATAATATATTATATTATATATAAATATAATATATTTATTATGTTAAATAATTAATTTTCTCATTTTTTCAATGTAGGAGTACTTCTATTTATTCAGCCACTGATTAGCTGATTGAATTGGGCATGAACTCCACCTTACTTTATTTTCATAATTTTATTGATTTTTTCTTCTTATATTTATTTATTGAATCACTGTGGAAAAAGTTACAAAGTTTTCAGGTTTAAGTCTCGGTCATACAATTATCAAATGCCTTTCCCATCACCAGTACTCATTTTTACCACCAAGAACCCCAATATACCCCCCTCTCCCACCCCTCCAGTGTCTGTGAGGCAGATGATTTCTACTTAACTTTACATTGATTACATTCATTATTTTGACAAAAGATGCACCACTATTGTTTAGAATTTCCCCCCCAACAATCAGAATTACTGAAAAGGCATTGTGAAATACTTTGTTTTCTATAGCTGGTTGTGAGAATCATATAATGATTTTGGATTTCTGAAAAGAGCCAGATAATTACGAGATTGGTTTCTGTGTGTTTGGTGTTATGGCTGTGCCGTAGAGCCACTTGTGGGGGGCAACTCGTGAATCAGTAGGGCATGAAGAAAGAGCAGGTACCGCCCACCTTCCCATGAGACTGCAGTTGCCCCATCACCACCGGCTCATACCTGGCTCATACCTGGCTCATCCAATAAGCTCTGAGGCCATGGCCACCTTGCTGCCGGGTGGGGGTGGAGGGGAGGCAGAAGCGAGCAACACCCTTTCCCTCCCCGGGAGGCATGATGCTATAGTTTAAACGCATGGTCCATTCACTTTTCTGCCGCAAGCTGCCAGGCTCTGGATTAAGTCCTTTTGCCTCTGGAGACATGGCCGTGCTGGAGAGCCACTTGTGGCGGGCAACTTGTGACCTTGGTAGGGCATAAAGGACAAGCTGGTACCATCCCCCTTCCCATGAGACTGCAGTTGCCCCATCATCATCGGCTCACACCTGGCTTTCCTATAAGCTCTGAGGTGGTAGCCACCTTGTATGTGATCCAGATTCATTTCTGCCAAAAGCCACTGGGTTTCAAGACTTGTTTCTGAGTCTCTGGGATCATGGCAGTTAATCTGCTTGATCAGGAGCCAGAGAGTCCGCTAGTAGGTGGTGACTCGGGGTCTCATTGGGATGGGGAGGAAAGGGCTGGTTCCACCCCCATCTGGTGAGGCCCTATGTGTCTCGTCACTGTGGGCCCAAACCTGACTGTCCAGTGGCCTCTGGAGGATGGTGGTCACTGGGCCGCTAGGGGAAATAGGCCAAGGCATGAAACCTCCTATTCCCACCTGGAGTGGGCCAGCACTTGTAACCTACTGCAGGAACAGGACGCATTTCTGCCAAGTCTTTGGGTTCCGAGATTTGCTTCTGAGTCTCTGGGATCATGGCCATTAAGCAGTTTGATCAGGAACCAGAGAGGCCATGCCTCCAATTATATAGCTGAGCCAGAGGTGACTTGTGTGTGTGTCTCCCACATACCTAACTTTTGACCGTTTACTTTCTTGGTAAACTTTGCCCCAAGTTTTTGGGGTCTGGCCAAAGGTGCAGCAGCAATTTTGGGGTATCTGAAAGCCTGACAGTGCCATTAGGCTACTGATGCGCTCACCTTACAGGTACAGATTAACCTGCCAGCAGCATCATACCCCTGATTAATTTTCTCATCTACATAAATATTTTCATAATGCAATTGACAGGAAGGTGGCATGTGGGGCCAGTAGGTCAGTTGTCATGATGACTTCCCTGGAAACATGGCTTCAAAGTAAAAGCAAAAATGATTTGGATAAGATGAACAATTGTTCCACCCCCAGACCTCGAAATCAAAGCTTAGGAAAAAAATGCCACAACATTTGGGATTCAACGCCTGTACCTTGTTTCTGTGTCCTGTACTTCAGATTCTCCTGACAGTGTCTAGCCTATATCCCTTCCTGGGTTTTGGTAAGGTCAGGAGCATGCTGAGAATTTTGATGCCACGGACGCCACCTGGAGCTTCAGTATTCCAAGACATTGTCAGGTACCAAAGAGCATATTTTGAGAATTACTTGCTTTTATTTTTGGATTCACCTCTTCCTTGTCACTCTTTTTTTCTTCTTCTACCCAATGATACTATCAAGAGGGAGGATAGGCAAGACACACAACTAGGTTTGCAGAAAAAAGGCTAATCTTGACTCAGCTTAAGAGAATTGCTAAGCAATCAGAAGTTAGCTAATGAGCACAAATAGACCATCTATTCTGAAGATGCAGGAAGGAAAAAAAAAACAACCCTAAAATAAACTCTTGGGGGAGGTGGAGAAAAGAAACAAAAAATTCACACTTCCCCATACTCTTGATTGCCAAAATGTTAAGAAGAAAGTGAATGATTTCTTGAAAAATGGATATTAAGGTTTGAATAAATTTCTTCAAATGGAAGGGAGACTATGGGTTAAACGAAAACCTGGCAAAATATAGAAGATTTCAGGAATACAAGGTTTGTGCTTTATATAAATGTCCCAGTCATCTGAAGCTTCAAACTCAGATACCACTTGACAGAATTTTTTTAATAAGTTTTATTGGATAACTGTGAGATACAGTTATAAATTTTCATGATTACATTTCAGTCATACAATGCTCAAGCACCCATTCCTCCACCAGTGCACATTTTCCACCGCCATTGTTCCCACTGTCCTTCCTATCACCCCTACCCTATCTCACTCCCTGTCTCTGTGGCAGGTATTTCCTTCTTATTCTTTCTCTAATTTATGGCATTATGATTTGCAATACAGATACTAAGAGGCCATCATGGTTGGTCCTTGGTATCTCCCATCCCAAGCGATCCCTCCAATCATCATTTATTTAGTGGTCCCTTCTCCATCCCAACTTTTACACAGCACATAGGCCTGGCTTTCAAACCTTGGCATGATCTTTCTGACCCTTCCTCTACTGTCCTTAGGTGTTAGACTCCTATTATGTTACTTTATATTCCACAAATGAGTATAGTTATTCTATGTCTGTCCTTCTATTTCTGACTCATTTCACTTAGCATGATACTTCCCATCTCCATCCACTGTTATGCAAAGTTCATGATTTCATCTCTTCTAACAGCTACATAGTATTCCATTGTGTAGATATACCAGAGTTTCTTTAATCAGTCATCTGTTCTTGGGCACTCAGGTTTTTTTCCCTGATTCTGGCTATTGTGAAGAATGCTGCAGTAAACATATAAGTGAAGATGTCATTTCTACTGTTTTTTTTTTCATCTATAGAATATATTCCCCATAGTGATATTGCTGGGTCATATAGGAGCTCAATTTATAGTTTTTGGAGGAATGTCAGCAATATTTTCTAAAAAGGCTGGACCAGTTGGTATTCCCACGAACTATGAATGAGATTCCCTTTCTCCCCGCTTCCGAGCCAGCACTGGTTGTTCTTGTTCTTATTGACTTGTGCCAGTTTCTTTGGTGTAAGACTATACCTCATTGTTGTTTTGATTTGCATCTGCCTTATGATTAGTGATGTAGAGCATTTTTTCATGTGCCTTTTGGCCATTTGAATTTCTTTTTAAAGGTAGTTTCTCTTCATTTCTTCTCCCCGTTTTTTGATGGGTTAGAGGTTGTTTTCTTGTAAAGTTCTACCAGTGTCTTGTATATCCTGGATAGTAAGCCCCTATCTGATGAGTATTTTGTAAATAATTTTTTTCCAATTCTGTGGGCTCTTTCTGTATTTTACTCACTGTTTCTTTTCAGGTGCAGAAGCTTCTTAGTTTAATGTAGTCACATTTGTTTATATTTGTTTCCATTTGCTCAGTCAGTGGTGTTTCATTCATGAAGATGCCTTAAACTTCAATATCATGGAGGGTTCTGCCTACATTTTCCTACATGTACCTTTGGATTCAGGTCTTATATTGAGGTCTTTAATCCATTTTGATCTGATTTTTATGCTTAGCATTAGAAAGAAGTCTGAGTTTTCAGTTCATTCTCTTGCATGTAGCTGTCCAGTTTCCCCAGCACCACTTGTTGAAGAGGCTTTCCTTGTTCCACTTCACATTTCTTGCTCCTTTATCAAAGATTAATTGATCGTATACTTGAGAAGCTGTGTCAGAATATTCCACTCTGTTCCATTGGTATATGGGTCTGTTTCTATTTCCAATACCATGCTGTTTTAATTACTACTGCTTTGTAGTAGTTTGAGATTGGGAGAGGTGATGCCGTCCAACTTCTTTTTCACAAGGATTGCATTAGCTATTCATAGGGTTTATTACTTCATATGAATTTCAGGAGTGTTTTGCCTATATCTTTGAAAAATGTCATGGTTATCTTGGATAGGGACTGTATTGAATATGCACAATGCTTCAAGGAATATTGCCATTTTGATTATGTTAATCCTCCTGATTCATGAGCAGGAGATGTGTCTCTATATCATAGTGTCCTCTTATTTTTTGAAGTATTTTATAGTTTTCTTTGTATAGGTCCTTCACCTGTTTAGTTAAGCTGATTCCAAATACTTAATTTTCAGAGGCATTATTGTGAATGGGATTTTTAAAAATATCTCTTCCTTCTTTCTCATTTTTTACATACAGGAAAGCCATGGACTTTTGGGTACTATTTTGTAACCTGTCTCTCTACTCTACAAGCCTATTATTTCTAGGAGCTTTTCTGTTTTTTTCTTTTTCGGTTCTCTAAGTATAGTATCATGTCATCTGCAAATAGTGATAGCTTGACTTCTTCCTTTCCTATCTGGATGCCCTTGATATTCTTTACTTCCCTAAGTGCTATGGCGAGTATTTCCAGTACTATGTTGAATAAAAGTGGCAAGAGTGGGCAAACTTGTCTTGTTCCCAGTCTCAGAGGGAAGGCTCTTAGTTTTTCCCCATTGAGAATAATGCTTGTGGTGGGCTTGTGGTAGATGGCTTTGACTATATTGAGGAATCCTCCTTCACTTCCCATTTTGCTGAGAGTTTTTCTTTATCATAAATGGGAGCTGGATCTTGTCAAATGCCTTCCCTGCATTTATTGATATGATCATATGGCTTTTATCTTTCCTTGCATTTATATGGTGTATTATGTTAATTGACTTACAAATGTTAAACCATCCTTGCATCCCTGGGATGAATCCCACTTCGTCATGGTGTATGACTTTTTGATGCTTTTTGATGAGTTGTTGGGTTGTATTTGCTAGTATTTTGCTGGAGTGATAGCACAGTGGGTAGGGTGTTTGCCTTTCATGCGGCCAACCTGGGTTTGATTCCTCCAACCCTCTTGGAGAGTCCAGCAAGCTGCGAAGAGTATCCCGCCTGCACAGCAGAGCCTGGCAAAGTTACCTCTGGAGTATTCAATATGCCAAAAACAGTAACAATAACGGGCCTCACTTCATGTTCCTGGAGTGAGCAGATGCCATTGGGCTATACTAGCACACAACAGGGACGAATGGAGACGTTACTGGCACCTGCTCGAGCAAATCGATGAGCAAAGGGATGACAAGTGATACAAGTGTGTATTTTGTTGATGATCTTTGCATCTGTTTTCATCAGGAGTATTGACCTGTATTTCTGGGTTTTTTTGTGGTGTCTGTCTGATTTTGGTATATACAATGTTTCTGTTTCTTCAATTTCTTGGAAAATCTTGAAGAGGATTCTGAGTAGGTCCTCTTTGAAGATTTGGAAGAATTCACTAGTGAATCTATCTGGGCCAGGGCTTTTGTATTTTGGGAGACTTTTGATTACTATTTCAATTTCCTCAATAGTGATAGGTCTGTTCAGGTATTCCAAGTCTTCTTGCATCAGCTTTGGGAGATTATAGTAGTCTAGGAATTTAAACATGTCTCCAAGGTTGTCTAGTTTCTTGGCATAAAGCTTTACATGGTAATCTTTGATAATCCTTTGAATTTCTGTGGTTTCTACTGTGATGTCTCCCTTTTCATTTCTGATTCTGTTCATTATGGGTCTTTCTCTTTCCTTGTTAGTCCTGCTAGTGGTTAACCCATCTTGTTTATTTTCTCAAAGAACAAGATCTTGGTTTCACTGTTCTTTTGAATTGATTTTTGGGTTTCCATGTCATTAATTTCTGCTCTAAGTTTTATTATTTCTTTCCTCCTATCTGGTTTGGGCTCCTTTTGTTGGTCATTCTCCAAGATCTTAAGCTGTGAGGTTGTTACTTATGTGGGCTTGCTCTTCCTTCCTGAAGAATTCTTGTAGATCTTTAAACTTTCCTCTTAACACTGCTTTTGCCATGTCCTATAGGTCCTGGTAATTTCTATCTCCATTCTCGTTCATTTCCAGGAATCTTTTCATTTTGTCTTTGATTTCTTTTCTAATTCTTCTTGGCTTCATCCTGATTTTGTCTTGACTTCTGTTGGTTTATTTTGAGTCTCTTTTCCGTTTCTACCATTGTATGAAGAGTCTCTGCACCTCATCTTGGAGCTCGTTGCTGAGGCTTTCCACTGAGTTTTTCATTTTACCTACCAATTTTTTTTTTAGGTCTGTCATTTCTGCTTGTATTTTTGTTTGAATTTTCCTCACCTCTGCTTTCATATCCTCTTGTATTTTGTCAGCAGTTTGTTCCATTGCTTCGTTGAGCTCCTATACATCCTTAAAAGCTCCATTTTAAATTCCTTATCTGAGAGGTTATAGAGTTCATTGTTACTGTTTGATTCATCTGAGTTATCAGCTTCAATCATTAGGCTTGGTGAATTTTTACATTGTTTTCATGGCTTATTAATAGCTGTGTGTGAAGCCTGAGTTAACTATTACCTCAAATGTGGGGTGCACAGAAAATCACTTCTTCACTTGGACATGTCTTAAAGTGTATGCTGGATGGTAAAATGGGGGAGGGGGAAAACTCGCACAACTGATGGAGTAAGTAGGGTCAATGCTGGAGGGGTGGTGACTTGTGGGAGGTGTGTTCTGTTAAGATGATGGGAGGTGCTTGTCTTGGGGTACAGGGCTGGGGTGCAGATGCGGGGAATGGGTCACCAGCCAGGGCGATTCACACACCTGATGAACATAGTAGGGTCTGTGCTGGAGGGTGGTGATTGGTAGGGGTTTGGGTCTGGACAGATGCTGGGAGGATCTTCCCTTGGGTTACAGGGCTGGGGTGCAGATGCGAGGGGTGGAGGGGTGTTGGTCACTGGCCAGGGGAATTCACACACCTCATGGAGGTAGTAGGGTCGGTGCTGGAGGAGCTGTGACTGGCAGGGGGGTGGGGTCCTGCGAGATGCTGGGAGGAGCTTTACTTGGGGTACAGGGCTGGGGTGCAGATGTGGGGTATGGATCACTGGCCAGGGCAATTCACACACCTACTGGAGGAAGTAGGATCCATGTGGAGGGGCGATGACTGGCAGGGGTTGTGTGGGTCATTGACAGAAAATTCTTGTAGTAGAAAATTCTGAAACTCTAAGCCAAGAGGAAAGTCATTCATATGATTGTACTCAACATAAAACTTGACTTTTAGTCTTCCAGGTCTATTGAGCAATTCACTCGGATCAATTTGAAGTCAAAGTTTGAAACTTTTGATACTCATTTATCAAAATTTGGAGGAATGGCACTGATCAGTATTAAGCGCAAACTTTGGAAATAATTTTTCGCGCTTTTCAAATTCCTGTGTGTTGGGGGGGGAGTGGGGTGTGGGTGGAATTCCTGTTGCCTGGTCAGTTTCTAGGCTTTTCCTTTCTGAACAACTTTGATGACAGCTGAGGTAGAATGCTGAGGGAAGGAACAGAGAAGCCCTGGATCTACTTGCATCATTGAGAAGAACCAGACCCTGTAGTGCCCAAGTAGGAAGGAGAGGTTTGGATAGGTCAAAGAGTTTGGGGTTATGAGAGAAGTGGGAGATGGAAAAGGATCTTAAAAAAGTTGTTGTGAGTTTTAAATCAAATTCTCTTTGAAAGACTTAGAGGTAGATCAGTTAGCATTAAAACCCAGTTTCCATATTCTTCTTGCAATTTCTTGTATGTTGTGGAGGGGCCTTGATATTATATTAGGTGCTTCTCCCACCCCCTTCAAGTTTGAGTTATTTCCATTGTGGACTGTAGTAATGAGCATATTTGACAGTGCTGTCACGCTTTTTCTGAAAATTCATCACTAAGTTACTTAAACATCCAGAATGGCCAATGATAATTTGCAAATGATTGCTTCTATCTCCTAGTCCTCCTGGCCATAAACATAGTTAAATGAGGTTAAATGAATTGGCTTTTGTAATTATTTGTTGGATGCTGAGTGGAGGAGAGTGAATTATTTTTGTATCGTTCAGTATCTTACTAGTGTAATTCTATGAATTATATTGAGGGCTAAAAAGCACAGAGGGCGTAAATTTGGGAATATGACTATTACAATTCTGTTCAAGTGTTTTTCTGGGTTCTTCGGGCCTCTGGGCTCTATATTTCTTAGGCTCTGAAAATTATGCACCTTAAGCAATTCTTTGGGAATGTCTGGGCATCAGTCCAGCCACCTGCAGGGCTGGTTCATGCAAAACAGAGAAATGCAGGCGATTTATCTTTGGCACTTTCCTGTTCTGTGCCTCTGGTTTCTTGCTGTGCCTCAACCTTCAAGGATTATCGTGCCATTTGTAAATTGTCCTCCGTGCTCATTAGGGGTGAGTGAATGTGACCCTATAGGAATGGGGTTTCTTCAGAGGGGAGATCCTGTAAGATTAAAAAGCCCTTCCCAAGGACCCTCCTTTTATCCCAGTCTCCCTCCTCTTTCCTTCATGCATGTTCTGTATAATCACCAGGTAATGAGTGCATATTTTCAAGCACTTGGCCAATTCCAGAAATGGTCCTAGGCACTTCCCATGTATTTAAAACTTATTTCACTTCCACATCCACGGCAGACAGGAATTATTATTAACCTCATTTTCTAGCTGGGTTCCCAGGAAGAAGCATGATGCCCTTTCCAGAGGTCCCTCTGTAAGTGATGGCAGTGGAACTGGCCAGGCAGTCTCTCTCCCAGCTTCTGTCAGGCAGTGCAATAGCTTCTCGAGGCTTGCTGTGATGAGTCAAAAGTAACTCATTTCTATGAGACCCTGTCTTAGCTCTTGACAGGCTATTTCCATGTCATCTTTTGCAGAAGAAAGCCTGGAGTCAGCACAAGATGAGATGGATTGGTGCAAGTGGGGCATTCTGATGGGGAGGGCTCTTTATGCAGAGCTTAAGTGCATCACAGAACCCTGGCTTCTTAGCGGCTTTCCCAGCTCTTTTAAAGTGTTACTATTAATGGCATGCAGGCCAGAGGGAAAATTCAGTTGTTCAAAGTTGTTTTGTGTACATACTTTCCTATGTCCAGTTTTGAAATCTCAGTGAAACATCTGAAGTTGTGCTCAAATGTTTATGCAGCAGATGATGAGAATCGCTGCACACAGATCAATATCTATGAGCACAAGGATCAGATGCATTAATTTTTTTTCCAACGTTGCACTTAGAATCACTCAGACAACTATAAAAGAACAAAACAATAAAACCAGCATGGGCCAGAAAGGTAGTACAATGAATAGGACATTTGCTTTGTCTGTGCTCGACCTGGATTCAATCCTCAGGACCCCATATTGTTTCCAAGCCCTGCCAGAAGAGATCCCTGAGTGCAGAGATAGGAGGATTCTGGGTGTAACCCCAAACCGTTCAAAAGCCCACCATGTGTGCATGTGATAGGAAGGCTAAGGAGGCGTTTTTTGGATCTCCTTTTGTTGCTCAAGACAGATTTGGTATGACACACGTGGTTGGCAGAATTTCCTCAGTCCCGGTTTCTGTAGGATTTTGTTTCCTGAAGAATCATAAAAAATCAAACCGTTTGCCTGTGTCCATCAAGAGTTTCTGACTGAATTAGTCACGAGGGGGAAAGAGAGCACAATCATATACTGTGGAATGCTGCTTGCCTAGGGTAGGAAATGGTCTCATTTTTCTATCTGTGTCTTTTCCTCTTAGAGTCCCTTTAATTGATAGTTGTATTTTTTTTAAAAAGTAAAAAAAATAAAAATAAAAATGGGTCATAAGTGCACCCCAGTGTAGAATTAATGATATAATTTTGAATAATGATCAATAATTTTGTACTTATTTTTGCCATTCAAGGCATAGCTAAATGATATTAGAGTAAAAATAAAATTATAGCACAAGCTGTATTAACTAAGAAAACAGATTAGTTTCCATCCTTCTCATTTGGGTTACTTACTTTGAGCCAGACTTTTTGTCTCCCCCATCCCCACCACCTTTTTAGTCCACTGCCTTTCTCTCGCCATCTACTTTTCCTCTCACTCCATTTAACATGTTATTGGTATACAAGAAGCTGACATTAGTGTGATTTCCTCAAGGTCTTAGCCGGGTGCCACTGGACACACTTTGCATTCTTCATCTGCAATAAGGCAGAGCGTGAGCATGAGAGATTGAAAGCAAATTCTGATATGTACCTTCACTTTTGGATTTAATCTGTGCCTGAAGATATTGTGACCTAAATTACAAAATACATTATAGTTTCAGAAGAGGCAGCTGTTCATGCTCACTCGTAGCAGGTTGAAATTGAACTCCATGGAATATGGAACAGGAGAAATTATTTATAATCTGTTTCATTGCCAACCCTTCCTTTGGGCTGAAAGAATATACATTTGTATTCCTGTTAGAGTGTATTTTACGCTTCCATCTTTCACCATCCCTTAGGACAGAGAAAGCATTGGAAGGAAGAAGCAAAGATGTTTGTTAAGTTCCTGGCTTTCAGAAAGAATGAATACTGTAAAAAATATGTTCAATGAATACTGTGAATGTATATTCAATATCCACATATATATGCATCATCCAACAATCCTTTATTAGGGAGCCATTGTGGGGAGTTGGGTCACTTATGATAATGCTCTAGGATCATATGCAGTAGGGTAGACCTGATCTAAGGTAAAAGATTAGATGCCATTATTAGTGTTTCTCCTGCTGTATCTTTAACCAACACCCAGGACTTCTCAGTAAATAACGGGGTACCCCAAATGGAGAGTTCTCCAATCTTGCTGTGTTTATGCAAGAGAACAAGCCAGGTTTGTTAAGATGTCTGGCAAATTTGAAATGAAAGTGGGGGGAAAACCATGTTTCCGTAATTTACCTTTTTTGTGAAAATCAGATTCTAGTTTTACAAAGGTGATTGAATAATTGGGTAATTCAGTAAGTATGCTGACTAGTCTATAAAGAAACTCAATGTTGTACATGCTGTCACCAGTCTGGCCAGAAAAGCAGAATCCAGAGCTTAACCAGGGGGAACCTCAGCTAAAAGGGCAGGGTCAATTGCTTTCCCCCAGTCTGTCAATTGGCTAAAGTACTGAGGGTGGACATCTGAACTGGTTCTAAGTATTCATTCTTAGTTCTATGATTACATATAGTCATTTGGAGAGAAGAGACTTTTTTAACAGCTCTTTATTCTTGATCCATCATGAGATTAATACCCCATTTAGAGAATATTTCTAAGGAAGTAAGGTAGCTTGAGATTTCACCCCTTGTGCAGGCAGGGTCAGAACCCCTGTGTCAGCAGGAAGCAGCTATAGAAGACAGAACTTCGACCATTTTCCCTTTAAAGATTTAAGGTGGTGAAATCTCTAAGGAATACGATTTAGGTATATAGATTAAGGAAGTCCCTCCTTCCCTGAAAAATCCCTTCAATTGCTCTGTTGTGAGTGTGATCCCGCTTTACGAAGGACCTCTGCTTGCTTTAAATTTTTTTTAATAAATCTTATTGGATCACTCTGAGATACAGTTACAAACATTCATGATTATATTTCAATCATACAATGCTCAAGAGCCCATCCATCTACCAGTGCACATTTTCCACCACCATTGTTCCCAGTGTCCCTCCATGCCTCTGTGGCAGGTACTTTCTTCTTACTCTCTCTAATTTTGGGCATTATAATATGCAATACAGAGAGTGAGAGGCCATCATGGTTGGTCCTTGGTCTACTTTTAACACATAACTCTCATCCTGAGAGATCCATCCAATCATCAATTACTTAGTGGTCTGTTCTCCATCCCAACTGCCTTTTCCCCCAGCATGTGGGGCTGGCTTCCAACCGTGGTGTGATCCTCCTGACCCTTACTTCCACTGTCCTTAGGTGTTAGTCTCACAGAAACTGTTTGGAAGTGTTTGTTTCTTCAATTTCTTGGAAAAGCTTGAGAGGATTGGGAGTTGGTCCTCTTTGTAGGGTAGGAAGAATTCACTAGTGAATCCATCTGGGCCAGGGCTTTTGTTTTTGGGGAGATTTTTGATTACTATTTCAATTTCCTTGATAGTAATAGGTCTTTTAAGGTATTCAAAGTCTTCTTGGATCATCTTTGGGAGATTATAGCAATTCAGGAATTCAAACATGTCTTCGAGGTTGTCTAGTTTTATAGCATAAAGCTTTTCAAAGTAATCCCTGATTATCCTTTGAATTTCTGTGGGTTTAGTTGTGATGTCTCCCTTTTTGTTTCTGATTCTGTTTACTATGGGTCTCTCTTTCTCTTTCCTTGTTACTCTTGCTAGTGGTTAACCGATTTTATTTTCTCAAAGAACCAGCTCTTGGTTTCACTAATCTTTTGAATTTTTTTTGACCTCCATGTCATTAATTTCTGCTCTAAGTTTTATTATTTCTTTCCTCCTGTCTGGTTTGGGCTCCTTTTGCTGGTCATTCTCCAAGATTTTAAGCAATGTGGTTAAGTTACTTATGTACTTAATCTTCCTGAGGAATTCTTGTAGAGCAATAAACTTTCCTTTTAACGCTGCTTTTGCTGTGTCTCATAAGTTCTGGTAACTAGTGTCTTCATTCTCTTTCATTTCCAGGAAGCTTTTGATTTTTGTCTTTGATTTCTTTTTTTAATTTACTCACTATTCATTAGTGAGCTCTTTAATTTTCAGGTGTTTGGTTTGAATTTCTGTTTCTGGGTGTGATTCATTTTGATTTTCAGTGCCTCATGTTCTGAAATGATCGTTGATAAAATTTCTATCTCAGTTTTATGGAGGTATATTTCATGGCCCAGTATGTGGTCTATCTTGAAAATGTCCCATGTGCACTTGAAAAGAACGTGTATTCAACTTTTATGAGTTGAAATGTTTTATATATATATATGTATATATATATATATTAGACCCCTGTATTCCATCTCTTCCCTTAGATAAAATATACCCTTGCTGAGCTTGAATCTGGTTGATCTATCAAGAGGTGATAAAACGGTGTTGAAATCTCCAACTATTATTGTGTTTCTATCAATGTCTTTCTTCAAGTCTATGAGCAATTCTTTTAAGTATTTAGCTGGTTCCTTGTTAGGTGCACATACATTAGGAGTTTGAGTTTTTTTCTGGTGTACAGATCTTTTAATCATTAAGCAATGACGTTTACTGTCCCTTATAATCTTCAGTCTAAGTCTATGCGGTCAGATACTAGTATGGCCACTCCCATTTTTTTGAGGGTGTTGTTTGCTTGTAGGATTGTTTTCCATCCTTTCACGTTGAGTCTGTGTTTGCTCTGTCTGTTCAGATGTTTTTCTTTCATTCAGCAGAGTATTGGATTCAATTTTAGAATACATCCTATCACTCTCTTTTAATTGGTGAATTTAGCCTATGACATTGAGAGAAATTATTGTTATGGGCTCTTTTTCCATATTTCTGCCAAAGTTTGGTGTATTTGAGGGGCTTGTCTTATGTTAAAGTCATTCATTTAGTTACTCTTGTAGCCATGATTTTGAGGTTACGAAGTTTCTGAGTTGTTGTTTTTCTGTGAAAGTGTGTGTCAGTCCTGCTATGAATATGAGTCTAGATTGGTAAAGTATTTTAGGTGAGGAATTTATTTCATTGAGATTGTTCACTATATCCCACCACTATCTTCGGGCCCTTAGGGTTTCATTGGATATAGGTATGCTGTGAAACTTAAGGATGCTCCTTTATAAGCAATTTCTTTGATGTTGCTGTTTTCAGAATTTTATCTATTATTTTTCGTCATTCTGATCAGGATGTGTCTTGCATTATTTTTATTTGGATTTGTTTTAGCTGGTACCCTTTGAACCTCCTGAATCTGATTGCATGTGATCTTCAGCTCTGGGAATGTCTGAGCAATGATGTCTTTAACGGTTTCTTCTTCATTAGGGTTTTCTTCCTGTCCCTCTGGGACTTCAGTGATTGTTATGCCATTCCTATTGGCTTCATCCCGATTTTCTCTTGACATCTATTGGTTTATTTTGAGGCTCTTTTCCATTTTCTGCTGTTTGGAGATTCTCTGCATCTCATCTTGGAGCTCACTGATTCTATCCTCAGCAGCTGTTACTCTGTTGCTGAGGCCTTCAGCTGCGATTTTCATTTCACCCACCATTTTTTTCAGGTCTGTCATTTCTCCTTGTATTTTTGTTTGCATTTTCCTCACCTCCACTTTCACATTTTCTAGTATTTTATCAGCAGTTTTTTCCATTGCTGCTTTGAGCTCCTTATGCATTCTTCAGTGCTCCATTTTAAATTCCTTATCTTTGAGCTTGTAGAGGTTGTACTGTTTGATTCATCTGGGCTAGCAACTTCAATCATTAGGCTTGTTGAGTTTCTGAATTATTTTCCATATTGACCTTTGCGTTTTGGAGTTTTTTTTTCTCGTGTTGTATATTTTGGTCCCTTGCAAATGGGCTATCTTTGTGTGTTGCCCTGGCTTTTTTTTTTTTTTGCATTTTGTGTCACACCCGGCAATGCACAGGGGTTACTCCTGGCTCATACACTTAGGAATTACTCCTGGCAGTGCTCAGGGAACCATATGGGATGCTGGGAATCGAACCCGGTTTGGCTGCATGCAAGGCAAACACTCTACCCGTTGTGCTATCACTCCAGTCCCTGCCATGGCTTATTGATAGGTATATATGAGGCCTGGAATAATTAGCATTTCAAATATGTAAAGGCCCTCCCGTTGATCGTCGATTTGCTCGAGCGGGCCCAGTAACGTCTCCATTGGAGACTTTGTTGTTACTGTGTCTGGCATATTGAATACTCTCGGTAGCTTGCCGGGCTCTCCGAGAGGGGCGGAGGAATCGAACTCGGGTCGGCCATGTTGGCCGCTTGTAAGGCGAACGCCCTACCCGCTGTGCTATCGCTCCAGCTGCACTAGCTTCCTCGCAGTTTTTAAGTTGGGGGTTTTATAAGTATGCCAGATGGGTAGATCCGGGAAGTGACTCTAGGGGTCCACACACCTGATGGACAATTTAAGTATGGCACTGACGGGCCGGCAGCTGACAGGGGACTGAGGATCCAGTTGTGATTCTGGGAGAAGCTTGCCTTGGGGTTCATGGCTGGGGTGATGGTTCACCAGCCAGGGTGATTCACACACCTGCTGGAGGAAGTAAGTTTGGCACTGGAGCAGCAGGGACTGACAGGGGGGTTTAGGTCTGGTGAGATGCTGGAAAAAGCTTGCCTTGTAGTACAGGACTGGGGGTCTCTTTTACTTTCCAATAAAATTTTCTACCTTCCAACTCTGAGTCTGAGCATCTTTATGATTCAGCATTTTCATTCTTGAAAATATTGAAGAACCTTGGAACTGTGAACAGACACAGAGACCCGCCATAGCCTCTTCTGCCTTGCCTGCATCACTACCACATATGAATGAGATTAACCAGAATCTTTTACTTTCTCCTCTGGCTTACTTTGCTTCATGTGTTGCCCTTCGGTTCATATATATTGCAAAAGGCCACTCTCTTTGTCTGGGTGCCATGTTCCAATGGACCTGTGCAGTGGGCAGTGTTCAGGACTGCAAATGGGTGGTTGGGACTGTGGCAGGGAATCTGGAAGAAGTTGGGTGACCGCCAGGAGTTCAAGGTCACAAGTGCTCTGCAGTTGCCATTGCTATAAGCTTGAGAGGAGCTGGACTGAAACCAGGACGGAATTGCTGGAGCCTGACAGCAACTGTGGTATGAATCACATGGGCCTGGGAAGTGGCCAAGCCTCATGCTCACAAGTGGCTTCTAATCGTTCTCTCATTCTGTGGCCTACTTGGTACTTGGAGGTTTGCCAATCATGAATGACGGCAGCAGTGCTGGTGCTGAGGTCATGGGAACCTGGGCCAGCACACTGTGGTGTGTCATCCTGGGTGCTTGGCAAGGTCTTTAGTGCCAAGTGTGTACCTGTATGCCCGATCTGAGTATACAGCTCTGGGCTGGGACCTCAAGGTGGAGTTTGTAAGTGACCTGAGCCCACTATTCCCACCAATTGGGAACAGGACTGGGAGGCGGATGCCTGTACTTCCAGCTTGGGAGGGACCAGGATGTGTGTTCACCAGGCCCAGCAGTGGCTCTGCACCAATTGTGTAAAGGCATGTTGTGACCCAGCATGCAAGGGTTCAAGTGCCTGGAAGCATCTGTCCCCAATCTGAGTTCCAGGGCACTAGTTCTTGGCAGCTCCTGGACTTCCGTGGTAGGTGCAGCCCTGGCTATAGCTGGGCAAACCTCTGCTAAGGTGTCCTTAGAAGGAGTGGCCGCTGTCAAGTGCCCCCTTGGGGCTGGCAAAGGTGTTGGGGAGAAGGGAAGAAGAAGTATTCATACTTTGCTTTGGGATATTTCTGACTGCAAAGGTGGATGAGAAGGGGTCAGATCTATTGAATGGTAGAGAGTCATGCTCACTGGCTCTCAACACCTGCCCTCCCCCCAGAACCACTCTTTGTTTGTGGGGCTGGGATACCAGGCATTATAAAATGGCCTTAGACATCTGAAAAATAGCAAGGAAATGTCTTATGCTCTTTTTTTGGTTCCTTTTTCTGAGAACTCAAGGTGTTCACATTAGCACTCATGTCAGCAGGGATGGGGATGTGGAAGGTGACCGAGATAGTATGTCCTGGCATTTCCTGCCCACCTTTTTTCCCTCAACTTTCTTGCCTACCTCTTGAGTTTTGTGATCTATAGGCTAGTGGGCTTGGAAAGCTGTGTGTTCAGCATACAGCGCTCATACCCCAGGGCAAAGTTCCATACCTTAGAAATCTCTTTGTAGTTGCACCTTCTTGCTACATGGTGAGAGCCTGTCTTGGTGAGAGTATTTCTCTGGGTGACTTCTGTTGGATCTTCACAGCGGTAGGGCATTCGCCTTACAAGCGGCCAACAAGGCCGACCCAGGTTCGATTCCTCCGCCCCTCTCGGAGAGCCCGGCAAGCTACCGAGAGTATTCGATATGCCAGACACAGTAACAACAAAGCCTCCAATGGAGACGTTACTGGGCCCGCTCGAGCAAATCGACGATCAACGGGAGGGCCTTTACCTTTTTACCTTTACTTGAGGTTTCAGGCCTGTTTTTGAGTATTGGTGTAAAGATTGTGATCACCAAAAAATGCAAACATGAGTTCATTCTATTTGACCCCATTGGTCCTGTTCTGTAAATTATATTATATATATTAGATTTTTGGGCCACACATGCTTGAGTGCTCAGGTTATACCCACTTCTGTGCTTTGGGCTTGTTGAATGGCACTCAGGGAACTGTGAGGTTCTGGGCATCAACCCAGGCCTCCCAGATATGTAGTCAAATCATTCAAATATTTTTTTTCCAGCCTGTTAAACATTTGATATTGAAAAATTTAATTGGGTGATCCCTGAGCACAGGGTCACGAGTAAGACCTATAAGGGCACAGTTAGGTGTAGCTTAAAATCAAAAAAAGAAAGAAAAACCAAATGAGAACAGACTTTAAAATTCAAGATTTCCCATTATGCTTTTTTATTACAGATTGTGAGTAGTTGTACATTTTAATTTCCTGATAATTTAAAGCAAACTTTAATTTTTTATTAAGCAAAAATTTAAAATGTTGTTACTTGAACTTTTATAGTTTAAGTTTCTGCAGTTCTACAGTTCTTACATACTGGCTGTAGTCATAATGACATGGCTATTTAATCTCATCCCAAAACAAGTAAGACACTTGTTAAAGTTTTTTTTTTACTAAAAACACCTGCTCCTTTTTGTTGGAATGTTGTCAATTTGAAATTCCCGTAAGACTTTGATAGTAAATTAAAAGGACTCTAACAATGAAATTACTAGACAGTTACTGTGTTATGCAGTTAGAGCTAAATAAGTACAGAAATTGGTGTGGGACTAGAAAACAGCATTTCCTTAGTGATACTAATTATATACATAGCTTTTCTGAGCCTGAAATACAGCTTGATTGAACAGACTGAAATGAGGAAAAGTTGTTAGTTTGAGTCTTCTTAAGGCATTATAAAATGGCCATAGGTATTTGAGAAATAACAGATGCATCATGCTCTATGTAAAGGGCTAAATAATATGGGAAACAATTTAGAAGTCCACATGAGTTTTGATTGGGCAAGAGTCCTTTGGGTAAAGACATCTTAACGGGTCATTCTTTTATGTTGGTTGAGTTAAAACATTCTTTTATGTTGGTTGAGTTATCAGAGAGAAAAGCATAAGATTTGCAATTTGAAATGGTAAATATGAATTACATGCAAAATTTTACTTTTGACTAAACAGTTAAAAATGTTGATGCTTAATTGAATTCCATAGTCACTAATGATATTTTAGGTATTTTCTACCTCCTCTGAGTTTGATATAACTGAACCCCAGATTGCTAATTGTAGATTCATAGTTTACCAAAAGAATATACTAGATCCAATTGGGTTCTATTTTCTACTAAACATAATAAATATGTTCTTAATTGCACAATTTTTACAAATGTTAACTGAACCCATTTAATATTTTGTGTTTACAACCAAGAGTGAAAAGCTACATATATGGAATAGAAGACATAGACCATAGAAGATAAATGCAAACCTTATTGTTTAGATAACAGATCTGTAAGAATTGATATGATTTAGTAGCACATCAAGTGATCAAAGCGTAAAAATAATTTTAATTAGTTCGAGATGAAACAATTGACAAAAAATACAGCCAGAACTAGTTAAAGTGCGTGCCTTGCATACAACTCTGATGCCTTGTTCTCTCCTAGGCACCATAGTCCCCAAACACAGCTGAGTGTAACCCTAGATACTTGAATAGTCTGCATAAAGGGCCTAATATTTGAGATAGAAATTTAGAGATAGGATTCTGGGGAGGTAGTACAATGGTTAGGGCACTAACTTCATATACATCTGATCCAGGTTTAATTCCTGGTACCCTTATGGTCCCCTGTGATGTGCCCCCCAAACAAAGTCCAGACACTTTAGAGATAATTGTGTACCCCTTTCTTTAATTTAGAACCTTCCTCTTTATAAAAGCCCTTTATGCAATATTGATTAAATATTGGTCTTAAAATTTTATCTTAAAAGCAAATAGATTTCTGTTTAAATTTTATATGAATATAGATGTAGATTCTGAAGCAGAGATTTGTCACAAAAACATCCTAAATGTTCACTTTTTGGGTACCTACAAAGTCTTCATCTTCAGGGAAATATTTCCTAAGTTGGCTTACTGTTGAAATGATTCACTGTCTCACATTAAAATTTCCTGTTACAATAAAATGGCCTGTTCCATTGAAAAGTGAAGATCACAGGGAGATGATTCTTTCATAATCTCACAGAAGTGATGTAATCATCGCTTTTCTAATTCTGTTCCGCCATAAGCGCCATTAGCCACATTTCATCCTCCCAGACCCCAACCTTAAAATATCCCTCCTATCTCACATCTGCCAGCATCCCTGGGCTTCGGCACCAGCTGCTGTTATGACGGTAAAACCAGACGTTAGGGAGATTTGTTTAGGTCACATAAATAGACCTTTAGCCATCCTTACCCCGGAACAAAATCCAGTAAAAGTTTCCACTCAGTGAGAATCTGTTGTATCAGAGCTTTGATGCCTTCCCCTTGGCATTTCTGTCTAGACATCTCTTCTTATTTTCATTTAACTTTTCTTGCCTCTATCGTGTCAGCAATTACTGACTACTGTTGAGTGAGGGAGGAAAAGGACAAATTCTCAGGGTGAAATAGCTGGATACTTATTCATTTTTTTAAATAAAACTAGCCATTTTTCTTTGTGACAAAAAGGATCTGCCTACCTACAACTGTCATCTCGCACAGGCTGTGTAGAATGAATGAGAGATGCAAAAGCTAGGCAGGGTTGGGGGACAGGTCTGGTTCTCCACTACTGCCCTTTCAAAGGGTTTCTGCAAATTAATTTATAATTTTGATCAGAGAAGAATGTACCTGACACCTGGGTCTCTGGGAGAATATTTTATAAAAATGAGTGAACATATATTTGAGTAGGTAATATAAACCAACTTGACTCAAGTAAATCAAGCAAGAATACTGACGGTTGGATTTATGATGTTTTAGGAGGATTTTTAAGAGCATTTTTTCCCTTATTCCAGTCTTTTAAAAAACATAACCCCATAGATTTAAAGGGATTCAGTGCTGCTTCAAAGGGGGCTGGTGAGTCTGAACTATTAAGGGTCTCTTGGGCACCTAAAGTGCTCAAATCTCTAAGTGACTATGCGAATCAGCAAGATAGATTCCCCTCTCTTCCTTTTATTTCAGTGCTGTGGGATTGGGATCTTGCTGATTTGAGTCCAAAGAAAGAGAAAATGGGAGATGAACCCTGCTTCTGTGTAAAGATGAAAAATATGAAGAGTTGTTAGCCTTTTTTGCCTTGTAGAGCAGGAAACAATTGCAATACTAATAAAGTCCCCTTATTTTTTTCTCTTTTTCTCATACCTGGTGATGCTCAGGGGTTACTCCTGCCTCTGTACTCAGGAATTACTCCTGGTGGTGTGTGTGGGACCATATGGGATGTCGTGGATTGAACCGGGATCAGCTGCATGCAAGGCAAACATCCTATCCACTGCATTATCGCTCTGTCCTATCCCCTTAATGCTTGACTGATTCAAAATACAAGAGAGTTTTGCTACCACTAGGAGTTAGTACCAAACTATGGTCACTAACCTTGGGTGGAGAACCATTTTTGAGTGGAGAGTCTCATGGTGTCAACTTTTAGCTGGGGAAAAACAAAATGTCTTTGCTATGTCTACAAATGATTTGAATCAAAGATTATTCTAATGTGTTTACTTAAGTGATTCTTCTGGATAATACGTATTCTTTCCTGGGTAGAAGTGTTCATTTTGTCAGCTTCTTTTTGCATCTATGAGGTGGGGATACAAGTTATGGAACATCACAGCAAGGTAGGAATGGAGCCCATGGGTAAAATATCTTTGGTTTCTGCTGGTGGATGCCAGAGTATTGCTTTCTATGAGACCAGAGTTGGGGAAATAGCATTACATTTATGGTGCTTGCCTTACACAGTCCCTGGCTGCACATATGGCCCACCAAGCCCCATCATGAGTGATCCCTGAATACATCTGGGTATGTCCTTACCTTCTCAAAAAGAAAAAAAGAACAAATAAAAATATAGAAATACAATGATCTGCCTTTTTTCAGTTGGTTTTACTGGCTGGCTACAGGTTTGAATTTCTTACATAAAGAATAGTCACTGTCTCCTCTTTTTCATCCCAGACCTTGCAGGAGGCCCATTTGGAGGAAGACTCATACTAAACTTAGAACCTCTTACTTAGGAAAATGAAACTGGAGAAAGTGGTCCAAAGCAAAGTTATCCCTGACCATGAGACCCACTATACAAAATATGGTATGTCTTCTAGAGTTGAAAGTTTCAATTCTGTTACTCTCCTTCCCTTAACTTTTTAATGTATGAAATAAGCAATTACATTAGGTGGGTTCACCTATTTGATGCATTAAATTAGGCAAGTAAAACATACACAACTACATCAGATCCCATTCTAATATTGAGAAGATATCAATGGTAAAAAAAGTAACAAATTGTGGAATGGATCCTTGATCATAAAAATACTGATTACACCCAGAGAATAGGGAAGAGAAGGAAAGAGTGGCGGGGAGAAGTAGAAGAGACAGATGAGAAGCAACTCGGGTCAGGTCATGGGAGTCAGGTACAGAGAAGGTGTTCAGGAATGTTAGAATCAAATATCCGAACAAGAGTTAACAACACTGAAATCAAGAGACCCAAATTTCAATTACTGAACTTAGAAAGGTACCTGTCAAGAAGGCAAGATTGAGGGGGCAGAGAATGGAGAGAACCTGGAAAAATTGGTTGAAGGAAGTTGACAATGGTGGTGGGATTGGTGCTGTATTATTTATGTCTAAAACTCATCTATGAATAACTGTAAATTACAGTGCTTTAATTAAAAGAGTGGGAAAGAGTACACTTTACAGAAAATCTTCATGCTTCTGATTTCACAGAATGTACTACTGGCCATGCTTCTGTATTTTTCTTCTTTCAAGTCTTCAGTTTTATCTTAGGCACTGTCATTTTCAGTCTTGATAATGCAGGGTCCTATGCAGAAACTATCACAGTATCAAGCTCTCCATCAGTGTCCACTTTCTCCACCATTTCCCTAATGTCCTCCCACAATCCACCCATCCTTTTCCTCTGCCTGCCCATCCCGTCCTCAGTGATATGCTTCCACTAGAAACCAGGTCTCAATTTCTGTTGTTTTTTGTCATTTGTCATTTCTTACTATGTTTCTTTATATACCACAATGAGGGAGATTATTCTGTATCCATCCCTCTCCTTCTGACTACTCTCAGGTGTTTTTGTGTTCCTAATTTAATGCACCAAATAAGTGAACTCATCTAATGTAACTGCTCATTTTATACATTAAAAAATTAAAAAAGGCAACATAGAAACAAATATTTTCTAACCTAGAAGACACACCATATTTTGTACAGTGGGCCTTGTGGGCAGGGCTGGATGAACTTGGACTAATTTCTCTGGTTTAATTTCCCTGTATAATGGATTCTGAGTTTATTATGAGTCTCCTACTGAATAGCCCTCCTGTGGGGTCTGGAATAAAAAAGAGGAGACAGCGATTATTAGTCATGACTGTCTGTGTATCTAGTCACATACCAGCAAGCTTTCCATATATATTTTTTTAAATTTGTTTTTTGGCCCAACAGTGGTATTCAGGGCTTACTCCTGGTTCTGTGCTCAGGGATGACAATATGGGGCTCCAGAGATTGAACTGGGTCAATAGTGTGCAGGGCAGTGCCATAGCCACTTTACTCTCTGGCCCCATGACTCCAGCCTCTGTCCTTTGCCAAGGCCTTCTTTGGGCATCTGTTCTGGATTGATATCTTCCTTGGATTCTTGTATATTTTCTGATATTTAACATTTTAACAAATAAGAAATTATATATAATATGCATCTTGACCTGTGTTTTTCATGTATGGAATCTTGCTACTTTAGAAACACTTCATCCCAGGATATTATACCTAATAATTCTTCCTGACTTACTAATTTATCAGAGGCCTAGCTGGAAATTTTAATCATACAAAAAATATTAGTTTAAAGTCCCTTTTTCTGGTTATCTGAAAAAATCAACTTGTATGGATATACTAATTTATACGAAGTCAAGGTAGAAACTTATGTAATGTGGTGCTGGAGAGATAGTACAATGGAGAGACCTTACACATCACTAACTTGGAACCCTATGTGGTCCCTCAAGTACCCTATGTGGTCCCTCAAGCTTTGACAGGGGTGATTTCTGAGGACAGAGTCAGGCGCAAACCCAGAGAACTGCCAGGTTTGTCCCATACCCCAACCCAAACAACAACAACAAAAAAGTGTATGTAGCATGTGTGGGTGATATCTGCCTTCAGTCATATATGGAATTAGCTACTAATAGTGATAGCTAATGGAGCTTCCAAAGTTTTAGAATTAGTAGATAATCTTAGCAGACTTCTTCTAATGGTGTCATTTTCTTTGCACTGCTTAAGTGTCTTAAAACTTGTTGTTTTTGTTGCCTCTTGAAAGGTATTTTGTGGAGTTATTCCTAACAAGTTTTGCTTTGAGCAGGGATTTGTCCTTCCTCAATCATCCATCACTAATACATATTTCCTTCTTTGCCCCATCCTGGCTGCCACGTTTATATTCTTACAGCCTCTATCTCTTTTATTTCATGCCTTTGCCTCAGTTTGTGTGCCAGTACAGGAAGCTGGCACTATTTGGTTTCTGTGGCAGACTGCCTTATGGTGTTCCTAAATATTTTTGATTTTTTACTTTCCTGTTTTTCATCACACTTTGTATCTGGAGTATGGGTCTTCCTCCTCCTCTTACCTAGCAACTGTCAAACACTTTTTCAGTCTTCGAGGTGTATCTTAGGAAAACTAGTTTCCTGGACTACTGCTGATTTTTCTGCTGTGTGACCATTCTCACTTTTCTAGGCCTTGTAGTATCACCACTTATTGACCTGAATATTCCTATTTAACATCTTAACTGCCTCTGTGCCAGGTGCCATTTTATATATGTATAAATAAATATCTGTTCACATAAACTGGCAGAGTTAAAATTTGACCAACTGTGATTATTAATTGCAATGTGATTTTGGTGGTCTTCAGTCACCCTGTTGCTCCTATGCGGTGTCATGAAAGTTGGCAATGAAGATGAAGCTGTTTGGTTTATTTCTGAAAGGCACAGTAATTTTTCTTGGACGGACTTTAATTATAATCTTAAAACAAACAATCTCACTTTTGTTTTACCCACAGTGTGGTAACTTTCCTAATTCCTAGACTGGATTTTCTAGAATTCTTTAATTTTCTTGTATACTTGATCTTTTATGGTTTACACAAAATCAGCATTTTACACACACAGTGACAATAGCAGCATTTGTTATGATAGGTAAAATTTTAGTTTAAGGGCTTGGTAACTGTTAGTTTGATTCTGACCAGGTGACAATTTTTTTCTGTAAGAAGATGGAAGCAAAGGAGTTGGGGACATTCTTCTATAACTGTTGCTGACAGTAAAGGGTGATAGAAAGTTTAAAAAAGGTAAATCTGCAGAGAGTTTTCATATTGAATCAAGTATACATACTATATGTATATATCAAAAGCCTAAATACCATAAGCCTGAGGCTCATGCCACAATTATTAAACTAAAGAATGTGTCAGGGGGTATGGTGCTGCCAGCAGGTCAATCTGTATCTGTGAGGCGAGTGCATCAGCAGCCTGATGGCACTGTCAGGCTTTCAGATACCCCAAAATTGCTGCTGTGCCTTTGGCCAGACCCCAAAAACTTGGGTCCAAGTTTACTAAGAAAGTAAACGCCAAAAGTTAAGTGGGAGACACACCTACAAACCACCTCCAGCTCAGCTATATAAATGGAGGCATGGCCTCTCTGGTTCCTGATCAAACTGCTTAATGGCCATGATCCTAGAGACTCAGAAGCGAATCTCGGAACCCAAAGGCTTTTGGCAGAAATGCATCCTGTTCCTGCAGTAGGTTACTGGCACTGGGACAATCCAGGTGGGAATAGGTTTCGTGCATTAGCCTGTTCTCCCTGGCGGCCCAGTGACCGCCATCCTCCAGAGACCACAGGACAGTCAGGTTTGGGCCTGCAGTGATGAGACATGTGGGGCCTCACCAGTTGGGGGTGGAACCGGCCCTTTTCCTCCCCATCCCAATGAGACCCGGAGTCGCTGCCTACAAACGGCTTCTCTGGCTCTTTATCAAGCAGATTAACGGCCATGATCCCAGAGACTCAGAAATAAATCTCGAAACCCAGTGGCTTTTGGCAGAAATGCATCTGGACTGCATACAAGGTGGCTGCTGCCTCAGAGCTTATTGGAAAGCCAGGTATGAGCCAGTGGTGACGAGGCAACTGCAGTCTCATGGGAAGGGGGGGGCGGTACCAGCTCGTCCTTCACAACCTACCGAGGTCATGGGTTGCCCTCCATGAGCACAGCCATAACACCAGATGCACAGAAACCAATCTCATATTTATCTGGCTCTTTGCAGAAATCCAAAATTGCGAGGCCGCTATTACGGCCATTAAACAATAATGGTGCATCTTTTGTTGAAATAATGAATGTAATCAATGTAGAAAATAGTTAAGTGGAAATCATCTGCCTCACAGGCATTGGGAGGGATGGGAAGAGGTGTATATTGGGGTTCTTGGTGGTGAAAAATGAGTACTGGTGAAGGGAGAGGTGTTTGATTATTGTGTCACCTAGACTTAAACCTGAAAGCTTAGTAACTTTCCCCACAGTGATTCAGTAAATAAATATAAGAAGGAAAAAAAAAAGAATGTGTCCCAAGATAGGCTTGAGTGGGAGAGAACAGGGATCCTGTGGGTGTGTGACTGGGCATTGGTGGTGTCACTGGAGTTGGAGCATTGTATGTCTGAAATTCTGATTATTGATAGCTTTGTAACTAACTATGTCTAAATAAAAAAACTTAAATACATATCAACATAACAAATAACTAATATAAAAAGCAAAAAAATTTAAATAAAGATTTAAACTTACAATAAAACAAAACAATTACTAGCATCATTGCAACATAAGAACTTGGAACTCATTTCTGGAGGAAATCTGATTCACTAAGGCTCATGGGTCTTCTGAGACCTCAAACATGAATGAATAATCATTAAATTTGTAATATAATTTTTATGTAAAAATTCAAGGAAATTGCATTAAGTAATAACTTTAAGTCATTTTTGCCTAATTTCGTTTGTGGAGAGTGTGTGAAGGGTCAGCTGAAGATCCAGAAGATTGAGTTGACCTGACCCTCATTGGGCACCTGGGTCCAACCTTGCATCACATAAAAGTGCGAATGAGCCCCATGTGGCAGTGTTCAGGGGTCCTGTTTGCTTTTCTGCATTCCTTCCAGGTCCCAAAAAGTCTTTTACTCATAATTTTTTAAAGAAACTTTAGCTTTTTTCACTTTACTTTCCTGTTCATATTACCTCCTCTCTCTAAGTCCACCCCCAAGATTCACAAAGCACTTTAGTAGTTCTCAGTTCAGATGTGTGTGTGTGTGTGTGTGTGTGTGTGTGTGTATAAAAATGATGCCAGCAAATGCTTTGATGCTTAAACCCTACTTACCTTTTGGCACCATTCCAAGGCTTATGTAGCTTTTAGGGCCTATTTTCACCTTAAGATTTATAATTTGGTCGTGTGTATTTGTTTTCCTCAAAATCCAGTCTGGTAGACATTAAATCCCCATATGGTGAGACTGTAACAATGAAAAATAAACATCAGTGATGTTTTCCTTGTAGTTATTGATGAAGGACTAATCATCAAAGTGTGACTTCAGGAAGCTTGATAAATTGGATTGTCATTAAATCACCTCTTTAGAAGGAATCTGTTCCTTCTGAAGGAAAGTTGAGACTAGGGGCAACAGCATTGGTTATGACAGGTAAGTTTTATTTAAGGGCTTGGTAACTGTTAATTTGTTTCTGGCCAGGTGACATTTGTTATATAAGATGATGGAAGCAAAGGAGTTGGGACATTCTTTTTTATAACTGCTGATCACAGTGAAAGGTCATAGAGAGTTTAAAAAGGTAAATCTGCAGAGAGCCTGTATATTGAATCAAGTATACAATTCTAATACATTGAACTCGATAGATGGACCCATTTAATTCAGAAACCCTTTTGCTTCCTGATTGTTGGGCAGTATTCACCAACAGTGCTAATAAAGCCCAGGGAAGAACTAAACACTGTGTGTCTGGAGCATTGAATTTTTTTTTCATTTTGGGTCACCCCCGCCAATGCACGGGGGTTACTCCTGGCTCTGCACTCAGGAATTACTCCTGGTAGTGCTTGGGGGGACCATATGAGATACTGGGAATCAAACCTGGTTAGCCGCATGCAAGGCAAATACACTACTCGCTGTGCTATGACTTCAGCCCCTGGAGCATTGAATTTTTGATCTGGCTGTGGATGGCCCTTTGTAGATACAGGAAGATGTGAGAATTGAGAAACAGATACAGCAAGTCTGTTTGCCTCCAGACTCAACCCTTGGTTCAGTGCTTCTCCATGAGTGGAGAAAACGCACATTAGAATCATCTCCAGTTTGTTTCGTCTGTATTCCTGGGCCAACCTGGAGTGCACTGAACTACAGTCTGTGGGATTTATGATCGAAGACAGTCAGAAGTAAGAAAGAGGAACACAACCACTGTTTAGCTTCCATTTGAAGAGAGGATCCTGACTCCTCCAAGGGCAAGAGAGAGGAATTCAGTCTTAAATCTATCAGGTGTAAAAATTGTTAGGAATAACCCAAGCCATTTAACGGTTTACATGGTTAGGAGCTAGAACTTATTTATTTTAGTATTCACTTGATCAAGTATTATTTGACCAAAGAAGTACAGGTCACACTCTGTGGTAGGCCTCTGTGGGTGAGGGACTTTGTGAAGGTTCTAGAACAGTCTAGAAAGTCTATCATAGTTTTGCCTAACCATGGTTAGGGACACTGTATGGCATGGAGAATATGGAGCTATGATTAGGTGTCATTTTGAGCCCTGACTTAATCACTTACTAGACTTAGATACTGAACCTATGTGTGGCTTGTGTTTCAGTAAACTGTGGGTGATAAATTTCTCTGAGAATTGAGATATGTTTAAAGAAGCTTCATATTAAGCCCTGAATCTTTGGAAAGGAGTGCAAAAGACTAGGAAATTATGATAGTGTAAGACTTGTCATGAGCCTGATACGCATTGGTGAACACAACGGTGAGAATACTGTTGGCAGCCCCTGACTGGCCCTTAGTCTAGCATTTCTGCTCAGGTTAATATCCTGAACAAACTGCTTCTACTTCATTGAAACAGTGCTAAGGCCAGCAGGTGGTCAGCTAGGAGAGTGAATCCCTGAGTATTCATTTTGAGCTCAATTCAGAAGGGTATGCTTTAGTGAGTCACATGAGCCATACTACCTTCTTAGAGGATTCTCCTATCACTTGACAAAAAGCATTCTCTGAACACTGGGCAGTTCCTCAGATTCCATTTTTCCTGACATACTGCCATAGACACATCCTCTGATGTTCCCAGTATGACATGAAGTAAATCTCAGAGTTACAGAAGAATACGAGGTACATTACACTGACATGTTTTCCACTCTGTTAGCATAGTATATATTACTAGTATGCTTTTGTATTTCTCATGTTAGACATTGATAGACATTTATAGATTTCTGTGTTGCTTTTGGGACATACTTGGCACTACTTAGGGATCGCTCCTAGACCTGCACTCAGGGATTACTCTTTGTGGGATTTAGATTGGATGGGATGCCAGGGATTAGACCCAGGTTGGTCACTTGCAAGGTAAGTGCCCTACCTCCTCTACTACTGCATTGACCCCAACTCTCACTAAAAAGCTCTCACTAAAAGAGCTATTTTTTAAAAAGAACTAACTGGTAGTTTTACTGGTAGTTTTCTATCATTTCTAAGTTAGAAATTAGCTTTTCTTTTCTCTCTACTTTGTTTATTCTTCTTGATTTTCCAAGTTTAACACTTGTTTTAGATTTTAACCTTTTTAGTTTTCTATATTGCTCTAAATTTTGCTTTATGTATCATGATTTCAAATTCTAGTGCTTTTCTTTTCATCCAGTCTTAAAATTTCAATTTTATTTTTGTCTTTTTAATGAATATTTTTAGCTTAGCAGTATTCATCATTTAAATTATTATTTTATGATTTTGATTTTTAATTTTGCCTTTTGACTAGATTGTGCTCTGTAAGCCATTTTTGATTGCATATGATTTTTAAAGACTTGCTGGTCACATCCATTGTCAAAATTTGAGAGCACTGCATTTGTCTTGAAGACAATGCAAATTCTTTATTGTAAATACACATATACAATTTTCAAATGATAAAAACCATGAATTATTATTTAAAAACCTTTAGTATTGATTTTTCTGTTTATTTTGTTAACCTGAGAAGTCTAATATCTCTCAATAATTGGAGAACTATCAGACTATCTACAATTTTGACAAATTTTTACTTTAGATGCCTTATTTTTTTTTCATTTTTGTTTTTCCAGAAAATGAGACCTGCATGTCATGTGCTAATGTTGCCCAATGGTATCTGCTTTCTAGGAACACGAAGAGCCTCAAACTGATAGTTCAGGGTCTTGACAAAGAAGTCTGACCATCTCATAGGTAAGGGGCCACACGATCATTTGATGTCCCGTGGAATCCAGTCAGTAATGGCTCTAGTCCAGCGGTCGTCTCCAAATCTCATATGTCCAGCCCATCTGATTTTCAATGCCTTGATAAATGAGACAGCATCCCTGATTCTTACCTGTCAATGGAGGTTGGAACTCTGGATTCTTTGTCTCATTTGAGTGAAGCGTGATACTTCAAGCTTAGCTCTTTCAATTCCTCTTTGGGAGCCCCAAATAGCATTCTCATCCTGTTTTTGTAGGGCTCAGGTCTCTGAGGTGTATGTTAATGCAGAAAGAACAGTGGAATCGAAGAGATGTGCCCAGAGCCGGAGGTTTTTTGTTCTCTTAGCCATTTCTTTGATGTTCTTGAAGGCGTTCCAAGCTGATCTCTTCCTCCTGTGCAACTCAGGTGCCAGGTCATTTGTCATGTTGACTTCTCGACCTAGGTACACATAACTGTTGCATTCAGAGATGTTCATCCCATTGAGGGTGAATGGAATGTCAGGAACGAGACTGTTTCTCATAAACATTGTCTTTGTGAGATTCAGCTGTAGTCTGACCTTTCCACACTCATGGTCAAAATCAGCCAGCATTTGTGCCACTTGGCTGATGTTTGATGTTATAAGAACGATGTCATCAGCGAAGCAGAAGTGGTGTGGTTGCCGACTGTCTATTTTCACTCCTATTTTTTCCCATTCCAGTCATCGCATGATGTTCTCAAGGGTGGCACTGAAGAGTTTTGGTGAAATGGTATCACCCTGCTGAACCCCTCTCTTGACATCACCTCCCTTTAGAATGGTGAGATCCTGGTAGTGAATCCGCAATACAACTTATGGAGGATCCTGATATTTTGACATTGAACGCCTGGCAAGCTCCCCGTGACGTATTCAGTATGCCAAACACAGTAATAACAATCCTCAAAATGGAGACGTTACTGGACCTGCTTGAGCAAATGGATGAACAATGGGAGGATAGTGTTTGCTTTGTTTGTTTGAGTCCTGCCAGGAATGATCCCTGAGCACAGAGCCAGGAATAAGCCCTGAACACCTGGTGTGGCTCCAAAAATTTAGATAGAATTTTGTGCTTCCACATTCAGATTAACTTTTGATAACTCTTACTCTTATACTTTTACTCAAGAAGTATATGTTCTTAATTTATCAAGCTTATAAAATTTATCCCTCCAAACTAGCCTATCTGCCTTTTTAAATTTAGATCTTGCTCTTCCTTTATGCCTGATTTGAATCTTTTATTATTTTTTTTCTTTTTGTTCTTCCCATAAGATATTGTAATGTGGATATCATCCAGGCAATTTTGTTTTGATTTATTCATTTATATTAAGGTAAAGGCCCTCCCCTTGATCGTCAATTTGCTCGAGCGGGCCCAGTAACGTCTCCATTGGAGACTTTGGTGTTACTGTGTCTGGCATATCGAATACTCTCGGTAGCTTGCCGGGCTCTCCGAGAGGGGCGGAGGAATCGAACTCGGGTCGGCCATGTTGGCCGCTTGTAAGGCGAACGCCCTACCCGCTGTGCTATTCTAACATTCGATTTATATACCAATTTATTCTTCATTCCCTCATACATCTTAGACGTCTTTAGTTTGCATTTGTGAGTTTTTTTTTTTTGCAGAGAGCTATTGGTAGTCAACATTTGGGGCCCTTGAAGCAGTAAGGTGCTTCTGCTTAAATCCTGTTTGGTCTCTTTGTTTTGGCTAAGACTTTTGTTTGTTGTTGTTATTAAACTGAAAATTCAGTTTGAACTTGTAATGTGTTTGAGATTCACATTTTCTCTTTGATGACAAGGTTAGCCTCTGAAAATTTTTTTCCCCATAGTAACTCAATATATTTGCTGTATTGATGATAAGAAAAAAGATATCCCTTAAAATATCCAGGAACATGGCCGACCCGAGTTCGATTCCTCCACCCCTCTCGGAGAGCCCGGCAAGCTACCGAGAGTATTGGATATGCCAGACACAGTAACAACAAAGTCTCCAATGGAGACGTTACTGGGCCCGCTCGAGCAAATCGATGATCAACGGGAGGGCCTTTACCTTTACCTTATGTGTGTGTGTGTGTGTGTGTGTGTGTGTGTGTGGTGTGTGCGTGCACATGCATGCTATTTACTCTCTCCTATTTATTCTATCACTGCTCTGATCTTAATTTTTCCCAACTCCAGATAGAAGGGGTTGGTCTTTATAGTGAGAGCTATTCAAATTCTGAAAATAATTCCCTGATTTCCTCTTACAATGCTCCTTAGAGGTAAAATTCAACCAACTCACCTGCCTGCCAGTACTTAACTGCTCCTTCTAGTCTCACCAACCTTTGCATTTCATGCAGTAGTGTTTCTAAAATGATTTTTTACCACTGATAAGTTTTTAATTACACAATTATTTGCTTGGAATACCCTTCCTGCTCCTTTGCATTTGCTAAGTCTCATGGTAAGTCTCTTCATCAAGCATTCTGTTGAGATGATCTATTTGCATGTCCTTTTCTCCCTCCAGACAACAAGCTATACTAACACCAAAATTGTTCCTTTTGTATATCCAATCTTTAATGCATTCCAGAAATAGCTAATTGCTTAATTCTTCACATAGCTCTAAATAGAATCTTAAGACTCAAATATTATCACCAACAGAATCTTCAAATTTATTCATAGGTACCATCAAAAGATGAAAATTTGTGCTCACTGAGGATATTACACAAAATGTGCTTTAGAGGCAGTGGCAGAGGATGATTTTAAAGAATTTTTAATACTGTTTGCATTGTTATAGTAAGCACCCTCACATGACAAATTTGAACAAGTAAACAACCATTTAGTTATGTTGATAAAAGACAATAAAGATTTTGTTTTAATATTCAATTTAAAAAACATGTTGCCTTTGTTTGGAGTGCATGAACAATGTAGTTTAAATGAATGTGGCTATCAGGGAGAAAACAGTAATGATTTAAAAAAGTAGTGAATAATTAACATAATGAAAACTATACATTTCCTTTAGGTCATAATCATAGTCTAAGATTCCTTGTCAATCTTTCTTCCCTTCTGTCCTTTTTTTGTTCTTTGTAATTAGTCCTTTTTTTCTCATATATTTGTATTATAGTTGTATGCACATATACATTTGTAAATGGATACACATAAAGATAACCATCCACACAGGATAAATAATTATCTCCTATTCAAAGGTCTTGTAGGTCTCACATCTGGGCAGGTGTGACACTCCCTCCAGCATTTGGTAAGACAGGTTGTATTTAAGAGGACAGGCCCATCTGCAGCATGTTATTAAATGAAGATTTGAACCAGTGAGGATGTAAATCATGCAGCAAATTGTGCATCATTAATCCTTGAAGCCTTTTGGAGGGAGGAGGATAAAATCTTTACCTCCTACCAAGCGCACTGTAAAAATGTGCACATTTTTTTTTGATCTATGTTGTGGTAAATCACACAGGACCCCCAAACTCTTATAAATTAAACAAAAGCATTTCCGAGGCTGGACTTAATGATAGCATAAGACGTAATTAGTTTGCTTTTACATTTAGCCACAGTACATAAATTTGATGGTAGATGACATGGTTCTCAATTATCTAGAGAAAGGAAGCAGGGGCGATTATTTGGTGAAAGTAAAATTCTCACACACCTGTTTTTTTTGCTGACTTCTAGAATCTTCCCCTGTTGCGAGTTCCTGGATGTTGCCAGGGTTGTGGGTTTCCAGATTTGGTTGCCAGATTTGTGGGTTTCTGCTGAATGTTGATTGGGAGGGCATGTTGAGATCAAATGATAGACTCTTGGACAGGGTGGGGGTGCATTTGTATTATTTTTTTTCCACATCCGGAGAACACAAACTCTCAGGCATTTATTGTCTAGTTCCCTTCTGGGTTCACTATGAATACAAACACCTTTGGCCATCAGCAATTCAGGCTGACCATCTCAGCCCTTTCCAACCCCTCACCCCAACTACCCACAACCAATGAAACAAAGCAGGAACACAGTGAAGGGGGGGTGGCGGGAGAGGAGGTGGGGAGCCAGGGCACAGTGCCTGAGGCAGATGGCTAGAAAGACATACCAGTTACTTCCTTATACCCTTTGTAAAGTTTGTCAATTGATAAGATCCCAATTTCCACTGAAAAGCATCTATAGGAAGAGCCTTACTGGTAGCTTCCTTGCATCCTTTGTGACTTTTGCCAATTGATAAGAAATTCAGTTGACCAGAGAGCCTTTAAAAGGGGTTACACAAAACTCCCCTTTAACTTAGTCCTGTACTAAGTTCTTTCCCACTTGGGAAGCTCTTTTTCCTTTCTACTTCCCAAAAAAAAAGTTTCTACTTTCCAACTCTGAATCTGAGCATCGTTATCACTCAATATTTTCATTCTTGAAAATATTGAAGTGAAGAACCTGGCAATCGCAGACACAAAGATTCCCCCTCCCCGCCCCCACCCCCCCCCCCCCACACACCACTCTGCCTGATCTGTGTCAATAGTGAGAAAAAATATCACTTCTTTGGTTATTTTATGTCAGTCAAACAAACTGTAAAGGAAACAGTTCTCTCTTTTAAACCTGTTAACTTGTGGCATTGATTAGAATTGATAACATTTTTTTTTTTTTTGCAAAAGATACCCCCTGTACATGATCCCTTGTTATAAAGCTATCATATTAAGCAAAGCACTTGAACTCAAGGAAAACTTTGAAACCTCTCATTGACTTCAGATCTGTTGAAGAAATAAACACTGGTGCTTCAGTTTCCTTAAACATGAGCTTTTCATTTTTAGTGTATTTAAAATTTTTATGGCATTCTGTTCAGGGATCTGAATAAACTCTCCTCAAATGAGAAAGCTGAAATGCAAATGGTAATTGCAAATTTTCTTTGAACAGAAAATAAAGCACGTGCACTTTGAGGAAAGCATGTTAAGCAAAGCAAATCCCATGCTTTTCTGCACGGACACGGGCTGGCTGAGCTGGCAGTAGAGTGTCTGCTACATGGTGGGGTGATCCTTGGAGCCCATGATGAGGAGACAGTTTTTCTGAGCCACATCACAGCATTTAATGCTGGAGGACCTGGGCACCCAGAGCTGCATGGTCCCTGCAGGCAAGTGGTAGATATGGAGCAGGTTATCCACCTCCACACTCACCTGCCACTGGTCCAAGATGATATGCACCCCACTGTCTGTTTCAAGCCCCCAGTGTGGGATGATATGCACCCCACTGTCTGTTTCCAGCCCCCAGTGTGGGATGCAGCCACTGCTGGCTGCCACCCAGACCCACCAGTTTGAAGTCCTCCTAGGGGTGGGAGACAGAACCATTATCTGAGAACCAAACTGGTATTCTTGGGACTTGCTGGGGCTCTACAGGTTCCAGCACTGCAGGGACCAGCACTCCAGATTTCCTGCCCAAACCAACTGTTCCGTCACCACTATCTTGGTGGCTGGGCTGTGGGGGCTCACCAGGTTCCTGACCTCTTGCCCATTCTGCAGGTCCCAGATCCTGATACTGCCAGGTCTTCCTGGTAGGAGAGGCCTTGCTCTTCATGGACCAGGTGGGCACCTTCAGGGCCACCCTCTCAGGTTGTTGCCAGACTTCAGCAAGTTTGTGCTCTCTGCTGTCAGGTGACAGGTGCCATATGATTTTCTGGGACCTTGTTCTCCACTGCCTGGCTTCCAGGCTCCACACCTTGATGCCATCCCTGCTACAGATGAGTGCATGGTGCATGAAGTCATGGTCAGCCCAAGTGTCCTGTGTTTCAGCTTCCAAATCTTCTCCAGCTTCTAGGGCATTTGTCCTTTGTGGACAATGAGGACAGAGCATTGGCCTTTCCCACACGTCGTGGGCGTCTTCCGGCATATGGACTTCAGGAAGTGTTTGGGTGTGCTCCCAGGTGCAGGGTCCTTTGCAGGAACTCTGGGTGGAGCTGGGCAGGATAGGGGCGTGTTGCTGCATGGCTCTTACCCTGAGCAGGAGGGTCCAGGGGCTTGGCCTTTGTTCCATTGGGAGACATGCCAGGCGCCTGTTCTGACACAGAGGAGGGGCTGTCTTCTGGCAAATCCCCGTTAGAAATTTCAGCAACATTTGGCAGCGGTTGCTCCTTTACCTCAGGCTTCGCCTCAGGCGACTGGGGGTTCACAGCCCCAACCTTTCTGGATCGGCGTATGTCTACATATTGGCAAAAGGTATTCAAGATTTGCACAAAGTTTTCTGCCTGTGAATAATAGTCATCCAGGCCCTGTAGAAACTTCTGGAGAAAGTTCTCAATCTCCTGGATCTCTAGGATCAACCAGGAGAACTTTTTTTGTTCACTTCACAATGAACTCCTACTTCGGGTTTGCCATATTAGTGCCAGGTAGAACTGTCATTTTGGAGTGCTCTGGTAGCCCCCGCGAGGTCACCTTTGTGGCAGGAGTCTTTACCTTTCTGCGTGCAGGGCCAGGAGAGAGCCCCAAACTTTCTGAGCATGCAGGCCCCAGGAGGGGCCAGGAGGGAGTGGCCAGGGTCTGGAAGTTCAGGCTCAAAGGTGGCTCCTCCTCTAGTAGTGCTGTTTAAAGTGCCTGGACCAGGCCACAGTCATGCCCAGTAAACAGAGGTTGGTTATTTTGGGGCTCAGCTGTGGCTCAAGTGGTAGAACATTCGCCTTGCACAAGTAAAGCCCTGGATTTGAGTCCAGAACCATAAGGCCCTCTGAGTCCTGCTGGATGGAACCCTAGTGGCTCTTGAGCAGTACCTGGTCTGGCCACTTCAGGGGCGCTTCACTCCTCCACCCCCTACCACTCCACCCAAACATAATTAAATGTCGGGTGCTTGTGCACCAAGGGTAACCTGCACAGGCAATTTTCCCCTTGTGATATAGTCGTGGTTTTGTGCAGCAGGGTCTTTGGGTGGGTGGGTGAGTTTGGAGATCAAATGCAAACAGCAGTGTGAACCCCACAGCCATCATCTTCTGCCCAAAGGGACCAAACTTGGAGATGAAATAATGAGCCATTGGGAAGCTCAGCCAAGGGAGTGGGATCAAATTCTTCCTGTGGAAAGTGATGTTTCCTGTAAGTTATTAACGTTTTGAGACTCTTACACTTTTTTTTTTTGAGATGGGCTTATTTAAAAATCTATGGGGTAAAATAATTAGCTTAAAGTGCTGACAGATTAAAAATCAGTGAGAAATACTGGGTTCCTTAAGGATTCCTTCCCTCTGCCCCACCCCCCACTCCTTCAAGAATCTGATTTTCTTGTTTATCTTTGTCTTTTGCTAAAGAAGAGAACCCTTTGAGAGCACACTTTTGAGGTCTTAATCCACACTTTCCAGTTTATCTCTTACATTCCAAACAAACACCTTAAAAAGGATCCCTTTCAGTCCTGGAGCGCTCCATGCTAAGCTTAGGTCTCAGCGGCTAATTAGCTTCCCATCTGGAGGGATTGCCAGTGTTCACCAGCTACTGAATATTTATTAAAGGATTTGTAAAGAACAAGTTAGTGTCTGAAAGCTGAAGCCATGGAAGTGTTACAGGGAAGAGCATATATTGGTCCATCCCAAACCCGCCTTGGTGGGGCTGCCATGAAACTTAGCCAGCATCGTGATGAGGGGCCGTGCCCCTTCCATCTCTCAGTGCTGCTTCTCATATCCACGTCTTCACTGACTCCTGCATGTCAGTCTGCACCTTGGCAGTTCTCTGCCAGCTCTTGTGTTCTCGACTCTCTGATGTGGACATCTGGTTGCTGGCTCTCTGGGGCCAGGAAAGTGTCCTTCCAGCCTGTGTTTTAGAATGCCCCAGAGATGATTTGGTCCCATTCACCACACATGGGCGTACTATTTCACACCTTGCTACTGCATGGCATTGCTTTGGCCTGCTCTCTCCCCTCCCCTCCCTCCTTCTTTCTCTTCCCTTCCCCTTGCTCTCTCTCCTCCCCTTCCCTCCCCCTATTCACTTCCCTCCCCTCCCTTTCCCTGCTCCATCTGCTGACTCCACCCCTGTCTTCCATCTGCCATCTCCCCCCTCTGTCTGCCGACTCTCCTCTTCCTGTGATTGCTCCTTCCATCTCTGCTTCTCCTAGGCCCGCATTTCACACTGTTGCTTTGCCAGAAGCCCTGTCTCCTGTGCCAGTCCATCCAGTATATCCCCGCGCTGATGCTCTGCAGCTGCCTCCTCAGCATGTGGTGGCTTCAGCCTCAGTGCCAGGGCCACCCCTGTCCAGGCCCCGTCCTGTGCTGTCTCCCCACCCTGCCTCTGGTCCAGGCACACTCTTATTTGTCAGCTGAAAGCTAAAACTTCAGGGAGGCAGAGTTCCACCAATCCTCCTTGTGGGGTCAACTCTGCTTTCTCATCTGTGTGGAGTGTGGAGGAATTAGACGGGCACACAGGAGGGGCTTTAGGAATCCTGAGAAAATTGGAGTTCTGGGTTATTGGGAGGAAGGCAAGTCCAGATGAACGTGCCACATGCCAAGGTGCGGGGAAGTCCTTATCATCATGGGGCAGGGGCACGGGACCAGGAGAGGCTGGGGAATGGTTTGGGAAAACTAAGTTTTGGTTTGGGGGCCACAACTGGCAATGCTCCTGTCCTGATGGTGCTTGGGAATTATGGGATTCCAGGAATTAAATGGGTATTGGCAGCATGCAAGACAAGAATTCTACCTGCTGTGCTAACTCCAAGTCCAGTCTGAGCAAATGTTTAGGTCAAGTTCCCAATTTATGTTGCAAGAGGGAATCCAGAGAGAGGAACAAGTGGGTAGAATTGTGTTTAAACCTGATATATAAGATGAGCAATGGGACTTAGGGGTGAGTTTCTCTCTTGAATGAAGCCAGAGATTTGGAGAGCAACTAGATTGAAGGTACAGTAAAAGCTTGGAGACAGAGAAATGACTACTTTCATCAAAAGTGGGTGAGATGATCAGTTTAGAGAGAATAAAATGAGAAACTCCGAGGAGTGAACTAGAATCATATTTATGTGTAATACGTGTGGGTATGAGGAAATGACAGAAAGAAAAATGAGAACAAATGCCATAGAAGTTATTAGCGGAAGTTTCAAAGGCAGGGTGTGATCATTTCGTGATCAGGGTATCAAATCATGTGTAGACATCAGGAGCAATGGAAACTGCATTGGATAATTAAAATGTCACAATTCATTTTGAAATTAATAGTACTAAAGAGTAGAAACAAAGCCTATCACAGTTGAAGATCCTAATTGATACAAGGGCAAGTTGAACCCATTCACGAGTAATTTACTATTCTTTCAAAAATGTTTGAAATATCAAAGATTATAGTCACCCATGAATTCAAAGATTCAGGCAGCAAAATTTATTGAAGTTTTATTTATAAAAGAGAAAAATTACATACCTAATGTCATGGATTTGATGAATTATCCTGTGCAAATAAACAAAATGCAAACATTTAAGGATGGAGATTTACTTTTAGGAAATGCTTTTTTTTTTCTTCTCCTAATTTCCTATCGTGATACATAGTTACTACTTTTGTAATACAAAATAGGAATGTATACCAAAATTAATGACAAAAGAATTTAAAGAGAAGAAACTCTATTTAAGTTAAATTCTTTGACACTTGGGCCTGTGAGATTGAGCATGGAGCTGGTCAGGAAATGTAAGGAGAAATAAAATATAGGAGAGGAATAACTTGACGCAAGAATTTAAAAAAAATGTAAACAGGGCAGGGATAGATGGGGATTTAATTTAAGAAAGAAGTGAGGGGCTGCAGAGATAGTACATCAGCCTTGTGTGACTGATCTGGATTCAATCCTTGGTACCACATGGTACCCCAAGTCATACCTGGGATAATCCCTGAGCACTACTGGTGTGACCCCCAAATTAAAACAAAAATTTTGGAACCTAGAAATTCAGTAAAGAGGGAAGAAAATCTTGAGTAGTGTCTGTAATCCAGCTGACAGAAATATTGTTTCAGACTCTGTTAGTAGGGTTAGTGTTAACCTTGCTTACGTCAGCTTTCATATCCATAAAAAGTGAAAGAACATTTCTGCAATAATCATGATTAATACTGCACTGCTATTGATTGAGTCAGTGTTTGAGAATATAAAGTTCATTGACAAAGCTTGGTGGAAGCAGAGATAGTTACTCTTGTGCAAAAACTATGGGTGTCATCACAAAATACCTTTTCCAGGATATAAACACATCTGTCTTGGTGGCAGGTGGTTTATTTGGCCACTGAGTTCTTCAGATTTCTCACAGCCTTTAAACTCAAACTTGGTTGAGTTTTTCCCTGATCACTTCTGACTTCACACACAGACTTGCAGTATTTTTATTGGCATGAATTAAAGGGGTGGGTTTGCCTTTTGAAACCAGGAAGAACTGTTAGGAAGAAGTTTCTCTGCCTTTCATTCAGGGATGTGAATTCTGAACATCAGCCGAAGGCATTTTCAATTTTTCTGGATTCTATGGGGAAAAAATTAAGTCGATCTAAATATGATAGGAAGTTAATCAGCTGCTGGGACACATTTTCATTTCCTCTCCATTGGTGATGTACCGAATTACCTTGGAAGAATTACTGCATTATAGACGAGCTAAGACTGATAGTCTGAGGTCCATTCTGTGTTGCAAATGGAAAGGGGGCAAAGAAGGAAGCATAAAGATTAAAGAGGCGAGGGAATGACTTTTCTCATCCTGCCAAATGGCTGTTTATATTGGGTGATACTGTAAGGCTTGTAGGTTTGGCTTGAAAGTTCTTCAAATCAGAGGGACCATTTAATAAATAATAGAGGAGAACTGTACAGGCAAGTCATTTATAAAAATGAAAACATTTCATATCTGCTTTCTGCAGAACACCTTTCTCGTTTCTCAGACATAGCTTTTTTTTTTGACTCAGATCAGGGAAATAGGAACTAGCGGAGCTCCACATCACTAAATTAGACAGTAGAAGTGAGGCTGTCAGCTTAGCTTATCCTAAATGCTACAAATGGGTTGTAAAATTAAAATTTGGTTGCAAACAATTCATTTAATACTGTCACTGTCACTGTCCTTCCATTTTTGATGAAAAATTTGGTAGATTGGGCCCAGTAATGTCTCCATGCTCTGGTTTCTCTTCAGATCATATAACTCTTTCATTTATAACAAATGGTTAAAATAAGGAGATGAGACAATAAAAACTAAAACACAAACTCAAACACAGTTCCATGCAACCATTTTTGGTGAATTGGAATGCAGTTTGGTATTGGGGTCTCAACTGTGTCCCTTGGGAGTTCTGCTGGCTTCAATCTCAGGGGTCACTGCTGGTTTTCAGAGAGACACGTGATGCTGGGGATGGAATTGGAGTTGGCCCCCAGCAAGGTTGATCGCCTTCACCTCTGCACTACCTCTTCAGCTCCCAAACAGCCATTTTGAAAATACTTGTTTATATATGATGAACCCTTAAAATGCATTGATGAAGTTGTATGGTGATAATTGCTTCTGTGAGTTTTAGTCAGTTGCTGCCCAGAGAAAATGAACTTTCACATGTTTTCAAATGAGTCTGTGGAACTAAAATCAGCAACCCCTTTTGGCATGGCAGCCTATCTAGAAACACAGCCTGGGGCATTTCCTGCCAACTCTGTGTTTAGCTGGATATAGACTGTTGTGGGAGAAAAGAGCAGTTAAAGGAACTGGATGCAGAAAGGTGCAGTACACAAAGAAGGTAACACTGCAGATTGTGAGCACGTTCAGGGCAGAATAATCTTGAGTACATTGACTTTTCTTGGCTTCTAAAATTGGGCAACCATCTCTGAATTCGTGTTAGAATTTTTGTCATTTCATTGATTTTTCCTTCTGCCCAACCTTCTTTACCTCCTACACATGCACAAACACAATGTTTTAGAGCGAGTTATTATTAGGAAAATTATTTGGTATAATTGCAGAACAGTAGCTGTTATTAAAGATGACATTTTTGGTTGTCATGTTAAGTGTTAAGTGGAATCCATTTCTTACCATGGAGTCCACCAGACTATGTAATTACACTTAACAAATTTTAAGTATAATTAATGTTAACTAGCAATTGATAAGCTGCCATATGTTTAGTTGAATCTTGCTTCCCCTCCAGCCAGGAAATAATGTTTTGGGAGTTTGATCTGCAGTCTTAGAAAAAATTAAAAACATCAGTATTGAATGTGAGGCATATTAATTTGAATGCTATTAGTTTGCAAATTGCAGAGGTAGAGCTTACCTGGTAGATGCTGAAGTTAGACTTACTCATTAGTATGGTACGTTCATCACTCTCAGTTTGAAAATCCGTTCATGGGAGCTTCAGGCTTTGTCCCTAGCGTGTGGCCAGAGGCTTAGTCTCTTCACATCTGTGAGTGGTAGATTGAATTTTAGCTCAGCTATTTTGACTTGAATATTCATCCGTGGCTGGCTTGCACTGGCTTGTGAAAGCTGCTTGAGGAGTTTCTCTCCCTAGTTCCATGCTTAGTGATGTCATGTCAGTAAGTTGAATTTGGGCACAGTGGGGATATTTACACCACCGAAATGATCAAATCTTACAAATCAGTGCTGCCCAATCACCCTTGCCCCACCCCCTGCACAGCAAGCTAATTTATACACAACCTTTTGTATTTGTGAGCTTATCCATAATTAAATGTTCAAATTATAATCAACAAAGAAACAGGCAAAAGGAAACTGACTCAAACCTGAAGTTTCATGGCATTGTTGTTTACCAGTACTGATGTAGCTGTGAGTTGAATTTTTCCTTTACGTGACATTGAGTTTTATGATCACAGCTTCAGTGTGTCAAAAGTGTACTTAATAGGCAAGGGTTTGTCTGTTCAGGTGATATTTTCACTAGGGATTGTTTGCTTGCAAAAGAAATTAATACTCTTTCTGACTTATAAGAGGAAAATCTGTTGGAGAATAAGAGACGGGGGGATGGGGTAGAAGCTTTAAGAGGATCAGGTCCATATGTACTCTAAATATGCAGGATAGAGTATGAGGGTAGCTGTGGATATAAAGGGAATAGCTTATTCCTCAAATCCTTCTGATGTGCTGTTCTAGCTCACTCTTCCACAGGGTGTGTTTTCCAGACAAGTGCTCATCTATTAAGATCAAGATGATCCTTCTATATCTCTTTGTTTCTGACTGTGCTCTGGGCTTATTCCTGGCTCTGCTATGGTATCATTGCTGGCAGGACTCAGGATACCATATGTAGAGTCAGGGATTGAACTAGGTTGGCCACATGCAAGGCAAACAGATGAATCCCTCTCCAGTCCTGCATTATTATTTTATTCTCTTTCGGTTATATCTGGTAGTGCTGCTGTGGATGGGAGGGGGGTTTCTAATACTAGGGATTTCAACCAGTCAGTGATTTAAGCACTGTACTATCTCTCTGGCCCCTTCTTGTTGATTGACCTTCTCTGTTTATTCACCAGAAGTCACATGACCCACTCACAATGTCATCTGCGATCTAAACTATGAATGTTTCTGCCCAAAGTGGTCCCTGGATCTCTCTATATTGAAATTCTTGTGTGATTTGGTTAATGCAGACCAGCTTAAAGCTGGGTCTTGGGTCTCAGGGATCCTGTGAGAGAGATCCATTCAGACACCCACAGTCACACTTTTAGCAAGATTTGACAGTGACAATGGTTTGCAGAGTCAGGGTCAGGGTTGAGATAGATATTCCAGATGTGTTCATTTTAAATTTTAACTAATATTCTTACTAGAATCATTGCAATTCTAATTTCTCAGAGAAAACCAATGGATTGGTGTGTTGTAGTTCTTTCTATATTTTGAAACCTATCCAAGTATGAAATGTGTAGTAACCAATGCCGCTTTGCATTCTCTCCAACAAATGATGAAATGATTTACTTTTATTATCATTACACATTAGGAAATCCTTCCCTTTATTGTTTTCAAAATGCCTTTTATATTCTGGCATTGCAAAGTGACCTAATTAACTGAAAAACTATATAATCAGCTCTTTAAAAATCCATAAAGAACGATATAATAAACATGGTAACCCAAGACATAATAAAATCTAAATTAATAATGCAGAGCAGTGGGCGACATCTAATAATAATTACTAGTTTAAAAATAGAAATCTCCCATTCCTGGTACTAACACATTGTTGTTTCAAATAATTTCTTCCTTTCTTTGACTGATGGAGCCCAGTATGAATTTCTCCATTAAAGTAAATTGACAATCTGTCCAAACTGTTGAAAGGTTCTCAGTTTTTGTCATCGACATTATGAAAACACCATTTTCTTCTCCTGTTGGAACTCTGTGTGGAGCATCACAAAATGGCTCAGGAGACTGTTTGCAGGTGCTGCCAGAGGAGCTGTTGCAAGCAGGAGACCAGTGAGTCAGTTGAGTTTCATTAGAGCTTTAGTTCAGAATAAATGTCTCTTAATCATTGGATCTTGTTATTTTTTTTCTTTTTTGGGTTACACCTGGCGATGCACAGGGGTTACTCCTGGCTCTGCACTCAGGAATTACCCCTGGCAGTGCTCAGGGGACCATATGGGATGCTGGGAATCGAACCCACGTCAGTCTCATACAAGGCAAATGCCCTACCCAGTGTTCTATTGCTCCAGCCCCAGATTTTTTTAAAATATAGATTCCCCAAACAGAAAAAAAGTCCCCCAAAATACAAACAAAACTAACCATTGGAAATAATCTGTGGTTCAAGAAGCAATGCTGAGAGAGCTGGCTGAATGGCAGATTCCAGGGCTGGCCCATTGCAGCACCTGGTGAGTGCCCCTGGGTTCCCAAATGCAAGTGGACCTGAGATGAAGTGGGCCCTGGCACAGGCTGTTGGCTTCCTGTCCCCCTCATGTACATGTCATTATGCCTGAGGGAGCATCTTGATGTCTCTGCTCCTTCAAGCCAAGGACAGCTATTCCTTGGCTTGAAGGAGTAGATGAGGTTTCCTCAAGCCACGTGCTCCCTCCACAGGGAAACATGAAATGATGGTGATGATGTTTGACTTGTACCTTCTCCCTCTAGGAGAAGGGCTTGGAGCCTGGCATTGAGGGAGCGAGGAGAGGGGAGAGAAGCTGCCAGGCAGCGCAGTGGAGCAAGCCTCATGTGTCCCAAGGGGATGTTGATATGCATTTTCCAGAGATGGCTTTTAGCTAGGATGACACAGATGGCTGCCTTGTGCCCTTGGCATGCTCCTCCTGTCACACTCCTGGGAATTCAGTGCTCAGGTGCCAGGTGGTGACGGCAGAGATTTCTTCTCCTGACCCAATGTTGGGGGGATGGGTGGGTTGCAGAAGGGTGTGGTGTTTGCTGCTGTGGAGAAGAGGTTTGCCTTTGAGCTGAAGGAACACTGTTCATCGTTATTTCTCATTATCATCTTGAAGTTACCACTAATTGAAACCTGTGTAAAGAAACTGTGGAAGTGTGATTCGTGAGATAGAAAGAAAAGGTCTCAAAATAGAATCTTTCCCTCTGTTGGCTTCTTGCAAAGAGAGAAACACAATGAAAGTGCTTTTCAATTTCTGTTTCTTCCCTCGGAAGTAGTCAAACACATAACCCTGTGACAGTCTGGATTGTGAATCTCTGTGTCCCTTACATGTGCCTTAGAACATGTGTCAAGAAGGTGGAAAGAGTAAAGGAACCACTGGCTGGCCTGGTGAGAGAAAAGGAAGCATGTGCAGTGTGCTGAAATTTGTGTGGTGGGAGTTGAGGTGCCAACCTGGAGTTCATGGGGGAAGACGCTCCCACTTCGTCAGGGCTAGTGTCCCTGAGGCAGTGGTACCTCAGCCGAAACTAGGATGCTTCCTCAGTGAGCTGAAGAAGATAGTTTCTCTCTGAAAGAGCATGTGTGAAATTTGGAGCAAGGAAGTAAAGCATGGAGAATTGCTGGCAATCAGCCCACATGGGGAAGTATGAGAGAGACACAAGAAGCTGTTGGAGGACCCCTGAAAAGGGAATCCCCAGGATGCGCAGAACCACTGAAAGAATCTCACAAGGGATATGGCAAACCAGATTTTTCTTCAGAATGTCATTCTGAGTGCCTGGCAGGAGTCAGAGCAGCTGCTTGGGTGTCTGAGGGAGAGCATGCCAGGGGTTGGGCCAGGTAACTGTGACAGCCATGAGGAGGCAGACAGACATTTTTATCTAGGCAGAATTCACATAACTCAGTGATGCAGCAGGTAGGAAGACAGACCACATAGTCATTTTCTAGTGAGGCCCATAGCTGGAGAGAAGGAAAGAAGTTGGCAGGATTGTTCCTTGTATTATCTGAGCCCAGTGCAGTGGTGAGATCATTTTAGACATGTTCTGATTTCTTGTGGAGACTTAATGAATCATGTCGACCAAGACCATCCATGGTAACTCACAGTTCCAGAAGGCCAAATCTAAATGTTGGACATGGGAGTCTCCCGGTGGACGGTTCCACAACAAAATAGACCACATCATATTTAATCAACAGTTTTGCCTGACCGATGTCGCTGTTGTCCCAAAATTCCAAATGGAATTGGACCACCGTCTCCTTCGTGCAAAATTCTCAAAATTCTACTTCACAGAGCTGGGAGAAAGGGCTTCAAAGTTTAAGAAGAGAACTCCCAGAATGAACACCAACTGGGAGCTCTTTGGCACTATTACTGCAACATGGGAAGATGCCGTTGTTGACAACATCGATGAGGAATACGATCAACTGGTTCAGCACCTCCATGATTGTGTGAGGAATGCCAAGAGAGAGATAGACACAGAAAAATGCCTGTCTTTGAAAACTCTTGAGCTTATTCGCCAACGTGGTTTGGCACATGCCTCAGGCAACCGCAAGCAAACGTCCAAGCTTGCAAAGCAGTACAGAGATGCGATCAAGGAAGACCTCAAAGAGAGAAGAGCAGAAGTGCTGGTAGATGTGGCAGAAGCCAGGAAAAGTATTCGTAATGCCTGCCTGTCCTTTGCCAACTACAAGACCAAGATGACTGCCCTCCAATGTCCTGATGGATTTATCACATCTTCCAGAAGGGCAATGGGGAAGATTATCCATGACTTCTACTCAGATCTCTTCGATAGCCATGTCCAGCTGCCCACATACCAAATTCCACAGGATCGATATGTAGTTCCCAATGTTCTCCCTTCTGAAATCTGACACACCATTTCATTGATTAAGCACTCGGCCCAGACAAGGACAGACCTGAACACCTGAAGAACCTGCCATCAGCACTCATCAATACACTGGCTCGGCTCTTAACATGCTACCTGTCTGAACGCAAGGTTCCGTCCCAATGGAAAACTCGCAGGACTGTACTACTGTACAAGAAGGGAGACATCCACGACATTGGCAACTGTTGCCCAATCTGCCTGTTGTCTGTCATCTACAAGCTGTTCACAAGAGTCATCCTGAATAGGATTGGCAGAGCACTAGATGAAGGACAACCATGCGAGCAAGTTGGGTGTGGCAAAGGATTCAACATCATAGACCATATCCACACAATAACCAAGCTCATTGAGGTTTCTCGGGAGTTCAAGATGCCACTCTGTCTAATGTTCATTGATTTAAAGAAGGCCTTTGATTCTGTTGAGATGGAAGCGGTCATTGAAGCCCTAGCCAATCAGGGCATTCAAACTCAATACATCAGGATCCTCCGTGAGCTGTATTACGGATTCACTACCAGGATCTCACCATTCTACAAAGAAGTAATCATTGATGTCAAGAGAGGGGTTCAGCAGGGTGATACCATTTCACCGAAACTCTTTAGTACCACCCTCGAGAACATTGTGCGACGACTGGAATGGGGAGGAATGGGAGTGAAGATAGACGGTTGGCAACTACACCACCTCCGCTTTGCTGATGACATTGTTCTAATAACACCAAAAATTAGTCAAGCAGCACAAATGCTGGCCGACTTCAACCGTGAGTGTGGAAAGGTCGGACTACAGCTGAATCTTACAAAGACAATGTTTATGAGAAACAGCCTTGTCCCTGATGCTCCATTCGCTCTCAATGGAACGGACATCTCTGAATGCAACAGTTATGTGTACCTAGGTCGGGAAATCAACGTGATGAATGACCTGGCACCTGAGTTGTGCAGGAGGAAGAGAGCGGCTTGGAACGCCTTCAAGAGCGTCAAAGCAATAGCTAAGAGGACGAAGAATCTCCAGCTCCGGGCACATCTCTTCGATTTCACTGTTCTTCTTGCATTAACATACTCCTCAGAGACCAGGGCCCTACATAAACAGGATGAGAACGCTATTCTGGTCTCCCAAAGAGGAATTGAAAGAACTATGCTTGGAGTATCACGTTTCACTCAAATGAGAGAAAGAATTCGGAGTTCCGACCTCAGTCGACGATCAAGAATCAGGGACGCTGACTCATTTGCCAAGGCGTCAAAAATCAGATGGACTGGATACATAATGAGATTTGGAGACAACCACTGGACTAGAGCCGTTACCAACTGGATTCCATGGGATGTCAAACGATTGCATGGCCGCCCACCTACCAGATGGTCAGACTTCTTCATCAAGATCCTGAACGATCGGTTTGAGGCTCTTCGTGTTCCTAGAATGAACAGACGCCATTGGGCTACACTAGCACGCGGCAGGGTCAAATGGAGACGTTACTGGCACCCACTCGAGCAAATCAACGATTAATGGGAAGTCAAGTGATCATGTGAACATGGTCCTTTATGTATTTTACATTACCTGTATGTCTCACCTTTATATCATCTCTATTGGTGCTTATTTTTTATTGAAGTAACTTTGACTTATAAATTGCTAGAAAATTCAGATATACAGACACCTATACCATTTTATGCTCATCACCTAAGGCCTCATTTCCTTGTGCTGCTGTACAGTGGATCCCTTCTGCCTGATTTATGTACTTCACCTCCTTCTTCCCTTCTAATATCTGATTTTATTCTTTATTTAAAAAATTCTACCACATATGCATGAAATAATGTATTTTACCCCATCTGTCTAACTCAGTTCCCTAAACTTAATACCCTCTTGGCCCATCCAGGATTTCTTTATAGTGGCATAATATTTCACTGGGCATACACTGTATCTTCTTTTTCCACTCATCTATTGTTGTGTACTTGGGTTGTCTCCAGCTCTTGGGTGTTGTGTCTAATGCTACAGTGAATGTGGGGTGTGTATGTGTGTGTGTATGTGTGTATTTGCGTACATTGTTTTTGAATTATTTTGTGTGCAGAACTTGGATAACTGCATCATAAGAAATTTCTAGTAGTATTTTTGAGGAATGATCACATTAAGTTTTATGAGGACTGTACCAGTTTAGGCTCATGTAAAAGCATCTGAAATGTAAGAAACTTCCTTTCTTGGAGAATCCTTTTTAACTTGTTGTCTTTTGCTTTTTTTGATGAGTCATTCTCATAAATCAGTGTTACAGCTCTGCATTTCCCTAATGATAATTGCAGAACCCTTTGCCAGGGTGTAGGCCTGTTGGAGAGATAAGGAAGCTGCTCTTACGTAATTTGATCAAGGTCATGTAAGTGGTTGGTGCTGGAGCTGAGAATGAAGTTCACAAATACTGTTACAGGTTTTCTTCTTTCCACTGCAGCTATGTTCTTACAAACAGTTCATGTTTTTAAGGACCCAGTATAAGACCAAATCCCTGAAAATATTAGTAGGAATCATATCTTTTGGTCTTGAAATCACCAACCAAATAGATATTGCAATATTCCCCAATATATCACTGTCACTGTCATCCTGTTGGTCATCGATTGCCTCGAGCAGGCCTCAGTAATGTCTCCTTCGTCCTAGCCCTGAGATTTTAAAGAGTGCCACATTCGAGGCTCTTTCAGGGTCAGGAAAATGAGACCCATCATATATAGATTATGATATTACCCCCAATATATAGATTATGCAAAAAAACGGGTCAAAGAACATTCATTTCCTGCTCAGGTATCTATAGTGTTAGAAGTTTCTGGTGTTCTGATATTCTAAACTTGGTCTCAACAACTACCTACGCAGTATAATATCCAGTAAAGGGATTTTACTTACTTAAATGTGAATTGTAACAAGAGTGATTTTTGTCCTAAATCAACGAAATAAGCTGTGTGTTTGAATATGTGGGGGTGTTTGTTCCAGAGACATATGAGTAGAATCTTGAAGTGTAACTCTCAAGAGTCCACCTTATTTTCCTCTGGCAGGAGGGAATCTCTTGGTAGTTATATGTAGTGGTTCTTCTTCCCTTTACCATTTCTTCTTATTTGTATCCCTATTGAGTCCATACAAATATAAATTGATGTGTTGATTTACTTATAAACACCATCCACACTGTTAGTCTCTGGTGTATGCCAATCAGTTATTGAAAAATCTACTCTTTTTGAGTGTTGGGATGCTGGTGGCCCTCAGGGGTTGTACAAGGTTCTTTGCACTGAGGGTTACTTCTAGTGGTGTTGGGATGGGCTACATGATGTAGAAGATTGAACCTTGGCCCCATCTATGCAAAGCATGTGAGCAGTCTGTTGAGCTAGCCCAGCTGAAATAGTTACTTTATAACTCCTGAGTATGAGAAGGAAGAATCATCACTAACTCCTCTGCCATATCTGGCTAATTTTCCTCTTTGTTTTCTGGTTGTCCTATTATTTCTCTTTTATTTTCACACTGGAAAAGCAAATTATAAATTCTTTAGTAAGTTCATTGGAAATACCAGCATTGAATTAGCAATATCTTCATTTTAGCCCAAGTGAAAGCAATGTAGAATGAAAATTTGAAGGGGAAAACATTAAATATAAATATATTTTCCATCTTTTAATTATCCCTCTTTTTTAAATCTATCTTTAACACACAAACAGCCATACTCATTGGAAGTGTTTTACTCTAGAAGCTACTTTTTAGGAGTGTGAAAAATTGCTGAAGCAAGAGAAAAACTTTAGCAAATCTATGCTCTGATTAATGTCACAAATGATGGGTTACATTTCTTTTTAAAGGAATAGTGAGAATCTCAAGTGAACCAGTTAGAAACTCATAGCTTCTTTGTTTTGCAGAGAAAAGAAACATTTTTTTTAATGTCCACATGTATGATCATTTACTTTCCCTCTTTGTAATTACTGACATTAAGAACATCCTTAAATGATGTAAAAATTGAGACTTGCTTTATATTAGCATTGAAGGAATAATGTGTGTAAATCCAAAAATTTGGACTACTATAATACAGTGATGCATGTTGTTGCTTGTTATTTAAGAATATATAATGCAATCTTTTCACAGGGGAGAAAAATTTTTTCTCAATTTATCAACAGTTTTCTTATTTGACTATGAATTTAAACATGGAGAAGAAATGAGTAGCTTTTGCAAGAGTTGCAGAAATTGTTTCGTAAAGCTCAGAATAATTGTGGTTTGCTGGTTACTAATGCTAAACCTGTGTTTCCTAAAACAATGGGTTTACCACAAATTTCAAGGATCCTCACAACCAGAGAAAGTTTTTTATTTTCCAGTTTGGATTTTGACTTCTATTTTTTTGCTGAGCAGAGCTTTCTGAATATCGGAATTATAGCTGTACTAGGAAGGAAAACAAATTTCTTCTCCTGAATGTGCAGTAAGAATCAACCACAAAGAGAAAACATCAATCAAGTATTAAGCCATTAAACTATACCTAATAGGCATTTATTCAATGGGCCTTATGAATGCAAGTTGTGCCCCATTTAAAATCTAACTAAAATGATTGCACATTTCATTAGTGAAGATAATTACCAATTTGTTTCTTCCTTAAAAATATCATGTATGTATGAAAAATACTGCTGAAAGGTAAATAGTATTACCTTCAGAATATAAAGTAAAGGTAAAGGTAAAGGCCCTCCCATTGATCGTCGATTTGCTCGAGTGGGCCCAGTAACGTCTCCATTGGAGACTTTGTTGTTACTGTGTTTGGCATATCAAATACTCTCGGTAGCTTGCCGGGCTCTCCAAGAGGGGTGGAGGAATCGAACTCAGGTTGGCCATGTTAGCCGCTTGTAAGGCGAACGCCCTACCACTGTGCTATCAAAGTAAAGATGGCTTATTTGAATAAGCTCTGTAATGTAACATATTTTTCACTATTATAATCATTAGATCAGAAAAATAAAGAATATGCTACAATTCAGTGAAAAATTATGTACCCTACTTCTAAAAGCTTTGAATGTTTTTACTCTTCATTTCTTAATGTTAAAGCAAACTGGAAGTCAAATGACATGAATGAGGGCATAAAGTTTCTTCATTTGCCAGAAATAATACATATTAAATCCCTAAAACTAGCTGAATAATGAGAAGGACCAGAGTTTTTAAGGTTTGCCAAAATTGCTTGTGAAAATTGAATAAATAGCTAAATCAATTTGAGCTCCAGTGGTTTCTTCCTTATGTATTTTAAGCTCTTTCAGCTTAAAACAATATCATTCTTTTATAAAAGACTTATATTTCTTTTTCTTTATTTTTGCTTTAGTTTGAAAGCAGTGTTTCTCAACCATTGTCTGACTGTCATGCTCTTCCCACCTTGTTTTCAGCCTGTGACCCACTGTCCTATAAGTAAACCTCTTGGTCTTGTCCTATGCCTACTCCCCCCCCCCCCCCATAACCACTAGTAGGACTTTCACCTGTGACTTCCTTGGAATATCTTGGGAGCCTACATGGGTCCCATATAGAGCCTGCTCCCCTCCTCATCCCAGATACACTGTTCTAAAGTCATGCATAGACCAGGCTTACACTCACTGGCTTTTATTTTCTTGTATGAAAGGCAATATCAATTTTCAAACTAGATGACATTTGTATAACAGGCTGGTAGGAGGGAATTGCTCTAATCTGCGTATAATTCCATTTGCTTTTTAATAACTAAATGTGATTATCTCCATGTGCCTATTGTATGTCTGTAATAAAGCTATGTAGTAAGATAAAATGCTGAGTGATAACTAACTGAACAGTCCCTTACAGTGCACATGTGCTGAGGCGGGAAGTAGTAATCAAGTGTAACCCTGTCATTAAGCCATGTGGTGGCTGGAAAAACCCAATTTAGCCTATCACCAGCAAACCTCAAAACAAAAACAAAAACAAAACATAAAAATAAACAACCCAGAAGCTTTTCACAGAATTAGAAATGTCACCAGGATTCAGAAAGTGGAGCAAATATTTTAGGAGCCCGGACTAGTCTATAGTATTTAAAAAGTTATTTTAAATTAAATTTTTAGGTTTTAATTAAAGCATTGTATGTAATGTGCAAAGTTATTCATAGTTGAATTTTAGGCATACTAGGTTTCAGCATCAATCCTGCCACCAGTGTCAAATTCCCTCTCCCATTGTCCCCAGGTTCCCTCCCATACCCCACTCCCCACAGCCTACCTCCTTGATGGTATATTCTTTATAATCATCCCCAGTTCTTGATCTTTCCAAAATTCCTAGGCTACAACCTGTCTGAGTAAGAAGTGTTGTTTCAACTAAGTCCCAAGTCCCTTTTATTTTCTCTATGATGCAGTACTATTTTATGTGGGGTCCTCCAATTTTTCTGCATGCAAGCCATTCATTGGACCAGCCAACATGTCAATGAGAATAGCTTTAAACAGTGTATTTTTGACACAGCTTTTTCCAGGTATTATTGAAACACAACATTATTAATGCCAGGTATCCAATATATGATTTGACTTTCGTATCCAATACGAAATAGTCAAAAGTCTATTTGTGTCATAGCCTCCAAAACGTCAATACCATATTGATCAGAACATCCCTGTTGTATTATAGCCATCGACTGACTTTGTAAGTGTAATGTCGTACCTATTGGTCCCATTCAACCATTTTGTCTATCCACTAACATTTGATGTCTTTGATAACCACTGATGTTTTATGTTCCTGATTTTAGTTTTATTATTTAAGATGTTTATAAGTGAAATTATCTGAAATTTGTCTTCTGACTTATTTCACTTGGCATAATAACCTCATAGTTTACCCATAATTTACCTTTGTGGATGTAAATGACATGATTTCATTCATTTTATGTTGTGAGTAGTGTTCTCTGTTATGTATTCCACATGTTCTTCATCCATACATCAGTGAATAATTAGATTATTTACATACAATGTAGGGGGAGCCTGGCAAGCTACCCATGATGTATTCAATATGCCAGACACAGTAACAACAAGTCTCACAATGGAGACATTACTGGTCCCGCTGGAGCAAATCGATGAACAACGGGAGGACAGTGACACTGACATACATTGGATATTAAAATGTTTCAGTGAACTTATGTGTAAATACATTTTCTGTCTAGTATTTTGTCATATTTGTTTTAAAGCCCAGAAGTGGAATTTCTGGATCACATAGGTTTATTATTTTAAGGACTCTCCATTTTTGACCACAGTGGCTAGCAAGAGGATTCTATTTTCTCTGCAGCATTGCAACAACTTTTTTACTAACCATTTGTCCCCCTCCCACCCGGGCATTTGCTCATTTGTTTGTGTTTGGGTCACACACATTGGTGCTCTGGTCCTAATTCTGGCTCTGTGCTCAGAGATCATTCCCTGGCAGCACTTGGGGAATCATATGTAGTGATGGGGATCAAAACAGAATTGACTTTATGCAAAGCAAGCACCTTAACTCTTGTACTATCTCCCCAGAACTGATAATAACTTGTTATAGGAGTGAGGCAATAATTCATTTTGGTTTGTATTTACATTTACATAATAATGAAGTTGATCATTCTGCCATATGTTTCTTTTAGTCAGATCTATAATCTCATCAAAAAGAATAAAACAGGAGTAGCTTTAGTCAAGAAACCATGAGTCATACAGTAAAAAGCAGTAAGACTGAAAGAAATTGAAGGCAGTGAAATTGAAAGACTTTCCAAGCTCCTACTTTACAGGTGTTAATGCTAAAATCTGTTACTAAAATCAGTCTATCAATTAAATTCAATCTTTATAGAAATTCCAGTGTCATTTTTCCCCCACAGATATAGAACATAAAAATCCCAAATTTGAATGGAAGCACAAAAGATCCAACACCATTGCAGAACAAAGCCTAAAACATCATATGTCCCAAGTTGGAACTACAGAACAAAGCTTTTATAATCAAGAAAGGTGATATTAGTGTAAAGTCAGACATAGAGGAAGTTAAAGAGAACAGAAACTGAGCTCCGGTTTTCAGTGGGAAGCTTACCATGGCAGGGGGATGGAAAGGGTTAATTTAGGAGTTGAGGGAGATGGACAGTGGGACAGAGGTGTAGGGAAGCAGATATTCTGGTAGAAGGGATGGTGCCAGAACATTTTATGCATGAAGCCATACCGTTAATGCTATGTAAATCATTGTGTCTCAACTAACATTTGAAACAGAAAATACACAGATCAATAGAACAGCAGAGCCCTAAGAAATAGTCTTAATCATGCCTTTTTTTAAAAAAAAAACTTATCATAAAGGAGACAAGAAAATAAAAGAGTCTTTGTAACTAATGTAATGGGAAAAGTGGGCAGCCATATGCAAAGAAATAATACTGGAGCCCAATCTTACAAACTGAACAAAAATTAGCTCAATTTTGGACACAGAATTGAACTTGATACGTAAACCATCATAGGAAAACATAGGCAAAAACTTCATTGACATTGGTCTTAGTTATGGCTCTTGATTTTTATGCCAGAGGCAAGAGTAGCAAAAACAGCAGGACTTCATCAAATGGAAACATACACAGTGAGGGGGACCATTGATCAAAAGGCATCCTAGGAATGTGAGATGATAGCTACAAATTATTTATCTGATGAATTGTTATGGTACTATTAAGAAACAATATTCTCTTTGTGGATAGACCATAACAGGAAGGCAGGGCTGTCTGGGGGTGGGTGGGAGTCATTCAAACCACTGGTAACCATAATGATGAATTTGCATTTATAAATGTTAAATACACGGGAATTAATTCTTGACAAAAAGTTTCAGGATTGGATTAGCTCAGGAATGGACTGTGGGGTAATTGGAAATTTGTGAGACATGCTCCAACATGTGAATAGAGGTAGAGGAAAGGCACATCTGAGAACATTTTCCTTAGAAAAAAATAATGTAGCAAATATAGATGGTAGCACACAAAAGAAGGTCTTTCTTGTTAAAATTAAAAGATATATTTACTCTTGTGAAAACTGTCTTTGAAGACTTCAATGCATAGAAGTGGTTGTAGAATACGTGCCTGGAAGTATATACATAAGTCCAATAACAAATTTTGTGTACAGTTCTGAATTGGAAGTGATTATGGAGAAAATCCAAAGATCAAACAGTAAGTGTAAAGTGTTCTTTTTGTAAACCTGCAGTTTTTTTAAAAAAAATGCTAGTTACCTGTAAAGTTTTATTTAAATTTTAATTGAATATTGACAAAAAATGTTAACATGCTTTTAGTCATATAGTACTAAAAACTGCAGGTAGTTACAAGTCTTTTCTAGTAATATTTTATCTTTATTTCCATTATAATATCATTTTCACATTTTGCATGCTTGGGCCTGGCCTTCTCCCCGATCGATCTGTAAGATGCCTTGAATGGCTTGGAGTAAAAGTACTTAATTAATATTGGAAGAGCTCTAAAGATAACCAAACTATATATTTTCTTTTTTGCTCATTCTAGAACTCTAAGGTTCTTATAGTTTTAGTTAAATGACTACCATGAGATATAAACTCTCAATTTCTATTTTTACTACAGTTTCCTTAAGGTTAATAAACAATTTTTCCCCACTGTTGTAACACTGGTTTATGATATCATTTCTTTAAGGTATATAATTTTGCACCTTTTCAAAATGTCTATTGCCACATGAGAATCACAACAAAAGTGCCCAGATTCTGTCACAGACTATTGGACAACTCGGTACTCTCAAGTCACTCCTTATGCCCATATGTGCATCTGCTCTCCTCAGGTCTGTCCGGAGTCTATGGCTTTTATTTTGTTTCTTTGTTTTTTTTTTTATTTATGAGTTCAGACTATTGTTTAGCGAATTTATTGATATACTTTGTATGTGTGTGTGTGTGTGTGTGTGTGTGTGTGTGTGAATTCTGGTTGCCAGGCAGTTTGTCTCTAATATTTTCTTCCCTGGTAACTGTTGCTGTCTTTTGTGACTTAAGCTTATAGTCTACTGAAGTAGACTATATTTGAAAGTAAGTGTTAGAGGCCCAGAAGTGAAAGGTGATTGGGACTGTAGTCCCAGGTGGTGCTGTTGGAATATGCATCTGAGGCAGTAGGAATCAGTGTGTGACTGCCAGGCAGTATGGAAGCAAAGCAGGTAGGGGGAACACTTTCTAACTGGCCATGCTTTGGGAGATTTGGGGAGTGTTTGCCAGTGAACTGGCTCAGACTGTCAGGTGCCTAGTCTAGCTGCCTTAAGTAAGCACTCTAAGTTGTTGTTTCTGAGCACTCAATGAGCTCATTTACCTGGTAGGTAGCTGGAGCTACCACTATGGGTTTCCTTTCAGGTCTGCTATTATGGAGAGTGAGGTATAATATGGTCTTAATCTGTGTTGAAACCAATGGAGTTGCAAGAAGGCACCAAGATTGAATCTGTTAGTGACTCAGGCCCCTGTTTATACCTGTATTTTCCTGCTTATCTTTACAGTGGCATAATGATAGGATCACAGGATTTGTAGTACTGAATGTTTGATAACTGCCCCCCTAGGATTAAGTTCCCTAATATTGATATTTTCCCCATCCCCATTTTTTTGAGGCCCCCTGATTTTCAATACTATTAACGACAGTTTCATGTCTGCAACATTCCAACAGCACTCTTATCACCAGTGCCGATCTCACTCCACCAATCTAATGACTGCTTGTTCTGTGAAGGGGTTCTATAGGAGGGGGCCATGGCTCTGTTCCATATCTGTCTTAGCACTCTCTTGCCCCTTATCATGGAAGCTCTTACACTCTGGTTTTTGGGTCAGCTCCTGCATAGATTAATTTAAAAGTTGTCATCATCTTACCGTGATCAAGGAGTTAAATACAAGTTCTTCCCACCAATCATCTTGGCTCCCTCTCCCTTTAAAAACTTGAACCTAGTTTTGACAGTTTTTTTTTTCTCATGAATATTTTGCATCCATAATCAGTAGCATATCAATCGTTGAACAATGTATAAAGCTAATTAACCTGTCAGAATATTGTTTCTTGATGATGATTTTGTGAATTAACCTATTCAGAATATTGTTTCTTGATATTAACTTCTGTGTTCAGACACTTAACATGAAAGAACATAAATCAGCCATTGTCTGGAGCAATCCTTTGGACATATGTGCTAGAGGTTCTCGGAGCTTATATAGAAATGTACCCTTTAAATTAATTTAATGATGATTTTAATGTAAATAAGTGTAAGCTCTGAAAACACATACACATAATAATGATGGTAAAAATAAAAGTAATTTGGAGCTGTTGAATTTGGAGATTTAAGAGCCCATCAATGGAAAATTTGAAACACATTAGCAAAAGTAGTAAAAGAAATTAAGATTTGGATAATTTAGTCAACTTATTAAACTTTAGTTATTGTGATGATTTTCTTCTGAATATATAAGAGTAAGAATTAGACTGAGTTTTTTGTTTGTTTTGGGTCAACAACCAGCAGTGCTCAGGAGTTACTCCTGGATCTGCACTTAGGGATCACTCCTGTCAGTGCTCATGCGACCATATGGGATGCTGGGGATTGAACTCTGGTTGGTTGCATGCAAGGCGAATGCCATTCCCACTCTAATGTTGATCTGACTCTTAGAATGGGATGTTTAAATATTTGACGAAATGATTCAAAAATAACTGTGGCCTTAACATGCTGTAACCTAATATATTGAGAAAATAATCTAAGTAGTAAACCCTTGTGTTATTTTCTAACTTTGGGCTTTTGGAAATAGAAATAGGGAGATGGTATGCTTTCTGTAAGGACACAAAGGAAATAATTCAAAATTAAAAAGTAATGTTCTTGACCAATTTCTAAAATTAAAATTAAACTTGGACTTTCAATTTAGAACACTCTTAATAGGAGGCAAAAATATCATGGGAAACTTGTTATAATAAAGGCCCCACCCCTAAGGAGGCAAACCAGGCAGTAGAATTAAATTACATGGCACATGCTTGTGGAGTCAAATGTTTCTCCCTTTGATTGAGTGTGTGTAAGGAGAGCAGACTTGATTTCAAATGAAGGAAACTCAACGTAGCTACTAGTCTCAGATTCCTACATCAACTTTTGGCAGTTAGGAAGGATCCAGTAAATATTCGTTGAGGAATTGAAAACTACATATATTTTCTTATTTTCTTTTAAAACTGATTGTGCATTTGTTATACAAGAATTCTGATGTCATTAGGGATATTTGTCAAGTTGCATACGTCTTGATTTCCTAGTTTATTTTATGGAGTTTCTAAATGAAAATAACATATATGGTGGTCAATATTTGCTGAAAACAATGGAACACTTTCAGTGGAATTAGTGTTAAAGATGGGTTCCTTAAGGGGCGGGAACAAGAAACATGATGGCTAGCAAGTTCTTGGAGCTATGGACTGTGAACCAACAAGTTCTGGGTGGTGTTCTGCAAGCAAGTGATTAGACTTCAATGGATTCAATGGATTACTTAGAAACTGGTGTTTGATTCTCCTATGATATTTTAACTTTCAGGGAGTGGTTTTCAAATCTTTAGAAGTCAATTTCTAAAGGTACTCTGGAAACCTGCATTCCTCTTATTTCTTTACAAGTTTAGTACTTCAAATTTCCTTTATAAATTGGACAGAAGATACAAGGGCCAGGAAGATTGCTCCATAACTGGAAGCCTGCCTCATGAGCAAAGGGGAGAAGGCAGCTGGAATAGAGAAGGGATCACTAAGAAAATGATGGTTGAAGGAATTGGTCTGGAGGAGAGATGTGTGCTGGAAATAGATAATGAACATCAAACATGATGACCTCTCAGTATCTGTATTGCAAACCATAATGTCCAAAAGTAGAGAGAGAGTGTGGGGAGTATTGTCTGCCATGGAGGCAGTGAGGTGTGTGTGTGTGAAAGGGGAGGCATACTAGGGTATTGGAGGTGAGGAATGTGCGCTGGTGGAGGGATGGGTATTTGATCATTGTGTGATTGTAACCCAAACATGAAAGCTTGTAACTATCTCATGGTGATTCAATACAAATAAATAAAAATTGAATAGTTGCAAAAGTCATAACATTCATACTATCAATGTTGTCATTTATGAAAAAATTATTTTTTTACTCTTGTGCATATTCAATGTTACTTATATGCTTGACTTAATTCCTGTCTTGATTCAGTGGAGCAGAAAATACATGGGTTCAGCACTTGCTTTGTATCCTGCAGACCCTGGTTTGAATCTCTGGCATCACATATTCCCCTAATTTTCCTTGCACCACCACACCACCATGAGTCTCTCCTGAGCAAGCTGGGTTCACCCCCAAAATGAAATAAAAAGCTATTAAACGTTTTTTAAGTGATTATGAGCAATTTAAGTTGAGCATAAAAATCTTTACTTGTCCCCATTTCACAATGAGTTTGTAAACTTTCTTCATATTATTTTTATGTTACTTTGGTCTAAGGCATATATCAATAACTTCAAAATTTATTAGTAAAGTCTTCAGCTGCCTAAAATTAGACAAGGCGCTAATAGTTACTAGTACATAAATTGTTAAAACGCATAAATGTAAATTTGATTTAGCTATTAGAATAAAAGTTATTTAAGATGTTTTTATAAGTTATAATTAATTTTTTAATAATTTTATCATTGACCATAATAAATCAAGGGAAATCTTAAAATCCTTGGAATCCTGATTTTTACTTTATTACTGAGATAAGTGCCTAAAAACTGTTAATGTGTGTGTGTACTATAGGTACCACACCCACCACCACAGAGTGTAAATCTCTCCCACTGTCCTTTATATTTTTAAGGATGTACATGCTTGGAACCAGGGACATGTACATTTTTCTCCTGGTGATGTCATTCTCTTCTTTGATTCTTTTTAAGTTACATGCTCAAAATTACATAGTCATTCATCCATAAAATAGATATTTAGCAACTTGTCAACTGACAACCCTGATTGAATCCTCCTCTGATTTGTTTTCAAGCAAAACATTCAAACATACCTGACTAGCAAGACATTATCTGTCAATAAAATGGTTTACATTCTCTATTTCTTTTTTAGGCACTGTGTTAACTAAACTAATGCTGCAGTCTCATGCATAAGACATTCCAGCACCACATTATTTCCATTTGTTTGGAACCTCAAAAGTTTTTACATATCAGGGTGTCACTATTCTTGTCTTTTGTAAAATAAGGGAAGTATAATCATAAAAGAGAATGCACGAGTTGATTCTAAATGGCACTCTTGGCTCAAAGTGTGCAGGCAATTCAGTTTTAAGGAGCACAGACACAGGCTTAGGCAGGTTTGGAAATTGATTTCCTTAAGAATCACCATCCCCACAAATTATTTGGAATGCCATAGTGTGTCCCAGGGGCATTTGTTCCTAAAGTTTAATGGCCACTGCCTGAAGGCATCAGGAAAAAAAGGACAACTCAATTCAATTATATACAACTAATATAAAGTACCAGGTATGGTTCAGTCTTTTATTCATATCACCAATCCCATTATATTTAATGTTATAACTTGAATAAGGCACATTTCACTTTCTTTATGAATGTCCCCTTGTGCCTCTTATAAGAAGCAAAATATTTTCAATGGATCAATAGACTACATGGCAAGTATAATACATATCCAAAGGCATTATAGTTACACATTCAATAAATGTGCTGTGAACACGCTGGAGTCATCCTGTGGCTCTAAATTAAACAGCTCCATTTATAAGATGAAGACTGCTATAAAATGGCATTTCCTATAGGAAAAGAATGATAAGATTCTAGGAGTTCTGATGTGAGAGCAGGAATAAAATGGAATATGTTTTTTACCTCTGGAGAGGTCTCCAGGATATTGCAGCATCTTGCAGATAATGGCAAACATCCTCAGATATTGAAATAATTTCCTGTTGAAGGTCTGAGGACTGTTAAGTGTAGTTAATCTGGACCAATACTTCTGATAATGGTTTGCTATGCAAGTTTCCAGTAAAGCAAAAAGGTCAGAAGTTAGTTTCTTCAGTTGATTATATTTGACTTTTGGACCATTCTTAGCAATGAAAAAAAGTTATAATTACTTTGCATTCAAAATACATAGGCACCCTACCCCACCATATCCATGTCACAATTCGATAAGTGGGAGTATATGCTTAAATTTAGTTCACATGAATTAATTTGCAGCAGGTGTATCTGACATGAAAGAACAACAATTTCTCCATCTGTCTGAGCATGTTTTAAAGTGATCTCCCAAAGAGCCTGTCTTTAAGACTTTTCAAGATTGCTTATTGTTACATTTCTATGAATTTGCAATCTTTTGGTGAGCTTCTTGAAATCAGGTGAAACCTAAATGGGCGTTTCTTTGGAACTATTTGTTCCATTGGGTTAGTTACATCTATGGCTTCATGGTCACCCACCAGCATTAGGAAGAAATTGAATGCTCTCCAGGTTTTCCTTCAGAATGATCCACTTTGATGTGACCATGGTGGATGAGGAAAGAAGGGACCACTACCAGAAACTAGCTACTTACAACTTTGTTTTGAGGCCACACCCAGTGGTGCTCAGGGATCACCCCTGGCTCTTCACTTAAGAATTACTTCTAGCAGGGCTCAGGGAACCATACAGGATGCCAGGGATCAAACCTGGGTCAGGCATGTGCAAGACAATCACCTTCCCTGCTGTACTGTCTCTCTGACCCGACCACAAATTATCCAAAGACCTTCCTGGCAGATCCAAGACTTACCTGGAATTTCCAGGAATATGTAGAGACAATGGAGAAAGGGGCAGTGGGTCGGGTCCTTTTGAAATCAAGAATTGTAAAACTGGAGGAATGCTGTTATTATCGACAGCTTTCTGACTCGGTGATGATCCTTACTCCAGTGTCGTTGGGTTCAAGCCACTGTGAGCTTCTCATCCAGAGTTCAGGGACAGGAGCTACAGGTACTCTTGGCATATGATCCAGCTGTATAGAGTGGTAGATGCTCTTGCAGCTGGCAGGCAAGCATTAATGCCTCTCCCACCACAGCAGGTGCTCCCTGAGCAGGGTCTATGTCATTGCAAAATAGGGCTTGTTCCCATGTAGGTGGGTCCCAGAGTGATGTATGAAAGGTTGGCTCACAAAACTACAGTTAATTGTGATGTCCAGGTATCTCACCCCTGCATGATGTCACTCACCTTGTTCTTCAGGCTGTCTACTCCCATGTGCGGAGCTCTGGCGTTTGTGCAAAGTCTGAGGTCTATGACTGCCCCCGAGACCCTATGTTCCATTGCTACCACTTGCCTCTCGGAGTCGGTCCCCAGGATTCCTTGAGTTATCTCTCATGGTCCGCAGGCCAACAGCTATTCATCGTTTTGGTTGTACTTTCTTTTATCAGCCATGTGCACATGCTACTTTGCTCCTGCCTGCCTGGGTACAGGTGAGGGGTCAGTTAGGCTGTGGTATCTGTGTACAGGCCTATGGTCAAATGAGAAGTTACCTAGCTGGTGGCTTCCTTTCATATCTCACTAATTCTCACCCCCAGACATGCCTATGGGCTGGTTTGACTGGCTACCTCTTGGGTGGCTGAGATTTAAAAGGGCCTTTTAAATGAACTAGATGACCTGCCACCCCTCTCTGCCTTAGGTTCCACATTAACAGTGTGGAGTATCTCTGGGACTTGGAGAAGCTTTGTTCCCGCCTTGTACTCCAGGATATTAAACGCTCCTGAACTCTCAAAATTGTTTTTGGAGACTTTGGATATGTATCTGATTATCTATCAGCTACAAGGAATTTGTAATAATCATAGCTTTTTCACTGTGTCTCCTGAGGGACCAAAATGTCAGTTTTCTGATGTGACATTCATTAGCAGGTGGAGGTGTTAAATAGATTTGATATATTTGCACACAGTCACATTAGATTTGTTTTCCTTCATATTATCTAAAGTTAATCTGTGTTTTTCTAGCAATTGATTTCCTGCGAGGTGTTACTATCTTTTCATTTGTACCCAACTCACAAACTGGAGACATTTTACCAGTGAACAGGACTAATTTTTTTCTGGCCACTTAACTTGACCCTCATTTGCTAGTGACCTAGAGATTTCTGGTCTTGGGGAAATGGTCAAATTAGTTTGATTATTGCCCATTAATTGGTGAAGGCTAAAGTGGAATACTTTAGGGGAAGTAGATTACTTTTTCTTCTCTCCATTTCACTTAGTTTTCCTTGTGCTATGATTTGGAACCTGCCTATGGCAGATTTAGTCTTGCCTTTAACACCTTCAGATGATCTGTTTTAGGTTAAATATGGGTTTGTTGATTTTTTTTTTTTGCTTTTTTTGTGTCTCACCTGGAGATTCTCAGGGGTTACTCCTGGCTCTGCACTCAGAATTTACTCCTGGCAGTGCTTGTGGACCATATGGGATGCTGGGAATCGAACCTGGGTCGGCCAAGTGCAAGGCAAATGCCCTACCCGCTGTACTATCTATCCAGCCCCTGGGTTTGTTGATTCTTGAACTAGTTTACTTGCTGCTACAAAGTTGAATCTATCAAGTATATGGAACATTTTGCTCTAGGTACTGCCATAATTCATCAAGTAATTTCTATGTGAAGACCTCTTAAGAGGCATTTTTTTCTCATTTAACTGGTAAGACACTGTAAACTTAAGTAGTTATGATGTTAACGCTAGGCAGTTGGTCTTCAAAGCTTCTGTTGTTTAGTTCACACTGTGCTATATTGCCTACTTGGCTTTCAAGTAGACAAAGGAAGTTAATTATGCAGTTTATTTTAACTGTTCTATTTTAGTACTTAAGCTCAAGATAATAACTGGAAACTTTACCAGTTTCTGCTATGATATATCAAAAGCTTAACAGTCACTTCTGGGAACTGGGAACATTAAGTTCTCTTAGAGTCATCAGAGCGATGAAGTACAAATCCAGTCTACTGCCATAAAATATGGAATGATGAATTAGAATCACAGTTGAGAACATTTTCTCTGGAGCAGAAGCTGATGGAGTCATAAACTGGTGAGAGTACTTCAGTAGTAATTGTAGCAAATGGTATTCAAATTGAGTATGAATTAGGATGAGAATGACACATCTATGGCAACCATAGTCTTGACTCCCACAGTGTTTTGAAGGATAGGTTAGTCATTTCTTATCAATTTAAATCTTACCTTATTGACAGTTGTGCTTCTAGATACTTATCCAATTGGTTTGAAAACTTACATCTATAAAAAAAATCCATATATCCCAAATATAGACACAACTAACATGTCTCTCAGTAGGCGAATGAATAAATATACTGTGATATCCTACCAAGTGGAATTCCATTTTATGAGATATCATTTTAAAGAGGTATAATAAGAGGAATTGAGCTGTCAAGGCACGTAAGAGATAATGTGGAATCTTTTGTGTATCCCTGTGTGTGGCAGAATAAAAGAAACCCAGATTAAAAGACTACACACTAATTTCATTTTTGATATTTTTAGTGACATAGAACTCTAGAGAAGATTCATACTAGGATTCATGCCTATATTCATACCAAAGGTTTTTTTAGATATTTTGAGGGAGCTTAAAAAGGGAAGAGTTAAAAAGATAAAGCACAATATAGACTTGACACTTGAAACTTCAATTTGACACTGCAATAAAAAACATACCAATGTTTGTGTTTCTTAAATCTCACAGCCATTTTTGTGGTTATTTTAATAATATTGTTAAAATTGTGTTCCAATTAACTTACAATATCAAGGAATTTTAGGGGCTTTGCTTCTCATTCTTGTGCATGAATAATTCTCACCAGCACCAAAGTGTCTGGGCCAACCCACCACCAACAGCCCCTATATTCCTGCCTTCTCCTTCCTGCTCTCTATAAAAACCACCAGTTTTCAGTGAGTGTGCTGTTAGTTTTTGCTCTTTGCTTTACTTATTTTTCTAACATATTTCTGTGATGCTATCAGGTAATTGTATTTCACTTCATTACTTGTTTCACTTAGCATAATCACATAATTATTTGTCTATGTTGTCCCAAAAGGTGCACTTTCATCTTTTGAAATGGCAGAGTGTTTTTTTTTACTTTCTTAATTATTCATCTTTTAAAAATTTTATTGAGTCACTGTGAGATAGTTACAAGCTTTTATGTTTGGGTTACAATCACACAATGATTAAACACCCATCCCTCCACCAGTGAACATTCCCCACCACCAATATCCCCAATATACCCCCTTTCTTCCTCCCCCCCACTGCCTCCATGGCAGACAATATTCCCCATACTCTCTCTCTACTTTTGGACATTATGGTTTGCAATACAGACACTGAGCGATTATCATGTTTGGACCTTAATCTACTTTCTGCACACATCTCCCATCCCAATCGGTTCCTCTAGCCATCATTTTCTTAGTGATCCCTTCTCTATTCCAGCTGCCTTCTCCCCTTTGCTCATGAGGCAGGCTTCCAGCTATGGAGCAATCTACCTGTCCTGTGTATCTACTATACTTAAGCCTCAGCCTCATGTTATGTTGTTTTATACTCCACAAATGAGTGCAGTCCTTCTATGTCTGTCCCTCTTTCTGAGCAGAGTGGTTTTTACAGTGAATCTTTTTACCACAGATCCATTATCCAGCTGATGGGTGCTTAGGTTGATTCCATGTTTTGGTTACTGTGAATAATGTTGCTGTGAACACAGGTGATGCTAATATTCTTTTATACTAGTATTTTCATATATCCCAGATAAATGCCTAGGGGAGAAATTGTGGCTTCATACAGAATTTCCATTCTCCTCTCTGAAGGAAAGCTCCACAGCATCAATCTCCCTTAGTTGCAGTAGCAATTTACATTCTTAGCAGCAGTTTACTAGAGTTCCTTTTTTTCACTTGTTTTCACTACTTGTTTCTAATATTTTTGATAGACTATTTTTTATAATGGCTTTTATTATCATTTTTCTAATTGTAAGTGAGGAACCTTTTCATAGGTCTGTACACCTTTTCTGTCATCTTTTGCAAAGTTCCCAGGTTTTCTTTTATTTATATTTTGATTGGTTTGCCTATTTTTATTGAGATATGTGGGATCTTAATAAAATTCTGGATATTGATTTCTTTCCAAATATATAATGTTCAAATAGTGTCTCCAGTTGCTAGGTAATCTGTTTGCTTTCTGTTATAATTTTCCTTTGATCTGTAAATTCTTTTTAATTTGAAGTAGTCCCATTTGTTTTCCTTTGTTTTTTCCCCTTTGTCATGGCAGTTGAGTTTCCAAATACATCTGAGATTTTGAGGTCCTGGAGAGAATGAAAACCCATTGAATATAGTAGTCATATATGAAATTCCATGTATATAAACTTAGAATATTGTTTAAAGAACTGGGGGATTTCCAAGAAAGGATATAGACTTTAACATAACGATATGATTACATTGAAAATATATGAAAAATTTTCACTGAAGTTTGTGTGGGGAATGTAATTGACTTAAGTAACCTAAATAATTTTAGTATAGATGACAAAGTTGAAAGGAACAATGTAGAAACATTTGTAGTTAATAAAATTTATTTTTAATAAGGATATATGTGTGAACTCCAAATATTGCTGTATACATGCATGAGAGTTGAATAGTTCAATAGTAGATGGTGATATTTGAGTTTTTCATTGTGGTGAGAAACTATTATATAAGGGCAAATAAATGAAATAAGTGTTAATTGATAGGAATTAGAGGCATTGATTTGTATGTATTCTTAGTTTTACATGTATAAACATGGTTACATACTTTTTATATGGTGATGTATTTAGATAATAAACACACATTTCCCTGTTTTATCAACTAGGTGAACCTCAAATTAATGATACATCAGGGGCAACCAGCATAGAAAGTGTTTAGTAGATCTTAGTTCCTAATAACATTTTCTTATTGTTGTTGTTTAGTGGAACCAGGCCTCCCTGGAGGATTGTCTAATTTCAAAGTAGGGCATGAAATATATAAGATGAATTTTGAAGCATCATATGATGCTAGGAAATTCTCAAGTAAGTTCCTCAGTGATGAGAATATTGTCAGAGAACACCAGAGACAACTCAAAGTACTTCTAAGGATCAAAATTGCACAGTTTGAGCAGTGAGATATAGTACTATTGGAAGATAACCCAATGTATAAGATCATCCTCAAGTCCACATTTCTATAGATGTTTAAGTAAATAAACGTAAGGAAGAGGTGATGCAGAAGACTGCCCAACCATTCACGTAGGCTCTTTACTCTCAAATGTGGACTGCTCATGGTAACTTCTGAAGGGTGGACACAGTATGGAAAGAGAGTTCAGAAGAGAGTATACAGCAGGGAAACAGAATAGACACTAGTGGATCAAGGTTATTAACGTGAACATCAACAGTGAAATCCATTTTGATAGTAATTACCCTTAAAGTGTATGAAAAAATGCTTTGTGGTTTTCCTCCAAAGCTAAATATTGAGACTGGTATGGCAAAAACTTAGATGACTCCAAGTGTATAAAAAGTCTGTAAAATAGCTAAATTCCAACTTTGGTTTTGGGGCCACACCCGACCGTACTCAGAGCATCTTCCCAACTCCATGCTGAAGGAGAAGTCTGGGCATGGTGTGCATGTGTGGTGCTGGGGATTGAACCTGAGTTGGCTGTTCCTGCCGTACAGTCTCTCAGGTCCAAACTTGAAACTTCGAATTATCAGGAGCAGAGTGTAGGACACCGTTGCAACCATAAGGAACTCAAGGACATATGCCAGTCACAAGCAATGAGGCATTTTATGTGGGATCCCAGAACAGAAAAGCAAGATAAAGATGAGCCCAAAGAAATCCAATCTAAAATTGGATTTTAGTAGTGATAAATCAGTAATGATTCATTTAATTTTGACAAATATACCTTACGATATGTTAATAAAAGAAACTGGCTGGGGTATATTAGATTATGATTTTTATAACATTTTGCAAATGAGATTGTTCTTAGTTAAGATAGTAGTGGATAAGGCACTTACCTTGCATGTAACCCACCCTGGGTTCTATTCTCAGCACCACATATAGTCCTCTGAGCACTGCCAGGAGTGATCTCTGAATGCAATAGGAGGAAGCCCTGATCATCACTAGATGTATGCCCTCCCCACCCCACCCCAATCCCTTAAAAACCTGATTGTAATTTTTAAGTCTTTTATGGAAATATAGACCTAATTTGTATTAAAAACCATCAGCTATCTTTTCACAATTATGAAGTTAATCAAAGGATGGTTGCTGCTGTGTCAAAACATGGTGTTTTTTCCTCTTAATCCATGTGGAGAGAGAATATAAATTTATTATGAACATATCGTGTTACAAATAAATGCCGTGCAGCTAATCTCCTTAAGGATAATAGAGATGATAGATGCGTACAATAGAGTCTATTGTCTAGTCTCCAAGTTTAACACCGTATTAACTGTTGTGGATAATAGGCACACCAGAAGCAAAGGAGATTAAAGATCTCGGGGAATGATTTCAAATGCCCAGTCCAACTAGATTCTTCTATCAATGACAGGGCTGCTTAGAGGAAACAATCAGATGAAGGGTAACCTTTTTGCCATTAACTCAGAAAATTCTTTGTTATTTGCTTTACTATTTAAGATATTTCTTTGTTCTTTTCTTTGCTTCCTGATATTCCCATTACACACGTTTCGTCTTTTGTTGTCTCATAGTTCTGCAGTTTAAGTTTGGGAAGTTTTTAATGATGTATCTTTAAGCTCCGTGGATATCTTTTTGGCCATGCTCAGTATTGATGAGACTGTCAAAGGCATTAAGTTGTGTTAATGGTTTAGTGTTCCAGCAGTTTATTTTGGTTCTTCCATTTCCAATTTGTTGAAACCTAGCTTTTCTTGATGTTGTCCGCCTTTCTGATGGGGGCCCCAATATTATTGTCATAGATAGTTAAATTCCTGGGCTGATGATTACAGACTTGTTGATCTGAGTCTGATTTTGGTATTTGCTTGGATGTTCTTGTGTATGAAAATGCAGGCCAAAATGTTTTGTAGAATATCAGACATAAAGTATTGGGTATAGACTACTAGTAGAGATATAGGTTTAGTAACACTGTTGCACTGTCCTCCTGTTGTTCATCGATTTGCTCGAGCGGGCCCAATAACGTCTCCATTGTGAGACTTGTTACTGTGTTTGGCATATCGAATACATCACAGGTAGCTAGCCAGGCTTTGCCATGCAGGCAAGATATTCTCGGTAGCTTGCCTGGCCCTCCGAGTGGGGTGGAGGAATTGAACTCAGGTCGGCCGTGTTGACTGCGTGCAAGGCAAACACCCTACCTGCTGTGTTATTGCTCCAGCCCATAGCTTTAAAACGAGACTTCTTTTTCTATCCTACTAATAATTGTTTTCTATAAAATCAAAGTGTGGAACCTTAGTATTCTTTAACTATCTCTTGGACGTATTTGAAATTGTTTAAATAGGGCATTGAGCTTAAATTATTATCCCAAGACCTCCTCAATGGTCTAAGATGTAGGGGCATGGAACCACTTTAAGATTTAATTTTAGTGGTTTATTTTTTAGAGTTTCATTTTAGGTAGTCTGATATACAATACTATTATTGATAGAGTTTCATGAATATACCACCCCGTCCACCAAAGTGTCCCCCCTCAAATATCACCCTCTCCTGACCCAATTCTTAGTGTTTAAGAGAGGTTCGGTTGGATATTTTCTTTAACCACCTTTAAGGATATGGGCATTTGGGGCAGGATACCTACTTTTCCCATGTAAATCTCTTCAGGGAGCTAGAGTTGAATAAGTTGAGTGTTATCCTCCGAGATGGCCATGCTCTGCTGTAATGTTTTACTTTGAGTGCAGGCCTTGTTATGAAGCACAAAGGGCTCAGTAACAGCATTCCCCCTCCTTTCTCTGTTAGGAGCTAGAGGACACCCTCCTTTGGTCTTCAGAGTAAAAAGGGAAGAATAGGGATCCCCTACCTACTACTAGTCCTTTTTGATATTTCAATTTTTCTTCCACTGAACTTCCAAAAGTCTGTGAAATACAGGTAAAGTGTTTTCTTGGATATTGGTTCCAGTTTGGGGGTTTCTATTGCAGTAAGTGGGACTTTAATGTATCTGCTTGATAATCCAATTTGCGGGTACTGTGTTGGCAGGAGTTTGCTCTGTGACCTCAGTTTCCTGATCTAAGAAGAATTGAAGATTTACAGGATTTTTTCTTTGTTAAATTATTGTCTTGTGAGAAAGGAAGTGAAAAACTTCAACGTTCCCTAAGCCTTAGTGTGGGAGCCATAGGGTATCTGTGTGTAGAATGGAAACTGAGAGTCTTGTCTGTTTCCTGAAGGGGGTTCTTTTTGGACCACACCCTGCAGTGCTATGTGGGGTGCCAGGAATCAAACTGGAATTAGCCACGTGTCAGGCATGTGCTTTACCTCCTGTGATATTTCTCTCCACTGCCCTTTAAAATCAGAATTTTACTTAAAAGTAAGGATTTCAGAGTTGGAATTTCCCATTTAAGGAGCATCTTAGAAAAAATCACAGCTTTGTCCCAGGTCTGCTTTGGGTTTCAATGGAATGGGAGCTGTTTTCATGACAATATCTATAATTTCAGTGTGCAGGCAAATAATGTCACATTAGCAAGGTCATTTACCAGAGATAAATCTTTGGCTTTTAAATAGGCTTTAAATTTTAAATGAATCCCTACGTGTGTAGTGGCAATACCTGAACAATGTCTGAAGTAATTATCATGTTATCAGGAAAGTGAATTTGCAGTGGTTTAATGTATTCAGCAACAAAATTAATGCAACAGTAGTTGTCAGATCATTTGAGCAGTGAATTTATGCGAGCAATTTTAATTTAGAGCTCATAATGCAGGCAGTTTTCACCCGGTCATTTACGTTTGACTGATAAGGCGTTGGAAAGAGCATGAACAGTGTCCTATGGAATTTCTTTGATGTACACAAAAATGAATGCTAATAAAGCACCAAGGAAGCAGGACAAAGGGCTGAGTGTACTTGCCACGTGAGGGTTAAACCTAGTAAGCACTTTGTGATAATTAAAAAATATAGTGATAAAATTTTCACTTGTCTCTTACATAATTGTAGCAAATTATTTTGTTCCTGATGAGGGAATTGTAAGGGTTTGTGTCTTAGATGTCCCTGCTTCTCCCAAGTCGGTGACGCAGATGCTGCCATGGAACGTCTTTTTTAGATGTCTTCCTTTTCAGGACACAATTATTTCTGCCTTGAAGGAGGAATTATCTTTTAATGAACGCCATTTAAATTTTTCCTATTTTTATGCTCCTTTCATTGAATAACATAATCTCAGCAAAGACTGACGTGTATTATTTCCCCGTTGCATCTCCAGAAAGAGATGTAATCTTTCCAGATTTATGCTGCTCCTCATTGATTTGCACTCTTCCTCCTCAAGTCCTCATAGGCAAGTGTAATGAAAAATAAAAGCCTGTTTACTCACTTTTCCAGATCATTAATAAAATGTTAAGAGCTGGCTCAACACCAATCCCTGGGTACCAGGTTCCTTCCTCATTATGTGACAGGATGTTATTTATCATTCATGCCCTGTTGTTTGCGTTTCTCTCCACAGTTTTGCAGTCCTTGCAGGAGTCATCCTATCGGAGTCAATTTCCATGAATTTTTAAATGAAGGCTTTGGGCGGCACTATATCAAATGTTTCACTGAAATCTAACACCCCTGATATTCATTTTGTAACCTATAGTCATTAATTTTTAAAACATGTTAACCGATCACATCTATCTAGAATGGCTAACATTATCCCATTCCCCCCCCCCCCCTCTGCTGGTAGGAGATGACATCGAGGAATATCATTTTGGTGGCGTGTTTATTACAAATGATTCTGTGAGGTTATGAAGAGAGTTGCTACGGAAACTTCCAGGTGATTAGTTATAGGACAGTAACTAAATGAAAATCCTTGGAATCAGATATATTCTGTTTCTTTGTATCTGCTCACTGCTCCACAGGTTTACAAAAAGATCAAGTTTTTCACAGTACAGCAAATTAGTTTAGCAAATCATAGTCCATAAACTAGATTTCCATATGCCTGGTAATATGCATATTGTCTTTGGCTTTGCTATAAAGCATAGACATGGTGTCTATGTCTTAACTTTCTCCTAGTGAGGGTAGCGTTGAACTATGCGCCAGAGACATGATGGTTGCCATACCCCATGATGCTTATCATCTGACTCCTTAGGTGAAGGTAAAGGTAAAGGCCCTCCCGTTGATCGTCGATTTGCTCGAGTGGGCCCAGTAACGTCTCCATTGGAGACTTTGTTGTTACTGTGTCTGGCATATCGAATACTCTCGGTAGCTTGCCGGGCTCTCCGAGAGGGGCGGAGGAATCGAACTCGGGTCGGCCATGTTGGCTGCTTGTAAGGCGAATGCCCTACCCGCTGTGCTATCGCTCCAGCCCATCTGACTCCTTAGAGAAGAAAAATACTGTGGATCCCTAATTTACATGAGCATTTATATCAGTATTATAAATTGCACTCAGAAGATTGTGACCAGCTAGTTGCATGATTAGAGACGACCAACCCTTTTTTGTTTTTTGAACTGCAGCTGGTGATACTCAGGGCTTCCTCTTGGGTTGGTCATCTGTGTGCCAAGCAAGTGTCTTACCTGTTGGTTCTGGTCCTGTGACTTCTTTCATAGAGGGCTGTTTCCAAAGTTGTATATCTGGATTGAGTCTGGATTTGTGATCAGCAGTAAGATTCAAGCTTATTAACATGGTAATTCAGTAAGTCTGAGAGGATTTATTTCAATAAGGATATCATGACTATCAAAGTGATAATATTAAGATTCATCCCATATGGGAAGGCATTGGAATAGGTTGCCATCAAATGCTTTTAGGAATATGTGGGAAAGATAGACAGTCATTCAGTGAACTTATTACATGATAGTTACACCCAGCATTTCCTTTTCTGTTGAGGAGAAAGTATCTGTTCTAATATTGCTTATCATAGTTACTGGGGGAGGGAAACTGGTCTTCTGACAGAGAGTGTCAGTTTCCATGCTTTACTGTTTAATAAAGGTTGATCAGAAAGAACATAGGACAGAAGGAGAAGGGACTGAACCAAGCAGAATTATTTGTAAAGAGCACGTGGTTAATGGGAAAGCAAGTCTTTGGAAGTGGTGGGTTGGCATGTCCGAGAGTTGGTTGAAGGCTTGTGAAATAAAGAATGGCAGTGGGAGGTAGGAGTCACTGATAAAGTTATTGTCTGTTGTGAAGCCTCTGGGCATTTCTGAGAATTGAATTCATGACAGGGTTTTAAGTTGAAGGGTGACCTGATATGACTTGAATTTGTTTTCAACAGGAGTGCCCTGGCAACTGTGTGGGGAATAATGACAAGGACCATTATATGTCATTACACTTCAGAGTTTCTTCCAGTGGTTTTGTCCTCTTCCTACCCCCACTACCAAATGGTGACATGATGAAAATTGGCAATGGTGTGGGAAAATTTTGTATGCAATTAAAAAATTCTTCATGGCTGCTGTGACAGATCTTGTCTGAGGTCAGGAATTTACCAAGATGCCCTGAGCCCTGTAATAAAGGACTGGCTATTTCCCGAGAAGGAAAATATGTAGGAAATGAAAGGCATAAACTGTTCATCTTGTTTTTTTAAATTTCCAGTGTAAAAATTTTAATTGGATATTTTTCTTGACCAATGGGATGGAGGGCTGGCTTCAGGGGACAGATGTCAGCTGGGATTCAACATGGTAGCAACCATTCACAAGATGGAAGGTGTATAGTATAGATCATTCCACCAGGCTATTGTGAATGTGGGAGTTGAGTTTCTTCATAAGACTGTATTATTACTTTTTGTACTCAAGAGAATGTGTGTGTGCACATATGTGTTTTTATTTGGACTTGCCACAATACTGTGTGCCAGAGATTAGTTTTTCAGCGAATCTGTTTAGCTCATTGTAAACATTGAAAATTTTCATGATGGTGACTCCTAGTCAATTTTCTTTGCTTTCTGCCTATAATCAGTAGTTCAGAGGGAAAGAGTAGAGACACTGCTCTTGGACTTTGGGGAGTTGTTCTTCTTTTAGAGTAGGAGTTATGGCCCCCTCAGCTTAAAGAGATCCAAAGAAAGTACTGATCTATGTCTCCCACCTGTATATGATTTTATAGAGTGAGCTGAGACTGATGACATGCATTAATATTATTTTTAGCAGCTTGATGGTAGCACTATTTATATATATAAAGAGGCACAAATATTTAATGAGGTCGTTTTGACTTTGAACTTGTGAGGTCACCTTTGATAAAATTGCTATCATCAACTAATACACTCATATAAAAACTCCTTCCAAAGTTTACTTGTGTCACTTTTCCTTTTTGTCCCAAGACTAACATGAGACCTACTGTCTTCCACAAATCTTGACGTATGCAACACTTTATAGAGTGCGGGCTCTATGTTGTTTGTTTGAAATGTATTCATCTAGTGTAGTAAAATTTGTTGAAGATTACATTTTTTGACATGCCTTACATAAAGCATAATCATATAAAAAGCATTGCTTAATCTCATTTTAATAAAAATAATGAGAAAAATGCCATCTTTTTATTTACCTTTATCTTTGAAGCAGAAACCCAGTAGCCATGGGCAGCTACAAAAGAGAGGATGAATGGATTCAAGGTATCTGAGACTATCCAACTTGTTTTTCCTCTCTGAGCCTCCTTCCTCATCTTTGGTCTAGAGAATAATTGGGTTTTATTAAGCAGTCAGTTCATAGAATCCCTAACTGCTCATCATTTGTAAAATGTATTACTTTCAGTGAGGCTCCAGCAAGGGCAAAAACTGTTCTGCAGTGCAACATGCTTCTCTGGTCAGTGGTTGTGGTTTGACCTTAGGGGTTCTCCATGAGAAATGCCTTTCAATAAGAATAGACCAAATTCCAAAATGAAAAAGCCACATTTCACTGATGTTGCATTAGATAGCGTGTGTTGGTAATGACTTCCTGGAGAGCACTTTTGTTTGCTTATTTTTGTTTTTAAATTACAGATCATTAAGAATCCACTTGCTCTCAATATGTGTTTCACTCGAAAATTTCTAATCTACGTATAGGGAATACAAGTTCTAAAGAACTGAAAAATTGTCAGCTTTGCTAAGAAGAAAGCTGTAATTCTTTTCCAAATTTTAGAAATGAGAATGTGAATTTGGTATAAAGGGGTTTCGACTGAGCTTCTCTGGAAGGGAAAGCCAGAGAATGGATCTGAGGTCAGGCAGGCCTCTGCCGACCTCCAAATACTTCTTTCGTGCTTCTCCCATAGATGGGAAAAGTTATCCCGTTCCTTGGCGATATTGTACATGTAGTGACACAGACATGAGAGACACTTCATTTAGCCTCACCTGCCTTTCCCAAGAGCTGAAGGGCTGGGTTGTTCTCAAGACAGGCTGCTAGTTCTTGCCCCTGAGTTCTCACATGGATAGATTTAGGACAGAACCCTCACCTTCTAGACTTGGAGGTAAAATTGTGGGAGGTCAGGAGGAATGTCGAGGGAGTGGGAAACATGGGGGAGGGGGGATCAGAGTCATGTCATCCTGAGTATTCCGGTGGCCTGTCCAGCTCTAATGGTCTATCAGGCAAGATAAAAAATGGTGAGATGTGTATGTGCATGTACATTTGCACTCTCCAAGTTTAGAGCTCTGCCTCATTACAGCTGTGCCCACTGGGTTCTTGAGAATGGTGTTTGAATGGCAATTCCCTAAGACTATGCTTTGCTTCCTTCATCCTCCTTGAGAAAATGAGGTTACTGGTTTTAATTTGTTTGATTTTGTATTTAGACTTGGCTGATGTGAGTAAAGTGTAGCAAGTCAAATTTGACATCATGATATTTTGGATTTGAAAGCAATCGAGAAATGGGTAGAAATATGAATATAGTCCACTCAGAAAGAGTTGATTTAGTCTGGGCTGATATGTAGTTTTATACAAGACTGGTTACCAAAAAGGTATTTTGGACTAACAAAATGAATGAAAACATGAAGAAGAACTCCTCACAGAAGTGGGGTTCTTGTAAAGTCAGCGTGCTCACACTTTAGTGTTGGATCAGCCCATGGTCTGCATGTGTAGGCTCTGAAAACACATCTGTCTAGATTAATTTAGTATCTTTGCTTCTACTTTCTAGCTGTGGAGTCTTAAAAAAATATAGTACCTTTCAGGGCTTACAAATTTCCCACCTGGTGGGACCAGAGCAATAGTCCAGCGGGGAGGGCTTTGCCATGCATATGGCCAATCTGGGTTCAATCCCTGGCATCCTATATGGTCTTCTGAGCACTGTCAGGAGTAATTCCTGAGTGCTGAGCCAGGAATAACCCCTGAGTATCTCTGAGTGACCCAGACAGTGAAAAAAAAAAAAAAAGAAGTGAGCCTTATCTCAGCTGGTATGTGAGCACCATGGCTGTTGTGCAGTCCCTGGTCATTACAACAATTTTTCCACCTGGATTTCATCTCATCCCATTGGTGTGGTCATTCTCTAAGCTAATGCATGTAGTTATGTGACAGTAGCAGCTTTCATGTTCAACACCTGGTGGCATTCTACTGGGAGCAGGCTCTCGCTGAATCTCTGAAGATTTTCAGGCAGTATCCGTCTCCCAAATGCTGAATACCAAGTGACTTTATTGAAAAGATACAAAAGAGATACCTGACAGGAGCCTGAATGGGCAGCTGGGGGGCCAGGGTGCTTAATTACTCCTTTTGTTGGGATATTTGATTTCAGGAGTGGGTAGTAGGCAGTTTCCCTGGAAACTGAAGCTGCTTAACCTGGCACTGTTTGTTCACTCCTGTTATGTCTTGTAAGATTGAAACTACTTGTCAGGATTTTGCAGGGTGGTACAGATAGCCAGCCTAGAGATAGGTCATTGAAGCTCCACGCTGCCTTGTGCATTATCAATTTCACTGTGGAGTTGGGATTGGCCAGGAGAGAAGAGGCTGAGGGTCTTCACTCAGCCGACTTAGAGGAACTTGGCATTTTTGTTGGAACCAGAAATCAAGGCCTTTCCATGCCAAGCTGCTGGCTGATTTTTCAGTGGAACAAACTTCTATGGCCGGATGACTGTTTTCTGACTCTGTCAGTGGGAACAAAGAGAAAATCCACAAAGAGACCCACCTACATAGGGAGGTTTAGCATTTAATACAGGAGTGTCAGTAAGGAGAGAATTATTCAATCAATGGTGCGCAGAAACTGACCACTTCAAACTGTAGAAACTCCCTAATTAAAGAAAAAAGGCCAATTTTTACATTTTATTTAGATAGTAAAAATGAAGACATTCCATTCTAACAAGAATGAATAGCTAATGAATATGAGTGACAAATTCAATCCTAGATATTTATCAAACATCTATAAAAGTATATGCCCACTTGTACATAAAAATTTTTCACTTTAATTCTTAATAATCCAAAGAGGAAATAGCACAATGTTCACCAGCAGGTGGATGAATTACTTATAATATGCCCCAATATGAAATGTTACAACATTAAAAGGAATAAAATACTGAGCATACAATAACATAATGAATCCCAAAAACATTTTTTCAAAGTGAAATGTGCCAGGGACAGAATGCCATATATCTGATTCCATTGACGTGAAAACCTAGAAAAAGGTAAAGTAGAGGAGTGCTAAAAGGGAACTTTGGGGAGTAACTGAAATATTTTATATCTTGGCTATGCTGTTCATTGAATGTATCAGTCAAAATTTATAGAATTGGGTACTTAAAATCAGGCAATTGTACACAAATCACACCCAGTCAAACTGATTGTACTTTAAAAATAAAATTAAACTATAAAATATAGTGGCTATTTAAATACAAACATGTCCTCTTTTAAGATCCTTGCCCCTCAAGGGAAGTTGATGATGTTCTCCTTTTTGACTCTGGGCTTTGTCATTGCTTGGTCAGTGCAAAATTACCTTAAGGAACCAGCAGCTTGTCATTCCTCCTTTGAGGAACTTCCTTGAGCCACAAAGAGAGATCTTGACCAGAAGACACCTGAGTGAAGAAGCTGTTAAGATGCCTCCCATTCCACACAAGGACTTATAATCATAGGAGACATCCTCAGTGAGAACAGTCAAAGATGAGTCTCCAGAACTATGAGAGGCAGCTATAAGATGATACTTTGCTACAATTTTTTTATTATAATTTTTGGGAGATGAAAGAATTTATTACTTAAGATCCCCAAACTAGAACTAAGTATGCAAAAATAAACTTTGCACAGTAAGATTTTTTTTTTACTGGGAGCAGATTTTCTGTGCATGGCACAAGATGTGTAAGTTTTGAAGACAAAGATAATTATATTAATGCACACTAAGTATTTTTCATATTTTTGGGGAGAGGACCACACCCAACAGTGGTCAGAAATTACTCCTGGCTCTGGCTCTGCACTCAAGAGATCACTTCTGGAGGGTCTGGAGAACCATATGGAAAAACAGGGGTGTGGGGACCATGCCTGAGTCAGCAATGCACAGATCAAGTGCTGTACCCACTGTACTATCTCTTGTCCCAATAAATAAATTTCTTTTGTAAGGAAAAGTGTCAGACGCCAAATGAAAGCTCTAACTGGGAGAAATGTTTGCCATACAGAGAGCACAATATTACTTTGCTATGCCTTTCTGTGGACATTTACAAACCAAAAGGGTTTACTAGCAACACTTAAGAAAATGAACATAGAACACAAAGGACAAGTAAAAAATGAACACTATAATTTCAGATAGAATTGAACTCCCACTTGCCAGCTATGCACTCTAGCTATTGAACTAAAATATGATCATTTTTATAATAAGGTGAATACAATGCAATGATGCTATGTACCACCGTCTCACCCATAAAACAGACAAAGGTAAGATTGTCCAAATATTAGGGTTGTTGCACATATTCTTCAGTTCTTTCTTTCTTTCTTTCTTTCTTTCTTTCTTTCTTTCTTTCTTAATGTGGGAATATCGCTAATTATTCAGCCATTGATTAGGCTGATTGAATGGGGCATGAACTCCACCTTACTTTTTTTTTCTTTTTTATAAATTTATTTATTAAATCACCGTGAGAGCAGTTACAAAGCTTTCAGGTTTAAGTCTCAGTCATACAGTGATGAAACACCCGTCACTTCACTAGTGCCTATTTTCCACCACCAAAACCTCCAATATGCCTCCCATTCCACATCCTCCCCCTACATGTGGGGTAGATGATTTACACATTACTCTCTCTCTACTTTGATTACATTCAATATTTTGACATCATGATCACGATCACGACCATCCTGTTATTCATCAATTGCCTCGAGCAGGCCCCAGTAACGTCTCCTTCGTCCTATCCCTGAGATTTTTTAAAAAGAGCCATATTCAAGGCTCTTTCAGAGTTACGAGAATGAGGCCCATCATTGTTACTGGTATTTGGCATATTGGGTACACCACGGGGAGTTTGCCAGATTCTGCCATGTGGGAAGACTACATTCGGTAGCCTGCCAGTTTTGACAGTCTACCTTTATGGCATTTTTTAAAAAATCTCAGGGCTAGGATGAAGGAGGGGCCTGCTCAAGGCAATCAACGAATAACAGGATGGTTTTGATAGTGATCATGATGTCAAAATATTGAATGTAACCAAAGTAGAGAGAGAGTAATGTGGAAATCATCTACCCCACATGTAGGGGGAGGATGTGGAATAGGGGGTATATTGGGGGTTTGGGTGGTGGAAAATAGGCACTGGTGAAGGGACGGGTGTTTTATCACTGTATCATCCGTCCCTTCACCAGTGCCTATTTTTTTTTGATTTTGACATCAGACCCACCATAATTATTACCCCAACACTCAGATCTGCCAAAAAGGCAACCGTAAACAGTTTGTTTTCTATTGCTACTTATGGATAACATATGATGTTGCGTGGCCACAGTAGTGGCCACATAATTTTGGAATTCTGAAATTTAACAATTAAATCTGGAGGGATTTCTGCCCAAACCTGATGGGTTCCAAGATTTGTTCTTGAGTCTCTGGGATCATGGCCAGTAAGCAGCATGATATGGAGCCAAAGAGACTGTTTGTGGGCAGTGACCCAGGGTTTTGTTGGGGCGGGGAGGAAAGGGCTGGCTCCACCCCATCCAGTGAGGCCCCATATGTCTCATCACTGCGGGCCCAAACCTGACTGTCCAGTGGCCTCTGGAAGATGGTGGCCACCAAGCTGCCAGGGGGAACAGGCCAAGGCACAAAACCTACTCCCACCTGGGGTGGCCTGGCACCGATAACCTACTGCTGGGCCTGGATGAATTTCTGCCAAAAGCCGCTGGGTTCCAAGATTTGTTTCTGAGTCTCTTGGATCATGGCTGTTAAGCAGCTTGATCAGGAGCCAGAGAGGCTGTTCAAGGGTGGCAACTTGGGATCTCATTGGTGGGGGGAGGAAAAGGCCAGCTCCACCCCCATCCTGTGAGGTCGTGTGTGTCTCATCACTGCAGGCCCAAACCTAACTGTCCAATGGCCTCTGGAGGATGCTGGCTACCGACCTGACAGGGTGGAGCATTGGAGGGACAGCACCCTTTCCCACCTGGTGTGGCCCAACACTGGTAACCTATTGCGGGGGCCAGACACATTTCTGCCAAAAGCTGCTGGGTTCCGAGATTTGTTTCTGAGTCTCTGGTATCATGGCTGTTACACAGTTGATTAGGAACCAGAGAGGCTTTGCCTACAATTATATAGCTGAGCTGGAGGTGGTTTGTGAGTGTGTTTCCCACATACCTAACTTTTGGCTATTTAGTTTCTTGGTGAACTTGGCTCCAAGTTGTTAGGGTCTGGCCAAAGGCACAGCAGCAATTTGAGGGTATCTAGAAGTCTGAAGGCACTATCAGACTGCTGATGCACTCGCCTCACAGGTAACTCAGTTTTTTCTTGATGACTATAAATTGGCTCAAACTATTTGGAAAACAATTTAATCTTTGCTCTCAAAATTTAGAATTCCAAAACATTTTTTGGGGGCGTGAGTAAATAGAATGGTTTCACTAAATAGGCTTATTTTCAATGAATACATGGATTAGGGATTGTGTGTCATGTGGTGACTCTATGGTCATGCATGCACACTCTTAGCAATGCTGTAGGATTTCAAGGATTTCTGTGATATATTTGCATGCAGTATTGGTTAATTGATGGTGAGATGCTAGAGGCTAGTTGTGGTATAGAGTTCACTGAATGATTAAATCAAGTATGAGTACTGACTTCATTTTAGGGTTTCCTCATCATATAAAGCTTTTATTCCTTACAACCAATCCTATTAGAGTTTTAGTTTATTTTATATCATCAAGGAAACTTTTTAAATGATGTCTATAATCTCAGGAAGCAGCTCCATCAATTTCTGCAATTTGGAAGCTTTGCATTTTTAAGTTGAAAGGGGCACAGTAATATATTACTCCTTTGTGTTTGGAGAAACAAGGAGAAATCACAAATAATTTAAGAATATGTATTAATATTTCAGATCAACATCCTTCATGGTACAATTTCTTCATGTTTTTCAATAAATGATATGTATAAAAAGTCATATTGAAATTTTATTTCTGTAATTGAAATTTTGATAGTGGTTGTTAAAGAAACTTTGGTATATATCTCACGAATCTTCTTCATAAGAGGGACAATGGTGTTACGCTGAGGTATGTCCTATATTTTTTTGAAACAAAAGCTAATATTGGTAACATGTCAGGTCTAAAAAATTACTTTTCTTAATTAAATTGAAGAAGGCAATCAGGAAAAGTATATCTGAAATATGCTTAGCAAAATGGAATTATGTGTACTTCTGAAGTATTTCTTAAGGCTCTTGGTAGTACCTGTGTTCACCTTTGACAAGTTTTTTCCAGTTCCATTCTACAACATGTTCTCTCCTCTATTGCTCTGAGCAAATGCTGCTCTTCCTATTTTTCACCAAAGAAGCAACTCCTTCCCATTAGCCAGTGACCATGTCTACTGTTACTTTTTCTGCAACATCATCATCATTTAGTTACACAGATTGTTTTCAGAAAGTAAAACATAAACCCCTTAAATGCAAATAACACTTGACCAATAATGTTCTCTTACAAAATTTCAAAATCATCACTACTCTTCTGTTCAAATATGCCTTCCTTAGATCTTGGCTCTGACATTAGCCATCCCTGATATAGCCTGATGCTACACAGCACTGGGCTATTTCCTTCTCTGCCCCTTGATTAGTCACTGGCACACAAGCTTGCTGTAATGTCTGGATTATGTGGGTTATAATAAAAATATCTTGATCAAAAGGGGTTTTTTTGATCCTCATAATAGTAATGGGAAACCAATTATATATATGTGTGTATATATATATATATATATATATTTAAATCGGAAAGTTCCCAATTAAGGAAACTAATAACTAACCTGAGCATTATGAATTCTGTTATCAGACAAGAATCTGTGTTGAGGAAATAAATTTAGCTAAGAATTCAGAAATAGAAAAGCCTACAATGGCAGAGAAAGCTATAAACTTTCAAGTTTTTCTTTTTGAGGCCAGAGAGATAATATAGAGGTTAAGATGCTTGCCTTGCACACAGCTACCCTATATTTGATCCCTGGCACTGCATACGGTCTTTTGAGCACCACCAGAAGTGACCCCTGAGTAAAAAGCCACCAATAAGCCCCGAGCAGAACTAGGTATGGCCTAAAAACCAAAATAAAATAAAGCCGGTCCTTATGGTTTGCAGCTGAGAAGCCTCGCAAAGCAATCAGATCATACAGGATAACAATATAATTTATTGTCCAAACTAGAATACTTTTTGAGATTGGGATTTTATTAATAAGTACACTAGGATAGTAGGCATAAATTAGGACTTCGCTAGACAAACCAGTACCAGATAAATATACAGTTACCATAAATTAGGTTGATGACAGAACTAGAAAACAGCAAGAATCTGTTTTGCCTTAAGCGAAGGTAAGAGAAATTTTTCAGAGCAAATAGGGAAGAGAAATGAAAGCAATGACAGGCAATTATAGTCATACCTTATTGATTATGCTTTATATTTCCAAGATGGTGTTTTTAATAAGATCTCCACCTGCAAAAATATTGATTCACTAGAGGCTCAGGTAATACTTTTCAGTAATAAAGTATTTTTAATTGAGATGTGATATATGCATTTTAAGTAATAAAGTATTTTTAATTGAGATGTGACATATACATTTTAAACATGATGCTTTTGTGTACTTAATTGACTAAGTGTAATATATCTTATAGTGCAAATAGTCAAATTATGTCTCTTATATGCCCTGTGACTTAAAATATTTGTGTGACTTTTTGCACTTTTTATTGCGAATATTGGTCTGGAACCAAGCATGTGTTATTTATTTGGTAAGCCTGGGTAACGAAAGGTAAGTAACCCAACCCAACACCTGGAGTTCTCAAACCTCTGAGAAGACTTTGTCAAGTGAAGATATTGGCAATACAATATCTACAATATCTACAATATCAAATGTAGATATTGGCATCACCTACATGTTAGTAAAGGAAGTTGGGGTATTTAGACACCAACTTTAGTATCATTGAGACAGCTGCTGGAGGTGGTGGTACATTTGTGGCAGCTTCTCGTGGCTCTCAGAAAAGCTCTCAAACTCAATGCCATGGGCTCTGGAGGCCGGAAGTTCATTAGAAGGGCAACCCTACCCTCCACTCCACCAAATACATTTCTTTATGGTCTTTTGTGGTCATGAAGGCTAGTTCTAGTTTGGGTAAAAACATATATCAGGCAAAGTGATCTCTGCTCATTATTTTTAATGTATTCATATTCCTGTGAGGAATCAGTCTGTACTTGTTGCATAGAAATTGGTCCCAGTATGAGGAGAGCTTAAAATAGATGTGTAAAAATTAAAAAAATATTTCCAACCATTTTATTTTTTAATATTACCATTTTGAAACTGTAAGACAGTCTTCCTGGTAATTCTTCAGTTGCAAAAAGTATATTTGGAACAAAATGGCTACAGATTGTGTCAAAACAAAACAAGACAGCTGTTAAACTTTCTATAATTTGGTGGTCATTATGTGGCAGATGAGGGGGTTATTCTATATTTCCAAATGTAAAATTTAACTCAGAGACAACTGTGGTTGGAATATTTCTCAACTCATCAAACTGTGGACCCTAAATGTCCAGAATTATTTTGTGTGTCAGTTATATCTTAGAGTAAATAAGGTAAACATTAAGAACATGGTATCGGTTCTGGCAAGGTTTAGGGGAAATATTCCTTGGAAGAAACTATCCAGCATGCTGATAATATATGTTAACAGTGAACCCGGTCTTAGTCAGCTCTGGGACAGATTTGATGTGAACTGGAGTCAGACACATAAACAGATCCAGGAGAGTACAAATGTGAATCAAGGGAAGACCTGAGATTTATGACATCTGAATCCAGTCTGATAACCAGATATTGTGGAACAGGTAAAAGGGGTTAAAATAATTGTACAGAGAGAAGTCAATGCCAGGGATACACACCACTTGTAGAACATCTAATGTTCAGAGTTTCATATTCATAGTTACATGTAGGTAGTTACAAACTCTGAACTAGGATTGAGTTTGTCTTTTTACCAAGACAAAGAATTGGGGAAAAAAGAGCAACTCCCGGGTTTGGAGGTATAGAAAGATGTTATTTGGAGCTTGGTCCAAGAACGGCACTTGGAAAAATTTTCTAAGCAAGATTTGTGTTCATTGATCTGCTAGAGATCCAGAGACCTGCACTGTAAACTCTCAGATGTTGGAGCAAGAGCACTGAAGAGCTGATGTTTACTTCGCTTAGATCTTTGTATTCACAGCAAAGACTACATTTATGAACTACACTTTCCAGTGGAGTCTGCAAGAGGAACATAACAGCTAAGAGGTAGGTTCCTTATTTATACTTGATTCTAGGATAATTGCTTCAAGTACTGCTCAAAAAGTTTTCATGGATCTCTATTCCTGAGAGATGCACTATAAAATGAGACTTTTTTTTTTTTGTCTATAATTGATCTGGGAAAAGACACTCGTCTTATCCCCTTGGTGAAGAGTCAGCAAATGTAAAAACTCTCAGAATTCCCTTAGTAAAGAAAGATTTCTCTCTCTGATACCTATGACTATCCCTGGAAAGCAAACTTCAGTCGAATACACATGGTGAATGACTGGATTGGAGGGCCCACTCCATCAGTTTTCCCAGACTGGCAGTAGCTTTGTAAAGCTTTGTACAATTTAATTGGGTAAAGACTAGAAACACTCATCAATTACATCATACAGAAATCGAGGAGTGGTAAGAGTCTATTGAGAGAGACAGTCAGAATCTGGTTCAACATAGCCTTTATCTTAATGACATACTTCAAAGCTTTCAAAGGTAGAAATGAATAGGGTGTCTTGGCTTGCTTGCCTTATTAATAGAAATCAGAGATTACAAGTTTCTAACTTGATTGCTTCAGTGTGTGTGCAGCTAGGAGATGAGCAGGCACAGAAGGGACTCATTTCAACATTTTAATCTCTACTTATAACCACTCTTACTATAGATGGAGCCGAATCCTTAAGGAGATGATGACCAAACTGGGGCCTGTGTTGAGGGTGGGGATAGCTTGGAAGACTGGATCAGAGAGCATCTTCAAATACAATTAAACCTTTAAAATTGTAGGGACCAAAGACATAGTACTGCGCGCTAACCAATTGCGCCACTGGAGCTCCAATATATTATAGTAGGGCTGGAGCGATAGCACAGCAGTAGGGCGTTTGCCTTGCATGCAGCCAACATGGCCGACCCGAGTTTGATTCCTCCGCCCCTCTCGGAGAGCCCAGCAAGCTACCGAGAGTATCTCGCCCACACGGCAGAGCCTGGCAAGCTCCCTGTGATGTATTCAATATGCCAAACACAGTAACAACAAAGTCTCCAATGGAGACATTACTGGGCCCACTCGAGCAAATCGATGAACAATGGGAGGGCCTTCCTTCCAAAGACATAGTACAGGAGGTAAGGTGATTGCTTTGCATATAGCTATCCCAAATCTGATCTCTGACACATGCTATGGTGGTTTCCTGAGTACTGACAAGGGTTTTTCCTGAGTAGAGCCTGGAATAGCCCCTGAGCACTTCTGGAAGTGGGCCACGTCATCCCTACCCCTGGAAACCACTTAAAATCATATTATCAGATACTAAAGCACTATGCTTATAGCAATAATGTAATATTTGTATAGGATGTTGCTATTAAATTCATGTGTTTTTGTTATTTAAATGGTTGTAATCAATGTTTCCTAGAAAGGTACAAATGAAAGAACTGATCCATGAATCACAGGTGTACCATGTGAAATATAAATTGTCATGGTATTGACTGAATTTACTAACATTTTCTTATAAATTGTACTTAGAGTACTATTCTACTTCAATTTATCTGAATTTCATAAATAAATATGAAAATGACCTTCTGGAAAATTTTATATTTACTCCAGAAGGCATCAGGGAAGTACATATTATGAATTTTGTATGTACACGTATCCATTTATTTGTAAAGTGAAAATTATATTAAAATCATTCTTGACTTGGAAGAATTCTATTTGGATTACATATAAATGATTTAATTCAATGTTTAAGTATTTCTGTTAGTCATAGTATAGCCTGATTTTAAGAAAAGTATAGTTATGTTGGGACCATATATCTGTGAATTAGGTTAAGGTATGTAGATAGAGATCTAAATTCTGTAAGATAATATGTAGATTTCATAAAATAAGAATCTTATTAGGGCATTTAGAGTATTATTATTTTCTAATAACAGCTCTTCACCAATATACATATTTGAAATTAACCATTAAATGAATCCATTGAGCTGAGGTTCCTATATTTGCTATGATTTCAAAAATATTCATGAGAAAGTAGTCGACTTTTGTGCTAGCATCTAAGCTGTAATTCAAGGAAATTGTTCTGTAATTCAGAAGTCATCTCTGCTTTAAACACACTTGCAAAATATGTATTAAAATGACTATCTCTAAAATCTGGAGACTAAATGCTTCCAAGGTTTGCAGAATTCATAATGTCTTTTTATGTGCTTCCATTCTTTATGTCCTTTCATTTTTCACCACAAACAGACAAACTAGACCACTCTACTATTATAGAATAAAATAAAGGGATTTGGAGTCATAAAACATTTTTAGAGAAGAATTTTAGAGCTTTCAGCACATGTTAATTAACTGTACCTCCTACTAGCTCTGTGAGTAGTCACAGTAAGTATATCATAATACCCATTTTATGGGGAATAAAATTGAATAAACAATTGAAAGAAAATAGAGCCAGTATGTAGTCCCATCTAACTATAAATATTGTCAGAGACACATGGAATACAGTTGGGCTTTTTAAGAGCCTCATGCTCTACCAGCTGAGCTAGCTGGGCACTATAAGCTGGGCTTTTAAAACTATACCAAATACTTCTGCGGAGTGGAGGGAGAGGCGGCATCAGTTAAATTGTCTTAGTAAAATTCACGCACTAAACATTTTGTTGAGTGCCTATCATTGGTAAAGACAGGAGATAAAATTAGGAATTTTCACAAGTGGAAAAACTAAGATGTTAGATGTGGTAAGCTTTACATTGCAGTACAGAACAAAGTACAGTATAGAAAAAAGTGGAAGTACTGGAGTTAGGGGAAGGCACATGAGCTAAGAGAATAAAAGAGGGTTTAGTTATTAGGAGGATGAATGAGAAACAGGAAAGAAATGCAAGATTTTATAATGCTTGTAGATTGGGAGACAAATGGTAATTGTCAATTTTATAAATTGATCTGTAGGTTGAATGCAGTCATAATTGATCTGTAGATTGAGCTATAGATCTAATACAATCTATCGATTGAAAACAATCATATTAGAAATCTTTGCAGGATTTTATGTATGTGAGAACTGACAAGATACTTTCGTAATTTTAGGAAAATTCAAAGAACAAGTAGACAAAATTTAAAAGTAGTTTTGTGGAAATAAGACTGGATTATTTATACCAGCAGGTCTCAAAGACAATGTCAGGATATTTAAGACAGTAGAACTTTCTTTCTTTTGAGGAGAAAGCCTAGAAATAAACACCTGGGCACATGAACTTATTTTATGGTTACACTGGAGCTGATGTATTTGTGGTTGGAGGGATAGATTTTTTTTTCTCCAGCAAATAATGCTCTATCATCTAAATATCCACATGAAGCAACAATTTTAACCATTCATAAAAATTAATTCCAGATAGATTTTGAATGTGAAAGGTAAAACTATAAATCTATTTTAAAAAAGACATCAAAAAGGATTTCTATGACTTTGAACTTTATAAAAATTTCTTAAATAGAAAAATGGAAAAATATATAGAGAAAAATTAGACTGTGTTACAATGGAGTACTATGTAGCTGTTAGAAAAGATGAAGTCATGAAATTTACATACAAGTGGTACTACATGGAAAGTATCATGCTAAGCGAAATGAGTCAGAAAGAGAGGGATAGACATAGAAAGATTGCATTCATCTGGGGAACATAAAGTAACAAAATAGAAGATTAATACCCAAGAATAGCCGAGATCAGTACCAGGAGGATTACTCCACGGCTTAGAGGCCAGCCGGGCATTCTAGGGGAAAGGGCAGCTCAAATAGAGAAGGGAGCACCAAATAAAGGGTGTTTTGAGGATCCTCCCAGGAGGGGAGATGCATGTTGAAAGTAGACTATGGACTGAACATGATTACCACTCAATGCCTCTTTTGTAGACCACAACACCCAAAAGGAGAGAACAAAAGGGAATGCCCTGCCACAGAGGCAGGGTGGGATGGGGGGATGGGTGTGGGAGGGATACTGGGATCCATGGTGGTGGAAAATGGGCACTGGTGGAGGGATGGGTATTTGATCATTGTATAATCGAAACCCACGCACAAAAATTTGTAAATCTACAACTATACCTCATGGTGTTTCACTAATAAAAAAAAAATTAGACTGTGTTAAAACTGATCACTTCTTTTCCACAAAAGACACTTCATTGAAGGGGAAAATGGTTACAGAATAGGATATATATGGAGCTCCAGTGGTGCAATCAGTTAGCACATGGTACTTATATATAAATATATGTATATATTAATTTGATTTTTATTTTTGGGTCATACCCGGTGGTGCTCGGGACTTACTCTTGACTGTTGTGCCAAAAACATTGTACTAGCACTATTGAAGCTGAATATTCTCTAACTACTTGTTATTAGTAATATGGGTAATTTTTGTGTATTCATTTAAAATTTTATGTACTCAAACAACAAAATATTCTATAGCATGGGGAATGAATGACTGTGCAACACACCACCCTGTCAATGTAACTGTTGTACTTGTGGAGACTATTTGTTCTTGAGAAGAGAAGAGTGAGGAGGAGTATCGGTGTTGGGATTAGAGTGTGTGGGTTGGTTCTGTCATGCTGCTATTTTATTTTGTTCTGTGTTCTGATTGCTTAGGTGGGTTTTATTTGTGAAAATCTGTTAATTGCTATACTTAAAGTGCGTATAATTTTCTCTGTATGTTTTGCTTCAATGAAAAGTTATTGTGGCTCCCAGCATGACAAATGTGGCAGAAGCAAAAAAAGTGCACCCTGAAAAAAAAATACTCTGATGACTTTTTTTTTAAATAGTGGGAGGAGAAAGAGATCCACACCCATGTGTTCATGCATAAGAGGGGCAAATATGATTTGATATTTTTGAACCCTCTATATTTTGAAGTGTACATAGGCAAATACCTAGACACAGAAGGTGCAGTTTGGGTGTTTGATAACATAACTTAGAATTCATACACACAGTCAATAATTGACATAGTTTACTTATTTTGGTCTGAATATTTGTGGCTCCTCAAATCCTGAAGCCCTCACATTTAGTATGCTATTATTTGGCATTGAAGCCTTAAACGGATAATTGGCATAAGACTATCACATGAGGGCGAGGCTTTCCTTGTGGCCTTTTAAGAAGAGGGAGAAGTAGGTATTGCAGCTCTCTTAAGCATGTTCAGCAGAAACCCAACACATATGAGTCTCTAGAGATGTAAATTGCCTGGGGTGTGCAATTTCCAATTGGGTTCATAGTTGTTTTGCTGCAAGGGAGTATAAAGACATCAAATAGCCCTAATCATCTTTGCTTCAGCTAGATGGTCTAAGGATGTTGTGAAACCCACAGGTCTCCTAGGAAACAGACAATGCAGTGGCCCTCTCGAGATTCATTTTTGTCTGTGGACCCTGAACTCACTCAATTCCCTTATCCTGGGGTTTATTAGAAGACTAGTGGGAGTTAGCTGTTTTGACCTACTTAACATCCAGGGATGGAGCAGAACTTATTATTTTCTCATTAAGAGAGACATGAAAGCATTTTAAGGAAGACAGCCTTCTTGGGTTGCATGACATGAGTAATAATTATTTATAATACAATGGCATATAACATTGATTGGATACTATGTGCTTCAATCTCTGTTGTAATTCTTTTATAATTCTACTTCCTAAAGGCTAGTATTAGGCCTGCATCATAGCTGAGATAAATGAAACTAGAGTTATGAAGCAAGTGGTGATGCAATTAATAACTCCTAAAGAGCCTTGAATATAATCTCAGGGCTAGGATGAAGGAGACGTTACTAGGGCCTGCTTGAGGCAATAACTGATAGAGATGGCATAATTATCCTGGTGATATGGCTCCCTATATGTTGTGTGTGTTGAATTTGGGAGGTGCTTTGGCTCTTAGATTCCTGTATCCTCACATTGTCCTCAAAACATGCAGGATAACATCACAGGCACATTTTTATTTATATAAGTTAAATGATGTTTCCTAATAAATTGGAGTAATTTCCTAATAATGTAGGAAAATGAAGGCCATTGTTCAACATATCAAGTTCTAATATGTATATATGTGTGTATATATATATATATATATATATATATATATATATATATATACTTGTTCAGTTTATGTTCACCATGATTTTGGTGAGATTAAAATAGGCTACTGGACTATTGGCCTAATGTGATTGGGAAAGCCAGGATGTTCCTCAGAATTAGGTGATGGAGATTGAGATGTGAGTCCAGAGCACTGGGAAAGGGGAAAATAATTGCACTGCCCGGGAGGCCATGCACCCCCCCTGCAGAGTTGGCCCTCTTAGTGCCCAGGAGAATTAAAGACCCACTTCTGATGCAGTCCTAATGCTTGCTGGGGAATCCCTCTGGCCTGGGTGCTGGGGGCGGGGCACCATAGCCGAGAGGGTGTGGTGTGCTTGAAGTTCTCTGTGTTCATTTTCTGGGCATGCTGCCCTGGAGAAGTTCTATGTTAAAGACCTAGATTATTATTGTTTCTGTGGCCATTTTATATAACTATTGAATGAATAGCCTATACAGCTCTATAATCTCTAATTTTTAAGAATTGTTTTGTGTATGATGAGAATCTCATATTGTTGAGATTGTTGCTTATATGATTGTTTGAATTTCTTATGCCCTGTGAAAATTAAATGAGTTCATTAAATGAAGTAATACCACTTCTTATCTGTCATCCCTCTCTAAGAAAACCATCTTTCCTGTTGCAGATAATAACTTTCCCTTTTAAGAGTTCAATTTTGTCCTTTTTAGTTTTGCTATCAAGAAGTCACTGTTTTTTAAGTTGTGCCCCCTGCTGAATCATTTTGATGGGCTTGGTCCTGGGTTAGCTCACAGACCTGAAAGCCTCATTAGCTCTTGATGGCCTGCTTTCTTGGACTTGGTTACTATCAGCTCCCTATGGGGATTCTAATCACTTTCATCCCTAAAAGCTTGTCTAGTCCTCAGACCCTCCTACTATGCTCTGATTGGCAAGGACTTGCTTCCAAGGCCTGGGGCCCCACACGAATGGTTAACATAACTCAAACTCCCCTTCAGTTGGACTTCACTGTCCATGTTTCTTTCCTTGCTTTGTTTGATCTGCTAGTCCCTCTCTCTCCTCCTTTCTTTCTCATAGATGTTTACAGCTCAATTAGTTAACTAATAATAGTTCAACAGGTTCTTCAAGTCCCTTGAAGCACACTGAATGCAAATCCTGCTAACTCTTCTTCCCAACTCATGGTCCTGTTTCTGGGTTAGCTCACAGACCTGAAAGCCTCTTAGACTCATCCCTTCTACCTTCTTCCTAAAGAAACCCAAATTTACAACAGTTAAGTCAGGTCTCAGTGATTTACAATACTGCTCATGATAGAGTTTTGTGCATACCGTGTTCAATATCACATGTGCTGTTGGTTTCTGCTTCCCTTCACCTTCCCTTTCCTCAGTGACCTCAGGTCAGCTCAGTTTTGCAGCTTAATTGTCATTGTTTGTTGCCTTTGACCACTTATTACAGAACCTCAGTTTTGTGCATGCATTTCTCTTTCTCATGTTTTGGAGGAGATTTGCTTCCTCCCCCTCCCTGACACTGGGGAGCATTTTCTTGCTTTAGTCACATCAGAATGGATCCCGTTTTCCTTGCTAACTTCCATTTAAATCATTGTTCTGTGAAGAAAGAGCATGTGCCCTTGGGAGTTTCTGGAGAAGACTTTGTACTATTAAGAAGGGCCTCGATTTCTTTTGAGTGTCAGTGTATCTGGTGGTGTGGATCAGAATTGTGATGGTACATTTGCTTTGAGGGTTAAACTGGTCTTCAGATTGAGCTAACCCAATGATGGTGAATACCTGATCCTAGATGGCATTAATGTGACCTCTTGGCACCAAAGTATGGAATCATTGTTACTTCAAGCAATAATATCTTTTTTCATCTAAACTACCTGGTTTCTATCACTTGCTCAAAGCTTCTGGTTCCTCATTCCAGTGTTGCTCATATGTTGGCTCCTCATAGGCAAAGCCTAAGAAAAAGAGATTCTATAGTGACTGTAAACATGGGAATCTGGAAAATTTTTGATTCATGACGTAACTTGAAAAAATTTTATAAGGATAAGTTAGAGTGATAAAATAAGGTCAGATGCATTGATTAGGAAGCTATTGTAACAATCTGGGTAGAAAGTAATGAGAACCATATTTATAGTTCCATCAACTCCCATGCGTTCAGATAGTTCAAAATATGCCATCTAACCTTAAAAAATAACTTTATGTTCCCACTAGTTGCAAGAGGGAGTTCAGGATATTTGAAGGACTTGCAGGCAACAAAGATATATCAATTTATCTTTACTCTTTCTTAGAAATTGGATTATGAAGAATATTTCTAGGGGTCAGAAAGGTGATTGTGGCATGATGGCACTTTCGTCACACATGACTGACACCAGATAGCTACCCAGCAGCACATCACAGGTCCCCGAGCACAGAACCAGGAATAAGTTCTGAGCGTTGCTGGGTATGGTCCAACACATTCTCCCCCCTCCCAAATTTTATAAAATATTTTTACCTATTTGGCATTTGTCATCAATTAAATGATTAAGTGGGATAACTCCATTCCCTATCATTGTGGACAAAGGGAGAGTAACCTCATTATATATGGAAATTAAATGATCTCTATTTAATATGGGAAACCTGGTAACTCAGATAATATTTTCATGCTTTACTTTCCTATGTACAGATTTATTTTCCTGGACTTAGAAAATGGACATGGCTATAAATATTCTTTCCCATATCAGGAAAGAAAACAAATACATGTATTTCAGGTGGCATTTTTTCCTGGTTAGTAGGAAGGAGAAATGTAGAGAGAAAGTACCTAGGTTAAAAAAAATTATCTGTGACAGATAACAGTGAAGTGGTTTAAAAGAACAAGCCCTAACAAATCATAGACTGGAACAACAGAAAAGGAACAAGAAAGAGATAATGACATGCCGCAGAACAGAGGAGAACAAGACTGAGGCTGGCCAACTCATTACAAGTGCAGACATAAAGTCTTGAATGAATACAAGGTCAAAAACAATTGTCACTTAGGACCTCAATTTCAGGAAACAAATCATATGTGGCCCAGAAATTGTCATGAAAGGTTATTCCGTGGCCTCCTATCAGATTTTTTTATTGTGTTTTTTGATTGATTGCCTTGGATGTACAAAACAATAGGAAACCAGGCAAAATTATTGGTCACATATTTAAATATAACACGAATCTGTTTCAACCAGCTTGAGTCCTGTTAACCAAGAAGCGAAGACTTGTAAAACCATCAAAACTTTTTATTTATTCCTCCATTTCCTCTGTAAAAAGGCTTTTTAAAAGTTGTGTAAAGTAAGAGACCTGTGGAAAGGCTAAGAGAAAACTCCAGACAAACCAAGAAAACTCTGCATCTCCCTCCAAACATGTGACCACGAGTTTAATCCCCAGTGCTGCCCACATGACCACATGCAGTCCCACTGTCTTGGCAGCAGACTGTGTGATCTCTGGCATGCCAGGGTCAGATGTGTGCCAGGGTCTGCCACGTGCGAGGTAAATGCCCTACGCACTATAGCATTGCTCTGGTCCAGCATTTTCAATTAATTTCCATGTTGGCTACACCAGTTTATATTCCTACCATCGTTTAAAGGAGTTTCTGTAGCATGGTGTAGCATTCACATTTTTGCCATCATTTGAGCTCTGCATTTAAGTCCTTTGATAAAATGTCAAAGCATTCATAAAGTGCCCTTACATGCGACATGGAATCACTTATGTCCTTATAGGCATATGGGGAGGACCATTGTTACACCTACTGCCAAGTCATCAGCTGATAGTAGATGTGCATGGCGGGAGACCTGATCTTTAATTCAAAGTTCAATTGGTGGGGCAGAGGCATAGAAATGGTCAGCTGACCAGGAAAAAGGAAAGACAAACCAGCTGGACAAACCAGCTGTTTTGTACAGGAAGCACAGGTTTGCCCCAAACCATGAACATGATCTGTGAGATGTTTGTGGATGAAGAGATGAAAGGGCAGAGAGGCAGCTCTCTAAGTAAGAATTCTTAGTTCACTTGAAGGCAGTAAATAGATCCTCTACCAATGCAGGTCCTTTAAAATATTTGACAAGAAGGGACAGAAAGAAAAAAAAAACAGAGCAAGTTTCTGTTTTGCTTTTCATTAGACTAATTACTTGGCTTCCTTTAGGCAAGTCTGGATTCTCTTAATTCCTGGGCTCAGGAGATGGAACTTTTGCTGTGCTCTGCTACCTCCATAACATATTTTTTCTCCTCCTCCATAGTGTGTTTTCCTTCCTTGAAAATTGAGAAGCTTTGTGCCAAGGCTCAATTTCCAACCGGAAATTTATTATTCTCAAAGGGAAGCACTTGTAGGAAGAGAAGCATCATATTAAAAAGCATGGGTATACTTTCCCATTTTGAAACTTACTCCTGAGTCTCAAGAGACAAGACAGAAATTCCCCCGAAGAAAGGACAGAAATGAGGAGGGCTGAAGACGGGGCTCTTTCTCTGCAGGTAACCTCGTTAATGTCCTATCTGTGGAATAAAGTTAAGGTTGACATTTTGTTCTAAATGCTTTTCTTCCAGTGGGTTTCATTTCATTACATGGTTCATTTAGGGCTTCCTAGTCTCACCCAGGAGGCTCCATGGGGACATTATATCTCATGGAGTCAGAGCAAGGCAGTTGTCATCTCTAATAAAAATACCAACAAACCTCATGGGCTCCAGAGTTGAATACACATTCAGTCTTATAATAGCGGTTTTGGTTTTAGATATACCTCATGCCGGCCCATGGTAATGGTAAATAATGGTTGATCCCAAATAGGTAACCTAAGTTTTAAGTACCTGATTTTGGTACTTAACAACATTCGCGAAAAGAGAAGTGGTAGAGTAGAAAGCATGGTGATTCCAGGTTGAGTCCATATGATCTTGGAAAAATGTTTCTGTATTCTTTATCAATTATAAAATGGAGATAAATTCTAAGACTTTGCTTGTTGCTGGTTAGATTATTTATTATATACTGGTTTCTCTGTCCTAGATGCATTTACAATATCAATTCAGTGCATTCTCAAAAAAATCAGAATTTTAACTGTGCTCTTACTCAAATAATCTCTGATGCCTTTAAGAGGATGTAGTAAACTTAAGACATATTTCATTTAACCATTTAAAAAATATCTTGAATTGATCTTTTATTTTTTAGAAAATTAAAAAATATTTAATTGCATAAAGAAGCCATAACTTTTTTTTTTCTTTTTGGGTCACACCCGGCGATGCACAGGGGTTATTCCTGGCTCTGCACTCAGGAATTACTCCTGGTAGTGCTCAGGGGACCATATGGGATGCTGGGAATCGAACTCAGGTCGGCTGCGTGCAAGGCAAATGCCCTACCTGCTGTGTTATTGCTCCATCAGAGTTCTCAGCCAGGGCACCATACCTGAAGTTAACCATTTTTGTTATTGTTGGGGCAAAAATATGGGACTAGTTTTTGAGAGGGCACCCCAGAACAGTGAACCATTTCTTCCAGAGATGGATTACTGATCTGCATCTGACTTGGGAATAGGTCATGCATATGGCTGCAAATTGAAGAGGTTTATTCTACACACCCTCCTGGGAAGAGTGACCTTTGTCATTTTAGATGGTAGAGCATGGGTGTGACCTATCTGCCTGAATATATGGCCGATGTTCTTCAATCTGACAGATCCTTCTCTGTATACTCTACTTGTTTCAGTTGAACTCAGTAAAAGTACTCTTTGTTGATAAAACACCAATTCTTTGCAAAATTTTGAAAGTGAAAAGAAAAAGTCAGGAGGTGCAGTGAGTATAGATGCAGTGAATTCATCAGAATACTACCTGCCTTGAAGAAGAACAATAAAATTGCAGTAACGACATAATAAAAACATTTTCATACACTTAAGGCTGTAGCCAGTGCTTCTTTGATCACTTCTTCTCCAAGTAGTGATTACTCCAGTTCCTTCCATCCATGACTCTGCATTCCTCTGGGGCTCTTGGAGGAAAAGATAATGGGGTTTGTGTGCAAGAGACCTTCAATATCAAATGTGCCAGTGACCTACATCATTCTACCTGTATTTCATTCACTATAACTATGTCACATGAATTATCTAACTCTAAGACGGCTGGGAAATGTAACCCAGCTGTGCTGACAAGGAAAAAAATGGATTGGAGGCCACTTGCTGTAGTGAACTAACTTGAATGCCAGGGAACAAAGGCCTATTTGTCTTGTCAGTTGGATTATATTTCATGCTTTCTACCAAGAGATGAAACATTATCCCCCAGGTCTATATAGTTAATATTTTCCATTGCTTTGCTTTAAGGCCACACCAGGTGGTGTACAGGACTTACTCATGATTCTGTGACCAAGGTCACTTTTGGCGGAGCTCAGGGCACCATGGGAAGACTTGCAAACAGAGTTCAAAAAATGTTGACTAACTCTGAATGAATCAGAGTTGCAGTAGTAGTGATAACTTAGTATCCATCATGTATCAGGGCCAAGAATCAGAGTTTTATGTTATATATTGTGGAGTTGCTTATTACATCATTGAATATAATTTTTGTTACATATATATACCTTCTTTATAAATAAAAATCATAAAGATAGTTGGGGAATAATAAATGAGGTAAAGGTAAAAGGTAAAGGCCCTCCCGTTGATCGTCGATTTGCTCGAGCGGGCCCAGTAATGTCTCCGTTGGAGACTTTGTTGTTACTGTGTCTGGCATATCGAATACTCTCGGTAGCTTGCTGGGCTCTCCGGGAGGGGCGGAGGAATCGAACTCGGGTTGGCCATGTTGGCCGCTTGTAAGGCGAACGCCCTACCCGCTGTGCTATAAATGAGTAAGAGACAAAAACTGAAGATATTTATGTCTTGGCTTTGATTTTCACTGTAGCACTCTCCTCCCATTGTTCATCGATTTGCTCGAGCAGGCACCAATAACGTCTCACAATAAATTGTGAGACTTGTTGTTACTGTTTTAGTCATATCGAATATGTCACGGGTAGCTTGCTAGGCTTTGCCTTGCAGGTAAGATAATCTCAGTAGCTTGCCAGGCTCTCTGAGAGGGGCGAGGAATCAAACCCGGGTTGGCCAGATGCAAGGCAAACACCTTACCCACTGTGCTATTGCTCCAACTCTTGGCTTTAACAATTGACATTAATTTGGTGAATATAATTTGAGAAATGCTCACTGCTTCTGCATACTCCCCAAATGTTCAACTAGCTATGTTTCCCTTTTGCTTCTTCAATTCTGGTAGTCATTGAATGCCCAACTGAAATATCACATAATATAGAATATAAACAACCAGCTCTTGTATATGAACGACCACTTTTATATAATTCTCCCTTCTCAAAATATAGAATTATTATATCTTTAGTTCTGCAAGTGAGAAATAAGTAGAGAATCAACCATTCAGTAGTACATACAGGACATTGATGTAAATTTGACACATTGTGATATTAGTGACAAGGTTTTTGGTAAAGTGTAGCACAAAATAGTTCTATTTTAATAGCAAAGGAAGAGTAAAATATTCCAGGAGCAGTGGGCCTGAATAGAATTCTGAGGACCCTAAAGAAAGAAAGAACACAAAGCGATGAGGTGTCTGCATTGGAATAATGAACAAAATGACTGGGGTTGTCATAGGGAAACTTCACCCATACTTCTATTTAGTCTTGTTTGGAGACTTGAAACAGTATGCATTTCTTTCAGTGATAGAATTCATGTGAAAGTATGATAAATTTCTTGGCTTATGGTTCTCTAGATGGAATGATTCCTGAAGATGTGTATGAGATCTGTTTCTGTCATTTTTGAAAAGTTGGCCCTATGCTAGAATACAAATGGATGTTTCCTGACACACTGTTTATGAAACACAAGCTGGATGGTGTGGTGACATGTTTGGACTTGGGCAGGGTATAAGACTTAGCTGAGCAGGGCTTCATCCTGAAGATATAGGGCTTGGTTAGAATGGGGTGCTCCTTTTGTTTTATGAGTTTTATATTGAGTTCTGAGTGATGCAGAGGTTGAGTCTTGTAGTAGTTATAAATAATGAAAATATTAACTTGGACTGGCTTCAGTACTGATGGAAATGCATTGGTTCTATCACTGTAAGCTCCGGAGCCAGTGCAGATTTCAGACTTGGTTTTCTATAGACTTGGGTGCAATTCCCCTGTGATTGTCTCAGTTCTTCCTTTTGTCATATATCTGCTTAACCCTCATGCTGACATCCCTTATGCTTATCATGGGACTCCTAGCCATGATTAGGACTTCATACTCCTTCCTTCAAATTTGGAGGAAGAAAGACTACTGATTTTTAAACTTGACTGACAAAATTCTTGAACTTTTCTCTTTCTCTCTTAGTCTGATTCCATCACCATCCTTTACAATCAGCCTGTATTCATTTCTCAAGCACTTAACTATGATACATATGAACGAAATAGGATTCTTTGATTTGAATCTTCAGCCATCATGACTGGTACACAATGAGTCAAGAGCAGCTCCTCAAAGAAACTTTCTTAGGTGGAGCCCAGAGTGGGAAATGGATCCAAACACAAAATCAATGAGTGTCCTGTGCACCATGATAGGGTCTGTGACTAAAAAAACCTTCGCTCTGGGTGAGGAAGTGGAACAACTTGAGGCTTTTGTGTCAAGTGGATCTGCTTTCTGACATTGTTTATAGATTCTACTACTTTGCAAACTTGCTTGACTGTTATCATTTATATGGGTTTCTCCTACTAAAAACTCTTACATTTCATTTATAGACATAGTGTTTCTTGGATACACCATTGTCTAATGACAGAAAAAATAGACATTAAGTTAAATGTACTTAACAGTGTGAGACGTATCCTAACATTACAACAGACAAAAAAAATGTTTCTAACAAAGGTGAATCTCAAGAGTGAATATTGACTAAGAGAGTAAAGGTAATACTTGAATTTGAGGTTTTTACTAAGGATCAGAGAAAAGAATACATGGTAGGTAAGAAACTGTTTCATGAGGATCTAATTTCGGCATCATTAATTGGGTAGAGAGTCATTATTTTGGTCTTAGTTTTAGAATTGTCCTCATCTTTCTATGACTCATATCAGATACTTCTGTTCCCACCTAAAATAAAAACAGTGTCTTAGACCAGTTGATCTCCAATGTCTCTTGCCCTAGTTTCATAGTGTGTGATTGTTGGCACTAACTCACATTCCTAGAACTTATATGAATTCTAAGAAGCCTCTGAGATTTCAGGGGCAAATGGTTGAGTGATTGGGTGATGACCTTTTCGTTCAAATTATCCTCAGTATTGGCCCTCAGACCTGAGAAAGCTAAATCATTGCCTTCTGGTTTGCAATATTGCTGGCATCAGGCAACTCACCTTTGAATAAACCAATGTGGAGAGATTCCAGTGCATCTGCCACTCTAATTTATACATTAGAGGATAAGGCTGACCGGAAAGGCCAGGGAAATGACTAAATTTATTCCCATTTGTTCAATTACAGTGTCTTTTTCAGAAAAGTAAATGGTAGCTAAACAGTTGAAGTATTCACCCTCCTTCCTAGAAGAGGTATATGTGGATGATAAAACTAGCAAAATGAAAGTAAACACTGTGATGATGAGCTTAAGCTAACCTCTCAACTTTTTTAGAGGAATGTAAGTTAAAAAGAAGCTGCGAGTCAAAGATAGCTCTAAGGAGAGTCTGCTTTCCTATTCATCATCACAAGTTACATGATTACAAAGACAACTTGTGTGTTCCCCCACCCCCTACTCTGTTCTCATTTTTTAATGCTTAAATGGATCACAGCCTTTCTGCTAAAAATGAGATAAGTTATTGTATTTTATTCCCCCCATTTTCTTTAATGCCTTTCTACCTTCTTATCTTTGCTTAATTTTTTTAAATTACTGAGCTCTCTTTTACAACCATGCAAATGAGTAGTAAGTTAGGTACTTTGGGAAATGGAATTAATATTTTCAGGCCAGTAATCTCTCAAGTATAATCAAGCAGCAAGGATTACACATGATAGAAATTCAAAAAGGCATCAAATAGTTCCCAAAGAACTTAATTCTTCTAGAAAGGGAGAGAAAAAGAGAATCTTAACTCAAAAATGATTCTAGTATTCCACTGTGTAGTTGTACCATTGCTTCTTTAACCAGTCATCTGTTCTCAGGCACTCGGGTTATTTCCAGCTTCTGGCTATTGAAAACAGTGCAATGAACATATAGGTGCAGATGGTGTTTCTGCTGTGTGTTTTTGCACCCAGGGCTATATTCCCAGGGGTGGTATTGCTAGATCATATGGAAACTCAATTTCTAGTTTTCTGAGAAATGACCATATTGTTTTCTAAAAAGGCTAGACCAGTTGGCATTCCCACCAGCAATGAATGAAAGTCGCTTTCTCCCCGCATCCATGCCAGTACTAGTTGATGTTATTTTTTGATGTGTGCTAGTCTCTGTGGTGTAAGGTGATGCCTCATTGTTGTTTTGATTTGCATCTCCCTAATGATAACCAATGTAAAGCATTTTTTTTCATGTGTATTTTGGCCATTTATGTTACTTCTTTGAGGAAGTTTCTATTCATTTCTTTTCACCATTTTTTGATGGAATAGGAAGTTTTTTTCTTATACAATTCTACTAGTGTCTTGTATATCTTGGATATTAACCTCTTACTGATGGGTATTGAGTAAATAACTTTTCCCATTCTGTGGGCTGTTTCTTTATTTTGGTCATCATTTATTTTGAGGTGCAGGAGCTTCTTAGCTTAATATAGTCCCATTTGTTTATCTTTTCTGTCACTTGCTAGGCCAGTAGAGTTTTATCTTTCAAGATACCTTTAGCTTCCCACCACCATGGATCCCAGTATCCCTCCCACCCCCATCCCCCTCCCCATCCCACTCTGCCTCTGTGGTAAGGCATTTCCTTTGTTCTCTCTCTCTTATTGGGTGTTGTGGTTTGCAAAAGAGGCCATAGGTGACAATCATGTTTGGTCTATAGTCTACTTTCAGCATGCTTCTCCCATCCTGGGAGGATCCCTCCCAACACCCTTTATTTTGGTGTTCCCTTCTCTATCTGAACTCACCTAGCATGTGTGGTTCACCTCCAAGCCATGGAGTAAATTCCTGGTACCAATCTCGGCCATTCTTGGGTGTTAGTCTCCTATTTTGTTACTTTATGTTCCCCAGATGAATGCAATTTTTCTATGTCTATCCCTTTCTTTCTGAGTCATTTCGCTTAACATGATACTTTCCATGGGTATTTGATCATTGTATAATTGAAATCCAAGCACAAAAATTTGTAAGTCTACAACTGTACCTTCTGATGTCTCACTAAGAAAAATTTTAAAAAAAAGATACCTTTAGCTTCAATGTCATGGAAGATTTGCTTATAAATGGATGGATATGGAGAGTATCATGCTGAGTGAAATAAGTCAGATGGAGAGGGACAAACATAGAATGACAGCACTCATTTATGGGATATGTATTAAAAAGGGAGCACAAAAAGGGGCTCCCAAAACCATGCCACTGGACTCCACTCCAGGCTGTTTTCACTTGGGGCACCCAAGAGGGGCGTGGGTGAGAGTCCTCCCTGCCCCAAGGAACCTAGCTCTGGCAGCTGATTTCCACTACCCACCCGCTGCCATGCTCCAGGCTACTTTTTGGACACATCATAAGACACTTTCTACCCATTTTCCATAATTACCACACCATGTTTGATGAGGTTCAGACAGCAGGCAACAAATTTAGAGAGAAATATATATATATGCCTCTCAGAGAGCCTGAAAGACTACCAAGAGTGTCCCGTCCACACAGACAGAGCCTGGAAAACTCCTTGTGGTGTGTTCAGTGTGTCAGAAGGAATAACTATATCAGGCCACATTCCCCTGATCCTGAAAGAGCCTCCAATCATTGGGAAGGATGAGTTTGGAGAGGCTGTTAAAATATCAGGACTGGGACATATAGAGATGTTACTGGTGCCCAGTTGAGTAAATTGAGGAACAACGGGATTACAGTGATACACTAATCACCCTCAGGCAGAGTCTCCTGCCCCCGCACCTGTCTGTTCTCACCTGGGCCCTTGGGGAGGGGGGTGGGTTGAGTTTCCCTCCCCACCCCAAGCAAAGCCCTGGCAGCTAAAGACCTATGGAACCCAGTCACAGCCAGGTTTAAGAGCACTCTCTACATGCTGGGATCAGCCTCACACATGAAGGAACCAGCAGAGGAAACCAGGTGTATGGGACCCGGGGCTGAGATCTCCAAGCCTGCTTGGATCGGGACTGGGCCTCCTCCACCCAGACCCCCATCTTCCAGTAGATAGACAGTTACACCCGCCAACTGCCCCTGGCACCATGTAATCCCATCAATGGCCAAGATCCAGAGACTATAAAACCAAGCTCCTGGAAGCACGCAGCCACAGTTGTGGCAGTGCAACGTCTTATTGTCTAGTTCTCCCTCTCAGAGAACCCAGCAGGTTACTGAGAGTATTCTACCTGCATGGCAGAGTCTGGCAAGCTCCCCGTGGCATATTAGATATGCTAAAACCCAGTAACAATGATGGATCTCATTCACCTAACCCTGAAAGAGCCTCCAATGTGGCATTTGCTAAAATCTCAGGGCTAGAACAAATGGAAACATTACTGGTGCCTAAGGAAATCGATGAACAACGGGATGAGTGATACAGTGATACAGTGTATTTAAAAGACATATTGTGAGACTAATATCCAAGGACAGTAGAAAAAAGTGTCAGGAGGATTGGTCCACAGTTGGAAGCCTGCTTCAAGGGCTGAAGGAGAGGGCAGTTAGAAGGAACCATTATGATAATGATAGTTGGAAGGAATTGCTCTGGATGGGAGATGTGTACTGAAAGTGTGTAAAGGACCAGACATGATGGCCTTTCTGCATTGCAAACCATAATGCCTAAAGTAGAGAGAGAAAGATAAAGAACAAAAGTGCCTACCACAGAGGCAGGCTGGGAAGCGGAGGAGGTGGTTGCAGGAGGGATACTGGGGATATTGGTAGTGAAACATGTACACTGGTGAACGAATGGGCGCTGGAACATTGTATGAATGAAATCTGATCATGAAAACTTTGTAACTATCTCATGGTGACTCATTAAAAAATTTAAAATTTTAAAAATTAAAATTACAGAAATGAGAAAAAAATAAAAAATGACTATCAGGCTCTATGCTAGGCCTTTTCACATCAATTTATTTTCACAGTAATATTTTAACATACATTGAAGAATGTCATGGGTATCCTTATATGGATTGCATTGAATTTGTACAGTGCTTTCGGAAGTATTGCCATTTTGATGATGTTGATTCTCCCCATCCATGAACAGGGGATATTTTTCCATTTCCTCGTGTCCTCTTTTATTTCCTGAAGTAGCGTTTTGTAGTTTTCTTTGTACAGGTCCTTTACTTCCTTAGTTAAGCTGATTCCTAGGTACTTGATTTTCTGGGGCACAATTGTGAATGGGATTGTTTTCTTCATGTCACTTTCTTCTCTTTCACTATTTGCATATAAGAAAGCCATGGATTTTTGGGTATTGATTTTATAGCCTGCCACTTTACTATACAAGTCTATTGTTTCTAGGAGTTTCTTGGTTAGAGGTTTTAGGGTTCTCTAAGTATAGTATCATATCATCTGCGAATAGTGAGAGCTTAATTTCTTCTTTCCCTATCTGGATGCCCTTAATATCTTTTTCTTGCCTAATCGCTATTGCAAGTACTTCCAGTACTATATTGAACAGTAGTGGAGAAAGTGGGCATCCTTGTCTCGTCCCTGACCTTAGGGGGAAGGGTCTCAGGTTTTCCCCATTGAGGATGATGTTTGCTGTAGGTTTTTGGTAGATGGCTTTAACTATATTGAGGAAAGTCCCCTCTATTCCCATTTTGGCAAGGGTTTTCATCATGAATGGGTGCTGGATCTTGTCAAATGCTTTCTCTGCATCTATTGATATAAACATATGATTTTTATCTTTTCTTTTGTTGATATGATGGATTATGTTGATTGATTTCCGAATGTTGAACCATCCTTGCATCCCTGGGATGAATCCTACTTGGTCATGATGTATGATCTTTTTGATGAGTTGTTGAATTCTATTGGCTAGTATTTTGTTGAGAATCTTCGCATCCATGTTCATCAGGGATATCGGCCTGTAGTTTTCTTTTCTTGAGGTGTCTTTGTTTCCTTTTGGTATTAGAGAGATATGGGCTTCATAGAAACTGTTTGGGAGAGTTTCTGTTTTTTCAATTTCCTGGAAAAGCTTGAGAAGAACTGGCAATAGGTCCTCTTTAAATGTTTGGAAAAATTCACTAGTAAATCCATCTGGGCCTGGGCTTTTGTTTTTGGGAAGACTTTTGATTACAGTTTCAATTTCCTTGATGTGAATAGATCTATTCAGGTACTCTATATCTTCTTGATTCAGCTTTGGGAGATGATAGGAATCCAGGAATTTATCCATTTCTTCTAGGTTCTCGTGTTTCGTGGCATACAGACTTTCAAAGTAGTCTCTGATGATCTCTTCAATTTTTTTAGTTTCTGTTGTGATATCCCCATTCTTATTTCTGATTCAATTTATTAGGGCTCTCTCTCTCTCTCTCTCTCTGTTTCTTTGTGAGTGTTGCTAGTGGTTTATCTATCTTATTTATTTTCTCGAAGAACCAGCTCTTGGTTTCATTGATCTTTTGGATTGTTTCTTTGTTTTCCATGTCGTTGATTTCTGCTCTAAGTTTTATGATCTCTTTCCTTCTGCTGATTTAGGCTCTTTCTGTTGATCCTTTTCTAAGGTCTTGAGCTGTGAGGTCAAGTTGTTTATGTGCATCGTTTCTACCGACCTAAGATATGCTTGCAGAGCTATAAATTTTCCCCTTAATACAGCTTTCGCTGCATCCCATAAGTTCTGGTAGTTTGTGTCTTCATTCTCATTTGTTTCCAGGTATCTTTTGATTTCGTCCTTGACTTCATTCCTGACCCACTCGTTCAGCATCGAGTTTAATTTCCCGGTGTTTGATTTGGTTCTCCGTGTCTTTGTGTGATTCACTTCTATCCTCAGTGCATCATGGTCTGAAAAGATGGCTGATACTATTTCTATCTTCCTGATTCTGTTGAGGTATGTTTTGTGTCCTAGCACATGGTCTATTTTGGAAAATGTTCTGTGCGCACTGGAGAAGAATGTGTATTCTTTCTTTTTGGGGTGTAAAGCCCTGTATAGGTTCATAAGCCCTTTCTCTTCTATTTCTTCTTTCAAAGCCAATAATTCCTTGCTGGGTTTTGTTCTTGTTGATCTATCCAGAGGTGATAAGGCGATGTTGAAGTCTCCAAGTACTATTGTGTTGCTTGCAATGTCCTCCTTAAAATCTGTTAGCAGTTGTTTTAAATATTTAGCTGTTCCCTCATTAGGTGCGTATACATTTAAGAGTGTGATTTCTTCCTGTTGTACGTATCCCTTGATGAAGAGAAAATAGCCTTCACTGTCCCTTCTAATCTTTTTCAAGGTGAAATTAATGTTGTCGGATACTAGTATGGCCACCCCAGCTTTTTTGAAGGAGCTGTGTGCTTGCAGGATTGTTTTCCATCCTTTGACTTTGAGTCTCTGTTTGCTCTGGCTGTTGAGATGAGTTTCTTGTAGGCAGCAGAATGTTGGGTTCTGTCTCTGTATCCATTTTGCCACTCTGTGTCTCTTAAATGGTGAATTTAGACCGTTGACATTGAGAGAGAGAATGGTTATGGGGTTTTGTGTCATCTTTCTGTAAGGGTCTGTTGTGGTTGGAGGGTTTGTCTGTACTATGTAGCTGTTAGAAAAGATGAAGTTATGAAATTTACATACAAGTGGTACCACATGGAAAGTATCATGTTAAGCGAAATGAGTCAGAAAGAGCGGGATAGACACAGAAAGATTGCATTCATCTGGGGAACATAAAGCAATAAAAAGGGAGACTAACACCCAGGAGTGGCTGAGATTAGTACCAAGAATTTTGTCCCATGACTTGAAGGCCAGCCACACGTGCTAGGTGAAAAGTAAGCTCAGATAGAGAAGAGAGCACCAAATAAAGGGTGTTGTGAGGACCTTCCCAGGGTGGAAGAAGCATGCTAAAAGTAGTCTATAGACCAAACATGATTGCCACTCAATGCCTCTCTTGCAAAACACAGTACCCAAAAGAAGAGAGAGAGAACAAGAGGGAATAACCTGCCACAGAGGCAGGGTGGGACGGAGGGGATGGGGGGGGATGCTGGGACCCGTGGTGGGGGAGGATGGGCACTGGTGGAGGGATGGGTACTTGATCATTGTATAACTGAAACCCAAGCACAAAAATTTATAAGTCTATAACTGTACCTCATGGTGTTTCACTAATAAAAAAATAAAAAAATACATTGAATTACCATTGTTTTTGTGTGAAAAAATGAAATTTGAGATTGGATAATTAAGTTCATGAAACATAAATAAAATAATTGTGACAAACACGGTTGAAAAGGTACTTATATTTTTCTTTTTTTAATTCATTAGCAACTTTTGTTCTTTAATTTTTTTAAATTTAATTTAATTTAATTTTTCATATTGATTCACCATGTGGTACAGTAACAAAACTTTCATGTTTGAGCTTTGATCCAGCACACATCCCTTCACCAGTGCACATTATCTACCACCAAAATCTCCAATATCCCCCTATCCCCCATTCCACACCTTCCCTTGCCTGTGTGGCAGACAATTTGCACAATACTCTCTTTCTTTAGTTACCTTTGATATTTTGAGACCAGACCCACCACCACTCATACCTACCGAAAAGGCAATGCTAGACAATGTGTTTTGTGTTATTTGTCTTGGAGGCAATATAATGTCATATGGCCGCAAGAGCGGCTGTGAACTCTAGGAATTCTAAAATTTTAATAATTAGGGTTTGAAGATATTATTAAAGCAAGTTGCTCGGGTCTGAGATTCGTTTGTGTGTCTCTGGATCCTGGTTGTGTGGGAGCTTAAGTAGACAGTGGCTGGGTGTTGCATCGTCTCAGAGTCCCATTGGGGCTGGGGGAAGGCCCCTGTCCTGTGAGGCCTGCTGGCATTTGGTGCCACCACCGCTCATACCTGGAGCTTATTACAGACTTCTAGAAAATGGCAGTCACCAGAGTTCCTAGGGGTAGGCGGAGGGATGGCACCGACCCCCATCTGGAGCAGCCCAGTGGAACTGGCCTATTGCAAAGTCCAGGGCCATCTGTATCTCTGTAGCAAGTTGCTCAGGTCTGAGGTTCATTTGTGTGTTTCTGGATCCTGGTTGTGTGGGTTATATTTCTCCTTAATGTACTGTAATGTGCTGGATTACTTTTTTCCTTTTTGGGTCACACCCGGCCATGTCCAGGGGTTAGTCCTGGCTTTGCACTCAGGAATTACTCCTGGCGGTGCTCAGGGGACCAAATGGGAAGTTGGGAATCAAACCCGGGTTGGCCACGTGCAAGGCAAACTCCTACCCGCTGTGCTGTCACTCTTGCCTAGCAGATTTTTAAGTTCTGCATTGATCATTAAAACATGTTTATTGTATATTTGCTGTGCCAGTTTTCATGCTGTCTCCTCTGTTTATTTTTTTAATATAACAAATCCTTCCTAATGCCGCCTGTAATTTGAAGGTTCAGAAATAGAGTTGGCAAGGAAACATTCTCTACTTTGTTTCTCTACCTTATAGCCAGAAGCTTTTTCCAGAACCAGAGGAAACTGTGATTATGTATCTCTTCTGTGTCAAACGTTTTAGTGGATTCCTCTTCCCATAGCAACATGTCACCTGGTCCTTGACTGCTCCCCAGCTCTCCCAGTTCTCTGTTCTGCCCCATCCTTCTGTTCACCCTCTTTGCCAGGCTAACACCTATTTGGAAATTCTCATGGCATTTTGGTCTAACTCCAGAGCTCTTATTAGTGCTTTAGGGTAATCATCTCTGCAGCAGGTGGATCTATCCAGGGCTATTTTCTTTATCCTAAACCTAATGATCCTACTACACTTAAATAGGAGATCAAAACTGTAAATGTGTCCATTGAAAAGCAGAGAAGGGTCTTGGGAGAATTTCTAGAATTTGATCACACAGCCTTGACTGTTAGTCTCTACAACCTGCAGGCAGGTATCCTTAAAGATCTAAGAAACAGAGCAGACTGATACAGTGAGTTGAGCATCCAGTCTATGTGGTAATGTGAGAAATGTTTGGCTTATAAGTTAAGAGAATTAAGTGCTAGTATGAGTTAACATACATTTGTCTCTAAGTTTTTGGGAGAAAAGTCCTCTTTTGGTCTTGCAGATTAGAAATGACTGTTCTTCCTAAAGTCATGGCTTCCCAGGAAACTTTCAATATGGCAAAAAAAGGATAAAAAAATATGTGTATTACTCACTACAGGTTGAGCCAGCAGAGACGTCTCTGCAGATGAGCCTGAATACAGTCTTCACTAGAGAGGGCCCCAGAGGGGATTAAGAACATTTAAAAGTCTATCCATGTGGTCCAGGAGGACATAAATAGGGTGGAGAGGATTCTAGGCAAGGCACAGGAATGTTGGCTCAGAGGGAAACCTTGAATGTGTCAGCTGAAGACCAGATGATAGACAGACCTGCCTCCGTGGATTGCTACCCAGGAGAGGACGGACTGCCAGCTGTGGAATATGCATAGTCCTATGGCCAGGGCAAACACACCTGCATGGAATGATGAGACATCACAGAGATGGAAGGGCTAGAAGGGTAGGCAAGCATATTCTGCTGCTCTCACCCCTGCTTCACAGGGCAGGAAAAGGAAGATTTTTTTCCACTTGGTTGAGTATAGCCTTTGGGAGACTAGGGTTTTCTGAATGTGACTGGAAAAAATTTCTCTTTCTCAGGAAAATTCAAAGCCAAGGCAGAAATCATATACTTAAAGGAAAAGTTAAAATAAAAATTGTACACCCAAGTTAATGCTTAGAGAAAAGTTTCACCTTCTAAAACCTTTCTGTTTTTTCCCCAAGCATATTTAATAATAAAATGATCATGCAGTTTAAGTTTTGTATAAAATCCATGTGGCTAGAATACTTTGCCCTTCTCCAATTCCCCAAGGAAATACAATTTGCCTCGGGTTCCCAGAACCAGTAAATCCTGAGGTGGTGACTGCCTTCTCCCATTATACCAATAAGACAATGGGGACTGCATAATTCATGTGCAGGAAGGTATTCAGCTCTGCAAAGTAAATTGCTCATAGAAAAGGAAAAACACCACTTTTTATTATTTTCCATATAACCTGGTATTATTGCTCTGAAGATAAACTGCTTCAAATTCCAATTTACCAAACCAGAATACTCTAATAAAAGCAAAATCTGTCAGGTGGCCAGATTTAGCCTTTTCATTACTTTGAATCACTGGCAAATACAAAAAAATTCTAATATAGTAATATTTTCATTTCACATTCTGTTCCGAACTGTAACCAGGGAAAAGTACAAGGTTCCTAGATCCAATTTTGCTGTTTGGAATGTCGTCTGTTCAGTTGCTTATCAGTGACTTAAAAAATGTTTCCACAAAACATATATGACCTTTTTAGAGTACAGTTGAGATTTCTGATATTTTGCTGGCTTTTATTTCAACATATCTATGCTTCTTCAAGGAATAAGATATTTTCTGAGGTTGTTTGGTAAAAACAGACACATTATTTTTCATGCCAGAGTACTGATTTTGTCTCATTCACTTTAACAATTTGTATAATGAATACATACTACTAAATAAAAATAAGTTTTTCCCATGTTTTTCTCTCTTTCCACATCAAAAGTTGATTTCCTTTAGCATTTCAAAATGACTAAACATTCTCTCTTTTGTACTCCTTATAGAAGAAAAGTTGTATAAATTAGTTTTAACCAACACTGAAGGGTTCTTTATTTTAGAATAGATTGGATAGGCTTGCCTCTTCAACCAGCAATGAGGAAAACCATTAATAAATGATAATGAAATATTGGGTTCCCAGGTAAATGAATCTTTAATATTCCTCAAACATTTCCATCCTAAGCCTCATTTTCCTTGAGGGTCTCTATTGATCAAGCTAACAGGACAATTTCCAAATAGTTATTATACAGATGTACTGTCAGATTTGGCATGTTGGTTCTTACAGATTGATCTCTATCTTTATTTCAGGAGACCCACTGTGGAAAGATCAAAATGACTTACTCGGTTAAGTTGCCTGGAGAAAGGGACCAATTGAGATTAATTTAGAAGAATTTTGATTTTTAATTTTTTTGTCCTACTGCATAAGTAATAGCTATTTTCTACTTAAAATACTTGAGTAAAGCAATTTAAGTAAATATAATATGTCTTAATGAAGCTAATGGTTAGCACATTGTTTAGTAATGATTATACTACATATATTATAAATGAAAGGTTAACTGCAATACCACTTTATATGGGATTATATACAAATTGTCAGTAGTAATGTTAGATAAAATCAAATTTGTCCTTGAAAATCCTTGGTATCTTTTATTTTTTAGTCTAGGTATCTTCCTTGTGGTCTTGCTCATGTGTCTATTGCCTTCATATCTACATTGAAATATCAATATACCACTCAATAATGTTTAAAGAGAATTCTGACCTTCCAATTTTGTTTCACTGTTCCACATGAGCCTTTCCAGACTTCTTTATGACAACTCCATTCTCTTTCTGACTGCTCAGAAAAAACACTTGAGTCTCCACTTATTTCCATTTGTCTCTCTCAAACTTAATAGCTTTTAAATATAGTTCCATTTTTGTATTTTGACTTTTGCTTCCCTTGCCATTGGAGTCAAGTCCCCAAATATAAAATATTTCTCTAAGACGCATATGAAGGTATAGCATATTATTCTCTTTCTTTTTCTCTTTTTTTTTATCATATTGATGTATCTCAATTTATAACGCTTATTTATAATTTGTTTATATTTTTTTGTTTTGTGTCCATACCTGGCGATGCCCAGGGGTTACTTCTGGCTCTGCATTCAGAAATTACTCCTGACAGTGCTTGGGAATCTAAATGGGATGCCAGGGATCAAACCCCTGTCAGCTGTGTACAAGGAGAGTGGCCTTCCCACTGTACTATAATCTCTTCAGCTCCCTGTTACATGTAATTTTTATGACTACATAATTCCAAGGCCACATCCCTCCTAGAGTTCCCATTTCTCATCACCAGTGTCTCAGGAGCTCCCTCCAATCTACCCCCATGTTATGGTTCTAAACCATACATGTCATGTGATTCTGCAAATCTTGGTGGCATATTCTTCATTCTCTAGAACTTGACCTCTCCTCAGATAACCCTGGTGGATCATTTCTTACTGTAATTATTGCAATGGTTTCATTATTGCTCTGATAAAACTCTTTAAACTCTTGAGTTTAGTTTTAGCACTGAGTATGAAATGATGCCTTTCAGACAAGTCAGATCATGTCGTGCACTGTATAAAACTGTCTAGCCCTTCTCCGGTTCTCTCAAAACAATTTTTTTTTGTGAGCTCCAAGACCCCACGTAGCTTTTTAGAATCAGAGGGATGGTAATGGGTGGGAAAGGGCAGAATCTTTTCTATCAGATTCAGAGAAACAGGCAATGTGAGAAAGGAAACAATTACCCAAGATATGCAAGCAAGGGCAGGTTCCTGCCAGGGAAAGAATTTGAAGTGGTTGGACGCGTGTTCTTCCTGGGAACAACAGCCACTGCCAATGAAAGGTCTGCAAAAGGAGCAGGTGCTATTGATTTTGTTCAAATGAAAAGTTTAATTGGACTTGAGTTTAGTCACGAAAGGAGTAATGGTTTATGCTGGAATGTTGAGTGTTGATCGAGCTTAAACCAAGGGTTTGAAAGAATTCTTCAAAGGTGAGAATCTATTCCATTTGGAGTTCAGAGTATGCCTTTTCTCGGAATAATGATCTTCTGTTCAGGCTTCAGAAGATGACTATAGGAGCTTTTAATTTTTTGAGTCTGTTTAGTTTTGTCTCTTTTATCATCCATATACTCAGCTGAAACACCATACCTGCATTTAACAGAATCACTCTATGACATCAGTACTTAGGAAAATATCATCTTACTGGTAGATGTAATTAAGTTCAAAGAGATATTTTTTGTGGTAATACTTTTGAATGAAAAACATATTCAGGACTTTAAAAAATAAGATTATATTCTAAGTATAAGTAAGACAAATGTACCATATTGCATATTTATAAGGACATTAGTGCTTTGGAAACAACATTTTCTTTTCATGTTATAATGCTTTTGTACATGAAAGAAAAATTTTTTTTTAATTTCCTCACCAGAAAACTACTTTTTACGGAAGTTAATCAAGTCATGAATTTTCCACAAAGTATGACACCAGGTTTTTAAAAATTATGTCCACAGTGTCCACCGGCAATATGTAATTTATTATATATTAGAATTATTAAATGTTTCATCTTTTTGCATAAAATAGCCCAAATAGGTAAGCAGAGTCATGAAGGAGTAATGAAAGTTTCTTAAAGGAATCCGGATTTATTAAATGAGAGATTGTCAATAGAACAGTCAGATCAGTGCGTGTGTTTTGGCAAACAAAAAATGACTCATAATAAGGCATGCCATTTATGTTGTTGGATCTTATAACAACAATCCTTATGAGGATATATAATATACCTATTCCCTGCCATGTTAGCACACTCTGAGTCTAAGCTGCATGAGCTTGTTTAGGGGTTCAGTATCTGAAACTACTAACTCACATAGCAACCAGGTTGTAATCTTGGTTCTGTGAACATAACATTCTTCTCAAGATAACTTCATAATCAGATAATTATATATTTAAATATAATTCCCCAACACAGTATTATTGTATCTGTGTTGGACATTATGGGAGAGAACTCCATCTGAGTACTCGTGAATGGAGGTAGATCATATTCTTCAACTTTCTAATTATGGTCCTTCACCTGAAATACACGTGAGATCTCTTCCCTTGGCTCATCAGGGCCCTTAATTGGTGTGGTGATCTCAGTTGTTTATGGCACTAGTCTCTCACTTCCCAGTCCAATTGCGGTGAGGTGGGTTAATCTGATTCATTTTGGCCATTAGATGGAGGGTAGCAGTGCTATTACTTGAACTCATCTTCAGGATTCAGGTTATGAAGAACCTCAAAATACAATCTGTAATTATTTTTATAAGTGGCTTTTCGACTTTGCTTTTGATTTTCATAGACAATAGTTAATTATCACATATAATGCAATGAGTCAAATATCCAGAAAACTATTCTAAGGTCAGCGATGCTTCCTCTGGACTGGATACAAGGAAGACTGTGAAACTTCAGGATGTCCAAGCTCCAGGAGGAACTAATGAAACTAGAATCTCTAGGGAGGAGACACACAATACATTTTGGAGGAGGATAAATGCCAAAGTCTTCCTTTTGGTCTGTGTAAAACTGTATATCAGAAAGGATACACAAGTCTTTTCTATCTGCATAAAACAAGTGTATTTTGGAAAAGGGCAGATAAACATAAAAATATTTTGTTTTCACTTATATAATAACTTACTGTTGATTTATGGGGTAGATAGAATGTCCTTTCTAATGACCAAATTTCCTTGTAAGACTTAACTGACTTTCTACTTATTACTTAAGAGAAGAATGTAGTACCTTTAGGGAAATCTTTAAAATTCCAGGACTCCTTAATATTTCAAGAACTGGATTAGGATTTTCTTAAATTTTGATCCATTGATACATTTCCTTAAGACCTTCCCTACATGGGGAAAAAAAGAAAGCCATGTGGGAGCTGACATTCAGATAAAATCACTACATGTGTTTGTTTGAAGGTAATTATTGAAGTAAACACAGTTGACATTATTCCAGTGTGCCAGGTGCAGGATATATGTATGTACTAATGTGTATGCCTTGGGAACAGAAATATGCCTTCGGTGTATTATACAGTCTGTAAAGAAATGTACTTGATATTTACATACTGAAGGGTTTTTTTTTTTTTGGTTAAAGCTTGTGCCTCTTCATGAAGTTCCTTACAGCCTAGATTTGTGTGCATTAATGAATTCCTTCTGTGGCTCTGAAAGAAAACCTGACCTCCTCTTATTATTTTGAGAACAGAGTGAAGTAAATAAATGTACAGATGTACATGTAAAACATGTTTTGTAGCTATGTATGTCACATGTTAGGGTGTATACACTCTAGTAAGTTCTCTGAGGCAATTGTCTTTGTTAGCTTTGATAGCTTCATAGTTCTAAATATGTTAGCTTTGATAGCTTCATAGTTCTAAATATCCCCCTAAACAAATATTTTCAAGGACTAAATTATAGACAGCAGAGCTAGAATGGTTGCACCTGAACCCCAGCCCTAAAACCCCACAACTCACTAGTTAAGTGTTTTGGAGTAAGATTTAGGAAAGATCCCGAGTCTCATTTATCCATAAAGTTGGGGGTTGTTGTTAGGATATTCACTTCATAGGATTGTTGTGGCCTAAATGAGGTCACAGGTGTGTAGGAGAGATTCTGAAATGAGATAATACTAAACAAACTTATTCTACTGTTGTGAAACTGTCTAAAATACAATATATTGTATTCTTCTTGTATATAAAAATGTCTAGTTAAAACCTATAGGTAGGCCAGAGAAAGACAGTCAATGCACAGGTTTCCTTTGTTCTTAAAGCACATTTGTCACATGCACTCACTGGCCTGGAGGTCCATGCATTTGTTCTGTGGTTTTGGCCTCTGGGTTCTTACATTGTGACATATCCAACTGAAGTCTCTCCAGTGGTCTCTGGGAAATGACTCCTGCTTAGTCATATTCCTGGGGACTTCAGCATTCCTGGTGGCTTTACTGCATGACTGCAGCTGGTGGCAGTTGAGAATTCATAGCATAATCTGTTTGCATTCTTTTATTTTCCTTCCTGTGGTTACGTGTTTGTACCCACAAATTCTGTGAAATGAGTAGAAAGCACATTTCTTTGTTTGGCTTGAGAAGCCGACTCCACACTTTCCTTGTGACCTTCACGTGCTGAGGTTTTGTTTCTGCATTGATGCTGAGAGTTAATAAGGTGAAAGGAGCATCAAATAGGCATCCCCCTTCTTTTTTCTTTTACTTCAAAATCTCCCACTTTACAAAATGTGCATTTCTCATTCACTCACAGACCATATAGCAACCAACTGTCCAGGGAGAAGGTAGATTTAAGGCACTCAGACACCAAATATCATAATTGAATCAAAACAACTATATTAAAATTCTGGGCGAAACGGCAGATGGTTAAAGAAATTGAAGGCTAAGAATTATTTAACTCTTGTAGCAATAGTACAGTGGGTAGGGTGTCTGCCTTGCATACAGCCAACCCGGCTTTGATCCCTGGTATCCCATATAGTGCCCCAAGCAACCATTACCCAGGAGTGATCCCTGAGTGCAGAGTCAAGAGTAAGCCCTGAGTAAGCCACTACTGGATGTGACCCCAAAGCTGAAAAAAACAAAAACAAAAGTCCTTTAAGAATTATTCACCTCTCTCAGTGACCTCTAAGTAAGCCTCCCCTTTTGGGTTAAAAAAAAAAAACAGTGCTCAAGATGATGATTCTTCTGCTTTCAAATGATGTATCTTCTGGAATTTAAAAAATGTATTTATAAGGTTTAAACAAATAGAATAGCTTCTGTGTATCAGTGTGGAAAGTTTTAGTTAAATGTAATCTAACTAGAAGACTTTCCTTTCTTATCCGTCATTTGATGTACTGGCAGCTGTAAGGAGTCATCTACTAATCTTGTCACTTGACACTAAGAATTTGGGTGTTTCTGCCTGACTTCACAGTACCAGAAATAGACCAGTTATCTCCTAATGGGTGTTTTGGCATCAGTGCTGCATTTTGTGAATTTGAGTCAATTAGAATTTCTTTTGTAACTTGCTCATACAAAGTAGAAGAAAGTTATCAAATATGGAGATTAATTATGAGTAACCCAAGGTTGTTTCATTCAAACTCAGTGAGAATTTTGATGCAGAAGCAGTACAGCATGCAAAAGCTGCTTCATGTGATGCTTTAGAAATAGCTGAATGGAAAGAGAAACCACAGTTGTTTTCAGTTGGAAAAATTCTGCCATTTCAAACTTTTCTCTGGTGTAAAATAGTATCAAATAGTTGCATGAATAAAGTGTTAATGACTAGTCCTTGAAACACTGATATTATAACACATATCATAGGTTTATTTTGGTCCATACCTAGAGCTGCTCAGAGGTTCATGGCTCTGAGTTCAGGAGTGACCCCCAATGGTGCTGACGGGGATATATAGTATCAATCTCATATATATGCAGTATCTGAGATTGAACTGGAGTCAGCTGCATACAAGGCAAGCCTTGTCTCTTGTACTGTTTCTTTTTTTTTCCTTTTTGGGTCACACCTAGCAGTTCACAGGGGTTACTCCAGGCTCTGCACTCAGAAATTACTCTTGGCAGTGCTCGGGGGACCATATAGAATGCTAAAAATGAAACCCGGGTTGACTGCATGCAAGGCAAATGCCCTACCCGCTGTACTATCGCTCCATCCCCTCTGTACTATTTCTTTGGCCCCATATGATCTCTTTTTTAAAAAATAAGTTTCCACAAACGTTCTTGTAAACTGGAATCCTCAGATTATTATTCCTTTTATAAAACGGTAGCACTGTAGCACTGTCCTCCCGTTGTTCATCGACTTTGCTCGAGCAGGCACCAGTAATGTCTCCATTGTGAGACTTGTTGTTATTGTTTTTGGCAAATCAAATATACCACGGTGAGCTTGCCAGGCTCTGCTGTGCAGGCAGGGATACTCTGGATAGCTTGCCGGGTTCTCCAAGAGGGATGGAGGAATCAAACCCAGGTCGGCTGTGTGCAAGGAAAACGTCCTACCTGCTGTGCTATCACTCCACCTTATAAAACTACCAGTGACATTTTAAACATGTCATGAATATAAGTTTAGAAAAGAGTTGCCTATATATCCATTGTGTGTAGAGGCCTGGAAGCTGCAGAAGGCTTCTAGATCCATGCTATTTTCCATGATCACCTTTAATAACTCTCTGCAAATAAAGTGGGTCTAGGAAAAGGTTATAGATCATGGAGAAGCAATTCTCTGTTGGAGCTCTTGTGTTTTTTCATGGCTCTCAGAGTTAGGCACTGACTGTTTTCATTTTCAACTGTTTTTCAATATTTGTATAGTCAACAGCTGTGGTTGATGCAGATAGTTTTCCCCCTGGAGCAAAAGGCAGGCATGATCACTGATCCTGCTGGCACAAAGGCTAAGCATCCTTATTGCCCATTATATATGGTTCATTAGCCTCAGTGTTCTGAGCACAGTGTACCATGTGTGTGGATGTCATCTGAGTCCCTTTTCTGTAGGAACTGAAACTTGGGGAGCCAGCACAAATGCTGACATTCTGGCCACTGCTGCTGCCTTCTGAGAAGTTGTCCTTGTTTCTGAGCCAGAAGTCTGGCATCCTCCCTCCAACCATGGAACTAATATAATGTAGCCTGACTTCTGAGTTTAGAAGTAGGATAGGTCCAAAGGGATAGTATAGTGGGTAAGAGGTTTTCCTTGCAAGCAGCCAACCTGGCTTCCATCTCAGAAAACCCATATGGTTCCTTGAGATGCCAAGAGTGATCCCTGAGCACTGCTGGGTGTGGCCCAAGGACAAAAAGAAAGTAGTAGAAAGTCTCAAACCCTTCAGGTCTCCATTAAAAAAAGAAACCCTGGTCTTGTACCTCTAAAGTCTAGTATTTAAATTTAGCTTTCATAGATTTGAGTTTGAGATTAGCCATTTGTTCCCATTAAGTTATTTATCCAGCTACAAAATATAGCAATGCCTATCTCATGGCCTCGCTGGAGAGCTAAATGAAATCAAACATGCACAAAAACTTTGTGTCAGGCAATTTTCTCTATGCAAATTCATTTATATACTCTGTAGTGTATATTAACTTTTTTGTTGTGCTGTCTTTGACGTTAGAAATGAGTCTAATCTATTATCAGGAGATGCATATCATACTTTGAAAGTTAGAAAAATGAAACAGAATACTTTGTCTTTCAGTTTGAGCTGGAAAATGGTGATGAAGTAATATTAAAATAATCAGACTTCAGGTAAAGATAAAGTAAAAGGTAAAGACCCTCCCGTTGATTGTCGATTTGCTCGAGCGGGCCCAGTAACGTTTCCATTGGAGACTTTGTTGTTACTGTGTCTGGCATATCGAATACTCTCGGTAGCTTGCCGGGCTCTCCGAGAGGGGCGGAGGAATCAAACTCGGGTAGGCCATGTTGGCTGCTTGTAAGGCGAATGCCCTACCCACTGTGCTATCCTCCCAGCCCCTTCAGGAAATAATCACAGTTCTTGCATAGAAACCCATACTTGTTTATATCTATGGAACATTATTTCTTTCATCTCCTTTTCATAAGTTCATCACTGAGTTATTCATGTTAAACATTTTATTGAAAAACAAAAATGCATATTGAGGGAAACTTAATTATATGATGGTCTAGTATTTTTTGGAGCCACTACCAGCAATGGTAGGGGCCTGGGTCTGGTCCAAGTAACACTTAGTCCAGTGTTAAAGGTCTGTGACAGTTCCCTGCTTCAGCCTGGCCGTGCTTAAGGTGCCATGTGCTGCGCTATCAAACCGAGAGCCTTGCCTTCACTAGGCATATGCTCTGCTACTTGACTAATCTTCCTGCCACTTATCTTACATATAATATGCACTGATCACATATAAAAGTATTCCGGGTATGGGGAAATAGCATTTGTGATGAGTACATGCCTCACCTGGGCAGAGACGTGAGCTCAATCTCTTGCACCCCATGCTCCCCCAGCACCACCAGTGAGAGTGCAGGAGTGGATGCCAGGGTTCAGACACTTCTGCGTGTGGCCACTATTATTTATAGAATGATAAGAGTAACTGTTGAAAACAGGAAACTGGACTGGATGCAAAGTTCAGTCTGCAATCCCTTGGAAGGAGATGAAACTCAGTTAACAGGTGCCCCTTCTGGTGTTCTGTTTTGCCTAACATTACCTTGGCCCTGGGGAGTTGTCTACCTTCCAACTTTCAGACGGATGATGGAAGGGAGGGTGTAGTGAGTCTGAAAGCAAGATGGGACCCGAGCAGATATGATGGACTCCAGGGACACTTGGTTCATTTCCATCTATGGATGTCCTCTCAATATTGAAAAGACAACAAGATTCCTAATAGCAAACATCATTCCTAGGTTTTCTCCCTTTATCTTCTTGACATATAGATTAAATTGGATTATCAGCTTGTTTCTCCTCTAGGGATTTCTGAGAGTAGAGCACAGTGAGTCACCCCAAAGCAGGCACATGTACCATTTTCTCTCTAGCAATTAAAAGGGAAAAGAGAGTAAGCCACTTTTTGGGAACTTGAGTACTGTGTTTAGGAATAAGCCTGATGTCATAGTCAAAAGTTATGAAATATATAATCTGTATCATCTGACTTCATCATAGAAATAGTCCAGTAAGTTATGGTTTTTTTTTTTATTATTGAATCACTGTGGGAAAGGTTACAAAGCTTTCAGGTTTATGTCTCAGTCATGAAAATATCAAACACATTTCCCTTTACCAATACTTATTTTTTACCATGAAGAACCCCAATAAAACCCCACCCCCCACCCCTCCCCGTCCCTGTGAGGCAGATGAATTCTAGTTAACACTCTATCTGCTTTGATTACATTCATTGTTTCAATAAAAGATTCACCACTATTATTTAGAGTTTACCCCCCCCCCCCCCAAATCAGACATGCTGAAAAAGCATTGTGAAGTGATTTGCTTTCTACAGCTGGGTTCAAGAATTAAATGTTGGTTTTGGATTTCTGCTATTTTACCTATTGACCCTGGAAGTATTTCTACTGAAAGTCAGATAGTTAAGAAATTGGTTTCTGTGTTCTGGAGTCGTGGCCGTGCTGGAGAGCCGCTCGCGGGGGGCAACCGGTGGCCTCGGTAGGGCGTGAAGGGCGGAGCGAAACGCCCCCCTTCCCATGAGGTTTTAGTCGCCCCCACACTCCCGGCTCATACCTGCTGTCCACAAGGCTCCCATGTGGCCGCCATCTTTCTTTCCAGAGAGGAGAGGGCGAATGGGGCAACACCCTTTCCCCTCCGGCAGACTTGATGGGCTGGATCAACGCATAGTCCGTTCACTTTTCTGCTCCAAGCTGTTGGGTTCTGCATTAAGTCCTTGTGCTTCTGGGGCCATGGCCGTGCTGGAGAGCCGCTCGTGGGGGGCGACTGGTGACCTCGGTAGGGCGTGAAGGACGGACCGGAACGCCCCCCGACCCATGAGGTTTTAGTCGCCCCCACTCCCCCGGCTCATACCTGCTGTCCACTAGGCTCCCGTGTGGCCGCCATCTTTCTTTCCAGAGGGAGGAGGGCGGAAGGGAGCAACACCCTTTCCCCTCTGGGCAGAAATGATTGCCTGGATTAACGCATAGTCCTTTCACTTTTCTGCTCCAAGCTGCTGGGTTCTGCATTAGGTCATTGTGCTTCTGGGGCTGTGGCCGTGCTGGAGAGCCGCTCGTGGGGGCAACTGGTGGCCTCGGTAGGGCGTGAAGGGTGGAGCGAAACGCCCCCCTTCCCATGAGGTTTTAGTCGCCCCCACACTCCCGGCTCATACCTGCTGTCCACAAGGCTCCCATGTGGCCGCCATCTTTCTTTCCAGAGAGGAGAGGGCGAATGGGGCAACACCCTTTCCCCTCCGGCAGACTTGATGGGCTGGATCAACGCATAGTCCGTTCACTTTTCTGCTCCAAGCTGTTGGGTTCTGCATTAAGTCCTTGTGCTTCTGGGGCCATGGCTGTGCTGGAGAGCTGCTTGTGGGGGGCAACTGGTGACCTCGGTAGGGCGTGAAGGACGGACTGGAACGCCCCCCTTCCCATGAGGTTTTAGTCGCCCCCACACCCCTGGCTCATACCTGCTGTCCACAAGGCTCCCATGTGGCCGCCATCTTTCTTTCCAGAGGGAGGAGGGCGGAAGGGAGCAACACCCTTTCCCCTCTGGGCAGAAATGATTGCCTGGATTAACGCATAGTCCTTTCACTTTTCTGCTCCAAGCTGCTGGGTTCTGCATTAAGCCCTTGTGCTTCTGGGGCTGTGGCCGTGCTGGAGAGCCGCTTGTGGGGGGCAACTGGTGACCTCGGTAGGGCGTGAAGGACGGACCGGAACGCCCCCCTTCCCATGAGGTTTTAGTCGCCCCCACACCCCCGGCTCATACCTGCTGTCCACAAGGCTCCCATGCGGCCGCCATCCTTCTTTCCGGAGAAGAGAGGGCGAATGGGGCAACACCCTTTCCCCTCCGGCAGACTTGATGGCCTGGATTAACGCATAGTCCTTTCACTTTTCTGCTCCAAGCTGCCGGGTTCTGCATTAAGTCCTTGTGCTTCTGGGACTGTGGCCGTGCTGGGGAGCCGCTTGTGGGGGGCAACTGTTGACCTCGGTAGGGCGTGAAGGACGGACCGGAACGCCCCCCTTCTCGTGAGGTTTTAGTCGCCCCCACACCTCCGGCTCATACCTGCTGTCCACAAGGCTCCCATGCGGCCGCCATCCTTCTTTCCAGAGAAGAGAGGGCGAATGGGGCAACACCCTTTCCCCTCTGGGCAGAAATGATAGCCTGGGTTAACTCATCGTCCGTTCACTTTTCTGCTCTAAGCTGCTGGGTTCTGCATTAAGTCCTTGTGTTTCTGGGGCTGTGGCCGTGCTCCAAACTTAACTCTGATTTTCAGGGAGAAAGATTGGGTGGTTTACTTCTCATTGATCACTTTGTATATAGAGAGATGTTGCGCGGCAGCGTAAGCGGCCGCGCGGTTTTGAGAAAAAGTCCTCGTTCCCGCATACTCGAGCTGTGTTTGTAGAGGCTTCTGGTCACCGGGGTTCCATCTGGGGGAGGCGGGATGCGGCACCTACTCCATCTGGAACTTGCCGGTGATCTCGGCTCTTTTTGGAACCTGTTTTTTCTTTTTTTTTTTCCTCCGGGATCCCGCACCCTCCATGTGTTCCTTCTCTTATGCTGAACGCTTCAAAGATGGCCCAGTAAGTTATGTTTTATTGCTTACAAATAAATTAGAACGTAGAGTAAATATATTTTTCAAATTCACATAGCATTTAAGATCAGTCAAATACTATGGTAGTGTTTGGAATAAAAATTTTTGGCCACTTAGAATGAAGATCTGAACCCAGGTCTCAATGCACAGGGAATTTCTATACATGATTTGGATTCCTCTGGCCCTCAATTCCTTTACCCATGTATGTGTTATTCCCATGTTAGAGAGCTGAACTTCTGAAGCCCTATCTTTGAGTGGTTAATTTCTTCCAAATTAATGACTGGCCTGGCAGAAACATGCAACTCATTATTGCAGAGGGGCAGATGCATAATGTCTCAAATGGACCAGAGGGAACTTTCTTCAGATGGTACTGGAATGTATTGTAAGTAAACATAGCCAACCTGAGTTGGATTCTTCCGCCCCTCTTAGAGAGCCCGGCAAGCTACTGAGAGTATCTCACCCACACGGCAAAGCCTGGCAAGCTCCCCGTGATGTTTTCGATATGCCAAACACAGTAACAAGTCTCACAATGTTACTGGGTCCACTTGAGCAAATCGATGAACAACAGGACAGTGACTTGATTCTTTAAATTCTGTCTACATACATTACTTAACGCACCCGTTTACTCACTTGAGTTAGCTAAAATGGAGCATCTATCAATAGGGGCCTTTTCAATAATTAGTATCAATGAGATGGAGAAGAGGGTGACTTGGGAGCCCTTAATGAATATAGAAAATGCACATATATGAGATCTGCCCAGGTCTAATTTCAGATGAGATTAGCTTCGGGAGGGTGTCTTAAAGCCTTTGCACCTTCTTTTAAGGGCCTCATTCTCTTCAAGAATTGCTGGCATGATTCTTTTCCTTTTACTCTTTTCCAAATCCCCTCCCTCCCACCATTCCAAACAAACAAATGTGGGTCCATTTTGTACCATAAGCACTTCTTTCCATGTTCCACACCTCTTATGTTTCCAACAGAAAAATCTTAGGCCACTTTGACCTCTTTTCTCTACATTTTTTAAAAAGAATAGCAAAATAGTTTCGAGTATAAACTATTTTGGCAGGTAGTAGGTTATGTCTCTTTGTGTATACCTGTGTGTAGGAAGGCAGTGGGTGGAAGAAAAATAGCAGTTTACAAATCTTGAAAATCTGTTCTGTAAAGTGCTTGACAGTGTAATTTGAGTGTTCTCAAAAATAAGTGCTTCCCAGTGGGTTGGAAGTGGCCCTTCCTAGCCTGCTAGGAATTTATTATTTTAACTTTCTTTTTTCATTAATCACGTAAACCAGATATTTATTTATAAAGGATAAATAATGTGCTTATAAACATTTATAATTATAATGCTTTTCTCCATTCATTCCATATAATTGATGACCACAACTGTGTTTGTTTTTTTAAATGCATGTTTTATTTTTTACATGTCTTTTTAACAGTCATTAATAAAAGCAAGCAGTTTGCAAAAATATAACTTACAACCAATAATTAAATGTTTTTTAATAACTGGGGCTGGAAAAACAGCTCAGAGGGCTGGCATGCATCTTTTGCATATAGGAGTGTTGGGTTCCATTCATGATAACATATGGTCCCCCAAGCTGCTTGTGGTTCACCTTACTGTCCCTCCCCAAATGTTTATCCCATTTATTTTTATATTTTTTTTCCAAAAAGTAAGTTTCAATAATTCAATTCTAGGATGATTCAACCCTGGGATACAGTTACCCTATGGGTGTGATAAGTAGGTTTTGTACCTTTGAACTTTGCTTTCTCCCCCCCAAAACCCCCACACCCCAGCCCTCACCTTTTTTTTGGGGGGACATACCCAGGGTTGCTCAAGGCTTACTCCTAGCTCTGCACTCTGGGATTACTCCTGGTGGGGCTCAGGTGACCTTATCAAGTGCCAGGGATTGATCTGTGGTTGGCTGCATGCAAGGCAAGTGCCCTATGCACTGTACTATCATTCTGATGACCCACCCCCTCCCACCACCAATTTTTTGGTTTGTTTTCAAACTATTTTTAGTGTGACAAACACACATGGAGAAGTGATGTGTATTTTAGGCAGGTGGATGTCTTATTGATTATTGAAATGAGGATGGCTGCTGAGGTGGTTGCCTTCATTCATGCTGCCTACTGCATCTTTGGTAGATATATTGGTGGGTACATTTGGGTAAATGGCTTTCTGTCATTAACATATTAGTTGTTTACTATGACCCTAATGGTCATCTCTAAGATTTTCATTAGAAGAATTATGTCTTAGTGAGGTAGTGTTTTTCTTTCTTTTTTTTTTTTTGATTTTTGGGTCACACCTGGTGATGCACAGGGGTTACTCCTGGCTCTGTGTTCAGTAATTAACCTCAGGGGACCATATGGGATGCTGTGAATTGAACCCGGGTTGGCTGCGTGCAAGGCAAACACCCTACCCGCTGTGCTATTACTCCAGCCCCTTAGTGAGGTAGTTTTAAGAGTGACTGTTTATATGCTTTTGGGTAATTATGTTATCATACCACACATACCACAATTCTGCCACAGACCACAGGGCATTTGGAATCCCATTGGACCCAACCCCTTCCTTTCATCTTCTTGGTAACCTTGATTAGACTCTGGAGGTTTAAAATAATTATTTTTGCCTCTGTAATCACACCCAGTTGTTTCTCAAGGCTTACTCTTGGCTCTGTACTCCAGGATCACTCCTGGTGGACCATATGGGGAAAAAGGTTTTAACCCAGCAGCCACATGCAGCAGCACAGCAGCTACCTGCTGTATTAACACTTGGTCTGTCTAAGGGTTTATTCTTTGGACATTGTCTGTTTCTTTATGTGCCACATCTGAATGAGTTCTTCTGGTGCCTGTTTTTTTTCTTCCTGACCAACTTTGTTTAGCATGAGATCCTGTAGTTCCTTCCATCCACGAGGTAGCAAAAGGCAAGACACCATCTTTTCCTTACGTTCATTTTCTTCTCCACCACTTCATTTCCCACCTTGTCTGCTATGTCAATGCCTGTCATTCTCTATCAGGTCACATGAGCTAATTATAAGAAATGAGTTTGCTAGCATGTTTGCCATTTGGTTGTGTTCCATTTGGTCTTCTAGAACCCAATTTCAAAAGGTCAAAGAATGTTATGTTTCCTTCTATATCGGCTGGGTAGTAACATAAGAAAAATTTGGTATATAGTCACCGTCACTGTCCTCCTGTTGTTCATCAATTTGCTTGAGAAGGCCCAGTAACATTGTGAGACTTGTTACTGTGTTTGGCATATTGAATACGTCACAGGGAGCTTGCCAGTCTTTGCTGTTTGGGCAAGATACTCCCAGTTGTTTGCTGGGCTCTCCGAGAGGGGTAGAGGAATCAAACTCGGGTAGGCCATGTTGGCTGCATGCAAGGCAAATACCCTACCCGCTGTGCTATTGCTCCAGCCCATGGTATATAGTAACAATTCAAATACATAGAGGCAGAAAATAGACATGAGATAGTCATTAAGTCTAAATTATTTGCAAGTTTATTGCTTTCATTTTATATCAAGAAGTTCTCCCTTTTAACAATGTATGTGTTGGTTTTCCTAGTTTTTTCTGCTAGTGAGAAAAATTTCCTTTTTCTTTGTGGATGACCTTTTTAACACTTCATATTCTTTTAAAAAATCTTTTGGAGGTATTAGTGGAATAAATTTAGAGGATACCCAGCAAGCTTAGCTATTAAAACAGGAGCCAATTCTGCAGTTTGTGAAAAGGAATAACACAGAAATGATCCTTGTTGACTAGGCCCTGAACTCGATGTAGAAGTCATCTAGTTACTAATGGAATGAATAAGATAAAGAGATAAAGGACTGGGCAAGGGGAGAACTTAGGGTTGTAATGAGATATGTTGAATATCCAGTTGTACTTACTGCTTTGACAAATCAATTAAAGGTGGTCTTTCCAGAGGCCTCTCATTTTTGTAAGGGTTCAGGCTTATCTTGGAAAAGGTAATATTAATGAGTGTTTTCAGTATACCTGCACAGGGAATATCATTTTTGGCGGCAAAGATAATTCTCAGTCACTTAACTAACTGCCAATAAAAGTGTCTCGATTCCTAGATTAAAATGTGCATAACATTAAATGAGGATGGAGAAAAATAATCTCACTGTTTTCCTCAAGAGGCTGGTTAGTTGAATGCTTGCCTAGGAAGGTGGGGTGGGGGTGGGTGTCAGTGGTGAAGAGGGAAGTAGAACTCACTGTTCATGCCATCAGCTAAACTCCGCAGCCAGATTCTATGCATGGCCAGTTATCAACTCTGGCATGTAATTCCATAAGCTTCTCTTTTTGGTTCCCTATAAAATGGAGACAATAATGACGATTTTCATACAGATTATTTTGAATATTAAGTGGACTTGTCTAGACTTATCAGTTTATAAATATAACAACTATATGCAGTAAGTCCTAAGATGTTCTTAAAAACTGATGCAAAATGACATTTTGAGTGCAGGCAATTGAAAAGTATGGTTTTTTTCAAAATTAGGCAGGATTATTGTGCACTTGAAATATTTAATATTATCAGAAGATCTGTTGTATATATGTATAAAAAATAAGTTCACAGCTGTGGATAGATACTATATGTATATGTCTAAGGACAAAAATCTTAGAGCTTCAGAGCTTTACCCTCCCCCAGCTTGAAGTCTGGCCCCCCCAAAAAAGGGAAGGCTGAACCCTCAGCATTTCATCCCTGGAACTACCCCTCACAGCATCCCTTTAAAACCTATTTCCCCAAACCCATGCAGACTCTTCATTTATATCCTGCATTGGAAGTACCAGTGAATCCACTCCATAACTCACTGTAACATACAAAGAGAGCCTAACTTCAGGGATGTACACAACAGCATACAAAAAACAACTTCAAACTCCTAAGTCACAATGGTAAAACAACAGAGAAACTCACCAGGCTTAGGGAGTGAAGCCCAGGTGAACAAAACAGTAATAATGAACTGTATAACCTCTTGGATAAAGAATTTAGAATGGAGTTGTGAAGGATACATAAGGAGCCCAAAGAAGCAATCGTACACACTGCCAGTAAAAATATAAGAGCTTTAGAATGGTTGACTTTTTTGTAATTTTTGGGTCTTTTGGTCAATCACCTTAAAAAAGAAATAAATACTTGACTATTTCTGTTGAAGCAGTGTGATTCTTCAGCAGTGACTCAGTGAAATGTTTACATTGTTCTCTGAAGTCTGAAGAAGTAAGACTTATAATTTGTCTTTGATTTAGAGATGAATAAATCAAATCTGGAGAGACAGTTCTGGAACTATGGCAGAAGGGAGCAGGAATTGTTGAAGTTGCACTTCAAGGTTGTTGCTCTTTAAGACAATGCATTTTAGTCATTTCTGGTGCTGTAGCAGAGGGAAACTACCATTTTGAATTGTATTCTTTTCATTCAAGATTCATGTGTCAAAATAAATTTTGGATATGTTAATGAACAGAATGCAGGAGAACAAATGCTTATTCTTAAAGCTGTTTTTTTTTATTTTCAGCTTCAAAATGTTAAGTTGGTATGACTTTATGTTTTTGGTTTTGGTCACACCTAGTGGTGCTCGGGCTTACTCCTGGGTCTGTGCTCAGGAATCATTCCTGGTGGAGTCGGGAGACCATATAGAGTGCCAGGAATCAAATCCATCAACTGCAAAGCAACTTGTGGGTTGTAGCTTAAAAACTGATTATACATAATGCACTCAACTCTCAGAGTGCAGGTCCCTGTCTGAGTGTTGAATATAATTAGCCTAATAAAACTGATAATTCAGCCTACCCTACTTTGGATGTGCTCAGAACTCTTATATTCACATATTGTCTGGTAAAAACCATAACCATAGTGTGGTCCATTTTATGGTAAAGAGCTGAATATCTCTTTGACTGTATTGGAGTTTAGACTGAGGGTGAAAAGAGTAATGTGGCATAGATTCTCACTTTTATTCTAGACAGCTGAAAGCATACTGGGTCTGAAAAAAGTTGGAAGTGTTGGGCTAAAGTGAATTCCTTGGTGATGGAGATCAGCTTTCCCTTTCTGGTGAGGTTTCTGCCCAGAGAACTATGAAGTGTTGGCCATTTATCCTCAGAATCACATGACTTATGGAAAGCTACAGCTTGCTTGTAATCCCCATTTTCACAAATGATCTGCCAGAGATGCTTGTATGTCATAACTGCTATATATTTTGTTGTTGTTGGTTTTTATTTTTAGACCACAATGTAGTCCCAGGGTGAGCTGTGTACAAGGCAAGCTGTTTGTTCTGCTTTATCTTGGATCTTTCGTTTTGTTTGGTGGCCACACCTGGCTGTGTTCAGCCTTCTGGCTCTGTCCTCTGTGCTTACTTCCAGCAGTTGTTGGAATACCATATACAGTGCTGGGACTGAAATGGGGTAAGCCACATGCAAGGCAAGAACCTAACTCCCTGTATTATCTATCTGGCCTATGTACCACTTATCTGCAACTTCTATCCATGTGCATTTAAATTGTGTATCTTCTTTAAAGTTAGTTTTATTTTGGGGGATATAGTTGTCATATATCATTGTGTTAGAGTTACATAACATTTGGTCATTGAATTTATTGAGAAATGACCAGTTTGCAATTAATCCACAACATATTTTGATCCCCCAAACTCAAAGAAGGGTTTTGTCTTCCATACCTTGTCTCTTACATTCTTTTATCAATGTCTCTCACAGAGAAAGAACAATTTGCATTATATTATGTCTTTTATATTATGTGTGTGTGTATATATATATACACACACACATAAGAACACACACTTATGTATGTATATCCACACTATGTGAAATCCAGATCTGTTTCAACATATATGCATTTTTATAATCTTCAGAAGTTCTAATAGGTTCTAATAAAAATACAGTAATATAATGTTTGGTAGGTCCAGGCAGTATCTCAAACATGTAACAGAGAATACATGTGAATCAGCTAGTGGACATACACTTGCAAGGTTTGTTAGCCAGACAAGGATGTTTGACGGTATTCAGTTTATTGTATTCAACAGATGAATGTTATCTAAACCTGTTTATATGTTTCAGTAAACCAGATGTGCCAAGATCTTAGGACTCTTACAGGATGAGAATAAAGCATTTTGTGCATGGAAGATATGAAGAGCCATTATCAAGCATTGTCAGCTTGATCATATTAGCATTCCTAGCTTTTATAAATCTGTGGGGGGAAAAAGGAGAGAGCATTTCACATTCATCTTATTTCACAATTAAAATGTAGTGCTGCTTGGGTGGGGCATCCATGTGACTTTTTTTGTTGTTGTTCAAATTTCTTTACATTCTGCACTAAGCTCTGATCAACACCAATTTCTTTCTCTCTGGAAACAGAAAGAGGTCACCATAAACATGACCGTCAAGGACTGACAGAACAGATTTATTGTGCACGTTAGATTGTGTTGAATTGTTCTCCCCTTACATTTTACCTCAGTTGCTGAATTTTTTTCTTTCCTGAAATATATATTCTTTTCCTGAAAAAGAAATTGCAAACATGAAACACACAGCTTATTCCAAGAACTTTCAGAAGATGTAAGTCAGCTAAAATAGGAACATAGAATTTACTATTAGAGGATCAAGAGTGATTGATAATGAAAAAATAATCAAAATGGGAAAAATAAATAAAAATGGGAATTTACTAATGTATGTGCCTTATAGGAATTCATTTGTTTTAATGTGTTTTTTTCCCCCAATGAAACTGGATCTGTGCATCAAAAGTCAAATGAAAACTAAAACACTTTAATATACAGGTCAAGAGAAAATAACACCACCCCTCTAAAAAAAATTTATTGCCTAAAAATTAATTCATTAATTCAGGTTAATTATTTTCCCGACCTAAATCTTCCAGAAAATAACTTTAATTATCCAGTTAACCTTGCACGTGAAACAAAGTTTAAGCAAGGTAAAACCAGAATAATTAATTTTTTTAAGTGTAAACTCAGCGTGCTTATTGACATCATGGGACTGAAAACGCTAAGATGACTTCTCAACTATAATAAATTCTGACCCTTTCCTAAAACTAGACCATAGGTGTGACATCATATAATGGCCAGGGAGTGAAGGGGGGGATGCAGGTCACTTCTGCCCTGCCTTAGAACTCCCCCTTCCCCTTCAGTGCTGAGTGGGGAGCCTCATAGAGTGCTGTCATCTCCCAATTATGGTAACAATATACCAAAAGCTGTGTGCCCAGGAGAACAAACGGACTTTGATTCTAAGTTCAGTCAAGAGATTGAAAGTCAGAAACTGAGACTCAATCAGGATCATGTCACTAAGACTGTAGACCCATTCATTGCTCCTTGCTTCTGACCAGACCTATCAGTTCTCAGTATTCTGTATCTTGCAGGTAGTTAATTCTGGTCTTATCCTATGACTCTTCATACAACTGTCTGTTTATGGGGACATTCCCCGTTCTGGATTAAAGACTTGCCATCATTTAGCAGGACATTTTATTAACTGATTAAATGCAGCAACCCCTTTCCCATTAAAGAGTTAACATTTTAAGTTATTTGAAGCTGAGGACTCAACTTTCTTGGATAAGATTCAACCTAGACCAAGTGTGCATTTGTGTTAGCAGGAGGATATCTCTTGACTACCCACTTCAGAATTCAACGAAGATTTCACTTTGACATATTCACTAAGCATTTTTTGTGTCTTCACAATTCCAACCTACTGATTGTCTTGGCAGCACCATTTACACCCATTAACCTGAAAATCTTCCCTCCTTTCACTGCTTGGCAACATCCCCTGCTATGCAGAACTAGTAATTATCAAAATGATCAGAAATTTTGGGCTGTCATAATGACTAATTATGTCCTACCCTCAGTTCTGTCAAGGTTTATCTAGTGAAATAAACCCATATTCCTCTTTGACTTCCCCATTTTGATATGCTGTGGTCTTATCAGGGGTCTAACATTTATTTTTAATTTTTACTAGATTTCCTGAAGTAACTTTATCCACCTGTATGCTTTCAACTGCCATTTGATTACCAATAACTGTATACTAATAATTACATGCCTATCTGTCTGAGATCTTTTACTTTAGTTGCCTATTGGAAACTTCCATGTGTAAATCACCCAGACACCAGAACTTTTTCCATTATTCCAAATTTATAATGTTTCCCTCAGAGATAGAAATTTAGTTACTAGCCTAGCTTCTGATTTCTCTTTTCCTTGTCTGTATGCAGTTGATAATTATTATCTCTTTAGCTTTTTAAACATTTTTTCACCTTGAACTCATAGATATTTTTCTGGTCATGTCCCCTGAATTGTTGCAACCATGCAGAACTGTGTACTGTTCCCTGATGCCATCAGCTGTTTCATGCTCTGATACCTGTAACCCCTGAAAATTGCTCTTCTAGGAATAGACTCAGTATGTCTTGTTGTGCTAACATAAGTCCTTTAAAGTTGTCTTCAGGTGGTTCCATTTCATAGAACTCTTCATATCTGAAACAGATCTTCAAGGTCTGGAATATTTGAAGTCATTTTAAGCAGTTTTATTTTCATTAATTAATATAAATATTTGAATTGTCACCCCAACCATTGCAGAATTAAATAGAAAAAATTCTTACATTAATAGTTCATCTGTCCCACTAATATTGTTATTCAGTCAGCATTTCTATTCAGCAGCTATAAAAGGCACTTGGTCTCAAAACCATCACTTATTCTGAGACAGTTTTATTTCAAATGAGAAAGTAATGCACCGAATGGTAAACAATGGGGTTAATGTTAGGTGTCTTAGACCTGAACAGCAAATCACCTAATCAATCACAGATTTTTGACTGTCATAATGGGTGGATTACCTGGGTGAAATACTGCATGATGAGAAAGAGTCCTGTTATGTGGACTATCTGACCTCTGTGTCATCAATTGTCCAACAGTCTGATTGATACTCTGTGACTGGTCTAAACTATCTGGACAAATGATCAATTTTTCTGTCATGTCTAATCCTGTCCATATCGTAATGCAAGCTAGCGCTTAGATGGCATTATATTTTGTTCCCCACGACTGGTAAGCAAGGTCACTGTAATTGGTGATACATAGAGCCTTTTCTCATGTGAATAGTGGGATTCAGATTTGGATTTAAACAATGCCTTAAAATGGGACTCACTTTCTTTAATCACTACTTGCTGTTAAGTCACTGCTTCTCTACAGCAGTACTTGCAAACCCTGTTCTTTACCATTGCAGCTTCCTCTTCACTAACTTTTTAATCATAATTTTGAAAATTGTCAATGTTTTGCCACCTGCTAAAATTTGACTTTTTCTTCTCATCCTGCATGACATTCTAGGGAGTCAGTGTTAAGTTTTTCAGTAAAGATGCTGCAGCTTGAGAGTGGGCGATGCAATAAGAATCATGGTGTTGGACCCGAGAGCTTGTGTAACAAGCTGAATGCAGGCTTTGCATGCTGCAGGTCCGGGATCTATTGTTGGTATCACAAGATCCCCTGAGCTCCTCCAGGAATGACCCCTTAGTGCTCTGCAGAGAGTAGTCCCTGCATACCATTTTTTGCCCCCAAACAAACTCATGGTGTATGTGTCACCTTTGCAAGTAATATTTAGATATGACCCCTGGTCTTTTGATAATAGATAAATTGATTATAGATGCTAATAGGAAGAAAAGCCTTAGGTTTTGACTAACTTAAGTGTTACCTACCAGGTGACTTGTTTGGTTTTTGCTTTGCTTAGTTTTGGGGATTACCAAGCGTGGTGCTCAGGGGCCAAGGGGTCCTGCCTGTGGCTCTCAGTCAGTCTGGCCTTGAGGGCTGCATCTTGCAATGCATAAGACACCATGCATGTGTTGCCAGGGTTCTGTGGTCATGTTGGGGAACAGTTTTTTCCCAGCATGCCCAGACACATTACACACCCTGTCCACGTAGATGTGGGGCAAAGAATGACGATGGGCAGAGAAACCACTCTGGGAGACAGTTGATGGCCGCTCACTTTATTTCCAAATGTAAACACACTTTATAGGGGGGTGGGTCTCGGCTTAAGAGGATGGTCCAGTCACATAAAGTTTAGCATTACTGACCTATCACCTTTCCAACTCTGCTTTGCCCCAGCCCAATCCCAAATAGGGCTAAATAGGAATGAAACTCAGGTGACAATTCTTGGGGGATGAAACTCAACACTGTGGTTGTAAAATGTGCCCAGACACTCCCTACTGGGATTCTATGCAGGGACAGATCTCATCTGCTCTGGTACCTGTTGCCATGCTCCACATAGTCAGATTTCTTTAAAGTCAGAAGATTACAATGCTTTGGAAATGGAAGCATTTTGAGGTGTTACCTCAAGCTCGGGCTGGAGCGATGGCACAGCGGTAGGGCGTTTGCCTTACAAGCGGCCAACATGGCCGACCTGAGTTCGATTCCTCTGCTCCTCTTGGAGAGGCTGGCAAGCTACCAAGAGTATTTCGCCCACACGGCAGAGCCTGGCAAGCTACCCGTGACGTATTTGATATGCCAAACACAGTAACAAGTCTCATGATGGAGACGTTACTGGGCCTGCTTGAGTAAATCAATGAACAACGGGAGGACCGTGACCGTGACCTCAAGCTCATTTCACCCACCAGAAATGGAAGGTATGGTGATACTAATGGAAATGTATAGTTGGTTCCATGCTTCCGCATGGATCTACCACAAGACTGATGCTCCATAATTGTTAGATAAATCACTGCAGATAAAATTTTGATTGACATAAATATCATCATGAGAGATACCACTTATTATCTCAAATTTTTCATTAAAATTACATTTATTTAAATTTAAATTTCATTAAAAAATTTATTTAAATTTAAATTTCATTTAAAAGGCAAATATTTTTGAAATACAACTTAAATTTTTATTGAATTAGCATATTTAAAACTAGAATCACCATGAGATACAAATTTAACAAAGTTGTTTATGATTGTAAACGTCATATAATGTTCCAACACCCTTCCCTTCACCAGTGTACATTTCCTGCCACCAATGTCCCCAGTTTCCCTCCCACCACCACCCCCCTCCCTCTCAGCCTACCTCTGTGGCAGGAACTTTTCTTTATCTCTCAAACTAATTCTCCCCTTTCTTTTGGGCATCATGGTTTACAATACAGATACGGAAAGGTTATCATGTTTATTCCTTTACCTAACACTCAGTTCTTGTACAGAGTGATCATTCCAGCTACCACTGTCATAGTGAACTTCTCTATCTTTACTGCCCTCCCCAAACTTTGCCACTTGTAGCAAGTTCTAACCACATGCCAGTCTTCCTGGCCCTTGTTTCTGCTATACTTGGGAATTAGTCTCCTACTGTGAGTTTTATATTCCACAGATGAATGCAATCATTCTATGTCTGTCCCTCTTCTGACTCATTTCACTCAGCATGATTCTCTCCATGTCCATTCATTTATACACAAGTTTCAGGACTTCAGTTTTCCTGGTGACTGCATAATATTCCATTGTGTAGATGTACCATAGTTTCTTTATCCAGTCATTTGTGCTCAGGTACTTGGGTTGCTGCCAGATTCTGGCTATTGTGAATAGTGCTGCAATGAACATAGGAATTCAGATGAATTTTCTGCAGGATGTTTTTGGGTCCCTCTGGTATACTCCCTGAAGTGGTATTTCTGAGTGGTATGGAAGCTCAATTTCTAGCTCTTTCGGAATACCTATATTGTTTTCCAAAGAAGGCTGAGCCGGTCGGCATTCCTGCCAACGTAGAATGAGTCCCTTTCTCCCTGCATTGGTGTCAGCACTAGTTGTTCTTGTTCTTTTTGATATGTGCCAGTCTCTGTGGTGTGAGATGCTATTTTATTGTTGTTTTGATTTGCATCTCCCTGAAGATTAGTGATGTAGAACATTTTTTCATGTGCCTTTTGGTCATTTATATTTCTTCTTTGAGGAAGTTTTTGTTCATTTTTTTCTCACCATATTTTGATGCAGTTTAATATTTTTTCATAATTAGCATTTCATTATACATGTTTTTGGTGTGAATCATTAAAAAACATTCATATAGACTACATTTAGTTTATCTAGTTCTAGTCACCATACAGTTAATTTCTTTTGCCTAATTTTCCTGTCCCCGTACCTCCTTCTTTTCCATTACCACAAATTATAGCATGTTTTTGTTTTAATTTATGTATATTGTTGAAATAGCTTTACCCATATATTTTAATAATCTTTCCATTTATGGAATTAAATATACTTAATATATTTTGAATCTTAATTTGGCAAATTTCACTTAAAGTAAATGCTAGTGGTGTAACATTAAAGTGCCTTTATAAAAGCATATATTTTTGGTTGTAAAATCTCAATTGCATTTGTTTTGACAACAGATGGTCCAATTCTGTGTTAAAATGCCCTCCTAGTGCTACAAGTTCAGTGACTTTTAATGCTACCTTTTTGGGCCTCTGAGCTGCATTTGTGCCAATGTGCTGTAGAATCGCAAGTAACACATTCACCATTCCTTAAGCTCTCACAGTGTTAAGCAATCAAGTCTTTGAGATTTTTCTTAGGAAACTGGACTGGAGTGTAGCAGGTCAGAGATGGAGTTGATGTTGGTGTTGGTAAGGAAAAATAATTTTACTATATCTATACTCTTGGTAGATAAAAAGGGGGGCAAAGCGATCAGAAGAGACCAAAGTCAGGAAAGAAAATCTGGGTTGATGAAAGGGTTGAGTTAGATGCAAAAACGAAGTCCCCCTCGCAAATAGAGCCCCAATTATTGTTGTGATATATGGAAAATCTGGAGCTTTGCGACCTCAGATGCTCATAGTTTCTTTGTTATGTATGGGGTGAATATCTTCAGAAAGCTCCACAAAATGACAGTGTTTTTTAGTTACAGTCCTTGGATTATAAATCCTCATGTTCAGAATTTACTAAATAACAAGAGTTTTTCTTTCCCCTGGATCTCTATCGCTACCTCATACCCAAGAATTGAATTTCATTTAATTTAAAATTCCAAAATGATTTTGTAAACTATCCTTTTTAGAGGGGAAAAAGTGCCCCCAAATTTTAATATAACCTGACCACATGCATTGATCTCTATTTTTAGACAGAATGAAAGAACTCAGATTGCTTCATTTTATTTTTAAGAAATGTTAGCTACCTTTTAACAATGTGGTAGCATAGTTATAGTGCTTTGTGAACCAAATTAAGGATTTTCCTTTTTATAAAGTTGATGGGCACTAATATATACTAGGCATTTTTCTGGGTGTTCAATAACTATATAAAATGTTTAGAAAAGGACAAAATTGTGCTTTGCTGATTCTCTTAAAACATCAGTCTCTAAAGTCTTTAATCTTGTGGAACCCTTGAAAATCCTCAGACATTCATTTTCGGGGCTAGGGAGACAGTCAAAGGAGACTGAGTTCTGTGTTGGTGTGTACAAGGCCTAAAGTTTGATCCCTGTTGCAGCTAACCCTTTCTTCCTGTTATTCCCAGCATGACCAGGTAATAGGCCTGGAGATTCTTGGTTTCTCAGAGCACTGCTTGGAAGATTTCCAGAGAATTTCATTTGTGCCTGTAATTATTTGAAATATACACTGGTACAAAATTCATTGAAAATTTACAAAAGAATTCTTTACCAAACAACTTACTTTTTTTTTTTGAGGGGGGCTGTGTGTGAAAATTTGAGCAGGAACACCGTGAGACCTGTTTTTCCAGATAAATATTAATCTAACACAGTGCTTCAGTGTTGAAGTAGTTGCTGGCTCTTTGCAACTGCTTCATAGTGACAGTCATTGGGCATACAGTCCTTATTCCATAGATGTTAAAAAATCACTAAGATTCCATGTCTTCAGACATTTATTATAGGCACGTGCTTTGTAGACCTGATTCTCACATATTTATAGACATACTAAATATATATGCCTGAATGACAGGAACTGGATGAGAGGTGAGTGAGTTGCTTTAAACTTCATTAATAATGAAATAGTTTCTCCGTGAAAAGAGCAGCACATTCATATTTTATGCTAAATATAGATCTTCTGTGGTGCTGTGTTGGAGCTCCTGAAAGTTGGCCCAGATCAGCTGGAAGAAGATGATAAGCTTTCAGGAATTGCTGGAGCTTTATGTTGAGTATAAGCATTCTTAGCACTAAGAAACTTAGAATTCAATTTATGAAAACAAGAGTAATATTAGAAACATATGCTTCCTAGTTCTTTGGCTACATTTTTTTTTTCTCTGTGCGATTAGTTTACTTACATACGTTGCACTGTTATGAAGGAGAGGCAGGCGTGTCCTACTAAGTACTTCCTTCCGACCCTGCATATGGGGAGAGCAGGTTGATAGATTGGGATCAGTATAGGAAGTGTTTGCACCTCAAAAATAGGTGGGTGAACACATCAGTTCCCCTCCATGGCAGTGGTGGACTATCTGCCAGCATGTGTATGCCTCACATACTCTTTTTTTGTTTCAAAGGGTAGAATCCCAACCTCATTAACATTCACTGTCTCTTGGCCCAAATTTGTCATTTCTCACCTGGTAGAACTTGACTGAAGCAGATGGCAAGTCTGTGAACTAATTAATCACTGTTATTGGAGTTGTATTTTATGTTTAAGGGAGCTAATGTAGGACACAGGTGAAACTAGAATGTCCCAAGTCAAGCCACAAACATACTGATTTGGCCTTGTCGAAAGTCATGGCCATGGAGTAAGTGAATAAACTCAGAATTACAATGGATTTAGGAAAGCTTATTTATTATCCTGTCAGTTGTGAAGTTTCTCCTAAGGACATGGGTGAAATGAATATTCATCACAGATAAATATGCATTGAATGGTTGTCTCTGGTGTTTTGTCATTATGAGAGCAAGTGAAGTGTATTCCATCGATAAGTAGACATTTGGGGGACAAATGCATATATCAGGTCATTGCATATACAATATCATAGACCTTAAGTATGCACATGTCAGCAAGAACTAGGTATTTATTAAATATATGTCAACTATGTATATATATGCTTGTACACATATTTGGAGATACTAAAATTTTCTTATCAATTACACCTGAATCTCATATTTTTCTTAATTTTCCTGGATTTAAATTCTTTGATACTTTGATATACATGTAAAATACATATGTGTTCTTGTATATATATATATTTGTATATATTAAGACATTTTCATATTGCTTCAAGCTGACTCTCATATTTTATTCTTAAGTGTAACTGTATTAAATTCTTGGTATATTATTTCACACCTAAAAGGTTCTGATGATTTTCTTAATGGTGGGACCAAGATGAGAAGGTTAAGTGATTTTTGACTCCTGACAACAAATCACATATAAGGTAAAGGTAAAGGTAAAGGTAAAGGCCCTCCTGTTGATCGTCGATTTGCTCGAGCGGGCCCAGTAACGTCTCCATTGGAGACTTTGTTGTTACTGTGTCTGGCATATCGAATACTCTCGGTAGCTTGCCGGGCTCTCCGAGAGGGGCGGAGGAATCGAACTCGGGTCGGCCATGTTGGCCGCTTGTAAGGCGAACGCCCTACCCACTGTGCTATCGCTCCAGCCCTATCACATATAAAATAAACACAAAAAGAAAATAAACTGATACTAAAAAATTGTGAAATTATAGGCCATAGTGATGGTCACGGTCCTCCCGTTGTTCATCGATTTGCTCGAGCGGGTCCAGTAACATCTCCATCGTGAGACTTTGTTGTTACTGTTTTTGGCATATCAAATGTGTCACGAGTAGCTTGCTAGGCTCTGCTGTGCGGGCGAGATATTCTCGGTAGCTTGCCAGGCTCTTCGAGAGGGGCGGAGGAATCGAACTTGGGTCGGCCATGTTGGCTGCATGCAAGGCAAACGCCCTACCCACTCTGCTATCGCTCCAGCCGTGAAATTACAATTAGTTGAAAAAAAAATCTTTTCAGAATCACTGGCTATCTTTGGTCCATAGAGAAAAATCTATAAAACTGGACGTGCTGGTCTGTAAGATAGAAGCAGGGCTCATGTTCATGTCTCACAGGTGTTGCTTGTTCCCTGGAATTCCCTTGACTGTAAAAACTCTAGTCACGTCAGACTAGCTTTGTTTTTTACCTGGTCCTTTCTTCCCTCTGGTAGCTGACAGTTTCTCTTGAGCATTTTTCTATAGGAACTTGTAAGTAAATAGTGATATGCCCACACATAATAGCAGCTGCTTGTCATACGTCAGGAAAGAACTAGGACTACTTCTGAGTTCAGTTCTGTAGGCCATTTTCTCTAATCCTTCTTGAGCCGCTGTTTCCTGTCCCCCAAACTCCCTCCCCCCAAATGTAGATAAAGACTGCTCTTCACTTCCCACATGCATGATGAGATGACATGATTCTGGAATCACTGGCTCTTATTTGTATTGCAAGTAAGATATAAATGAATATTCTGAGATCTAGCCAGGTGCTGGAATAAACCCCACTTGGGTACCAGTATATCAGAATTCACTGATATTTGGGACCAGTGGGTAAGGTGCTTATCTTGCACGCAGCTGGCTGGTTGTTAAGTGGTCACTCATTAAGAGCTCATTGGCCGACGGAGAGATGTACAGACAGGAGAGATTTTTCAAGGTTTTATTCACACACACGGAAACTCACTCATACAAGCGACTCAGCACAGAGGGTTCCGAAGCTGGAACCACTCCCTGGGCTTGGTACCCTGAACACTGGTGGACTCTCTTCTTACACATTTTACTTCTAAGGCAAATGAAATGTGTGTCATATCCCTAATTTTTCCATCTAGGCAAAGTTAGATATACAGAAGTAAGCCAAGTGGTTAATTGACTAATCCTGCCTATTCACTGCAAATTGCAAATTAAGTATTGTTTCAATCCACGTCATAGGGCTGAGATTAATCAAATATCTAGATGTCTTGAGGCAGTTACCTCCTTACCTCTGGTTTAATACAGGAATCTGCAAGTCACTTGCCTTGGGATTTTTCCTCACTTAATTTCTAAATTCAACACCTTTAGGACCAAAATGGGGTCCTAGTTTCAAAACGGAGCCTCAGTGGCCCTGTTATCTTTCAGTTTTGATCCCAACACCCCATTCAGTCCTCTGAAATGCTGACAGATGTCATATCTGAACTATGAGCATCACTGGCTGTGGCTCAAGTCCTACCTCACCCCCAAGAAAAATCCCCATTGACAATTAAGTTTCTCTGAAAGAAATTGAGTTAATTAAGACCCCCCATCCCCCATTAAATGAAAGACATGGTTTTGTTGCTATTAGGACAAAGCAAATACCAAAATAAAAAAAAAAAACCAAAAACCAAAAAAAAAAAAAAACCCAAATGGGTATAAGCTAGGTTCTTCCTTTTCTAAAAGAATCTGGTTTTGTAAAGTTACAACTTACAATGGAAAAAAACTGCAACTCTAAAATGTCTTTACCCCATTTGCTTACTAAAAGGTCATTGGGTCAGGAAGCAGAGTTGGTCTCATTCCTTCCTCTCATCCTTCATTTATAACACACTGTCACTGTCCTCCCCTTGTTCATTGATTTCCTTGAGCGGGCCCAGTAATGTCTCCATTTTGAAACTTGTTGTTACTGTGTTTGGCATATTGAATACATCACGTGTAGCTTGCCAGGCTTTGCCGCACAGGTGAGGTACTCTCGTAGCTTGCCGGGCTCTCAGAGAGGGATGGAGGAATCGAACCTGGCTCGGCCGGGCTGACTGCGCGCAAGGCAAATGCCCTACCAGCTGTGCTATCATTCCATGCCTTCATTTATAAAGAATGGAGAAACTCTCAGTACCTGTATTGCAAATTTTTTCTTCTGCTTTTTTGGGTCACATCCGGCAATGGACAGGGGTTACTTCTGGCTCATGCACTCAGGAATCACTCCTGGTGGTGCTTGGGGGATCATATGGGATGCTGGGAATTGAACGCGGGTTGGCTGCGTGTAAGGCAAACACCCTACCCGCTGTGCTATCACTCCAGCCCAGTACCTATATCACAAACCATAATGTCCAAGAGCAAAGAAAGAGCAAGAGAGGCAGAAAGAGATGAGATAGACAGAAGAAAAGTGCCTGCCATAGAGGCAGACTGGGTGGAGAGGTGGCAGGAGGGAAATTGGGCACATTGGTGGTAGGAAATGTACACTGGTGTAGGGATGAATCCTCTGTAACTATGTATCTCATGGTGATTCAGTTTAAAAAAAAATGGGGAGGCTTATGAGAAGTAGCAGGTGGAAAAGCTGGCCATCGCAGCTGTATTTAACAAAGGGATGTAACTTGCAGAAAAATCTCAGGTTATGCAGAAAGCTGCAGAGAAATCGCCAAGAGCTGTGTTTTCCAGGCACCTGCAGTTTTTCCACATATGAGTTGGAATCCCCAGGTACTCCAGGTGCGATTAATTGTGCCTATATTTGGCCCTACAACAGGCAGGTGGTCCATCACGCACCTAATTAATTACACTAGGGGACAACTAGGCCAATACACAAGTTTTACTGGGAGGTTCTTTTTCCTTTGGCACATAGTTGTGGAGAGATCTTTTGGGGGTGTGACCAGCTCTTGTCAGCTAATATTTGGCCTAGCTTGGAGAGCCAGCCTAGCCACACACTGCAGTGAGAGTGGAGAGGGAGACTTCCTTCCACTCTGCAGAGTAGAAGGACCCAAGGATCTGGCTCCACACACTCATAAAAGGAGAGTAACTAATTGGAATAGAAAATGTTGCTTTTTATTATGAGACTGTGCTAATGTAGTTGCTTTCATTTGCCATTATTCCTTAATAAGATACAATAAAATCCCCATAATGCATGTAAACAAAGGTTCTCTCAGGGAGGAAACTGGATTGATGACATATTTTTTTGTTTATAGAAACAAACACCATTTAGCAGCCATACTCTGGAATTTTTTTTTTCCAGGCAGTAGGCCAGGTACCTCCAGAGGGAGCTTGTGAAGGCCACTGAGGGGTGGGGGTGGGGGGGCTTAAGTTTAGCAGGGTTACCTATCCACAAGCTGGTTTGAGAGTCATGAAGAAAATTTGCATATTCATTGGGAACTGGGGATTCTTGGTTTTCTATCTCCCAAGGTTTTCAAGTTCTTTTTAATTATGAATTCCTTTGCTGATAGGGTCTGGGCAGGGCTTGGGGGAGACAAAGTAGTTGTTTGTAATTGAAAATCTCAAGTGTTTTCTGTTAAGCACATTTTGAACAGCAGATAGGAAACTATGGGAAGGCGAGATGGCATTTTCAGTTTAATTAACTTTGGCTTAAAAGTCACAGATGAATAGATTGTCCCTTAAGTGGAACCCCGCCCTCAGTGGGCAAGGCCAGTCTCCATTATTTTAGAAGATTTAGTAGCATTTGTGAAAATGGGCTGAGTGTGAAACAAGTTCCTATTCCTTTGTATTCTTTTGCTCACCTAGTTCTTTTTTTATTTATTTATGAAAATGACTCCTTGTAATTGGAACTGATTTAGAAAAATACAATATGTAGCCCAAGGCATTCATTTCTTCCTGCATCTACAACAAACTGCTGAACATTTAGTGGCTTAAAAATGATGCAGTTATCACAGCTCTGGAGATCAGAAGTCTGAAATGGATTCACTGTAATGTAATGGACTAAAATCAGTGAGCAACTGCATTCCTTTTGGAGGCAGGCTTTGAGGCATAAAGTTGCCTTGCCCCTACCAGCTTCATCAGGTTGTCTGTTTTCAGTGACCAGTGCCCCTCCCCACCCACCTGCAGTGCTAACAGTAGCATTGCACAGATATCTCCTTCATAGTGGCATTTTCTTTCAGAGTCTGATGGCTCCTGCTGAGCTCTGAAAGGGATCCTGGTGATGACATTGGTTCTGCCCAGATAATGCAGGATAATCTTCTCCTCTCAGTATCCTTAATTTCGTTATTTAACAATTTTGGGGTGAGAGGTAAGGTACTATTTACAGATTTGGGGATTAGGATGTAATATATTTGGGTAGCTCTCACTACCACACCCAATCATTGTTTCTTTTAGTTCCTAGTTGCTCATTCTATTTGGATGGTTTTTTCCTAGTGTGTTTTTTTTTTCCAGAACACAGTTATTTTTCTTATATGGGATCTTAGTCAGTTTCTGATAAATATATTTGTTCTAAATGATGATTGGTATTGTGATTTAGTCTGCCCTTTACTTCATTTTTATTATTCATTTGTAAAACTGATTACTTTATAGCTGGTGCAAAACTCGGGGTACAAAGAATTAGTAAGAACTCACATCAGACAGCAGGAAGCTGGTCAAGTCTGCTTCTTTTCTTTGCATTATCAAACACCTCTTCAGAGACTAAATGATTGACTAGCCATTCCTCCCCAGGAAGCATTTTTATTTGTGAAATTGCCTCCCCCACCCTAATTAAAGTGATGGAGAAACAAACTTTGTAGTTGTGAAAACTAGATTTCCTAAAAGAGGAGTAGTTTATCATAAAACTTAAGACTCATTTATCATCTGCAGGAGATTATCTTTTTAGCACAAATGCTGGTTTAAAATTTATTTTAAAAAAATGCCTTTTGGCCCTCCTCCCTCTGGAAAGAAAGATGGCGGCCACATGGGAGCCTTGTGGACAGCAGGTATGAGCCGGGGGTGTGGGGGCGACTAAAGCCTCATGGGAAGGGGGGCGTTCCGGTCCGTGCTTCACGCCCTACCGAAGTCACCAGTCGCCCCCCACGAGCGGCTCTCCAGCACAGCCACAGCCCCAGAAGCACAAGGACTTAATGCAGAACCCAGCAGCTTGGAGCAGAAAAGTGAACGAACTATGCGTTGATCCAGGCCATCAAGTCTGCTGGAGGGGAAAGGGTGTTGCCCCATTCGCCCTCTCCTCTCTGGAAAGAAAGATGGCGGCCACATGGGAGCCTTGTGGACAGCAGGTATGAGCCGGGAATGTGGGGGCGACTAAAACCTCATGGGAAGGGGGGCATTTCGGTCCGCCCTTCACGCTCTACCGAGGCCACCAGTTGCCCCCACGAGCGGCTCTCCAGCACGGCCACAGCCCCAGAAGCACAATGACCTGATGCAGAACCCAGAAGCTTGGAGCAGAAAAGTGAAAGGACTATGCGTTAATCCAGGCAATCATTTCTGCCCAGAGGGGAAAGGGTGTTGCTCCCTTCCGCCCTCCTCCCTCTGGAAAGAAAGATGGCGGCCACATGGGAGCCTTGTGGACAGCAGGTATGAGCCGGGAGTGTGGGGGCGACTAAAACCTCACGGGAAGGGGGGCGTTTCGCTCCGCCCTTCACGCCCTACCGAGGCCACCGGTCCCCCCGCGAGTGGCTCTCCAGCACGGCCTCGACTCCAGAACACAGAAACCAATTTCTTAACTATCTGACTTTCAGTAGAAATACTTCCAGGGTCAATAGGTAAAATAGCAGAAATCCAAAACCAACATTTAATTCTTGAACCCAGCTGTAGAAAGCAAATCACTTCACAATGCTTTTTCAGCATGTCTGATTTGGGGGGGGGTAAACTCTAAATAATAGTGGTGAATCTTTTATTGAAACAATGAATCTAATCAAAGCAGATAGAGTGTTAACTAGAATTCATCTGCCTCACAGGGACGGGGAGGGGTGGGGGGTGGGGTTTTATTGTGGTTCTTCATGATGAAAAATAAGTGTTGGTAAAGGGAAATGTGTTTGATATTTGCATGACTGAGACATAAACCTGAAAGCTTTGTAACCTTTCCCACAGTGATTCAATAAATAAATAAATAAATAAATAAATGCCTTTTGTATGGACATCAAATAAGACAGTCCAGTGGAAAGTAGACCAGAGTCTTATGAACACCCAAACTTTCGATGGAATGAAAACAGAGCAGCAATGTTATGTGGCAGGAGGAAAAGATGATTATTTTGAGTGCAGCACAGTATATGATAGTCATAGTCATTAGGACATTTCCCAAACCCCATTTTTGTTTCCTCTTACTTGATAATTTTTAATAATCTTTGATATGCCTCAATGCACTAATGTTTTCTAAAGTACTTCGTGCACTTTGCACTGTTTGATGGATGTTGAATTTAATAAAGAGAAATTTATGAGAAAATTTGAATCGTAAAGGGGACTGTTCAGGGTTTCTGTAGGAATCCTTTGAGTTTCAATCAAACATAAACTGATTGAAGCAGCTTCTCTGATAAAACTGTGAAGCTCTGCACTTTCTGTTCCTTTCAAGCATGTGGCTTTGTCTTCTAGTAACTCCTCTAAAAGCTTCCAGTTCAATGGATGAACTTTTTCTTTTGCTTCACTAAGAAAAGGTCAAATTCTATTTCCCCCTCCAATCACCTCTCACCACTTACAAGTGCTGTGATGCAGGGTGAGTTATTGAAAATCCTATTTTACCTTGAGATGTGCTGGTTAGTGCTTTCAAGGTTCCTAATCAGAGCTGGCACTTTTCTGTCCCTGATGATTTTTTTTAACTGCTGAAATCATTTCCCCATTATTCCAGGTGTTTCAAGTAACCTCACAAAGACTTCCATCTGACTCTTCATGTCTATTTACAAGCTACTCTCCGGTCTTACATTACAATAGACTGATGTGAGGATTGCTGCTGTTTGGTGAAATGGTAAAAATAACCTGCTGGAAAATAGCATCAGAGAATGGAGTCAAAGACAGACGTGGTATCTAGTGGACTTAGAGACACAGAGAATGGGAATTTTGACATTGTTTTTAAAATAGCATCCATGTGGAAGTTTCTGCAGACAGTTCAGGCAGGTTTGCTTTCCAAATTGTAAATTGCTGCTTGTCTGGAAGGTATTGCTTTGACACCACAGGCATGACTGTATTGGTATTTCTGCATGCTTGAGCGTGCACACGTGTGTGTGTGTGTGTGTGTGTCTGTGTGTGTGTGTACAGCAGCGGTATGCATTGTTTGCATTTGAGAATAGTTTTCATTTGAGGGGCAGACTAGCAGCAATGTGAAATTGTGTTGAATGAAATGGTGTTTATGATTCTCATAATTTAAAGTTTGGAAAAAGTTTTCTTTTGTAATGTAGTCAACTGTGACACCAGTGGTGCTAATTTAGGAGTTTCTGTGTGTGGCTTAGTATAAAAATTTCTAAGAAGTTCTTAGGATTTAAAATAACTGGCATACAAATACAATATTGCAATCAATTGATGGGGATCATGATCATTTAACAGCTTAATGTTAAGGAGGATAATCATGTTTCCTTACAGATTAACAAAATTATTTACAATTTGCATAAATATTAGTATTAAGGATTTAGTAGACCACGCATACAAAGCATGATCTAAGGCAGTAACATTTAGCTTTGTTTAAGTATAAAATGATAAAAATCATTCTCTATCTGAATTCATTCCTTTCTCCAGACACTATCAGAAAGCTTCCTCTTTTCTAAAATGCACTCCAAGTCCTTGCTCATCTTGGCAATGTGAATAGCTTTGTAACTCTACTGTTGGTTTGATAGAAATTTACGCTATTATAGTAATAGTTACTGGTTAGCCAGTAGTCATCTACTTGTTCTTGTTTCATAGACACATAGCAAAAACAAAGATGCAAGAACACATATTCAGAAATGTGGTTAACTGAATGTTGTTTTAAAATGTTGATAGTCTAATAGCCAGAATCTAGGAAAAACCTGAGTGCCCAAGAACAGATGACTGGTTAAAGAAACTTTGGTACATCTACACAATGGAATACTATGCAGTTGTTAGAAAAGATGAAGTCATAAAATTTGCATATAAGTAGACCAACATGGAAAATATCATGTTAAGTGAAATGAATCAGAAAGAGAGAGACAGACATAGAAAGATTGTACTCATTTGTGAACTATAAAGTAACAGAATGGAAGACTAACACCCAAGGATAGTAAAGATAAGCACCGAGAGGTTTGCTCCATGGCTTGGAAGCTGGCCTCACATGCTGGGGGAAAAGGCAGCTCAGATAGACAAGGGACCACCAAGTAAAGAGTGTTTAGAAGGAAGGCCTGCTAGGGATGGGAAATGTGTGCCGAGAGTAGACTATAGATTGAACAAGATGGGCATTCAATACTTGCATTGCAGACCACAACACACCAAAGGAGAGAGAGAGTAAAAGGGAAAGCACTTGTCACAGAGGTGGGGATGGGGGAGTGGTGGGAGGGCAGAGGAAATGGGGGAAATGTTGGGAGGGATACTGGGAACATTGGTGGTGGAGAATGGGCACTGGTGGAGGGATGGGCACTCTATCATTGTATGACTGAAATGTAAGCACAAAAGTTTGTAAGTCTGTAACTGTACCTCATGGTGATTCATTAAAATTAAAAATTAAAAAATAAAATGTTGATAGTATACATAGACACTTTGAATGTCTCAAATACGTTCTTAACTATGAAGAATAGCCAGTAGTATTACTTACCACTCAATACAGAACTTACTATAACAAAAACACTTTTGCTTGTGATTTAGTTGCGCTTCACTCCGACAAGGGTCAAATAAATGTGGCACTGTTACTCTAATATAATCTCATGACTGTGGAGTTATTTTAGAGAGATTATGGGACTTGAGAGTTCAGAAAGATGCAAAACTATCTTCTCTGGAAGTGTCATGTTTTCTTATTCAAATGAAAACAATTTCGAAGTCTTTAGCAAGATGTGTTTGGTGGTATTTCATAATATGGAAGGAAGTAGGAATGGAACTAATATATAAGCAGTTTGGTTTCTAGTCTAGCTCCCCCATTTATTAGTTCACTCAGACATGGTTTGCCTAGCATAATGCCATTTTAAGTTAGAGGTTCCAAAACTGCTTTGGCTTATCACCCCCTTTCCAGGAGGAAAAAAATGTCACTTAGTCCCCCAGGAAACTACGTCCTTTAGGTAAACAGGTTCCTCCAACCTCACCTGGGCTACTGCCTCCACTGTGTCTTACCAGCACCCTCAAGATGTGAAGTGGAAACACTTGTAATGATAGGGATTAGATTTAGAGATACCAAAATATTCTCCAAGGCTGTTTTGCTTTGTTTTAGAATTTTTTAAAATATTACTTTTGGGTAGTTCAGACCTATATAATAACAAAAATAAGTAATCATTTTTTTTTTATTTCAAGTTTTCTTCTAGCTCATCTTCTACAAATCTTCAGAACAGTCATTTCAAAATATTCTGTTTGCTACTTCCTACTAGAGCTGTTAGTAATTCCTTGATGACTGTAGGGAAAATTCAGCATGGAGCCAATATTGTTTTTTCACTTTTGCTTTTGAGTTCTTGTATATGTACCTTTTCTGCATTAGCTAGTTTACTAAGAGAAAACCAAAGTAAAACAACCACACAAACAATACAAAAATTGTAATCTTACAGATTTAAATCATGGATTTGAATGCATTTTTCCCCTTGCATTCTTTAAGTCCAATCTTTCTTATTTGAGGTCTCATTTAATGACCATAATTATTTTTTTCATATATTTCCCCATATAGCCATTATTTATCTAAATGTATCATACCTTTTTTCTGTATTATCTTAACACCTTTCTCTGGGAGTTTTCTGTTTTGGGCTAAAATTGTAATCTGACCCTTACTGATTTATCATTTACTTATTTCTATGCTACTTTTATTCTGGTGGGAATATTAGATAGTCTTTTAGAGAAGAGAGGCAACGCATACCCATTTTTACTTTTTCCTTTTTTGTCCTTGGTGTTTTTAGCAGAAAAGGCCACTTAGCAAATATTTGTCAAAACAGTACTTTAGAATATTCCATATTCACCTAGTGAAGACAATTTTTTTTTCTGGTGCAAACAATAGTTGAATTAAGTTTAAATTTTAAAAAAAATTAGCAAGTTACTATAAGGTAAAATTATGTGAATATGGAAATGGTGCTAGAATTTTCTTATCAGACCCCAAGATTACCAAGGATTCATAATTAAATATCAGTCTATTTTAGGGTTCTTTCTATTTGAGGTGTTATTTTTCAGAATATATTTTTACAGTAAGGCCAGTATTATGTTTCTTAATCACTTAATCACTTAACTTCCCGTTAGTCGTTGATTTGCTCGAGCGGGCGCCAGTAACGTCTCCATTTGTCCCTGTCGCGTGCTAGTGTAGCCCAATGGCATCTGTTCGCTCCGGGAATATGAAGAGCCTCAAACCGATCGTTCATGATCTTCAGGAAGAAGTCTGACCATCTGGTAGGTGGGCGGCCACACAGTCTCTTGACATCCCGTGGAATCCAATCAGTAACAGCTCTAGTCCAACGGTCGTCTTTAAATCTCATTACGTGACCAGCCCATCTGATTTTCGACACCTTGGCAAATGAGACAGCGTCCCTGATCCTTGATCGTCGACAGATGTCAGAACTCCGGATTCTTTCTCTCATTTGAGTGAAACGTGATATTCCAAGCATAGCTCTTTCTATTCTTCTTTGGGAGACCTGAATGGCGTTCTCATCTTGTTTGCGTAGGGCCCAGGTCTCTGAGGCATATGTTAATGCAGGAAGAACAGTGGAATCAAAGAGATGTGCCCGGAGCCGGAGGTTCTTCGTCCTCTTAGCTATTTCTTCGACGTTCTTGAAGGTGTTCCAAGCCGCTCTCTTCCTCCTGCGCAGCTCGGGTGCCAGGTCATTTGTCATGTTGACCTCTCGACCTAGGTAGACATAGCTGTTGCATTCGGAGATGGTCGTTCCATTGAGAGCGAATGGGGCGTCAGGAACAAGGCAGTTTCTCATAAACATTGTCTTCGTAAGATTCAGCTGGAGTCCTACCTTTCCACACTCACGGTCAAAGTCGGCCAGCATTTGTGCCGCTTGGATGATGTTTGGTGTTATTAAAACAATGTCATCAGCAAAGCGGAGGTGGTGTAATTGCCGACCATCTATCTTCACTCCCATTCCTTCCCATTCCAGTCGTCGCATGATGTTCTCGAGGGTGGCACTGAAGAGTTTCGGTGAAATGGTATCACCCTGCCGCACCCCTCTCTTGACATCAACGATCACTTCTTTGTAGAATGGTGAGATCCTGGTAGTGAATCCGCAATACAGCTCACGGAGGATCCTGATGTATTGGGCTTGAATGCCCTGATTGTCTAGGGCTTCAATGACCGCTTCCGTCTCAACAGAATCAAAGGCCTTCTTTAAATCAATGAACGTTAAGCAGAGCGGCATCTTGAACTCCCAAGAAACCTCAATGAGCTTGGTTATTGTGTGGATATGGTCGATGGTGCTGAATCCTTTGCGGAACCCTGCTTGCTCGCATGGTTGTCCTTCATCTAGTGTTCTGCCAATCCTATTCAGGATGACTCGAGTGAACAACTTGTAGATGACAGACAATAGGCAGATCGGGCGATAGTTGCCAATGTCATGGATGTCTCCATTCTTGAACAGTAGTACGGTCCTGCTGGTTTTCCATTGGGACGGAACCTTGCATTCAGACAGGTAGCAAGTGAAGAGCCGAGCCAGTGTATTGATGAGTACTGACGGCAGGTTCTTCAGGTGTTCAGGTCTGACCTTGTCTAGGCTGGGTGCTGTTTGTTTCTTTTCCAACGAAATGGCGTGTCGGATTTCGGAGGGGAGAACGTTGGGAACAACATACCCATCCTGTGGAATTTGGTATGTTGGCAAGTGGACATGGCTATTGAAGAGATTTGAGTAGAAGTCATGGATAATCCTCTCCATTGCCGTTCTGGAGGATGTGATGGATCCATCAGGACGTCAGAGGGCAGTCATCTTGGTCTTATAGTTGGCGAAGGACAGGCGGGCCTTACGAATACTTTTCCCGGCTTCTGCCGCATCTACCAGTACTTCTGCTCTTCTCTCTTTGAGGTCTTCCTTGATCGCATCTCTGCACTGCTTTGCAAGCTCGGACGTTAGCTTGCAGTTGCCTGAGGCATGCGCCAAACCACGCTGGCGAATTAGCTCAAGAGTTTTCGAAGATAAGCGATTTTTTGTGGCTATCTCTCTCTTGGCGTTCCTCGCACATTCATGGAGGTGCTGAACCAGTCGATCGTATTCCTCATAAATGTTGTCAACAATGGCATCTTCCCATGTTGCCGCAATAGTACCAAAGAGTTCCCAGTTGGTGGTCATTCTGGGAGTTCTCTTTTTGAACTTTGCAGTCCTTTCTCCCCGCTCTGTGAAGTAGAATTTTGCACGAAGGAGACGGTGGTCCGATCCCGTTCAAAATTTTGGGACAACAGCGACATCAGTCAGGCAAAACCGTCGATTGAATATGATGTGGTCTATTTCGTTGTGGAATCGTCCACCGGAAGACTCCCATGTCCATCGTTTAGATTCTGCCTTCTGGAACTGTGAGTTACCATGGATGGTCTTGGTCGACATGATGAACTCTGACAGTCTCTCACCCTGTTCGTTCCATTCTAGGCCATGGGTCCCGATGTGAAGTTCTTCAGCTGATCTTCTCGGTTCTATCTTGGCATTAAAATTACCCACAATGATCTTGTAGAAGATGTGGTCTTCTTTATAGAACTTCTCTAGCTCCATGTAGAACTTCTCGATTTCTCTTTCATCATAATGAGATGTTGGTGCGTAGACAACGAAGATAGAAACTGCAGGCAGTGAGCCACATCTATTCAAATGTAAACGTCCGATTCGGGTTGTTAGGCATTCGAATGAATCAATGCTCTTGGCCAAGTTTGTGTTGACAAGGACACCGACGCCTCCAACACCTCTTTTATCGCATGTTCCGAGGAACAATTCTTCTCCAGTGTCGAAAACGGCATGGTGAGATTCGTGCCTTCTTGTCTCGGTCAGACCAATGATATCGTACTTGATCATTCGCGCTTGTACCATCAGGTCCTCGATGGATGCATCTGATGCTAGCGTACGTGCATTGAAAGTACAGACGATCATTTTTGTCTTCCTTCGTTGTGGCAGCCTAGGTCGGCCTTGAGATTTTGTCGGCCTCTCCTTTCTCATCCTTCTCAGTGCTGCCATGTCGGTGAAGCCTTCAGGGTCAGGTGAATGAGACCAGTTGTAGTTACTGGTTTTGGCATATCGAATACACAGCGGATAGCTTGCCAGGCTCTTCCGTGCGGGCGGAATACTCTCGGTAGCTTGCCAGTCTTTCCGAGAGGGATAGAGGCTTTTGGGGTGACCTCTAATCACCCTTGTAGGTGTTACCATATTTGAACCCTATCCAATATGGTACGACAATTCCAGAAGATGGGTATTTAGTGTCTTATGATGTGTCTTATGATGTGTCACTCCAGGAAAGCGTCCTGGAGCGTGGCGACGGCTGGGTAGTGGAAGTCGTGTCGAGAGTGGAAGTCTGCCAGTGGGGTATTTATCTGGGTAGGGTGGGTCTCCTGTGCACAAATCGATCCCTGGGTGGTTGATGGAAGCAGACAGGGCAGGGTAGGGTGGGGCTCCTGATTAGAATCCCTTTGTCACCTGTGGTGGTGGGAGCAAGCAGAGAAGCTCTGTCCCTGGGTCCGCCGAGCCTGGAGTCCAAGGTCTCAGAGAGTTCCACTTATCTTGTTCTGTGGGTCTTCAGTTGTGCGTGGGTCTCGGCCGGAGCTGCCGCGCGGGTCCGGAAAGCGTCCTGGAGTGTGGCGACGGCTGGGTAGTGGAAGTATTATGTTTAGCATGGTGAAATCCAAGTAGAATGGGTATCCTGCCTCTTGCTTTAAAACCATTCAGCATAAGTGTCATAGCCAAAATAACACAACCATTATACAAAGCACTGAAGCATAATGTCTGTATATCCTGATGCTATCTGAGCTGTGTCTTGAAGATAGTAAAAACTGTAGAGCAAAATTTCCTAATATTGTATTCTGAAACATATTTACTAGTAAAACATCAAAAAGTTCCTCTTATATGTCTGGATATTTTTCTTTTCCAATATGTTTTGAAAAACAAAAACAGTTGTTTTGTGTTCATAATATTTTCTGAATGTTTACGTTTTATGTACTATGTATTTGGGCAGTGATCCTTTTGAGACCCTTTAAGAGGGTGCAGTTACTTTGGTTCAACCCTTAGCTGTCTGTTAGCACAAGCTCCTGCAAACATGCTCTCCATATACTCTTATTACATTCATTAGTTTAGGCTTCTTATAGCATGGAGGACTGAGTTTTAAGAATGAAATCTCTTTAATCCATTTTGATCTTACTTTTGTACTTGGTGTTAGGCAGAGATCTGAGCCCATTTTTTGCATGTAGCCATCCAGTTTTGCCAGTACAATTTACAAAAGTAAGATCAAAATGGATTAAAGACCTCAACATCAGACCAGAATCCATAAAGTACATGGAAGAGAAAGTTGGCAAAACCCTCCACAACAATGAAGCTAACAATATCTTCAAAGGTAACACACCACTGGCCAAGCAAGTGAAAACAAAGATAGACAAATGGGGCTATCTTAAACTAAGAAGCTTCTGCACCTCCAAAGATACAGTGACCAAAATACAAAGACAGTCTACAGAATGGGAAAGGATATTTGCCCAATACCCATCTGAAAAGAGGATGATATCAAGGATATACAAAGTACTGGTTGAATTCACAAGAAGAAAACATCCAACCCCTTCAAAAAATGGGGTGACGGAATGAACAAACTTTCTCAAAGAAGAAATCGGAATGGCAAAAAGGCACATGAGAAAATACTCTACATCATTAATCATCAGGGAGTTGCAGATCCAAACCACAATGAGGTATCATCTCACACCACAGAGACTAGTAAACAGTGCTGGCGTGGATGTGGCGAGAAAGGGACACTCCTTCACTGCTGGTGGGAATGCCGACTGGTTCAGCCCTTTTGGAATACAGTATTGACGATTCTCAAAAAATTAGAAAGTGAGCTCCCATTTGACCCAGCAATACCACTCCTGGGAATATGTCCCAAAGAGGCAAAAAAGCATAGTCGAAGTGACATCTGCACATGTTTGTTTATTGCAGTACTGTTTACAATAGCCAGAATCTGGAAAAAACCTGAGTGCCTGAGAACAGATGACTGGTTAAAGAAACTTTGGTACATCTACACAATGGAGTACTATTTAGCTGTTAGAAAAGATGAAGTCATGAAATTTACATACAAGTGGTACTACATGGAAAGAATCATGCTAAACTAAATGAGTCAGAAAGAGAGGGACAGACATAGAAAGATTGCATTCATCTGGGGAACATAATGTAACAAAATAGGAGACTAACCCAAGAATAGCCAAGATAAGTATCAGGAGGATTACTCCATGGCTTGGAGGCCAGCTACATGCTAGGGGAAAAGGCAGCTCAGATAGGGAAGGGAGCACCAAATAAAGGGTGTTGGGGGGCCCCTCCCAGGATGGGAGAAGCATGCTGAAAGTAGACTATAGAGCAAACATGATTGCCACTCAATGCCTCTTTAGCAAACCACAGCACCCAAAAGGAGAGAACAAAAGGGAATGCCCTGCTACAGAGACAGGGTGGGGTGGGGGGTGGGTGGTGGGAGGGATTTTAAAAAAATGAAATCTCCAAGAAATATAAGCAGAAGTTTGGGCTATTTTTTTAATAGCCAAGCCATGAATGTTATGTGTCACTTACACTTTATTTATTTTTTTTGAATTGAGATCAACATATAGGTCTTCCAAGTTTAATTGAAACAAATATGTTTCTGGCAACTTCATGAATATCCAAGGTACATGATATAAAGCATGGGGGATGGGATACTCGTGCAGTAATCTTGGGATTTTTCTACAATGAAGTGAAAAGGGATCTGAATTCAACTTTTTTTTAATTCAGTATTGTACTTTAGAATTCCAATTTTTCACACTTCAGATATCAGTAAATAATACAAAATAATATGCACTGGCAAAAAGTGTATAAAAGAGTTTCAAATATTTGAAACATACCATTTTATAAACACAAATGGTAAAGAATTTGCTTTCTTTGAAAAAAATCACATCTTTGTAAAGTGTGGGCTTACATTAAATCATTCTGATATTTTAAAATGAAAGTACAATTTAGTGCTTAAAACATAGAGCAAATGTGGATATACTTAGTTTGACAGCTTTACTGTGTTCCATTAAGACATCTATCCATGGGGATAGATGGAGAAAACTGTTAGGATATATTGGTGGTTACTTGTACAGGGAGGTACTTGATTAATTATGATATCTAATATTTGAGTGCTTAGTATGCACTGTATTTGTTCAATAGTTTATCATTTTGAATGTCCTCATTAACTGTATGGAAAAGCTGCTATCATTACTGCATTTTAACAGATGGAGAAGCTTAGAAATATTTTAATAATCTGTCAATATCACAGCTGGGAAGAGAAGCACAACTAACTACTCTTTTATTCCAGTTCTGTAATATCTGAAGTTGGAATGTCTCACTCACCTTTAGTTTGGTAAACTCCAAATATTCCCAAGAAGTCATAGATGTATGATCCTTGTCCTGCCTTGAGGGGAAAAGTTGTGCAAAATTGATACTAACATTCAGTCTCTCATAACCATAGTTCCTTATATGTTTGTACTGATTATGAAGTTACAATTGTTCAGGAAATTTGTGGCATACATAATCCCATTTGGTGTTTGTGAAGATCTATAAGTTATCATGATCTCTGTTTCAGGGATGAAAAGTAGTTTCAAAGCTAAAATAGAATTTGAGATGACACAATTTGTCAGTTAATGGGAATGACATTTAAAAGAAACAATTTTTTTCAGTTTCTGGGCTATACTGAGCAGTGCTCAACACTTACTCCTGACTCTCTGTTTCGTATCATATCCAGAGGTGCTCAGGAGACCATACGTGATATTGTTACTGAACTATATGGCATGCATACATGCATACAACTCAACCCTGTACTACCCCTTGGGCTCTGAAATTTTTATTTTAAATACTTCTTTTTCCTGGTTCCTCTGCCTACATACACACACACACACACACACACACACACACACACACAGACGTTGACATCATTTAGGGAAAGGTGAAAAATTGGTCTAAAGAATGATGGAAGCTGATGCTTTCTTTGTTGTTCAGGCATATACACTTTGTGCTTGTGCAAGATTGAAATACAAATAGTTACTCTTCTGTACTATGTTAATTGAACAAGTAACTCTTAGTTCCTATCACAGCCTCTGGTGAATTTGGGGAATGAACATTAGTAAAGAACTGGAGATTGCTGTTTCCTTAATGAACATTTCTGAGAATAAATGGGGGCACTCCATTTAAGCAGTCTCAATGAGGAGGTCAGGAAGTGCCCTTGCCTCTGAAATGCTGATCCCAAAATATTGCAAAATAGTTGACTTTTTTCTTTGCACAGTTCAGTGGAAAGCTTCTCCCTCAGCCACTTTGATTGACAAGTACTTCTCTTCCCTGTGACTACAGTTTATTGATTCTAAAATCTGCTTACAGGGTTCTGACTATAGAAATATTTACCCAGATTAGTCATAATCTGGTAGTAGGGGATTATTTTTGGAACATATTGGCTATTAACATTCAGGTGATCATTCCAGGTGCTGCTGACATCTCATCACTTATAAACTGTGCACTGTCATATTACTTTTGCCAATTTTTATGAAGGTCTTGTCTTCTGGTCTGAATCCTTTGATTTTTTTTTCCTTCTTGGCTTTTTGGCTCACTGGCTGTCTCAGATGTCTGTTGTATATTAAGAGACACTAGTATTGAGGAATTTCATATCAGAAGCAGTTGAGTATACCAGCAAAGAGCCAGTGATTCATCAGAAGTGCCAGGAATGATGGAGCCAGGCTTGCTAGACATGGCGTTTCACTGTTTCTGTTGACCTTAAGCAAATCAGTTCCAAGTGCCAGACTTGCTATGGTTTCATGTGGTTTCATAAATTTTACAAGTACTTTGCCCTATTTTTAGAGAAATTCAAGCTATAATCTTGAAGACTAGCAAAGCCATTATAACTGTGAAGCAGATCTGAGTATTTAGTACACAGGAGAAAAAAATATTGCTGCTCTCTGGGAAGACCAATTTTGTAGAAAAGACAAATAATAAGGAACAGCACAAATACTTGAATAAAAATAAATTTCAGCAATTTAGTTCATGCAGTAGCAGTGGGGAAGACAGTTACATGTTGACAATGGGGGATGAAAGCGAAGACACTGTGGAAAATTATGCCCCAGTCTTATGACAGGACATTACATTTGCTTCACTCACTCCTTTTGTCTTAGACATAATTGAATGTTCTTTAATATGTCTTTTTTCCCACAAGCAAATATGCTTTGACCTGGCTACAGAATATTTGTGGCGATTTTAGTTGAGGGGTTGAGGCAGAAGGTCAGGCATCTGAGATAGCAACAGAAAAATCAATTTATTTTGTAGATCTCCAGGCCCATTTGAAGTTTTCTGGCATAGCATTGGTATAGTTTAACTTCACCCATTTTTTTTATTTCAGAGAGAGAGAGAGAGAGAGAGAGAGAGAGAAAGAGGGAGAGGGAGAGTAAGCAGATTATTAGAAATGATCTTCAGTGAAGGGTTTTACTTGAAAATAAAAACAGCAGCCTGTTGGCACCATCAGACATTGGATACCCAAAAATTGCTGCTGTGCCTTTGGCCAGACCCCAAAAACTTGGGGCAAAGTTTACCAAGAAATTAAATGGTCAAAAGTTAGGTATGTGGGAGACACACCCACAAGCCACCTCCGGCTCAGCTATGTAATTGGAGGCATGGCCTCTCTGGTTCCTGATCAAAATGCTTAATGGCCATGATCCCAGAGACTCAGAAACAAATCTCAGAACCCAAATGCTTTTGGCAGAAATGCTTCCTGTTCCTGCAGTAGGTTACGGGAGCTGGGCCACTCCAGGTGGAAATAGGTTTCATGCTTTGGCCTGTTTTCTCTGGTTGCCCAGTGACCGCCATCCTCCAGAGGTCACTGGACAGTCAGGTTTGGGCCTGAAGTGATGAGACACGCGGGGCCTCACCAGATGGGGGTGGAACCGGCCCTTTCCTCCCCATCCCAGTGCCCCCGAGTTGCTGCCTACAAACGGCCTTTCTGGCTCCTGATCAAACTGCTTAATGACCATGATCCCAGAGACTCAGAAACAAATTTTGAAACCCAGCGGCTTTTGGCAGAAATGCATCTGGACAGCATACAAGGTGGCAGTCACCTCAGAGCTTATCGAAAAGCCAGGTATGAGCTGGCGGTGATGGGGCAACTGCAGTCTCATGGGAAAGGAGGCAGTACTGGCTCGTCCTTCACGCCCTACCAAGGTCACGAGTTGCCCCCCATGAGCGACTCTCCAGCACAGTCATGGTTCCAGAGGCAAAAGGACTTAGTCCAGAGCCTGGCAACTTGCGGCAGAAAAGTGAATGGACCATCTGTTAAACTGCAGCGCTATGTGTTCCCAGTAGGGAAAGGGTGTTGCTCCCTCCTGCCTTTCTGCCCCCAGCAGCAAGGTGGCAGCCGCCTCAGAGCTTATAGGAAAGCCAGGTATGAGCCGGAAGTGATGGGGCAACTGCAGTCTCATGGGAAGGGGGTCGGTACCGGCTTGTCCTTCACGCCCTACTGAGGTCACTAGTTGCCCCCCAACAAGCGGATCTCCAGCATGGCCATGGACCCAGAGGCAAAAGGACTTAATCCAGAGCCTGGCAGCTTGCGACAGAAAAGTGAATGCATTAAACTACGGTGCCATGCCTCTCCAAGAGGGAAAGTGTGTTGCTCCCTTTTTTATTTCTCCCCCCCACCCACCGCGGCAAGAAGATGGCTGCCGCCTCAGAGCTTATAGGAAAGCCAGGTATGAGCCGGCGGTGATGGGGCAACTGCAGTCTCATGGGAAGGGGGGCGGTACCATCTCGTCCTTCATGCCCTACCGATTCACAAGTTGCCCCCCACGAGTGCCTCTCCGGCACAGCTATAACACCAGACACACAGAAACCAATCTTGTAATTATCTGGCTCTTTGCAGAAATCCAAAATCATTATATGATTCTCATAACCAGCTATAGAAAACAAAGCATTTCACAATGCCTTTTCAGCAATTCTGATATTTTTGGGAGAAATTCTAAACAATAATGGTTCATCTTTTGTCAAAATAATGAATAATCAATGTAGAGAAAAGTTAAGTAGAAATCATCTGCCTCACAGGCATTGGGAGGGTAGGAGGGGGATATATTGGGATTCTTGGTGGTGAAAAATGAGTACTGGTGAAGGAAGAGGTGTTTGATCATTGTATGACCGAGACTTAAACCTGAAAGCTTAGTAACTTTTCCCACAGTGATTCAATAAATATAAGAAGAAAAATAAATAAATAAAACTATGAAAAAAAAAGTAAGGTGGAGTTCATGCCCAAATCAATCAGCTAATCAGTGGCTGAACAAATAGAAGCACTCCTACATTAAAAAAATTTAAAAAAAGAAAAATAAGATTTAATTAAATTATGCTTAACCAATAAAGTTCTCACAAATAAACTACAGGCATAGGTTTTTGTCTCTTGTTCAGCTTTATGCAAGTAGATTTCGTGGTGGGTTCTGGGAGATGATGTTGCTGGTAAAGCACTTCCAAGAAAAAAAGAATAAAACCACTTAACTCTCCTCGAGCCACAGCCTTTCTCCCATTAGCTCTTCCGTCACTGTCCTCCTGTTGTCCATCAATTTGCTCGAGTGGGCCCAGTAACATCTCTATCATGAGACTTGTTGTTACTGTGTTTGGCATATCAAATATGTCACGGGTAGTTTGCCAGGCTCTGCCCTGCGGGCGAGATACTCTCGGTGGCTTGCCGGGCTCTCCAAGGGGGCGGAGGAATCGAATTCGGGTAGGCCATGTTGGCTGCATGCAAGGCAAATGCCCTACCTGCTGTGCTATCGTTCCAGCCCACTAGCTCTTACAGGTAAAATAATCTGAAGACATAGTACCCTTCTCCAACTGCCAAAATAGCTAGATGTGTTGGAGGCTAGCATTTTTCCTTGCCAAATAGCACAGAGCTTGCCCATTGTTTTGACTTTTCAGGAACTAAAATGATCATGGTCACGGTCCTCCCGTTCATCGATTTGCTCGAGTGGGCCCAGTAACATCTCTATCATGAGACTTGTTGTTACTGTGTTTGGCATATTGAATATATCACGGGTAGCTTGCCAGGCTCTGCCGTGTGGGTAGATACTCTCGGTAGCTTGCCGGGCTCTCCAAGAGGGGCAGAGGAATCGAACTCGGGTTGGCCATGTTGGCTGAGTGCAAGGTAAACACCCTACCGCTGTGCTATCCCTCCAGCCCAAGGAACTAAAACATATACATAAAATGAATCACATTCTAGCCTGAAAAGGTGTCAGGATTATCTTGAAAGAGACAACTAGCTGTCACCCTGGTGGGCAGAAAGAAATTCATGCAAGTTTTCGGGAGTCAGGGTAGAATGGGATTTTTTTTTTTTTTCAAACTACAGCGTGCTTACCCTAGCAAGTATGAGTGTCACTGGTCTGGCCCAGATTCTGATTCAACATAATTAAGGTAGAATTTGAGTTGTTTCTTTTTAAAAAAATTATTTTTAATTCTAGTTTAGATAATAGGGTTACAATAGTCTTTAGGTTTATGGTATAGAGAGAGGTACAGTCACTGCACCCGGCCCCCTCTTCAAAGTGCCTATGGCATTCTATCCCTGGTTTGACCTTCCTTTTTTCCCACTCATTATTTGTTGATTGATAGTTATGATGCCCACTGTTATCTTAGGAACACAGCACACTCCACCTATGTTACATTGTTATTTTGAGTCAACCTTTTCATCCCCTCCCACTCTCCTCCCAGATCTGCACTCTCAGATCTGTATTCCACTAGGCAAGTTTTCTTACATCCTGCCAGGTATGTTCAGAGCGGCTGCTCTGGGGATTAAACTCAGAAGGGACTCTGATAAAAAAAAAATACCTCTAATAAATGCGATGAATATTGTTACTAGCTGATTTGTCTTGGGAAACTCTCTGAGCTACAGCTTGAATACTGTAAAATGCATATTTTCTAATAATTGTAAACATGAAGATAATATTGGTGATGTTATTGTGCATGTGTGCATTAATTTTTTTTACTTGATTGCTATAAACTGTGCTAATGACTATAAAATGTATTTAAGATTAAAGAAAATGATTAGAGCACTATTTCATACTTTTTTGTTAACGATAACACTAGGTTATTACTAGAATTGGTTGAATTGTTTCATATAAAGGGGAAAATAGAAATGTGTTATTGATGTAAACAACAAAAGACAAAATAATCAGATTCATACTGAGCAGTGATTTTCAACAACTTTACTAAAGTGAACCAGCTCAGGTCCACAGAGCAATGGTTAAAAACTGATCTAGAAGGTTCTAAAGTATGGTCTGATCCAAGAGCACAGGCCTCTCCAGGAAATTAAATTTCAGCTGAAGACAGGAAGCTGGGCCATATATTCTATGAATCTTCTATGGTTCTGTATTTTTTTAAAGACAAAAATCCACAAAATGTCATCATTGCTGTTCATAACTAGAATATTCATTACAGTTAATATATTGGTGGATTAACAGCAGATAGAAAGTAGGTACTATATTTGAGCCATAATTATAAAAGATGTGTTTAACTTATAAATTCATTTTTTGTTGAAAAACAAAAAGAAATCTAAAGTTTCAGACCAAATCTGAGCCTTGTGGGATCTAGAATACACCTGATGCACAAGAAAGTGTGAGTGCCATGAGGAAGAACAAGAAGCTATACATTTTGGAGGGTTGATGCTTTTGAGCTCAGTAAACAATTTCTAGTGATGCAGATACATTGTGTAAGTCCAGCTCTTCTCACAAATAAATGATTCTGCTCAGAAAGCATAGATGTACATTACCAATGAAAAAACCAAATACTGATTCATCCAGGCACTAAAGAGGGCAGAGATTAATGAAAAGAAATGATATGAAAATTTTGTGGAATCCAAGGGTTAAGGAGAACTAATTAACATAGAAGAGGGTCAGTGACAAGCACCCGAAATATTTAAAATCAAAATAAGCACCCACAATAGACATATACCTTTGTGTTCTGTCTTATATATAGTAATGTAAGAGAACTGTTACAGTGGCAAAGGAAGTTTAAAAAAATTATCACAATTTCCAAACTAAATTTGAATATAGAGAATGATAGATTGAAAAATACCCCCACATTTGTGAGACTTTAATTTTAATTACCAGGCAAAAAACCCCATAATTTTGCAACTGACAATAAATACAGTCACAAGAAGATTTGGTTATTAATGCCCCTGGTAAATTTAAGCTTGAGATACTTGCATATGGTGAGGATAGGGGTGTCTTTTGTGCCATACCAAGCAGTAGTCAGCATTTTCTCCTGGCTCTGCATTCAGGAATCACTTTTGGCCCTTAGGTGTCTCTGGGGTTCAGGGGATTGAACCCAGGTCAGCCTTGTGCAAGAAAAGTGCCTTTCCCACTTTACTGTTGCTCTGGCCCCCTAATACCTGTATTTTAAACTTCAGTTCTAATTTGTTCTGCAATCTTCCAATAAGACATTTACTTATATCTTTCTGCCTTCATCACAAGTCATTACACTGTAAAGAAATATTTCCTAAAATTGGAAAAGAAAAGCAACTCCTTAGAAGATGAATGAACATTTCTTGGTTTCTTAATGGAATGTGATGCATTTCAGCAAGACTTAAGAAACCAATGGCTATCCCTGGGGCCAAGTAGTTATTTGAAATAAGCTATGTAGCCAAACATTTTAAAGTTCTTATATTTGGTAGTTTCTGGCTGAGGAGGAATGAGGAACAAGACAAATGTTTTATCTAAATGCACTGAGAAAATATGGTACTGTGTAAATCATAATTAAATGACCACCTTAAAACCAGGATCTGGTTTGCCTGAGACACTGTGTAAACTAACTGATTAAGCCCTCTTGTTTAGTGTACTGAGATGCAGTTTTCAGATGTTTTCTGTTACAGGGTGGGACTTGTTTGCCACAGATGGTCTATTTCTAAAAAAGAAGACAGAAATGACAGCAATGCCCAAAGAATGAAATTGCCATATACCTGTCATTTTCATTGGTGATATGTTTCTGCTTTTCTAAAGGGAATTAGGGAAGGCTATAGGAGCAAAATTTGCTGTGACTGTTGAATCTTCTGTCCCTAATTTCAAGCCTGAAATCTTGCCCTAACAATACAAGGCATTTGTTCAGGCTTCATGGAAGGGAGTTATTCCTTGGCCAAAATAAATGAGAATCTCTTTGTCTGTACAGAAGAGATACTTATCATGAATGCTTGGTAAGATAATTTTGTTAAAGGAATGTAATTGAAGTTGTGATACAAAACTCAGAGACTAATAAAGCATGGAAGTTGAACTGGACTGATTTTCTTTTGGTTTTATCAAAAACCAAGGAGATTATAGACACCTTCTCCACAATGGCTTCATATGTCTTCAGATACTTGTGCAAATCCAAGAAATAAAACCTAGTTTGAAAGCATTTCAGTATTGAGCTGTCTGTGATAGAGGTAGAAGTGAAATAGTACCACTATTATATCTTAACATCACATCTTAATAATTCCTATTATCATTTAGTGTATGTGTTGACATTTCCTTGATTGACTTACATATTTTGATATATATTCAAATGAAGACCACATGGTTTAGTTGTATGACTTATATATCTTTTATTGTGTATGGATTCTTTTTTTCTTTCTCTCTCATTCCTTCTTCCTCTGATTTTGAGTAAGTAAATTGTTCTTGAAAGCCAACCAATTGTATTGTATTGTTTTTCCAGGACTGGCTTTTACTTGTCTGTAATGCTTTTCTAACAGAACAGTTTTCATTTAGAAATAAGGAAATTCCAAGAATTTTTGGTGTAAAAATTATGTGTGTGTATTGGAAAATGTTTTCATCTGTATGTTGTTCTATAGTTTGAGAGGTTGTATCATTTTTATTTGGAAGAAAGTGGGGTAAACTTAAAATAACATCTCAATAAAGTTTATCACAGGATTCCTTAAATGACCTTATTCATTTTCTAATGTATTTGTTTCTCCTATTTGTCTTTGATAGTTAAAAAAATTAATGCAGGAAAAATACAAATCAGAACTATGACAGGAAATGTCATAATGCTTAAGTGATTCTCTACTAATTAGAGCAAATCCAAAACTGTTATATAATTTAAAATATTCACTTTTGTATTAACTATCAAAATAAGAGCCAGGTGAACACAATTTTTTAACATATTCTTTTATAATAAAACTTTCAGTAAAATGAACTGGTCAAATTTCAGGGTCCAGAAGCATTACAATTTGACCTCCCTGGTTTATTTAACCTGGGAGTGTCATGCTTTATCCTTGTAGGTTTCTGAAAATACTACTAGATAATTTAATGGTAAACTGAAGTCAGCTCATGAGTTTCTACTCTGATGGATCAAAAAGACTAAAACAAGTATTAAAGGAGAGCTTATCTCTCCTAAATTAGTTGATTAACCAAAATTGCCATGCTATGAAGAATTGACACTACAGAAAAAATTTAATAACAAAGTTGTCCCACTCATTGGGAATTTTAATTCTCCATTCTCTTCTCTGCTCACCTCACTTCTGGACACTTAAATTTCTGTAGCTGTAAAAACACTAGCATCTTAAAGTCATAGTGCCATATGGCAATTCTGAACTAGTATTTTTAGTTTTTCTTTAAGCTACTTAAGATAATTTAAAAAATACCACTATAGGGGCTGGAGTGATAGCACAGCAGGTAGGGCATTTGCCTTGCATGTGACCAACCCAGGTTCGATTCCCAGCATCCCATATGGTCCCCTGAGCACTGCCAGGAGTAATTCCTGAGTGCAAAGCCAGGAGTAACCCCTGAGCATCGCTGGGCGTGACACAAAAAGAAAAAAAAATACCACTATACTAGTAAAATCTCATTAAAATAGACACATTTCCACTATGCTTTCTTTTGTTGTGCTCCGGAATAGGAGACAGTCATATGTATTGTCAGCTATGCCTTCTTGAGCCATCACCCAGTGGAGCAATTAAAAAATAAAATAAAATAGGAACAATTTATTTTTGTTTCTACCAAAAATGTGAATATTACAACACCCAGTAGTATTCAGGGATTAATCCTGGCTCCACTCTCAGGAATTACTTCTGACAGTGCTTGAGGGATAATATGGGATGCTGGGGATTGAACCTGGGTCAGGTGCATGCAAAGCAAATACTCTACGCACTGTACTATTGCTCTGGAACCCCAGGCGAAAACAATTTAAAGTCTTTTGTTTGATCAAGAATGACTGTTTTGTTTCAAGGGCAAACATTATTTACTGAATTTTTAACTTTAATATGATCCTAGTTTAATATATGTAGTATTTCACAAAATAAAATGGTAGAACTCAAGATTCAGTTTCCAAACTTTTATTCATGAAGGTAAAGGTAAAAAAGGTAAAGGCCCTCCCGTTGATCGTCGATTTGCTCGAGCGGGCCCAGTAACGTCTCCATTGGAGACTTTGTTGTTACTGTGTCTGGCATATCGAATACTCTCGGTAGCTTGCCGGGCTCTCCAAGAGGGGAGGAGGAATCGAACTCGGGTCGGCCATGTTGGCCGCTTGTAAGGCGAACACCTTACCAGCTGTGCTATGAAAAGAGTTAAAAATTGCTAAATGATGATTCTAATAATTGCTTTATTATGACTGTAAAACTTTTAAAAACACTTGTAAATATTTTAAGAATCCAAGGATTTTTGGTAATTGAAGAATTTTACCAGTAAGCAAAAATTTAAACATTACTCTGGTTATTATGAGTTTGCTAATACTTATGTCTATAATTTTAAAATCCTTTTCTTTGGTGATGCTGCATGTTGAGGTTTGCCTTCGGTCTTAATATTTTCAATTTTATTTGCCAACAGATTTTCAGAGACATCTTAATGAACACACAATTTTAAGATCTCTTTTCGTGGCTTTCTAAGTGTTCTAGATAAACTCTTATCTCCACCACAAGGCAGATGAAATTTCTGTGCCTGGTCCTTGTAGATCTCTCCTCTCTATTTGTACATCTCACACTTCTCCCTGTCTTCTTGAATCTTAAAGGTTGTTTCATTCACTTTTTTCTGTCACATCAACTGTATGTGTTGCCTGGAAGTACCTTCCCTTTTCTTGACGTGGTGACTTCTTAATTATATTTTTGTAAGTAAAGTAAAAGTAAAGGCCCTCCCGTTGATCATCGATTTGCTCGAGAGGGCTCAGTAACGTCTCCATTGGAGACTTTGTTGTTACTGTGTTTGGCATATCGAATACGTCACGGGGAGCTTGCCAGGCTCTGCCATGCGGGCGAGATACTCTCAGTAGCTTGCCGGGCTCTCCGAGAGGGGTGGAGGAATCGAACTCGGGTCAGCCATGTTGGCTGCGTGCAAGGCAAACGCCGTACCGCTATGCTATCGCTCCAGCCCTATTTAAGGCAAGCTTCTCTTCCATTCTCCTTCTTTGATGCAAATCACCACAAACATTGATGACTTCAGTCATATTGCCTAAGATGCTGTGTTATCTTTGATCACTTACTTGTCATCTCTATCAAATGGCAACTATTAGAGACAGACTCCATAATATAATTAAACACTTTAAAAAAAGTCTTTTGTTTTTAAAGATAATTCAATCTATATGTAAGAATGAGTGAATTGTGTAATTGTTGAATTGGTATAAAGTTATAATTATTTAAGTTCACTGAATATAAGGTTATATTGTATTATATCAAACACTTACCTTTTTAACTGTTGGGTTTTTATATGGTATCTATTAAAGTTCTTCTCTGTTCTTTATTATTTATTTTCTTTTTCCTTTTTGGGTTATACCCGGTGATGCGCAGGAGTTACTCCTGGCTCATGTACTCAGAAATTACTCCTGGCAGTGCTTGGGGGACTATATTTGATGCTGGGATTTGAACCTGGGTCAACTGTGTGCAAAGCAAATGCCCTACCCTCTGTGTTATTACTCCAGCCCCCTGTTCTTTATTATTTCTTGATGCATCTGTGTATCAGCCTGTGCTCAGTATTTTCTTTAGGTTGATGACTTTCAGACTTTCATATATATATTTTAAAATTTCCTCTTAAATGAGAATATGAGACTATATTCTATATTTGTGGTCTGAAATATTTGCTTTTGATGGTATTAGTTCTTTTAGACAACTGGTTAATTAAATACTATGATTGTCTAATTTTATAAATTTTGTTTTACATATATTTATATTTTATTATCAACCAAATCAACCATTATTTTATTATTCAATAATAGCTACTTTTACTTTTGTACAAACAAGCTGCTATTCTAAACTACAAAGATGAAAATACTAAAGTAAGTTTAAGTATTGTTCACTATATAAAACCAGAAAAAGACTATTTACAAAATGAAAAAAATTTCAAGAGCAATCTCTAATTCTGTTTATAGAAAAGTAGACACATCATGTTTCATCATATTCAATGATTAAATTTTTAAATGACAGAGTTTCTATTTTTAGGGTTATAATATCCAATTTTCTTAAGTGAAAACTGTATTAATGTTGAATGTTTTCTTCCAGTTATATGACAAAAAAGGTTCTGGTGCATAGGAAACTAAATATTTATATTGAACCCTCAAATTCAGCTAATTTAATTATTTAAACTTTTTAATTTCTTTTGAGTTTTTTTTTTTTGAACCATAACTGGTAAGGTTCAGGGGCTGTTCCTGGTTCTGTGTTCAGGAGTGACTTTGAGCATATTCAGGGCAATGTTTGTGGTGTCTGAATTTAAAACGAGTTTGGCTGCATGGAAGGCAAGCACACTTGAACCCCAGTACTATTTCTGTGGCCCGTATTTTTAGTTTCAATACTATCCCTTTGTATGAACTATTTATGGCAGTGAACCTTAAGCCTTATAGCCTGTGTTTTGTAAAAATATCAGAATGATGTACTTTACCACGCAATAAATTTAGGTAAAACATTTTGGCAGGGTCTTGGGTTAGTGGTGGTACTGTGAGATTATGGTTAATGCTCTCACACTGTTTCCTTGTTCAGTGTGTTCAGAGTGCCCTGGGTTGACAAACTGAAACATGTTTTGTTAGATAGCCTGAGTAAAAGGAGTGTGGGTGAGTGCTGTATCAATTTATTTTACTCAACCTTGAAGAAGTGTTAAGCATTAATTCCCTGCTTCCAATAAGATGCACCCAGTGTATGTACTCCCAAGAGCTTCCTGATGAAAAGAAAAAACAAACCATTGGAGTTGGAAAGTAATACATTTCATCAGCCCCCTGAGCAGCGGTGATTTGCCTCAGCTTGCCATACACACTTGATTCTGATTAAATTAAGGCAAACGAACTAGCTGAGCCTTGCTCCATGAAAAAAGAAATCATACTGATATTTAATGGAGTCGCAAATCCCCCATTATATGCATTGCATGCATTGGTGGCTAGCATGCAGGCCAGCAAGAGGCAAGGAGACAATTAAGTTGATGAATGCTTTTTAGAGGCCATGACTGGATGGAGAATTGTTTTTAAATGACTCAGATGGCAAAGGTGACAGGATTGGATGTGATATGCCTGGTTTAAAAGAGGCTCTCACAACTTGTAATTAAAGCTAACTCCTCCTCTGATGACTCTACTCCTTAGAGTTGGGTTAATCAAAGTCATGGAATGGCTGATGTTGGGGAGAGAATAATAGACATGTGGCTGGGGAAATATAATGATTTCTGGATTCTGATTCTCACGTTTCAAAAAAAGGCATCAAGACCAAAGGAGTAGCCTTTGCTTTACACTTTCCCACTGAGGGGATGGCCAGTTCGAGGCTCTTTCCTGTGCTGCAGGGAGCCTTCTAATGAGCTTGGCGAGCATGTGAAATCAGCCGGCAGCTCTTGGCAGCAGCAAGACTTCTGAAAAATGATCTACGTCATTTTGGATCAGCCCTATTCTGACCCAAGCTGATAAATTGAGCATGTTTGTTTTATAGAGCACGTATAACATCTTATCTCACAATGGGCACTGAGATTTTGAGAGACGCCATCATTCTTTATGGATGGAATTCACATATTAAGTTACTCTTTGAATAACTGGGACATGAAGCTGGATTCTCCAGAGCTATCATAGCATATTACCCTGCATTTTCTCCTGACTAACACCTTGGAAGTCCTCTTGGTAGCAGCCTGCAGAGGGATCAGGCAATATCAACCCCTAAATCTGCAGTTGGTTCTTACAACTCTTTGTTAGAGTATATATGTATATATTTTTTCTCTGTGTACATGTTCTGCTTTTCAAAGAGAATATATACATATATTTTTTTCTTTTTGTACTAATGGAAACATCTGCTTTTCAAAATCCATGTAAAAATGTGATACAAAAATAGATGATGACTTTTTTGTCCTACTTTATATATATTACTAGGATATTCTGGGGCCATCTATGATACCACAATCTAATTTTATGCTAGGATTGCTTCATGTGTGGCAAGTAATTCCCTGAAACACTGGTTTCTGTTCATAGGATTTTGGAATGTTGATAACCTACTAAAGATAGGTTCTTAATAATCATCTAAAAGTCAAAATGTTCTTTCATTGTCAAATTACCATATTCAGTGTTCAGTTTCTTTTAATTGAGGTAAGATTAGTTTGCAAATATAAATGTTTCTGTTTTAGTGGCGCAATGTTACTTTACCATTCTCATCATCACAGTGCTAGTAACCCTCCACCACTAGCCAGGGAATAATCCCTGTCCACTCCTCCTCACACAAACATAGCCTCAGAGTTCTTAATTCAGTTTGTCTTCACTGGACTTTGTTCCCTTGCTTTGTTTCTTTATATACCTGGTATGAATAGGACTATCTAGTCTTTGTCTTTTCCCTAATGTATTTTGCTTAGATGATCCCCTCTAGAGCTATTTGTGTTATGACAAGGCTAGATTTCATCTTTTCTTAGAGTTGAATAGTATTCCAATGCATATCTGTAATACAAATTCTTTATCTCTCTTTGTGCACTTGAGTTATTTCCAGATCTGGCTATTGTAAGTAGTACTGCAGTTAATATAGGTGTGCATTAGTGCCTTTATGCTAGTCTTTTTGGTGTTCTTGGGTCAGAAATTGCTGGATCTTTAAAAAGCTTTGAGAAATCCTCATAATGGTTTCCATAGAAGCTGTCCCAATTTATATTTAATTATATTATTTATTTTATAAGAGTGAATGGAAGTTCTTTTCTTTCTTTTTCTTTTTCTTTTTTAAATATATTCCTCTAAGCACTTGTTTCTGACCTTATGGTCATTTTAAACTAGTGTGAGGTGATAATCTCATTGTTTTGATTTGTATTTTTATGATAGTAATGATAAACTTTATGTTCATCTGTATGTCTGTTGACTATCTGTATGCTGTGCCTGAAAAATGTCTGTCCTGGTTTTCTTAACTTCTTTGTTTGGTTTTAGGTAACATTCAGGGGTGCTCAGGGCTCAAGGATCACCCCCAGCAGTGTTCAGAACATACTGGATGCTGGGGGTCAAAGCAGAGTTGATAGGATATGGAGGCAAGTACCTAAAGCCTTGTTTTATTTCTATTTTACTTCCATTTTTTAAAATGCTTTTAAATTGAACATTGTGAATGCTTTATGTTCTTTTGGATATTAGCACTTTGTTATGTATTAAACGAGTACTCTTTCACCATTCATTAGGATGTCCTTTTGTCTCAGTAGTAGTTGCTTTTAACAGGGCAGAACTTTTTAATTTTCCATTATTCCAATTAATTTTATGTTGATTCCCTTGCCAATGGAAATGAATCGCTGAAAATATCAAAATGTCAATATCATGGACTATTTTGCCTATGTTTGTTTAAAAGAAGTTTATAGATATGAGACTAAGATTAGTTTTTCTTTAATACAGTTTGAGTTAATTTTTGTGCTTGATGTGATATAGTGGTCCAGTTTCATTCTTTTGCACATGGATATCCAATTTTCCCAGGAATATTTGTTGACCAAGTGCTCTTTTCTCTGTTTTAAGCTCTTGGCTTTTACTTTGCAGGTTATCTGTCAAAATGTTTGAAGTTTATTCTAGGATCTCAGTTTCATTCTGATATTACTATCAATTTTTATTCCAATTCCTCACTGTTTTGATTACTATAGTTTTATATTATAAAATTTATTGTCTGATCTTCTGTCTTCTCAGGAGAACACTGATTATTGAGCTATCCTTTTCATTTTGGCTATAAGAAGTTCCACATTATTTTTAAGTAGCAAAATGTTTATGAACCATTTCAGTAACTTATCATCTACACATAGTTTCTGTTCCATTTTATTTCTATGATTTTAATCTAATATCCTAGTCATTGGTGGGATATTTGATATTATAAACATATGTGGTCTCTAAATTTATTGTTCATAATACCAATATGGAGGCAAAAATATTTCAGAGTACAGTATTTTTTAATGAAAAAAAAATGACAGTAAAGTTCAACTGTAAACTTATAAACAAAAAGGCAGTACGAGAGAGAAAGTGAGGGCAAATGAGGTACAGGGGAGGGAGATATGCAGACAGAGAATGATCTTAGCAATATTGAATTGTATTTAAATAGAACACTTGAACTGGTGGGCTGGAGCGATAGCACAGCGGTAGGGCGTTTGCCTTACAAGCGGCCAACATGGCCGACCCGAGTTCGATTCCTCCGCTCCTCTTGGAGAGCCCAGCAAGCTACCGAGAGTATCTCACCCGCACGGCAGAGCCTGGCAAGCTCCCCGTGATGTATTTGATATGCCAAACACAGTAACAACAAGTCTCATGATGGAGACGTTACTGGGCCCGCTCGAGCAAATCGATGAACAATGGGAGGACCGTGACCTAAACTGGTACAGATAGTGACTAAGTAGAATAGGGTCCAGGGACAGACCTACATGAGTTTTCATTTAGTGAAGGTGGCATTTCATTCAGTAATAATATTTTAATAGCAATAGTTCATATCGAAAAATAAATGATAAATCTTGAGTTGATTCCCAGCACCACATTGGTTGCTTGAACCCTTCCAGGAGTAATCCCTGAGCACTGCAGTGTATGAATCCCCCTCCCACACTGTAAAGAACTAAGAAATGTGAAATTTTATGATTTTGTGAAGTATGGGGAAAGATTTATTTACCATCCCCCCAATGTAACCTCTTTCTGCTGTGGCACCTTTGAAATCTTTAAAATATGCTCTAATTTTTGTATTTAAATGATCATGTTTTGATCATTAATATATTTTATAAAAGCATGTTTCCCCTTCGAATTTAGGAAAGTGCTAGTACATTCACATAAGCATATTTGAGTCTAATTCAATAGTTTATGCAAGTTCTTATTCTGCAATAAACTGGTAATATCCAGATATTGTGGAATTGCCCCAGGGAAAAGTTTGTAGCACTAGGATATTTCCTATGCTCATTTGGACTTATCCAGTGGTATAAAATTGAATCACTGTGGAGTATCAAACAATTCACTAAATGATTTTATCTTATTTTAAGATTCCTTGTCAGAGCATTTCACCATTTCATGGCTGATGTTATTATTTCAGTGACTTCTGATAAGGGAAATAGCAAATTCCTTTTTATGTGTTTATGAACCAGAAAAGGCAGGTCTTGGGCAAAACAGGCTGATTTTGAAAACTTGAGCTTTACCTATAGAAATGAGCCAATATTTTGGAAATAAAATGCCTTAACTTACCTTGGAAATTGTTCTTAAAGCCTGCCACATATTACCCTCTAAATATTCATGGAAACTGATTAGTAACTATAGTATTACAAACTTTCATATGTGTAGCTTTTATTTTCCTTTTATACTCAATTCAGATTATATTCACACTAAAGTGGCACTTTTGCATCCTTACAAGTACAATGATGAATGATGTTTACAAAATATCTCAGAGGTGCTCTAAAATCATTAATTTCTCTTATGTCATCAAAGAAAACTGTATTCATAATAGTGTGAAATATGCTTTATGGTATTGAGATTTTACTTTGAAAATTAAAAATTGTTATAAGATACTTCATTGTAAATTCTCCGCTTTCAGCCATACAATGTAATTTACTGTGTGGATTTGATTTATTATATTGATATCATTAGTATATCTTTATCCCAAATTGGTTTTGTTTTTCATATTGTTAACCAAACCAAGACTTTATACTTTGAAGTTATTGTATAGAAGATTGTAAGATCTGTATAGCTCTAATAATGAAAAAATATTTATAGATGAACTTTTCTTTTTTCTCCACGGATTAAACCCAGATCCTCATACACATAAAGTATGCACCATATAACTGAACTATATTAATGTCCCAAAGATACTTATAAAATGCTAAGAAATGTTACATTGCATCATGACAGAAGTTTTATTTATGGTGTTAAAATGAACATGCACATAGTACTCCGTTGATTTTTGTGTATGCTATTTGCTATCTCCATACAAAATTCCTTTGATAGTTTTAAGATTAATAAGTCAAGGTAAGGTATAAATGTAGTCAAATATAGTGATGTGGACGCTGAGTACCATTTGCTCGAGCGGGCCCAGTAACGTCTCCATTGGAGACTTCGTTGTTACTGTGTTTGGCATATCGAATACGTCACGGGGAGCTTGCCAGGCTCTGCTGTGTGGGCGAGATACTCTCGGTAGCTTGCCGGGCTCTCTGAGAGGGGCAGAGGAATCGATCTCGGGTCGGCCATGTTGGCTGCGTGCAAGGCAAATGCCCTACCGCTGTGCTTTCTGTATGGGAATTGATATTATAGCAGGTAGGGCATTTGCCTTGCACGTGGCAGACACAGGTTCAATTCCTCCACTCTGCTCGGAGAGCCCAGAAAACTATTGAGAGTATCCCACCCACATGGCAGAGCCTGGCAAGCTCCCTGTGGTATATTCGATAAGCCAAAAACAGTAACAAGTCTCACAATGAAGACATTACTGGTGCCCGCTCCAGCAAATCGATGAACAACAGGAGAATAGTGCTACAGTGCTATTAAGGTATATTTTAAATCAACTGTTGGGTTTTTGTACTATATGAAGGGATTTTTTAAGCATCATAAAAACATTTTAAGGGACAAAAATAAGGTTCATGAATTTTCAATGTTGAATCAAAATGATGGGCATTTTCTTATACAATTAAATATAGCAGACACACATGTGCTTGGAAATCATGTTGAATGAAATTTTTCTCTTCTGCTTGATGTAGGCAAAGTTACACTTTGGAAACAGGCAAACCTACCATCTCAGTTGTTCAACATGCTTGAGTTTGTTTTCTTGATATTCTGCCTCACACACCTTGGTCTTTATGCTCCCTCAGAAATTGTACATCTCTTGACGTATTCTTGAAGTGCATACAGCTTTGGTATAGACTTCTTATTTCCTATCTGTGGTTAGCAGAATTGAGAAGATGAATCTTTCCACAAGGAAGGATTCCATGCTGAGATGAGAGTGTATGAGAAGAATAGTAAATTGAAAAATAAACCTATTTTATTTTGTTTAGCTCTGTGCTTAGGGTCACTCCTGTCAGGGATCTGCAGGAATATAAGGATTTCCAGCCATTGAATCAGGGTCAGCCATGTGCAAAGCATGTGCCTTAAACCATATTCTATCTCTTTGGCCCTAATAACACATTTTAGTGTTGATAGAAATATTTTTAAAAGGTGAAAGGTTCATGCAAAATGAAGAAAAACTAGAATATACAGATAGAAATTTTCAGTTCTCCTTGAAGAGCTTATAAAAATAAACTTCAAGAATAATTAAATATGATCCAGTTCACATTTTATTTTGTGAAATACATGACTTTTACTTTACTTGCCCCTCATAGATTTTTTGATTATTTTTTACTTATTGGAGAAAACTCTAGTATATCATACTACTTCTATCTATTCCTGGTGCCCTCCCCCCCAGCACATACTTAATAAGTCCTTTTTATATATCATGAATTTGTAGAGTTCCTTAGGCCTCTTGCTTCTGAAAGTTAGGTCAGTAGAGTTATTATGTTGAACATTGTGATTACAGTAAAATAGGATTATGTGAGTAGCTGTATTATTTCAAAAGATTGTGAAAAGTGCTTTTCATAGATTCTCTCATTTACTACAATAGTATAAATCGTCTGGAGGATGTTATTTGATATATATTTTCCTATGTGTATTTACAGATGAGAAAATATTCTTGGGGTTCGTAAGTGTCATACTGAAGATCAGAGTGATGGTTGACTCAACCCAGGTCATTTGTTCTAGAGCCTAAATTCTCTTCACAGTAATTTCAGTTCCTATTTTCATGTTTCTGAAATGTTTAATTTTTCTATCTGTATTGGCCTATAGTGACTTTATACTCAATGTTGTGCACTTGGGTGATTAGAAAGGTTGAGAAGTATTTCTTATTATCTTGATTAGGATGTGTATCTTTTACATTAAAGTCAGAGTTCAATCATCCTCTTTGGGTCAGATATGGGAAGGGCCACATCTGCTTCATGTCTTTGGGGTTGTTTTGGCCAAAACCTGTTATGCTTATGGCCTACTCCAAGATTTGAGCTTAGAAATCAACCTTGGCAGATTCAGAGGACCATATGGGGTGTCAGGGATTGAACTTGGGTCAGTGGCTGCAAGGCAGTTGTTATATCTGCTGTTCTCTATCTCGCCTTTGTGTCTTTATTAAGTTTCTCAGTAGAAGCAGATGAGGACTATTTTATGAGTAAACTTCAAACTTAATCTGTTTATATTCAATTTACTTACTCTAAAATGAAAAATAGTTTAAAGTTTTATTAAATGTATCTCAATATATATTATAGTTTTATTTTTTGGCTTATAAATCTATTAAAAATGATTTCTCATGGACATGATTCAAACACCACACCCATCATCAGTGTACTTGTCTTTCTCACCTCCTCATTCTCACCTGCCCTCCAACTCAATACATAAAAAGTTTTAGATACCCTGCTTAAATTACTGTACCTCAACTGGATGAAACAGCTTTATTTAGAACACATCCAAAATACACTATATTGTTGAATATAATGTAATCTGTTTATCTCATAGAACATACAGTTTTCTAAGGCTCTTTGTTAATTTCACATGAGCTGTAAAAGCTGATTTACATTTTTAAAGTATTTCTAAAGCAATGAAGACCGTAACAATTGCTTCAATATACTTACAAAAGGATGGAGGAAATAATTTCTCTGTATCTTTTGAGAGTAAACGAAGAACTAGATACTAGGAGTCAAATTTTACTTAGAGGTAAGATTTTATTTTAATATTAGAACTTTACTTAGAGATACTATTTAAAGCTAGTTTCCAATGCATACAACCTATAGACTTACCACAGAATTGTGATCACCTCAAAGAAAGCTGGGGAGAGAAAAACACTCAAATGTAGGCAGTCTTTGCTTATAGCCTTTGTTTTTTATTTTTGAAATAGGACTCATTCCTCTATATTCACCATCCTACTTTAAATTTATGCCCAAACATAAATAACATTTAACTGAAGATTTTTCAGGTTTGCTGGGGTGGATAAGAAAGGATGCATCTCTGCCTGCACAAAAAAAGAGCTATAATTATAACTTAATGGGATTTTTTTAAATTTTAAAATCATCATAAGAAAGTTACAAGCTTTCATGTTTGGGTTACAATCACACAATGATCAAAAACCCATCCCTCCACCAGTGCACATTCCCCACCACCAAAATCCCAGTATACACCCCCTCCCCCCCTCCCCCCTACCTCCATGGCAAACAATATTCCTCATACTCTCTACTTTTGGGCATTATGGTTTGCAATACAGACACTGAGAGGTCATCATGTTTGGTCCATTATCTACTTTTGGCACACATCTCCCATCCCGACTGATTTCTTCAGCCATCATTTTCTTAGCCATCCCTTCTCTATTCCAGCTGCCTTCGGCCCTCCCCTAATGAGTCAGGCTTCCAGCTAGGGGCAATCCTCCTGGCCCTTGTATCTACTATCCTTGTGTATCAGCCTCGTGTTATGTTATTTTATGATCCACAAATGAGTGAAGTCCTTCTATGTCTGTCCTTCTCTTTCTGACTCATTTCACTTAGCATGAAACTCTCCATGTCTATCCACTTATAAGCAAATTTCATCACTTCAATGAGTTTTTTTTAATAAAAATATTTTATTTGTTAGTATCCTCACAGTAAGGGTTTGCCTTGCACGCAGCCAACATGGCCGACCCGAGTTCGATTCCCCCGCCCCTCTCGGAGAGCCCGGCAAGCTACTGAGAGTATCTCGCCTGCGCGGCAGAGCCTGGCAAGCTCCCCGTGACGTATTCGATATGCCAGACACAGTAACAACGAAGTCTCCAATGGAGACGTTACTGGGCCCGCTCGAGCAAATCGATGAACAACGGGGGGGCCTTTACTTTACTTATTCTCACATTCAGGCACCCCAAATTTCAATCATATAATACTATGTGGGCAACACTCTGGCTCTTCGTATCTTCTCTTTCTTGAACACGGTGGAGATTTACATAAAAAAAGAATAAGATTTCCTGTGTTTTTACATAGGAAGAAACATATACACCTTGACATTGGAGTGTCTCAAAATCATCGAAAGCAATATATGAATATATAAAAACATAAGTGTAAGAGACATAATTTCTGTTGTGAAAAAGCTTTTGATTGTGCTTGCAGATTTTGTTTTGTTCTTCAAATAAAGAAAACCAAGGACTTTTGACACTAGAATTCAATTTGTATGATGTTGCAATTATCACATGAAAATAACAGGAATTAGTTAAAATGTTCCTTACTCTTTATTCTTGTTCCACTTATGGAAATTGCTAAGAGGTAGAGGGGTAGTGAATTTGTTCCTTTTATTATTTATATCTAACATAGGATGTCTGACTCTTACTGCATCTTTGAGTAAGACATCTTTGGAATCTTGGTAGCTATTATTTCTATTATTTTTGCTACTTTTTTTTTCAGACTCTTTTGTTCTTCCAAAGTTCTTAATGAAGGGCACCCCGCAAGGTCCCAGAGTAATGAATATGTATAACTCGTGCTCCAGAACTCTGTCCTACACTGGTGAGTTTGAAATGCAAATTTAGGGAAGGAAAAAAAAACTTTGAAGAATTTATGGAAATATGATGTTTAGTGTGGAAATACAGTGTGTGTTGAGTTTATAGAAAAATATAAATATGAAGGCTTGTACCTTCTTGGATCTTTCAAGCTTTTGATGGGAATAGTAAATATCCATGCATTTCCCACTGATGCAGTGTAAAGCAATAGTGGGTGGTTGTGGTGAAGGGGAAAATATGTGGGGTTATTCCCCCAAATATTTGGCCACTGAACTGAGCAGTTTATTTCTAGGCCTAAAGTGGCCAGCAGCTGATTCTTCAAACCCTAACGTTCTTTGAAAATTGCTGCCACTGATGAACTCAAGACATTTCATACTTATATGAAGTTTTTAAATGTATATTACAGTTTAATAGAAAGCTTGAAAATTTGCCTATCTGATGCTAACCTTAAATTTCCTGAAGCAATCTACCAAAATGTACAATGAAATATTTTATAAAAAGTTATTTACATTTGCAAAATGGTAGCACAGAAGCTTCCTATCAGCTTAGATGCACTCATTTCTTTCGCATTTCAGGCCATTATATACTATCAAAACCTTACCTGAGGTGGTGTTCCATTCCTTGAAAACTCTCATGAGGCTTTAATATAATAGATACATAATCTCAATGATTAGCTTTGCTCCTTATACTCAAGTGGTCTTTTTCTTTGCTGTCCTAAAGAAATTTATTTTATGAGGAGAAACTCCTAGGCCTTCAGAGCCTATTGAGAACCTGCGGATTAATTAAACCTAACAGACTCAGTTTAGAGCAGTAAGTGTATTTATTTATCTCAGTACATTTTAGTTTTCTTATTGGGTGGCTTGTTATTTAGAGTAAAAATATTTCTAAATTATAATTGTGGTATAGGATTATAATATTAGAATAAATATTATAGTATTTCTTAAAAATATTTAGATTATTTGAGACATGAAAATTCTGCACTGTAACACTGTCTTCCCATTGTTCATTGGTTTGCTCGAGCAGGCACCAGTAACATCTCCATTGTGAGACTTGTTTTTACTGTTTTTGGCATATTGAATATACCACAGGGAGTTTGCCAGGCTCTGCCGTGTGGGTGGGATACTCTTGGTAGCTTGCTGGGCTCTCTATGAGGGATGGAGGAATCGAACCTGGGTCCACTGCATGCAAGGCAAATGCCCTACTTGCTGTGCTATGGCTCCAGGCCTTGATAAAAATTCTAGTAGATGATAAAAGATGGGCTAAGAGAAATTTTCTATTTACAAAATTCAAGGAGAGAAGACTTCAAAAAAATAGTTTAGTAACTTCTATTACTTAAGTATTATTTGGAATGAGTCGAGTATTCTTTCTTCCCATCACAGATTCTTAGAACATTTCACAATTGAGATTTGATCTATAATAAAATGCCCACAATGTCAAAATTTTGTGATATTTTGATGTTATAGGCTCAGTATTTGTATTTTATACATGTAATACAGATATCAAGAGTTGAAAAATAGATTGTATGGTTCATTTCCTCAGTAAAACATTAGTTGTACAAATCAGTCAGAAATTGAAATATTCTGAGCTGGAGTGATAGTACAGCAGGGAGGACATTTACCTTGTACATGGCTGACCCGAGTTTGATCCCTGACATCACATATTGTCCCCCAAGCACTTCTAGGACTTTCAGGAATAATTCCTGAGTGCAGAGCCAGGAGTAACCCCTGAGCATTGTGGAGTGTGACCCCCCAAAAAGAGGGAGAAATGAAATATTCTGATAAATTGATATTACATATACTTGAGTCTTAATAATTTAAGTGAAGGTTTCCAAATTTATTAAATTTATCATAAACTATTTAATGCATCATAAAACAAAATCCTTTCTCATTTCAGGGAATGTGAATTGTTAATGTATAAAGATATTATAAGCAACCCACTTTAATTTGCTGCTCTAGGAGCATTTTCTTGTGAATATACATTGGATTAAACCTTTATAGGTTGACTAGATTCCAATCTTTACTCTGGCTTTAATCTTTTCAGGTGATTCTTTAACATAAAAATTAATGGAGTGGTGTTTGATTGATTGAAAATGCTGGTTAATAGGATCAGGCCTCATTAAATGTGAGCCAGTTTTAGTTAAATAATGAAGATATGCCCCTGTAGGCTGAAAAGAGTGACTGACCCATGGAATATATACAAATATTTACTGAATGAATGAGTGCATGGATAAATGTCACAAACATATTCTTTAATAAATACTCAAGCCAGTTTTATTCCTTGTCATGTTCATGACCTGAAGGAAATAATTTTATTTAGATCATTGCTGCAGTTTTTACACTTGTTTTTCCCTTTATTAAAGGTATACACTGACCTATTTCATTCTTAAATATGTACAAGATGTGTTTATGCTGTATAGTTTTATGGTTTTTTTTTTTTACTCTCATGTGTTCATTTACTAAATTTTTCTCCCACCATGTGCCTGATCTTTTTCCTAGCAGAAACAAATAAGCCACACTCTCAATGACTGTTCATGTTGAATTATGAAGTAATTGGTAACATACTTGTTATGGTGAACTTAGACACAGTACATTTTGGGGACTAGAAGAGGGGTGACTTTTGTGCAAAGGAGCTCAAGAAAGTGAATAGAAATTTCCCTGTCAACTGTGCCTGCGGGGCGAATGCATCAGCAGCCTGATAGTACCTTCAGACTTTCTGATACCCCAGGCTGATTTCACTGGGGCATCTAGGAGGGGTCCAGGTGTGTCCCTCCACCTGCCCCAAATGAACTGTGGCAGCCGCAAACCTCCAAAACCCAATCACCACCACGCTCATGGCTGACCTTCACAAGATTGGTCCTAAGCACACTTGAGAATGAATCTGCTGAAAAATCCAAGTTTGAAAAATCTAGGCTTCATGAAAGCAGTGGTGGGTGACCTCCCCTCATCTCCCTGCCCTTCAGGTTTCTTGGCACTCACACCCAAGAACTGACTCCGGGTGCAATTTAAACACAATAACAGCCATGATTCAGAGACTCACAAATGAATCTCTGAAGAGACCAGCAAGCAGGCCACAGAGATGCCTCAGAACCCCAAATATTAAAAAATTTTAAAATTCCAGCAGTGCCCGTCCACTTTTGTGGCTGAGTGATACCTCATATTATTCATGGCAAGTAATACAAAATAAATTAGCATCTGCCTATGATGCAGACTGGGGTTGTGTGGGAAGATTCAAAGTACTGGAGGTGGGAAAGTGTAATGGTGGGTGTTTGGAGGATCCTCCCAGGAGGGGAGATGCATGTCGAAAGTAGACTATGGACTGAACATGTTTGCCACTCAATGCCTCTTTTGCAGACCACAACACCCAAAAGGAGAGAGAGAACACAGGGCATTGCCCTGCCGCAGAGGCAGGGGGATGGGGGGATGGAGGTGGGGGGGATATTATCCATGGTGGTGGAAAATGGGCACTGGTGGATGGACGGGTATCTGATCATTGTATAATCGAAACCCAAGCACAAAAAATTGTAAATCTACAACTGTAAAAAAAAAAAGAAACAACAAAAAAATTTTTAAAAAATTAAAAAAAAATATTGAATGTAAACAATTATTGGGAAAAACTTTATACAAAAATTAAAAATTTTTAAAAAAGTGATGCAGAGTTCATGCCTGCTTCAATCAGCTTAATTAGTGACAGAATAGATAGCAGTTAAAAAAAAGAAACGAAAAATTTCCCAGTCAAAATGGATGATAAGGAAACACTAGGTCTCAGAGATATGAATAAACTTATGTTTTGGAGCTTTGCTGAAAAGTAGGAAGGATGGAAAGTACAAAGGATCAGTTTTAAGTTTGGAGGTAGGCCAATAGGTAAGTGAGACTGGAGAGAATGAAGATACTAGCTTCTAAGAGAACATAACCAAAAAGAGGCCCTTAGATAGTATCTTTCCTGACATAGCCTAGGAGCATGAGCAATTGAAGTGTTCTGTGGAATACTGAATCACTTCTGTTCTTTTTAGTTAATAATTCTAACTGGACACAAATTTGAATAAAATTAGGTTCTTTTTGTGGAGATACAGCTCCCAAGACTGCCCATCCCTTCTCCCTTGTTCTCTGTAAAATTTCATATCCCTTTCAATCTATTTTGGATGAATTCAGATACTAGTCTTTTCTGGATTGCAACAGTGTGAAAAACTGGTGGGGGACTGAGTAGGTGGAAGAGGAACAGGGCCACAGAGAAAGAGAGAGAGGGGAAGAGGGAGAGAAGCCACTTGTCATGGTATCATGTTGATTTGCTTTCTCAGGAGCATGCCCACCTCTGAAATTCCTCTTGCCCATCTCCCCATCTAATGCTTATCCTCTGCTTTCCTTTCTGCTGGAAACTGAAGCCTGGTACTTAGGTTGACTTTACAATGTTAATCTTAGCATTTGTTTATCTTCCGCTGGGCTGAGTTCACTTAAGACTTGAGTTTTTTTCATCTTTGACAAAAATCTCAAATTCTAAATGGACTACCTATTCCATTCATGAAATCATGGATGGACACACGAATGACTAGTGTTTATTTTTCAGACTCTGAACAACTTTTTTAAAAATTATTTTTATTTTATAAATTAGTTCACAATATTTGATTATATTTAATACTCAAACACCAATCCCACCACCATTACACCTTCCCACTACCAAATTCAGGGTGTTTCCATCCCAAGCCCCAATCTCTGTCCCAAAACACAACCAAAATAGTACATTTTGTATTGTCTGTTATGAAGAACTTCTGAGCATGCTTACAAAAAAAGTGTTCATATAGGAAACAGTGTGAAGATTGTTCTATTTTGGCAGGTTCCATTAATACATTCTATAGGCTATCACTAACATATTAAAGTTTGGGTGATGTGAGCTTTGGTATATATATCTGAAAATATGTATATATGATCCCTCTGTGATCTTTGCCTACTATCTGAACCCCATCAAATATGTGTGGTATTTATGGAGAATAGGTAGGGAGTGTCTTATGATGTGTCGTTCAGCCACTTTCATGACCGTATTGTCCAGGATATATTTACTCATATGTGAGGCTTGGCCCCAGCATGTGGGGAGTGGCTTTGAGCATGGGATGGTTGGGTTGTGGAGGTTTTTGGCTGCTGGGGCTGGGTCCCTTGGGGTGAGGAGGGATCTCACCCGACCACCTCTTGGGCACCCTGAGTGAAAAACAGCCTGGTGCGGAGTCCAATGGCATGGCTATGGGAGCCTCATGTTATGCTCCCTTCAGGGAGAAGTAGCCCTTTGATCTGAATGGTGGCCGATAATAAGATTATCTTGCCCCAAGAGGAGATAGCTCATGGGTGTGACCCCTGGGTCGCTGGAGACTGGGGAAAGCGGGCAGAGGATCTCTGCTCCTGATTCCCATTGAGCTCAGAGTCCCAGACCACAAAGTTCCACATTACCTGGGATCCGTGGGACTTTACTCATGTGTGACTCTTGGCCTGAGAGTGTGGGGAGCGGCCTTGAGCATGGTGGTGGTTGGGTTGTGGAGGTTTTCAGCTTCCGGGGCTGGGTCCCTTGGGGCGGGGGTGGGGGGGTCTCACCCACCCCTGTCTGGGGAGCCCAGAGTGAAAACAGCCTGGCACAGAGTCCTTCTGGACAACTTAAGAACATTCACTTAAAAACTAACAAAAAAAAATACAAAATACTACCCTGCTACTATCACCCTGCTACTATGTGTTTTTATTTTAACCTAACATAAATTTCTTATAAAATTCTCTGTTTATTTCTATATGCCTTAATGTGAATGAAGTTAATTATTCTTATATGCTTAATTATTATTAAATTATTAAATAGCTTTCTTCTTTATAACCATGCCTTTTATACATTTTTCTTACTCTTGTGCTGGATGTATTTTTTTCCTTTAACTTTACGGTAGACTTTCTATACACAACTTTGCAATAAATATCTTCTGAGTTGGTAGTGATTTGATATTTTTCATGGTCCCTTGTTTTGTGAACACTTTCATCTTTTATGTTATTTTATCAAATCATTGTGACATTTGGAAGTTGATATACAGTATGGTATCTCCTTAATGGTCACTCCTTAAAAGAAAACTGAAAACTAAACTTGTTAATCAAGTAAACTTAAGTTAACTTGTGAAGTTAAGTAATGCTGTTAGAACTATCGTTTCACATAGTAAAGAGGTATCTCAAAATAAGGAAACTGGTTCTGAATATTTGTAGGTTCTTAGGGATGTGGATAAATTTATAAGAAGGTAATTAAAATTTACCAACTGTATGACAAAATTTATTTCCATTGGTAAAAATTGCAAAGTAAGGATCTTGAAGTGAGCAGTGATAAACACAGTAAAGTCAGTAAAGTCTGGTTATAGTCATCTTTTAGGAGCTATTGTTTCTTTGAAAAACAACTAAGATCTTTTTTGCTTTGTCCTAGTATTTAGTGTAAAAGCTTAAATTGTATCCATTCAACATTGTATCAACATAGAATAGTGAAACATTACTTTCATTTCTCAGTTATAAATTCTCTCATTTTACCTTTCATTAGATTTTTTTACACCCAAGATTTTGGTCGCTGATAATATTATTTGTAATAAAATAGGTAAAGGTAAAGGTAAAGGCCCTCCCGTTGATCGTCGATTTGCTCGAGCGGGCCCAGTAACGTCTCCATTGGAGACTTTGTTGTTACTGTGTCTGGCGTATCGAATACTCTCGGTAGCTTGCCGGGCTCTCCGAGAGGGGCGGAGGAATCGAACTCAAGTCGGCCATGTTGGCCGCTTGTAAGGCGAACGCCCTACCCGCTGTGCTATCGCTCCAGCCCCTTGTAATAAAATACACAAATTTATTTATTTGTTTATTTTAATTTTTAATTTATTTCATTTTTTAAAGTTGTTCACAATATTTTATTACATTTAATATTCAAACACCAATCCCACCACCATATTTCCATCCCAAACCCCAAACCCTGCCTCCAAAGCAGAACCAAAATAATTTATTTTGTATTGCCTGTTATGAATAATTTGCTAAAAATGATCTAAAAAAGATTTCTTACAGGAAAGTATATATATATACATATAAAGTATATATATATATACACACCTGTATAAATATATTTTTCCCTAGGATTGGTTGACTTCTACTTTAAATCCCATCAAATGTGGTATGCTACTCTTGGTATATCAATGGTGTAAAGTATGAGATGTGCAGCCATGAATGCCACACATCTTTGATTTCTCTCTAACCCACTGGTTGTTTATCAATGATGTGTTTAATTTCCAAGTATTTTATTTGATTCTCTGTTTCTGTGTGTGATTAATTTCTATTTTTTGTGCATCATGGCCTGAAAAATAGTTGATAAAACTTCCTTTTGATTTTATTAAGGCATGAAAATTCACAAATTTAGATGCAACTTTGATTTTACAAAGTAACTGCTTTGTGTCTTAGTACTATTAAATAATTTAATTTTTATATGTTAGCATTATATATTGACTTTTATTTCTAATTTTTTAAAAATATTTGTTGTTTGGACCATACACAATTTATTCCTCTGAGCTCTGTGATCATTCTTGGTGGAGCCCAAAAGGACCATATGTGGTGGAAGGGATTGAACTTGGGTTAGATGTCTGTAAGGTTAGCACAGTACCCACTGGGTTATCTCTCTGGACCCCCCTTTTTTTTGTAAGTTTACACCCAGTGATGCTTGAAGGTCATATTGTACTAGGAATTCAACCCAGGGCCTCACACATGCAAGGTCTGTGCACTATCGTTTGAGATGTATATCAGCCCCTATATATACACTTTTATATATTTCTGTGTTTTTTCTTCTCTTCCATCTATATACATACCTTTTGTCAATTTCCCTTTGTATCACTGTTACATTGTGGATAGTGTAGGGACATTTGGAAATATAGTAATCATTATCCATCACTTCATTTCCTTTATAGAGATTTCTTTGGCTGTGTAATCTATTTTCACACAGGAATTTGAGAATTAACATTTCCCAATCTAAACTAATATTTTTTAAAAATTTAAATAGATTAGAATACCTTCTAATTAAATGTTAATATTTTCCAGAGAAAAATTTATAGATTAGAGAAAAATTGTCTTTTTTTCAGAAAACAGTATTTTTTCAAATTTTTACACAATATTTAACAGTTAAACCTTTTATTTGTCTCAAAAATATTTGCATTATAAGTATAGTTATATATCTCTTTATATCCAATGTTCAATTATATAATTTATTTAAAGAATTTGTTTTATATAAACTCATTTTCTTTCTTTTACAAAATGTTCTCATGGTTTAACAGTTTTTCAGTTCATGATTTTTATTCCAAGATGCAGGGTTTATCTAGAATTCTTCTTCTTACTTTTGGGGAATTGGGCCATACCTGACAATGCTCCGGGGTTAATTCTGGCTCTGCACTCAGGAATTACTCCTGGTGATGCTCTGGGGAATATAAGGGATGTTGGAATTGAACTGGAGTCAGCTTCATGCAAGGCAAACATTCTATTATTGCTCTAGTCCCATTGAAATTTTTTAAAAAAATTTATTTTAAATTTATATGCCATACTAAATACTTGGCTAATTGGATTCATTGGTACCATTGATATAATATTAAACAATGAAGGTGAGAGTAGACATTGACCTGTTTTTCTGTTGGGGGGAATATCTCTTAATTCTACTCTTTTAGCAAATACCTGCTTTTTAGCTAGATTTCCTATATGCATCATAATGCTAAGAGTCTTTATTTTAGCTATAATGTTCAAAACTGCACTGAATATCAAGAAAAAAAGGAAAACATTTTAATTCGTTTCCTTGTCTGTAAGTCTATTTTACAATGGTTGAATTCAATTTTCTTTCACTGGTCTCTTTAAATCATAAATTTTTATATTCCATACTTCATTTTTTCTAGGAATCTAAGCACACTCATATGTATATATAAATATAACATACACACAACATGCACATATATATTTGAGTGATATTTTTATTGTCTTTTTTCTACTTTCAGTTCTTTTTCACTTGCTCGGTTCTTTTCACCATTATGGCCACTGTACTTCCTGATACAAACACCATCATTTCTATTACTGTGAACTCCTGTTTTTTTCAAGTCTTTTCCAATTGGTTCACCTCTCTTCTGTTTTATTTGGCATTTCCATGAGTTGCTGTGTGCAAGTTTTGTGGTCCCCTTTAATTGGCATTTGTTTGTTTTAAATTGGTCTTTAGATTCCCCAATTTGTCTGTGGTCAATTTTTCACTTTCATGGTTCAAATAAGGTTTTTTGTTTTATAGTTTTCTTAAGATCTCTTTGCAATTTTATGAAGATGAAGAGGTTTGAACTGGGTTTAACCGCATGCACAGTCCAGATGGTCTTAGGAACAGATTTTCACTCAGGGATGTGTCCTTAGACAGCATCTGAGAGTGGGAACTCATGTGCTCAGAGTAGTGAAAAACAATTAACTGGCCCTATCCAGTCATGTGCTCACATCATCTAGATGACTTTCCTTAACAGCTGTTATTGCAGCTTCTCCTTCAGAGATTTTTTAAAGGTACCATTGGGTTTGGGATAGGTAGCTCTCTAGTCTTTTCATTTCAAATCTCTTTGCCTTTAGAAATATAACAGAGGGACAAACTGATTCATACATATATGATTGGTTTGGGGTGTGTATGTGTGTGTTCAGTAAAGCTGCCGCTACTGATGTGTTCTTGCCCGTCATTAATGAGCATAGGATAGGCCCTGTTTTCCAGGTGCAAACCCTCCTTTTCAAAATGCAACCTTCTGGAATCCTTCATCTGTGATTTCTTCAGCAATTCTCCCAAAACGTTCCCCTCATGAATTCTGCTCAGGTGTTGAGGGTGTTTGTTGTTCCTTTCTGTTCTTTAAAATATGATGTTCAGTCTTCCTCAAACTGGTGTCTGTAGAGCTTAAAAACAGCCCCTTGCAACATTCTGTAGTTGATAGGAAAAGGAAATCTTTTGGAGTTGTGGTTTTAATGTTTAGACCAGAGATCCGAATGGCCTTATTTACTACTAAATTCCAGGAAATAGCTGGATGCTCATCATAAACAGATACTATTGCGAAGGATCCCATTCAGCAATAGAAAAAATATATTCCTGCCATTCAGGTGCACATAACACGTGTTCAGCTGAGTGAAATAGTCAGATGGAGAAAGAGAGAAAAACCTTAAAATTTCACTTATGAGTGGCATATAAGAAACAAAACCAGTGAACCAAATACAAAATGATTTCTTGGACTTTAAGATCAATTGATGTTGCTGAAAGGAATGGAGCAGATAGCTGGCGTGTAAAATGAGTGAAGGGGAAAATAGTATGGTCAAGGCCTGGATTGGATTTATAGTGCTGCCTTAATGAAATATGCTCTTTTTAAAAATGATTTTTATGATGTACAACTGAAACTTACATTAAGACTAAATGCGACATCGGCCCCTCCCCTCCAGGTGGGTAGGGGTCGTCCAGCCGGGAAGCGCTCCTGCCCCCCAGCCACGCCTCAGATTCCCGCCTGAAGCCCAGTGGGGAGAGTGCCCGTCCAGCTCCGCAGGACCGCCCACCAATCCATCGGCCCCTCCCCTCCAGATGGGTAGGGGGTGTCCAGCCAGGAACCGCTCCTGCCCCCCAGCTGCGCCTCAGATTCCCGTCTGAAGCCCAGCGGGGAGACTGTCGACCACCCTTCCTCCATTCCAGGATCCTGGGTGGGAGTCGCCTGGGACGGGCTAGGGGCATGGCCACCAGGAAAGGGCCGTGACCTCTTAAAAGTGGGTGTGGCCGCTAATGCGGCCGCAGTTATATCACTCACATCAAGCTCTCAGGACTCTCATCCCACAACTTGCTGCCTAATACCAACCAAAAATTTCCCACCTCTTCTACTACAATCCAACAACATCCCACTCACCTACTCAATTTTCAACAAAGACCTGTTTGAAAATAGCTGTATAAGCTCAGTACCAAATAGCACCTCCTCCAAAAGTTTCACTCAATGTTGGTTATAAAACAAAGAATAACGCCTGATTGAGAAGGTCAAACTCAGAAACGTAGAAGGGTGCCTACCATCGACCAAACCTTATCCAAAATCCTTTCCCACTATAAGAGGAAACAGTATAATCTGTGCCGGACGGAAACCGAGGCCCATTTTTGGGCAACAAAACTGAATGGCTCCTGACAGTCTCTCCTCATTCAACCAGGTACAGTCTGCCCCCACGGCTTGGGACTCCCCCAGGGAATGTGCAACTAGCTCGATCCCCTAGAATAGCCGGTTTTCTCCCTTGACCTGTGCGGGACGGGAACTGAGGCAACATCATATCCCGCGGCAACAAAGATGAACAGATCCGGGAACTCTCTCCTCACTCAACCAGAATAGTAACAGTGAACATGAAGGACTAAAGCACACTGGTCACAATGGTAAAGCAACGCAAAAGCCCACCAAACTTTCTTATTGAAGAGGCTAGCTCAGAAGACACCAACAGTATTGTAATGTTAGACAACCTCTCTGACAAGGAATTCAGAAGGGAGCTACTTAGGATGCTTAGGGAACTAAAAGAAACAATGGAAAGCAATGCCAATAAAAGACAAGAGGATTTGAAGGCATAAATGAGAAAAATGCAATCGGAAATGTCAGACCTGAAAAACCTGGTAGGCGAATTGAAAACCTCAGTGGAAGGCCTCAGCAGCAGAGTAACAGCTGCTGAGAACAGAATCAGTGAGCTTGAAGATGAAGTTCAGAGACTCTCCAGAAAAGAGCAGAAAATGGAAAAGAGACTCAGAGTTAGGGAACAGATGGCAAGAGAAGATCGTGATGAAGCCAAGAGGGGTAACATAAGAATTATTGGAGTCCCAGAGGGACAGGAAGAAAACCCTGATGAAGAAGAAACTGTCAAAGGCATCATTGCTACAACATTTCCAGAGCTGAAGAAAACTTGGGACCACATTCAGGAGGCCCGAAGGGTACCAGCTAGAAGAAATCCGAAAAAAATACGCCAAGACACATCCTGATCAAAATGACCAAAATTTTAGACAGAGACAAAATTCTGAAAGCAGCAAGATCGAAGAAAGAAATCTCTTACAAAGGAGCATCCTTAAAATTCACAGCTGATTTTTCTGATGAAACCCTCATGGCCCGAAAACAGTGGTGGGACATAGTGAAAAAATTCAATGAAATAAATGCCTCTCCAAAAATACTTTACCCAGCGACACTCTCATTCATAATAGAAGGAACAACACACAGTTTCACAGACAAACAATAGCTCAGAAACTTCATAGACTCAAGACCATGGTTACAAGTACAACTAAATGGGCTACTTTAAGACAGGACAGGCCCCTCAAATACACCTAATTTCAACAGAACAATGGGACAAAATCCCATAACAATAATCTCTCTCAATGTCAATAGGCTAAACGCACCAATCAAAAGGCACAGAGTGGCAGGATGGATTAGAAAATTGAACCCAACAATCTGCTGCCTGCAAGAAACACACCTCAATAGTCAAAGCAAACACAGACTCAGAGTCAAAGGCTGGAAAACAAACCTACAGGCAAACAGCTCCCATAAAAAAGCTGGGGTAGCCACCTTAATATCAGACCACATCGATTTCAGAGTGAGGAAGGTCATAAGAGACAGTGAAGGCCATTTCTTAGTGATCAAAGGATCTGTACAACAGGAAGAACTTACAATAATAAATGTATATGCACCTAATGAGAGACCAGCAAAGTACTTAAAACAACTACTCACAGATTTGGAAAAAGACATCAATAGCAACGCAATACTAGTGGGAGACTTCAACACCGCTTTGTCACCTCTGGATAGATTAACCAGACTCAAGCTTAGCAAGGACATACTTCATCTGAGGGAAACAAAGGAAGAAAGGGACTTAGTAGATATATAGAGGACACTTCATTCTCAAAAAGCTGAATACACATTCTTCTCAAGTGTACATGGAACATTCTCCAAGATAGACCACATGCTGAGTAACGAAACATACCTCCATAAAAGTAAGAAGATAGAGATTGTATCAACAATCTTCTCAGACCACAATGCGCTTAAATTAGAAGTAAATCACACACAAAAACAGAAAACTAAATCAAACACCTGGAAATTAAACAGTGCGCTATTGAACAATGAGTGGCTTAGAAAGGAAATCAAAGAGGAAATCAAAAGATTTCTAGAAACGAATGAAAATGAGGACACGAGTTACCAAAACTTATGGGACACAGCAAAAGCTGTCTTAAGAGGAAAGTTTATAGCTCTATAAGCATTCCTCAGAAAGGACTAGGGAGCCCACATAAATAAACTAACCTCACAGCTTAAGAGCTTGGAGAAGGACCAACAAAAGGAGCGCAACCCGAACAGGAGGAAGGAAATAATAAAACTCAGAGCAGAGATTAACGAGATGGAAACCCAAAAAACAATCTGAAAGATCAATGAAACCAAGAGCCGGTTCTTCGAGAAAATTAACAAGATGGATAAGCCTCTAACAAAACTCACAAAGAAAGGGAGAGAGAAAACCCTAATAAACCGAATCAGAAATGAAAAGGGGGTCATAACAACAGAAACTACAGAAATTCAAAGGATCCTCAGGGAGTACTTTGAGAAGCTTTATGCCACGGAACATCAAAACCTCGAGGAAATGGATAAATTCCTAGACTCCTACAGACTCCCAAGGCTGAACCAAGAAGACCTGGAATACCTGAACAGACCTATCACCACCAAGGAAATTGAAATGGTAATAAAAAGTCTCCCCAAGCACAAAAGTCCTGGCCCGGAGGGATTCAATAGTGAATTCTTCCAATTCTTTAAAGAAGACTTACTCCCAATCCTCTTTAAGCTTTTCCACGAAATTGAAATATCAAAAACTCTTCCGAACAGTTTCTATGAAGCGAATATCACACTGATACCAAAAGCAGACAGAGATACCACAAAGAAAGAGAATTACAGGCCGATATCCCTGATGAACCCAGATGCAAAGATCCTCAACAAACTACTAGCAAATAGAATCCAACTACTCATCAAAAAGATCATACACCATGACCAAGTAGGATTCATCCCAGGGATGCAAGGATGGTTTAACATTCGGAAATCAATCAACATAATCCATCATATCAACAAAAGAAAAGATAAAAAGTATATGATCATATCAATAGATGCAGAGAAAGCATTTGACAAGATCCAGCACCCCTTTATGATGAAAACCCTAGCCAAAATGGGTTTAGAGGGGACTTTCCTCAACATAGTTAAAGCCATCTACCACAAGTCTACAGCAAGCATCATCCTCAATGGCGTAAAACTGAGAGCCTTCCCTCTAAGATCAGGGACGAGACAAGGATGCGTACTCTCTCCACTGCTGTTCAATATAGTACTGGAAGTACTTGCAATAGCGATTAGGCAAGAAAAAGATATTAAGGGCATTCAGGTAGGAAAGGAAGAAATCAAGCTCTCACTATTCGCAGATGATATGATACTATACTTACAGAACCCAATAACCTCCACCAAAAACTCTTAGAAACAATATAGTTGTATAGTAAAGTTGCAGGCTATAAAATCAATACCCAAATGTCCATGGCTTTCCTATATGCAAACAGTGAGAGAGAGGAAAGCTACATGAAAGAAACAATCCCATTCACAATTGTGCCCCAAAAAATCAAGTACTTAGGAATCAGCTTAACTAAGGAAGTAAAGGACCTGTACAAAGAAAACTACAAAACGCTACTTCAGGAAATAAAAGAGGACATGAGGAAATGGAAAGCTATCCCCTGCTCATGGGTCAGGACAGTTAACATTATCAAAATGACAATATTTCCCAAAGCATTGTACAAATTCAATTCAATCACTATAAGGATACCCATGACATTCTTCAAAGAAATGGAGCAAACACTCCTGAAATTTATATGGAACAATAAGCCCCCACGAATAGCTAAAGCAATTCTTGGGAAAAAGAAAATGGGAGGAATCAACCTCCCGAACTTCAAACTGTACTACAAAGCAGTAATAATTAAAACAGCATGGTACTGGAACAAAGGCAGAACTGAAGACCAATGGAACAGGGTTGAATACACTGACATCTCCCCTCAATCATATGATCATCTAATCTTTGATAAAGGTGCAAGTAATATGAAGTGGAGTAAGGAAATCCTCTTTAACAAATTGTGCTGGCATCACTGGAGGGCTACATGCAAAAAAATGGGCTCAAAACTCTGCCTAACACTATGTACAATTGTAAGATCAAAATGGATTAAAGACCTCAACATCAGACCAGACACCATAAGGTACATTGAAGACAAAGTTGGCAAAACCCTCCATGACATTGAGGCTAATGGTATTTTCAAAGATGTCACGCCACTGGCCGAGCAAGTGAAAACAGAGATAGATAAATGGGACTATCTTAAACTAAGAAGCTTCTGCACCTCCAAAGAAACAGTGACCAAAATACAGAGATAGTCTACAGAATGGGAAAGGATATTCACCAAATACACATCTGACAAGGGGTTGATATCAAGGATATACAAAGTACTGGTTGAACTCCACAAGAAGAAAACATCCAACCCCATCCAAAAATGGGGCAATGAAATGAACAGAAACTTTCTCAAAGAAGAAATCCAAATGGCAAAAAAGCACATGAGAAAATGCTCTACATCATTAATCATCAGGGAGATGCAGATCAAAACCACAATGAGATACCATCTCACACCTCAGAGACTGGCCCACATTCAAAAGAACAAAAGCAACTAATGCTGGCCTGGATGTGGTGAGAAAGGGACACTCCTTCACTGTTGGTGGGAATGCCGACTAGTTCAGCCCTTTTGGAAAACAGCATGGACGATTCTCAAAAAATTAGAAATTGAGCTCCCATTTGACCCAGCGATACCACTCCTGGGAATATATCCCAGAGAGGCAAAAATGTGTAGTCGAAGTTTCATCTGCATTTGTTTGTTCATTGAAGCACTCTTTACAATAGCCAGAAACAGGAAGAAACCTGAGTGTCCAAGAACAGATGACTGGTTAAAGAAACTTTGGTACATCTACACAATGGAGTACTATGTAGCTCTTAGAAAAGATGAAGTCATGAAATTTACATACAAGTGGTACAATATGGAAAGTATCATGCTAAACGAAATGAGTCAGAAAGAGAGGGATAGACATAGAAAGATTGCATTCATCTGGGGGATATAAAGTCACAAAATATGAGATTAATACCCAAGAATAGCTGAGATCAACACCAGGAGGGTTACTCCATAGCTTAGAGCCCATCCGGGTATTCTAGTGGAAAGGGCAGTTCAGATAGAGAAGGGAGCACCAAATAAAGGATGTTTGGAGGATCCTCCCAGGAGGGGAGATGCATGTCAAAAGTAGACTATGGACTGAACATGTTTGCCACTCAATGCCTCTTTTGCAGACCACAACACCCAAAAGGAGAGAGAGAACAAAAGGGAATGCCCTGCCACAGAGGCAGGGTGGGGGGGATATTATCCATGGGGGTGGAAGATGGGCACTGGTGGAGGGATGGGTATTTGATCATTGTATGACCGAAACCCAAGCACAAAGATTTGTAAATGTACAACTGTACCTCACGGTGCTTCACTATTAAAAAAATATGTATATTGTATTGTCATTAAATAAGAATAAAGCAATAATGATGGGCTAAGAAAATAGGTAAATGTAAAAGGCAAAGGTCCTTCTGTTGATTGTCGATTTGCTCGAGCGAGCCCAGTAACGTCTCCATTGGAGACTTTGTTGTTACTGTGTCTGGCATATCGAATACTCTCGGTAGCTTGCCGGGCTCTCCGAGAGGGGTGGAGGAATTGAACTCAGGTCGGCCATGTTGGCCGCTTGTAAGGCGAACGCCCTACCCGCTGTGCTATCGCTCCAGCCCCATAATAATAATAAAATAGGTAATAAAAAAAGACTAAATGCAATGTTACTTTAATGAAACCATTAAATGAGGTGACTAATATAGGATGGAGTAGAAGCTGCTATAACTAAATTAAGTTACTTAACATTTTTCTACAATTTATACTATACTCATGCAGATGTAATGTGGTAATGCTTTTTGCTTTAAGAAAAAAAATACTTTTTTGTGTGTCAGATGTGAAGGGAAAGTGCAGTGGGGAAGGAGTTTGTCTTGTATGCAGCTGACATGGGTTTGATCCCAACGCCCTATATGGTCCCTCAAATGTTCCAGGGTATATCCCTGAGGGACAGACACAGTAATAAGTAAGCCCTGAACACTGGTGGCTGTGACCCCCCCTCAAAAAAAACCCAGCTCCTCCTTTTGACCGTTTTCTCCCTTGAGAGGCAGTCAGTTTCTTCACCTGATCAAACCTTGCTAATCTTGTTATTAGCTTTGACCAATAAATTCTATCTAAAGTGACTTTTAGGAGTTCTGAGTCATAGTCTCAGTGATCCTTCCTACTTCTGCTTTGGTTCCTGTGGAGGTGTTGACACATGGAGAGAGGTCATCGACCTTCTTGAAGACACCCATCCCCATGGTAACTTGACTTGGCAGTCAAGTGCTTGAAGTGTTGTAGACTGCCGAGCTTCAGTTGAAAAAGGAATGACCCCAGCTGAGACCAGCAGAACATTTGCCCAGTGGAGCCTCACTCAAATTGCTCAGAACTGTCAACAAATTAACTGGCAATTTTCAGCCTCTATGTTTGGGGGTTTCTGATATAAAATAATAGAAAGCAGCTACACTAGCTCAGTGTAGTCAATAAATGCTTCACTGTATCTCAGCTATGCATATTCACATGTGATTTGAAAATAGTGCCGTGTTATTGCTATTTTTAAATAGAGTAATCTACATTCTAGGACAAGGCTTTTGCAGTGTGCTGAAAACAGGCCCTTTGATAGTACATAAAGTGAGAATTGTTAAAATGGCCGGAATTTCTTTCTTAAATAAAGAATTCAGCATTTTAATTTATGGGTCTCATGTTAGTATTTCGGTTGGATTTCTCTTGCAAACATGTAATGTGTCATATTTTTAATTTATCTAATAAATTTTATTTATAACTGAAAATCTTCTAAGATTGTAGACTACATTTCATGTTTATCATTTCTGATACATCACTTTTTAACATGTCTCTAGAGCATTTTTAATCACTTGTGACTGCCAGGTCTTAAACTGACTCTAAGACAGAATTTCTTTGACAATATAAGATCTGTGGTGAGTAAATAAAATTGAGTTGCAGGGCTGTAATGGGCAAATTCTAAAAAAGGAAATTGCTTTATCTCTAAAGTCTTCTCCACCACATATTAGATTTATCTTAAATTAGGTTAAGTTTTTTGTTGAGATTAGTTTTTAAATGCCAACTATTTCTTGTCTAATACACATAAACTACTCATTTTAGTATTGATTTTGATGAGCTAGGACAAAAGTACACACTGAATAATAAAGATCGAAATTAAGATCTAGAATGTTTTGTTTATTTTAAAAGGTCAACTTGTCTCCCCAACTTAAACTCTACTCTCAGACACTGGCCTTCAGCTATCACAGATTCTAAACTAAAAATAGATTATTATTGCTTTTGTCAGCGTTCCAAGGAGTGATAGCACAGCAGTAGGGCGTTCGCCTTACAAGCGGCCAACATGGCCAACCCGAGTTCGATTCCTCCGCCCCTCTCGGAGAGCCTGGCAAGCTACCAAGAGTATTCGATATGCCAAACACAGTAACAACAAAGTCTCCAATGGAGACGTTACTGGGCCCGCTCGAGCAAATCGATGATCAACAGGAGGGCCTTTACCTTTACCTTACCTAACATAGTATTTTAGATTTATTTGGGGGTTATTAGTAGTTTTTTTAATTAAATGATTTTCCATTATATGGTAATATCACATGTTGTTTATATATTAATGTGTTGATAGATGTTTGAGTTACTTCCAGGATTTGATTAGTTTTCTTGGATTAGGGACACATTCGAAGGTGCTCAGGACGTACTCCTTTCTGACTATGGCTCAAGGTTTTCACCTGGCAGTACTGGGAGGTGATATGCAGTGCCAGGGATATAGGTAAGGTCAGCCTCATGCAAGGCAAACACCTTAACCCCTGTACTACCTCTCTACCTATTACTTTGTTTTCTTCTCATTTGTATATGAGTTTATGTGGAACTAGATTTTAATTTCTTTTAGTTTTTAAAATTGTAGTTCTGGTGATGATTGTAAGATAACACTGTTTTGTCCTTCCTGCATAGCCTCAGGTAGTTTAGGTTTATTGGGTTGCTCCCATTACAGTGCTCTCATTCCTCTGTGTTTATTTTTAACTTCTTTCTTTCTTTCTTTCCTTTTTTTTTTTGCTTTTTGGGTCACACCCATTGATGCATAGGGGTTACTCCTGGTTCTGTACTCAGGAATTAGTCCTGGTGGTGCTTGGGGGATCATATGGAATGTTGGAAATCGAACCCCAATTGGCCCAGCTACATGCAAGGCAAATGCCCTACACCCTACACCCTATGCCCTACCAGCAGTGCTATCTCTCCAACCCCAGTAACTTCTTTCTTTGCTCTGTTGACTTGTAAATATTGTTTTTCTCTTCTCCCTCAGTCCTTTGCAGAGTTTATTCAGAGCAATATCCTTTTTGTATGGATACAAGAAGACAGTATATGCTATGCTTTTGTAATGTGACAGTGATATTTTCCTCCTGGGCATCAGTTCTATCACCTAAGCCTCAGCTGCCTTTACTTCCTACCACCCCCAAAAGCAGGGTCCCGAGGAGGGACTGGATGGAACTAGTGCAAGCCGTAAGCTATGTGCTAACCTGGCATCGAGATGGGCCCGGCCAAAGTGCCAAAATACTTAACTATAAATTAAGAGCTTTGTCATGGAGCAGTGCAGTCATGATCCAAAAAGTAATAATTAGATTTGAACCCTGCTAGGGTTAGGAATGATGAATCTGGCCCGAGGACTATAGTCTAAGTCTGTGGCAAGATGTTCCCAGGAGAGCTGCCCTACAAGTCTCAATGTTACCTCTTACTGTATCCATACAAAAATAACTAGAATGTTGATAGTGTTATTGAACTGAGGAAAGGAGAAAAACACCTTAGGAGGTATTTTGCCCTTGGGCAGTTAGGAAGGGCTTTGGAATACCTTTTATGTGGTGTTCTCTTTTAATTTTGTGGGCCCTCAGGAAGGGCTTTCTTATGTTGATTTTGCTACCTGACTGAGTGCTGTGTCAGCCCAGAGTGCTGGGAATTTGGATAGACAAGAGAGCTGGAGAGAGGAGAGAGAGCTGGGCAGCAAGATGGACTGCAGAGAGGCTAGCAAGGGGGATAGAGCGAGAAGAATGTAGAAGAATACAGGAGCAGGCACATGGAGAGAGAGAGAGCCCAGTCTGAGAGACAGAGTACAGAGAGATGAGCAGGAGAGACAGGAGGAGACAGAAATGAGGAACAGTGTGAGACTAGGATGGGAGGCTCAGGGAGACTGGGGCAGGCGCATGGGGAGAATGGAATAAACAGCATCTGATTAATCAACCAGCTTGGCCCTCCTTTCGTCCACCATCTGCCCCGGGCTGCCCCCCCCCGCCCCCCCCCCCCGCTGGGTGAGTGGCCCGGGGGGGGGGACCCCCACCCAAGAGGGAGAGCCATCAGGGAATCCCTGGCTGCCTCTAAAGAGTTTATACATTGACCACAATAATATTTATGTTTATGGTGTACATAGAGATATTGGCCTCCACTACAACCAGATATTTTGGGTAAATGCCTAAGAATTGGAATGGTGGTGAGGATAAGTTCATGTTTGACTTGGTGAAGCTCTGAGGAGGTTTTTCAAAGTGGTTTTATGGTTTTGTATTGCCACCAGTTATGTATGAAAATTCCAATTTTCATACTTCCTTGACAATGCTGGATGTCTTTCCATCTTTGACATTTTAGATTCTCCAGAAAAAATGTCAGTGTTATCTCACTGCAGTTTAAATTGTGTTTCTGATGTCTAATGACTTTGGAATAAAAAAATCTGTTTCTGATCCTCTGGTCTTTTTTGTTTGTTTGCTATATATAATAATTATTTTATTTTTATTTATTTTTTTCTTTTTGAGTCACACCCAGTGATGCTCAGGGGTTATTCCTGGCTCTGCACTTGGGAATTACTCCTGGCTGTGCTTAGGGAACCATATGGGATGCTGGGGATCGAACCTGGGTTGGCCGTGTGCAAGGCAAATGCCATACCCGCTGTGCTATTGCTCTAGCCCCATAATATTTGTTTTAAACCTGAATGTTGGTCTTAATAATTTGTGGTCATGAAAAATTTCTGGATATTTTGACTAAAAATATAATATTCTTGCCTGAGACTTGCCTTTATTTTCTTAGCAATATGTAAATAACTAAAGTTTTTACATTTTAAGTCATACTTGCCAATATTTTTCTTGAACGGTTCTTTTTGCATGACATCTGAAATATTTCTGTTTAGCTTCAAATTTGTAGAATTTTTATACTCCCCCCATATACACAAATATGCATGTATATGTATATATATTTATTGAGGCACCTTGATTTATGAAATTGTTCAAAGTAAAGTTGTTTCAGGCATACAGTGTTCCAACAACAATCCCAACACTAGTGTCTTCTTTCAATCACCAGTATCCCCAGGTACCTTCCCCTCAACCCCTGGCCTGCCTCCTTGGTAGGCATATAATACATTTATTTCACTTTACTTGGTCCAATAAAACTTAAATGAATGCAAATAGAATTATCAAAAAATAAATTTGTCAATGACATTTTGTGGTGTTAAATTGCTATGTTATTAACTTTACTAGAGTACAATCATGTGCACCATTTGTGAGTGCTATACTCAGTGCCACAAGAAGTAATGTTTCTCTTGTTCTTTACAGGGTTCTTTGAATGTTTATAGCGAAACATGTCTGAAGGCTATGAATTCCCCAAACTGTGGCCTGTCTTGAATCTCTGTATAGTTCCTTCAAATCTGAATGATAATGTATCTGGATAGAGTATTCTTGGTGAAGTGCTCATTTATTTTATTTTCCTTTTTCTTTCTTTTTTTTTTAGTGAAACACCATGAGGTACAGTTGTAGATTTACAAACTTTCATGCTTGGGTTTCAGTTATACAATGATGGAGTACCCATCCCTCCACCAGTGCCCATTCTCTACCAACAATGATCCCAGTAGCCCTCCCACCCCTGACTCCATCCCTCCCTACCCTGCCCTACCTTTGTGGCAGGGCATTCTGTTTTGCTCTCTCTTTCCTTTAGTATGTTGTGGTTTGCAATAGCGGTGTTGAGTGGCCATCTTGTTCAGACTATACTCTACTTTCAGCACATATATCGCATCCTGAAGGAATCCTCCAAACATCCTTTACTTGGTATTCCCTTCTCTATCTGAGCTGCCTTTTTCCCCAGCATGTGCTGCCAGCTTCTAAGCCATGGAGCAGACCTCCTGGTACTTACCTTAACTATTCTTGGGTGTTTGTCCCCCATTCTGTTACTTTATATTCCCCAGATGAGTGCAGTCTCTCTCTGTCTGTTCCTCTCTTTCTGACTCATTTCACTTAGCATGAACTTGTATGTAAATTTCATGACTTCATCTTTTCTAATAGCTACAAAGTACTCCATTGTGTATATGTACCAAAGTTTCTTTAGCCAGTCATCTGTTCTCGGGCACTCGGGTTTTTTTCTAGACTTTGGCTATTGAACCATGCATCAGTGAACATAGAAGTGCAGATGTCATTTCAACTGTACTTTTTTGCATCTCTGGGATATATTCCCAGGAGTGGTATTGCTGCGTCAAATGGGAGCTCAATTTCTAAGTTTTTGAGAATCTTCCATACTGTTTTCCAAAAGGGATGAAACAGTCAGCAATCCTACCAGCAGTGAAGGAGGGTCCCTTTCTTACTACATCAGCGCCAACACTGGTTGCTTTTGTTCTTTTGGCTGTGGGCCAGTCTCTGCGGTGTGAGATGATATCTCATTATTATTTTGATCTACATCTCCCTGATGAGTAGTGTCGTAGAGCATTTCCTCATGTGCCTTTTAGTCATGCGGATTTCTTCTTTGAGGAAGTTTCTGTTCATTTTGTAACCCCATTTTTTGATGGGGTTGGATGTTTTCTTCTTGTGGAGATCAACCAGTGCTTTGTATATCCTTGATATCAACCCCTTATCAGATGGGTATTGGGTAAATATCCTTTCCCATTCTGTAGATTGTCTTTGTATTTTGGTCACTGTTTCTTTTGAGGTGCAGAGGCTTCTTAGTTTAAGATAGTCCCATTTGTCTGTCTCTGTTTTCATTTGCTTGGCCAGTGGTGTGTCACCTTTGAAGATACCATTAGCTTCAATGTCGTAGAGGGTTTTGCCAACCTTGTTTTCAATGTTGAAAATCAGATGGGCTGGACATGTAATGAGATTTGGACATGTAATGATGACCGCTGGACTAGAGTCATTACCGACTGGATTCCACGGGATGTCATATGTTTGCGTGGCCGCCCACCTATGAGATGGTCACACTTTTTCATCAAAACCCTGAACAATTGTGTTCCCAGAATGAACAGAAGCCATTGGGCTACACTAGTACGTGACAGGGACAAATGGAGACGTTACTAATGCCCTCTCATGCAGATTAATGAGTAACGGGGTGTCAAGTGATCGGGTGATCAAGTATTCAATGTACCTCATGGATTCTGGTCTGATGTTGGGGTCTTTAATCCATTTTCATCTTACTTTTGTACATGGTGTTGGTAGAGATCTGAGCCCATTATTTTGCATACAGCTGTCCAGTTTGCCAGCAAAATTTGTTAAAGAGGCTTTCCTGGCTCCACTTCAAATTTCTTGCTCCCTTATCAAAGATTAGCTATTTGGGTGTCAGTATATTCTACCCTGTTTCATTGGTCTGCTGCTCTTCCTTTGATCCAGTACCAGGTTGTTTTAATTATTACTACTTTGTAGTAGAGTTTGAGGTTGGGGAGGTTGATTCCTCCCATTCCCCCCCTCCCCCCAAGAATTGCTTTAGCTATTCGTGGGTGCTTATTGTTACATATGAATTTCAGGAGTGTTTACTCCATTTCTTTGAAGAATGTCATGGGTATTCTTATAGGGATTGCATTGAATTTGTACAGTGTTTTGAGGAGTATTGCCATTTTAACAATGTTAAGTCTTGCAGTCCATGAGCAGGGGATATCTTTCCATTTCTTCGTGTCCTTTTTAAGTTCCTGAAGTAGTGTTTTGTACTTTTCTTTGTACAGGTCTTTTACGTCTTTAGTTAAGCTGATTCCTAGGTACTTGATTTTCTGAGGCATGATTGTTAATGGGATTGTTTTTTTCATGTCACTTTCTGCTCTCTTATTATTTGCTTACAGGAAAGCCATGGACTTTTGGGTGTTGATTTTATAGGCTGCAACTTAACTATACAAGTCTATTGTTTCCAGGAGTTTCTTGGTAGAGGTTTCAGGGTTCTCTAAGTATAGTATCATATTGTCTGTGATAGTGAGAACTTGGTTTCTTCCTTTTCTACCTGAATGCTCTTAATATCTTTTTATTACCTAACTGCTATTGCAAGTACCACCAGTACTATATTGAACAGCAGTGGATAGAGTGTGAATTTTTGCCTTGTCCCTTATCTTAGTGGGAAGACTCTTAGTTTTTCCCCATTGAGGATGATACTTGCCATAGGCTTGTGGTAGATTGCTTTAACTGTGTTGAGGAAAGTCCCTTCTATACCCAATTTGGTGAGGGTTTTCTTCATAAATGGGTGCTGGATCTTGTCAACTGCTTTCTCTGCATATATTGTTATGATCATATGATTTTTATCTTTTCTTTTGTTGATATGATGGATTATGTTGATTGATTTCCAAATGTTAAACCATCCTTGCATCCCCAGGATGAATCCCACTTGGTCATGGTGTATGATCTTTTTGATGAGTTGTTGAATTCTATTTGTTAGTATTTTGTTGAGAATCTTCACATCTGTGTTCATCAGGAATATCGGCCTGCAGTTTTCTTGTGGTGTCTTTGTTTTCTTTTGGTATTAGAGAGATAGGAGCCTCAAAGTAACTGTTTTGGGAGAGTTTCTGTTTCTTCAATTTCCTGGAAAAGTTTGAGAAGAACTGGCAAAAGGTCTTCTTTAAATGCTTGGAAAATTTCGCTAGTGAATCTTTCTGGACCTGAGCTTTTGTTTTTGGGAAGACTTTCGATTACAGTTTCGATTTCCTTGATATTAATAGATCTATTCAGGTATTCCAGATCTTCTTGGTTCAACTTTGGGAGATTATAGGAATCCAGGAATTTATCCATTTCTTCTAAGTTCTCTTGTTTTGTGACATACAGACTTTCAAAGTAGTCTCTGATGATCTTCTGAATTTCTTTGGTTTCCATTGAAACCCTTTTCATTTCTGATTCAGTTTATTAGAGTTCTCTCTCTCTTTATTTGTGAGTTTCACTAGTGGTTTATTAATTTTGTTTATTTTCTCGAAGAACCAGTTCTTGGTTTTATTGATCTTTTGGATTGTTTTTTGGGTTTCCATGTCGTTGGTTTCTGCTCTTATGATCTCTTTCCTTCTGCCTGGTTTGTGTTCCTTTTTTTCCCTAAGTTCTTTATCTGTGAAGTCAAGTTGTTTATGTGGGCTCTTTCTTCCTTTCTGAGAAATGCTTGCAGAGCTATAAATTTTCCCCTTAACACGGCTTTAGTGCATCCCACAGGTTCTGGTAGCCCATGTCTTCATTCTCATTTGTTTCCAGGTATCTTTTGATTTCTTCCTGGATTTATTTCCTGACCCATTCATTGTTCAACATTGAGTTGTTTAATTTCCAGGTTTTTAATTTGGTATTGTGCATCTGTACATGATTAACTTCTATCTTCAGTGCATTGTGATCTGAAAAGATAGTTGATACAATGTCTATCTTCCTGATTCAGTTGAGTTATGCTTTGTGGCCAAGCATATAATCTATTCTAGAAAATGTTCCATGTGCACTGGAAAAGAATGTGTATTCCTTTTTGCAGGGATATAAAGTCCTCTATAGATCTGCTATCCCTCTCCTATTTCTTCCTTCAGAGCCATTATTTCCTTGCTGAATTTTTATCTTCTTGATCTATCCAGAGGTGATAACGCAGTGTTGAAGTGTCCAAGTAATATTGTGTTGCTCACAATGTCCTTCTTAATGTCTGTTAGCAGTTGTTGTATGTATTTGGTTGGTCCCTCATTGGGTGTGTATACGTTTAGGTGTGTGATTTCTTCCCTCTGTACATATCCCTTGATTTATAAAAAATGACTTTCACTGTCCCTTCTAATTCTTTTCGAACTGAAATCTATGTTGTCCAATATTAATAAGGCTACCCAGCTTTTTTGAGGGAGCTGTTTGCTTGCAGGATTGTTTTTCATTACTTGACTTTGAGTCTGTGTTTGTTCTGACTGTTCAGATGTGTTTCTTGTAGGCAGCAGAATGTTGGGTTCTGTCTCTGTATCCATTTTGCCACTCTGTGCCTCTTAATTGGTAAATTTAGGCCATTGATGTTGAAAGAGATTATTGTCATGGGGTTTTGTGTCATCTTTCTGTAAGGGTTTGTTGTGCTTGTAGGGGTTTTTGTTGTCTTACAGTAGCCCCTCTAGCCCTGCTTTTAGGTTTGGTTTTGAGTCTATGAAGTTCCTGAGCTGCTGTTTATCCAGAAAAAGTGTACCATTCCTTTGATTTTGAGTGAGAGTTTAGCCGGAGAGAGTATTCTTGGTGAAGGGTTCATTTCAGTGAGTTTTTTCACTATGTCCCACCATTGCCTTTGGGCTTGGAGGGTTTCCTTTGATAGGTCTGCTGTGAATCTAAGGAGTGCTCCTTTGTATGTCATTTCCTTCTTTGTACTTGCTGCTTGCAGTATTGTGTCTCTATCCATGGCATCCATCATTCTAGCTATGATATGTCTTGGAGTGTTTTGTTAGGGTCTTTTTTAGCTGGCACCCTTTGGGCTCCTTGAATCTGAATGGCTGCATTGTCCAGCTCTGGGAGCTTTTCTGCAGTGATTTCTTTAACTGTGGCTTTTTCATCAGGATTGCTTCCCTGACCTGGTACTCCAGTTGTTCTAATGTTCCTCTTGAAATCATCCCCTAGGTCTCTGATTCGCTCTAGAGCTATTTTGAGGTTTCTTCCCATTGTTTGTTGTTGCCTGTAGGCTCCAGCAGCTCATATTTCAGCTCACTGGTTGTCCTCCAAGGTAGCCATTCTACTGTTGAGGGCACGCACTGAGTTTTTTTTTGTTTCATCTATCGAATCTTTTATTTGTTACACTTCTGTGTGTAGCTTTTCAATTTCTGCTCTCATTTCTTCCTGTATCTTCTTGGTTCTCTGATCCATTGTTTCTTCTATTTCCTCCTTTAATTTACTGGATATCTATCCAACTGTTTCTTTGAGTTCATTGAACATCTTCAATATTTCATCTCTGAATTTTTAATCAGAGAGCTCACATTTGTGAGTAATACCTGTTGAAGCTTCTGGACTCTTTTCATCGTCGTCTCTTTGTGGTGGGGATTTGCATTGTTTCTTCATGTTGTTGTGGTGTTATGGAGACTGATATGTGAAACCAGATTGCTGGGTATGGGTAAAATAACTGCCACTGCATGAGCGGTGACTGACCCCCCAAATAGGCCACGCCTACTTCTCCAGAGGCCACACCCCCTATGGGTACCTTGGACAGGAAGAAAACTAGCCCAGTGTTGGGGACAAACAAGAAGGTACTCAGAAAGGTTGGGCGTCCCAAGGTCTGAAAGGATGCCTGGGGCCTGGCACAGGGAAGGTGGCATCCTGGGGTCAATTATTTACTGATCTGGGAGAGGGAGAAAACCTTGGACGGCTCTGGGGACCCAGTTCATTGAGTTTTTGTGCTCTAGCCAGTTTTTCTGGCTGAAAATCATTCTCATTTAATTTCTCTGCTGTAAATCTGATGGGCTTTCCTGTGTTCTTTTTTTTTTTGATCTTGCAGCTTTCTTTATCTTTGAATTTTGTAATTTTGAGTATCATATGTCTTGAACTTTTCCTAATTTGATCTTTGTTTACTGGGACCGTTCAGGCTTCTAGGACCTTGGTGCCTGTAATTCTCGATTCTGGGAAACGCTTATTGGTAATTGGTAACTGATGTTTTTTCATTACATTTACCTTCCTGCTCTTTAGGAACTCTGATAATTCTTGTATTGTTCCTTTGAACTCATCCCTGGTATTCATCATACCATCTCTGGTATGCTGCTCATTTCTTTTTGGACTCTTTTCCATCTTCTGCTATTTCCTAGCAGTTTCCTTCTCATCTTGGAGGTCCTCGATCTTTTGCTCAGTTTCTGTTATTCTGCTGTTCAGAGCTTCTATTGTCTTTTTAAAATCATCCACCATGAATCTTAGTTTCTGATTAGCAGTTTTTTCATTTTTACTCAGACTTTCTTGTGCTTTGCTGATTACCTGTACTACCATTTCTTTGAGCTCATTGACCATCCCCATCATAATGTCACTAAAGACATTGAGTGTAGGATAACATTGTTTTGTCCTTTCTCCCTTGCCACAAGGAGCTTACGTTTATCTGGTCACACCCACCAAAGTGCTCCAGAGTAAGTCCCTTCTTTTGTTTATTTGTAACCACTTCTCTATGCTCTCTTCCCCAACCAGTTAATCAGATTTTTCCCCTGATCAGATTCTGTTAATTTGTATGGTTAGATCTTTCTAGGACACTGAACTTGTATTCTAAGTTAATATTGCCTTTTTCTTCTCCTTATGTCTTTTGAACAGTTTATTTTAAAGCAATGTCCTTTTGTATAGACACAAGAAGACACTTAATATTATGCTTTTTAACTTGGGATTTAATTGGCTTCAGATATTATTCATTCCTGGGCATCTGCTTTCTCAACTTAAGCCTCAGTTGCCCTCACTTTCTAGTGCCCCCAAAGGCAGGGTCCCAATGAGGGACTGAATGGAACCAGGGTAAGCAGTAAGATATGTGCTACCCTGGCAACAAGATGGGCCTGGCCAAAGTGCCACAATTCTTAACTATAAGAGCTTGATCATCGACAAATGCTGTTATGATCCAAAAGTAATGACTAGACTAGGACCCTGCTAGGGATAGGAAAGACTAATCTGGCCTGAGCACTGTAGTCTGAGATCAGGATGACCCCAGGAGAGCAATTCTATAAGCTTAATGCATCTCTTACTTTGTCCATACAAAATGATTAATATTCTGAATGCTTATATGTTTGTTGGACAAGGAGAGGAGAAACACACCTATGGAATTCTGACCTTGGGTGGGTCGTCCTGCTGAAAGAGAATCTGTCCTAGAAGCAGCATCCCCAAGGGGGAAGAACTTTAACTCTATTGATTGTGACCACACCTATGTATAAGCCCAACCTCTCAAGGTTTTGGGGATTTAACTAGACTGTAAGAGTGGGCTGGGGGGATGGGGATCAGATCTAGAGTCAGAGCCAGAAGGAGAAAGGGGTTCCAAATTGGGGACCAGGAGAGGACAGAGAGACAGGAATGAATGAGGATGAGAGTGGAATAAACAGCAGCTGATCAATCAACCGGTTTGGCCTTCATTTCGTCCACCATCTGCCCCATGACCCGGGCCGCCCCAGCTGGGGGAGCAGTCCAGGCCCACCCCAAATGCAGGCAGCTAGGGAAGAGCCATCAGGCCCCCCATCCCCGCCGTCCCTTGGAATTTATATTTACTGATGGTGTTTATGTCTTTGGCAATAATGTTTTTGCTCATTGTACTTGGTGGGTTTCTGTGTATCTTCACTGTTGTTTTCTAGTGTTCTTGCTCTGCTGGAGGTCTTTATTAAATCCCTGGAAGATGCTGAAGCATTAAGCTCAAGGTTGCTCTCGTTCTCTGCCCATCCTCACAGAGTTACAGGAGGAATAACTGTGAGCAGTGTGTAATTTATTGAGTAGAGCTGCATAAGTGGCCAAACATTCAGGAGCTGTGATGTGGGCCCTTATGATGGCACAGTTAGTTTGTGGAAGTGGCTGGGTTCCACCAGTAGGAGGCGGCTCTAACTCCAGCTGGAGCTCTACCTCCCACTCAGAATAAGCCCAGTGATGTCAGTAGGAAGAAAGCCTCACCTGAAATGGTGGGGCAGCAAACAGAAGGTGAGGACGGTTCTGTGGTATGGCTTTTAATAAGGCTCAGATTGGGGGTGGAGGCTTCTGGGATCCACCTGGGAGGGAGGGACTCTGCCCCCTAACACGTTTACATACTTTTGTACTTTTAAAAATCTATTTTTCAATCTATGGACCATAATTTTGCAAATTGTATATAGTCAAAGTGAATATATATTGTTTAGCTATATTATTACAGTAAGCACCATTAATTTGAAAGTTCTGTATTGTCTTGTCTATTGCATTTAAAAGTGATGTAGGAACCTATTTTGGTTTATACAAAGTAACTATATTAATACATGTTGATTAAAATTTTAAATGTTTATTTTATGTCTTTATTTGGGGAGGCCCTACTAATAGTTTTCAGTAGGCCTGGGTCCCCCTCCTGGATACTCCATGCTAATTGGGCCAGTATTTCAAAGCTAGGGCCTGAGGATATAGTACTGTATGGACCCTGCAGTGCTGGAGATATAACCCAGGCCATCTGGGCAGTGCTCAGAGGCCTCCAGGGCCACACTCAGTTAGCTCAGGTACATCTAGGGTCACATTCGGCAGTGGTCAGTGACTACTCCTAGTTCAGAGCTTGGGAGTGGCTCCTAACCTTGCTCCATGGACCTTATGGTGACTGGAATTGAACCCGCAGCCTCTCCTTGCAAACCATGGGCTCATATAGTTTCATTCTTTCTCTGGCCCAGTACATGAAATTAAAAAAAAAAGTACAAAACTTGATTCCTTTTTGTGCCGTAAGAGCCTGCCTCTTACTACTTGCCTCTAACTGAGACAAAATTAGAGATTAAATAGCTAAGGAAATGAGAATCAGATAGGAGCACTCATAATGGGACGATTGGAATATGTGGGCACAAGGGTGGTGGGGCTTCACAGTAAGAAACAGATGTGGAACAAGCATACACTGAAGGATATTTCATGAGGGAGGCTTTTCTAGCAATGTTAATGAGATAATAAATTTATAGAGAATAAATGTGGAAAGTGAAGTGGTAAAATTTCTTTCCTAACAAATTACTACTTAGTCCTTCTTTGTTCCAGGCTTCCACCAAGTTTCATTTCAATGCCCATTTTGTAGTGTCAGTAACTAGAATAAATTTTGGTGCCATCTGATAAAAGTCTCATATATTCAGAAATATTTCAGCCACCAGGAATATAAATAATAAAGTGAGTGGTCAGAGTCGATTGTTCATCAGGAAGATTGAACTTTTTGTGTATGGTTTGGGCTCCTTCCACCAAAGATTTGTTTTTAAACCCAGAAGTGTCACTTTTACCTGAATAATGTAATATTGGTTGGCTAACAAGATTTTTATAAATCTCCAAAATATTTCCAGAGAATGAATGCTTTAGTGATTGTTAAGTATAAATATTTCTTCCACCCAAGATCAGTTTTCTTAAAAAAGACCTCTGTCTTATTGTCCTTGGGGAAAATGCCTAATTGCCTAGTATCCAAATTAAACAGAAAACCCATTCATAGTTTCAGGGAATTAGACCATTATTTAATTTTTAAAAAGAAGTCTACTTTAGAAAACACATTTTTCTCAGTTATAGGATGATAAGAGGTCATGAACAGCTTGCTGCTTCTATCTTTCAAATAAATATGAATTCGCTGGAAAAAATCCCACTCAAGAACATGCAATTAAGGCTGCTTTAGGCAAACTAAATTACATAATCAATACATAATGAATCAGAATAAAGACATTCAAAATTTGCTTTAGAAAATACTGTCTTTCGAGGCCAAAGCTAGACTTGAGATTGAATTGATTTAAATGCAATTATCTGTTTAAAGAAAAAATGTGCAATTCAGAATAGTTGATCAGTTCTGAAATGGGCTAAGCACACGTGTGAAACTGTCCATGTGATAAAGACAAGAGAATTGTTTGCACCTTTGATTGTTATTTTTTGATAAAGATATTTATGGACTATTCTCAGCATGTTTTGATTCTACACAGAATAAATGTTTTCTGTATTCACCACGTTATATATTAGATCCTCACATTTTACTCATTATATAAGTGGAACTTTGCATGTTAAAAAAGTATTTTGTTTTTTTTACTTCACCAGGAAGTGCTCAGGGCTTACTTCTATCTCTGTACTCAGAGATCACTCCTGGCAGGACTCAGGGGACGATATAGGGTGTCAGGAATCAAACTCTGGTCAGCTACAAGCAAGGTAAGCACCCTACCCGATGTACTCTCTCTCTATCCCAGAAGTGTGTCCTCTTTAGTCAAACTCCCACACTTCCTCACCTAATACTACTCCTGGCAGATGATCTATAATCCATTGCTTTAAGTTTCATAATCTCAAAAATTAGTAAATTCCACATACGTTAAAATCTACATGCAGTATTTGTCTTTGTCTTTTTATTTTGGCACAATTATCTCTAGGTTAATCTGTATTGTTAGAAATGGCTTATTTCTTGGCTTCTCCCCACCCCCTTAACATTATTAACTATTTGTAGACCTTTATCTTTTCATCAGAGGACACTTGGTTGCTTTCCTACTTGGCATTTGAAATAATGTTGTTCTGAACACAGAAGTAACAAGTTACTTACATAACCTCCCCTGTCTTCCATTATGCTTGTGCAAATGTATATTCCCCCAAATAGATGACAAGTGTTTCCATTTTTCTACATCCTCTTTGGCTTTTTATAACTTTCATCGAAGACATTTAATTGGTATGATGTGCTCTCTAATTGTAGCTTTGACTGCGTTTATTTGATTTGTGATAATGAACATCTTTTTTTGGATCTGGTGTAAGTTACTTTATTTGTAATACTTTCTCCAGTTATATATAGGGCATTGCCTTTTAATTTTGTTGATTGTTTTGCTGAAACTTTAGTTCGATGATGATGATTTTCCCCTCAGCTCTCTTCCTCCTCTCCCCTCTCTCCCTCCCTCCCTCCTCCTCTTCCTCCTCACTTCCTCTTCCCCTCCTTAGTCTGGAATTTTTTTTATTTCAGTTCTTTTTGTATCCATTTGACATTAATGTTCATGTATGATAAATGGTTAAGTTTTAGTTGCTCTTTGGCATATGGTTAGACATTACTCCCAGTATCATTAATTAAAAGAATATCCTCCCCTCACTCTGTGATCTGAGCTACTTTTATAATAGATCAATTTACCATACACAAGTAGATTTAGTTCTGAACTTTCTAACTTATTCTTTAGTCTTCATATCTCCACCATCCCAATATTTTATACTTTAGTGGCTCTATCATTGTAATATAATTTGAAATCAGCATGTTTGATGCCTCAAATTCTGCTTGTCTCAAGATTAATTTAGATTTGGGCATCTTTTATGCATAATGCAAGACCCAGGATTATTTGTAGGAAAAAACTTGTGTGAAAATAACATTAGAATATTTAATAGGGAATTAAATATTGCTCTTGATAATACAGATATTTTAGCAATACTTTTCAGTCCATGAACATGGAATACCTATTTGTCTTTTTCAATTTTTTTTTTATCTAGGAGTACTGCTTTTTATTCAGCCACTGATTAGCTGATTGAATTGGGCATGAGATCCACCTTACTTTTTTTTCATAATTTTATTTATTCTTTTCTTCTTATATTTGTTTATTGAATCGCTGTGGAAAAAGTTACAAAGCTTTCAGGTTTAAGTCTCGGTCATACAATGTCACTGTCACTGTCTTCCCGTTGTTCATCGATTTGCTCGAGCGGACCCAGTAACGTTTCCATTGTGAGACTTGTTGTTACTGTGTTTAACATATAAAATATGTCATGGGTAGCTTGCCAGGCTTTGCCTTGCGGGTGAGATACTCTCGGTAGCTTGCCCGGCTCTCCAAGAGGGGCAGAGGACTCAAACTCCAGTCGGCTGTGTAGGCCACGTGCAAGACAAACGCCCTACCACTGTGCTATCGGTCCAAACTGGGTCATACAATGATCAAACTCGTTTCCCTTCACCAGTACTCGTTTTTCACCACCAAGAACCCCAATATACCCCCCAACCCTCCCAATGCCCATAAGGCAGATGATTTATACTTAACTCTTCTCTACATTGATTACATTCATTATTTCGACAAAAGATGCACCATTATTGTTTAGAATTTCCCCTCCAAAATATCAGAATTGCTGAAAAGGCATTGTGAAATACTTTGTTTTCTATAGCTGGTATGAGAATCATACAGTGTCATATAATGATTTTGGATTTCTGCAAAGAGCCAGATAATTACGAGATTGGTTTTTGTGTGTCTGGTGTTATGGCTGTGCTGGAGAGGCACTCGTGTGGGGCAACTCGTGACCTTGGTAGGGCATGAAGGACGAGTCAGTACTGCCCCCTTCCCATGAGACTGAAGTTGTCCCATCACCGCTGGCTCATACCTGGCTTTTCTATAAGCTCTGAGGTGGTGGCCACCTTGCTGCTAGGGCAGGGGGGAAGGCGGAAGGGAGCAACACCCTTTCCCTCCCGTGGAGGCATGGCACTGTAGTTTAACGTATGGTCCATTCACTTTTCTGTCGCAAGTTGTCGGGCTCTGGACTAAGTCCTTTTGCCTCTGGAACCATGGCCGTGCTGTTGTGGGGGACAACTCGTGACCTTGGTAGGGTGTGAAGGACAAGCTGGTACCACCCCCCTTCCCATAAGACTGCAGCTGCCCCATCACCACTGGCTCAAACCTGGCTTTCCAATAAGCTTTGAGGCGACGGCCACCTTGTATGCGGTCCAGATGCATTTCTGCCAAAAGCCATTGGGTTTCGAGATTTGTTTCTGAGTCTCTGGGATCATGGCCATTAATCTGCTTGATCAGGAGCCAGAGGCCTTTTGTAGGTAGTGACTCGGGGTCTCGTTGGAATGGGGAGGAAAGGGCCAGTTCCACCCCCAACTGGTGAGGCCCCACGTGTCTCGTCACTGCAAGTCCAAACCTGACTGTTCTTTGACCTCTAGAGGATGGTGGTCACCGGACCACCAGGAGGAACAGGCCAATTGCACAAAACCTATTCCCACCTGGAGTGGCCCAGCGCCAGTAACCTACTGCAGGAACAGGACGCATTTCTGCCAAAAGCCTTTGGGTTCCATGATTTGTTTCTGAGTCTCTGGGATCATGGCTGTTAAACAGTTTGATCAGGAACCAGAGAGGCCATGCCTCCAATTATATAGCTGAGTCAGAGGTGGTTTGTGGGTGTGTCTCCCACATACCTAACTTTTGGCCATTTACTTTCTTAGTAAACTTTTCCCCAAGTTTTTGGGGTCTGGCCAAAGGCACAGCAGCAATTTTTTGGTATCTAAAAGTCTGACGGTGCCATCAGGCTGCTGATACATAAAACTGTCAGCATTTCACTATAGAGTATGATTTTAGCTGAGGATTTGTCACATATGAAGTTTAAGTGGTACATACCCAGTTTTGAGTTGCTTTTGTTTGTTTTGTTTTGGTCCCCACTTGGTGGTGCTCAGGGATCAACATGTGGTGCCAGATTGTACCTTAGTCAGTCACGTGCAAGGCAAGCAAACATCTTATCTGCTATCTATCCAGCTCCAGTTTTTGCATTTTTAAATCAAGAACAAATGTTGAATTACAAATGCTTTTTATGCACCTTTTTTGTTATTAATACTATTAATTTGTGGATATTGAGGAAGGCATAGTTTGTGTACTTTAGTAAAAATATGAATTAAACCTGATTACAGAAGAATAATGAATTGGTTATGACTATAAGGAGCTAAAAGTGTAGTTGAAAGTTCATATCTGCAAAATTGTTTGGTATAGATTTTCTAGGTCACAAGGCAAAAGGATGAGTGTCCTTTCATCATTAATGATATTGTAAAAGTTAAAGAAGCATTGGATATTTCGTTTTCATTGATTTTTGTTTGTGAAAAATTGTCTCTTGGGAACTTAGTTTACTAGTCAAATATAATCACATTTAAAATCTCAGGTAGTTTTAATATTTTCCATTAAAAATGCAGTGGCTTAAGAGGAAAATATGCTTGTATGGTTAAAATAGAAGCATCAGTGGCTTTTCCCCCTCGTGGTGTCATTTGATGTGTGGAAATAAATATTGGAGTTGTCAAGTGACATTGGTGATAGTCCCTTGTCACTATCCTGGCTCAATTGGATATGTTTTAAACTTAGATTTTGGAACAAGAAAGACATCACTTTAAAAAAATGATATCATCATTTGCAACAGGGTAATCCCCAGAGGCTTTTGATAATGATAGAGTCTGACAAAGTATTTCCATTTAAACTCAGGTTTTGTGAAGGAATAGTATAGTGCTTGAATATCTTACTCCTGCTAAGCAGGATTTAAATTTCTGCTGAATGCTTCCCTTGCACTGAAGTAAGAGCTACATGTTTGTAGCCATCTGAGCTATATTCTTCTTTACAATTAAAAATCTCATTCTATTTGCTCTCTACAGATGAAATCAGACATTTTACTATTCCCTTAATAATGTATGGACAGTGCCATGTCATGGATTATGAGAGGTGTTTGGTATATTAATGAAAGCATAAGCTTTAGTACTACTTCTGTGAAAATTAAATGTGGAATTCAATAGAGTGTGTCTAAACTGAACGGAGCATTAAATTAAATTTGTACTCCTTCATTTTGGTTTAAGAAAACAAAGGAATTATTGATGGAGCATAGAAAGTGGATTATACATAGAACTGGAGCAAATTATTAGTTTTAGATGGAAGCTTTACTCTTTTTTTAAAAAACAATGCATGAATATTTAGTATAAGGCATAATTTGTGAGCTTAAATATACAGCAGGTGAAAAATGTTAACACTGACAGAGACTGTATTTTGTCCATCTTTAGACAGGAACACCTACAAAAATAGGACTCTACAAGACAGACACAGATCAAAAACTAAAGAAGATATTTAAGAGTAAAACAATTGTATTTCACAATCTCAAATACTAAGGGAAGAGCTACTGCTGAGGAATTTAAAGGTATGGCACAGCCGTTCATGCCATAAACATGTTTCATATACAGAGCAACAGTAGGTACCAGAAGGGGTCAGATAACTGACCCCTAAGATGGGAGACACAGACATGGTGACCCCTCCTTCTTGTTCTGTTTGACTGTAAGGGAATATCTGGATTACAGCAAAGAGGAGTATCAGCCACAATTAGAGTAAAGAAAACTCTGAACAGTAACAGCAGGTGCAGATTGTGGGGTAGAACATCAGACAATTGGTATTGTAGAAATGAAAGAGATGTAATTATTGAAAGTTAGTTTTTCATTTTTGAGACCGGGAGCCATGATTTAGGTCCATGAGCAAGAGATGAACCCAAGGTATGATCAGGTGCCGTGATTAGCAGATGGTCTCCTCCTAGTTGTCAACAAATCTCTCTCTTTCATCCAGAGTGTAAAACATAGTAGTCATGGACAAATTAGAGTATTTGCTCAAGATAGGTTCAGGGTTGACTTATTGAAAGCACTCCAAAGGTCAGCAAAGTGGACTTGTGAAGTGTTTGTGAAGGAAGAAATTCCACATGGCAAAGCAAAGAACTGCTGTGAAGAAGCCATTACTTCACACATGCCTGGGAGTCATCTGTGTTCCTACCAGTGAGAGTCAGGAGACCTTTTGAATATCACAGACATTTGTTAGGGAATCTGTAAAGGTCTCACACTGTAGTGGTAGAGCTAAAATTACTATAGAATAAAGGTTACTTTAGTCCCAAGCTACAAAGATTTTTAGAAGTTTTTAAATGAGTTTTGAAAAAAAACTAACCTAATTTGCAAGGAACATCTAAAATTTGTCAGGATCTGAGTGAAATTTCACTTCACTTGTGTATGAACATGTCAGTCTGCTGTAGATAAAATCTGGTAGGGAAACATAGCTACAGAGTTTGAAACAAAGTGTAGTTCATTAGTTGCAGCAATTTGCAGCAGTAATTGTAACCATGGTTTGAGTGTGTGCAGGTGTGTGTGTTTGTGTTGTTTTCCTAAGCATCTACCCCTGTACACAGTGCAAAGAGCTATGTGCAATGCAGTGGGGTTTGTTACATGAATCAATATCTTTGATTTGTTTTTTGTTTGTTTTGTTTTTCCTTATCCTGTGGATATGGAACCCTGTTTTTTGTTTGTTTTGCTTTTCTATATCCTGTGGTTCTCAGGGCTTACTCCTGCCTCTACATTGAGGTATCACTCCTTGTGGGATCTTGGTACCATCTAGGTTACCTGGAATTGAACATGGGTTGGAATGCAGGCAAGACAATTGCCCTGCCCACTGTACTATCTCTCTAGTTCCTTAATTTGAAGTCTTTTTTTAAAATGCAAAATGAGCATACTTCCCCATTTGCCCCATATGAAGATAGTGTCTCTTCAATCGTTTGGTGCTACTGAAATGTCTTAAAAAGATAATACAAAGATCTGTAGATGAATTGATTGTACAGGGGTTTAGGCCCTTGCTTTGCATGCAGCCAACCTGGGTTCAATTCCCACACTGCATGTGGCCCACTGAGCACTATCAGAAAGAATACAGAGCACAGAACCAAGAGTAAGCCCTGAGCTTGGTGTGTTATGACCTAGAAATGAAAACAGTTAAATAAAAATGGTACAAAGCAAAATGTAACTAGTGACTTGCCCAAAAGAGTTGTTGTGAAAATGTGAGACAGATCTAGGAGAATTGTTTGTCAACATTAGTCACCATTAGTTCTATACTATTTTTGTCTTTTGGTATATTTTCCCATGAAAAAGCCAAAATATTTGGAACCAAATCTGTTCTACTTCTCTCACAGAACATTTAATTAAGGCCAATATCAAGAGTACTTCTAGCAGCAGAATGAGACCAATCTGCAGCAGTGATCTCAGTTATGACACAGTCTAGCCAAACAAATCCCCACAAACCAGTAGAGTTTGTCTTAATTTTTTTTTTAATTTTTATTAGTGAAACACCATGAGGTACAGTTGTAGACTTACAAGTTTTTGTGCTTGGGTTTCAGTTATATGGTGATCAAGTACCCATTCCTCCACCAGTGCCCATTCTCCACCACCAATGATCCCAGTATCCCTCTCACTCCCTCATCCCCCATATCACATCCCTCCTCTGTGGCCGGGCATTCACTTTTGTTCTATCTCTCATTTTGGGTGCTGAGGTTGGCAAAAGAGGCATTGGTGTCAATCATGTTCGGTTATAGTCTACTTTCAGCATGCATCACCCATCATAGAAGGATTCTCCCAACACCCTTTACTTGGTGCTCCCTGCTCTATCTGAGCTGCCTTTTTCCCAGGCATGTGTGGCTGGCCTTCAAGCCATGGAATGAACCTCCTGGTACTTATCTAGGCTATTCTTGGATGTTAGTTTTCTATTTTGTTACTTTATATTCCCCAAATGAATGCAATCTTTCTATGTCTGTCCATCTCTTTCTGACTCATTTCACTTAGCATGATACTTTCCATATAGTACCATTTGGATGTAAATTTCATGACTTCATCTTTTCTAACAGCTGTGTAGTATTCCATTGTGTAGGTATACCAAAGTTTCTTTAATCATCTGTCTTGGGCACTCGGGTTTTTTCCAAATTTTGGCTATTGTGAACAATGCAGCAGTGAACATAGAAGTGCAGATGTCATTTCAACTGTACTTTTTTGCCTCCATGGGATATAGTCCCAGGAGTGGTATTGCTGGATAAAATGGGAGCTCAATTTCTAATTTTTTGAGAATTGTCCATATTGTGTTCCAAAAGGGCTGAATTGGTCAGCATTCCCACCTTCAGTGTAGGAAGATGCCTTACTTGCCACATATGCGCCAACTCCAGTTGCTTTTGTTCTTTTGGATGTGGGCCAGTCTCTGTGGTGTGAGATGATATCTCATTGTTATTTTGATCTGCATCTTCCTGATGAGTAGTGATGTAGAGCATTTCCTCATGTGCCTTATAGCCATTCAGATTTCTTCTTTGAGAGAGTTCTTGTTCATTTCATCACCCTATTTTTAGATGGAGTTGGATGTTTCCTTCTTGTGGAGTTCAACCAGTGCTTTGTATATCCTTGATATCAGCCGCTTGTTGGATAGGTATTGAGGGAATATCCTTTCCTATTCTGTGAGTGTCTTTGTATTTTGGTCACTCTTTCTTTTGAGGTGCAGAAGCTGCTTAGTTTAAGATAGTCCCATTTTTCTATCTCTGTTTTCACTTGCTTGGACAGTGGCTTGTCATCTTTGAAGATACCATTAGCTTCAATGTCGTAGAGGGGTTTTCCAACCTTGTCTTCATTGTACCTAATGGATTCTAGTCTGATGTTGCGGTCTTTAATCCATTTTGATCCTTCTTTTGTACATGTTGTTAGGTAGAGATCTGAGCCCATTTTTTTGCACATTAGTCATCCAGTTTTACCAGCACAATTTGTAAGAGAGGCTTTTCATTGCTACACTTCATATGTCTTGCTTCCTCATCAAAGATTAGATGATCATTAAGTGTTTGGGGGATTTCAGTATATTCAACTCTGTTTCATTGGTCTGTGGTCTGCCTTTGTTCCAGTACCATGTTGTTTTAATTACTACTGCTTTGTAGTAGAGTTTGAAGTTGGGAGGTTGATTCCTCCCATTTACTTTTACCCAAGAATTGCTTTAGTTATTCATGGGGGCTTATTGTTCCATATGAATTTCAGGAGTGTTGGCTCTATTTCTTTGAATAATGTCATGGGTATTGTTATAGGGATCACATTGAATTTGTACAATGCTTTGGGGAGTATTGCCATTTTGACAATGTTAATTCTCCTGATCCATGAACAGGGGATAGCTTTCCATTTCCTCGTGTCCTCGTTCCTGATGTAGCGTTTTGTAGTTTTCTTTGTACAGGTCTTTTACGTCCTTAATTAAGCTGATTCCTAGGTACTTGATTTTCTGGGGCACAATTGTGAATGGAATTTTTTCCATGTACTTTCTTCTCTCTCATTATTTGCATATAGGAAAGCCATAGACTTTTGGGTATTGGTTTTATAGCCTGAAACTTTACTATACAAGTCTATTGTTTCTAGGAGTTTTTTGGTAGAGGTTTTAGGGTTCTCTAAGTATAGTATCATGTCATCTGTAAATAGTGAGAGCTCGATTTCTTCCTTTCCTACCTGAATGCCCTTAATAACTGTTTCTTGCCTGACCTCTATTGCAAGTACTTCCAGTAGTATATTGAACAGCAGTGGAGAGGGTTGTCATCCTTGCCTCATCCTTGATCTTAGAGGGAAGGCTCTCAGATTTTCCCCATTGAGGATGATGCTTCCCATAGGCTTGTGGTAGATGGCTTTAACTATATTGAGGAAAGTCCCTTCTATACCCATTTTGGAGAGGGTTTTTATTATAAATGGCTGCTGGATCTTGTCAAATGCTTTCTCTGAATATATTGTTATGATCATCACTTGATCAAGTGATCACTTGACATCCCGTTACTCATCAATATGTTCAAGTGGACACCAGTAATGTCTCCATTCTTCCCTGTCACGTGCTAGTGTAGCCCAATGGCATCTGCTCATTTTAGAACAGATTCTCAAACAATTTAGAAGCATTCTCAAACCCATCGTTCAGGGTCTTGACGAAGAAGTCTGACCATCTCGTAGGTGTGTGGCCTGGGATCTTTTGACGTCCCATGGAATCCAGTTGGTGATGGCTCTTGTCCAGTGGTCGTCTCCAAATCGAATTACATGTGCAGCCCATCGGATTTTTGATGCCTTGGCAAATGAGACAGCATCTCTGATTCTTGACCATTGAGGGAGGTCGGAACTCTGGATATTTTCTCTCATTTGAGTGAAGCGTGATACTCCAAGCATAGCTCTTTCAATTCCTCTTTGGGAAAAACGAATAGTGTCCTCATCCTGTTTTCATAGGGCCCAGATCTCTGAGGCATATGTTAATGTAGAAAGAACAGTGGAATCAAAGAGATGTGCTCGGAGCTGGAGGTTCTTCATCCTCTTAGCTATTTCTTCAACACTCTTGAAGGAGTTCCAAGCCTTTCTCTTCCCCCTGCCCAACTCAGTTGCGAGGTTATTCGTCATGTTGACTTCTCAACCTAGACACACATAACTGCTGTATTTGGAGATGTTCATTCCATTGAAAGTGAATGGAATATCAGAAATGAGACCATTTCTCATGAACATTGTCTTTGTGAGATTAAGCTGTAGTCTGACCTTTCCACACTCATGGTCGAAGTCAGCCAGCATTTATGCTGCTTGGTTAATGTTTGGCGTTATTAAGAATGATGTCATCAGTGAAGCAGAGGTACTGTAGTTGCCGACCTTCTATCTTCACTCCCGATGTGGAGTTGGCCAAGTTTGTGTTGACAAGGACAACTGTAAGGTCCCTTGGAACCCCAGGGAGATTCCAGAGTTAAAACTCTACTAATTAGTAACTCTCCCTTTCCTGCCCCCTCCCTAGTAGAGCTTTAGAGTGAAACCATTAGGCCCTTCCTTTTTGGGATGTAAATTCTGAAACCGATGTACTCTCTGAGCGGCATGCGTTCTTTGGGGTTCAAGTTGTATTCCCGGAGCCCGCAGTACGCCATGGGGACCACCACGTCTCCGTAGGTCCGCAGCAGGTAGTCCCAGTTGGGTGCGCCGGCGGGTGTCACCCAGAGCTGCCGGCAGCCCCAGCCCGCGGTGAAGGCGCTGGAGAAGACGCACGGCCGGTTGGGCAGCAGGTAGCCCTGCAGAAAGTCCGCGTACGAGAAGGCACCCGGCTCGGCGATGAAGTCCACGTGGCGCGGCACCGGCCGGGCCCCGCTGGCCCGCGGCCCCTGAGGCCTCGGAAGTGGCTCTCGGCCAGGAGGCGCGTCTCACAGTCCATGCCCAGCAGCGGCAGGAGGCCAGCGCCGAGACCCAGCTCCCCACACCCAGATCTGGGGCCCGATGCGGCTGGAACCCAGGACCCTGCTACCGTTTCTGCCTGGGCCCCGCTGCGACCCACCTGCTGCCACACTCCAGGATGCTTTCTGGACCGCGTGGCAGCTCCGGCCGAGACTCACACACGACTGAAGACCCACAGAACAAGATAAGCAGAACTCTCTGAGACCTTGGACTCCAGGCTCGGTGGACCCAGGGACACAGATTCTCTGCTTGCTCCCACCAACCACAGGTGAAAAAGGGATTCTAATCAGGAGCCCCACCCTACCCTGCCCTGTCTGCTTCCACCAACCACCCAGGGATTGAATTACGCACAGAAGACCCACCCTACCCCTACCGGGACCAGATAAATACTCCACTGGCAGACACTAGGGACACTACCTCCACTACCTACCTGCCGCCACACTCTAGGATGCTTTCCGGACCCATCATAAGACACTAAATACCCATCTTCCGGAATTGTCATACCATATTTGATAGGGTTCAAATATGGTAACACCTACGAGGGCAATTAGAGGTCGCCTCAAAAGCCTCTATCCCTCTCAGAAAGACCGACAAGCTACTGAGAGTATTCTGCCCGCATGGAGGAGCCTGGCAAGCTATCCGTTGTGTATTCGATATGCCAAAACCAGTAACTACAACTGGTCTCATTCACCTGACCCTGAAGGCTTCACCGATATGGCAGCACTGAGAAGGATGAGAAAGGAGAGGCCGATAAAATCTCAAGGCCGAACTAGGCTGCCACAATGAAGGAAGACAAAAATGATCGTATGTACTTTAGCATCAGATGCATCCATCGAGGACCTGATGGTACAAGCATGAATGATCAAGTACAACATCATTGGTCTGACCGAGACAAGAAGGCATGAATCTCACCATGCCGTTTTCGACACTGGAGAAGAATTGTTCCTCGGAACATGCGATAAAAGAGGTGTCGGAGGTGTCGGTGTCCTTGTCAACACAAACTTGGCCATGAGCATTGATTCATTCGAATGCCTAAAAACCCAAATCGGACGTTTACATTTGAATAGATGTGGTTCACTGCCTGCAGTTTCTATCTTTGTTGTCTATGCACCAACATCTCATTATGATGAAAGAGAAATTGAGAAGTTCTACATGGAGCTGGAGAAGTTCTATAAAGAAGACCACACCTTCTACAAGATCATTGTGGGTGATTTTAATGCCAAGGACTGAGAAGATCAGCTGAAGAACTTCACATCGGGACCCATGGCCTAGAATGGAACGAACAGGGTGAGAGACTGTCTGAGTTCATCATGTCGACCAAGACCATCCATGGTAATTCACAGTTCCAGAAGGCAGAATCTAAACGTTGGACATGGGAGTCTCCCGGTGGATGATTCCACAATGAAATAGACCACATCATATTCAACCGATGGTTTTGCCTGACCGATGTCGCTGTTGTACCAAAATTCTGAACGGGATCGGACCACCATCTCCTTCGTGCAAAATTCTACTTCACAGAGCGGGGAGAAAGGACTGCAAAGTTTAAAAAGAGAACTCCCAGAACGACCACCAACTGGGAGCTCTTTGGCACTATTGCAGCAACATGGGAATATGCCATTGTTGACGACATTGACGAGGAATACGATCGACTGGTACAGCACCTCCATGAATGTGCGAGGAAAACCAAGAGAGAGATAGCCACAACAAAATGCCTGTCCTCGAAAACTCTTGAGCTTATTCGCCAGCATGGTTTGGCGCATGCCTCAGACAACCGCAAGCTAACGTCTGAGCTCGCAAAGCAGTGCAGAGATGCGATCAAGGAAGACCTCAAAAAGAGAAGAGCAGAAGTGCTGGTAGATGCGGCAGATGCCGGGAAAAGTATTCGTAATGCCCGCCTGTCCTTTGCCAACTACAAGACCAAGATGTCTGCCCTCCAACGTCCTGATGGATCCATCACATCCTCCAGAACGGCAATGGAGAAGATTATCCATGACTTCTACTCAAATCTCTTCGATAGCCATGTCCACTTGCCGACATACCAAATTGCACAGGATGGATATGTCGTTCCCAATGTTCTCCCTTCTGAAATCAGACACGCCATTTCGTCCGTAAAGAAATGAACTGCAGCTGGCCCAGACAAGGTCAGACCTGAACACCTGAAGAACCTGCCATCAGTACTCATCAATACACTGGCTCGGCTCTTCATACGCTACCTGTCTGAATGCAAGGTTCCATCCCAATGGAAAACCAGCAGGACCGTACTACTGTTCAAGAAGGGAGACATCCATGACATTGGAAACTGTCGCCCGATCTGCCTATTGTCTGTCATCTACAAGTTGTTCACTCGAGTCATCCTAAATAGGATTTGCAGAACACTAGATGAAGGACAACCATGCGAGCAAGCCGGGTTCCACAAAGGATTCAGCACCATTGACCATATCCACACGATAACCAAGCTCATTGAGGTTTCTCGGGAGTTCAAGGTGCCGCTTGTTTAACGTTCATTGATTTAAAGAAGGCCTTTGATTCTGTTGAGATGGAAGCGGTCATTGAAGCCCTAGCCAATCAGGGCATTCAAGCCCAATACATCAGGATTGCGGATTCACTACCAGGATCTCACCATTCTACAAAGAAGTTATCATTGATGTCAAGAGAGGGGTTCGGCAGGGTGATACCATTTCATTGAAACTCTTCAGTGCCACCCTCGAGAACATCATGCAACGACTGGAATGGGAAGGAATTGGAGTGAAGATAGATGGTCGGCAACTACACCACCTCTGCTTTGCTGATGACATTGTTTTAATAACACCAAACATCAGCCAAGCGGCACAAATGCTGGCCGACTTTGACCATGAGTGTGGGAAGGTAGGACTACAGCTGAATCTTACGAAGACAGTGTTTATGAGAAACAGCCTCATTCCTGATGCCCCATTTGCTCTCAACAGAACGACCATCTCCGAATGCAACAGCTATGTGTACCTAGGTCGAGAAATCAACATGACAAATGACCTGGCACCCGAGCTGCACAGGAGGAAGAGAGCAGCTTGGAACGCCTTCAAGAACGTCGAAGAAATAACTAAGAGGATGAAGAACCTCTGACTCTGGGCACATCTCTTTGATTCCACTGTTCTTCCTGCATTAACATATGCTTCAGAGACCTGAGCCCTATGCAAACAGGATGAGAACGCTATTCAGGTCTCCCAAAGAAGAACAGAAAGAGCTATGCTTGAAATATCACGTTTCACTCAAATGAGAGAAAAAATCCGTAGTTCTAACATCCGTCGACGATCAAGAGTCAGGGATGCTGTCTCATTTGCCAAGGTGTCAAAAATCAGATGGGCTGGTCATGTAATGAGATTTAAAGACTACTGCTGGACTAGAGCTGTTATTGACTGGATTCCACTGGATGTCAAAAGACCGCTTGGCCACCCACCTACCAGATGGTCAGACTTCTTCGTGAAGATCATGAACGATCGGTTTGAGGCTCTTCATGTTCCCAGAGCGAACAGATGCCATTGGGCTACACTAGCACGCGACAGGGACAAATGGAGACGTTACTGGCGCTCGCTCGAGGAAATCAACGACTAACGGGAAGTTAAGTGATTAAGTGAAATTCTGAAACCATTTGTTGACTCTTCCTTGCTGGAATATAAATTCTGAAACTATTTGTTGACTCTTCCCTTTTGGGATGTAAATTTGGAAACCATTTGTTGGCCCTTCCTTATCTGTTACCTCTATTGGTAACTTTTCCCTTATCTTCCTCCAGGAGCCATGAGCTGAGAATCAAAGGGAACAAAGAAGATAACCAAATGTCTGAGTTACCAGATGCCCACTAGCCACAATGCCTATGTACATAAATACTGATCTTTGAATCTATAGGCTAAGGAGTGATGTAGTTTTAAATGGATTGATTAAGAAAGTATATGTTGTTACAAATCTATTGGCTATGAAATGTGCAGGCTTTGCTGTAAAGGCCAGTGAAGGCCTATATAAGATCCCCTTTGAAGAATTTAGGGTTCTTGCCTGATGGCTTGACCCTGGCTAGCCAGCTCAATAAACTACCTGCTTGCTGATTGCATTCCTGCATGGACCTTGCTTGTGGTTGGAGATCCAGAGCTGTGCCCTAACACACCGACACCACTGATGCCTCTTTTGTCGCATGTTCCGAGAAACAGTTCTTCTCCTGTGTACACACACAAAAAACGACGGGAAAATGGGATGGCAGTGGCCTATCTCTCCCGCCGCCCGCGTTCGGTAGTCTCAGGCCATTTCCCCACTTCAGGGAGGTCGATGGCGATGGCCAAGTGAAGGAAGGAAATGAGGGCCAGGCTGGTTGGTCTTAGTAGCAATTTATTACATGAAAGAGATGTATGTCATGGAGGCCCCAGGATCTCTCAAGCACGTGCTCCTTTGTTCTCTCAGCTTCTATCCTCAGCCCCATCTTCCCAGGTTCTCTGATGCACATGTCCCCCAGAGAGCCCTGAAATCTCCCTTATATAGATCATGGTACCTCTAAAGGTCGCAATATAGTGATGTCATCAAAAGGACTTACAGAAAGAACATTCAGGTGGCAAAACATACATTGTTTCTTTACATCCACGGACCAGTAATCTTGGCCTCACCTTTTACAAACTACAAGCACTTAGATTAGCACATCAAAGACCAGTCTGCTAGAGTTTTGAATGTTCATCTCAAAGATCAGCCTGCCTCTAGCCAGGCATCTACATCCCCAAGATCAGGCCTGGCTTAGCACCTGGGATCTGCATACCTAAGACCAGCTAGGTTCCTGTGAGATAAGGGAAGCTGCCTCCCACAGCAAGGCCTCTGTGAGATAAGGAAAGCTGCCTCTTATTTACTGAAGGCAGATAGATGAAGGGGAGAAATGTTCAGTCTCATCCAAACTAGTCAGGACACATGGGAAGGCTGCTTCTAGGACAGATTCTCATTTAGCAGATCAACCCACACTAGAACAGAATTCCCTGGGTGTATTTCTCCTCTCCTTGTCCGATCAACATATAAGCATACATAATATAAATCATTTTGTATGGACACAGTAAGAAATACTTTAAGTTCATAGAATTGCTCTCCTAGGGCCATCTTGATCTCGGACTGCAGTGCTCAGGCCAAATAGGAAGAATAGGAAGAATATCTTTCCTATTCTTAGCAGCAGGGTCCTAGTCTCGTCGTTACTTTTGGATCATGACAACATTTGCCTATGATCAAACTCTTAACCTATAGTTAAGAATCATGGCACCTTTGTCTGGCCAATCGCGATGCCAGGGTAGCACATAACTTACCGGCCTTACCGGCTTGCCCTTGTTCCATCCAGTTCCACATCGGAAGCCTGCCCTTGGGGTGCTAGGAAGTGAGGGTAACTGAGGCTTAAGTTGAGAAAGCAGATGCCCAGGAGTGAATAATATTCAAGGCCAATTAAATCCTAAGTTATAAATCATAATATTAATTGTCTTCCTGTATCTATACAAAAAGGACATTGCATTAAACTATTCAAAAGACATAAGGAGTGTTAGGGTGAAGGAAGCTCAGGACAGCCTCACCTGTCAAGGTAAACTCTGAGAGACAAAGTCCATGCAAAAGCAAGAGGTTTATTTGAGCATGCTCGGGCTCACAGCATGACCACAAACCGTCAGTGGCTGAGAGCCCCGAGCCTCTTCAAAGGGGGCTTTTTATAGGGCATCTTCCCCCACATTTCAGAAAGCCCGCGCACAAGTCATCCAATACATTTGAACTATTACATTAGAAGCTGCACACAGGCAGCCAATCATTTTGCAACAAGCCATCAGCACCAGCCACTCTCTTCTGTACAGGTCACCAGGCCATTCCAACGGGCAGCTAATTAGGCCTTTTCTGGCCGTATGGCCATATTAGGTGGATTCCAAAAAACAGAGAAATACCTTATTAGGCCCTCTCTGGTCCTGTGGCCTTATTAGGTGGATTCCGAGGGCAAGGAAATACCTCATTAGGCCTTCTCTGGCTTGTGGCCTTATTTGGCGAATTCCAGGGGCAACAAGAAGATGGGGGTACTTGGTGCTGTCAACAGGACGCAGCTGCAGAGCAGGATATGGGCTGGGACTTGCTTAACTTGTTTTTCCAGGGCCTAACTGTCATGGTGCTGCCTTTCAGGAGAAGAGAAAGGAAATATTAATTTACAGTACAAGTTCAGTGTCCTAGAAGGATGAGACCTTACAAATTGGTTGGGGAAGAGAGCACAAAGAAGTAGTTACAGACAAAGTAATGGGAGTGACGCAGGAGCACTGTGATGGGTGCAACCTGATAAACCTAAGATCCTTGTACTGCAACATTCTCTAGTGTCGAAAATGGCGTGATGTGATTTATGCCTTCTCGTCTCAGTCAGACCAATGTTGTACTTGATCTTTCGCACTTGTACCATCATATTCTTGATGGATGTATCCGATGCCAGCATACATGCACTGAAAGTACGGACCGTCATTTTGTCCTTCTTTGTTTTGGCAGCCTAGTTCGGGCTTGAGATTTTATCAGCCTCTCCTTCCTCATCCTTCTTAACGCTTCCATATTGGTAGCTCTTTCAGGGTCATGGGAATGAGACCCATTGTATTTACTGGTTTTGGCATATCAAATATGTTCATATGTTTTTTTTGTTGATATGATGGATTATGTTGATTTATTTCCAAATGTTAAACCATCCTTGCATGCCTGGGATGAATCCCACTTGGTCATAGTGTATGGTCTTTTTTGTTGAATTCTATTTGCTAGTATTTTGTTGAGAATCTTCGCATCTGTGTTCATCAGGGATATGGGCCTGTAGTTTTCTTTTCTTGTTGTGTCTTTGTTTCCTTTTGGTATTTGAGAGATATGAGCCTCATAGTAACTGTTTGGGAGAGTTTCTGTGTCTTCAATTTCCTGGAAAAGCTTGAGGAGAACTGGCTATAGTTCTCCTTTAAATTTTTGAAGAAATTCGCTTGTGAGCTTTTGTTTTTGGGAAGACTTTTTATTACAGTTTCAATTTCCTTGATGTTAATAGGACTCTTCAGGTATTCTATATCTTCTTGATTTACCTTTTGGAGATTATAAGAATACAGGAATTTATTCATTTCTTCTAGGTTCTCTTGTTTCATGGCATACAGACTTTCAAACTAGTGTCTGATGATCTTTTGAATTTCTTTGGTTTCTGTAGTGATATGCCTCTTCTCATTTCTGATTTGGTTTATTAGGGTTCTCTTTGTGAGTCTTGCTAATGGTTTATCTATCTTGTTTATTTTCTCAAAGAACCAACGCTTGGTTTTATTGATCTTTTGGATTGTTTTTTGGGTTTCCATGTCATTGATTTCTGCTCTAAGTTTTATGATCTCTTTCCTTCTGCCTGCTTTGGGCTCCTTTTGTTGGTCCTTTTCTAAGATCTTCAACTGTGAAGCCAAGTTGTTTATGTGGGCCCTTTCTTCCTTCCTGAGAAATGCTTGCAGAGGTATAAATTTTGCCCTTAACACAGCTTTAGCTGTGTCCCATAAGTTTTGGTAGCTCATGTCTTCATTCTCATTTGTTTTCAGGTATCTTTTGATTTTGTCATTCACTTCCTCCCTGTCCACTCATTCTTCAACATTGAGTTGTTTAATTTTCAGGTGTTTGATTTGGTTCTCCGTGTCTGTGTGTGAAGCACTTCTATCTTCAGTGCATTGTGGTCTGAAAAGATTGTTGATACAATTTATATCTTCCTGATTCTATTGAGGTATGTTTTGTGGCCTAACATGTGGTCTATTTTGGAAAATGTTTCGTGTGCACTGGAGAAGAATGTGTATTCTTCCTTTGGGGGGTGTAAAGCCCTGTATAGGTCTATAAGTTCTCTTTCTTCTATTTATTCCTTCAAAGCTAATGTTTCCTTGCTGAGTTTTGTTCTTGTTGATCTATCAAGAGGTGATTAGGTGATGTTGAAGTTTACGGCTACTATTGTGTTGCTAGCAATGTCCTCCTTAAAATCTGTTAGCAGTTGTTTTAAATATTTAGCTGTTCCCTCATTAGGTGCATATACATTTAAGAGTGTGATTTCTTCCTGTTGTATGTAGACCTTAATGAATAGAAAATGGCCTTCGCTCTTTCTTCTAATATTTTTCAACATGATGTGTATGTTGTCGGATACTAGTATGGCCAGCCCAGCTTTTTTGTGAGAGCTGTTTGCTTGCAAGATTGTTTTCCATCCTTTAACTTTGAGTCTGTGTTTTTTCTGACTGTTTAGATGAATTTCCTGTAGGCAGCAGAATGATGGGTTCTGTCTCTGAATCCATTTTGCAACTCCGTGTCTCTTAATTGGTTAATTTAGACCATTGATGTTGAGAGAGATTATTATTATGGGATTTTGTGTCATCTTTCTGTAAAGTTTGTTGTGCTCGTCGGGTTTGTCTTGTCTTATAGTAGCCCCTTTAGCCCTTCTTTTAGGTTTGTTTTTGAGTCTATGAAGTTCCTGAGCTGTTGTTTATCCACAAAATTGTGTACCATTCCTTTGAGTTTGAGTGAGAGTTTAGCCAGAAACTGGAACATGTTTTGTGTGCACGGGAGTAGAATGTATATTCTTCCTTTGGGGGGTGTAAAGCCCTGTATAGGTCCAAGGATAGATTATTCTTGGTGAAGCGTTCATTTCAAGGAGTTTTTTCACTATATTCCACCATTGCCTTTGATTTGGAGAGTTTCCTTTGATAGGTCTGTTGTGAATCTAAGGGGCTCTTCTTTGCAAGTGATTTCCTTCTTTGACCTTGCTGCTTGAAGTATTGTGTCTCTATCCACAGCATCGATCATTCTAACTATGATATGTCTTGGAGTGTTTTTATTAGGGTCTCTTTTTGCTGGCACCCTTCGGGCTCCTTGAATCTGAATGGCTGCATTGTCCAGCTCTGGGAACTTTTCAGCAGTTATTTCTTTAACTGTGGATTTTTTCATCAGAATTGCTTCCCTGACCTTCTGGTACTCCATTTGTTCTTATGTTCCTCTTGAAATCATCCCCTGGGACTCTGATTCGCTTTAGAGGTATTTTGAGGTCTCTTGCCATTGTTTGTTGTTGCCTGTAGACTTCCTGCAGCTGATCTTCCAGCTCACTGATTCTGTCTTCAGCTGTAGCCATTCTACTGTTGAGGGCACACACTGAGTTTTTTTTATTTCATCTACTGAATCCTTTATTTGTGACATTTCTGTGCATAATTTTTCAATTTATGCTCTCATTTCTTCCTGTAATTTCTTGATTGTCCGATCCATTGTTTTTTTCATGTCCTCCTTTAATTTATTGGATAACTGTGTCACTTTGAGTTCATTCAACATCTTCATTACTTCATATCTGTGTTCTTTATCAGAGAGATCCCTTAGCTTCTAGACTCTTTTCATTGTCGTCTCTTCATGGTGGAGATTTGCATTGTTTCTTTATGTTGGTGTGGTGGTATGGAGTCTGAGAGTTACAGGAGATTGCTTGGTATGATTAATTTACCTGAGGCAGCATGAGCGTCTGCTGGCCCAAAATTAGGCCACACCCACTTCTGCAGTGGTCACTCCCACTCCTTCATATGCCATGTCTCCTACGGGTACCTGGTGTGTGTGCGGGGTACAACCTGATAGATGGAGAGATCGGGTGCCACGTTGGGGACGAACAGGAAGAGGCTCAGGAATGGTGGGTGGCCCTGTGTCCTAGAGGATGCCTGGGGTGTGTATGCAGTAAGAGAGAAGTCCCAGGTTCGAATAAAAACTGACCTAAGGGACGGAGAGATCAGGTGTAGTGTTTGGGACGAACAGGAAGTGAATCTTAATTTTTTTATTTTAATATTTTTTATTTTATAAAGTAGTTAACAATATTTTATTCTATTTAGTATTCAAACACCAATCCCACCACCATTACACCTTCCCACCACCATATTTTGGATGTTTTCATCCAGAATCCCAACCTCTGCCCCAAAGCAGAAACAAAATAATATATTTTATATTGTTTGTTATGAAAAACCTCTGAAAATGCTACAAAATAGTTTCCTTAGAGAAAAGAGTGAAGATTTTTGTATTTCATTTAGGGGCCATTAAACCCTTCTAGAGATCACTAACATGTTAAAGGTTGAGATATACATATATCTAAAAAAAATTCCCTCTAAGATTGGTTACTTCCTACTTTAGACCATCAGATGTAGTGCGGAGTACTCTTAGAGTATGGGTGATGAGAGGTATGAGTTGTCCAGAAATAGGTTCACTCATGGGTGAGGTTCGGTCCGAGTATGTGGAGAGTGGCTGTGAGCATGGCGGTGGTTGAGTTCTGGAGGTTTTTGGCTACTGGCACTGGGTTCCTTGGGGAGGGAAGGGGGTCTCACCTGCCCACCTCTGGGGTACACCGAATGGAACAGCCTGGAGCAGGGTCCAGCGGCATGGCTATGGTGTGTGCTATGTTAAGGCAAGGTACCCTATCACCCTCGTTTCTGTTCCAGCCTTTTCTCTAGACCTTGAAATATTTGTCCAAGTAAGGCATGACATATTAATCATTACATATAATCTATACTTTGGCCAGCAAAGAGGGTGTCTAGATTGATTCTTCTGTTCATAGCAACCTTGTCTAGTGAGGTGAGGTTTACTTCCAGGTCTGTGGTGGTATTATAAATGACTCATGCTCAGGCCTTTGTTGGAAGGTCAAAAGCAAAAAGGTGATGGGTTATTTAAAAATAAAACTTAGAGATTCATGTGTCTTGTTCTTTGGCCTGGGAAGGCTACTGTAAAGAACTTTGCTAAGCATTCAACTCAACGACTGATCATTTCCCTTCAGATCTGGTATCATATAAACCCAACAAAATAATGCAGGCAATTGAAACAGAATTATAAATCTCATATGTTCCCTTCTGCTTGAACTGCCACCAAAAGGGACTATAAATGAGAAGAACTATGGTGACTGTTAGAAGAGAGAGGTATGCATTTTCAAGTGGATCTATTTAATCTTTCCCCCTGATAATCAGTGGCCAAAATAGGGCATTTGTGAACTCAGAGCATGGAAATGTTGGTGGGGAAAATGTTTGGAGGTATTGAGGGTATTTTGCAGGAGTTTGGAATAACTCCCACTTGGTTTTTATAGAATTCTTAGTAAGATTAAGGATGATGGCTATCAACTTAACAGAGATATCTGGGTGTGGAAGAAACAGCCATTGTTTACATTTAGTATATGTTGGCAGTGGGGGTTGGACCACATCTGGTGCTGCTTAGAAGTTATTCCTGCTTCTGAGTTTCTGGGTCACTCCCAGTGATTCTCAGGAAACTATACAGTACTGCATCCAAAATCTAAATGCAAGCATCTTAACCCCTGTGCTATCTCTCTGATCCCAAATTTAATGTCCTTCACAATAGTTTGGGGATGCTGTATCATGCAACTTTACACATAGAAAATCTTTTTTCTCCAACACTCCTCTGCCTCAAAAAGTGAACTTCAACAATCTTAAGAAAGACAAAGAGTCCAAGCTGAATAGTCATAATCCACTTCCAATAAAAATGATTACATAAGAAAAATAAGAGCCAAGTTAGATCCATAAGCAGGGGGGAAATGTGCCAAGTAAGTATCATAATGACAATGTCAATGATGGAATTATCAGAGTGGCTTTAAAAGTAGCCTTGAAAATAAACCATCTAAAAGAGGGTAAAATAGGTGTTTTAAATTAATTGGAGATTATAAACTGCAAAAAAAAATGAACAAACTTGAAAAACAGTAAAAACCTTCCAACTGAAACAGAAGAAAATGAAAATGACAGTTCTAAACAAGGTGACCTGTTTGACCTGTTTGACAATACCACATGGGTTAGTCCTTGCAAATGTGTCTCAGGGAGTTAGGAGAAAGAAGGGGGAACTAGAGAACATACTTGAAGCAATAGTGACCCACAGTTTCCCCAAATTTGAAAACTCAGAACCTATAAATCCAAGACACTCAATGAACCCACATAACATTAATACCAATAAACTTTTACTGAGATATTTTAAAAAGCAGTTAGAAATACGGACAGAATAAAGATGTTACAAAGTGCAGACCTGATACTGGAAAACTGAAAGCTAAAAGGCAATAGAGCAACATATTTCAAACCTGAAAGGGGCTGGAGAGAGAGTGTGGGGTTAAGGTGCAAATATGTGGCCAACCCAGTCCAATGCCCTGCACTGCTGGAAACAACTCCTGAGCACAGGGCTGGAGCCATCCTCAAGCACAGTCATGAAGAACAGGTGAGTGTGACCCAGTCTCTTCGATAGCCCAACTAAATGATGGAAAAAGAAAAACTAAATTATCATAAAGTTCTCTCTCTGTTTTGGGGGCAGGGGTGTGTGGTGCATGTGGGTGGCGCTTACTCGTAGCTTACTCCTAGTAAGGCTTGGAGGACCATTTGTGATGCTAGGGCTGAAACCCAGGTTAGCTACATACAAGGCAAGTGCCCACCCACTGTGACCTTCAGCCCTTCAGCATAGAAATCTATAGCCCATGGACATGTTTTCAAAATACTGAATGTTTCTTAAACAAAAATACAGGACTTGGCAGTAATGTAGTAGAGGTAATTTTATGTGTGTCTATGTTGCATAAAAAAGATTGTTTTAAATCAGAAACTAGGAGTGACTGAGAGAAGTGTAGTGCCCTAGAGAGGGTTAATTTTTTTATGCCCTTAAAAGCAAATGCAATAAAACAGAATTAATCATGTGTTTTGAGTTTCATAACTCAAAATTAATTCTTTGTATAAAAGTGCACAAAGGATAAAGAAATAAGTTTGCTTAAAGTTTTATATTGGTGAAATGATTTAATATTTCAAGGCAGATTATATAATGTTGCACATAGACAATCTTAGGACAACTGAAAATCATTTAAAGTAGAAATATTTCATGAAGATTCAGAAGTCAAATTCCCAATTCCCAAAAGGTAGATATTAAATGATTTTTTCCCTAAAACAAATTCAAAATACCCAAATTAAAAGAATCAAAATCTAATAGAACTAGAAGAAAATGACAAAAAAATATAATAATAATGAAAATTTTATCATTTCTGCAATGGAATAAAAATTATTGTTATTATGAAGCTCACCAGAATAATGATATCAAATTGATCAAATCTGTATAACACTATATAGTGGGCTATTTGTTTATGTAAATATTTCCTCAAGCAGGCCCAGTAACATGGTGAGACTTGTTACTGTGTTTGGCATATCGAATACATCACGGGTAGCTTGCCAAGCTTTGCCATGTGGGTGAGATACTCTCGGTAGCTTGCTGGGCTCTCCGAGAGGGGTGGAGGAATTGAACTCGGGATGGCCACGTTGGCTGCATGCAAGGCAAACGCCCTACCCACTGCACTGTCGCTCCAGCCCAATGTAAATATTAGAACTGTAATATGTAAATCTAAAGTTTATATCTCTGTGTATTTCTCTTCTATCTGTGGAGAAAGAAACTCACAGTACACAATATTTTCAAATATATAGGAACATACTGACAATTGACCATATGTTGGATCATAAAATATGTCAATATGTTCAGAAGTAATGATATTGTATACCCATCTTGGTCCATAATGGAGATAGGGCAGGTGTAATACCAAAACATATCTTGGAAGTCCCCCAGTACTTTGAACTTAGGTAACACTCTTTGAAGCAACCTTTATTAAATAAATTAAAATGACAATAGATTTGAAATTAAATAGTAAAATGTTAATAAAAATATTTGGAATGTATTCATAGCAGTGGTTGCAGCATATTTCTGAGTTTTAAGTACTTATTGTCAAAATGTGAGAGATTGGGGTGGGGCAGGGAAACATGGGTTAAAGATCATGGTTTGTCTTTGTATGGGTCATGATCCTGGTATGATCCCAATATCCACATGGGTGTCTCCCTGCCCAGGGTCACTACGGGCGTCACTCCTTGGGTATGATCAGAGCAGGACTATGTTCTGGGGGTCCTCAGATTGAGCTGTGGGCCTGGTGGGCTGAGACCCACTAGAAGTGCACCTGTAGTCTTCCCAGCACATCTCTGGAAGTTATCCCTCTAGCTACCAAAAGATGTAACAGTAATTTAAACATTCACCTTAAGGAATTGGAAAAATAACAAATGAAGCCCCAAATATATAGGAGAGCAAAAAAATTGAAAAGAGAAATCAAATTCATAGAAATAATCGAGGAAAGATTGGTGCTTGGAAAGATAATAGAAATTGATAAGAAAAAATCTTGCTACACTGGTAGGGGGAATGGATGACATCAATTTTAAATTCAGAAACAAAAGAAGGGATAATACTGTAGGTTCATGAGGTCTTAGGAACATAAGGCAAGTAAAGAACTATCTTAACTGGCTAATAAACTAACAGAATAGGCAATTAGGTACAATGGAGAAACCCTTGAAAGTAACAGATAACTGAATAGATGCAAGGAGAAATGAAGCCTGACCAAGCTTTTGTATGAGTTTTCTGGGACTACCTTAAGAAAGTGCCATAAACTGAGTGTGTCAGCAATAGAAATGAGTTTTCTCACAGTTCTGAACACTAGCAGTCTTCTATAGTGGCATGGGCAGAGCAAACTTCAAGACTTGTAAACTTCTTCTAGTCTTATAAAGAGTGTTCTCTTTCCCTTCTTAAGAACTTACCACTGTTTGTGTCCTAATCAACTCTTACAAATTCACCAGTTCTATTAGATTGTGCCCATCATAATGACCTCAATTTAATTACCTCTTTAAAGACCCTGTCTCCAAATTATTTTCTGAGGTATTGGTGATTAGTTTCATCAGATGAATTTTGGGAAGACAAATTTCACTAGACAATACCACATACATTAAAGAAACCAATTTTAAAACAAATTTTTCTACAAAAGGTTTAATTGTAATCTAAAGATACAAATGACTTCACTCTCTTATTACATAGTTGAGAGAGAAATTATATAAGCCTCTAGCATATAGAGAATACTGGAAAAGTTGCATTATCACGTTTTGTTTTGAGACCACTATAATGCTGATACAAAATGCAAAGACATTACAAAAATATTACAAAATACAGGAATAGACCATACCCTTGTAAAGGCAGTTGAGATATCTTTTCTAGTAGTTTAGTGGCAAAAAATTGCTGCTACAATTAGTACTTGAATAACTGGGGAGCATAACTTTAAAAGTCCTAGATTTACCACATACCATTTACTGTATAACTCTAGAAGCATAAAAGAAAAAAATTTAGGAAGAAAATGTTTGAGAATTTTTTCACAAAGTTGGTTTAAACAAAAGTGGGGGGTGAGGGGGCTGGAAAAACAAAATCTAATCATAGAGAAAATAATCAACAAATGAAACTTTATAAAAGAAACTAATGTCTGATCTTTAAATCTCTGAAAGTCAAAGAACATGCCACAGAATGGAGGAAAGTGTTTGTTGATTTATGTTTGCCTTAGCTGTTGTATTCAAAATATATGAGCATTTTCAATACAAAATAGCTTAGAAATCAAGTAAGCCCAAATGACTTATGTGAAGTTGCTAAATAATGCAATTTTCAAGAAGTTTCTGGTTAAAATCACACCAAATTACTACCAAAGAATGGTGATACTGCTGAATATTACCCATAACTGGAACTATTCTCAGTCTCAGGAACAAGAGTAAAATAGCACAAGCATTTGACGATTTTGCATTTCCAAAAGGAATGAAACAAATGTGTACATAAATCTGTGCATTTGAATAATAATTTACACAGTTTTTGTTAATTTGATTTAATATTTTTTCAATAATTTATAATACAAAATGGGGAACACTGCACATATGAATGATTGGAAAATCAGTGGGCCATTAAAAAGAGCCAAGTCAAAGCTACATTCTCTATGACTGGCTTGTCAAATGAAATAGGGAAACTGCCTATAATGGCAATTAATATCCGTGTTTGCTTGGGGACAGGAGTAGAAACACGAGATGAATAGCAAAGGGATACCTAGAAAATTTGAGGGGTGACAGACATCTTCATGTGATAGTGGTTGGATGGGTAAATATATTCTTCAAGACATAGGTACTGCATACTTAAAATTGGTGTGTACATAGATTATATCTCAAAGTTGATTTAAAATATGAAAATGCTTCAGAGAAGATACTTGGTGTTAAGGAAGCAATTGCCTGTGAAATTTTTAAAGCGTGTTATCAATGGAATTTCTTTTTTCACACCTGAATTGGCATTTTGAATTCGAGTTGGAATTTTTTTGTTTTTTGGCTTTTGCTTTTTGGATCACACCTGGCGATGCACAGGGTTTACTCCTGGCTCTGCTCTCAGGAATTACTCCTGGCGGTGCTCAGGGGACCATATGGGATGCTGGTAATCAAACCTGGGTCGACCGTGTGCAAGGCAAATGCCCTACCCACTGTGCTATCATTCCAGCCCCTAGATTTGGAGTTTTAATTAAGGAAATGTGACCGCACATTTTTTTTGCACATATTGTTTCTAACTGGAAGATTGTAAACAACCCATGATGTCCTTCTCTATGCTCCTTGCCCTCTGATGATATAACCTGTCAAATTTTGGGAATATGATTTCTTCAAGATCCTAGATTTCTGTTAATGCAGAACACATATCTAATAAAATATGTATGCTTTTAATATACTTCTATATTGAAATGGTCTATTTGAAGTAACAATTTGTAGGAATCGGGGTTGGTTGAGCCACACCTAGTTGTCCAGTGCTTGCTCATGTTTTTGTGCTCACGGATCACTCCTGGTTAGTACTTGGGAGAACATAAGCAGTTTTGGGTATCCTGCCAGATTTGGCTGCATGTAAGACAAGCTCCTTAACTCATGTACAATACATTCAGTCTGACAATTGTTTTTTCTTAAATGTGTTTGTTTTTACCTTAATCTCTGTATGTTTGAGCTAAAATTTCTTTTTGGGAATACAATTTTTAAAGATTTGGCCATAATTTTTATGTTTCAATATACCTGTGGTTTCTTTCTGTTCATTATTGTACCCCAAAAATTCTTGGGCTTCTTTTACTGGACAAGGTGTGAGGAGAGAAAACTGCTGAACTTCACAAATGCATCTTGGTATCACATCCTTCTTTTTTTTTTTTTTTTTTGCTTTTTGGGTCATACCCAGTGAGGCACAGGGGTTACTCTCCTGGCTCTGCACTCAGGAATTATCCCTGGCAGTGCTCAAAGGACTATATGGGAAGCTGGGTATTGAACCCGGGTTGGCCGCATACATGGCAAACATCCTACCCGCTGTGCTCTTGCTCCAGCCCCCTCACATCCTTCTTACAATCAGCTAATGTAAAATCAGATTGTCTTAACCATTAGATCCTAGTGTATTTAAGCAATATTATGCTACATAGGATTTATTGTGATTCATATATGCACATTATTGTATTTTATAAAGTAAATTTATTTTTACGTTTGTCTATTTTATTTCTAGTTTCAAGTCATCACAGCCATGATAATCGATATGTAGTTTATTTTCTTCACCCCCAAATTTCCCTTGTGACTCTTGGTCTTTGGTTTCTTTCATTTACCTCTAGCCTCTGGCTTTTGTTCTAACTTCTGCCCCAGTGCTTATGTTTTTTTCCAGGGTGTCATATAAATAGAACTATACATCATATAGCCTTTTGTGGTTTGATTTGTTTTACTTCATGTGATACTTATGGATTGTATTCTTGCTGTATCAGTTCCTTTTTACACCAGAGTTGTGTTATAGTTATAAATACGTTGCTCTTTATCAATTTAGCAATTCATGGATAGAATTCTTGCTCCAGACTCCCATAGAGCATTTAGCCTTCACCCAACCCCTGTTAAATTTCAGGGATGATGTCAAATCTAGAGCAAGGATTCTGCAGAGCTTTGAAGGTGCGTAAGAAGACACAATAAGAAAACTGCAGTGCTTAGAATATGCTTAGATCTAGTCTCTCTTTCCAGAGACCCAGATCTGTTGGTTTTTAATTGTTAAAGAACAGTAAAGTGCAATGGTAGAGAACATGGACCTACAGTTTGTCTCTCTCCATTTAAATCCCAATTCTACTTACTCATCACTTAACCTTATTCCAGTTAATTAACCTCTTTCCCTCATTTTTCTCCTGCTCCAAAATAGACAGACTAATGGTCTCTACTTGGTAGTGTGCTCTGAGGAGTGAATGAATTAACACTTACAAGGAATTTGCAAGTGTTTGTGTAACAGCTATTGTTTTTTGTTTTCTCATATCCCCTCATGCAAGAACACAGTTCAAACCAGTCCCAGCTTTCTTGGACCAGTTTCCATGACACTTGGAAATTGCTTGGGGCTCCTTTTCATCAGCTGCTCAATGGATCAGCAATAGTAGCCTCTGTTACTTCCCGTGTTTGTCCCTTTAGAAATCTGTGTCTGTGGTTCAATTTGGATAAACTAGGAACTTGAATTTTAAAAGACCAGTTTTTAAACATCCTCAGCTTGAGATGGAATCATTTATTGGATATTGCACACATATAAATATATCACTATCAAATCAGATGACAAGAAAATCTGTTTCTCAGCTCATCATATATATATATCACTGTATCACTGTATCACTGTCCTCCCGTTGTTCATCGATTTGCTCGAGCGTGCCCAGTAATGTCTCCATTGGAGACTTTGTTGTTACTGTGTTTGGCATATCGAATACATCACGGGGAGCTTGCCAGGCTCTGCCGTGCAGGCAAGATACTCTTGGTAGCTTACAGGGCTCTCCGTATGTGTGTGTGTGTGTATACACTGAGAGTGGGGTTAGGTTACGCACTACAGGAAGGAGTTATTTTCCTATAGGGAAAAAAACTGGAATGTATAGTGGATTTTTAAAAATTAACTTTTGAATTAGGGCTGAGTTGAATTGAGTCAACATAAAATCTTGACAATCAGTGTTCATATGGAATGTGAATTGTGAGCACTGTCTGAGAGTCAGGCTGTGCCTATCGTTTCTGAATAAGTTAGAAATTTCCAGTGATATTAAGGCATGTTTTCTCTCTATTTCTTAAAAATACTTTTCTTTAGTTAATAACTTGATTTTTTAAGCGAATTGTGGTTGAGACTCCAATAAAAATCAGGAATAATACGTACCTTTATTCAAAATATTATGCTTCTCCCTGCATTTTACCCCTAGCCTCTGCAAAAAAAAAAAATAGGAAACATATTAAGTTCAGTAAACTTCTCTAAAGTCCTACTAGTACATTATTGAATAAGGCTCTAGTGAAAGTTCACTTCTAAGACATCTGATCATTTTGGTAATATTTGATTTCCTTTTTAAAGCAAAGACAATGATAGAAATAGAAACATTCGTGTATCATTTCATGCAACCCAGACTTCTTCAAGACTCATTACATGTAATGAAACCTATAATTGACTTTATAAAAATTGTCTTGTTGGCTCACTTTAGAGATTACATTGTCATTAAATAAAAGGGGATTCGATTCTTTCTAGTGTTAAAACAATAATGCCCTTTCTTACCTTTTAATTTCCACAGTGAACTGGTCATTTCCTCCTTGGAAACTATCAACTTGGGTTGAAATTTTAGATCTTAGCGTCTGAGTCAATTTTCTCTTGTATTAACTGAAAAGAAATGTAAAGGATTTCAGGGCTGGAGCGATAGTACAGTGGATAGGGTGCTTGCCATGGACACAGTCAACCACGTTTAATTTCCGGCATCCTGTCATGGCTAACTCTGACGTGCCTGATAAAAAAAAAAAATAATGCCATTAATGGTGTGTCTCCTGTCTTTAGCCAATTCCCACAACTTCTCAGTAAATAACAGGGTACCCCAAATGGAGCCAATTTCGCTGTGTTTATGCAAAAGAACAAGCCAGGTTTGTTAAGCCATCTGGCAAATTTGAAATGCAAGTGAAGGGAAAACTATGTTTCTGTAATTTGCCTCTTTTGTGAAAATCAGATTGTAGTTTTACAAAGGTGATTGAGTAATTGGGTAATTCAGTAAGTACACTGACTAGCTGAAACTCAATGTTGCACATGCTGTCACCAGTCTGGCCAGAAAAGTAGAAGCCAGAGCTTAACCATGGGGGGACCTCAGCTCAAGGGGCAGGATCAATTGCTTTCCCCCAGCCTGTCAATTGGCTAAAGTACTGAGAGTGGACATCTGAACTGGTTCTAAGTATTCAATCTTAGTTCTATTAATACATATATTCATTTGGAAAGAACAGAATTTTTTAAAATAAATTTTACTGGATCAATGTGAGATACAGTTACAAAGTTTCATGATTACATTTCAGTCATACAATGATTGAGCACCCATTGCTCCACCAGGGCACATTTTCTACCACCATTGTTCCCAGTGTCCTTCCCACAACCCCCACCCTATCCCACTCCCTGCCTCTGTGGCAGGTGCAATTCTTCTTATTCTCTCTCTAATTTTGGGCGTTATGATTTGCAATACAGATACTAAGAGACCATCATGTTTGGTCCTTGGTCTACTTTCAGCACCTATCTACCATCCCTAGAAATCCCCCCAGTCATCATTTACTTAGTGGTCCCTTCTCCATCCCAACTGCCTTTTCCCCCAGCACATGGGGCCAGCTTCCAAACCATGGCATGATCCTCCTGTTCCTTACCTCTACTGTACTTAGGTGTTAGTTTCATATTATGCTGCCACAAATGACTACTGTCATTCTATGTCTGCCCCTCTCTTTCTGACTCATTTCACTTAGCATGATACTCTTCATGTCCTTCCACTTATATGCAAATTTTATTATTTCATCTGTTCTAACTGTTGTATAGTATTCCATTGTATAGGTACATCAAAGTTTCTTTAACCAGTCATCTGTTCTCAGGCACTTTTTTTTGTCCAGATTCTGGCTATTGTGAACAGTGCTGCAATAAACATGCTGGTGTAGATGTAATTTCTACTGTATTTTTTTTTTGCATCTAGAGGATATATTCCCATAAATGGTATTGCTGGGTCATATGGGAGCTCAATTTCTAGTTTTTTGAGCAATGTCCATATTGTTTTCTAAAAAGGCTGGACCAGTCAGCATTCTCACCAACAGTGATTGAGTTCCTTTCTCCCCACATTGATATGTGCAAGTTTCTGTGGCATAAGATTGATGTAGGCAGGCAGATAGAGAAGGCCCCTTCCCAAGGCAATGGCAGTAAATCTCCTGCGAAGCAGTAGCCCTGACCTCATGGAGAACTAACCAGCACAAGTCCACCAGTCTGTGACAGACCCTGCGGAGGCTGGACATTTACAGGGATGACAGCAGAAGAAACAGAGACCAATTAAGGACCAGAGAGAGATTAACCAGAAATTCCAAAGCTGTTACTTTGACACCTGACCAACCCCCTCCAACAGAAGCTCCTACAGAAACAAAAGTCAGGAAAGGAATTTCAAAGAAGACCATCACCACTATGAACCCCCTTGCTAGCCACCCTAGTAACAGACTTTTACCTAGGTAGAAGCCCCACATGGGGGCAGGTTGGGAGAAACTCTATAAAGGCCACCTTGAACAAAGGAAGTGCGCAC